>NC_089216.1:21793028-23142681 GCF_963930695.1 Labrus bergylta
TGGTCAACTTTTCTGAAGCCGAAATCTTTTCATGAAAATGTTCAACTTTTTTGAAGCCGAAATACTTCATGAAAATTTTCAACTTTTTTGAAGCCGAAATCTTTTCATGAAAATGTTCAACTTTTTTGAAGCCGAAATCTTTTCATGAAAATGTTCCATTTTTTTGAAGCCGAAATACTTCATGAAAATTTTCAACTTTTTTGAAGTCGAAATCTTTTCAAGTAAATTTTCAACTTTTTTGAAGCAGAAATCTTTTCATGAAAATGTTCAACTTTTTTGAAGCCGAAATCTTTTCATGAAAATGTTACATTCTTTTGAAGCCGAAATCTTTTCATGAAAATGTTCAACTTTTTTGAAGCCGAAATACTTCATGAAAATTTTCAACTTTTTTGATGCCGAAATAGTTCATGAAAATTTTCAACTTTTTTGAAGCCAAAATCTTTTCATGAAAATGTTCAACTTTTTTGATGCCGAAAGCTTTTCATGAAAATTTTCAACTTTTTTGATGCCGAAATAGTTCATGAAAATTTTCAACTTTTTTGAACCCGAAATCTATTCATGAAAATGTTCAACTTTTTTGAAGCCGAAATCTTTTCATGAAAATGTTCAACTTTTTTAAAGCCGAAATCTTTTCATGAAAATGTTCCATTTTTTTGAAGCCGAAATACTTCATGAAAATTTTCAACTTTTTGAAACCAAAATCTATTCATGAAAATGTTCAACTTTTTTGAAGCCGAAATCTTTTCATGAAAATGTTCAACTTTTTTGAAGCCGAGATCTTTTCATGAAAATTTTCAACTTTTTGAAACCGAAATCTTTTCATGAAAATTTTCAACTTTTTTGAATCCAAAATCCTGACATGAAAATTTTCAACTTTTTTGAAGCAGAAATAGTTCATGAAAATTTTCGACTTTTTTGAAGCCGAAATAGTTCATGAAAATGTTCAACTTTTTTGAAGCCGAAATACTTCATGAAAATTTTCAACTTTTTTGATGCCGAAATAGTTCATGAAAATTTTCAACTTTTTTGAAGCCAAAATCTTTTCATGAAAATGTTCAACTTTTTTGATGCCGAAATCTTTTCATGAAAATTTTCAACTTTTTTGAAGCCCAAATCTTTTCATGAAAATTTTCATCTTTTTTGAAACATTCATCTTTTCATGAAAATTTTAGACTTTTTTGTGGTCGAAATACTTCATGAAAATTTTCAACTTTTTTAAAGCCGAAATCTTTTCATGAAAATTTTCATCTTTTTTGAAGCATAAATCTTTTCATGAAAATTTTAGACTTTTTTGCAGCCGAAATCTTTTCATGAAAATCTTCGACTTTTTTGAAGTCGAAATAGTTCATGAAAGTTTTCAACCTTTTTGAAGCTGAAATTTTTTCATGAAAATTTTAAAAAAATTTTGAAGCCGAAATATTTCATGAAAATTTTCAACTTTTTTGAAGCCGAAATCTTTTCATGAAAATGTTCAACTTTTTTGAAGCCGAAATCTTTTCATGAAAATGTTCAACTTTTTTGAAGCAGAAATCTTTTCATGAAAATCTTCGACTTTTTTGAAGCCGAAATACTTGATGAAAATATTCAACTTTTTTGAAGTCTAAATCTTTTCATGAAAATTTTCAACTTTTTTGAAGCAGAAATCTTTTCATGAAAATGTTCAACTTTTTTGAAGCCGAAATAGTTCATGAAAATTTTAGACTTTTTTGAAGCCGAAACACTTCATGAAAATTTTCAAGTTTTTTGAAACCTAAATCTTTTCATGAAAATTTTCAACTTTTTTGAAGCCGAAATCTTTTCATGAAAATTTTCAACTTTTTTGAAGCCAAATCTTTTCATGAAAATGTTCAACTTTTTTGAAGCCGAGATCTTTTCATGAAAATTTTCAACTTTTTGAAACCGAAATCTTTTCATGAAAATTTTCAACTTTTTTGAAGTCGAAATCTTTTCATGAAAATGTTCAACTTTTTTGAAGCCGAGATCTTTTCAAGAAAATTTTCAACTTTTTGAAACCGAAACCTTTTCATGAAAATTTTCAACTTTTTTGAAGCAGAAATCTTTTCATGAAAATCTTAAACTTTTTTGAAGCCGAAATCTTTTCATGAAAATTTTCAACTTTTTTGAAGCCGAAATCTTTTCATGAAAATGGTCAACTTTTTTGAAGCCGAAATCTTTTCATGAAAATGGTCAACTTTTTTGAAGCCGAAATCTTTTCATGAAAATGTTCAACTTTTTTGAAGCCGAAATCTTTTCATGAAAATGTTCCATTTTTTTGAAGCCGAAATACTTCATGAAAATTTTCAACTTTTTTGAAGTCGAAATCTTTTCATGTAAATTTTCAACTTTTTTGAAGCCGAAATACTTCATGAAAATTTTAGACTTTTTTGAAGCCGAAATCTTTTCATGAAAATGTTCCATTTTTTTGAAGCCGAAATACTTCCAATGTTCAACTTTTTTGAAGTCGAAATCTTTTCATGAAAATTTTCAACTTTTTTGAAGCCGAAATCTTTTCATGAAAATGGTCAACTTTTTTGAAGCCGAAATCTTTTCATGAAAATTTTCAACTTTTTTGAAGCCAAAATCCTGACATGAAAATTTTCAACTTTTTTGAAGCAGAAATCTTTTCATGAAAATCTTAGACTTTTTTGAAGTCGAAATCTTTTCATGAAAATTTTCAACTTTTTTGAAGCCGAAATCTTTTCATGAAAATGGTCAACTTTTTTGAAGCCGAAATCTTTTCATGAAAATGGTCAACTTTTTTGAAGCCGAAATCTTTTCATGAAAATTTTCAACTTTTTGAAGCCGAAATCTTTTCATGAAAATTTTCAACTTTTTTGAAGCAGAAATCTTTTCATGAAAATCTTAGACTTTTTTGAAGTCGAAATCTTTTCATGTAAATTTTCAACTTTTTTGAAGCAGAAATCTTTTCATGAAAATGTTCAACTTTTTTGAAGCCGAAATCTTTTCATGAAAATGTTCAACTTTTTTGAAGCCGAGATCTTTTCATGAAAATGTTCCATTTTTTTGAAGCCGAAATACTTCATGAAAATTTTCAACTTTTTTGAAGCAGAAATCTTTTCATGAAAATGTTCAACTTTTTTGAAGCCGAAATCTTTTCATGAAAATGTTCAACTTTTTTGAAGCCGAGATCTTTTCATGAAAATGTTCCATTTTTTTGAAGCCGAAATACTTCATGAAAATTTTCAACTTTTTTGAAGCAGAAATCTTTTCATGAAAATGTTCAACTTTTTTGATGCCGAAATCTTTTCATGAAAATTTTCAACTTTTTTGAAGCCGAAATCTTTTCATGAAAATGGTCAACTTTTTTGAAGCCGAAATCTTTTCATGAAAATGGTCAACTTTTTTGAAGCCGAAATCTTTTCATGAAAATTTTCAACTTTTTTGAAGCCGAAATCTTTTCATGAAATTTTTCAACTTTTTTGAAGCCGAAATCTTTTCATGTAAATTTTCAACTTTTTTTAAACAGAAATCTTTTCATGAAAATTTTCAACTTTTTTGAAGCCGAAATCTTTTCATGAAAATGTTCCATTTTTTTGAAGCCGAAAAACTTCATGAAAATTTTCAACTTTTTTGAAGTCGAAATCTTTTCATGTAAATTTTCAACTTTTTTGAAGCAGAAATAGTTCATGAAAATTTTCGACTTTTTTGAAGCCGAAATAGTTCATGAAAATTTTCGACTTTTTTGAAGCCAAAATCTTTTCATGAAAATGTTCAACTTTTTTGATGCCGAAATCTTTTCATGAAAATTTTCAACTTTTTTGATGCCGAAATAGTTCATGAAAATTTTCAACTTTTTTGAAGCCAAAATCTTTTCATGAAAATGTTCAACTTTTTTGATGCCGAAATCTTTTCATGAAAATTTTCAACTTTTTGAAGCCCAAATCTTTTCATGAAAATTTTCATCTTTTTTGAAACATTCATCTTTTCATGAAAATTTTAGACTTTTTTGTGGTCGAAATACTTCATGAAAATTTTCAACTTTTTTAAAGCCGAAATCTTTTCATGAAAATTTTCATCTTTTTTGAAGCATAAATCTTTTCATGAAAATTTTAGACTTTTTTGCAGCCGAAATCTTTTCATGAAAATTTTCAACTTTTTGAAGCCCAAATCTTTTCATGAAAATTTTCATCTTTTTTGAAACATTCATCTTTTCATGAAAATTTTAGACTTTTTTGTGGTCGAAATACTTCATGAAAATTTTCAACTTTTTTAAAGCCGAAATCTTTTCATGAAAATTTTCATCTTTTTTGAAGCATAAATCTTTTCATGAAAATTTTAGACTTTTTTGCAGCCGAAATCTTTTCATGAAAATCTTCGACTTTTTTGAAGTCGAAATAGTTCATGAAAGTTTTCAACCTTTTTGAAGCTGAAATTTTTTCATGAAAATTTTAGACTTTTTTGCAGCCGAAATCTTTTCATGAAAATCTTCGACTTTTTTGAAGTCGAAATAGTTCATGAAAGTTTTCAACCTTTTTGAAGCTGAAATTTTTTCATGAAAATTTTCAACTTTTTGAAGCCGAAATCTTTTCATGAAAATGTTCCATTTTTTTGAAGCCGAAATACTTCATGAAAATTTTCAACTTTTTTGAAGCCGAAATCTTTTCATGAAAATGTTCAACTTTTTTGAAGCCGAAATCTTTTCATGAAAATCTTAGACTTTTTTGAAGTCGAAATCTTTTCATGTAAATTTTCAACTTTTTTGAAACCGAAATCTTTTCATGTAAATTTTCAACTTTTTTGAAGCAGAAATCTTTTCATGAAAATGTTCAACTTTTTTGAAGCCGAAATCTTTTCATGAAAATGTTCAACTTTTTGAAACCAAAATCTTTTCATGTAAATTTTCAACTTTTTTGAAGCAGAAATCTTTTCATGAAAATGGTCAACTTTTTTGAAGCCGAAATCTTTTCATGAAAATTTTCAACTTTTTTGAAGCCAAAATCCTGACATGAAAATTTTCAACTTTTTTGAAGCAGAAATCTTTTCATGAAAATCTTAGACTTTTTTGAAGCCGAAATCTTTTCATGAAAATGTTCAACTTTTTTGAAGCCGAAATCTTTTCATGAAAATTTTCAACTTTTTTGAAGCCGAAATCTTTTCATGAAAATTTTCAACTTTTTGAAGCCGAAATCTTTTCATGAAAATTTTCAACTTTTTTGAAGCAGAAATCTTTTCATGATAATCTTAGACTTTTTTGAAGTCGAAATCTTTTCATGTAAATTTTCAACTTTTTTGAAGCAGAAATCTTTTCATGAAAATGTTCAACTTTTTTGAAGCCGAAATCTTTTCATGAAAATGTTCAACTTTTTTGAAGCCGAGATCTTTTCATGAAAATGTTCAACTTTTTTGAAGCCGAAATCTTTTCATGAAAATTTTCAACTTTTTTGAAGCCGAAATCTTTTCATGAAAATGGTCAACTTTTTTGAAGCCGAAATCTTTTCATGAAAATTTTCAACTTTTTTGAAGCGAAAATCCTGACATGAAAATTTTCAACTTTTTTGAAGCAGAAATCTTTTCATGAAAATGGTCAACTTTTTTGAAGCCGAAATCTTTTCATGAAAATGGTCAACTTTTTTGAAGCCGAAATCTTTTCATGAAAATTTTCAACTTTTTGAAGCCGAAATCTTTTCATGAAAATGTTCAACTTTTTTGAAGCAGAAATCTTTTCATGAAAATCTTAGACTTTTTTGAAGTCGAAATCTTTTCATGTAAATTTTCAACTTTTTTGAAGCAGAAATCTTTTCATGAAAATGGTCAACTTTTTTGAAGCCGAAATCTTTTCATGAAAATGGTCAACTTTTTTGAAGCCGAAATATTTTCATGAAAATTTTCAACTTTTTTGAAGCCGAAATCTTTTCATGAAAATTTTCAACTTTTTTGAAGCCGAAATCTTTTCATGTAAATTTTCAACTTTTTTTAAACAGAAATCTTTTCATGAAAATTTTCAACTTTTTTGAAGCCGAAATCTTTTCATGAAAATGTTCCATTTTTTTGAAGCCGAAATACTTCATGAAAATTTTCAACTTTTTTGAAGTCGAAATCTTTTCATGAAAATTTTCAACTTTTTTGAAGCCAAAATCTTTTCATGAAAATGTTCAACTTTTTTGAAGTCGAAATCTTTTCATGAAAATTTTCAACTTTTTGGAGCCCAAATCTTTTCATGAAAATTTTCATCTTTTTTGAAACATTCATCTTTTCATGAAAATTTTAGACTTTTTTGTGGTCGAAATACTTCATGAAAATTTTCAACTTTTTTAAAGCCGAAATCTTTTCATGAAAATTTTCATCTTTTTTGAAGCATAAATCTTTTCATGAAAATTTTAGACTTTTTTGCAGCCGAAATCTTTTCATGAAAATCTTCGACTTTTTTGAAGTCGAAATAGTTCATGAAAGTTTTCAACCTTTTTGAAGCTGAAATTTTTTCATGAAAATTTTAGACTTTTTTGCAGCCGAAATCTTTTCATGAAAATCTTCGACTTTTTTGAAGTCGAAATAGTTCATGAAAGTTTTCAACCTTTTTGAAGCTGAAATTTTTTCATGAAAATTTTCAACTTTTTGAAGCCGAAATCTTTTCATGAAAATGTTCCATTTTTTTGAAGCCGAAATACTTCATGAAAATTTTCAACTTTTTTGAAGCCGAAATCTTTTCATGAAAATGTTCAACTTTTTTGAAGCCGAAATCTTTTCATGAAAATCTTAGACTTTTTTGAAGTCGAAATCTTTTCATGTAAATTTTCAACTTTTTTGAAACCGAAATCTTTTCATGTAAATTTTCAACTTTTTTGAAGCAGAAATCTTTTCATGAAAATGTTCAACTTTTTTGAAGCCGAAATCTTTTCATGAAAATGTTCAACTTTTTGAAACCAAAATCTTTTCATGTAAATTTTCAACTTTTTTGAAGCAGAAATCTTTTCATGAAAATGGTCAACTTTTTTGAAGCCGAAATCTTTTCATGAAAATTTTCAACTTTTTTGAAGCCAAAATCCTGACATGAAAATTTTCAACTTTTTTGAAGCAGAAATCTTTTCATGAAAATCTTAGACTTTTTTGAAGTCGAAATCTTTTCATGAAAATTTTCAACTTTTTTGAAGCCGAAATCTTTTCATGAAAATGGTCAACTTTTTTGAAGCCGAAATCTTTTCATGAAAATGGTCAACTTTTTTGAAGCCGAAATCTTTTCATGAAAATCTTAGACTTTTTTGAAGTCGAAATCTTTTCATGTAAATTTTCAACTTTTTTGAAGCAGAAATCTTTTCATGAAAATGTTCAACTTTTTTGAAGCCGAAATCTTTTCATGAAAATGTTCAACTTTTTTGAAGCCGAGATCTTTTCATGAAAATGTTCCATTTTTTTGAAGCCGAAATACTTCATGAAAATTTTCAACTTTTTTGAAGCCGAAATCTTTTCATGAAAATGTTCAACTTTTTTGAAGCCGAAATCTTTTCATGAAAATGGTCAACTTTTTTGAAGCCGAAATCTTTTCATGAAAATGGTCAACTTTTTTGAAGCCGAAATCTTTTCATGAAAATTTTCAACTTTTTTGAAGCCAAAATCCTGACATGAAAATTTTCAACTTTTTTGAAGCAGAAATCTTTTCATGAAAATCTTAGACTTTTTTGAAGTCGAAATCTTTTCATGAAAATTTTCAACTTTTTTGAAGCCGAAATCTTTTCATGAAAATGGTCAACTTTTTTGAAGCCGAAATCTTTTCATGAAAATGGTCAACTTTTTTGAAGCCGAAATCTTTTCATGAAAATTTTCAACTTTTTGAAGCCGAAATCTTTTCATGAAAATGTTCAACTTTTTTGAAGCAGAAATCTTTTCATGAAAATCTTAGACTTTTTTGAAGTCGAAATCTTTTCATGTAAATTTTCAACTTTTTTGAAGCAGAAATCTTTTCATGAAAATGTTCAACTTTTTTGAAGCCGAAATCTTTTCATGAAAATTTTCAACTTTTTTGAAGCAGAAATCTTTTCATGTAAATTTTCAACTTTTTTGAAGCCGAAATCTTTTCATGAAAATTTTCAACTTTTTTGAAGCCGAAATCTTTTCATGAAAATGGTCAACTTTTTTGAAGCCGAAATCTTTTCATGAAAATTTTCAACTTTTTTGAAGCCAAAATGCTGACCTGAAAATTTTCAACTTTTTTGAAGTCGAAATCTTTTCATGAAAATTTTCAACTTTTTTGAAGCCGAAATCTTTTCATGAAAATGGTCAACTTTTTTGAAGCCGAAATCTTTTCATGAAAATTTTCAACTTTTTTGAAGCCAAAATGCTGACCTGAAAATTTTCAACTTTTTTGAAGTCGAAATCTTTTCATGAAAATTTTCAACTTTTTTGAAGCCGAAATCTTTTCATGAAAATTTTCAACTTTTTTGAAGCCGAAATCTTTTCATGAAAATGGTCAACTTTTTTGAAGCCGAAATCTTTTCATGAAAATTTTCAACTTTTTGAAGCCGAAATCTTTTCATGAAAATTTTCAACTTTTTTGAAGTCGAAATCTTTTCATGAAAATTTTCAACTTTTTTGAAGCCGAAATACTTCATGAAAATTTTAGACTTTTTTGAAGCCGAAATCTTTTCATGAAAATGTTCCATTTTTTTGAAGCCGAAATACTTCCAATGTTCAACTTTTTTGAAGTCGAAATCTTTTCATGAAAATTTTCAACTTTTTTGAAGCCGAAATCTTTTCATGAAAATGGTCAACTTTTTTGAAGCCGAAATCTTTTCATGAAAATTTTCAACTTTTTTGAAGCCAAAATCCTGACCTGAAAATTTTTAACTTTTTTGAAGCCGAAATCTTTTCATGAAAATCTTAGACTTTTTTGAAGTCGAAATCTTTTCATGAAAATTTTCAACTTTTTTGAAGCCGAAATCTTTTCATGAAAATGGTCAACTTTTTTGAAGCCGAAATCTTTTCATGAAAATTTTCAACTTTTTTGAAGCCAAAATCCTGACATGAAAATTTTCAACTTTTTTGAAGCCGAAATCTTTTCATGAAAATTTTCAACTTTTTTGAAGCCGAAATCTTTTCATGAAAATGGTCAACTTTTTTGAAGCCGAAATCTTTTCATGAAAATGGTCAACTTTTTTGAAGCCGAAATCTTTTCATGAAAATTTTCAACTTTTTGAAGCCGAAATCTTTTCATGAAAATTTTCAACTTTTTTGAAGCCGAAATCTTTTCATGAAAATGTTCAACTTTTTTGAAGCCGAAATCTTTTCATGAAAATGTTCAACTTTTTTGAAGCCGAGATCTTTTCATGAAAATGTTCCATTTTTTTGAAGCCGAAATACTTCATGAAAATTTTCAACTTTTTTGAAGCAGAAATCTTTTCATGAAAATGTTCAACTTTTTTGAAGCCGAAATCTTTTCATGAAAATTTTCAACTTTTTTGAAGCCGAAATCTTTTCATGAAAATGGTCAACTTTTTTGAAGCCGAAATCTTTTCATGAAAATGGTCAACTTTTTTGAAGCCGAAATCTTTTCATGAAAATTTTCAACTTTTTTGAAGCCGAAATCTTTTCATGAAAATTTTCAACTTATTTGAAGCCGAAATCTTTTCATGTAAATTTTCAACTTTTTTTAAACAGAAATCTTTTCATGAAAATTTTCAACTTTTTTGAAGCCGAAATCTTTTCATGAAAATGTTCAACTTTTTTGAAGCCGAAATCTTTTCATGAAAATGTTCAAGTTTTTTGAAGCAGAAATCTTTTCATGAAAATCTTAGACTTTTTTGAAGTCGAAATCTTTTCATGTAAATTTTCAACTTTTTTGAAGCAGAAATCTTTTCATGAAAATGTTCAACTTTTTGAAGCAGAAATCTTTTCATGAAAATTTTCCATTTTTTTGAAGCCGAAATACTTCATGAAAATTTTCAACTTTTTTGAAGCCGAAATCTTTTCATGAAAATCTTCGACTTTTTTGAAGCCGAAATACTTGATGAAAATATTCAACTTTTTTGAAGTCTAAATCTTTTCATGAAAATTTTCAACTTTTTTGAAGCAGAAATATTTTCATGAAAATTTTCAACTTTTTTGAAGCAGAAATCTTTTCATGAAAATTTTCAACCTTTTTGATGCCGAAATAGTTCATGAAAATGTTCAACTTTTTTGAAGCCGAAATCTTTTCATGAAAATTTTCAACTTTTTTGAAGCCGAAATCTTTTCATGAAAATGTTCCATTTTTTTGAAGCCGAAATACTTCATGAAAATTTTCAACTTTTTTGAAGTCGAAATCTTTTCATGTAAATTTTCAACTTTTTTGAAGCAGAAATCTTTTCATGAAAATGTTCAACTTTTTTGAAGCCGAAATCTTTTCATGAAAATGTTCCATTTTTTTGAAGCCGAAATACTTCCAATGTTCAACTTTTTTGAAGTCGAAATCTTTTCATGAAAATTTTCAACTTTTTTGAAGCCGAAATCTTTTCATGAAAATGGTCAACTTTTTTGAAGCCGAAATCTTTTCATGAAAATTTTCAACTTTTTTGAAGCCAAAATGCTGACCTGAAAATTTTCAACTTTTTTGAAGTCGAAATCTTTTCATGAAAATTTTCAACTTTTTTGAAGCCGAAATCTTTTCATGAAAATTTTCAACTTTTTTGAAGCCGAAATCTTTTCATGAAAATGGTCAACTTTTTTGAAGCCGAAATCTTTTCATGAAAATTTTCAACTTTTTGAAGCCGAAATCTTTTCATGAAAATTTTCAACTTTTTTGAAGTCGAAATCTTTTCATGAAAATTTTCAACTTTTTTGAAGCCGAAATACTTCATGAAAATTTTAGACTTTTTTGAAGCCGAAATCTTTTCATGAAAATGTTCCATTTTTTTGAAGCCGAAATACTTCCAATGTTCAACTTTTTTGAAGTCGAAATCTTTTCATGAAAATTTTCAACTTTTTTGAAGCCGAAATCTTTTCATGAAAATGGTCAACTTTTTTGAAGCCGAAATCTTTTCATGAAAATTTTCAACTTTTTTGAAGCCAAAATCCTGACCTGAAAATTTTTAACTTTTTTGAAGCCGAAATCTTTTCATGAAAATCTTAGACTTTTTTGAAGTCGAAATCTTTTCATGAAAATTTTCAACTTTTTTGAAGCCGAAATCTTTTCATGAAAATGGTCAACTTTTTTGAAGCCGAAATCTTTTCATGAAAATTTTCAACTTTTTTGAAGCCAAAATCCTGACATGAAAATTTTCAACTTTTTTGAAGCCGAAATCTTTTCATGAAAATTTTCAACTTTTTTGAAGCCGAAATCTTTTCATGAAAATGGTCAACTTTTTTGAAGCCGAAATCTTTTCATGAAAATTTTCAACTTTTTTGAAGCCGAAATCTTTTCATGAAAATTTTCAACTTTTTGAAGCCGAAATCTTTTCATGAAAATTTTCAACTTTTTTGAAGCCGAAATCTTTTCATGAAAATGTTCAACTTTTTTGAAGCCGAAATCTTTTCATGAAAATGTTCAACTTTTTTGAAGCCGAGATCTTTTCATGAAAATGTTCCATTTTTTTGAAGCCGAAATACTTCATGAAAATTTTCAACTTTTTTGAAGCAGAAATCTTTTCATGAAAATGTTCAACTTTTTTGAAGCCGAAATCTTTTCATGAAAATTTTCAACTTTTTTGAAGCCGAAATCTTTTCATGAAAATGGTCAACTTTTTTGAAGCCGAAATCTTTTCATGAAAATGGTCAACTTTTTTGAAGCCGAAATCTTTTCATGAAAATTTTCAACTTTTTTGAAGCCGAAATCTTTTCATGAAAATTTTCAACTTATTTGAAGCCGAAATCTTTTCATGTAAATTTTCAACTTTTTTTAAACAGAAATCTTTTCATGAAAATTTTCAACTTTTTTGAAGCCGAAATCTTTTCATGAAAATGTTCAACTTTTTTGAAGCCGAAATCTTTTCATGAAAATGTTCAAGTTTTTTGAAGCAGAAATCTTTTCATGAAAATCTTAGACTTTTTTGAAGTCGAAATCTTTTCATGTAAATTTTCAACTTTTTTGAAGCAGAAATCTTTTCATGAAAATGTTCAACTTTTTGAAGCAGAAATCTTTTCATGAAAATTTTCCATTTTTTTGAAGCCGAAATACTTCATGAAAATTTTCAACTTTTTTGAAGCCGAAATCTTTTCATGAAAATCTTCGACTTTTTTGAAGCCGAAATACTTGATGAAAATATTCAACTTTTTTGAAGTCTAAATCTTTTCATGAAAATTTTCAACTTTTTTGAAGCAGAAATATTTTCATGAAAATTTTCAACTTTTTTGAAGCAGAAATCTTTTCATGAAAATTTTCAACCTTTTTGATGCCGAAATAGTTCATGAAAATGTTCAACTTTTTTGAAGCCGAAATCTTTTCATGAAAATTTTCAACTTTTTTGAAGCCGAAATCTTTTCATGAAAATGTTCCATTTTTTTGAAGCCGAAATACTTCATGAAAATTTTCAACTTTTTTGAAGTCGAAATCTTTTCATGTAAATTTTCAACTTTTTTGAAGCAGAAATCTTTTCATGAAAATGTTCAACTTTTTTGAAGCCGAAATCTTTTCATGAAAATTTTCAACTTTTTTGAAGCCGAAATCTTTTCATGAAAATGTTCAACTTTTTTGAAGCCGAAATCTTTTCATGAAAATGTTCAACTTTTTTGAAGCCGAGATCTTTTCATGAAAATGTTCCATTTTTTTGAAGCCGAAATACTTCATGAAAATTTTCAACTTTTTTGAAGCAGAAATCTTTTCATGAAAATGTTCAACTTTTTTGAAGCCGAAATCTTTTCATGAAAATTTTCAACTTTTTTGAAGCCGAAATCTTTTCATGAAAATGGTCAACTTTTTTGAAGCCGAAATCTTTTCATGAAAATGGTCAACTTTTTTGAAGCCGAAATCTTTTCATGAAAATTTTCAACTTTTTTGAAGCCGAAATCTTTTCATGAAAATTTTCAACTTATTTGAAGCCGAAATCTTTTCATGTAAATTTTCAACTTTTTTTAAACAGAAATCTTTTCATGAAAATTTTCAACTTTTTTGAAGCCGAAATCTTTTCATGAAAATGTTCAACTTTTTTGAAGCCGAAATCTTTTCATGAAAATGTTCAAGTTTTTTGAAGCAGAAATCTTTTCATGAAAATCTTAGACTTTTTTGAAGTCGAAATCTTTTCATGTAAATTTTCAACTTTTTTGAAGCAGAAATCTTTTCATGAAAATGTTCAACTTTTTGAAGCAGAAATCTTTTCATGAAAATTTTCCATTTTTTTGAAGCCGAAATACTTCATGAAAATTTTCAACTTTTTTGAAGCCGAAATCTTTTCATGAAAATCTTCGACTTTTTTGAAGCCGAAATACTTGATGAAAATATTCAACTTTTTTGAAGTCTAAATCTTTTCATGAAAATTTTCAACTTTTTTGAAGCAGAAATATTTTCATGAAAATTTTCAACTTTTTTGAAGCAGAAATCTTTTCATGAAAATTTTCAACCTTTTTGATGCCGAAATAGTTCATGAAAATGTTCAACTTTTTTGAAGCCGAAATCTTTTCATGAAAATTTTCAACTTTTTTGAAGCCGAAATCTTTTCATGAAAATGTTCCATTTTTTTGAAGCCGAAATACTTCATGAAAATTTTCAACTTTTTTGAAGTCGAAATCTTTTCATGTAAATTTTCAACTTTTTTGAAGCAGAAATCTTTTCATGAAAATGTTCAACTTTTTTGAAGCCGAAATCTTTTCATGAAAATGTTCCATTTTTTTGAAGCCGAAATACTTCATGAAAATTTTCAACTTTTTTGAAGTCGAAATCTTTTCATGTAAATTTTCAACTTTTTTGAAGCAGAAATCTTTTCATGTAAATTTTCAACTTTTTTGAAGCAGAAATCTTTTCATGAAAATGTTCAACTTTTTTGAAGCCGAAATCTTTTCATGAAAATGTTCAACTTTTTTGAAGCCGAGATCTTTTCATGAAAATGTTCCATTTTTTTGAAGCCGAAATACTTCATGAAAATTTTCAACTTTTTTGAAGCAGAAATCTTTTCATGAAAATTTTCAACTTTTTTGAAGCCGAAATCTTTTCATGAAAATGTTCAACTTTTTTGAAGCCGAAATCTTTTCATGAAAATGGTCAACTTTTTTGAAGCCGAAATCTTTTCATGAAAATGGTCAACTTTTTTGAAGCCGAAATATTTTCATGAAAATTTTCAACTTTTTTGAAGCCGAAATCTTTTCATGAAAATTTTCAACTTTTTTGAAGCCGAAATCTTTTCATGTAAATTTTCAACTTTTTTTAAACAGAAATCTTTTCATGAAAATTTTCAACTTTTTTGAAGTCGAAATCTTTTCATGTAAATTTTCAACTTTTTTGAAGCAGAAATCTTTTCATGAAAATTTTAGACTTTTTTGAAGCCGAAATCTTTTCATGAAAATGTTCCATTTTTTTGAAGCCGAAATACTTCCAATGTTCAACTTTTTTGAAGTCGAAATCTTTTCATGAAAATTTTCAACTTTTCTGAAGCCGAAATCTTTTAATGAAAATGGTCAACTTTTTTGAAGCCGAAATCTTTTCATGAAAATTTTCAACTTTTTTGAAGCCAAAATCCTGACATGAAAATTTTCAACTTTTTTGAAGCAGAAATCTTTTCATGAAAATCTTAGACTTTTTTGAAGTCGAAATCTTTTCATGTAAATTTTCAACTTTTTTGAAGCAGAAATCTTTTCATGAAAATGTTCAACTTTTTTGAAGCCGAAATCTTTTCATGAAAATGTTCAACTTTTTTGAAGCCGAGATCTTTTCATGAAAATGTTCCATTTTTTTGAAGCCGAAATACTTCATGAAAATTTTCAACTTTTTTGAAGCAGAAATCTTTTCATGAAAATGTTCAACATTTTTGAAGCCGAAATCTTTTCATGAAAATTTTCAACTTTTTTTAAACAGAAATCTTTTCATGAAAATTTTCAACTTTTTTGAAGCCGAAATCTTTTCATGAAAATGTTCCATTTTTTTGAAGCCGAAATACTTCATGAAAATTTTCAACTTTTTTGAAGCAGAAATCTTTTCATGAAAATGTTCAACTTTTTTGAAGCCGAAATCTTTTCATGAAAATTTTCAACTTTTTTGAAGCCGAAATCTTTTCATGAAAATGGTCAACTTTTTTGAAGCCGAAATCTTTTCATGAAAATGGTCAACTTTTTTGAAGCCGAAATCTTTTCATGAAAATTTTCAACTTTTTTGAAGCCGAAATCTTTTCATGAAAATTTTCAACTTATTTGAAGCCGAAATCTTTTCATGTAAATTTTCAACTTTTTTTAAACAGAAATCTTTTCATGAAAATTTTCAACTTTTTTGAAGCCGAAATCTTTTCATGAAAATGTTCAACTTTTTTGAAGCCGAAATCTTTTCATGAAAATGTTCAAGTTTTTTGAAGCAGAAATCTTTTCATGAAAATCTTAGACTTTTTTGAAGTCGAAATCTTTTCATGTAAATTTTCAACTTTTTTGAAGCAGAAATCTTTTCATGAAAATGTTCAACTTTTTGAAGCAGAAATCTTTTCATGAAAATTTTCCATTTTTTTGAAGCCGAAATACTTCATGAAAATTTTCAACTTTTTTGAAGCCGAAATCTTTTCATGAAAATCTTCGACTTTTTTGAAGCCGAAATACTTGATGAAAATATTCAACTTTTTTGAAGTCTAAATCTTTTCATGAAAATTTTCAACTTTTTTGAAGCAGAAATATTTTCATGAAAATTTTCAACTTTTTTGAAGCAGAAATCTTTTCATGAAAATTTTCAACCTTTTTGATGCCGAAATAGTTCATGAAAATGTTCAACTTTTTTGAAGCCGAAATCTTTTCATGAAAATTTTCAACTTTTTTGAAGCCGAAATCTTTTCATGAAAATGTTCCATTTTTTTGAAGCCGAAATACTTCATGAAAATTTTCAACTTTTTTGAAGTCGAAATCTTTTCATGTAAATTTTCAACTTTTTTGAAGCAGAAATCTTTTCATGAAAATGTTCAACTTTTTTGAAGCCGAAATCTTTTCATGAAAATGTTCCATTTTTTTGAAGCCGAAATACTTCATGAAAATTTTCAACTTTTTTGAAGTCGAAATCTTTTCATGTAAATTTTCAACTTTTTTGAAGCAGAAATCTTTTCATGTAAATTTTCAACTTTTTTGAAGCAGAAATCTTTTCATGAAAATGTTCAACTTTTTTGAAGCCGAAATCTTTTCATGAAAATGTTCAACTTTTTTGAAGCCGAGATCTTTTCATGAAAATGTTCCATTTTTTTGAAGCCGAAATACTTCATGAAAATTTTCAACTTTTTTGAAGCAGAAATCTTTTCATGAAAATTTTCAACTTTTTTGAAGCCGAAATCTTTTCATGAAAATTTTCAACTTTTTTGAAGCCGAAATCTTTTCATGAAAATGGTCAACTTTTTTGAAGCCGAAATCTTTTCATGAAAATGGTCAACTTTTTTGAAGCCGAAATCTTTTCATGAAAATTTTCAACTTTTTTGAAGCCGAAATCTTTTCATGAAAATTTTCAACTTTTTTGAAGCCGAAATCTTTTCATGTAAATTTTCAACTTTTTTTAAACAGAAATCTTTTCATGAAAATTTTCAACTTTTTTGAAGTCGAAATCTTTTCATGTAAATTTTCAACTTTTTTGAAGCAGAAATACTTCATGAAAATTTTAGACTTTTTTGAAGCCGAAATCTTTTCATGAAAATTTTCAACTTTTTTGAAGCCAAAATCCTGACATGAAAATTTTCAACTTTTTTGAAGCAGAAATCTTTTCATGAAAATCTTAGACTTTTTTGATGTCGAAATCTTTTCATGAAAATTTTCAACTTTTTTGAAGCCGAAATCTTTTCATGAAAATTTTCAACTTTTTGAAGCCGAAATCTTTTCATGAAAATTTTCAACTTTTTTGAAGCAGAAATCTTTTCATGAAAATCTTAGACTTTTTTGAAGTCGAAATCTTTTCATGTAAATTTTCAACTTTTTTGAAGCAGAAATCTTTTCAAGAAAATGTTCAACTTTTTTGAAGCCGAAATCTTTTCATGAAAATGGTCAACTTTTTTGAAGCCGAGATCTTTTCATGAAAATGTTCCATTTTTTTGAAGCCGAAATACTTCATGAAAATTTTCAACTTTTTTGAAGCAGAAATCTTTTCATGAAAATGTTCAACTTTTTTGAAGCCGAAATCTTTTCATGAAAATTTTCAACTTTTTTGAAGCCGAAATCTTTTCATGAAAATGGTCAACTTTTTTGAAGCCGAAATCTTTTCATGAAAATGGTCAACTTTTTTGAAGCCGAAATCTTTTCATGAAAATTTTCAACTTTTTTGAAGCCGAAATCTTTTCATGAAAATTTTCAACTTTTTTGAAGCCGAAATCTTTTCATGTAAATTTTCAACTTTTTTTAAACAGAAATCTTTTCATGAAAATTTTCAACTTTTTTGAAGCCGAAATCTTTTCATGTAAATTTTCAACTTTTTTGAAGCAGAAATACTTCATGAAAATTTTAGACTTTTTTGAAGCCGAAATCTTTTCATGAAAATGTTCCATTTTTTTGAAGCCGAAATACTTCCAATGTTCAACTTTTTTGAAGTCGAAATCTTTTCATGAAAATTTTCAACTTTTCTGAAGCCGAAATCTTTTCATGAAAATGGTCAACTTTTTTGAAGCCGAAATCTTTTCATGAAAATTTTCAACTTTTTTGAAGCCAAAATCCTGACATGAAAATTTTCAACTTTTTTGAAGCAGAAATCTTTTCATGAAAATCTTAGACTTTTTTGATGTCGAAATCTTTTCATGAAAATTTTCAACTTTTTTGAAGCCGAAATCTTTTCATGAAAATTTTCAACTTTTTGAAGCCGAAATCTTTTCATGAAAATTTTCAACTTTTTTGAAGCAGAAATCTTTTCATGAAAATCTTAGACTTTTTTGAAGTCGAAATCTTTTCATGTAAATTTTCAACTTTTTTGAAGCAGAAATCTTTTCATGAAAATGTTCAACTTTTTTGAAGCCGAAATCTTTTCATGAAAATTTTCAACTTTTTTGAAGCCGAGATCTTTTCATGAAAATGTTCCATTTTTTTGAAGCCGAAATACTTCATGAAAATTTTCAACTTTTTTGAAGCAGAAATCTTTTCATGAAAATGTTCAACATTTTTGAAGCCGAAATCTTTTCATGAAAATTTTCAACTTTTTTTAAACAGAAATCTTTTCATGAAAATTTTCAACTTTTTTGAAGCCGAAATCTTTTCATGAAAATGTTCCATTTTTTTGAAGCCGAAATACTTCATGAAAATTTTCAACTTTTTTGAAGCCGAAATCTTTTCATGTAAATTTTCAACTTTTTTGAAGCAGAAATCTTTTCATGAAAATTTTCAACTTTTTTGAAGTCGAAATCTTTTCATGTAAATTTTCAACTTTTTTGAAGCAGAAATCTTTTCATGTAAATTTTCAACTTTTTTGAAGCAGAAATCTTTTCATGAAAATGTTCAACTTTTTTGAAGCCGAAATCTTTTCATGAAAATGTTCAACTTTTTTGAAGCCGAAATCTTTTCATGAAAATTTTCAACTTTTTTGAAGCCGAAATCTTTTCATGTAAATTTTCAACTTTTTTTAAACAGAAATCTTTTCATGAAAATTTTCAACTTTTTTGAAGCCGAGATCTTTTCATGAAAATGTTCCATTTTTTTGAAGCCGAAATACTTCATGAAAATTTTCAACTTTTTTGAAGCAGAAATCTTTTCATGAAAATGTTCAACTTTTTTGAAGCCGAAATCTTTTCATGAAAATTTTCAACTTTTTTGAAGCCGAAATCTTTTCATGAAAATGGTCAACTTTTTTGAAGCCGAAATCTTTTCATGAAAATGGTCAACTTTTTTGAAGCCGAAATCTTTTCATGAAAATTTTCAACTTTTTTGAAGCCGAAATCTTTTCATGAAAATTTTCAACTTTTTTGAAGCCGAAATCTTTTCATGTAAATTTTCAACTTTTTTTAAACAGAAATCTTTTCATGAAAATTTTCAACTTTTTTGAAGCCGAAATCTTTTCATGTAAATTTTCAACTTTTTTGAAGCAGAAATACTTCATGAAAATTTTAGACTTTTTTGAAGCCGAAATCTTTTCATGAAAATGTTCCATTTTTTTGAAGCCGAAATACTTCCAATGTTCAACTTTTTTGAAGTCGAAATCTTTTCATGAAAATTTTCAACTTTTCTGAAGCCGAAATCTTTTCATGAAAATGGTCAACTTTTTTGAAGCCGAAATCTTTTCATGAAAATTTTCAACTTTTTTGAAGCCAAAATCCTGACATGAAAATTTTCAACTTTTTTGAAGCAGAAATCTTTTCATGAAAATCTTAGACTTTTTTGATGTCGAAATCTTTTCATGAAAATTTTCAACTTTTTTGAAGCCGAAATCTTTTCATGAAAATTTTCAACTTTTTGAAGCCGAAATCTTTTCATGAAAATTTTCAACTTTTTTGAAGCAGAAATCTTTTCATGAAAATCTTAGACTTTTTTGAAGTCGAAATCTTTTCATGTAAATTTTCAACTTTTTTGAAGCAGAAATCTTTTCATGAAAATGTTCAACTTTTTTGAAGCCGAAATCTTTTCATGAAAATTTTCAACTTTTTTGAAGCCGAGATCTTTTCATGAAAATGTTCCATTTTTTTGAAGCCGAAATACTTCATGAAAATTTTCAACTTTTTTGAAGCAGAAATCTTTTCATGAAAATGTTCAACATTTTTGAAGCCGAAATCTTTTCATGAAAATTTTCAACTTTTTTTAAACAGAAATCTTTTCATGAAAATTTTCAACTTTTTTGAAGCCGAAATCTTTTCATGAAAATGTTCCATTTTTTTGAAGCCGAAATACTTCATGAAAATTTTCAACTTTTTTGAAGCCGAAATCTTTTCATGTAAATTTTCAACTTTTTTGAAGCAGAAATCTTTTCATGAAAATTTTCAACTTTTTTGAAGTCGAAATCTTTTCATGTAAATTTTCAACTTTTTTGAAGCAGAAATCTTTTCATGTAAATTTTCAACTTTTTTGAAGCAGAAATCTTTTCATGAAAATGTTCAACTTTTTTGAAGCCGAAATCTTTTCATGAAAATGTTCAACTTTTTTGAAGCCGAGATCTTTTCATGAAAATGTTCCATTTTTTTGAAGCCGAAATCTTTTCATGAAAATGTTCCATTTTTTTGAAGCCGAAATACTTCATGAAAATTTTCAACTTTTTTGAAGTCGAAATCTTTTCATGTAAATTTTCAACTTTTTTGAAGCAGAAATCTTTTCATGAAAATGTTCAACTTTTTTGAAGCCGAAATCTTTTCATGAAAATGTTCCATTTTTTTGAAGCCGAAATACTTCATGAAAATTTTCAACTTTTTTGAAGTCGAAATCTTTTCATGTAAATTTTCAACTTTTTTGAAGCAGAAATCTTTTCATGTAAATTTTCAACTTTTTTGAAGCAGAAATCTTTTCATGAAAATGTTCAACTTTTTTGAAGCCGAAATCTTTTCATGAAAATGGTCAACTTTTTTGAAGCCGAGATCTTTTCATGAAAATGTTCCATTTTTTTGAAGCCGAAATACTTCATGAAAATTTTCAACTTTTTTGAAGCAGAAATCTTTTCATGAAAATGTTCAACTTTTTTGAAGCCGAAATCTTTTCATGAAAATTTTCAACTTTTTTGAAGCCGAAATCTTTTCATGAAAATGGTCAACTTTTTTGAAGCCGAAATCTTTTCATGAAAATGGTCAACTTTTTTGAAGCCGAAATCTTTTCATGAAAATTTTCAACTTTTTTGAAGCCGAAATCTTTTCATGAAAATTTTCAACTTTTTTGAAGCCGAAATCTTTTCATGTAAATTTTCAACTTTTTTTAAACAGAAATCTTTTCATGAAAATTTTCAACTTTTTTGAAGCCGAAATCTTTTCATGAAAATTTTCAATTTTTTTGAAGCCGAAATACTTCATGAAAATTTTCAACTTTTTTGAAGTCGAAATCTTTTCATGTAAATTTTCAACTTTTTTGAAGCAGTAATACTTCATGAAAATTTTCAACTTTTTTGAAGTCGAAATCTTTTCATGTAAATTTTCAACTTTTTTGAAGCAGAAATACTTCATGAAAATTTTAGACTTTTTTGAAGCCGAAATCTTTTCATGAAAATGTTCCATTTTTTTGAAGCCGAAATACTTCCAATGTTCAACTTTTTTGAAGTCGAAATCTTTTCATGAAAATTTTCAACTTTTTTGAAGCCGAAATCTTTTCATGAAAATGGTCAACTTTTTTGAAGCCGAAATCTTTTCATGAAAATTTTCAACTTTTTTGAAGCCAAAATCCTGACATGAAAATTTTCAACTTTTTTGAAGCAGAAATCTTTTCATGAAAATCTTAGACTTTTTTGAAGTCGAAATCTTTTCATGAAAATTTTCAACTTTTTTGAAGCCGAAATCTTTTCATGAAAATGGTCAACTTTTTTGAAGCCGAAATCTTTTCATGAAAATGTTCAACTTTTTTGAAGCCGAAATCTTTTCATGAAAATTTTCAACTTTTTGAAGCCGAAATCTTTTCATGAAAATTTTCAACTTTTTTGAAGCAGAAATCTTTTCATGAAAATCTTAGACTTTTTTGAAGTCGAAATCTTTTCATGTAAATTTTCAACTTTTTTGAAGCCGAAATCTTTTCATGAAAATGTTCAACTTTTTTGAAGCCGAAATCTTTTCATGAAAATGTTCAACTTTTTTGAAGCCGAGATCTTTTCATGAAAATGTTCCATTTTTTTGAAGCCGAAATACTTCATGAAAATTTTCAACTTTTTTGAAGCAGAAATCTTTTCATGAAAATGTTCAACTTTTTTGAAGCCGAAATCTTTTCATGAAAATTTTCAACTTTTTTGAAGCCGAAATCTTTTCATGAAAATGGTCAACTTTTTTGAAGCCGAAATCTTTTCATGAAAATGGTCAACTTTTTTGAAGCCGAAATCTTTTCATGAAAATTTTCAACTTTTTTGAAGCCGAAATCTTTTCATGAAAATTTTCAACTTATTTGAAGCCGAAATCTTTTCATGTAAATTTTCAACTTTTTTTAAACAGAAATCTTTTCATGAAAATTTTCAACTTTTTTGAAGCCGAAATCTTTTCATGAAAATGTTCAACTTTTTTGAAGCCGAAATCTTTTCATGAAAATGTTCAAGTTTTTTGAAGCAGAAATCTTTTCATGAAAATCTTAGACTTTTTTGAAGTCGAAATCTTTTCATGTAAATTTTCAACTTTTTTGAAGCAGAAATCTTTTCATGAAAATGTTCAACTTTTTGAAGCAGAAATCTTTTCATGAAAATTTTCCATTTTTTTGAAGCCGAAATACTTCATGAAAATTTTCAACTTTTTTGAAGCCGAAATCTTTTCATGAAAATCTTCGACTTTTTTGAAGCCGAAATACTTGATGAAAATATTCAACTTTTTTGAAGTCTAAATCTTTTCATGAAAATTTTCAACTTTTTTGAAGCAGAAATATTTTCATGAAAATTTTCAACTTTTTTGAAGCAGAAATCTTTTCATGAAAATTTTCAACCTTTTTGATGCCGAAATAGTTCATGAAAATGTTCAACTTTTTTGAAGCCGAAATACTTCATGAAAATTTTCAACTTTTTTGAAACCTAAATCTTTTCATGAAAATTTTCAACTTTTTTGAAGCAGAAATCTTTTCATGAAAATCTTAGACTTTTTTGAAGTCGAAATCTTTTCATGTAAATTTTCAACTTTTTTGAAGCAGAAATCTTTTCATGAAAATGTTCAACTTTTTTAAAGCCGAAATCTTTTCATGAAAATTTTCAACTTTTTTGAAGCAGAAATCTTTTCATGAATATGTTCAACTTTTTTGAAGCCGAAATCTTTTCATGAAAATTTTCAACTTTTTTGAAGCCGAAATCTTTTCATGAAAATGTTCCATTTTTTTGAAGCCGAAATACTTCATGAAAATTTTCAACTTTTTTGAAGTCGAAATCTTTTCATGTAAATTTTCAACTTTTTTGAAGCAGAAATCTTTTCATGAAAATGTTCAACTTTTTTGAAGCCGAAATCTTTTCATGAAAATGTTCCATTTTTTTGAAGCCGAAATACTTCATGAAAATTTTCAACTTTTTTGAAGTCGAAATCTTTTCATGTAAATTTTCAACTTTTTTGAAGCAGAAATCTTTTCATGTAAATTTTCAACTTTTTTGAAGCAGAAATCTTTTCATGAAAATTTTCAACTTTTTTGAAGCCGAAATCTTTTCATGAAAATGTTCAACTTTTTTGAAGCCGAGATCTTTTCATGAAAATGTTCCATTTTTTTGAAGCCGAAATACTTCATGAAAATTTTCAACTTTTTTGAAGCAGAAATCTTTTCATGAAAATGTTCAACTTTTTTGAAGCCGAAATCTTTTCATGAAAATTTTCAACTTTTTTGAAGCCGAAATCTTTTCATGAAAATGGTCAACTTTTTTGAAGCCGAAATCTTTTCATGAAAATGGTCAACTTTTTTGAAGCCGAAATCTTTTCATGAAAATTTTCAACTTTTTTGAAGCCGAAATCTTTTCATGAAAATTTTCAACTTTTTTGAAGCCGAAATCTTTTCATGTAAATTTTCAACTTTTTTTAAACAGAAATCTTTTCATGAAAATTTTCAACTTTTTTGAAGTCGAAATCTTTTCATGTAAATTTTCAACTTTTTTGAAGCAGAAATACTTCATGAAAATGTTCCATTTTTTTGAAGCCGAAATACTTCCAATGTTCAACTTTTTTGAAGTCGAAATCTTTTCATGAAAATTTTCAACTTTTCTGAAGCCGAAATCTTTTCATGAAAATGGTCAACTTTTTTGAAGCCGAAATCTTTTCATGAAAATTTTCAACTTTTTTGAAGCCAAAATCCTGACATGAAAATTTTCAACTTTTTTGAAGCAGAAATCTTTTCATGAAAATCTTAGACTTTTTTGATGTCGAAATCTTTTCATGAAAATTTTCAACTTTTTTGAAGCCGAAATCTTTTCATGAAAATGGTCAACTTTTTTGAAGCCGAAATCTTTTCATGAAAATGGTCAACTTTTTTGAAGCCGAAATCTTTTCATGAAAATTTTCAACTTTTTGAAGCCGAAATCTTTTCATGAAAATTTTCAACTTTTTTGAAGCAGAAATCTTTTCATGAAAATCTTAGACTTTTTTGAAGTCGAAATCTTTTCATGTAAATTTTCAACTTTTTTGAAGCAGAAATCTTTTCATGAAAATGTTCAACTTTTTTGAAGCCGAAATCTTTTCATGAAAATGTTCAACTTTTTTGAAGCCGAGATCTTTTCATGAAAATGTTCCATTTTTTTGAAGCCGAAATACTTCATGAAAATTTTCAACTTTTTTGAAGCAGAAATCTTTTCATGAAAATCTTCGACTTTTTTGAAGCCGAAATACTTGATGAAAATATTCAACTTTTTTGAAGTCTAAATCTTTTCATGAAAATTTTCAACTTTTTTGAAGCAGAAATATTTTCATGAAAGTTTTCAACTTTTTTGAAGCAGAAATCTTTTCATGAAAATTTTCAACCTTTTTGATGCCGAAATACTTCATGAAAATGTTCAACTTTTTTGAAGCCGAAATACTTCATGAAAATTTTCAACTTTTTTGAAACCTAAATCTTTTCATGAAAATTTTCAACTTTTTTGAAGCAGAAATCTTTTCATGAAAATCTTAGACTTTTTTGAAGTCGAAATCTTTTCATGTAAATTTTCAACTTTTTTGAAGCAGAAATCTTTTCATGAAAATGTTCAACTTTTTTAAAGCCGAAATCTTTTCATGAAAATTTTCAACTTTTTTGAAGCAGAAATCTTTTCATGAATATGTTCAACTTTTTTGAAGCCGAAATCTTTTCATGAAAATTTTCAACTTTTTTGAAGCCGAAATCTTTTCATGAAAATGTTCCATTTTTTTGAAGCCGAAATACTTCATGAAAATTTTCAACTTTTTTGAAGTCGAAATCTTTTCATGTAAATTTTCAACTTTTTTGAAGCAGAAATCTTTTCATGAAAATGTTCAACTTTTTTGAAGCCGAAATCTTTTCATGAAAATGTTCCATTTTTTTGAAGCCGAAATACTTCATGAAAATTTTCAACTTTTTTGAAGTCGAAATCTTTTCATGTAAATTTTCAACTTTTTTGAAGCAGAAATCTTTTCATGTAAATTTTCAACTTTTTTGAAGCAGAAATCTTTTCATGAAAATGTTCAACTTTTTTGAAGCCGAAATCTTTTCATGAAAATGTTCAACTTTTTTGAAGCCGAGATCTTTTCATGAAAATGTTCCATTTTTTTGAAGCCGAAATACTTCATGAAAATTTTCAACTTTTTTGAAGCAGAAATCTTTTCATGAAAATGTTCAACTTTTTTGAAGCCGAAATCTTTTCATGAAAATTTTCAACTTTTTTGAAGCCGAAATCTTTTCATGAAAATGGTCAACTTTTTTGAAGCCGAAATCTTTTCATGAAAATGGTCAACTTTTTTGAAGCCGAAATCTTTTCATGAAAATTTTCAACTTTTTTGAAGCCGAAATCTTTTCATGAAAATTTTCAACTTTTTTGAAGCCGAAATCTTTTCATGTAAATTTTCAACTTTTTTTAAACAGAAATCTTTTCATGAAAATTTTCAACTTTTTTGAAGTCGAAATCTTTTCATGTAAATTTTCAACTTTTTTGAAGCAGAAATACTTCATGAAAATTTTAGACTTTTTTGAAGCCGAAATCTTTTCATGAAAATGTTCCATTTTTTTGAAGCCGAAATACTTCCAATGTTCAACTTTTTTGAAGTCGAAATCTTTTCATGAAAATTTTCAACTTTTCTGAAGCCGAAATCTTTTCATGAAAATGGTCAACTTTTTTGAAGCCGAAATCTTTTCATGAAAATTTTCAACTTTTTTGAAGCCAAAATCCTGACATGAAAATTTTCAACTTTTTTGAAGCAGAAATCTTTTCATGAAAATGTTCAACTTTTTTGATGTTGAAATCTTTTCATGAAAATTTTCAACTTTTTTGAAGCCGAAATCTTTTCATGAAAATGGTCAACTTTTTTGAAGCCGAAATCTTTTCATGAAAATGGTCAACTTTTTTGAAGCCGAAATCTTTTCATGAAAATTTTCAACTTTTTGAAGCCGAAATCTTTTCATGAAAATTTTCAACTTTTTTGAAGCAGAAATCTTTTCATGAAAATCTTAGACTTTTTTGAAGTCGAAATCTTTTCATGTAAATTTTCAACTTTTTTGAAGCAGAAATCTTTTCATGAAAATGTTCAACTTTTTTGAAGCCGAAATCTTTTCATGAAAATGTTCAACTTTTTTGAAGCCGAGATCTTTTCATGAAAATGTTCCATTTTTTTGAAGCCGAAATACTTCATGAAAATTTTCAACTTTTTTGAAGCAGAAATCTTTTCATGAAAATCTTCGACTTTTTTGAAGCCGAAATACTTGATGAAAATATTCAACTTTTTTGAAGTCTAAATCTTTTCATGAAAATTTTCAACTTTTTTGAAGCAGAAATCTTTTCATGAAAATTTTCAACTTTTTTGAAGCAGAAATCTTTTCATGAAAATTTTCAACTTTTTTGAAGCAGAAATCTTTTCATGAAAATTTTCAACCTTTTTGATGCCGAAATAGTTAATGAAAATGTTCAACTTTTTTGAAGCCGAAATACTTCATGAAAATTTTCAACTTTTTTGAAACCTAAATCTTTTCATGAAAATTTTCAACTTTTTTGAAGCAGAAATCTTTTCATGAAAATCTTAGACTTTTTTGAAGTCGAAATCTCTTCATGTAAATTTTCAACTTTTTTGAAGCAGAAATCTTTTCATGAAAATGTTCAACTTTTTTGAAGCCGAAATCTTTTCATGAAAATTTTCAACTTTTTTGAAGCAGAAATCTTTTCATGAAAATGTTCAACTTTTTTGAAGCCGAAATCTTTTCATGAAAATTTTCAACTTTTTTGAAGCCGAAATCTTTTCATGAAAATGGTCAACTTTTTTGAAGCCGAAATCTTTTCATGAAAATGGTCAACTTTTTTGAAGCCGAAATCTTTTCATGAAAATTTTCAACTTTTTTGAAGCCGAAATCTTTTCATGAAAATTTTCAACTTTTTTGAAGCCGAAATCTTTTCATGTAAATTTTCAACTTTTTTTAAACAGAAATCTTTTCATGAAAATTTTCAACTTTTTTGAAGCCGAAATCTTTTCATGAAAATGTTCCATTTTTTTGAAGCCGAAATACTTCATGAAAATTTTCAACTTTTTTGAAGTCGAAATCTTTTCATGAAAATTTTGAACTTTTTTGAAGCCGAAATACTTCATGAAAATTTTAGACTTTTTTGAAGCCGAAATCTTTTCATGAAAATGTTCCATTTTTTTGAAGCCGAAATACTTCCAATGTTCAACTTTTTTGAAGTCGAAATCTTTTCATGAAAATGTTCAACTTTTTTGAAGCCGAAATCTTTTCATGAAAATGGTCAACTTTTTTGAAGCCGAAATCTTTTCATGAAAATTTTCAACTTTTTTGAAGCCAAAATCCTGACATGAAAATTTTCAACTTTTTTGAAGCCGAAATCTTTTCATGAAAATCTTAGACTTTTTTGAAGTCGAAATCTTTTCATGAAAATTTTCAACTTTTTTGAAGCCGAAATCTTTTCATGAAAATGGTCAACTTTTTTGAAGCCGAAATCTTTTCATGAAAATGGTCAACTTTTTTGAAGCCGAAATCTTTTCATGAAAATTTTCAACTTTTTGAAGCCGAAATCTTTTCATGAAAATTTTCAACTTTTTTGAAGCAGAAATCTTTTCAGAAAAATCTTAGACTTTTTTGAAGTCGAAATCTTTTCATGTAAATTTTCAACTTTTTTGAAGCAGAAATCTTTTCATGAAAATGTTCAACTTTTTTGAAGCCGAAATCTTTTCATGAAAATGTTCAACTTTTTTGAAGCCGAGATCTTTTCATGAAAATGTTCCATTTTTTTGAAGCCGAAATACTTCATGAAAATTTTCAACTTTTTTGAAGCAGAAATCTTTTCATGAAAATTTTCAACTTTTTTTAAACAGAAATCTTTTCATGAAAATTTTCAACTTTTTTGAAGCCGAAATCTTTTCATGAAAATGTTCCATTTTTTTGAAGCCGAAATACTTCATGAAAATTTTCAACTTTTTTGAAGTCGAAATCTTTTCATGAAAATTTTGAACTTTTTTGAAGCCGAAATACTTGATAAAAATTTTAGACTTTTTTGAAGCTGAAATCTTTTCATGAAAATGTTCCATTTTTTTGAAGCCCAAATACTTCCAATGTTCAACTTTTTTGAAGTCGAAATCTTTTCATGAAAATTTTCAACTTTTTTGAAGCCGAAATCTTTTCATGAAAATGGTCAACTTTTTTGAAGCCGAAATCTTTTCATGAAAATTTTCAACTTTTTTGAAGCCAAAATCTTGACATGAAAATTTTCAACTTTTTTGAAGCCGAAATCTTTTCATGAAAATCTTAGACTTTTTTGAAGTCGAAATCTTTTCATGAAAATTTTCAACTTTTTTGAAGCCGAAATCTTTTCATGAAAATGGTCAACTTTTTTGAAGCCGAAATCTTTTCATGAAAATGGTCAACTTTTTTGAAGCCGAAATCTTTTCATGAAAATTTTCAACTTTTTGAAGCCGAAATCTTTTCATGAAAATTTTCAACTTTTTTGAAGCAGAAATCTTTTCATGAAAATCTTAGACTTTTTTGAAGTCGAAATCTTTTCATGTAAATTTTCAACTTTTTTGAAGCAGAAATCTTTTCATGAAAATGTTCAACTTTTTTGAAGCCGAAATCTTTTCATGAAAATGTTCAACTTTTTTGAAGCCGAGATCTTTTCATGAAAATGTTCCATTTTTTTGAAGCCGAAATACTTCATGAAAATTTTCAACTTTTTTGAAGCAGAAATCTTTTCATGAAAATTTTCAACTTTTTTGAAGCCGAAATCTTTTCATGAAAATGTTCAACTTTTTTTAAACAGAAATCTTTTCATGAAAATTTTCAACTTTTTTGAAACCGAAATCTTTTCATGAAAATGTTCCATTTTTTTGAAGCCGAAATACTTCATGAAAATTTTCAACTTTTTTGAAGTCGAAATCTTTTCATGTAAATTTTCAACTTTTTTGAAGCAGAAATCTTTTCATGAAAATGTTCAACTTTTTTGAAGCCGAAATCTTTTCATGAAAATGTTCCATTTTTTTGAAGCCGAAATACTTCATGAAAATTTTCAACTTTTTTGAAGTCGAAATCTTTTCATGAAAATTTTCAACTTTTTTGAAGCAGAAATACTTCATGAAAATTTTAGACTTTTTTGAAGCCGAAATCTTTTCATGAAAATGTTCCATTTTTTTGAAGCCGAAATACTTCCAATGTTCAACTTTTTTGAAGTCGAAATCTTTTCATGAAAATTTACAACTTTTTTGAAGCCGAAATCTTTTCATGAAAATGGTCAACTTTTTTGAAGCCGAAATCTTTTCATGAAAATTTTCAACTTTTTTGAAGCCAAAATCCTGACATGAAAATTTTCAACTTTTTTGAAGCCGAAATCTTTTCATGAAAATCTTAGACTTTTTTGAAGTCGAAATCTTTTCATGAAAATTTTCAACTTTTTTGAAGCCGAAATCTTTTCATGAAAATGGTCAACTTTTTTGAAGCCAAAATCTTTTCATGAAAATGGTCAACTTTTTTGAAGCCGAAATCTTTTCATGAAAATTTTCAACTTTTTGAAGCCGAAATCTTTTCATGAAAATTTTCAACTTTTTTGAAGCAGAAATCTTTTCATGAAAATCTTAGACTTTTTTGAAGTCGAAATCTTTTTATGTAAATTTTCAACTTTTTTGAAGCAGAAATCTTTTCATGAAAATGTTCAACTTTTTTGAAGCCGAAATCTTTTCATGAAAATGTTCAACTTTTTTGAAGCCGAGATCTTTTCATGAAAATGTTCCATTTTTTTGAAGCCGAAATACTTCATGAAAATTTTCAACTTTTTTGAATTAGAAATCTTTTCATGAAAATTTTCAACTTTTTTGAAGCCGAAATCTTTTCATGAAAATGTTCAACTTTTTTTAAACAGAAATCTTTTCATGAAAATTTTCAACTTTTTTGAAGCCGAAATCTTTTCATGAAAATGGTCAACTTTTTTGAAGCCGAAATCTTTTCATGAAAATGGTCAACTTTTTTGAAGCCGAAATCTTTTCATGAAAATTTTAGACTTTTTGAAGCCGAAATCTTTTCATGAAAATTTTCAACTTTTTTGAAGCAGAAATCTTTTCATGAAAATCTTAGACTTTTTTGAAGTCGAAATCTTTTCATGTAAATTTTCAACTTTTTTGAAGCAGAAATCTTTTCATGAAAATGTTCAACTTTTTTGAAGCCGAAATCTTTTCATGAAAATGTTCAACTTTTTTGAAGCCGAGATCTTTTCATGAAAATGTTCCATTTTTTTGAAGCCGAAATACTTCATGAAAATTTTCAACTTTTTTGAAGCAGAAATCTTTTCATGAAAATCTTCGACTTTTTTGAAGCCGAAATACTTGATGAAAATATTCAACTTTTTTGAAGTCTAAATCTTTTCATGAAAATTTTCAACTTTTTTGAAGCAGAAATCTTTTCATGAAAATTTTCAACTTTTTTGAAGCAGAAATCTTTTCATGAAAATTTTCAACCTTTTTGATGCCGAAATAGTTAATGAAAATGTTCAACTTTTTTGAAGCCGAAATACTTCATGAAAATTTTCAACTTTTTTGAAGCAGAAATCTTTTCATGAAAATTTTCAACTTTTTTGAAGCCGAAATCTTTTCATGAAAATGTTCAACTTTTTTTAAACAGAAATCTTTTCATGAAAATTTTCAACTTTTTTGAAACCGAAATCTTTTCATGAAAATGTTCCATTTTTTTGAAGCCGAAATACTTCATGAAAATTTTCAACTTTTTTGAAGTCGAAATCTTTTCATGTAAATTTTCAACTTTTTTGAAGCAGAAATCTTTTCATGAAAATGTTCAACTTTTTTGAAGCCGAAATCTTTTCATGAAAATGTTCCATTTTTTTGAAGCCGAAATACTTCATGAAAATTTTCAACTTTTTTGAAGTCGAAATCTTTTCATGAAAATTTTCAACTTTTTTGAAGCAGAAATACTTCATGAAAATTTTAGACTTTTTTGAAGCCGAAATCTTTTCATGAAAATGTTCCATTTTTTTGAAGCCGAAATACTTCCAATGTTCAACTTTTTTGAAGTCGAAATCTTTTCATGAAAATTTACAACTTTTTTGAAGCCGAAATCTTTTCATGAAAATGGTCAACTTTTTTGAAGCCGAAATCTTTTCATGAAAATTTTCAACTTTTTTGAAGCCAAAATCCTGACATGAAAATTTTCAACTTTTTTGAAGCCGAAATCTTTTCATGAAAATCTTAGACTTTTTTGAAGTCGAAATCTTTTCATGAAAATTTTCAACTTTTTTGAAGCCGAAATCTTTTCATGAAAATGGTCAACTTTTTTGAAGCCAAAATCTTTTCATGAAAATGGTCAACTTTTTTGAAGCCGAAATCTTTTCATGAAAATTTTCAACTTTTTGAAGCCGAAATCTTTTCATGAAAATTTTCAACTTTTTTGAAGCAGAAATCTTTTCATGAAAATCTTAGACTTTTTTGAAGTCGAAATCTTTTTATGTAAATTTTCAACTTTTTTGAAGCAGAAATCTTTTCATGAAAATGTTCAACTTTTTTGAAGCCGAAATCTTTTCATGAAAATGTTCAACTTTTTTGAAGCCGAGATCTTTTCATGAAAATGTTCCATTTTTTTGAAGCCGAAATACTTCATGAAAATTTTCAACTTTTTTGAATTAGAAATCTTTTCATGAAAATTTTCAACTTTTTTGAAGCCGAAATCTTTTCATGAAAATGTTCAACTTTTTTTAAACAGAAATCTTTTCATGAAAATTTTCAACTTTTTTGAAGCCGAAATCTTTTCATGAAAATGGTCAACTTTTTTGAAGCCGAAATCTTTTCATGAAAATGGTCAACTTTTTTGAAGCCGAAATCTTTTCATGAAAATTTTAGACTTTTTGAAGCCGAAATCTTTTCATGAAAATTTTCAACTTTTTTGAAGCAGAAATCTTTTCATGAAAATCTTAGACTTTTTTGAAGTCGAAATCTTTTCATGTAAATTTTCAACTTTTTTGAAGCAGAAATCTTTTCATGAAAATGTTCAACTTTTTTGAAGCCGAAATCTTTTCATGAAAATGTTCAACTTTTTTGAAGCCGAGATCTTTTCATGAAAATGTTCCATTTTTTTGAAGCCGAAATACTTCATGAAAATTTTCAACTTTTTTGAAGCAGAAATCTTTTCATGAAAATCTTCGACTTTTTTGAAGCCGAAATACTTGATGAAAATATTCAACTTTTTTGAAGTCTAAATCTTTTCATGAAAATTTTCAACTTTTTTGAAGCAGAAATCTTTTCATGAAAATTTTCAACTTTTTTGAAGCAGAAATCTTTTCATGAAAATTTTCAACCTTTTTGATGCCGAAATAGTTAATGAAAATGTTCAACTTTTTTGAAGCCGAAATACTTCATGAAAATTTTCAACTTTTTTGAAACCTAAATCTTTTCATGAAAATTTTCAACTTTTTTGAAGCAGAAATCTTTTCATGAAAATTTTCAACTTTTTTGAAGCCGAAATCTTTTCATGAAAATTTTCAACTTTTTTGAAGCAGAAATCTTTTCATGAAAATGTTCAACTTTTTTGAAGCCGAAATCTTTTCATGAAAATTTTCAACTTTTTTGAAGCCGAAATCTTTTCATGAAAATGGTCAACTTTTTTGAAGCCGAAATCTTTTCATGAAAATGGTCAACTTTTTTGAAGCCGAAATCTTTTCATGAAAATTTTCAACTTTTTTGAAGCCGAAATCTTTTCATGAAAATTTTCAACTTTTTTGAAGCCGAAATCTTTTCATGTAAATTTTCAACTTTTTTTAAACAGAAATCTTTTCATGAAAATTTTCAACTTTTTTGAAGCCGAAATCTTTTCATGAAAATGTTCCATTTTTTTGAAGCCGAAATACTTCATGAAAATTTTCAACTTTTTTGAAGTCGAAATCTTTTCATGAAAATTTTGAACTTTTTTGAAGCCGAAATACTTCATGAAAATTTTAGACTTTTTTGAAGCCGAAATCTTTTCATGAAAATGTTACATTTTTTTGAAGCCGAAATACTTCCAATGTTCAACTTTTTTGAAGTCGAAATCTTTTCATGAAAATGTTCAACTTTTTTGAAGCCGAAATCTTTTCATGAAAATAGTCAACTTTTTTGAAGCCGAAATCTTTTCATGAAAATTTTCAACTTTTTTGAAGCCAAAATCCTGACATGAAAATTTTCAACTTTTTTGAAGCCGAAATCTTTTCATGAAAATCTTAGACTTTTTTGAAGTCGAAATCTTTTCATGAAAATTTTCAACTTTTTTGAAGCCGAAATCTTTTCATGAAAATGGTCAACTTTTTTGAAGCCGAAATCTTTTCATGAAAATGGTCAACTTTTTTGAAGCCGAAATCTTTTCATGAAAATTTTCAACTTTTTGAAGCCGAAATCTTTTCATGAAAATTTTCAACTTTTTTGAAGCAGAAATCTTTTCATGAAAATCTTAGACTTTTTTGAAGTCGAAATCTTTTCATGTAAATTTTCAACTTTTTTGAAGCAGAAATCTTTTCATGAAAATGTTCAACTTTTTTGAAGCCGAAATCTTTTCATGAAAATGTTCAACTTTTTTGAAGCCGAGATCTTTTCATGAAAATGTTCCATTTTTTTGAAGCCGAAATACTTCATGAAAATTTTCAACTTTTTTGAAGCAGAAATCTTTTCATGAAAATTTTCAACTTTTTTTAAACAGAAATCTTTTCATGAAAATTTTCAACTTTTTTGAAGCCGAAATCTTTTCATGAAAATGTTCCATTTTTTTGAAGCCGAAATACTTCATGAAAATTTTCAACTTTTTTGAAGTCGAAATCTTTTCATGAAAATCTTCGACTTTTTTGAAGCCGAAATACTTGATGAAAATATTCAACTTTTTTGAAGTCTAAATCTTTTCATGAAAATTTTCAACTTTTTTGAAGCAGAAATCTTTTCATGAAAATTTTCAACTTTTTTGAAGCAGAAATCTTTTCATGAAAATTTTCAACCTTTTTGATGCCGAAATAGTTAATGAAAATGTTCAACTTTTTTGAAGCCGAAATACTTCATGAAAATTTTCAACTTTTTTGAAACCTAAATCTTTTCATGAAAATTTTCAACTTTTTTGAAGCAGAAATCTTTTCATGAAAATCTTAGACTTTTTTGAAGTCGAAATCTCTTCATGTAAATTTTCAACTTTTTTGAAGCAGAAATCTTTTCATGAAAATGTTCAACTTTTTTGAAGCCGAAATCTTTTCATGAAAATTTTCAACTTTTTTGAAGCAGAAATCTTTTCATGAAAATGTTCAACTTTTTTGAAGCCGAAATCTTTTCATGAAAATTTTCAACTTTTTTGAAGCCGAAATCTTTTCATGAAAATGGTCAACTTTTTTGAAGCCGAAATCTTTTCATGAAAATTTTCAACTTTTTTGAAGCCGAAATCTTTTCATGAAAATTTTCAACTTTTTTGAAGCCGAAATCTTTTCATGTAAATTTTCAACTTTTTTTAAACAGAAATCTTTTCATGAAAATTTTCAACTTTTTTGAAGCCGAAATCTTTTCATGAAAATGTTCCATTTTTTTGAAGCCGAAATACTTCATGAAAATTTTCAACTTTTTTGAAGTCGAAATCTTTTCATGAAAATTTTGAACTTTTTTGAAGCCGAAATACTTCATGAAAATTTTAGACTTTTTTGAAGCCGAAATCTTTTCATGAAAATGTTCCATTTTTTTGAAGCCGAAATACTTCCAATGTTCAACTTTTTTGAAGTCGAAATCTTTTCATGAAAATGTTCAACTTTTTTGAAGCCGAAATCTTTTCATGAAAATGGTCAACTTTTTTGAAGCCAAAATCTTTTCATGAAAATGGTCAACTTTTTTGAAGCCGAAATCTTTTCATGAAAATTTTCAACTTTTTGAAGCCGAAATCTTTTCATGAAAATTTTCAACTTTTTTGAAGCAGAAATCTTTTCATGAAAATCTTAGACTTTTTTGAAGTCGAAATCTTTTTATGTAAATTTTCAACTTTTTTGAAGCAGAAATCTTTTCATGAAAATGTTCAACTTTTTTGAAGCCGAAATCTTTTCATGAAAATGTTCAACTTTTTTGAAGCCGAGATCTTTTCATGAAAATGTTCCATTTTTTTGAAGCCGAAATACTTCATGAAAATTTTCAACTTTTTTGAATTAGAAATCTTTTCATGAAAATTTTCAACTTTTTTGAAGCCGAAATCTTTTCATGAAAATGTTCAACTTTTTTTAAACAGAAATCTTTTCATGAAAATTTTCAACTTTTTTGAAGCCGAAATCTTTTCATGAAAATGGTCAACTTTTTTGAAGCCGAAATCTTTTCATGAAAATGGTCAACTTTTTTGAAGCCGAAATCTTTTCATGAAAATTTTCAACTTTTTGAAGCCGAAATCTTTTCATGAAAATTTTCAACTTTTTTGAAGCAGAAATCTTTTCATGAAAATCTTAGACTTTTTTGAAGTCGAAATCTTTTCATGTAAATTTTCAACTTTTTTGAAGCAGAAATCTTTTCATGAAAATGTTCAACTTTTTTGAAGCCGAAATCTTTTCATGAAAATGTTCAACTTTTTTGAAGCCGAGATCTTTTCATGAAAATGTTCCATTTTTTTGAAGCCGAAATACTTCATGAAAATTTTCAACTTTTTTGAAGCAGAAATCTTTTCATGAAAATCTTCGACTTTTTTGAAGCCGAAATACTTGATGAAAATATTCAACTTTTTTGAAGTCTAAATCTTTTCATGAAAATTTTCAACTTTTTTGAAGCAGAAATCTTTTCATGAAAATTTTCAACTTTTTTGAAGCAGAAATCTTTTCATGAAAATTTTCAACCTTTTTGATGCCGAAATAGTTAATGAAAATGTTCAACTTTTTTGAAGCCGAAATACTTCATGAAAATTTTCAACTTTTTTGAAACCTAAATCTTTTCATGAAAATTTTCAACTTTTTTGAAGCAGAAATCTTTTCATGAAAATTTTCAACTTTTTTGAAGCCGAAATCTTTTCATGAAAATTTTCAACTTTTTTGAAGCAGAAATCTTTTCATGAAAATGTTCAACTTTTTTGAAGCCGAAATCTTTTCATGAAAATTTTCAACTTTTTTGAAGCCGAAATCTTTTCATGAAAATGGTCAACTTTTTTGAAGCCGAAATCTTTTCATGAAAATGGTCAACTTTTTTGAAGCCGAAATCTTTTCATGAAAATTTTCAACTTTTTTGAAGCCGAAATCTTTTCATGAAAATTTTCAACTTTTTTGAAGCCGAAATCTTTTCATGTAAATTTTCAACTTTTTTTAAACAGAAATCTTTTCATGAAAATTTTCAACTTTTTTGAAGCCGAAATCTTTTCATGAAAATGTTCCATTTTTTTGAAGCCGAAATACTTCATGAAAATTTTCAACTTTTTTGAAGTCGAAATCTTTTCATGAAAATTTTGAACTTTTTTGAAGCCGAAATACTTCATGAAAATTTTAGACTTTTTTGAAGCCGAAATCTTTTCATGAAAATGTTACATTTTTTTGAAGCCGAAATACTTCCAATGTTCAACTTTTTTGAAGTCGAAATCTTTTCATGAAAATGTTCAACTTTTTTGAAGCCGAAATCTTTTCATGAAAATAGTCAACTTTTTTGAAGCCGAAATCTTTTCATGAAAATTTTCAACTTTTTTGAAGCCAAAATCCTGACATGAAAATTTTCAACTTTTTTGAAGCCGAAATCTTTTCATGAAAATCTTAGACTTTTTTGAAGTCGAAATCTTTTCATGAAAATTTTCAACTTTTTTGAAGCCGAAATCTTTTCATGAAAATGGTCAACTTTTTTGAAGCCGAAATCTTTTCATGAAAATGGTCAACTTTTTTGAAGCCGAAATCTTTTCATGAAAATTTTCAACTTTTTGAAGCCGAAATCTTTTCATGAAAATTTTCAACTTTTTTGAAGCAGAAATCTTTTCATGAAAATCTTAGACTTTTTTGAAGTCGAAATCTTTTCATGTAAATTTTCAACTTTTTTGAAGCAGAAATCTTTTCATGAAAATGTTCAACTTTTTTGAAGCCGAAATCTTTTCATGAAAATGTTCAACTTTTTTGAAGCCGAGATCTTTTCATGAAAATGTTCCATTTTTTTGAAGCCGAAATACTTCATGAAAATTTTCAACTTTTTTGAAGCAGAAATCTTTTCATGAAAATTTTCAACTTTTTTTAAACAGAAATCTTTTCATGAAAATTTTCAACTTTTTTGAAGCCGAAATCTTTTCATGAAAATGTTCCATTTTTTTGAAGCCGAAATACTTCATGAAAATTTTCAACTTTTTTGAAGTCGAAATCTTTTCATGAAAATCTTCGACTTTTTTGAAGCCGAAATACTTGATGAAAATATTCAACTTTTTTGAAGTCTAAATCTTTTCATGAAAATTTTCAACTTTTTTGAAGCAGAAATCTTTTCATGAAAATTTTCAACTTTTTTGAAGCAGAAATCTTTTCATGAAAATTTTCAACCTTTTTGATGCCGAAATAGTTAATGAAAATGTTCAACTTTTTTGAAGCCGAAATACTTCATGAAAATTTTCAACTTTTTTGAAACCTAAATCTTTTCATGAAAATTTTCAACTTTTTTGAAGCAGAAATCTTTTCATGAAAATCTTAGACTTTTTTGAAGTCGAAATCTCTTCATGTAAATTTTCAACTTTTTTGAAGCAGAAATCTTTTCATGAAAATGTTCAACTTTTTTGAAGCCGAAATCTTTTCATGAAAATTTTCAACTTTTTTGAAGCAGAAATCTTTTCATGAAAATGTTCAACTTTTTTGAAGCCGAAATCTTTTCATGAAAATTTTCAACTTTTTTGAAGCCGAAATCTTTTCATGAAAATGGTCAACTTTTTTGAAGCCGAAATCTTTTCATGAAAATTTTCAACTTTTTTGAAGCCGAAATCTTTTCATGAAAATTTTCAACTTTTTTGAAGCCGAAATCTTTTCATGTAAATTTTCAACTTTTTTTAAACAGAAATCTTTTCATGAAAATTTTCAACTTTTTTGAAGCCGAAATCTTTTCATGAAAATGTTCCATTTTTTTGAAGCCGAAATACTTCATGAAAATTTTCAACTTTTTTGAAGTCGAAATCTTTTCATGAAAATTTTGAACTTTTTTGAAGCCGAAATACTTCATGAAAATTTTAGACTTTTTTGAAGCCGAAATCTTTTCATGAAAATGTTCCATTTTTTTGAAGCCGAAATACTTCCAATGTTCAACTTTTTTGAAGTCGAAATCTTTTCATGAAAATGTTCAACTTTTTTGAAGCCGAAATCTTTTCATGAAAATAGTCAACTTTTTTGAAGCCGAAATCTTTTCATGAAAATTTTCAACTTTTTTGAAGCCAAAATCCTGACATGAAAATTTTCAACTTTTTTGAAGCAGAAATCTTTTCATGAAAATCTTAGACTTTTTTGAAGTCGAAATCTTTTCATGAAAATTTTCAACTTTTTTGAAGCCGAAATCTTTTCATGAAAATGGTCAACTTTTTTGAAGCCGAAATCTTTTCATGAAAATGGTCAACTTTTTTGAAGCCGAAATCTTTTCATGAAAATTTTCAACTTTTTGAAGCCGAAATCTTTTCATGAAAATTTTCAACTTTTTTGAAGCAGAAATCTTTTCATGAAAATCTTAGACTTTTTTGAAGTCGAAATCTTTTCATGTAAATTTTCAACTTTTTTGAAGCAGAAATCTTTTCATGAAAATGTTCAACTTTTTTGAAGCCGAAATCTTTTCATGAAAATGTTCAACTTTTTTGAAGCCGAGATCTTTTCATGAAAATGTTCCATTTTTTTGAAGCCGAAATACTTCATGAAAATTTTCAACTTTTTTGAAGCAGAAATCTTTTCATGAAAATTTTCAACTTTTTTTAAACAGAAATCTTTTCATGAAAATTTTCAACTTTTTTGAAGCCGAAATCTTTTCATGAAAATGTTCCATTTTTTTGAAGCCGAAATACTTCATGAAAATTTTCAACTTTTTTGAAGTCGAAATCTTTTCATGAAAATTTTGAACTTTTTTGAAGCCGAAATACTTGATGAAAATTTTAGACTTTTTTGAAGCTGAAATCTTTTCATGAAAATGTTCCATTTTTTTGAAGCCGAAATACTTCCAATGTTCAACTTTTTTGAAGTCGAAATCTTTTCATGAAAATTTTCAACTTTTTTGAAGCCGAAATCTTTTCATGAAAATTTTCAACTTTTTTGAAGCCGAAATCTTTTCATGTAAATTTTCAACTTTTTTTAAACAGAAATCTTTTCATGAAAATTTTCAACTTTTTTGAAGCCGAAATCTTTTCATGAAAATGTTCCATTTTTTTGAAGCCGAAATACTTCATGAAAATTTTCAACTTTTTTGAAGTCGAAATCTTTTCATGAAAATTTTGAACTTTTTTGAAGCCGAAATACTTCATGAAAATTTTAGACTTTTTTGAAGCCGAAATCTTTTCATGAAAATGTTCCATTTTTTTGAAGCCGAAATACTTCCAATGTTCAACTTTTTTGAAGTCGAAATCTTTTCATGAAAATGTTCAACTTTTTTGAAGCCGAAATCTTTTCATGAAAATAGTCAACTTTTTTGAAGCCGAAATCTTTTCATGAAAATTTTCAACTTTTTTGAAGCCAAAATCCTGACATGAAAATTTTCAACTTTTTTGAAGCAGAAATCTTTTCATGAAAATCTTAGACTTTTTTGAAGTCGAAATCTTTTCATGAAAATTTTCAACTTTTTTGAAGCCGAAATCTTTTCATGAAAATGGTCAACTTTTTTGAAGCCGAAATCTTTTCATGAAAATGGTCAACTTTTTTGAAGCCGAAATCTTTTCATGAAAATTTTCAACTTTTTGAAGCCGAAATCTTTTCATGAAAATTTTCAACTTTTTTGAAGCAGAAATCTTTTCATGAAAATGTTCAACTTTTTTGAAGCCGAAATCTTTTCATGAAAATGTTCAACTTTTTTGAAGCCGAGATCTTTTCATGAAAATGTTCCATTTTTTTGAAGCCGAAATACTTCATGAAAATTTTCAACTTTTTTGAAGCAGAAATCTTTTCATGAAAATTTTCAACTTTTTTTAAACAGAAATCTTTTCATGAAAATTTTCAACTTTTTTGAAGCCGAAATCTTTTCATGAAAATGTTCCATTTTTTTGAAGCCGAAATACTTCATGAAAATTTTCAACTTTCTTGAAGTCGAAATCTTTTCATGAAAATTTTGAACTTTTTTGAAGCCGAAATACTTGATGAAAATTTTAGACTTTTTTGAAGCTGAAATCTTTTCATGAAAATGTTCCATTTTTTTGAAGCCGAAATACTTCCAATGTTCAACTTTTTTGAAGTCGAAATCTTTTCATGAAAATTTTCAACTTTTTTGAAGCAGAAATCTTTTCATGAAAATGTTCCATTTTTTTGAAGCCGAAATACTTCATGAAAATTTTCAACTTTTTTGAAGTCGAAATCTTTTCATGTAAATTTTCAACTTTTTTGAAGCAGAAATCTTTTCATGAAAATGTTCAACTTTTTTGAAGCCGAAATCTTTTCATGAAAATGTTCCATTTTTTTGAAGCCGAAATACTTCATGAAAATTTTCAACTTTTTTGAAGTCGAAATCTTTTCATGTAAATTTTCAACTTTTTTGAAGCAGAAATACTTCATGAAAATTTTAGACTTTTTTGAAGCCGAAATCTTTTCATGAAAATGTTCCATTTTTTTGAAGCCGAAATACTTCCAATGTTCAACTTTTTTGAAGTCGAAATCTTTTCATGAAAATTTTCAACTTTTTTGAAGCCGAAATCTTTTCATGAAAATGGTCAACTTTTTTGAAGCCGAAATCTTTTCATGAAAATTTTCAACTTTTTTGAAGCCAAAATCCTGACATGAAAATTTTCAACTTTTTTGAAGCAGAAATCTTTTCATGAAAATTTTCAACTTTTTTGAAGCCGAAATCTTTTCATGAAAATGGTCAACTTTTTTGAAGCCGAAATCTTTTCATGAAAATGGTCAACTTTTTTGAAGCCGAAATCTTTTCATGAAAATGTTCCATTTTTTTGAAGCCGAAATACTTCCAATGTTCAACTTTTTTGAAGTCGAAATCTTTTCATGAAAATTTTCAACTTTTTTGAAGCCGAAATCTTTTCATGAAAATGGTCAACTTTTTTGAAGCCGAAATCTTTTCATGAAAATTTTCAACTTTTTTGAAGCCAAAATCCTGACATGAAAATTTTCAACTTTTTTGAAGCAGAAATCTTTTCATGAAAATTTTCAACTTTTTTGAAGCCGAAATCTTTTCATGAAAATGGTCAACTTTTTTGAAGCCGAAATCTTTTCATGAAAATGGTCAACTTTTTTGAAGCCGAAATCTTTTCATGAAAATTTTCAACTTTTTGAAGCCGAAATCTTTTCATGAAAAATTTCAACTTTTTTGAAGCAGAAATCTTTTCATGAAAATCTTAGACTTTTTTGAAGTCGAAATCTTTTCATGTAAATTTTCAACTTTTTTGAAGCAGAAATCTTTTCATGAAAATGTTCAACTTTTTTGAAGCCGAAATCTTTTCATGAAAATGTTCAACTTTTTTGAAGCCGAAATCTTTTCATGAAAATGTTCCATTTTTTTGAAGCCGAAATACTTCATGAAAATTTTCAACTTTTTTGAAGCAGAAATCTTTTCATGAAAATGTTCAACTTTTTTGAAGCCGAAATCTTTTCATGAAAATTTTCAACTTTTTTGAAGCCGAAATCTTTTCATGAAAATGGTCAACTTTTTTGAAGCCGAAATCTTTTCATGAAAATGGTCAACTTTTTTGAAGCCGAAATCTTTTCATGAAAATTTTCAACTTTTTTGAAGCCGAAATCTTTTCATGAAAATGGTCAACTTATTTGAAGCCGAAATCTTTTCATGAAAATGTTCAAGTTTTTTGAAGCAGAAATCTTTTCATGAAAATCTTAGACTTTTTTGAAGTCGAAATCTTTTCATGTAAATTTTCAACTTTTTTGAAGCCGAAATCTTTTCATGAAAATGTTCAACTTTTTTGAAGCCGAAATCTTTTCATGAAAATGTTCAAGTTTTTTGAAGCAGAAATCTTTTCATGAAAATTTTCCATTTTTTTGAAGCCGAAATCTTTTCATGAAAATTTTCAACTTTTTTGAAGCCGAAATCTTTTCATGTAAATTTTCAACTTTTTTTAAACAGAAATCTTTTCATGAAAATTTTCAACTTTTTTGAAGCCGAAATCTTTTCATGAAAATGTTCCATTTTTTTGAAGCCGAAATACTTCATGAAAATTTTCAACTTTTTTGAAGTCGAAATCTTTTCATGAAAATTTTGAACTTTTTTGAAGCCGAAATACTTCATGAAAATTTTAGACTTTTTTGAAGCCGAAATCTTTTCATGAAAATGTTCCATTTTTTTGAAGCCGAAATACTTCCAATGTTCAACTTTTTTGAAGTCGAAATCTTTTCATGAAAATGTTCAACTTTTTTGAAGCCGAAATCTTTTCATGAAAATAGTCAACTTTTTTGAAGCCGAAATCTTTTCATGAAAATTTTCAACTTTTTTGAAGCCAAAATCCTGACATGAAAATTTTCAACTTTTTTGAAGCAGAAATCTTTTCATGAAAATCTTAGACTTTTTTGAAGTCGAAATCTTTTCATGAAAATTTTCAACTTTTTTGAAGCCGAAATCTTTTCATGAAAATGGTCAACTTTTTTGAAGCCGAAATCTTTTCATGAAAATGGTCAACTTTTTTGAAGCCGAAATCTTTTCATGAAAATTTTCAACTTTTTGAAGCCGAAATCTTTTCATGAAAATTTTCAACTTTTTTGAAGCCGAAATCTTTTCATGAAAATCTTAGACTTTTTTGAAGTCGAAATCTTTTCATGTAAATTTTCAACTTTTTTGAAGCAGAAATCTTTTCATGAAAATGTTCAACTTTTTTGAAGCCGAAATCTTTTCATGAAAATGTTCAACTTTTTTGAAGCCGAGATCTTTTCATGAAAATGTTCCATTTTTTTGAAGCCGAAATACTTCATGAAAATTTTCAACTTTTTTGAAGCAGAAATCTTTTCATGAAAATTTTCAACTTTTTTTAAACAGAAATCTTTTCATGAAAATTTTCAACTTTTTTGAAGCCGAAATCTTTTCATGAAAATGTTCCATTTTTTTGAAGCCGAAATACTTCATGAAAATTTTCAACTTTTTTGAAGTCGAAATCTTTTCATGAAAATTTTGAACTTTTTTGAAGCCGAAATACTTGATGAAAATTTTAGACTTTTTTGAAGCTGAAATCTTTTCATGAAAATGTTCCATTTTTTTGAAGCCGAAATACTTCCAATGTTCAACTTTTTTGAAGTCGAAATCTTTTCATGAAAATTTTCAACTTTTTTGAAGCAGAAATCTTGTCATGAAAATGTTCCATTTTTTTGAAGCCGAAATACTTCATGAAAATTTTCAACTTTTTTGAAGTCGAAATCTTTTCATGTAAATTTTCAACTTTTTTGAAGCAGAAATCTTTTCATGAAAATGTTCAACTTTTTTGAAGCCGAAATCTTTTCATGAAAATGTTCCATTTTTTTGAAGCCGAAATACTTCATGAAAATTTTCAACTTTTTTGAAGTCGAAATCTTTTCATGTAAATTTTCAACTTTTTTGAAGCAGAAATACTTCATGAAAATTTTAGACTTTTTTGAAGCCGAAATCTTTTCATGAAAATGTTCCATTTTTTTGAAGCCGAAATACTTCCAATGTTCAACTTTTTTGAAGTCGAAATCTTTTCATGAAAATTTTCAACTTTTTTGAAGCCGAAATCTTTTCATGAAAATGGTCAACTTTTTTGAAGCCGAAATCTTTTCATGAAAATTTTCAACTTTTTTGAAGCCAAAATCCTGACATGAAAATTTTCAACTTTTTTGAAGCAGAAATCTTTTCATGAAAATTTTCAACTTTTTTGAAGCCGAAATCTTTTCATGAAAATGGTCAACTTTTTTGAAGCCGAAATCTTTTCATGAAAATGGTCAACTTTTTTGAAGCCGAAATCTTTTCATGAAAATTTTCAACTTTTTGAAGCCGAAATCTTTTCATGAAAAATTTCAACTTTTTTGAAGCAGAAATCTTTTCATGAAAATCTTAGACTTTTTTGAAGTCGAAATCTTTTCATGTAAATTTTCAACTTTTTTGAAGCAGAAATCTTTTCATGAAAATGTTCAACTTTTTTGAAGCCGAAATCTTTTCATGAAAATGTTCAACTTTTTTGAAGCCGAAATCTTTTCATGAAAATGTTCCATTTTTTTGAAGCCGAAATACTTCATGAAAATTTTCAACTTTTTTGAAGCAGAAATCTTTTCATGAAAATGTTCAACTTTTTTGAAGCCGAAATCTTTTCATGAAAATTTTCAACTTTTTTGAAGCCGAAATCTTTTCATGAAAATGGTCAACTTTTTTGAAGCCGAAATCTTTTCATGAAAATGGTCAACTTTTTTGAAGCCGAAATCTTTTCATGAAAATTTTCAACTTTTTTGAAGCCGAAATCTTTTCATGAAAATGGTCAACTTATTTGAAGCCGAAATCTTTTCATGAAAATGTTCAAGTTTTTTGAAGCAGAAATCTTTTCATGAAAATCTTAGACTTTTTTGAAGTCGAAATCTTTTCATGTAAATTTTCAACTTTTTTGAAGCCGAAATCTTTTCATGAAAATGTTCAACTTTTTTGAAGCCGAAATCTTTTCATGAAAATGTTCAAGTTTTTTGAAGCAGAAATCTTTTCATGAAAATTTTCCATTTTTTTGAAGCCGAAATACTTCATGAAAATTTTCAACTTTTTTGAAGCCGAAATCTTTTCATGAAAATCTTCGACTTTTTTGAAGCCGAAATACTTGATGAAAATATTCAACTTTTTTGAAGTCTAAATCTTTTCATGAAAATTTTCAACTTTTTTGAAGCAGAAATCTTTTCATGAAAATTTTCAACTTTTTTGAAGCAGAAATCTTTTCATGAAAATTTTCAACCTTTTTGATGCCGAAATAGTTCATGAAAATGTTCAACTTTTTTGAAGCCGAAATACTTCATGAAAATTTTCAACTTTTTTGAAACCTAAATCTTTTCATGAAAATTTTCAACTTTTTTGAAGCCGAAATCTTTTCATGAAAATGGTCAACTTTTTTGAAGCCGAAATCTTTTCATGAAAATTTTCAACTTTTTGAAGCCGAAATCTTTTCATGAAAATTTTCAACTTTTTTGAAGCAGAAATCTTTTCATGAAAATCTTAGACTTTTTTGAAGTCGAAATCTTTTCATGTAAATTTTCAACTTTTTTGAAGCAGAAATCTTTTCATGAAAATGTACAACTTTTTTGCAGCCGAAATCTTTTCATGAAAATGTTCAACTTTTTTGAAGCCGAGATCTTTTCATGAAAATGTTCCATTTTTTTGAAGCCGAAATACTTCATGAAAATTTTCAACTTTTTTGAAGTCGAAATCTTTTCATGTAAATTTTCAACTTTTTTGAAGCAGAAATCTTTTCATGTAAATTTTCAACTTTTTTGAAGCAGAAATCTTTTCATGAAAATTTTCAACTTTTTTGAAGCCGAAATCTTTTCATGAAAATGTTCAACTTTTTTGAAGCCGAGATCTTTTCATGAAAATGTTCCATTTTTTTGAAGCCGAAATCTTTTCATGAAAATGGTCAACTTTTTTGAAGCCGAAATCTTTTCATGAAAATTTTCAACTTTTTTGAAGCCGAAATCTTTTCATGAAAATTTTCAACTTTTTTGAAGTCGAAATCTTTTCATGTAAATTTTCAACTTTTTTTAAGCAGAAATCTTTTCATGAAAATGTTCAACTTTTTGAAACCAAAATCTTTTCATGTAAATTTTCAACTTTTTTGAAGCAGAAATCTTTTCATGAAAATGGTCAACTTTTTTGAAGCCGAAATCTTTTCATGAAAATGTTCCATTTTTTTGAAGCCGAAATACTTCCAATGTTCAAGTTTTTTGAAGTCGAAATCTTTTCATGAAAATTTTCAACTTTTTTGAAGTCGAAATCTTTTCATGTAAATTTTCAACTTTTTTGAAGCCGAAATACTTCATGAAAATTTTAGACTTTTTTGAAGCCGAAATCTTTTCATGAAAATGTTCCATTTTTTTGAAGCCGAAATACTTCCAATGTTCAACTTTTTTGAAGCAGAAATCTTTTCATGAAAATTTTCAACTTTTTTGAAGCCGAAATCTTTTCATGAAAATGGTCAACTTTTTTGAAGCCGAAATCTTTTCATGAAAATTTTCAACTTTTTTGAAGCCGAAATCTTTTCATGAAAATGTTCCATTTTTTTGAAGCAGAAATCTTTTCATGAAAATGTTCAACTTTTTTGAAGCCGAAAGCTTTTCATGAAAATGTTCCATTTTTTTGAAGCCGAAATACTTCATGAAAATTTTCAACTTTTTTGAAGCCGAAATCTTTTCATGTAAATTTTCAACTTTTTTGAAGCCGAAATACTTCATGAAAATGTTCAACTTTTTTGAAGTTGAAATCTTTTCATGAAAATGTTCAACTTTTTTGAAGCCGAAATCTTTTCAAGAAAATTTTCAACTTTTTGAAACCGAAATCTTTTCATGAAAATTTTCATCTTTTTTGAAGCATAAATCTTTTCATGAAAATTTTAGACTTTTTTGCAGCCGAAATCTTTTCATGAAAATCTTCGACTTTTTTGAAGTCGAAATAGTTCATGAAAGTTTTCAACCTTTTTGAAGCTGAAATTTTTTCATGAAAATTTTCAACTTTTTGAAACCAAAATCTTTTCATGAAAATGTTCAACTTTTTTGAAGTCGAGATCTTTTCAAGAAAATTTTCAACTTTTTGAAACAGAAACCTTTTCATGAAAATTTTCAACTTTTTTGAAGCAGAAATCTTTTCATGAAAATGTTCAACTTTTTTGAAGCCGAAATCTTTTCATGAAAATGTTCAACTTTTTTGAAGCCGAAATCTTTTCATGAAAATGGTCAACTTTTTTGAAGCCGAAATCTTTTCATGAAAATGGTCAACTTTTTTGAAGCCGAAGTCTTTTCATGAAAATTTTCAACTTTTTTGAAGCAGAAATCTTTTCATGAAAATCTTAGACTTTTTTGAAGTCGAAATCTTTTCATGTAAATTTTCAACTTTTTTGAAGCCGAAATCTTTTCATGAAAATGTTCCATTTTTTTGAAGCCGAAATACTTCATGAAAATTTTCAACTTTTTTGAAGTCGAAATCTTTTCATGTAAATTTTCAACTTTTTTGAAGCAGAAATCTTTTCATGAAAATTTTCAACTTTTTTGAAGCCGAAATCTTTTCATGAAAATGTTCCATTTTTTTGAAGCCGAAATACTTCATGAAAATTTTCAACTTTTTTGAAGACGAAATCTTTTCATGAAAATGTTCAACTTTTTTGAAGCCGAGATCTTTTCATGAAAATTTTCAACTTTTTGAAACCGAAACCTTTTCATGAAAATTTTCAACTTTTTTGAAGCAGAAATCTTTTCATGACAATCTTAAACTTTTTTGAAGTCGAAATCTTTTCATGAAAATGGTCAACTTTTTTGAAGCCGAAATCTTTTCATGAAAATTTTCAACTTTTTGAAGCCGAAATCTTTTCATGAAAATGTTCAACTTTTTTGAAGCCGAAATCTTTTCATGAATATGGTCAACTTTTTTGAAGCCAAAATCTTTTCATGAAAATGTTCCATTTTTTTGAAGCCGAAATACTTCATAAAAATTTTCAACTTTTTTGAAGTCGAAATCTTTTCATGTAAATTTTCAACTTTTTTGAAACCGAAATCTTTTCATGAAAATTTTCAACTTTTTTGAAGCCGAAATCTTTTCATGAAAATGTTCCATTTTTTTGAAGCCGAAATATTTCATGAAAATTTTCAACTTTTTTGAAGCCGAAATCTTTTCATGAAAATTTTCAACTTTTTTGCAGCCGAAATCTTTTCATGAAAATCTTCGACTTTTTTGAAGTCGAAATAGTTCATGAAAGTTTTCAACCTTTTTGAAGCTGAAATTTTTTCATGAAAATTTTAAACTTTTTGAAACCAAAATCTTTTCATGAAAATGTTCAACTTTTTTGAAGCCGAAATCTTTTCATGAAAATCTTAGACTTTTTTGAAGTCGAAATCTTTTCATGTAAATTTTCAACTTTTTTGAAACCGAAATCTTTTCATGTAAATTTTCAACTTTTTTGAAGCAGAAATCTTTTCATGAAAATGTTCAACTTTTTGAAACCAAAGTCTTTTCATGTAAATTTTCAACTTTTTTGAAGCAGAAATCTTTTCATGAAAATGGTCAACTTTTTTGAAGCCGAAATCTTTTCATGAAAATTTTCAACTTTTTTGAAGCCAAAATCCTGACATGAAAATTTTCAACTTTTTTGAAGCAGAAACCTTTTCATGAAAATCTTAGACTTTTTTGAAGTCGAAATCTTTTCATGAAAATTTTCAACTTTTTTGAAGCCGAAATCTTTTCATGAAAATTTTCAACTTTTTTGAAGCCGAAATCTTTTCATGAAAATGGTCAACTTTTTTGAAGCCGAAATCTTTTCATGAAAATTTTCAACTTTTTGAAGCCGAAATCTTTTCATGAAAATTTTCAACTTTTTTGAAGCAGAAATCTTTTCATGAAAATCTTAGACTTTTTTGAAGTCGAAATCTTTTCATGTAAATTTTCAACTTTTTTGAAGCAGAAATCTTTTCATGAAAATGTTCAACTTTTTTGAAGCCGAAATCTTTTCATGAAAATGTTCAACTTTTTTGAAGCCGAAATCTTTTCATGAAAATGTTCCATTTTTTTGAAGCCGAAATACTTCATGAAAATTTTCAACTTTTTTGAAGCAGAAATCTTTTCATGAAAATGTTCAACTTTTTTGAAGCCGAAATCTTTTCATGAAAATGGTCAACTTTTTTGAAGCCGAAATCTTTTCATGAAAATTTTCAACTTTTTTGAAGCCAAAATCCTGACATGAAAATTTTCAACTTTTTTGAAGCAGAAATCTTTTCATGAAAATCTTAGACTTTTTTGAAGTCGAAATCTTTTCATGAAAATTTTCAACTTTTTTGAAGCCGAAATCTTTTCATGAAAATGGTCAACTTTTTTGAAGCCGAAATCTTTTCATGAAAATGGTCAACTTTTTTGAAGCCGAAATCTTTTCATGAAAATTTTCAACTTTTTTGAAGCCGAAATCTTTTCATGAAAATTTTCAACTTTTTTGAAGCCGAAATCTTTTCATGTAAATTTTCAACTTTTTTTAAACAGAAATCTTTTCATGAAAATTTTCAACTTTTTTGAAGCCAAAATCCTGACATGAAAATGTTCAACTTTTTTGAAGCCGAAATCTTTTCATGAAAATGGTCAACTTTTTTGAAGCTGAAATCTTTTCATGAAAATGGTCAACTTTTTTGAAGCCGAAGTCTTTTCATGAAAATTTTCAACTTTTTTGAAGTCGAAATCTTTTCATGTAAATTTTCAACTTTTTTGAAACCGAAATCTTTTCATGAAAATTTTCAACTTTTTTGAAGCAGAAATCTTTTCATGAAAATGTTCAACTTTTTGAAACCAAAGTCTTTTCATGTAAATTTTCAACTTTTTTGAAGCAGAAATCTTTTCATGAAAATGGTCAACTTTTTTGAAGCCGAAATCTTTTCATGAAAATTTTCAACTTTTTTGAAGCCAAAATCCTGACATGAAAATTTTCAACTTTTTGGAAGCAGAAATCTTTTCATGAAAATCTTAGACTTTTTTGAAGTCGAAATCTTTTCATGAAAATTTTCAACTTTTTTGAAGCCGAAATCTTTTCATGAAAATTTTCAACTTTTTTGAAGCCGAAATCTTTTCATGAAAATGGTCAACTTTTTTGAAGCCGAAATCTTTTCATGAAAATGTTCAACTTTTTTTAAACAGAAATCTTTTCATGAAAATTTTCAACTTTTTTGAAGCCGAAATCTTTTCATGAAAATGTTCCATTTTTTTGAAGCCGAAATACTTCATGAAAATTTTCAACTTTTTTGAAGTCGAAATCTTTTCATGTAAATTTTCAACTTTTTTGAAGCAGAAATCTTTTCATGAAAATGTTCAACTTTTTTGAAGCCGAAATCTTTTCATGAAAATGTTCAAGTTTTTTGAAGCAGAAATCTTTTCATGAAAATCTTAGACTTTTTTGAAGTCGAAATCTTTTCATGTAAATTTTCAACTTTTTTGAAGCCGAAATCTTTTCATGAAAATGTTCAACTTTTTTGAAGCCGAAACTTTTCATGAAAATGTTCAAGTTTTTTGAAGCAGAAATCTTTTCATGAAAATTTTCCATTTTTTTGAAGCCGAAATACTTCATGAAAATTTTCAACTTTTTTGAAGCCGAAATCTTTTCATGAAAATCTTCGACTTTTTTGAAGCCGAAATACTTGATGAAAATATTCAACTTTTTTGAAGTCTAAATCTTTTCATGAAAATTTTCAACTTTTTTGAAGCAGAAATCTTTTCATGAAAATTTTCAACTTTTTTGAAGCAGAAATCTTTTCATGAAAATTTTCAACTTTTTTGAAGCCGAAATCTTTTCATGAAAATTTTCAACTTTTTTGAAGTCGAAATCTTTTCATGTAAATTTTCAACTTTTTTTAAGCAGAAATCTTTTCATGAAAATGTTCAACTTTTTGAAACCAAAATCTTTTCATGTAAATTTTCAACTTTTTTGAAGCAGAAATCTTTTCATGAAAATGGTCAACTTTTTTGAAGCCGAAATCTTTTCATGAAAATGTTCCATTTTTTTGAAGCCGAAATACTTCCAATGTTCAAGTTTTTTGAAGTCGAAATCTTTTCATGAAAATTTTCAACTTTTTTGAAGCCGAAATCTTTTCATGAAAATGGTCAACTTTTTTGAAGCCGAAATCTTTTCATGAAAATTTTCAACTTTTTTGAAGCCAAAATCCTGACATGAAAATTTTCAACTTTTTTGAAGCAGAAATCTTTTCATGAAAATCTTAGACTTTTTTGAAGTCGAAATCTTTTCATGAAAATTTTCAACTTTTTTGAAGCCGAAATCTTTTCATGAAAATGGTCAACTTTTTTGAAGCCGAAATCTTTTCATGAAAATGGTCAACTTTTTTGAAGCCGAAATCTTTTCATGAAAATTTTCAACTTTTTGAAGCCGAAATCTTTTCATGAAAATTTTCAACTTTTTTGAAGCAGAAATCTTTTCATGAAAATCTTAGACTTTTTTGAAGTCGAAATCTTTTCATGTAAATTTTCAACTTTTTTGAAGCAGAAATCTTTTCATGAAAATGTTCAACTTTTTTGAAGCCGAAATCTTTTCATGAAAATGTTCAACTTTTTTGAAGCCGAGATCTTTTCATGAAAATGTTCCATTTTTTTGAAGCCGAAATACTTCATGAAAATTTTCAACTTTTTTGAAGCAGAAATCTTTTCATGAAAATGTTCAACTTTTTTGAAGCCGAAATCTTTTCATGAAAATTTTCAACTTTTTTTAAACAGAAATCTTTTCATGAAAATTTTCAACTTTTTTGAAGCCGAAATCTTTTCATGAAAATGTTCCATTTTTTTGAAGCCGAAATACTTCATGAAAATTTTCAACTTTTTTGAAGTCGAAATCTTTTCATGTAAATTTTCAACTTTTTTGAAGCAGAAATCTTTTCATGAAAATGTTCAACTTTTTTGAAGCCGAAATCTTTTCATGAAAATGTTCCATTTTTTTGAAGCCGAAATACTTCATGAAAATTTTCAACTTTTTTGAAGACGAAATCTTTTCATGAAAATGTTCAACTTTTTTGAAGCCGAGATCTTTTCATGAAAATTTTCAACTTTTTGAAACCGAAACCTTTTCATGAAAATTTTCAACTTTTTTGAAGCAGAAATCTTTTCATGACAATCTTAAACTTTTTTGAAGCCGAAATCTTTTCATGAAAATGGTCAACTTTTTTGAAGCCGAAATCTTTTCATGAAAATTTTCAACTTTTTTGAAGCAGAAATCTTTTCATGACAATCTTAAACTTTTTTGAAACCGAAATCTTTTCATGAAAATGGTCAACTTTTTTGAAGCCGAAATCTTTTCATGAAAATTTTCAACTTTTTGAAGCCGAAATCTTTTCATGAAAATGTTCAACTTTTTTGAAGCCGAAATCTTTTCATGAATATGGTCAACTTTTTTGAAGCCAAAATCTTTTCATGAAAATGTTCCATTTTTTTGAAGCCGAAATACTTCATGAAAATTTTCAACTTTTTTGAAGTCGAAATCTTTTCATGTAAATTTTCAACTTTTTTGAAACCGAAATCTTTTCATGAAAATTTTCAACTTTTTTGAAGCCGAAATCTTTTCATGAAAATGTTCCATTTTTTTGAAGCCGAAATATTTCATGAAAATTTTCAACTTTTTTGAAGCCGAAATCTTTTCATGAAAATGTTCAACTTTTTTGCAGCCGAAATCTTTTCATGAAAATCTTCGACTTTTTTGAAGTCGAAATAGTTCATGAAAGTTTTCAACCTTTTTGAAGCTGAAATTTTTTCATGAAAATTTTAAACTTTTTGAAACCAAAATCTTTTCATGAAAATGTTCAACTTTTTTGAAGCCGAAATCTTTTCATGAAAATCTTAGACTTTTTTGAAGTCGAAATCTTTTCATGTAAATTTTCAACTTTTTTGAAACCGAAATCTTTTCATGTAAATTTTCAACTTTTTTGAAGCAGAAATCTTTTCATGAAAATGGTCAACTTTTTGAAACCAAAGTCTTTTCATGTAAATTTTCAACTTTTTTGAAGCAGAAATCTTTTCATGAAAATGGTCAACTTTTTTGAAGCCGAAATCTTTTCATGAAAATGTTCAACTTTTTTTAAACAGAAATCTTTTCATGAAAATTTTCAACTTTTTTGAAGCCGAAATCTTTTCATGAAAATGTTCCATTTTTTTGAAGCCGAAATACTTCATGAAAATTTTCAACTTTTTTGAAGTCGAAATCTTTTCATGTAAATTTTCAACTTTTTTGAAGCAGAAATCTTTTCATGAAAATGTTCAACTTTTTTGAAGCCGAAATCTTTTCATGAAAATGTTCAAGTTTTTTGAAGCAGAAATCTTTTCATGAAAATCTTAGACTTTTTTGAAGTCGAAATCTTTTCATGTAAATTTTCAACTTTTTTGAAGCCGAAATCTTTTCATGAAAATGTTCAACTTTTTTGAAGCCGAAACTTTTCATGAAAATGTTCAAGTTTTTTGAAGCAGAAATCTTTTCATGAAAATTTTCCATTTTTTTGAAGCCGAAATACTTCATGAAAATTTTCAACTTTTTTGAAGCCGAAATCTTTTCATGAAAATCTTCGACTTTTTTGAAGCCGAAATACTTGATGAAAATATTCAACTTTTTTGAAGTCTAAATCTTTTCATGAAAATTTTCAACTTTTTTGAAGCAGAAATCTTTTCATGAAAATTTTCAACTTTTTTGAAGCAGAAATCTTTTCATGAAAATTTTCAACTTTTTTGAAGCCGAAATCTTTTCATGAAAATTTTCAACTTTTTTGAAGTCGAAATCTTTTCATGTAAATTTTCAACTTTTTTTAAGCAGAAATCTTTTCATGAAAATGTTCAACTTTTTGAAACCAAAATCTTTTCATGTAAATTTTCAACTTTTTTGAAGCAGAAATCTTTTCATGAAAATGGTCAACTTTTTTGAAGCCGAAATCTTTTCATGAAAATGTTCCATTTTTTTGAAGCCGAAATACTTCCAATGTTCAAGTTTTTTGAAGTCGAAATCTTTTCATGAAAATTTTCAACTTTTTTGAAGCCGAAATCTTTTCATGAAAATGGTCAACTTTTTTGAAGCCGAAATCTTTTCATGAAAATTTTCAACTTTTTTGAAGCCAAAATCCTGACATGAAAATTTTCAACTTTTTTGAAGCAGAAATCTTTTCATGAAAATCTTAGACTTTTTTGAAGTCGAAATCTTTTCATGAAAATTTTCAACTTTTTTGAAGCCGAAATCTTTTCATGAAAATGGTCAACTTTTTTGAAGCCGAAATCTTTTCATGAAAATGGTCAACTTTTTTGAAGCCGAAATCTTTTCATGAAAATTTTCAACTTTTTGAAGCCGAAATCTTTTCATGAAAATTTTCAACTTTTTTGAAGCAGAAATCTTTTCATGAAAATCTTAGACTTTTTTGAAGTCGAAATCTTTTCATGTAAATTTTCAACTTTTTTGAAGCAGAAATCTTTTCATGAAAATGTTCAACTTTTTTGAAGCCGAAATCTTTTCATGAAAATGTTCAACTTTTTTGAAGCCGAGATCTTTTCATGAAAATGTTCCATTTTTTTGAAGCCGAAATACTTCATGAAAATTTTCAACTTTTTTGAAGCAGAAATCTTTTCATGAAAATGTTCAACTTTTTTGAAGCCGAAATCTTTTCATGAAAATTTTCAACTTTTTTTAAACAGAAATCTTTTCATGAAAATTTTCAACTTTTTTGAAGCCGAAATCTTTTCATGAAAATGTTCCATTTTTTTGAAGCCGAAATACTTCATGAAAATTTTCAACTTTTTTGAAGTCGAAATCTTTTCATGTAAATTTTCAACTTTTTTGAAGCAGAAATCTTTTCATGAAAATGTTCAACTTTTTTGAAGCCGAAATCTTTTCATGAAAATGTTCCATTTTTTTGAAGCCGAAATACTTCATGAAAATTTTCAACTTTTTTGAAGACGAAATCTTTTCATGAAAATGTTCAACTTTTTTGAAGCCGAGATCTTTTCATGAAAATTTTCAACTTTTTGAAACCGAAACCTTTTCATGAAAATTTTCAACTTTTTTGAAGCAGAAATCTTTTCATGACAATCTTAAACTTTTTTGAAGCCGAAATCTTTTCATGAAAATGGTCAACTTTTTTGAAGCCGAAATCTTTTCATGAAAATTTTCAACTTTTTTGAAGCAGAAATCTTTTCATGACAATCTTAAACTTTTTTGAAACCGAAATCTTTTCATGAAAATGGTCAACTTTTTTGAAGCCGAAATCTTTTCATGAAAATTTTCAACTTTTTGAAGCCGAAATCTTTTCATGAAAATGTTCAACTTTTTTGAAGCCGAAATCTTTTCATGAATATGGTCAACTTTTTTGAAGCCAAAATCTTTTCATGAAAATGTTCCATTTTTTTGAAGCCGAAATACTTCATGAAAATTTTCAACTTTTTTGAAGTCGAAATCTTTTCATGTAAATTTTCAACTTTTTTGAAACCGAAATCTTTTCATGAAAATTTTCAACTTTTTTGAAGCCGAAATCTTTTCATGAAAATGTTCCATTTTTTTGAAGCCGAAATATTTCATGAAAATTTTCAACTTTTTTGAAGCCGAAATCTTTTCATGAAAATGTTCAACTTTTTTGCAGCCGAAATCTTTTCATGAAAATCTTCGACTTTTTTGAAGTCGAAATAGTTCATGAAAGTTTTCAACCTTTTTGAAGCTGAAATTTTTTCATGAAAATTTTAAACTTTTTGAAACCAAAATCTTTTCATGAAAATGTTCAACTTTTTTGAAGCCGAAATCTTTTCATGAAAATCTTAGACTTTTTTGAAGTCGAAATCTTTTCATGTAAATTTTCAACTTTTTTGAAACCGAAATCTTTTCATGTAAATTTTCAACTTTTTTGAAGCAGAAATCTTTTCATGAAAATGGTCAACTTTTTGAAACCAAAGTCTTTTCATGTAAATTTTCAACTTTTTTGAAGCAGAAATCTTTTCATGAAAATGGTCAACTTTTTTGAAGCCGAAATCTTTTCATGAAAATTTTCAACTTTTTTGAAGCCAAAATCCTGACATGAAAATTTTCAACTTTTTTGAAGCAGAAATCTTTTCATGAAAATCTTAGACTTTTTTGAAGTCGAAATCTTTTCATGAAAATTTTCAACTTTTTTGAAGCAGAAATCTTTTCATGAAAATCTTAGACTTTTTTGAAGCCGAAATCTTTTCATGAAAATGGTCAACTTTTTTGAAGCCGAAATCTTTTCATGAAAATTTTCAACTTTTTTGAAGCCAAAATCCTGACATGAAAATTTTCAACTTTTTTGAAGCAGAAATCTTTTCATGAAAATCTTAGACTTTTTTGAAGTCGAAATCTTTTCATGAAAATGTTCAACTTTTTTGAAGCAGAAATCTTTTCATGAAAATCTTAGACTTTTTTGAAGTCGAAATCTTTTCATGAAAATGGTCAACTTTTTTGAAGCCGAAATCTTTTCATGAAAATGTTCAACTTTTTTGAAGCCGAAGTCTTTTCATGAAAATTTTCAACTTTTTTGAAGTCGAAATCTTTTCATGTAAATTTTCAACTTTTTTGAAGCCGAAATCTTTTCATGAAAATTTTCAACTTTTTTGAAGCAGAAATCTTTTCATGAAAATGTTCAACTTTTTGAAACCAAAGTCTTTTCATGTAAATTTTCAACTTTTTTGAAGCAGAAATCTTTTCATGAAAATGGTCAACTTTTTTGAAGCCGAAATCTTTTCATGAAAATTTTCAACTTTTTTGAAGCCAAAATCCTGACATGAAAATTTTCAACTTTTTTGAAGCAGAAATCTTTTCATGAAAATCTTAGACTTTTTTGAAGTCGAAATCTTTTCATGAAAATTTTCAACTTTTTTGAAGCCGAAATCTTTTCATGAAAATCTTCAACTTTTTTGAAGCCGAAATCTTTTCATGAAAATGGTCAACTTTTTTGAAGCCGAAATCTTTTCATGAAAATTTTCAACTTTTTTGAAGCCGAAATCTTTTCATGAAAATTTTCAACTTTTTTGAAGCCGAAATCTTTTCATGTAAATTTTCAACTTTTTTTAAACAGAAATCTTTTCATGAAAATTTTCAACTTTTTTGAAGCTAAAATCCTGACATGAAAATGTTCAACTTTTTTGAAGCCGAAATCTTTTCATGAAAATGGTCAACTTTTTTGAAGCCGAAATCTTTTCATGAAAATGGTCAACTTTTTTGAAGCCGAAGTCTTTTCATGAAAATTTTCAACTTTTTTGAAGCAGAAATCTTTTCATGAAAATCTTAGACTTTTTTGAAGTCGAAATCTTTTCATGTAAATTTTCAACTTTTTTTAAACAGAAATCTTTTCATGAAAATTTTCAACTTTTTTGAAGCCGAAATCTTTTCATGAAAATGTTCCATTTTTTTGAAGCCGAAATACTTCATGTAAATTTTCAACTTTTTTGAAACCGAAATCTTTTCATGTAAATTTTCAACTTTTTTGAAGCAGAAATCTTTTCATGAAAATGTTCAACTTTTTTGAAGCCGAAATCTTTCATGAAAATGTTCAACTTTTTTGAAGCCGAGATCTTTTCATGAAAATTTTAAACTTTTTTGAAGACGAAATCTTTTCATGAAAATGTTCAACTTTTTTGAAGTCGAAATCTTTTCATGAAAATTTTCAACTTTTTTGAAGCCGAAATACTTCATGAAAATTTTCAACTTTTTTGAAACCTAAATCTTTTCATGAAAATTTTCAACTTTTTTGAAGCCGAAATAGTTCATGAAAACTTTAGACTTTTTTGAAGCCGAAATACTTCATGAAAATTTTCAACTTTTTTGAAACCTAAATCTTTTCATGAAAATTTTCAACTTTTTTGAAGCCGAAATAGTTCATGAAAATTTTAGACTTTTTTGAAGCCGAAATCCTGACATGAAAATTTTCAACTTTTTTGAAGCAGAAATCTTTTCATGAAAATCTTAGACTTTTTTGAAGTCGAAATCTTTTCATGAAAATTTTCAACTTTTTTGAAGCCGAAATCTTTTTATGAAAATGGTCAACTTTTTTGAAGCCGAAATCTTTTCATGAAAATGGTCAACTTTTTTGAAGCCGAAATCTTTTCATGAAAATTTTCAACTTTTTGAAGCCGAAATCTTTTCATGAAAATTTTCAACTTTTTTGAAGCAGAAATCTTTTCATGAAAATCTTAGACTTTTTTGAAGTCGAAATCTTTTCATGTAAATTTTCAACTTTTTTGAAGCAGAAATCTTTTCATGAAAATGTTCAACTTTTTTGAAGCCGAAATCTTTTCATGAAAATGTTCAACTTTTTTGAAGCCGAGATCTTTTCATGAAAATGTTCCATTTTTTTGAAGCCGAAATACTTCATGAAAATTTTCAACTTTTTTGAAGCAGAAATCTTTTCATGAAAATGTTCAACTTTTTTGAAGCCGAAATCTTTTCATGAAAATTTTCAACTTTTTTTAAACAGAAATCTTTTCATGAAAATTTTAGACTTTTTTGAAGCCGAAATCTTTTCATGAAAATGTTCCATTTTTTTGAAGCCGAAATACTTCATGAAAATTTTCAACTTTTTTGAAGTCGAAATCTTTTCATGTAAATTTTCAACTTTTTTGAAGCAGAAATCTTTTCATGAAAATGTTCAACTTTTTTGAAGCCGAAATCTTTTCATGAAAATGTTCCATTTTTTTGAAGCCGAAATACTTCATGAAAATTTTCAACTTTTTGAAGCCGAAATCTTTTCATGAAAATTTTCAACTTTTTTGAAGCAGAAATCTTTTCATGAAAATCTTAGACTTTTTTGAAGTCGAAATCTTTTCATGTAAATTTTCAACTTTTTTGAAGTCGAAATCTTTTCATGTAAATTTTCAACTTTTTTGAAGCAGAAATCTTTTCATGAAAATGTTCAACTTTTTTGAAGCCGAAATCTTTTCATGAAAATGTTCCATTTTTTTGAAGCCGAAATACTTCATGAAAATTTTCAACTTTTTTGAAGACGAAATCTTTTCATGAAAATGTTCAACTTTTTTGAAGCCGAGATCTTTTCATGAAAATTTTCAACTTTTTGAAACCGAAACCTTTTCATGAAAATTTTCAACTTTTTTGAAGCAGAAATCTTTTCATGACAATCTTAAACTTTTTTGAAGCCGAAATCTTTTCATGAAAATGGTCAACTTTTTTGAAGCCGAAATCTTTTCATGAAAATTTTCAACTTTTTTGAAGCAGAAATCTTTTCATGACAATCTTAAACTTTTTTGAAACCGAAATCTTTTCATGAAAATGGTCAACTTTTTTGAAGCCGAAATCTTTTCATGAAAATTTTCAACTTTTTGAAGCCGAAATCTTTTCATGAAAATGTTCAACTTTTTTGAAGCCGAAATCTTTTCATGAATATGGTCAACTTTTTTGAAGCCAAAATCTTTTCATGAAAATGTTCCATTTTTTTGAAGCCGAAATACTTCATGAAAATTTTCAACTTTTTTGAAGTCGAAATCTTTTCATGTAAATTTTCAACTTTTTTGAAACCGAAATCTTTTCATGAAAATTTTCAACTTTTTTGAAGCCGAAATCTTTTCATGAAAATGTTCCATTTTTTTGAAGCCGAAATATTTCATGAAAATTTTCAACTTTTTTGAAGCCGAAATCTTTTCATGAAAATGTTCAACTTTTTTGCAGCCGAAATCTTTTCATGAAAATCTTCGACTTTTTTGAAGTCGAAATAGTTCATGAAAGTTTTCAACCTTTTTGAAGCTGAAATTTTTTCATGAAAATTTTAAACTTTTTGAAACCAAAATCTTTTCATGAAAATGTTCAACTTTTTTGAAGCCGAAATCTTTTCATGAAAATCTTAGACTTTTTTGAAGTCGAAATCTTTTCATGTAAATTTTCAACTTTTTTGAAACCGAAATCTTTTCATGTAAATTTTCAACTTTTTTGAAGCAGAAATCTTTTCATGAAAATGGTCAACTTTTTGAAACCAAAGTCTTTTCATGTAAATTTTCAACTTTTTTGAAGCAGAAATCTTTTCATGAAAATGGTCAACTTTTTTGAAGCCGAAATCTTTTCATGAAAATTTTCAACTTTTTTGAAGCCGAAATCCTGACATGAAAATTTTCAACTTTTTTGAAGCAGAAATCTTTTCATGAAAATCTTAGACTTTTTTGAAGTCGAAATCTTTTCATGAAAATTTTCAACTTTTTTGAAGCAGAAATCTTTTCATGAAAATCTTAGACTTTTTTGAAGCCGAAATCTTTTCATGAAAATGGTCAACTTTTTTGAAGCCGAAATCTTTTCATGAAAATTTTCAACTTTTTTGAAGCCAAAATCCTGACATGAAAATTTTCAACTTTTTTGAAGCAGAAATCTTTTCATGAAAATCTTAGACTTTTTTGAAGTCGAAATCTTTTCATGAAAATTTTCAACTTTTTTGAAGCCGAAATCTTTTCATGAAAATCTTCAACTTTTTTGAAGCCGAAATCTTTTCATGAAAATGGTCAACTTTTTTGAAGCCGAAATCTTTTCATGAAAATTTTCAACTTTTTTGAAGCCGAAATCTTTTCATGAAAATTTTCAACTTTTTTGAAGCCGAAATCTTTTCATGTAAATTTTCAACTTTTTTTAAACAGAAATCTTTTCATGAAAATTTTCAACTTTTTTGAAGCCAAAATCCTGACATGAAAATGTTCAACTTTTTTGAAGCCGAAATCTTTTCATGAAAATGGTCAACTTTTTTGAAGCCGAAATCTTTTCATGAAAATGGTCAACTTTTTTGAAGCCGAAGTCTTTTCATGAAAATTTTCAACTTTTTTGAAGCAGAAATCTTTTCATGAAAATCTTAGACTTTTTTGAAGTCGAAATCTTTTCATGTAAATTTTCAACTTTTTTTAAACAGAAATCTTTTCATGAAAATTTTCAACTTTTTTGAAGCCGAAATCTTTTCATGAAAATGTTCAACTTTTTTGAAGCCGAAATCTTTTCATGAAAATCTTAGACTTTTTTGAAGCAGAAATCTTTTCATGAAAATTTTCAACTTTTTGAAACCGAATTCTTTTCATGAAAATTTTCAACTTTTTTGAAGCCGAAATCTTTTCATGAAAATGGTCAACTTTTTTGAAGCCGAAATCTTTTCATGAAAATTTTCAACTTTTTGAAGCCGAAATCTTTTCATGAAAATTTTCAACTTTTTTGAAGCAGAAATCTTTTCATGAAAATCTTAGACTTTTTTGAAGTCGAAATCTTTTCAAGAAAATTTTAGACTTTTTTGAAGCAGAAATCTTTTCATGAAAATGTTCAACTTTTTTGAAGCCGAAATCTTTTCATGAAAATGGTCAACTTTTTTGAAGCCGAAATCTTTTCATGAAAATTTTCAATTTTTTGAAGCCGAAATCTTTTCATGAAAATTTTCAACTTTTTTGAAGCAGAAATCTTTTCATGAAAATCTTAGACTTTTTTGAAGTCGAAATCTTTTCATGTAAATTTTCAACTTTTTTGAAGCAGAAATCTTTTCATGAAAATGTTCAACTTTTTTGAAGCCGAAATCTTTTCATGAAAATGTTCCATTTTTTTGAAGCCGAAATACTTCATGAAAATTTTCAACTTTTTTGAAGCCGAGATCTTTTCATGAAAATTTTAGACTTTTTGAAACCGAAATCTTTCCATGAAAATTTTAGACTTTTTGAAGCAGAAATCTTTTCATGAAAATCTTAGACTTTTTTGAAGTCGAAATCTTTTCATGAAAATTTTCAACTTTTTTGAAGCAGAAATCTTTTCATGAAAATGTTCAACTTTTTTGAAGCCGAAATCTTTTCATGAAAATGGTCAACTTTTTTGAAGCCGAAATCTTTTCATGAAAATTTTCAACTTTTTGAAGCCGAAATCTTTTCATGAAAATTTTCAACTTTTTTGAAGCAGAAATCTTTTCATGAAAATCTTAGACTTTTTTGAAGTCGAAATCTTTTCATGAAAATTTTCAACTTTTTTGAAGCAGAAATCTTTTCATGAAAATGTTCAACTTTTTTGAAGCCGAAATCTTTTCATGTAAATTTTCAACTTTTTTGAAGCAGAAATCTTTTCATGAAAATGTTCAACTTTTTTGAAGCCGAAATCTTTTCATGAAAATGTTCCATTTTTTTGAAGCCGAAATACTTCATGAAAATTTTCAACTTTTTTGAAGCCGAGATCTTTTCATGAAAATTTTCAACTTTTTGAAACCGAAATCTTTTCATGAAAATTTTCAACTTTTTTGAAGCCGAAATCTTTTCATGAAAATGGTCAACTTTTTTGAAGCCGAAATCTTTTCATGAAAATTTTCAACTTTTTGAAGCCGAAATCTTTTCATGAAAATTTTCAACTTTTTTGAAGCAGAAATCTTTTCATGAAAATCTTAGACTTTTTTGAAGTCGAAATCTTTTCATGAAAATTTTCAACTTTTTTGAAGCAGAAATCTTTTCATGAAAATGTTCAACTTTTTTGAAGCCGAAATCTTTTCATGTAAATTTTCAACTTTTTTGAAGCAGAAATCTTTTCATGAAAATGTTCAACTTTTTTGAAGCCGAAATCTTTTCATGAAAATGTTCCATTTTTTTGAAGCCGAAATACTTCATGAAAATTTTCAACTTTTTTGAAGCCGAGATCTTTTCATGAAAATTTTCAACTTTTTGAAACCGAAATCTTTTCATGAAAATTTTCAACTTTTTTGAAGCCGAAATCTTTTCATGAAAATGGTCAACTTTTTTGAAGCCGAAATCTTTTCATGAAAATTTTCAACTTTTTTGAAGCAGAAATCTTTTCATGAAAATCTTAGACTTTTTTGAAGCAGAAATCTTTTCATGAAAATGTTTAACTTTTTTGAAGCCGAAATCTTTTCATGAAAATGTTCAACTTTTTTGAAGCCGAAATCTTTTCATGAAAATTTTCAACTTTTTTGAAGCCGAGATCTTTCCATGAAAATTTTCAACTTTTTGAAGCAGAAATCTTTTCATGAAAATCTTAGACTTTTTTGAAGTCGAAATCTTTTCATGTAAATTTTCAACTTTTTTGAAGCAGAAATCTTTTCATGAAAATGGTCAACTTTTTTGAAGCCGAAATCTTTTCATGAAAATTTTCAACTTTTTGAAGCCGAAATCTTTTCATGAAAATTTTCAACTTTTTTGAAGCAGAAATCTTTTCATGAAAATCTTAGACTTTTTTGAAGTCGAAATCTTTTCATGTAAATTTTCAACTTTTTTGAAGCAGAAATCTTTTCATGAAAATGTTCAACTTTTTTGAAGCCGAAATCTTTTCATGAAAATGTTCAACTTTTTTGAAGCCGAAATACTTCATGAAAATTTTCAACTTTTTTGAAGCCGAGATCTTTTCATGAAAATTTTCAACTTTTTGAAACCGAAATCTTTTCATGAAAATTTTCAACTTTTTTGAAGCCGAAATCTTTTCATGAAAATGGTCAACTTTTTTGAAGCCGAAATCTTTTCATGAAAATTTTCAACTTTTTTGAAGCAGAAATCTTTTCATGAAAATCTTAGACTTTTTTGAAGCAGAAATCTTTTCATGAAAATGTTTAACTTTTTTGAAGCCGAAATCTTTTCATGAAAATGTTCAACTTTTTTGAAGCCGAAATCTTTTCATGAAAATTTTCAACTTTTTTGAAGCCGAGATCTTTCCATGAAAATTTTCAACTTTTTGAAGCAGAAATCTTTTCATGAAAATCTTAGACTTTTTTGAAGTCGAAATCTTTTCATGTAAATTTTCAACTTTTTTGAAGCAGAAATCTTTTCATGAAAATGTTCAACTTTTTTGAAGCCGAAATCTTTGCATGAAAATGTTCAACTTTTTTGAAGCCGAAATCTTTTCATGAAAATGTTCAACTTTTTTGAAGCCGAAATCTTTTCATGAAAATGGTCAACTTTTTTGAAGCCGAAATCTTTTCATGAAAATTTTCAACTTTTTGAAGCCGAAATCTTTTCATGAAAATTTTCAACTTTTTTGAAGCAGAAATCTTTTCATGAAAATCTTAGACTTTTTTGAAGTCGAAATCTTTTCATGTAAATTTTCAACTTTTTTGAAGCAGAAATCTTTTCATGAAAATGTTCAACTTTTTTGAAGCCGAAATCTTTTCATGAAAATGTTCCATTTTTTTGAAGCCGAAATACTTCATGAAAATTTTCAACTTTTTTGAAGCCGAGATCTTTTCATGAAAATTTTCAACTTTTTGAAACCGAAATCTTTTCATGAAAATTTTCAACTTTTTTGAAGCCGAGATCTTTTCATGAAAATTTTCAACTTTTTGAAACCGAAATCTTTTCATGAAAATTTTCAACTTTTTTGAAGCCGAAATCTTTTCATGAAAATGGTCAACTTTTTTGAAGCCGAAATCTTTTCATGAAAATTTTCAACTTTTTTGAAGCAGAAATCTTTTCATGAAAATCTTAGACTTTTTTGAAGCAGAAATCTTTTCATGAAAATGTTCAACTTTTTTGAAGCCGAAATCTTTTCATGAAAATGTTCCATTTTTTTGAAGCCGAAATACTTCATGAAAATTTTCAACTTTTTTGAAGCCGAGATCTTTTCATGAAAATTTTCAACTTTTTGAAACCGAAATCTTTTCATGAAAATTTTCAACTTTTTTGAAGCCGAAATCTTTTCATGAAAATGGTCAACTTTTTTGAAGCCGAAATCTTTTCATGAAAATTTTCAACTTTTTTGAAGCAGAAATCTTTTCATGAAAATCTTAGACTTTTTTGAAGTCGAAATCTTTTCATGTAAATTTTCAACTTTTTTGAAGCAGAAATCTTTTCATGAAAATGTTCAACTTTTTTGAAGCCGAAATCTTTTCATGAAAATGTTCCATTTTTTTGAAGCCGAAATACTTCATGAAAATTTTCAACTTTTTTGAAGCCGAGATCTTTTCATGAAAATTTTCAACTTTTTGAAACCGAAATCTTTTCATGAAAATTTTCAACTTTTTTGAAGCCGAAATCTTTTCATGAAAATGGTCAACTTTTTTGAAGCCGAAATCTTTTCATGAAAATTTTCAACTTTTTTGAAGCAGAAATCTTTTCATGAAAATCTTAGACTTTTTTGAAGCAGAAATCTTTTCATGAAAATGTTTAACTTTTTTGAAGCCGAAATCTTTTCATGAAAATTTTCAACTTTTTTGAAGCCGAGATCTTTCCATGAAAATTTTCAACTTTTTGAAGCAGAAATCTTTTCATGAAAATCTTAGACTTTTTTGAAGTCGAAATCTTTTCATGTAAATTTTCAACTTTTTTGAAGCAGAAATCTTTTCATGAAAATGTTCAACTTTTTTGAAGCCGAAATCTTTTCATGAAAATGTTCAACTTTTTTGAAGCCGAAATCTTTTCATGAAAATGTTACATTTTTTTGAAGCCAAAATACTTCATGAAAATTTTCAACTTTTTTGAAGCCGAAATCTTTTCATGAAAATTTTCAACTTTTTTGAAGCCGAAATCTTTTCATGAAAATGTTCAACTTTTTTGAAGCCGAAATAGTTCATTAAAATTTTAGACTTTTTTGAAGCCGAAATACTTCATGAAAATTTTCAACTTTTTTGAACCCGAAATCTTTTCATGAAAATTTTCAACTTTTTTGAAGCCGAAATACTTCATGAAAATGTTCAACTTTTTTGAAGCTGAAATCTTTTCATGAAAATGTTCAACTTTTTTGAAGCCGAGATCTTTTCATGAAAATGTTCAACTTTTTGAAGCAGAAATCTTTTCATGAAAATGTTCAACTTTTTTGAAGCCGAAATCTTTTCATGAAAATGTTACATTTTTTTGAAGCCGAAATACTTCATGAAAATTTTCAGCTTTTTTGAAGCCGAGATCTTTTCATGAAAATTTTCAACTTTTTTGAAGCAGAAATCTTTTCATGAAAATGTTACATTTTTTTGAAGCCGAAATACTTCATGAAAATTTTCAACTTTTTTGAAGCCGAGATCTTTTCATGAAAATTTTCAACTTTTTGAAACCGAAATCTTTTCATGAAAATTTTCAACTTTTTTGAAGCCGAAATCTTTTCATGAAAATGGTCAACTTTTTTGAAGCCGAAATCTTTTCATGAAAATTTTCAACTTTTTGAAGCCGAAATCTTTTCATGAAAATGTTCAACTTTTTTGAAGCCGAAATCTTTTCATGAAAATGGTCAACTTTTTTGAAGCCGAAATCTTTTCATGAAAATGTTCCATTTTTTTGAAGCCGAAATCTTTTCATGAAAATATTCAACTTTTTGAAGCCGAAATCTTTTCATGAAAATTTTCAACTTTTTTGAAGCAGAAATCTTTTCATGAAAATGTTCCATTTTTTTGAAGCCGAAATACTTCATGAAAATTTTCAACTTTTTTGAAGTCGAAATCTTTTCATGTAAATTTTCAACTTTTTTGAAGCAGAAATCTTTTCATGAAAATGTTCAACTTTTTTGAAGCCGAAATCTTTTCATGAAAATCTTAGACTTTTTTGAAGTCGAAATCTTTTCATGTAAATTTTCAACTTTTTTGAAACCGAAATCTTTTCATGTAAATTTTCAACTTTTTTGAAGCAGAAATCTTTTCATGAAAATGTTCAACTTTTTTGAAGCCGAGATCTTTTCATGAAAATTTTCAACTTTTTGAAACCGAAATCTTTTCATGAAAATTTTAAACTTTTTTGAAGCCGAAATCTTTTCATGAAAATGTTCAACTTTTTTGAAGCAGAAATCTTTTCATGAAAATTTTCAACTTTTTTGAAGCCGAAATCTTTTCATGAAAATTTTCAACTTTTTGAACCCGAAATCTTTTCATGAAAATGTTCAACTTTTTTGAAGCCGAAATCTTTTCATGAAAATTTTCAACTTTTTTGAAGCAGAAATCTTTTCATGAAAATCTAAGACTTTTTTGAAGCAGAAATCTTTTCATGAAAATGTTTAACTTTTTTGAAGCCGAAATCTTTTCATGAAAATGTTCAACTTTTTTGAAGCCGAAATCTTTTCATGAAAATTTTCAACTTTTTTGAAGCCGAGATCTTTCCATGAAAATTTTCAACTTTTTGAAGCAGAAATCTTTTCATGAAAATCTTAGACTTTTTTGAAGTCGAAATCTTTTCATGTAAATTTTCAACTTTTTTGAAGCAGAAATCTTTTCATGAAAATGTTCAACTTTTTTGAAGCCGAAATCTTTTCATGAAAATGTTCAACTTTTTTGAAGCTGAAATCTTTTCATGAAAATGTTACATTTTTTTGAAGCCAAAATACTTCATGAAAATTTTCAACTTTTTTGAAGCCGAAATCTTTTCATGAAAATTTTCAACTTTTTTGAAGCCAAAATCCTGTCATGAAAATTTTCAACTTTTTTGAAGCAGAAATCTTTTCATGAAAATCTTCGACTTTTTTGAAGCCGAAATACTTGATGAAAATATTTAACTTTTTTGAAGTCTAAATCTTTTCATGAAAATTTTCAACTTTTTTGAAGCCGAAATCTTTTCATGAAAATGTTCAACTTTTTTGAAGCCGAAATAGTTCATTAAAATTTTAGACTTTTTTGAAGCCGAAATACTTCATGAAAATTTTCAACTTTTTTGAACCCGAAATCTTTTCATGAAAATTTTCAACTTTTTTGAAGCCGAAATACTTCATGAAAATGTTCAACTTTTTTGAAGCTGAAATCTTTTCATGAAAATGTTCAACTTTTTTGAAGCCGAGATCTTTTCATGAAAATTTTCAACTTTTTGAAGCAGAAATCTTTTCATGAAAATGTTCAACTTTTTTGAAGCCGAAATCTTTTCATGAAAATGTTACATTTTTTTGAAGCCGAAATACTTCATGAAAATTTTCAGCTTTTTTGAAGCCGAGATCTTTTCATGAAAATTTTCAACTTTTTTGAAGCCGAGATCTTTTCATGAAAATTTTCAACTTTTTGAAACCGAAATCTTTTCATGAAAATTTTCAACTTTTTTGAAGCCGAAATCTTTTCATGAAAATGGTCAACTTTTTTGAAGCCGAAATCTTTTCATGAAAATTTTCAACTTTTTGAAGCCGAAATCTTTTCATGAAAATGTTCAACTTTTTTGAAGCCGAAATCTTTTCATGAAAATGGTCAACTTTTTTGAAGCCGAAATCTTTTCATGAAAATGGTCAACTTTTTTGAAGCCGAAATCTTTTCATGAAAATATTCAACCTTTTTGAAGCCGAAATCTTTTCATGAAAATTTTCAACTTTTTTGAAGCAGAAATCTTTTCATGAAAATGTTCCATTTTTTTGAAGCCGAAATACTTCATGAAAATTTTCAACTTTTTTGAAGTCGAAATCTTTTCATGTAAATTTTCAACTTTTTTGAAGCAGAAATCTTTTCATGAAAATGTTCAACTTTTTTGAAGCCGAAATCTTTTCATGAAAATGTTCCATTTTTTTGAAGCCGAAATACTTCATGAAAATTTTCAACTTTTTTGAAGCCGAAATCTTTTCATGAAAATGTTCAACTTTTTTGAAGCCGAAATCTTTTCATGAAAATCTTAGACTTTTTTGAAGTCGAAATCTTTTCATGTAAATTTTCAACTTTTTTGAAACCGAAATCTTTTCATGTAAATTTTCAACTTTTTTGAAGCAGAAATCTTTTCATGAAAATGTTCAACTTTTTTGAAGCCGAAATCTTTTCATGAAAATGTTCAACTTTTTTGAAGCCGAGATCTTTTCATGAAAATTTTCAACTTTTTGAAACCGAAATCTTTTCATGAAAATTTTAAACTTTTTTGAAGACGAAATCTTTTCATGAAAATGTTCAACTTTTTTGAAGTCGAAATCTTTTCATGAAAATTTTCAACTTTTTTGAAGCCGAAATCTTTTCATGAAAATTTTCAACTTTTTGAAGCCGAAATCTTTTCATGAAAATGTTCAACTTTTTTGAAGCCGAAATCTTTTCATGAAAATTTTCAACTTTTTTGAAGCAGAAATCTTTTCATGAAAATCTTAGACTTTTTTGAAGCAGAAATCTTTTCATGAAAATGTTTAACTTTTTTGAAGCCGAAATCTTTTCATGAAAATGTTCAACTTTCTTGAAGCCGAAATCTTTTCATGAAAATTTTCAACTTTTTTGAAGCCGAGATCTTTCCATGAAAATTTTCAACTTTTTGAAGCAGAAATCTTTTCATGAAAATCTTAGACTTTTTTGAAGTCGAAATCTTTTCATGTAAATTTTCAACTTTTTTGAAGCAGAAATCATTTCATGAAAATGTTCAACTTTTTTGAAGCCGAAATCTTTTCATGAAAATGTTCAACTTTTTTGAAGCCGAAATCTTTTCATGAAAATGTTACATTTTTTTGAAGCCAAAATACTTCATGAAAATTTTCAACTTTTTTGAAGCAGAAATCTTTTCATGAAAATCTTCGACTTTTTTGAAGCCGAAATACTTGATGAAAATATTTAACTTTTTTGAAGTCTAAATCTTTTCATGAAAATTTTCAACTTTTCTGAAGCCGAAATCTTTTCATGAAAATGTTCAACTTTTTTGAAGCCGAGATCTTTTCATGAAAATTTTCAACTTTTTGAAGCAGAAATCTTTTCATGAAAATTTTCAACTTTTTTGAAGCCGAAATCTTTTCATGAAAATGTTACATTTTTTTGAAGCCGAAATACTTCATGAAAATTTTCAGCTTTTTTGAAGCCGAAATCTTTTCATGAAAATTTTCAACTTTTTTGAAGCCGAAATCTTTTCATGAAAATGTTACATTTTTTTGAAGCCGAAATACTTCATGAAAATTTTCAACTTTTTTGAAGCAGAAATCTTTTCATGAAAATCTTCGACTTTTTTGAAGCCGAAATACTTGATGAAAATATTTAACTTTTTTGAAGTCTAAATCTTTTCATGAAAATTTTCAACTTTTTTGAAGCCGAAATCTTTTCATGAAAATGTTCAACTTTTTTGAAGCCGAAATCTTTTCATGAAAATCTTAGACTTTTTTGAAGCAGAAATCTTTTCATGAAAATGTTTAACTTTTTTGAAGCCGAAATCTTTTCATGAAAATGTTCAACTTTTTTGAAGCCGAAATCTTTTCATGAAAATGTTCAACTTTTTTGAAGCCGAAATCTTTTCATGAAAATGTTCAACTTTTTTGAAGCCGAAATCTTTTCATGAAAATGTTACATTTTTTTGAAGCCAAAATACTTCATGAAAATTTTCAACTTTTTTGAAGCCGAAATCTTTTCATGAAAATTTTCAACTTTTTTGAAGCCGAAATCTTTTCATGAAAATGTTACATTTTTTTGAAGCCGAAATACTTCATGAAAATTTTCAACTTTTTTGAAGCAGAAATCTTTTCATGAAAATCTTCGACTTTTTTGAAGCCGAAATACTTGATGAAAATATTTAACTTTTTTGAAGTCTAAATCTTTTCATGAAAATTTTCAACTTTTTTGAAGCCGAAATCTTTTCATGAAAATGTTCAACTTTTTTGAAGCCGAAATCTTTTCATGAACATCTTAGACTTTTTTGAAGCAGAAATCTTTTCATGAAAATGTTTAACTTTTTTGAAGCCGAAATCTTTTCATGAAAATGTTCAACTTTTTTGAAGCCGAAATCTTTTCATGAAAATGTTCAACTTTTTTGAAGCCGAAATCTTTTCATGAAAATGTTCAACTTTTTTGAAGCCGAAATCTTTTCATGAAAATGTTACATTTTTTTGAAGCCAAAATACTTCATGAAAATTTTCAACTTTTTTGAAGCCGAAATCTTTTCATGAAAATTTTCAACTTTTTTGAAGCCGAAATCTTTTCATGAAAATGTTACATTTTTTTGAAGCCGAAATACTTCATGAAAATTTTCAACTTTTTTGAAGCCGAGATCTTTCCATGAAAATTTTCAACTTTTTGAAACCGAAATCTTTTCATGAAAATTTTCAACTTTTTTGAAGCCGAAATCTTTTCATGAAAATGGTCAACTTTTTTGAAGCCGAAATCTTTTCATGAAAATTTTCAACTTTTTGAAGCCGAAATATTTTCATGAAAATTTTCAACTTTTTTGAAGCAGAAATCTTTTCATGAAAATGGTCAACTTTTTTGAAGCCGAAATCTTTTCATGAAAATCTTAGACTTTTTTGAAGTCGAAATCTTTTCATGTAAATTTTCAACTTTTTTGAAGCAGAAATCTTTTCATGAAAATGTTCAACTTTTTTGAAGCCGAAATCTTTTCATGAAAATTTTCAACTTTTTTGAAGCCGAAATCTTTTCATGAAAATGTTCAACTTTTTTGAAGCCGAAATCTTTTCATGAAAATGTTACATTTTTTTGAAGCCAAAATACTTCATGAAAATTTTCAACTTTTTTGAAGCCGAAATCTTTTCATGAAAATTTTCAACTTTTTTGAAGCCAAAATCCTGTCATGAAAATTTTCAACTTTTTTGAAGCAGAAATCTTTTCATGAAAATCTTCGACTTTTTTGAAGCCGAAATACTTGATGAAAATTTTCAACTTTTTTGAAGCAGAAATCTTTTCATGAAAATGTTCAACTTTTTTGAAGCCGAAATAGTTCAAGAAAATTTTAGACTTTTTTGAAGCCGAAATACTTCATGAAAATTTTCAACTTTTTTGAAACCTAAATCTTTTCATGAAAATTTTCAACTTTTTTGATGCCGAAATAGTTCATGAAAATTTTCAACTTTTTTGAACCCGAAATCTTTTCATGAAAATTTTCAACTTTTTTGAAGCCGAAATACTTCATGAAAATGTTCAACTTTTTTGAAGCTGAAATCTTTTCATGAAAATGTTCAACTTTTTTGAAGCCGAGATCTTTTCATGAAAATTTTCAACTTTTTGAAGCAGAAATCTTTTCATGAAAATGTTCAACTTTTTTGAAGCCGAAATCTTTTCATGAAAATGTTACATTTTTTTGAAGCCGAAATACTTTATGAAAATTTTCAACTTTTTTGAAGCCGAGATCTTTTCATGAAAATTTTCAACTTTTTGAAACCGAAATCTTTTCATGAAAATTTTCAACTTTTTTGAAGCCGAAATCTTTTCATGAAAATGGTCAACTTTTTTGAAGCCGAAATCTTTTCATGAAAATGGTCAACTTTTTTGAAGCCGAAATCTTTTCATGAAAATATTCAACTTTTTGAAGCAGAAATCTTTTCATGAAAATTTTCAACTTTTTTGAAGCAGAAATCTTTTCATGAAAATCTTAGACTTTTTTGAAGTCGAAATCTTTTCATGTAAATTTTCAACTTTTTTGAAGCAGAAATCTTTTCATGAAAATGTTCAACTTTTTTGAAGCCGAAATCTTTTCATGAAAATGTTCAACTTTTTTGAAGCTGAAATCTTTTCATGAAAATGTTACATTTTTTTGAAGCCAAAATACTTCATGAAAATTTTCAACTTTTTTGAAGCCGAAATCTTTTCATGAAAATTTTCAACTTTTTTGAAGCCAAAATCCTGTCATGAAAATTTTCAACTTTTTTGAAGCAGAAATCTTTTCATGAAAATCTTCGACTTTTTTGAAGCCGAAATACTTGATGAAAATATTTAACTTTTTTGAAGTCTAAATCTTTTCATGAAAATTTTCAACTTTTTTGAAGCCGAAATCTTTTCATGAAAATGTTCAACTTTTTTGAAGCCGAAATAGTTCATTAAAATTTTAGACTTTTTTGAAGCCGAAATACTTCATGAAAATTTTCAACTTTTTTGAACCCGAAATCTTTTCATGAAAATTTTCAACTTTTTTGAAGCCGAAATACTTCATGAAAATGTTCAACTTTTTTGAAGCTGAAATCTTTTCATGAAAATGTTCAACTTTTTTGAAGCCGAGATCTTTTCATGAAAATTTTCAACTTTTTGAAGCAGAAATCTTTTCATGAAAATGTTCAACTTTTTTGAAGCCGAAATCTTTTCATGAAAATGTTACATTTTTTTGAAGCCGAAATACTTCATGAAAATTTTCAGCTTTTTTGAAGCCGAGATCTTTTCATGAAAATTTTCAACTTTTTTGAAGCCGAGATCTTTTCATGAAAATTTTCAACTTTTTGAAACCGAAATCTTTTCATGAAAATTTTCAACTTTTTTGAAGCCGAAATCTTTTCATGAAAATGGTCAACTTTTTTGAAGCCGAAATCTTTTCATGAAAATTTTCAACTTTTTGAAGCCGAAATCTTTTCATGAAAATGTTCAACTTTTTTGAAGCCGAAATCTTTTCATGAAAATGGTCAACTTTTTTGAAGCCGAAATCTTTTCATGAAAATGGTCAACTTTTTTGAAGCCGAAATCTTTTCATGAAAATATTCAACCTTTTTGAAGCCGAAATCTTTTCATGAAAATTTTCAACTTTTTTGAAGCAGAAATCTTTTCATGAAAATGTTCCATTTTTTTGAAGCCGAAATACTTCATGAAAATTTTCAACTTTTTTGAAGTCGAAATCTTTTCATGTAAATTTTCAACTTTTTTGAAGCAGAAATCTTTTCATGAAAATGTTCAACTTTTTTGAAGCCGAAATCTTTTCATGAAAATGTTCCATTTTTTTGAAGCCGAAATACTTCATGAAAATTTTCAACTTTTTTGAAGCCGAAATCTTTTCATGAAAATGTTCAACTTTTTTGAAGCCGAAATCTTTTCATGAAAATCTTAGACTTTTTTGAAGTCGAAATCTTTTCATGTAAATTTTCAACTTTTTTGAAACCGAAATCTTTTCATGTAAATTTTCAACTTTTTTGAAGCAGAAATCTTTTCATGAAAATGTTCAACTTTTTTGAAGCCGAAATCTTTTCATGAAAATGTTCAACTTTTTTGAAGCCGAGATCTTTTCATGAAAATTTTCAACTTTTTGAAACCGAAATCTTTTCATGAAAATTTTAAACTTTTTTGAAGACGAAATCTTTTCATGAAAATGTTCAACTTTTTTGAAGTCGAAATCTTTTCATGAAAATTTTCAACTTTTTTGAAGCCGAAATCTTTTCATGAAAATTTTCAACTTTTTGAAGCCGAAATCTTTTCATGAAAATGTTCAACTTTTTTGAAGCCGAAATCTTTTCATGAAAATCTTCGACTTTTTTGAAGCCGAAATACTTGATGAAAATATTTAACTTTTTTGAAGTCTAAATCTTTTCATGAAAATTTTCAACTTTTTTGAAGCCGAAATCTTTTCATGAAAATGTTCAACTTTTTTGAAGCCGAAATAGTTCATTAAAATTTTAGACTTTTTTGAAGCCGAAATACTTCATGAAAATTTTCAACTTTTTTGAACCCGAAATCTTTTCATGAAAATTTTCAACTTTTTTGAAGCCGAAATACTTCATGAAAATGTTCAACTTTTTTGAAGCTGAAATCTTTTCATGAAAATGTTCAACTTTTTTGAAGCCGAGATCTTTTCATGAAAATTTTCAACTTTTTGAAGCAGAAATCTTTTCATGAAAATGTTCAACTTTTTTGAAGCCGAAATCTTTTCATGAAAATGTTACATTTTTTTGAAGCCGAAATACTTCATGAAAATTTTCAGCTTTTTTGAAGCCGAGATCTTTTCATGAAAATTTTCAACTTTTTTGAAGCCGAGATCTTTTCATGAAAATTTTCAACTTTTTGAAACCGAAATCTTTTCATGAAAATTTTCAACTTTTTTGAAGCCGAAATCTTTTCATGAAAATGGTCAACTTTTTTGAAGCCGAAATCTTTTCATGAAAATTTTCAACTTTTTGAAGCCGAAATCTTTTCATGAAAATGTTCAACTTTTTTGAAGCCGAAATCTTTTCATGAAAATGGTCAACTTTTTTGAAGCCGAAATCTTTTCATGAAAATGGTCAACTTTTTTGAAGCCGAAATCTTTTCATGAAAATATTCAACCTTTTTGAAGCCGAAATCTTTTCATGAAAATTTTCAACTTTTTTGAAGCAGAAATCTTTTCATGAAAATGTTCCATTTTTTTGAAGCCGAAATACTTCATGAAAATTTTCAACTTTTTTGAAGTCGAAATCTTTTCATGTAAATTTTCAACTTTTTTGAAGCAGAAATCTTTTCATGAAAATGTTCAACTTTTTTGAAGCCGAAATCTTTTCATGAAAATGTTCCATTTTTTTGAAGCCGAAATACTTCATGAAAATTTTCAACTTTTTTGAAGCCGAAATCTTTTCATGAAAATGTTCAACTTTTTTGAAGCCGAAATCTTTTCATGAAAATCTTAGACTTTTTTGAAGTCGAAATCTTTTCATGTAAATTTTCAACTTTTTTGAAACCGAAATCTTTTCATGTAAATTTTCAACTTTTTTGAAGCAGAAATCTTTTCATGAAAATGTTCAACTTTTTTGAAGCCGAAATCTTTTCATGAAAATGTTCAACTTTTTTGAAGCCGAGATCTTTTCATGAAAATTTTCAACTTTTTGAAACCGAAATCTTTTCATGAAAATTTTAAACTTTTTTGAAGACGAAATCTTTTCATGAAAATGTTCAACTTTTTTGAAGTCGAAATCTTTTCATGAAAATTTTCAACTTTTTTGAAGCCGAAATCTTTTCATGAAAATTTTCAACTTTTTGAAGCCGAAATCTTTTCATGAAAATGTTCAACTTTTTTGAAGCCGAAATCTTTTCATGAAAATTTTCAACTTTTTTGAAGCAGAAATCTTTTCATGAAAATCTTAGACTTTTTTGAAGCAGAAATCTTTTCATGAAAATGTTTAACTTTTTTGAAGCCGAAATCTTTTCATGAAAATGTTCAACTTTCTTGAAGCCGAAATCTTTTCATGAAAATTTTCAACTTTTTTGAAGCCGAGATCTTTCCATGAAAATTTTCAACTTTTTGAAGCAGAAATCTTTTCATGAAAATCTTAGACTTTTTTGAAGTCGAAATCTTTTCATGTAAATTTTCAACTTTTTTGAAGCAGAAATCATTTCATGAAAATGTTCAACTTTTTTGAAGCCGAAATCTTTTCATGAAAATGTTCAACTTTTTTGAAGCCGAAATCTTTTCATGAAAATGTTACATTTTTTTGAAGCCAAAATACTTCATGAAAATTTTCAACTTTTTTGAAGCAGAAATCTTTTCATGAAAATCTTCGACTTTTTTGAAGCCGAAATACTTGATGAAAATATTTAACTTTTTTGAAGTCTAAATCTTTTCATGAAAATTTTCAACTTTTCTGAAGCCGAAATCTTTTCATGAAAATGTTCAACTTTTTTGAAGCCGAGATCTTTTCATGAAAATTTTCAACTTTTTGAAGCAGAAATCTTTTCATGAAAATTTTCAACTTTTTTGAAGCCGAAATCTTTTCATGAAAATGTTACATTTTTTTGAAGCCGAAATACTTCATGAAAATTTTCAGCTTTTTTGAAGCCGAAATCTTTTCATGAAAATTTTCAACTTTTTTGAAGCCGAAATCTTTTCATGAAAATGTTACATTTTTTTGAAGCCGAAATACTTCATGAAAATTTTCAACTTTTTTGAAGCAGAAATCTTTTCATGAAAATCTTCGACTTTTTTGAAGCCGAAATACTTGATGAAAATATTTAACTTTTTTGAAGTCTAAATCTTTTCATGAAAATTTTCAACTTTTTTGAAGCCGAAATCTTTTCATGAAAATGTTCAACTTTTTTGAAGCCGAAATCTTTTCATGAAAATCTTAGACTTTTTTGAAGCAGAAATCTTTTCATGAAAATGTTTAACTTTTTTGAAGCCGAAATCTTTTCATGAAAATGTTCAACTTTTTTGAAGCCGAAATCTTTTCATGAAAATGTTCAACTTTTTTGAAGCCGAAATCTTTTCATGAAAATGTTCAACTTTTTTGAAGCCGAAATCTTTTCATGAAAATGTTACATTTTTTTGAAGCCAAAATACTTCATGAAAATTTTCAACTTTTTTGAAGCCGAAATCTTTTCATGAAAATTTTCAACTTTTTTGAAGCCGAAATCTTTTCATGAAAATGTTACATTTTTTTGAAGCCGAAATACTTCATGAAAATTTTCAACTTTTTTGAAGCAGAAATCTTTTCATGAAAATCTTCGACTTTTTTGAAGCCGAAATACTTGATGAAAATATTTAACTTTTTTGAAGTCTAAATCTTTTCATGAAAATTTTCAACTTTTTTGAAGCCGAAATCTTTTCATGAAAATGTTCAACTTTTTTGAAGCCGAAATCTTTTCATGAACATCTTAGACTTTTTTGAAGCAGAAATCTTTTCATGAAAATGTTTAACTTTTTTGAAGCCGAAATCTTTTCATGAAAATGTTCAACTTTTTTGAAGCCGAAATCTTTTCATGAAAATGTTCAACTTTTTTGAAGCCGAAATCTTTTCATGAAAATGTTCAACTTTTTTGAAGCCGAAATCTTTTCATGAAAATGTTACATTTTTTTGAAGCCAAAATACTTCATGAAAATTTTCAACTTTTTTGAAGCCGAAATCTTTTCATGAAAATTTTCAACTTTTTTGAAGCCGAAATCTTTTCATGAAAATGTTACATTTTTTTGAAGCCGAAATACTTCATGAAAATTTTCAACTTTTTTGAAGCCGAGATCTTTCCATGAAAATTTTCAACTTTTTGAAACCGAAATCTTTTCATGAAAATTTTCAACTTTTTTGAAGCCGAAATCTTTTCATGAAAATGGTCAACTTTTTTGAAGCCGAAATCTTTTCATGAAAATTTTCAACTTTTTGAAGCCGAAATATTTTCATGAAAATTTTCAACTTTTTTGAAGCAGAAATCTTTTCATGAAAATGGTCAACTTTTTTGAAGCCGAAATCTTTTCATGAAAATCTTAGACTTTTTTGAAGTCGAAATCTTTTCATGTAAATTTTCAACTTTTTTGAAGCAGAAATCTTTTCATGAAAATGTTCAACTTTTTTGAAGCCGAAATCTTTTCATGAAAATTTTCAACTTTTTTGAAGCCGAAATCTTTTCATGAAAATGTTCAACTTTTTTGAAGCCGAAATCTTTTCATGAAAATGTTACATTTTTTTGAAGCCAAAATACTTCATGAAAATTTTCAACTTTTTTGAAGCCGAAATCTTTTCATGAAAATTTTCAACTTTTTTGAAGCCAAAATCCTGTCATGAAAATTTTCAACTTTTTTGAAGCAGAAATCTTTTCATGAAAATCTTCGACTTTTTTGAAGCCGAAATACTTGATGAAAATTTTCAACTTTTTTGAAGCAGAAATCTTTTCATGAAAATGTTCAACTTTTTTGAAGCCGAAATAGTTCAAGAAAATTTTAGACTTTTTTGAAGCCGAAATACTTCATGAAAATTTTCAACTTTTTTGAAACCTAAATCTTTTCATGAAAATTTTCAACTTTTTTGATGCCGAAATAGTTCATGAAAATTTTCAACTTTTTTGAACCCGAAATCTTTTCATGAAAATTTTCAACTTTTTTGAAGCCGAAATACTTCATGAAAATGTTCAACTTTTTTGAAGCTGAAATCTTTTCATGAAAATGTTCAACTTTTTTGAAGCCGAGATCTTTTCATGAAAATTTTCAACTTTTTGAAGCAGAAATCTTTTCATGAAAATGTTCAACTTTTTTGAAGCCGAAATCTTTTCATGAAAATGTTACATTTTTTTGAAGCCGAAATACTTTATGAAAATTTTCAACTTTTTTGAAGCCGAGATCTTTTCATGAAAATTTTCAACTTTTTGAAACCGAAATCTTTTCATGAAAATTTTCAACTTTTTTGAAGCCGAAATCTTTTCATGAAAATGGTCAACTTTTTTGAAGCCGAAATCTTTTCATGAAAATGGTCAACTTTTTTGAAGCCGAAATCTTTTCATGAAAATATTCAACTTTTTGAAGCAGAAATCTTTTCATGAAAATTTTCAACTTTTTTGAAGCAGAAATCTTTTCATGAAAATGGTCAACTTTTTTGAAGCCGAAATCTTTTCATGAAAATGGTCAACTTTTTTGAAGCCGAAATCTTTTCATGAAAATATTCAACTTTTTGAAGCAGAAATCTTTTCATGAAAATTTTCAACTTTTTTGAAGCAGAAATCTTTTCATGAAAATGTTCCATTTTTTTGAAGCCGAAATACTTCATGAAAATTTTCAACTTTTTTGAAGTCGAAATCTTTTCATGTAAATTTTCAACTTTTTTGAAGCAGAAATCTTTTCATGAAAATCTTAGACTTTTTTGAAGTCGAAATCTTTTCATGAAAATTTTCAACTTTTTTGAAGCAGAAATCTTTTCATGAAAATGTTCAACTTTTTTGAAGCCGAAATCTTTTCATGAAAATGGTCAACTTTTTTGAAGCCGAAATCTTTTCATGAAAATTTTCAACTTTTTGAAGCCGAAATCTTTTCATGAAAATTTTCAACTTTTTTGAAGCAGAAATCTTTTCATGAAAATCTTAGACTTTTTTGAAGTCGAAATCTTTTCATGTAAATTTTCAACTTTTTTGAAGCAGAAATCTTTTCATGAAAATGTTCAACTTTTTTGAAGCCGAAATCTTTTCATGAAAATGTTCCATTTTTTTGAAGCCGAAATACTTCATGAAAATTTTCAACTGTTTTGAAGCCGAGATCTTTTCATGAAAATTTTCAACTTTTTGAAACCGAAATCTTTTCATGAAAATTTTCAACTTTTTTGAAGCCGAAATCTTTTCATGAAAATGGTCAACTTTTTTGAAGCCGAAATCTTTTCATGAAAATTTTCAACTTTTTTGAAGCAGAAATCTTTTCATGAAAATCTTAGACTTTTTTGAAGCAGAAATCTTTTCATGAAAATGTTCAACTTTTTTGAAGCCGAAATCTTTTCATGAAAATGTTCAACTTTTTTGAAGCCGAAATCTTTTCATGAAAATTTTCAACTTTTTTGAAGCCGAGATCTTTCCATGAAAATTTTCAACTTTTTGAAGCAGAAATCTTTTCATGAAAATCTTAGACTTTTTTGAACTCGAAATCTTTTCATGTAAATTTTCAACTTTTTTGAAGCCGAAATCTTTTCATGAAAATGTTCAACTTTTTTGAAGCCGAAATCTTTTCATGAAAATGTTCAACTTTTTTGAAGCCGAAATCTTTTCATGAAAATGTTCAACTTTTTTGAAGCCGAAATCTTTTCATGAAAATGGTCAACTTTTTTGAAGCCGAAATCTTTTCATGAAAATTTTCAACTTTTTGAAGCCGAAATCTTTTCATGAAAATTTTCAACTTTTTTGAAGCAGAAATCTTTTCATGAAAATCTTAGACTTTTTTGAAGTCGAAATCTTTTCATGTAAATTTTCAACTTTTTTGAAGCAGAAATCTTTTCATGAAAATGTTCAACTTTTTTGAAGCCGAAATCTTTTCATGAAAATGTTCCATTTTTTTGAAGCCGAAATACTTCATGAAAATTTTCAACTTTTTTGAAGCCGAGATCTTTTCATGAAAATTTTCAACTTTTTGAAACCGAAATCTTTTCATGAAAATTTTCAACTTTTTTGAAGCCGAAATCTTTTCATGAAAATGGTCAACTTTTTTGAAGCCGAAATCTTTTCATGAAAATTTTCAACTTTTTTGAAGCAGAAATCTTTTCATGAAAATCTTAGACTTTTTTGAAGTCGAAATCTTTTCATGTAAATTTTCAACTTTTTTGAAGCAGAAATCTTTTCATGAAAATGTTCAACTTTTTTGAAGCCGAAATCTTTTCATGAAAATGTTCCATTTTTTTGAAGCAGAAATACTTCATGAAAATTTTCAACTTTTTTGAAGCCGAGATCTTTTCATGAAAATTTTCAACTTTTTGAAACCGAAATCTTTTCATGAAAATTTTCAACTTTTTTGAAGCCGAAATCTTTTCATGAAAATGGTCAACTATTTTGAAGCCGAAATCTTTTCATGAAAATTTTCAACTTTTTTGAAGCAGAAATCTTTTCATGAAAATCTTAGACTTTTTTGAAGCAGAAATCTTTTCATGAAAATGTTTAACTTTTTTGAAGCCGAAATCTTTTCATGAAAATGTTCAACTTTTTTGAAGCCGAAATCTTTTCATGAAAATTTTCAACTTTTTTGAAGCCGAGATCTTTCCATGAAAATTTTTAACTTTTTGAAGCAGAAATCTTTTCATGAAAATCTTAGACTTTTTTGAAGTCGAAATCTTTTCATGTAAATTTTCAACTTTTTTGAAGCAGAAATCTTTTCATGAAAATGTTCAACTTTTTTGAAGCCGAAATCTTTTCATGAAAATGTTCAACTTTTTTGAAGCCGAAATCTTTTCATGAAAATGTTCAACTTTTTTGAAGCCGAAATCTTTTCATGAAAATGTTACATTTTTTTGAAGCCAAAATACTTCATGAAAATTTTCAACTTTTTTGAAGCCGAAATCTTTTCATGAAAATTTTCAACTTTTTTGAAGCCGAAATCTTTTCATGAAAATGTTCAACTTTTTTGAAGCCGAAATAGTTCATTAAAATTTTAGACTTTTTTGAAGCCGAAATCTTTTCATGTAAATTTTCAACTTTTTTGAAGCAGAAATCTTTTCATGAAAATGTTCAACTTTTTTGAAGCCGAAATCTTTTCATGAAAATGTTCCATTTTTTTGAAGCCGAAATACTTCATGAAAATTTTCAACTTTTTTGAAGCCGAGATCTTTTCATGAAAATTTTCAACTTTTTGAAACCGAAATCTTTTCATGAAAATTTTCAACTTTTTTGAAGCCGAAATCTTTTCATGAAAATGGTCAACTTTTTTGAAGCCGAAATCTTTTCATGAAAATTTTCAACTTTTTTGAAGCAGAAATCTTTTCATGAAAATCTTAGACTTTTTTGAAGTCGAAATCTTTTCATGTAAATTTTCAACTTTTTTGAAGCAGAAATCTTTTCATGAAAATGTTCAACTTTTTTGAAGCCGAAATCTTTTCATGAAAATGTTCCATTTTTTTGAAGTCGAAATACTTCATGAAAATTTTCAACTTTTTTGAAGCCGAGATCTTTTCATGAAAATTTTCAACTTTTTGAAACCGAAATCTTTTCATGAAAATTTTCAACTTTTTTGAAGCCGAAATCTTTTCATGAAAATGGTCAACTATTTTGAAGCCGAAATCTTTTCATGAAAATTTTCAACTTTTTTGAAGCAGAAATCTTTTCATGAAAATCTTAGACTTTTTTGAAGCAGAAATCTTTTCATGAAAATGTTTAACTTTTTTGAAGCCGAAATCTTTTCATGAAAATGTTCAACTTTTTTGAAGCCGAAATCTTTTCATGAAAATTTTCAACTTTTTTGAAGCCGAGATCTTTCCATGAAAATTTTCAACTTTTTGAAGCAGAAATCTTTTGATGAAAATCTTAGACTTTTTTGAAGTCGAAATCTTTTCATGTAAATTTTCAACTTTTTTGAAGCAGAAATCTTTTCATGAAAATGTTCAACTTTTTTGAAGCCGAAATCTTTTCATGAAAATGTTCAACTTTTTTGAAGCCGAAATCTTTTCATGAAAATGTTACATTTTTTTGAAGCCAAAATACTTCATGAAAATTTTCAACTTTTTTGAAGCCGAAATCTTTTCATGAAAATTTTCAACTTTTTTGAAGCCGAAATCTTTTCATGAAAATGTTCAACTTTTTTGAAGCCGAAATAGTTCATTAAAATTTTAGACTTTTTTGAAGCCGAAATACTTCATGAAAATTTTCAACTTTTTTGAACCCGAAATCTTTTCATGAAAATTTTCAACTTTTTTGAAGCCGAAATACTTCATGAAAATGTTCGACTTTTTTGAAGCTGAAATCTTTTCATGAAAATGTTCAACTTTTTTGAAGCCGAGATCTTTTCATGAAAATTTTCAACTTTTTGAAGCAGAAATCTTTTCATGAAAATGTTCAACTTTTTTGAAGCCGAAATCTTTTCATGAAAATGTTACATTTTTTTGAAGCCGAAATACTTCATGAAAATTTTCAGCTTTTTTGAAGCCGAGATCTTTTCATGAAAATTTTCAACTTTTTTGAAGCCGAAATCTTTTCATGAAAATGTTACATTTTTTTGAAGCCGAAATCTTTTCATGAAAATGGTCAACTTTTTTGAAGCCGAAATCTTTTCATGAAAATTTTCAACTTTTTGAAGCCGAAATCTTTTCATGAAAATGTTCAACTTTTTTGAAGCAGAAATCTTTTCATGAAAATGGTCAACTTTTTTGAAGCCGAAATCTTTTCATGAAAATGGTCAACTTTTTTGAAGCCGAAATCTTTTCATGAAAATGTTCCATTTCTTTGAAGCCGAAATCTTTTCATGAAAATTTTCAACTTTTTGAAGCCGAAATCTTTTCATGAAAATGTTCAACTTTTTTGAAGCCAAAATCTTTTCATGAAAATGGTCAACTTTTTTGAAGCCGAAATCTTTTCATGAAAATTTTCAACTTTTTTGAAGCAGAAATCTTTTCATGAAAATGTTCCATTTCTTTGAAGCCGAAATACTTCATGAAAATTTTCAGCTTTTTTGAAGTCGAAATCTTTTCATGTAAATTTTCAACTTTTTTGAAGCAGAAATCTTTTCATGAAAATGTTCAACTTTTTTGAAGCCGAAATCTTTTCATGAAAATGTTCAACTTTTTTGAAGCCGAAATACTTCATGAAAATGGTCAACTTTTTTGAAGCCGAAATCTTTTCATGAAAATTTTCAACTTTTTGAAGCCGAAATCTTTTCATGAAAATTTTCAACTTTTTTGAAGCCGAAATCTTTTCATGAAAATGGTCAACTTTTTTGAAGCCGAAATCTTTTCATGAAAATGGTCAACTTTTTTGAAGCCGAAATCTTTTCATGAAAATATTCAACTTTTTGAAGCCGAAATCTTTTCATGAAAATTTTCAACTTTTTTGAAGCAGAAATCTTTTCATGAAAATGTTCCATTTTTTTGAAGCCGAAATACTTCATGAAAATTTTCAACTTTTTTGAAGTCGAAATCTTTTCATGTAAATTTTCAACTTTTTTGAAGCAGAAATCTTTTCATGAAAATGTTCAACTTTTTTGAAGCCGAAATCTTTTCATGAAAATGTTCCATTTTTTTGAAGCCGAAATACTTCATGAAAATTTTCAACTTTTTTGAAGCCGAAATCTTTTCATGAAAATGTTCAACTTTTTTGAAGCCGAAATCTTTTCATGAAAATCTTAGACTTTTTTGAAGTCGAAATCTTTTCATGTAAATTTTCAACTTTTTTGAAACCGAAATCTTTTCATGTAAATTTTCAACTTTTTTGAAGCAGAAATCTTTTCATGAAAATGTTCAACTTTTTTGAAGCCAAAATCTTTTCATGAAAATGTTCAACTTTTTTGAAGCCGAGATCTTTTCATGAAAATTTTCAACTTTTTGAAACCGAAATCTTTTCATGAAAATTTTAAACTTTTTTGAAGACGAAATCTTTTCATGAAAATGTTCAACTTTTTTGAAGTCGAAATCTTTTCATGAAAATTTTCAACTTTTTTGAAGCCGAAATCTTTTCATGAAAATTTTCAACTTTTTGAAGCCGAAATCTTTTCATGAAAATGTTCAACTTTTTTGAAGCCGAAATCTTTTCATGAAAATGGTCAACTTTTTTGAAGCCGAAATCTTTTCATGAAAATCTTAGACTTTTTTGAAGTCGAAATCTTTTCATGTAAATTTTCAACTTTTTTGAAACCGAAATCTTTTCATGTAAATTTTCAACTTTTTTGAAGCAGAAATCTTTTCATGAAAATGTTCAACTTTTTTGAAGCATAAATCTTTTCATGAAAATGTTCAACTTTTTTGAAGCCGAGATCTTTTCATGAAAATTTTCAACTTTTTGAAACCGAAATCTTTTCATGAAAATTTTAAACTTTTTTGAAGACGAAATCTTTTCATGAAAATGGTCAACTTTTTTGAAGCCGAAATCTTTTCATGAAAATTTTCAACTTTTTTGAAGCAGAAATCTTTTCATGAAAATCTTAGACTTTTTTGAAGTCGAAATCTTTTCATGTAAATTTTCAACTTTTTTGAAGCAGAAATCTTTTCATGAAAATGTTCAACTTTTTTGAAGCCGAAATCTTTTCATGAAAATGTTCCATTTTTTTGAAGCAGAAATACTTCATGAAAATTTTCAACTTTTTTGAAGCCGAGATCTTTTCATGAAAATTTTCAACTTTTTGAAACCGAAATCTTTTCATGAAAATTTTCAACTTTTTTGAAGCCGAGATCTTTTCATGAAAATTTTCAACTTTTTGAAACCGAAATCTTTTCATGAAAATTTTCAACTTTTTTGAAGCCGAAATCTTTTCATGAAAATGGTCAACTTTTTTGAAGCCGAAATCTTTTCATGAAAATTTTCAACTTTTTTGAAGCAGAAATCTTTTCATGAAAATCTTAGACTTTTTTGAAGTCGAAATCTTTTCATGTAAATTTTCAACTTTTTTGAAGCAGAAATCTTTTCATGAAAATGTTCAACTTTTTTGAAGCCGAAATCTTTTCATGAAAATGTTCCATTTTTTTGAAGTCGAAATACTTCATGAAAATTTTCAACTTTTTTGAAGCCGAGATCTTTTCATGAAAATTTTCAACTTTTTGAAACCGAAATCTTTTCATGAAAATTTTCAACTTTTTTGAAGCCGAAATCTTTTCATGAAAATGGTCAACTATTTTGAAGCCGAAATCTTTTCATGAAAATTTTCAACTTTTTTGAAGCAGAAATCTTTTCATGAAAATCTTAGACTTTTTTGAAGCAGAAATCTTTTCATGAAAATGTTTAACTTTTTTGAAGCCGAAATCTTTTCATGAAAATGTTCAACTTTTTTGAAGCCGAAATCTTTTCATGAAAATTTTCAACTTTTTTGAAGCCGAGATCTTTCCATGAAAATTTTCAACTTTTTGAAGCAGAAATCTTTTGATGAAAATCTTAGACTTTTTTGAAGTCGAAATCTTTTCATGTAAATTTTCAACTTTTTTGAAGCAGAAATCTTTTCATGAAAATGTTCAACTTTTTTGAAGCCGAAATCTTTTCATGAAAATGTTACATTTTTTTGAAGCCAAAATACTTCATGAAAATTTTCAACTTTTTTGAAGCCGAAATCTTTTCATGAAAATTTTCAACTTTTTTGAAGCCGAAATCTTTTCATGAAAATGTTCAACTTTTTTGAAGCCGAAATAGTTCATTAAAATTTTAGACTTTTTTGAAGCCGAAATACTTCATGAAAATTTTCAACTTTTTTGAACCCGAAATCTTTTCATGAAAATTTTCAACTTTTTTGAAGCCGAAATACTTCATGAAAATGTTCGACTTTTTTGAAGCTGAAATCTTTTCATGAAAATGTTCAACTTTTTTGAAGCCGAGATCTTTTCATGAAAATTTTCAACTTTTTGAAGCAGAAATCTTTTCATGAAAATGTTCAACTTTTTTGAAGCCGAAATCTTTTCATGAAAATGTTACATTTTTTTGAAGCCGAAATACTTCATGAAAATTTTCAACTTTTTTGAACCCGAAATCTTTTCATGAAAATTTTCAACTTTTTTGAAGCCGAAATACTTCATGAAAATGTTCGACTTTTTTGAAGCTGAAATCTTTTCATGAAAATGTTCAACTTTTTTGAAGCCGAGATCTTTTCATGAAAATTTTCAACTTTTTGAAGCAGAAATCTTTTCATGAAAATGTTCAACTTTTTTGAAGCCGAAATCTTTTCATGAAAATGTTACATTTTTTTGAAGCCGAAATACTTCATGAAAATTTTCAGCTTTTTTGAAGCCGAGATCTTTTCATGAAAATTTTCAACTTTTTTGAAGCCGAAATCTTTTCATGAAAATGTTACATTTTTTTGAAGCCGAAATCTTTTCATGAAAATGGTCAACTTTTTTGAAGCCGAAATCTTTTCATGAAAATTTTCAACTTTTTGAAGCCGAAATCTTTTCATGAAAATTTTCAACTTTTTTGAAGCCGAAATCTTTTCATGAAAATGTTCAACTTTTTTGAAGCCGAAATAGTTCATTAAAATTTTAGACTTTTTTGAAGCCGAAATCTTTTCATGTAAATTTTCAACTTTTTTGAAGCAGAAATCTTTTCATGAAAATGTTCAACTTTTTTGAAGCCGAAATCTTTTCATGAAAATGTTCCATTTTTTTGAAGCCGAAATACTTCATGAAAATTTTCAACTTTTTTGAAGCCGAGATCTTTTCATGAAAATTTTCAACTTTTTGAAACCGAAATCTTTTCATGAAAATTTTCAACTTTTTTGAAGCCGAAATCTTTTCATGAAAATGGTCAACTTTTTTGAAGCCGAAATCTTTTCATGAAAATTTTCAACTTTTTTGAAGCAGAAATCTTTTCATGAAAATCTTAGACTTTTTTGAAGTCGAAATCTTTTCATGTAAATTTTCAACTTTTTTGAAGCAGAAATCTTTTCATGAAAATGTTCAACTTTTTTGAAGCCGAAATCTTTTCATGAAAATGTTCCATTTTTTTGAAGTCGAAATACTTCATGAAAATTTTCAACTTTTTTGAAGCCGAGATCTGTTCATGAAAATTTTCAACTTTTTGAAACCGAAATCTTTTCATGAAAATTTTCAACTTTTTTGAAGCCGAAATCTTTTCATGAAAATGGTCAACTATTTTGAAGCCGAAATCTTTTCATGAAAATTTTCAACTTTTTTGAAGCAGAAATCTTTTCATGAAAATCTTAGACTTTTTTGAAGCAGAAATCTTTTCATGAAAATGTTTAACTTTTTTGAAGCCGAAATCTTTTCATGAAAATGTTCAACTTTTTTGAAGCCGAAATCTTTTCATGAAAATTTTCAACTTTTTTGAAGCCGAGATCTTTCCATGAAAATTTTCAACTTTTTGAAGCAGAAATCTTTTGATGAAAATCTTAGACTTTTTTGAAGTCGAAATCTTTTCATGTAAATTTTCAACTTTTTTGAAGCAGAAATCTTTTCATGAAAATGTTCAACTTTTTTGAAGCCGAAATCTTTTCATGAAAATGTTCAACTTTTTTGAAGCCGAAATCTTTTCATGAAAATGTTACATTTTTTTGAAGCCAAAATACTTCATGAAAATTTTCAACTTTTTTGAAGCCGAAATCTTTTCATGAAAATTTTCAACTTTTTTGAAGCCGAAATCTTTTCATGAAAATGTTCAACTTTTTTGAAGCCGAAATAGTTCATTAAAATTTTAGACTTTTTTGAAGCCGAAATACTTCATGAAAATTTTCAACTTTTTTGAACCCGAAATCTTTTCATGAAAATTTTCAACTTTTTTGAAGCCGAAATACTTCATGAAAATGTTCGACTTTTTTGAAGCTGAAATCTTTTCATGAAAATGTTCAACTTTTTTGAAGCCGAGATCTTTTCATGAAAATTTTCAACTTTTTGAAGCAGAAATCTTTTCATGAAAATGTTCAACTTTTTTGAAGCCGAAATCTTTTCATGAAAATGTTACATTTTTTTGAAGCCGAAATACTTCATGAAAATTTTCAGCTTTTTTGAAGCCGAGATCTTTTCATGAAAATTTTCAACTTTTTTGAAGCCGAAATCTTTTCATGAAAATGTTACATTTTTTTGAAGCCGAAATCTTTTCATGAAAATGGTCAACTTTTTTGAAGCCGAAATCTTTTCATGAAAATTTTCAACTTTTTGAAGCCGAAATCTTTTCATGAAAATGTTCAACTTTTTTGAAGCCGAAATCTTTTCATGAAAATGGTCAACTTTTTTGAAGCCGAAATCTTTTCATGAAAATGGTCAACTTTTTTGAAGCCGAAATCTTTTCATGAAAATGTTCCATTTCTTTGAAGCCGAAATCTTTTCATGAAAATTTTCAACTTTTTGAAGCCGAAATCTTTTCATGAAAATGTTCAACTTTTTTGAAGCCGAAATCTTTTCATGAAAATGGTCAACTTTTTTGAAGCCGAAATCTTTTCATGAAAATTTTCAACTTTTTTGAAGCAGAAATCTTTTCATGAAAATGTTCCATTTCTTTGAAGCCGAAATACTTCATGAAAATTTTCAGCTTTTTTGAAGTCGAAATCTTTTCATGTAAATTTTCAACTTTTTTGAAGCAGAAATCTTTTCATGAAAATGTTCAACTTTTTTGAAGCCGAAATCTTTTCATGAAAATGTTCAACTTTTTTGAAGCCGAAATACTTCATGAAAATGGTCAACTTTTTTGAAGCCGAAATCTTTTCATGAAAATTTTCAACTTTTTGAAGCCGAAATCTTTTCATGAAAATTTTCAACTTTTTTGAAGCCGAAATCTTTTCATGAAAATGGTCAACTTTTTTGAAGCCGAAATCTTTTCATGAAAATGGTCAACTTTTTTGAAGCCGAAATCTTTTCATGAAAATATTCAACTTTTTGAAGCCGAAATCTTTTCATGAAAATTTTCAACTTTTTTGAAGCAGAAATCTTTTCATGAAAATGTTCCATTTTTTTGAAGCCGAAATACTTCATGAAAATTTTCAACTTTTTTGAAGTCGAAATCTTTTCATGTAAATTTTCAACTTTTTTGAAGCAGAAATCTTTTCATGAAAATGTTCAACTTTTTTGAAGCCGAAATACTTCATGAAAATTTTCAACTTTTTTGAAGCCGAAATACTTCATGAAAATTTTCAACTTTTTTGAAGCCGAAATCTTTTCATGAAAATCTTAGACTTTTTTGAAGTCGAAATCTTTTCATGTAAATTTTCAACTTTTTTGAAACCGAAATCTTTTTATGTAAATTTTCAACTTTTTTGAAGCCGAGATCTTTTCATGAAAATTTTCAACTTTTTGAAGCCGAAATCTTTTCATGAAAATGTTCAACTTTTTTGAAGCCGAAATCTTTTCATGAAAATGGTCAACTTTTTTGAAGCCGAAATCTTTTCATGAAAATGGTCAACTTTTTTGAAGCCGAAATCTTTTCATGAAAATTTTCAACTTTTTGAAGCCGAAATCTTTTCATGAAAATGTTCAACTTTTTTGAAGCAGAAATCTTTTCATGAAAATCTTAGACTTTTTTGAAGTCGAAATCTTTTCATGTAAATTTTCAACTTTTTTTGAAGCAGAAATCTTTTCATGAAAATGTTCAACTTTTTTGAAGCCGAAATCTTTTCATGAAAATGTTCCATTTTTTTGAAGCCGAAATACTTCATGAAAATTTTCAACTTTTTTGAAGTCGAAATCTTTTCATGAAAATTTTCAACTTTTTTGAAGCCGAAATCTTTTCATGAAAATGTTCAACTTTTTTGAAGCCGAAATCTTTTCATGAAAATCTTAGACTTTTTTGAAGTCGAAATCTTTTCATGTAAATTTTCAACTTTTTTGAAACCGAAATCTTTTCATGTAAATTTTCAACTTTTTTGAAGCAGAAATCTTTTCATGAAAATGTTCAACTTTTTTGAAGCATAAATCTTTTCATGAAAATGTTCAACTTTTTTGAAGCCGAGATCTTTTCATGAAAATTTTCAACTTTTTGAAACCGAAATCTTTTCATGAAAATTTTAAACTTTTTTGAAGACGAAATCTTTTCATGAAAATGTTCAACTTTTTTGAAGTCGAAATCTTTTCATGAAAATTTTCAACTTTTTGAAGCCGAAATCTTTTCATGAAAATGTTCAACTTTTTTGAAGCCGAAATCTTTTCATGAAAATGGTCAACTTTTTTGAAGCCGAAATCTTTTCATGAAAATGGTCAACTTTTTTGAAGCCGAAATCTTTTCATGAAAATATTCAACTTTTTGAAGCCGAAATCTTTTCATGAAAATTTTCAACTTTTTTGAAGCAGAAATCTTTTCATGAAAATGTTCCATTTTTTTGAAGCCGAAATACTTCATGAAAATTTTCAACTTTTTTGAAGTCGAAATCTTTTCATGTAAATTTTCAACTTTTTTGAAGCAGAAATCTTTTCATGAAAATGTTCAACTTTTTTGAAGCCGAAATCTTTTCATGAAAATGTTCAACTTTTTTGAAGTCGAAATCTTTTCATGAAAATTTTCAACTTTTTTGAAGCCGAAATCTTTTCATGAAAATTTTCAACTTTTTGAAGCCGAAATCTTTTCATGAAAATGTTCAACTTTTTTGAAGCCGAAATCTTTTCATGAAAATGGTCAACTTTTTTGAAGCCGAAATCTTTTCATGAAAATATTCAACTTTTTGAAGCCGAAATCTTTTCATGAAAATTTTCAACTTTTTTGAAGCCGAAATCTTTTCATGAAAATGTTCCATTTTTTTGAAGCCGAAATACTTCATGAAAATTTTCAACTTTTTTGAAGTCGAAATCTTTTCATGTAAATTTTCAACTTTTTTGAAGCAGAAATCTTTTCATGAAAATGTTCAACTTTTTTGAAGCCGAAATCTTTTCATGAAAATGTTCCATTTTTTTGAAGCCGAAATACTTCATGAAAATTTTCAACTTTTTTGAAGCCGAAATCTTTTCATGAAAATGTTCAACTTTTTTGAAGCCGAAATCTTTTCATGAAAATCTTAGACTTTTTTGAAGTCGAAATCTTTTCATGTAAATTTTCAACTTTTTTGAAACCGAAATCTTTTCATGTAAATTTTCAACTTTTTTGAAGCAGAAATCTTTTCATGAAAATGTTCAACTTTTTTGAAGCCGAAATCTTTTCATGAAAATGTTCAACTTTTTTGAAGCCGAGATCTTTTCATGAAAATTTTCAACTTTTTGAAACCGAAATCTTTTCATGAAAATTTTAAACTTTTTTGAAGACGAAATCTTTTCATGAAAATGTTCAACTTTTTTGAAGTCGAAATCTTTTCATGAAAATTTTCAACTTTTTTGAAGCAGAAATCTTTTCATGAAAATGTTCAACTTTTTTGAAGCCGAAATCTTTTCATGAAAATGTTCAACTTTTTTGAAGCCGAAATCTTTTCATGAAAATGTTCAACTTTTTTGAAGCCGAAATCTTTTCATGAAAATGTTACATTTTTTTGAAGCCAAAATACTTCATGAAAATTTTCAACTTTTTTGAAGCCGAAATCTTTTCATGAAAATTTTCAACTTTTTTGAAGCCAAAATCCTGTCATGAAAATTTTCAACTTTTTTGAAGCAGAAATCTTTTCATGAAAATCTTCGACTTTTTTGAAGCCGAAATACTTGATGAAAATTTTCAACTTTTTTGAAGCAGAAATCTTTTCATGAAAATGTTCAACTTTTTTGAAGCCGAAATAGTTCAAGAAAATTTTAGACTTTTTTGAAGCCGAAATACTTCATGAAAATTTTCAACTTTTTTGAAACCTAAATCTTTTCATGAAAATTTTCAACTTTTTTGATGCCGAAATAGTTCATGAAAATTTTCAACTTTTTTGAACCCGAAATCTTTTCATGAAAATTTTCAACTTTTTTGAAGCCGAAATACTTCATGAAAATGTTCAACTTTTTTGAAGCTGAAATCTTTTCATGAAAATGTTCAACTTTTTTGAAGCCGAGATCTTTTCATGAAAATTTTCAACTTTTTGAAGCAGAAATCTTTTCATGAAAATGTTCAACTTTTTTGAAGCCGAAATCTTTTCATGAAAATGTTACATTTTTTTGAAGCCGAAATACTTTATGAAAATTTTCAAATTTTTTGAAGCCGAAATATTTTCATGAAAATTTTCAACTTTTTGAAGCCGAAATATTTTCATGAAAATTTTCAACTTTTTGAAGCCGAAATCTTTTCATGAAAATGGTCAACTTTTTTGAAGCCGAAATCTTTTCATGAAAATCTTAGACTTTTTTGAAGTCGAAATCTTTTCATGTAAATTTTCAACTTTTTTGAAGCAGAAATCTTTTCATGAAAATGTTCAACTTTTTTGAAGCCGAAATCTTTTCATGAAAATGTTCAACTTTTTTGAAGCCGAAATCTTTTCATGAAAATGTTCAACTTTTTTGAAGCCGAAATCTTTTCATGAAAATGTTACATTTTTTTGAAGCAAAAATACTTCATGAAAATTTTCAACTTTTTTGAAGCCGAAATCTTTTCATGAAAATTTTCAACTTTTTTGAAGCCAAAATCCTGTCATGAAAATTTTCAACTTTTTTGAAGCAGAAATCTTTTCATGAAAATCTTCGACTTTTTTGAAGCCGAAATACTTGATGAAAATTTTCAACTTTTTTGATGCCGAAATAGTTCATGAAAATTTTCAACTTTTTTGAACCCGAAATCTTTTCATGTAAATTTTCAACTTTTTTGAAACCGAAATCTTTTCATGTAAATTTTCAACTTTTTTGAAGCAGAAATCTTTTCATGAAAATGTTCAACTTTTTTGAAGCAGAAATCTTTTCATGAAAATGTTCAACTTTTTTGAAGCCGAGATCTTTTCATGAAAATTTTCAACTTTTTGAAACCGAAATCTTTTCATGAAAATTTTAAACTTTTTTGAAGACGAAATCTTTTCATGAAAATGTTCAACTTTTTTGAAGTCGAAATCTTTTCATGAAAATTTTCAACTTTTTTGAAGCCGAAATCTTTTCATGAAAATTTTCAACTTTTTGAAGCCGAAATCTTTTCATGAAAATGTTCAACTTTTTTGAAGCCGAAATCTTTTCATGAAAATGGTCAACTTTTTTGAAGCCGAAATCTTTTCATGAAAATGGTCAACTTTTTTGAAGCCGAAATCTTTTCATGAAAATATTCAACTTTTTGAAGCCGAAATCTTTTCATGAAAATTTTCAACTTTTTTGAAGCAGAAATCTTTTCATGAAAATGTTCCATTTTTTTGAAGCCGAAATACTTCATGAAAATTTTCAACTTTTTTGAAGTCGAAATCTTTTCATGTAAATTTTCAACTTTTTTGAAGCAGAAATCTTTTCATGAAAATGTTCAACTTTTTTGAAGCCGAAATCTTTTCATGAAAATGTTCCATTTTTTTGAAGCCGAAATACTTCATGAAAATTTTCAACTTTTTTGAAGCCGAAATCTTTTCATTAAAATGTTCAACTTTTTTGAAGCCGAAATCTTTTCATGAAAATCTTAGACTTTTTTGAAGTCGAAATCTTTTCATGTAAATTTTCAACTTTTTTGAAACCGAAATCTTTTCATGTAAATTTTCAACTTTTTTGAAGCAGAAATCTTTTCATGAAAATGTTCAACTTTTTTGAAGCCGAAATCTTTTCATGAAAATGTTCAACTTTTTTGAAGCCGAGATCTTTTCATGAAAATTTTCAACTTTTTGAAACCGAAATCTTTTCATGAAAATTTTAAACTTTTTTGAAGACGAAATCTTTTCATGAAAATGTTCAACTTTTTTGAAGTCGAAATCTTTTCATGAAAATTTTCAACTTTTTTGAAGCCGAAATCTTTTCATGAAAATTTTCAACTTTTTGAAGCCGAAATCTTTTCATGAAAATGTTCAACTTTTTTGAAGCCGAAATCTTTTCATGAAAATGGTCAACTTTTTTGAAGCCGAAATCTTTTCATGAAAATATTCAACTTTTTGAAGCCGAAATCTTTTCATGAAAATTTTCAACTTTTTTGAAGCCGAAATCTTTTCATGAAAATGTTCCATTTTTTTGAAGCCGAAATACTTCATGAAAATTTTCAACTTTTTTGAAGTCGAAATCTTTTCATGTAAATTTTCAACTTTTTTGAAGCAGAAATCTTTTCATGAAAATTTTCAACTTTTTTGAAGCCGAAATCTTTTCATGAAAATGTTCCATTTTTTTGAAGCCGAAATACTTCATGAAAATTTTCAACTTTTTTGAAGCCGAAATCTTTTCATGAAAATGTTCAACTTTTTTGAAGCCGAAATCTTTTCATGAAAATCTTAGACTTTTTTGAAGTCGAAATCTTTTCATGTAAATTTTCAACTTTTTTGAAACCGAAATCTTTTCATGTAAATTTTCAACTTTTTTGAAGCAGAAATCTTTTCATGAAAATGTTCAACTTTTTTGAAGCCGAAATCTTTTCATGAAAATGTTCAACTTTTTTGAAGCCGAGATCTTTTCATGAAAATTTTCAACTTTTTGAAACCGAAATCTTTTCATGAAAATTTTAAACTTTTTTGAAGACGAAATCTTTTCATGAAAATGTTCAACTTTTTTGAAGTCGAAATCTTTTCATGAAAATTTTCAACTTTTTTGAAGCCGAAATCTTTTCATGAAAATTTTCAACTTTTTGAAGCCGAAATCTTTTCATGAAAATGTTCAACTTTTTTGAAGCCGAAATCTTTTCATGAAAATGGTCAACTTTTTTGAAGCCGAAATCTTTTCATGAAAATATTCAACTTTTTGAAGCCGAAATCTTTTCATGAAAATTTTCAACTTTTTTGAAGCCGAAATCTTTTCATGAAAATGTTCCATTTTTTTGAAGCCGAAATACTTCATGAAAATTTTCAACTTTTTTGAAGCCGAAATCTTTTCATGAAAATGTTCAACTTTTTTGAAGCCGAAATCTTTTCATGAAAATCTTAGACTTTTTTTAAACAGAAATCTTTTCATGTAAATTTTCAACTTTTTTGAAACCGAAATCTTTTCATGTAAATTTTCAACTTTTTTGAAGCAGAAATCTTTTCATGAAAATGTTCAACTTTTTTGAAGCCGAAATCTTTTCATGAAAATGTTCAACTTTTTTGAAGCCGAGATCTTTTCATGAAAATTTTCAACTTTTTGAAACCGAAATCTTTTCATGAAAATTTTAAACTTTTTTGAAGACGAAATCTTTTCATGAAAATGTTCAACTTTTTTGAAGTCGAAATCTTTTCATGAAAATTTTCAACTTTTTTGAAGCCGAAATACTTCATGAAAATTTTCAACTTTTTTGAAAACTAAATCTTTTCATGAAAATTTTCAACTTTTTTGAAGCCGAAATAGTTCATGAAAATTTTAGACTTTTTTGAAGCCGAAATACTTCATGAAAATTTTCAACTTTTTTGAAACCTAAATCTTTTCATGAAAATTTTCAACTTTTTTGATGCCGAAATAGTTCATGAAAATTTTCAACTTTTTTGAAGCCGAAATCTTTTCATGAAAATGGTCAACTTTTTTGAAGCCGAAATCTTTTCATGAAAATGGTCAACTTTTTTGAAGCCGAAATCTTTTCATGAAAATTTTCAACTTTTTGAAGCCGAAATCTTTTCATGAAAATGTTCAACTTTTTTGAAGCAGAAATCTTTTCATGAAAATCTTAGACTTTTTTGAAGTCGAAATCTTTTCATGTAAATTTTCAACTTTTTTGAAGCAGAAATCTTTTCATGAAAATGTTCAACTTTTTTGAAGCTGAAATCTTTTCATGAAAATTTTCAACTTTTTTGAAGCAGAAATCTTTTCATGAAAATGTTCAACTTTTTTGAAGCCGAAATCTTTTCATGAAAATTTTCAACTTTTTTGAAGCCGAAATCTTTTCATGAAAATGGTCAACTTTTTTGAAGCAGAAATCTTTTCATGAAAATTTTCAACTTTTTTGAAGCCGAAATTTTTTCATGAAAATTTTCAACTTTTTTGAAGCCGAAATCTTTTCATGTAAATTTTCAACTTTTTTTAAACAGAAATCTTTTCATGAAAATTTTCAACTTTTTTGAAGCCAAAATCCTGACATGAAAATGTTCAACTTTTTTGAAGCCGAAATCTTTTCATGAAAATGGTCAACTTTTTTGAAGCAGAAATCTTTTCATGAAAATGTTCAACTTTTTTGAAGCCGAAATCTTTTCATGAAAATGTTCCATTTTTTTGAAGCCGAAATACTTCATGAAAATTTTCAACTTTTTTGAAGCCGAAATCTTTTCATGAAAATGTTCAACTTTTTTGAAGCCGAAATCTTTTCATGTAAATTTTCAACTTTTTTTAAACAGAAATCTTTTCATGAAAATTTTCAACTTTTTTGAAGCCAAAATCCTGACATGAAAATGTTCAACTTTTTTGAAGCCGAAATCTTTTCATGAAAATGGTCAACTTTTTTGAAGCCGAAATCTTTTCATGAAAATGGTCAACTTTTTTGAAGCCGAAGTCTTTTCATGAAAATTTTCAACTTTTTTGAAGCAGAAATCTTTTCATGAAAATCTTAGACTTTTTTGAAGTCGAAATCTTTTCATGAAAATTTTCAACTTTTTTGAAGCCGAAATCTTTTCATGAAAATGGTCAACTTTTTTGAAGCCGAAATCTTTTCATGTAAATTTTCAACTTTTTTGAAGCAGAAATCTTTTCATGAAAATGTTCAACTTTTTTGAAGCTGAAATCTTTTCATGAAAATTTTCAACTTTTTTGAAGCAGAAATCTTTTCATGAAAATGTTCAACTTTTTTGAAGCCGAAATCTTTTCATGAAAATTTTCAACTTTTTTGAAGCCGAAATCTTTTCATGAAAATGGTCAACTTTTTTGAAGCCGAAATCTTTTCATGAAAATTTTCAACTTTTTTGAAGCCGAAATCTTTTCATGAAAATTTTCAACTTTTTTGAAGCCGAAATCTTTTCATGTAAATTTTCAACTTTTTTTAAACAGAAATCTTTTCATGAAAATTTTCAACTTTTTTGAAGCCAAAATCCTGACATGAAAATGTTCAACTTTTTTGAAGCCGAAATCTTTTCATGAAAATGGTCAACTTTTTTGAAGCCGAAATCTTTTCATGAAAATGGTCAACTTTTTTGAAGCCGAAGTCTTTTCATGAAAATTTTCAACTTTTTTGAAGCAGAAATCTTTTCATGAAAATCTTAGACTTTTTTGAAGTCGAAATCTTTTCATGTAAATTTTCAACTTTTTTTAAACAGAAATCTTTTCATGAAAATTTTCAACTTTTTTGAAGCCGAAATCTTTTCATGAAAATGTTCCATTTTTTTGAAGCCGAAATACTTCATGAAAATTTTCAACTTTTTTGAAGTCGAAATCTTTTCATGTAAATTTTCAACTTTTTTGAAGCAGAAATCTTTTCATGAAAATGGTCAACTTTTTTGAAGCCGAAATCTTTTCATGAAAATGGTCAACTTTTTTGAAGCCGAAATCTTTTCATGAAAATATTCAACTTTTTGAAGCCGAAATCTTTTCATGAAAATTTTCAACTTTTTTGAAGCCGAAATCTTTTCATGAAAATCTTAGACATTTTTGAAGTCGAAATCTTTTCATGTAAATTTTCAACTTTTTTGAAACCGAAATCTTTTCATGTAAATTTTCAACTTTTTTGAAGCAGAAATCTTTTCATGAAAATGTTCAACTTTTTTGAAGCCGAAATCTTTTCATGAAAATGTTCAACTTTTTTGAAGCCGAGATCTTTTCATGAAAATTTTCAACTTTTTGAAACCGAAATCTTTTCATGAAAATTTTAAACTTTTTTGAAGACGAAATCTTTTCATGAAAATGTTCAACTTTTTTGAAGTCGAAATCTTTTCATGAAAATTTTCAACTTTTTTGAAGCCGAAATCTTTTCATGAAAATGGTCAACTTTTTTGAAGCCGAAATCTTTTCATCAAAATTTTCAACTTTTTTGAAGCCGAAATCTTTTCATGAAAATTTTCAACTTTTTTGAAGCCGAAATCTTTTCATGTAAATTTTCAACTTTTTTTAAACAGAAATCTTTTCATGAAAATTTTCAACTTTTTTGAAGCCAAAATCCTGACATGAAAATGTTCAACTTTTTTGAAGCCGAAATCTTTTCATGAAAATGGTCAACTTTTTTGAAGCCGAAATCTTTTCATGAAAATGGTCAACTTTTTTGAAGCCGAAGTCTTTTCATGAAAATTTTCAACTTTTTTGAAGCAGAAATCTTTTCATGAAAATCTTAGACTTTTTTGAAGTCGAAATCTTTTCATGTAAATTTTCAACTTTTTTTAAACAGAAATCTTTTCATGAAAATTTTCAACTTTTTTGAAGCCGAAATCTTTTCATGAAAATGTTCCATTTTTTTGAAGCCGAAATACTTCATGAAAATTTTCAACTTTTTTGAAGTCGAAATCTTTTCATGTAAATTTTCAACTTTTTTGAAGCAGAAATCTTTTCATGAAAATTTTCAACTTTTTTGAAGCCGAAATCTTTTCATGAAAATGGTCAACTTTTTTGAAGCCGAAATCTTTTCATGAAAATATTCAACTTTTTGAAGCCAAAATCTTTTCATGAAAATTTTCAACTTTTTTGAAGCCGAAATCTTTTCATGAAAATCTTAGACATTTTTGAAGTCGAAATCTTTTCATGTAAATTTTCAACTTTTTTGAAACCGAAATCTTTTCATGTAAATTTTCAACTTTTTTGAAGCAGAAATCTTTTCATGAAAATTTTCAACTTTTTTGAAGCAGAAATCTTTTCATGAAAATGTTCAACTTTTTTGAAGCCGAGATCTTTTCATGAAAATTTTCAACTTTTTGAAACCGAAATCTTTTCATGAAAATTTTCAACTTTTTTGAAGACGAAATCTTTTCATGAAAATGTTCAACTTTTTTGAAGTCGAAATCTTTTCATGAAAATTTTCAACTTTTTTGAAGCCGAAATACTTCATGAAAATTTTCAACTTTTTTGAAACCTAAATCTTTTCATGAAAATTTTCAACTTTTTTGAAGCCGAAATAGTTCATGAAAATTTTAGACTTTTTTGAAGCCGAAATACTTCATGAAAATTTTCAACTTTTTTGAAACCTAAATCTTTTCATGAAAATTTTCAACTTTTTTGAAGCCGAAATAGTTCATGAAAATTTTAGACTTTTTTGAAGCCGAAATACTTCATGAAAATTTTAAACTTTTTTGAAGCCTAAATCTTTTCATGAAAATTTTCAACTTTTTTGATGCCGAAATAGTTCATGAAAATTTTCAACTTTTTTGAACCCGAAATCTTTTCATGAAAATTTTCAACTTTTTTGAAGCCGAAATACTTCATGAAAATGTTCAACTTTTTTGAAGCTGAAATCTTTTCATGAAAATGTTCAACTTTTTTGAAGCCGAGATCTTTTCATGAAAATTTTCAACTTTTTGAAGCCGAGATCTTTTCATGAAAATTTTCAACTTTTTTGAAGCCGAATTCTTTTCATGAAAATGTTACATTTTTTTGAAGCCGAAATACTTCATGAAAATTTTCAACTTTTTTGAATCCGAGATCTTTTCATGAAAATTTTCAACTTTTTTGAAACCGAAATCTTTTCATGTAAATTTTCAACTTTTTTGAAGCCGAAATCTTTTCATGAAAATCTTAAATTTTTTGAAGCCGAAATACTTCATGAAAATCTTAAATTTTTTGAAGCCGAAATACTTCATGAAAATTTTCAACTTTTTTGAAGCCGAAATACTTCATGAAAATGTTCAACTTTTTTGAAGCTGAAATCTTTTCATGAAAATGTTCAACTTTTTTGAAGCCGAGATCTTTTCATGAAAATTTTCAACTTTTTGAAGCAGAAATCTTTTCATGAAAATGTTCAACTTTTTTGAAGCCGAAATCTTTTCATGAAAATGTTACATTTTTTTGAAGCCGAAATACTTCATGAAAATTTTCAACTTTTTTGAAGCCGAGATCTTTTCATGAAAATTTTCAACTTTTTGAAACCGAAATCTTTTCATGAAAATTTTCAACTTTTTTGAAGCCGAAATCTTTTCATGAAAATGGTCAACTTTTTTGAAGCCGAAATCTTTTCATGAAAATTTTCAACTTTTTGAAGCCGAAATCTTTTCATGAAAATTTTCAACTTTTTTGAAGCCAAAATCTTTTCATGAAAATGGTCAACTTTTTTGAAGCCGAAATCTTTTCATGAAAATGGTCAACTTTTTTGAAGCCGAAATCTTTTCATGAAAATTTTCAACTTTTTGAAGCCGAAATCTTTTCATGAAAATTTTCAACTTTTTTGAAGCAGAAATCTTTTCATGAAAATGTTCAACTTTTTTGAAGCCGAAATCTTTTCATGAAAATGTTCAACTTTTTTGAAGCCGAAATCTTTTCATGAAAATGTTACATTTTTTTGAAGCCAAAATACTTCATGAAAATTTTCAACTTTTTTTGAAGCCGAAATCTTTTCATGAAAATTTTCAACTTTTTTGAAGCCGAAATCTTTTCATGAAAATTTTCAACTTTTTTGAAGCCGAGATCTTTCCATGAAAATTTTCAACTTTTTGAAACCGAAATCTTTTCATGAAAATTTTCAACTTTTTTGAAGCCGAAATCTTTTCATGAAAATTTTCAACTTTTTGAAGCCGAAATATTTTCATGAAAATGTTCAACTTTTTTGAAGCAGAAATCTTTTCATGAAAATGTTACATTTTTTTGAAGCCAAAATACTTCATGAAAACTTTCAACTTTTTTTGAAGCCGAAATGTTTTCATGAAAATCTTAGACTTTTTTGAAGCCGAAATCTTTTCATGAAAATTTTCAACTTTTTTGAAGCCGAGATCTTTCCATGAAAATTTTCAACTTTTTGAAACCGAAATCTTTTCATGAAAATTTTCAACTTTTTTGAAGCCGAAATCTTTTCATGAAAATTTTCAACTTTTTGAAGCCGAAATATTTTCATGAAAATGTTCAACTTTTTTGAAGCAGAAATCTTTTCATGAAAATCTTCGACTTTTTTGAAGCCAAAATACTTGATGAAAATATTCAACTTTTTTGAAGTCTAAATCTTCATGAAAATTTTCAACTTTTTTGAAGCCGAAATCTTTTCATGAAAATTTTCAACTTTTTTGAAGCAGAAATCTTTTCATGAAAATGTTCAACTTTTTTGAAGCCGAAATAGTTCATGAAAATTTTAGACTTTTTTGAAGCCGAAATACTTCATGAAAATTTTCAACTTTTTTGAAACCTAAATCTTTTCATGAAAATTTTAAACTTTTTTGATGCCGAAATAGTTCATGAAAATTTTCAACTTTTTTGAACCCGAAATCTTTTCATGAAAATTTTCAACTTTTTTGAAGCCGAAATACTTCATGAAAATGTTCAACTTTTTTGAAGCTGAAATCTTTTCATGAAAATTTTCAACTTTTTGAAGCAGAAATCTTTTCATGAAAATGTTCAACTTTTTTGAAGCCGAAATCTTTTCATGAAAATGTTACATTTTTTTGAAGCCGAAATACTTCATGAAAATTTTCAACTTTTTTGAAGCCGAGATCTTTTCATGAAAATTTTCAACTTTTTGAAACCGAAATCTTTTCATGAAAATTTTCAACTTTTTTGAAGCCGAAATCTTTTCATGAAAATGGTCAACTTTTTTGAAGCCGAAATCTTTTCATGAAAATGGTCAACTTTTTTGAAGCCGAAATCTTTTCATGAAAATGTTCCATTTTTTTGAAGCCGAAATAGTTCATGAAAATGTTACTTTTTTGAACCCGAAATCTTTTCATGAAAATTTTCAACTTTTTTGAAGCCGAAATACTTCATGAAAATGTTCAACTTTTTTGAAGCCAAAATCCTGTCATGAAAATTTTCAACTTTTTTGAAGCAGAAATCTTTTCATGAAAATCTTCGACTTTTTTGAAGCCGAAATACTGTCATGAAAATATTCAACTTTTTTGAAGCCGAAATCTTTTCATGAAAATTTTCAACTTTTTTGAAGCCAAAATCCTGTCATGAAAATTTTCAACTTTTTTGAAGCAGAAATCTTTTCATGAAAATCTTCGACTTTTTTGAAGCCGAAATACTTGATGAAAATATTCAACTTTTTTGAAGTCTAAATCTTTTCATGAAAATTTTCAACTTTTTTGAAAACGAAATCTTTTCATGAAAATTTTCAACTTTTTTGAAGCAGAAATCTTTTCATGAAAATGTTCAACTTTTTTGAAGCCGAAATAGTTCATGAAAATTTTAGACTTTTTAGAAGCCGAAATACTTCATGAAAATTTTCAACTTTTTTGAAACCTAAATCTTTTCATGAAAATTTTAAACTTTTTTGATGCCGAAATAGTTCATGAAAATTTTCAACTTTTTTGAACCCGAAATCTTTTCATGAAAATTTTCAACTTTTTTGAAGTCTAAATCTTTTCATGAAAATTTTCAACTTTTTTGAAGCAGAAATCTTTTCATGAAAATCTTAGACTTTTTTGAAGTCGAAATCTTTTCATGTAAATTTTCAACTTTTTTGAAGCCGAAATCTTTTCATGAAAATGTTCAACTTTTTTGAAGCCGAGATCTTTCCATGAAAATTTTCAACTTTTTGAAACCGAAATACTTCATGAAAATTTTCAACTTTTTTGAAGCCAAAATCTTTTCATGAAAATTTTACATTTTTTGAAGCAGAAATCTTTTCATGAAAATGTTCAACTTTTTTGAAGCCGAAATAGTTCATGAAAATTTTAGACTTTTTTGAAGCCGAAATACTTCATGAAAATTTTCAACTTTTTTGAAGCCGAAATCTTTTCATGAAAATGGTGAACTTTTTTGAAGCCGAAATCTTTTCATGAAAATCTTCGACTTTTTTGAAGCCGAAATACTTGATGAAAATATTCAACTTTTTTGAAGCCGAAATACTTCATGAAAATTTTCAACTTTTTTGAAGCCAAAATCTTTTCATGAAAATTTTACATTTTTTGAAGCCGAAATCTTTTCATGAAAATGTTCAACTTTTTTGAAGCCGAAATAGTTCATGAAAATTTTAGACTTTTTTGAAGCCGAAATACTTCATGAAAATTTTCAACTTTTTTGAAACCTAAATCTTTTCAAGAAAATTTTCAACTTTTTTGATGCCGAAATAGTTCATGAAAATTTTCAACTTTTTTGAACCCGAAATCTTTTCATGAAAATTTTCAACTTTTTTGAAGCCGAAATACTTCATGAAAATGTTCAACTTTTTTGAAGCTGAAATCTTTTCATGAAAATGTTCAACTTTTTTGAAGCCGAGATCTTTTCATGAAAATCTTAGACTTTTTTGAAGTCGAAATCTTTTCATGTACATTTTCAACTTTTTTGAAGCCGAAATCTTTTCATGAAAATTTTCAACTTTTTTGAAGCCGAAATCTTTTCTTGAAAATGGTCAACTTTTTTGAAGCCGAAATCTTTTCATGAAAATTTTCAACTTTTTGAAGCCGAAATCTTTTCATGAAAATTTTCAACTTTTTTGAAGCAGAAATCTTTTCATGAAAATCTTAGACTTTTTTGAAGTCGAAATCTTTTCATGTAAATTTTCAACTTTTTTGAAGCAGAAATCTTTTCATGAAAATGTTCAACTTTTTTGAAGCCGAAATCTTTTCATGAAAATGTTACATTTTTTTGAAGCCGAAATACTTCATGAAAATTTTCAACTTTTTGAAACCGAAATCTTTTCATGAAAATTTTCAACTGTTTTGAATCCGAAATCTTTTCATGAAAATGGTCAACTTTTTTGAAGCCGAAATCTTTTCATGAAAATTTTCAACTTTTTGAAGCCGAAATCTTTTCATGAAAATATTCAACTTTTTTGAAGCAGAAATCTTTTCATGAAAATCTTAGACTTTTTTGAAGTCGAAATCTTTTCATGTAAATTTTCAACTTTTTTGAAGCAGAAATCTTTTCATGAAAATGTTCAACTTTTTTGAAGCCGAAATCTTTTCATGAAAATGTTCCATTTTTTTGAAGCCAAAATACTTGATGAAAATTTTCAACTTTTTTGAAGCCGAAATCTTTTCATGAAAATTTTCAACTTTTTTGAAGCAGAAATCTTTTCATGAAAATCTTCGACTTTTTTGAAGCCGAAATACTTGATGAAAATATTCAACTTTTTTGAAGCCGAAATACTTCATGAAAATTTTCAACTTTTTTGAAGCCAAAATCTTTTCATGAAAATTTTACATTTTTTGAAGCAGAAATCTTTTCATGAAAATGTTCAACTTTTTTGAAGCCGAAATCTTTTCATGAAAATGTTCCATTTTTTTCAAACCGAAATACTTCATGAACATTTTCAACTTTTTTGAAGCCGAAATCTTTTCATGAAAATGTTCAACTTTTTTGAAGCCGAAATCTTTTCATGAAAATCTTAGACTTTTTTGAAGTCGAAATCTTTTCATGTAAATTTTCAACTTTTTTGAAACCGAAATCTTTTCATGTAAATGTTCAACTTTTTTGAAGCCGAAATCTTTTCATGAAAATTTTTAACTTTTTGAAGCCGAAATCTTTTCATGAAAATTTTCAACTTTTTTGAAGCAGAAATCTTTTCATGAAAATCTTAGACTTTTTTGAAGCCGAAATCTTTTCATGTAAATTTTCAACTTTTTTGAAGCAGAAATCTTTTCATGAAAATGTTCAACTTTTTTGAAGCCGAAATCTTTTCATGAAAATGTTCCATTTTTTTGAAGCCGAAATACTTCATGAAAATTTTCAACTTTTTTGAAGTCGAAATCTTTTCATGTAAATTTTCAACTTTTTGAAGCCGAAATCTTTTCATGAAAATTTTCAACTTTTTTGAAGCAGAAATCTTTTCATGAAAATCTTAGACTTTTTTGAAGTCGAAATCTTTTCATGTAAATTTTCAACTTTTTTGAAGCAGAAATCTTTTCATGAAAATGTTCAACTTTTTTGAAGCAGAAATCTTTTCATGAAAATCTTCGACTTTTTTGAAGCCGAAATACTTGATGAAAATATTCAACTTTTTTGAAGCCGAAATACTTCATGAAAATTTTCAACTTTTTTGAAGCCAAAATCTTTTCATGAAAATTTTACATTTTTTGAAGCAGAAATCTTTTCATGAAAATGTTCAACTTTTTTGAAGCCGAAATCTTTTCATGAAAATGTTCCATTTTTTTCAAACCGAAATACTTCATGAACATTTTCAACTTTTTTGAAGCCGAAATCTTTTAATGAAAATGTTCAACTTTTTTGAAGCCGAAATCTTTTCATGAAAATCTTAGACTTTTTTGAAGCCGAAATCTTTTCATGTAAATTTTCAACTTTTTTGAAGCCGAAATACTTCATGAAAATTTTCAACTTTTTTGAAGCCGAAATCTTTTCATGAAAATTTTTAACTTTTTGAAGCCGAAATCTTTTCATGAAAATTTTCAACTTTTTTGAAGCAGAAATCTTTTCATGAAAATCTTAGACTTTTTTGAAGCCGAAATACTTCATGAAAATTTTCAACTTTTTTGAAGTCGAAATCTTTTCATGTAAATTTTCAACTTTTTTGAAGCAGAAATCTTTTCATAAAAATGTTCAACTTTTTTGAAGCAGAAATCTTTTCATGTAAATCTTAGACTTTTTTGAAGTCGAAATCTTTTCATGTAAATTTTCAACTTTTTGAAGTCGAAATATTTTCATGAAAATTTTCAACTTTTTTGAAGCCGAAATCTTTTCATGAAAATGTTCCATTTTTTTGAAGCCGAAATACTTCATGAAAATTTTCAACTTTTTGAATCCAAAATCTTTTCATGAAAATGTTCAACTTTTTTGAAGCCGAAATCTTTTCATGAAAATGTTCAACTTTTTTGAAGCCGAGATCTTTTCATGAAAATTTTCAACTTTTTGAATCCGAAATCTTTTCATGAAAATTTTCAACTTTTTTGAAGCCGAAATCTTTTCATGAAAATTTTCAATTTTTTCGAAGCCGAAATCGTTTCATGAAAATTTTCAACTTTTTTGAAGCAGAAATCTTTTCATGAAAATCTTAGACTTTTTTGAAGTCGAAATCTTTTCATGTAAATTTTCAACTTTTTTGAAGTCAAAATCTTTTTATGTAAATTTTCAACTTTTTAGAAGCAGAAATCTTTTCATGAAAATGTTCAACTTTTTTGAAGCCGAAATCTTTTCATGAAAATGTTCCATTTTTTTGAAGCCGAAATACTTCATGAAAATTTTCAACTTCTTGAATCCAAAATCTTTTCATGAAAATGTTCAACTTTTTTGAAGCCGAAATCTTTTCATGAAAATGTTCAACTTTTTTGAAGCCGAGATCTTTTCATGAAAATGTTCAACTTTTTGAAGCCGAAATCTTTTCATGAAAATTTTCAACTTTTTTGAAGCCGAAATCTTTTCATGAAAATGGTCAACTTTTTTGAAGCCGAAATCTTTTCATGAAAATTTTCAACTTTTTGAAGCCGAAATCTTTTCATGAAAATTTTCAACTTTTTTGAAGCAGAAATCTTTTCATGAAAATGTTCAACTTTTTTGAAGCTGAAATCTTTTCATGAAAATGTTCAACTTTTTTGAAGCCGAAATCTTTTCATGAAAATGTTCAACTTTTTTGAAGCCGAGATCTTTTCATGAAAATTTTCAACTTTTTGAAACCGAATTCTTTTCATGAAAATTTTCAACTTTTTTGAAGCCGAAATCTTTTCATGAAAATGTTACATTTTTTTGAATCCGAAATACTTCATGAAAATTTTCAACTTTTTTGAAGCCGAAATCTTTTCATGAAAATTTTCAACTTTTTTGAAGCAGAAATCTTTTCATGAAAATCTTAGACTTTTTTGAAGTCGAAATCTTTTCATGTAAATTTTCAACTTTTTTGAAGCAGAAATCTTTTCATGAAAATGTTCAACTTTTTTGAAGCAGAAATCTTTTCATGAAAATCTTCGACTTTTTTGAAGCCGAAATACTTGATGAAAATATTCAACTTTTTTGAAGCCGAAATACTTCATGAAAATTTTCAACTTTTTTGAAGCCAAAATCTTTTCATGAAAATTTTACATTTTTTGAAGCAGAAATCTTTTCATGAAAATGTTCAACTTTTTTGAAGCCGAAATCTTTTCATGAAAATGTTCCATTTTTTTCAAACCGAAATACTTCATGAACATTTTCAACTTTTTTGAAGCCGAAATCTTTTCATGAAAATGTTCAACTTTTTTGAAGCCGAAATCTTTTCATGAAAATCTTAGACTTTTTTGAAGCCGAAATCTTTTCATGTAAATTTTCAACTTTTTTGAAGCCGAAATACTTCATGAAAATTTTCAACTTTTTTGAAGCCGAAATCTTTTCATGAAAATTTTTAACTTTTTGAAGCCGAAATCTTTTCATGAAAATTTTCAACTTTTTTGAAGCAGAAATCTTTTCATGAAAATCTTAGACTTTTTTGAAGCCGAAATACTTCATGAAAATTTTCAACTTTTTTGAAGTCGAAATCTTTTCATGTAAATTTTCAACTTTTTTGAAGTAGAAATCTTTTCATAAAAATGTTCAACTTTTTTGAAGCAGAAATCTTTTCATGTAAATCTTAGACTTTTTTGAAGTCGAAATCTTTTCATGTAAATTTTCAACTTTTTGAAGTCGAAATATTTTCATGAAAATTTTCAACTTTTTTGAAGCCGAAATCTTTTCATGAAAATGTTCCATTTTTTTGAAGCCGAAATACTTCATGAAAATTTTCAACTTTTTGAATCCAAAATCTTTTCATGAAAATGTTCAACTTTTTTGAAGCCGAAATCTTTTCATGAAAATGTTCAACTTTTTTGAAGCCGAGATCTTTTCATGAAAATTTTCAACTTTTTGAATCCGAAATCTTTTCATGAAAATTTTCAACTTTTTTGAAGCCGAAATCTTTTCATGAAAATTTTCAATTTTTTCGAAGCCGAAATCGTTTCATGAAAATTTTCAACTTTTTTGAAGCAGAAATCTTTTCATGAAAATCTTAGACTTTTTTGAAGTCGAAATCTTTTCATGTAAATTTTCAACTTTTTTGAAGTCAAAATCTTTTTATGTAAATTTTCAACTTTTTAGAAGCAGAAATCTTTTCATGAAAATGTTCAACTTTTTTGAAGCCGAAATCTTTTCATGAAAATGTTCCATTTTTTTGAAGCCGAAATACTTCATGAAAATTTTCAACTTCTTGAATCCAAAATCTTTTCATGAAAATGTTCAACTTTTTTGAAGCCGAAATCTTTTCATGAAAATGTTCAACTTTTTTGAAGCCGAGATCTTTTCATGAAAATGTTCAACTTTTTGAAGCCGAAATCTTTTCATGAAAATTTTCAACTTTTTTGAAGCCGAAATCTTTTCATGAAAATGGTCAACTTTTTTGAAGCCGAAATCTTTTCATGAAAATTTTCAACTTTTTGAAGCCGAAATCTTTTCATGAAAATTTTCAACTTTTTTGAAGCAGAAATCTTTTCATGAAAATGTTCAACTTTTTTGAAGCTGAAATCTTTTCATGAAAATGTTCAACTTTTTTGAAGCCGAAATCTTTTCATGAAAATGTTCAACTTTTTTGAAGCCGAGATCTTTTCATGAAAATTTTCAACTTTTTGAAACCGAATTCTTTTCATGAAAATTTTCAACTTTTTTGAAGCCGAAATCTTTTCATGAAAATGGTCAACTTTTTTGAAGCCGAAATCTTTTCATGAAAATGTTACATTTTTTTGAATCCGAAATACTTCATGAAAATTTTCAACTTTTTTGAAGCCGAAATCTTTTCATGAAAATGTTTAACTTTTTTGAAGCCGAAATCTTTTCATGAAAATTTTCAACTTTTTTGAAGCCGAAATCTTTTCATGAAAATCTTAGACTTTTTTGAAGTCGAAATCTTTTCATGTAAATTTTCAACTTTTTTGAAGTCAAAATCTTTTCATGTAAATTTTCAACTTTTTTGAAGCAGAAATCTTTTCATGAAAATGTTCAACTTTTTTGAAGCCGAAATCTTTTCATGAAAATGTTACATTTTTTTGAAGCCGAAATACTTCATGAAAATTTTCAACTTTTTGAAACCAAAATCTTTTCATGAAAATTTTCAACTTTTTTGAAGCCGAAATCTTTTCATGAAAATTTTCAACTTTTTTGAAGCCGAGATCTTTTCATGAAAATTTTCAACTTTTTTGAAGCCGAGATCTTTCCATGAAAATTTTCAACTTTTTGAAACCGAAATCTTTTCATGAAAATTTTTAACTTTTTTGAAGCCGAAATCTTTTCATGAAAATGGTCAACTTTTTTGAAGTCAAAATCTTTTCATGTAAATTTTCAACTTTTTTGAAGCAGAAATCTTTTCATGAAAATGTTCAACTTTTTTGAAGCCGAAATCTTTTCATGAAAATTTTCAACTTTTTTGAAGCCGAAATCTTTTCATGAAAATGGTCAACTTTTTTGAAGTCAAAATCTTTTCATGTAAATTTTCAACTTTTTTGAAGCAGAAATCTTTTCATGAAAATGTTCAACTTTTTTGAAGCCGAAATCTTTTCATGAAAATTTTCAACTTTTTTGAAGCCGAAATCTTTTCATGAAAATGGTCAACTTTTTTGAAGCCGAAATCTTTTCATGAAAATTTTCAACTTTTTGAAGCCGAAATCTTTTCATGAAAATTTTCAACTTTTTTGAAGCAGAAATCTTTTCATGAAAATGTTCAACTTTTTTGAAGCTGAAATCTTTTCATGAAAATGTTCAACTTTTTTGAAGCCGAAATCTTTTCATGAAAATGTTCAACTTTTTTGAAGCCGAGATCTTTTCATGAAAATTTTCAACTTTTTTGAAGCCGAAATCTTTTCATGAAAATGGTCAACTTTTTTGAAGCCGAAATCTTTTCATGAAAATGTTACATTTTTTTGAATCCGAAATACTTCATGAAAATTTTCAACTTTTTTGAAGCCGAAATCTTTTCATGAAAATGTTTAACTTTTTTGAAGCCGAAATCTTTTCATGAAAATTTTCAACTTTTTTGAAGCAGAAATCTTTTCATGAAAATCTTAGACTTTTTTGAAGTCGAAATCTTTTCATGTAAATTTTCAACTTTTTTGAAGCAGAAATCTTTTCATGTAAATTTTCAACTTTTTTGAAGTCAAAATCTTTTCATGTAAATTTTCAACTTTTTTGAAGCAGAAATCTTTTCATGAAAATGTTCAACTTTTTTGAAGCCGAAATCTTTTCATGAAAATGTTACATTTTTTTGAAGCCGAAATACTTCATGAAAATTTTCAACTTTTTGAAACCAAAATCTTTTCATGAAAATTTTCAACTTTTTTGAAGCCGAGATCTTTTCATGAAAATTTTCAACTTTTTTGAAGCCGAGATCTTTTCATGAAAATTTTCAACTTTTTGAAACCGAAATCTTTTCATGAAAATTTTTAACTTTTTTGAAGCCGAAATCTTTTCATGAAAATGGTCAACTTTTTTGAAGCCGAAATCTTTTCATGAAAATTTTCAACTTTTTGAAGACGAAATCTTTTCATGTAAATTTTCAACTTTTTTGAAGCAGAAATCTTTTCATGAAAATGTTCAACTTTTTTGAAGTCAAAATCTTTTCATGTAAATTTTCAACTTTTTTGAAGCAGAAATCTTTTCATGAAAATGTTCAACTTTTTTGAAGCCGAAATCTTTTCATGAAAATGTTCAACTTTTTTGAAGCCGAAATCTTTTCATGAAAATGTTCATTTTTTTTGAAGCAGAAATCTTTTCATGAAAATGTTCAACTTTTTTGAAGCCGAAATCTTTTCATGAAAATGTTCCATTTTTTTCAAACCGAAATACTTCATGAAAATTTTCAACTTTTTTGAAGCCGAAATCTTTTCATGAAAATGTTCAACTTTTTTGAAGCCGAAATCTTTTCATGAAAATGTTACATTTTTTTGAAGCCGAAATACTTCATGAAAATTTTCAACTTTTTTGAAGCAGAAATCTTTTCATGAAAATGTTCAACTTTTTTGAAGCCGAAATCTTTTCATGAAAATGTTCAACTTTTTTGAAGCCCGAAATCTTTTCATGAAAATGTTCATTTTTTTTGAAGCCGAAATCTTTTCATGAAAATGTTCCATTTTTTTGAAGCCAAAATACTTCATGAAAATTTTCAACTTTTTGAAACCAAAATCTTTTCATGAAAATTTTCAACTTTTTTGAAGCCGAAATCTTTTCATGAAAATTTTCAACTTTTTTGAAGCCGAGATCTTTTCATGAAAATTTTCAACTTTTTGAAACCGAAATCTTTTCATGAAAATTTTTAACTTTTTTGAAGCCGAAATCTTTTCATGAAAATGGTCAACTTTTTTGAAGCCGAAATCTTTTCATGAAAATTTTCAACTTTTTGAAGACGAAATCTTTTCATGTAAATTTTCAACTTTTTTGAAGCAGAAATCTTTTCATGAAAATGTTCAACTTTTTTGAAGTCAAAATCTTTTCATGTAAATTTTCAACTTTTTTGAAGCAGAAATCTTTTCATGAAAATGTTCAACTTTTTTGAAGCAGAAATCTTTTCATGAAAATGTTCAACTTTTTTGAAGCCGAAATCTTTTCATGAAAATGTTCATTTTTTTTGAAGCCGAAATCTTTTCATGAAAATGTTCCATTTTTTTGAAGCCAAAATACTTCATGAAAATTTTCAACTTTTTTGAAGTCGAAATCTTTTCATGTAAATTTTCAACTTTTTTGAAGCAGAAATCTTTTCATGAAAATGTTCAACTTTTTTGAAGCCGAAATCTTTTCATGAAAATGTTCCATTTTTTTCAAACCGAAATACTTCATGAAAATTTTCAACTTTTTTGAAGCCGAAATCTTTTCATGAAAATGTTCAACTTTTTTGAAGCCGAAATCTTTTCATGAAAATGTTACATTTTTTTGAAGCCGAAATACTTCATGAAAATTTTCAACTTTTTTGAAGCCGAGATCTTTCCATGAAAATTTTCTACTTTTTTGAAGTCAAAATCTTTTCATGTAAATTTTCAACTTTTTTGAAGCAGAAATCTTTTCATGAAAATGTTCAACTTTTTTGAAGCCGAAATCTTTTCATGAAAATGTTCAACTTTTTTGAAGCCCGAAATCTTTTCATGAAAATGTTCATTTTTTTTGAAGCCGAAATCTTTTCATGAAAATGTTCCATTTTTTTGAAGCCAAAATACTTCATGAAAATTTTCAACTTTTTTGAAGTCGAAATCTTTTCATGTAAATTTTCAACTTTTTTGAAGCAGAAATCTTTTCATGAAAATGTTCAACTTTTTTGAAGCCGAAATCTTTTCATGAAAATTTTCAACTTTTTTGAAGCCGAGATCTTTTCATGAAAATTTTCAACTTTTTTGAAGCCGAGATCTTTTCATGAAAATTTTCAACTTTTTGAAACCGAAATCTTTTCATGAAAATTTTTAACTTTTTTGAAGCCGAAATCTTTTCATGAAAATGGTCAACTTTTTTGAAGCCGAAATCTTTTCATGAAAATTTTCAACTTTTTGAAGACGAAATCTTTTCATGTAAATTTTCAACTTTTTTGAAGCAGAAATCTTTTCATGAAAATGTTCAACTTTTTTGAAGTCAAAATCTTTTCATGTAAATTTTCAACTTTTTTGAAGCAGAAATCTTTTCATGAAAATGTTCAACTTTTTTGAAGCCGAAATCTTTTCATGAAAATGTTCAACTTTTTTGAAGCCGAAATCTTTTCATGAAAATGTTCATTTTTTTTGAAGCCGAAATCTTTTCATGAAAATGTTCCATTTTTTTGAAGCCAAAATACTTCATGAAAATTTTCAACTTTTTTGAAGTCGAAATCTTTTCATGTAAATTTTCAACTTTTTTGAAGCAGAAATCTTTTCATGAAAATGTTCAACTTTTTTGAAGCCGAAATCTTTTCATGAAAATGTTCCATTTTTTTCAAACCGAAATACTTCATGAAAATTTTCAACTTTTTTGAAGCCGAAATCTTTTCATGAAAATGTTCAACTTTTTTGAAGCCGAAATCTTTTCATGAAAATGTTACATTTTTTTGAAGCCGAAATACTTCATGAAAATTTTCAACTTTTTTGAAGCCGAGATCTTTCCATGAAAATTTTCTACTTTTTTGAAGTCAAAATCTTTTCATGTAAATTTTCAACTTTTTTGAAGCAGAAATCTTTTCATGAAAATGTTCAACTTTTTTGAAGCCGAAATCTTTTCATGAAAATGTTCAACTTTTTTGAAGCCCGAAATCTTTTCATGAAAATGTTCATTTTTTTTGAAGCCGAAATCTTTTCATGAAAATGTTCCATTTTTTTGAAGCCAAAATACTTCATGAAAATTTTCAACTTTTTGAAACCAAAATCTTTTCATGAAAATTTTCAACTTTTTTGAAGCCGAAATCTTTTCATGAAAATTTTCAACTTTTTTGAAGCCGAGATCTTTTCATGAAAATTTTCAACTTTTTTGAAGCCGAGATCTTTTCATGAAAATTTTCAACTTTTTGAAACCGAAATCTTTTCATGAAAATTTTTAACTTTTTTGAAGCCGAAATCTTTTCATGAAAATGGTCAACTTTTTTGAAGCCGAAATCTTTTCATGAAAATTTTCAACTTTTTGAAGACGAAATCTTTTCATGTAAATTTTCAACTTTTTTGAAGCAGAAATCTTTTCATGAAAATGTTCAACTTTTTTGAAGTCAAAATCTTTTCATGTAAATTTTCAACTTTTTTGAAGCAGAAATCTTTTCATGAAAATGTTCAACTTTTTTGAAGCCGAAATCTTTTCATGAAAATGTTCAACTTTTTTGAAGCCGAAATCTTTTCATGAAAATGTTCATTTTTTTTGAAGCCGAAATCTTTTCATGAAAATGTTCCATTTTTTTGAAGCCAAAATACTTCATGAAAATTTTCAACTTTTTTGAAGTCGAAATCTTTTCATGTAAATTTTCAACTTTTTTGAAGCAGAAATCTTTTCATGAAAATGTTCAACTTTTTTGAAGCCGAAATCTTTTCATGAAAATGTTCCATTTTTTTCAAACCGAAATACTTCATGAAAATTTTCAACTTTTTTGAAGCCGAAATCTTTTCATGAAAATGTTCAACTTTTTTGAAGCCGAAATCTTTTCATGAAAATGTTACATTTTTTTGAAGCCGAAATACTTCATGAAAATTTTCAACTTTTTTGAAGCCGAGATCTTTCCATGAAAATTTTCTACTTTTTTGAAGTCAAAATCTTTTCATGTAAATTTTCAACTTTTTTGAAGCAGAAATCTTTTCATGAAAATGTTCAACTTTTTTGAAGCCGAAATCTTTTCATGAAAATGTTCAACTTTTTTGAAGCCCGAAATCTTTTCATGAAAATGTTCATTTTTTTTGAAGCCGAAATCTTTTCATGAAAATGTTCCATTTTTTTGAAGCCAAAATACTTCATGAAAATTTTCAACTTTTTTGAAGTCGAAATCTTTTCATGTAAATTTTCAACTTTTTTGAAGCAGAAATCTTTTCATGAAAATGTTCAACTTTTTTGAAGCCGAAATCTTTTCATGAAAATGTTCCATTTTTTTCAAACCGAAATACTTCATGAAAATTTTCAACTTTTTTGAAGCCGAAATCTTTTCATGAAAATGTTCAACTTTTTTGAAGCCGAAATCTTTTCATGAAAATCTTAGACTTTTTTGAAGTCGAAATCTTTTCATAAATTTTCAACTTTTTTGAAACCGAGATCTTTTCATGTAAATGTTCAACTTTTTTGAAGCCGAAATCTTTTCATGAAAATTTTCAACTTTTTGAAACCGAAATCTTTTCATGAAAATTTTAAACTTTTTTGAAGACGAAATCTTTTCATGAAAATGTTCAACTTTTTTGAAGTCAAAATCTTTTCATGTAAATTTTCAACTTTTTTGAAGCAGAAATCTTTTCATGAAAATGTTCAACTTTTTTGAAGCCGAAATCTTTTCATGAAAACTTTCAACTTTTTTGAAGCCCGAAATCTTTTCATGAAAATGTTCATTTTTTTTGAAGCCGAAATCTTTTCATGAAAATGTTCCATTTTTTTGAAGCCAAAATACTTCATGAAAATTTTCAACTTTTTTGAAGTCGAAATCTTTTCATGTAAATTTTCAACTTTTTTGAAGCAGAAATCTTTTCATGAAAATGTTCAACTTTTTTGAAGCCGAAATCTTTTCATGAAAATGTTCCATTTTTTTGAAGCCGAAATACTTCATGAAAATTTTCAACTTTTTTGAAGCCGAAATCTTTTCATGAAAATGTTCAACTTTTTTGAAGCCGAAATCTTTTCATGAAAATCTTAGACTTTTTTGAAGTCGAAATCTTTTCATGTAAATTTTCAACTTTTTTGAAACCGAAATCTTTTCATGTAAATGTTCAACTTTTTTGAAGCCGAAATCTTTTCATGAAAATTTTCAACTTTTTGAAGCCGAAATCTTTTCATGAAAATTTTCAACTTTTTTGAAGCAGAAATCTTTTCATGAAAATCTTAGACTTTTTTGAAGTCGAAATCTTTTCATGTAAATTTTCAACTTTTTTGAAGCAGAAATCTTTTCATGAAAATGTTCAACTTTTTTGAAGCCGAGATCTTTTCATGAAAATTTTCAACTTTTTGAATCCGAAATCTTTTCATGAAAATTTTCAACTTTTTTGAAGCCGAAATCTTTTCATGAAAATGGTCAACTTTTTTGAAGCCGAAATCTTTTCATGAAAATTTTCAACTTTTTGAAGCCGAAATCTTTTCATGAAAATTTTCAACTTTTTTGAAGCAGAAATCTTTTCATGAAAATGTTCAACTTTTTTGAAGCTGAAATCTTTTCATGAAAATGTTCAACTTTTTTGAAGCCGAAATCTTTTCATGAAAATGTTCAACTTTTTTGAAGCCGAGATCTTTTCATGAAAATTTTCAACTTTTTGAAACCGAATTCTTTTCATGAAAATTTTCAACTTTTTTGAAGCCGAAATCTTTTCATGAAAATGTTCAACTTTTTTGAAGTCAAAATCTTTTCATGTAAATTTTCAACTTTTTTGAAGCAGAAATCTTTTCATGAAAATGTTCAACTTTTTTGAAGCCGAAATCTTTTCATGAAAATGTTCAACTTTTTTGAAGCCGAAATCTTTTCATGAAAATGTTCATTTTTTTTGAAGCCGAAATCTTTTCATGAAAATGTTCCATTTTTTTGAAGCCAAAATACTTCATGAAAATTTTCAACTTTTTTGAAGTCGAAATCTTTTCATGTAAATTTTCAACTTTTTTGAAGCCGAAATCTTTTCATGAAAATGTTCAACTTTTTTGAAGCCGAAATCTTTTCATGAAAATGTTCCATTTTTTTCAAACCGAAATACTTCATGAAAATTTTCAACTTTTTTGAAGCCGAAATCTTTTCATGAAAATGTTCAACTTTTTTGAAGCCGAAATCTTTTCATGAAAATCTTAGACTTTTTTGAAGTCGAAATCTTTTCATAAATTTTCAACTTTTTTGAAACCGAAATCTTTTCATGTAAATGTTCAACTTTTTTGAAGCCGAAATCTTTTCATGAAAATGTTCAACTTTTTTGAAGTCAAAATCTTTTCATGTAAATTTTCAACTTTTTTGAAGCAGAAATCTTTTCATGAAAATGTTCAACTTTTTTGAAGCCGAAATCTTTTCATGAAAACTTTCAACTTTTTTGAAGCCCGAAATCTTTTCATGAAAATGTTCATTTTTTTTGAAGCCGAAATCTTTTCATGAAAATGTTCCATTTTTTTGAAGCCAAAATACTTCATGAAAATTTTCAACTTTTTTGAAGTCGAAATCTTTTCATGTAAATTTTCAACTTTTTTGAAGCAGAAATCTTTTCATGAAAATGTTCAACTTTTTTGAAGCCGAAATCTTTTCATGAAAATGTTCAACTTTTTTGAAGCCGAAATCTTTTCATGAAAATGTTCCATTTTTTTGAAGCCGAAATACTTCATGAAAATTTTCAACTTTTTGAAACCAAAATCTTTTCATGAAAATGTTCAACTTTTTTGAAGCCGAAATCTTTTCATGAAAATTTTCAACTTTTTTGAAGCCGAGATCTTTTCATGAAAATTTTCAACTTTTTGAAACCGAAATCTTTTCATGAAAATTTTCAACTTTTTTGAAGCCGAAATCTTTTCATGAAAATGGTCAACTTTTTTGAAGCCGAAATCTTTTCATGAAAATGTTACATTTTTTTGAAGCCGAAATACTTCATGAAAATTTTCAACTTTTTTGAAGCCGAAATCTTTTCATGAAAATGTTCAACTTTTTTGAAGCCGAAATCTTTTCATGCAAATGTTCCATTTTTTTGAAGCCGAAATACTTCATGAAAATGGTAAACTTTTTTGAAGCCGAAATCTTTTCATGAAAATGTTACATTTTTTTGAAGCCGAAATACTTCATGAAAATTTTCAACTTTTTTGAAGCCGAGATCTTTCCATGAAAATTTTCAACTTTTTGAAACCGAAATCTTTTCATGAAAATTTTTATCTTTTTTGAAGCCGAAATCTTTTCATGAAAATGGTCAACTTTTTTGAAGCCGAAATCTTTTCATGAAAATTTTCAACTTTTTGAAGACGAAATATTTTCATGTAAATTTTCAACTTTTTTGAAGCAGAAATCTTTTCATGAAAATGTTCAACTTTTTTGAAGTCAAAATCTTTTCATGTAAATTTTCAACTTTTTTGAAGCAGAAATCTTTTCATGAAAATGTTCAACTTTTTTGAAGCCGAAATCTTTTCATGAAAATGTTCCATTTTTTTGAAGCCGAAATACTTCATGAAAATTTTCAACTTTTTTGAAGCCGAGATCTTTCCATGAAAATTTTCAACTTTTTTGAAGCCGAGATCTTTTCATGAAAATTTTCAACTTTTTGAAACCGAAATCTTTTCATGAAAATTTTTAACTTTTTTGAAGCCGAAATCTTTTCATGAAAATGGTCAACTTTTTTGAAGCCGAACTCTTTTCATGAAAATTTTCAACTTTTTTGAAGCCGAAATCTTTTCATGAAAATGTTCATTTTTTTTGAAGCCGAAATCTTTTCATGAAAATGTTCCATTTTTTTGAAGCCAAAATACTTCATGAAAATTTTCAACTTTTTTGAAGTCGAAATCTTTTCATGTAAGTTTTCAACTTTTTTGAAGCAGAAATCTTTTCATGAAAATGTTCAACTTTTTTGAAGCCGAAATCTTTTCATGAAAATGTTCCATTTTTTTCAAACCGAAATACTTCATGAAAATTTTCAACTTTTTTGAAGCCGAAATCTTTTCATGAAAATGTTCAACTTTTTTGAAGCCGAAATCTTTTCATGAAAATTTTCAACTTTTTGAAGTCGAAATCTTTTCATGTAAATTTTCAACTTTTTTGAAACCGAAATCTTTTCATGTAAATGTTCAACTTTTTTGAAGCCGAAATCTTTTCATGAAAATTTTCAACTTTTTGAAGCCGAAATCTTTTCATGAAAATGTTCAACTTTTTTGAAGCAGAAATCTTTTCATGAAAATCTTAGACTTTTTTGAAGTCGAAATCTTTTCATGTAAATTTTCAACTTTTTTGAAGCAGAAATCTTTTGATGAAAATGTTCAACTTTTTTGAAGCCGAAATCTTTTCATGAAAATGTTCCATTTTTTTGAAGCCGAAATACTTCATGAAAATTTTCAACTTTTTTGAAGCCGAGATCTTTCCATGAAAATTTTCAACTTTTTTGAAGCCGAGATCTTTCAATGAAAATTTTCAACTTTTTGAAACCGAAATCTTTTCATGAAAATGTTCCATTTTTTTGAAGCCAAAATACTTCATGAAAATTTTCAACTTTTTTGAAGTCGAAATCTTTTCATGTAAATTTTCAACTTTTTTGAAGCCGAAATCTTTTCATGAAAATGTTCAACTTTTTTGAAGCCGAAATCTTTTCATGAAAATGTTCCATTTTTTTGAAGCCGAAATACTTCATGAAAATTTTCAACTTTTTTGAAGCCGAAATCTTTTCATGAAAATGTTCAACTTTTTTGAAGCCGAAATCTTTTCATGAAAATCTTAGACTTTTTTGAAGTCGAAATCTTTTCATGTAAATTTTCAACTTTTTTGAAACCGAAATCTTTTCATGTAAATGTTCAACTTTTTTGAAGCCGAAATCTTTTCATGAAAATTTTCAACTTTTTGAAGCCGAAATCTTTTCATGAAAATTTTCAACTTTTTTGAAGCAGAAATCTTTTCATGAAAATCTTAGACTTTTTTGAAGTCGAAATCTTTTCATGTAAATTTTCAACTTTTTTGAAGCAGAAATCTTTTCATGAAAATGTTCAACTTTTTTGAAGCCGAAATCTTTTCATGAAAATGTTCAACTTTTTTGAAGCCGAAATCTTTTCATGAAAATGTTCCATTTTTTTGAAGCCGAAATACTTCATGAAAATTTTCAACTTTTTGAAACCAAAATCTTTTCATGAAAATGTTCAACTTTTTTGAAGCCGAAATCTTTTCATGAAAATGGTCAACTTTTTTGAAGCCGAAATCTTTTCATGAAAATGTTCCATTTTTTTGAAGCCGAAATACTTCATGAAAATTTTCAACTTTTTTGAAGCCGAAATCTTTTCATGAAAATGTTCAACTTTTTTGAAGCCGAAATCTTTTCATGAAAATGTTCCATTTTTTTGAAGCCGAAATACTTCATGAAAATGGTCAACTTTTTTGAAGCCGAAATCTTTTCATGAAAATGTTACATTTTTTTGAAGCCGAAATACTTCATGAAAATTTTCAACTTTTTTGAAGCCGAGATCTTTCCATGAAAATTTTCAACTTTTTGAAACCGAAATCTTTTCATGTAAATTTTCAACTTTTTTGAAGCAGAAATCTTTTCATGAAAATGTTCAACTTTTTTGAAGTCAAAATCTTTTCATGTAAATTTTCAACTTTTTTGAAGCAGAAATCTTTTCATGAAAATGTTCAACTTTTTTGAAGCCGAAATCTTTTCATGAAAATGTTCAACTTTTTTGAAGCCGAAATCTTTTCATGAAAATGTTCATTTTTTTTGAAGCCGAAATCTTTTCATGAAAATGTTCCATTTTTTTGAAGCCAAAATACTTCATGAAAATTTTCAACTTTTTTGAAGTCGAAATCTTTTCATGTAAATTTTCAACTTTTTTGAAGCAGAAATCTTTTCATGAAAATGTTCAACTTTTTTGAAGCCGAAATCTTTTCATGAAAATGTTCCATTTTTTTCAAACCGAAATACTTCATGAAAATTTTCAACTTTTTTGAAGCCGAAATCTTTTCATGAAAATGTTCAACTTTTTTGAAGCCGAAATCTTTTCATGAAAATCTTAGACTTTTTTGAAGTCGAAATCTTTTCATGTAAATTTTCAACTTTTTTGAAACCGAAATCTTTTCATGTAAATGTTCAACTTTTTTGAAGCCGAAATCTTTTCATGAAAATTTTCAACTTTTTGAAGCCGAAATCTTTTCATGAAAATTTTCAACTTTTTTGAAGCAGAAATCTTTTCATGAAAATCTTAGACTTTTTTGAAGTCGAAATCTTTTCATGTAAATTTTCAACTTTTTTGAAGCAGAAATCTTTTCATGAAAATGTTCAACTTTTTTGAAGCCGAGATCTTTTCATGAAAATTTTCAACTTTTTGAATCCGAAATCTTTTCATGAAAATTTTCAACTTTTTTGAAGCCGAAATCTTTTCATGAAAATGGTCAACTTTTTTGAAGCCGAAATCTTTTCATGAAAATTTTCAACTTTTTGAAGCCGAAATCTTTTCATGAAAATTTTCAACTTTTTTGAAGCAGAAATCTTTTCATGAAAATGTTCAACTTTTTTGAAGCTGAAATCTTTTCATGAAAATGTTCAACTTTTTTGAAGCCGAAATCTTTTCATGAAAATGTTCAACTTTTTTGAAGCCGAGATCTTTTCATGAAAATTTTCAACTTTTTGAAACCGAATTCTTTTCATGAAAATTTTCAACTTTTTTGAAGCCGAAATCTTTTCATGAAAATGTTCAACTTTTTTGAAGTCAAAATCTTTTCATGTAAATTTTCAACTTTTTTGATGCAGAAATCTTTTCATGAAAATGTTCAACTTTTTTGAAGCCGAAATCTTTTCATGAAAATGTTCAACTTTTTTGAAGCCGAAATCTTTTCATGAAAATGTTCATTTTTTTTGAAGCCGAAATCTTTTCATGAAAATGTTCCATTTTTTTGAAGCCAAAATACTTCATGAAAATTTTCAACTTTTTTGAAGTCGAAATCTTTTCATGTAAATTTTCAACTTTTTTGAAGCAGAAATCTTTTCATGAAAATGTTCAACTTTTTTGAAGCCGAAATCTTTTCATGAAAATGTTCCATTTTTTTCAAACCGAAATACTTCATGAAAATTTTCAACTTTTTTGAAGCCGAAATCTTTTCATGAAAATGTTCAACTTTTTTGAAGCCGAAATCTTTTCATGAAAATGTTACATTTTTTTGAAGCCGAAATACTTCATGAAAATTTTCAACTTTTTTGAAGCCGAGATCTTTCCATGAAAATTTTCAACTTTTTGAAACCGAAATCTTTTCATGAAAATTTTTAACTTTTTTGAAGCAGAAATCTTTTCATGAAAATGTTCTACTTTTTTGAAGTCAAAATCTTTTCATGTAAATTTTCAACTTTTTTGAAGCAGAAATCTTTTCATGAAAATGTTCAACTTTTTTGAAGCCGAAATCTTTTCATGAAAATGTTCAACTTTTTTGAAGCCCGAAATCTTTTCATGAAAATGTTCATTTTTTTTGAAGCCGAAATCTTTTCATGAAAATGTTCCATTTTTTTGAAGCCAAAATACTTCATGAAAATTTTCAACTTTTTTGAAGTCGAAATCTTTTCATGTAAATTTTCAACTTTTTTGAAGCCGAAATCTTTTCATGAAAATGTTCAACTTTTTTGAAGCCGAAATCTTTTCATGAAAATGTTCCATTTTTTTCAAACCGAAATACTTCATGAAAATTTTCAACTTTTTTGAAGCCGAAATCTTTTCATGAAAATGTTCAACTTTTTTGAAGTCGAAATCTTTTCATGAAAATCTTAGACTTTTTTGAAGTCGAAATCTTTTCATAAATTTTCAACTTTTTTGAAACCGAAATCTTTTCATGTAAATGTTCAACTTTTTTGAAGCCGAAATCTTTTCATGAAAATTTTCAACTTTTTGAAACCAAAATCTTTTCATGAAAATGTTCAACTTTTTTGAAGCCGAAATCTTTTCATGAAAATGTTCAACTTTTTTGAAGTCAAAATCTTTTCATGTAAATTTTCAACTTTTTTGAAGCAGAAATCTTTTCATGAAAATGTTCAACTTTTTTGAAGCCGAAATCTTTTCATGAAAACTTTCAACTTTTTTGAAGCCCGAAATCTTTTCATGAAAATGTTCATTTTTTTTGAAGCCGAAATCTTTTCATGAAAATGTTCCATTTTTTTGAAGCCAAAATACTTCATGAAAATTTTCAACTTTTTTGAAGTCGAAATCTTTTCATGTAAATTTTCAACTTTTTTGAAGCAGAAATCTTTTCATGAAAATGTTCAACTTTTTTGAAGCCGAAATCTTTTCATGAAAATGTTCAACTTTTTTGAAGCCGAAATCTTTTCATGAAAATGTTCCATTTTTTTGAAGCCGAAATACTTCATGAAAATGTTCAACTTTTTGAAACCAAAATCTTTTCATGAAAATGTTCAACTTTTTTGAAGCCGAAATCTTTTCATGAAAATTTTCAACTTTTTTGAAGCCGAGATCTTTTCATGAAAATTTTCAACTTTTTGAAACCGAAATCTTTTCATGAAAATTTTCAACTTTTTTGAAGCCGAAATCTTTTCATGAAAATGGTCAACTTTTTTGAAGCCGAAATCTTTTCATGAAAATGTTACATTTTTTTGAAGCCGAAATACTTCATGAAAATTTTCAACTTTTTTGAAGCCGAAATCTTTTCATGAAAATGTTCAACTTTTTTGAAGCCGAAATCTTTTCATGCAAATGTTCCATTTTTTTGAAGCCGAAATACTTCATGAAAATGGTAAACTTTTTTGAAGCCGAAATCTTTTCATGAAAATGTTACATTTTTTTGAAGCCGAAATACTTCATGAAAATTTTCAACTTTTTTGAAGCCGAGATCTTTCCATGAAAATTTTCAACTTTTTGAAACCGAAATCTTTTCATGAAAATTTTTAACTTTTTTGAAGCCGAAATCTTTTCATGAAAATGGTCAACTTTTTTGAAGCCGAAATCTTTTCATGAAAATGGTCAACTTTTTTGAAGCCGAAATCTTTTCATGAAAATGTTCCATTTTTTTGAAGCCGAAATACTTCATGAAAATTTTCAACTTTTTTGAAGCCGAAATCTTTTCATGAAAATGTTCAACTTTTTTGAAGCCGAAATCTTTTCATGAAAATGTTCCATTTTTTTGAAGCCGAAATACTTCATGAAAATGGTCAACTTTTTTGAAGCCGAAATCTTTTCATGAAAATGTTACATTTTTTTGAAGCCGAAATACTTCATGAAAATTTTCAACTTTTTTGAAGCCGAGATCTTTCCATGTAAATTTTCAACTTTTTGAAACCGAAATCTTTTCATGAAAATTTTTAACTTTTTTGAAGCCGAAATCTTTTCATGAAAATGGTCAACTTTTTTGAAGCCGAAATCTTTTCATGAAAATTTTCAACTTTTTGAAGACGAAATATTTTCATGAAAATTTTCAACTTTTTTGAAGCAGAAATCTTTTCATGAAAATGTTCAACTTTTTTGAAGCAGAAATCTTTTCATGAAAATCTTAGACTTTTTTGAAGTCTAAATCTTTTCATGTAAATTTTCAACTTTTTTGAAGCAGAAATCTTTTCATGAAAATGTTCAACTTTTTTGAAGTCAAAATCTTTTCATGTAAATTTTCAACTTTTTTGAAGCAGAAATCTTTTCATGAAAATGTTCAACTTTTTTGAAGCCGAAATCTTTTCATGAAAATGTTCAACTTTTTTGAAGCCGAAATCTTTTCATGAAAATGTTCCATTTTTTTCAAACCGAAATACTTCATGAAAATTTTCAACTTTTTTGAAGCCGAAATCTTTTCATGAAAATGTTCAACTTTTTTGAAGCCGAAATCTTTTCATGAAAATCTTAGACTTTTTTGAAGTCGAAATCTTTTCATGTAAATTTTCAACTTTTTTGAAACCGAAATCTTTTCATGTAAATGTTCAACTTTTTTGAAGCCGAAATCTTTTCATGAAAATTTTCAACTTTTTGAAGCCGAAATCTTTTCATGAAAATTTTCAACTTTTTTGAAGCAGAAATCTTTTCATGAAAATCTTAGACTTTTTTGAAGTCGAAATCTTTTCATGTAAATTTTCAACTTTTTTGAAGCAGAAATCTTTTCATGAAAATGTTCAACTTTTTTGAAGCCGAGATCTTTTCATGAAAATTTTCAACTTTTTGAATCCGAAATCTTTTCATGAAAATTTTCAACTTTTTTGAAGCCGAAATCTTTTCATGAAAATGGTCAACTTTTTTGAAGCCGAAATCTTTTCATGAAAATTTTCAACTTTTTGAAGCCGAAATCTTTTCATGAAAATTTTCAACTTTTTTGAAGCAGAAATCTTTTCATGAAAATGTTCAACTTTTTTGAAGCTGAAATCTTTTCATGAAAATGTTCAACTTTTTTGAAGCCGAAATCTTTTCATGAAAATGTTCAACTTTTTTGAAGCCGAGATCTTTTCATGAAAATTTTCAACTTTTTGAAACCGAATTCTTTTCATGAAAATTTTCAACTTTTTTGAAGCCGAAATCTTTTCATGAAAATTTTCAACTTTTTTGAAGCCGAGATCTTTCCATGAAAATTTTCAACTTTTTGAAACCGAAATCTTTTCATGAAAATTTTTAACTTTTTTGAAGCCGAAATCTTTTCATGAAAATGGTCAACTTTTTTGAAGCCGAAATCTTTTCATGAAAATGGTCAACTTTTTTGAAGCCGAAATCTTTTCATGAAAATGTTCCATTTTTTTGAAGCCGAAATACTTCATGAAAATTTTCAACTTTTTTGAAGCCGAAATCTTTTCATGAAAATGTTCAACTTTTTTGAAGCCGAAATCTTTTCATGAAAATGTTCCATTTTTTTGAAGCCGAAATACTTCATGAAAATGGTCAACTTTTTTGAAGCCGAAATCTTTTCATGAAAATGTTACATTTTTTTGAAGCCGAAATACTTCATGAAAATTTTCAACTTTTTTGAAGCCGAGATCTTTCCATGAAAATTTTCAACTTTTTGAAACCGAAATCTTTTCATGAAAATTTTTAACTTTTTTGAAGCCGAAATCTTTTCATGAAAATGGTCAACTTTTTTGAAGCCGAAATCTTTTCATGAAAATTTTCAACTTTTTGAAGACGAAATATTTTCATGAAAATTTTCAACTTTTTTGAAGCAGAAATCTTTTCATGAAAATTTTCAACTTTTTTGAAGCAGAAATCTTTTCATGAAAATCTTAGACTTTTTTGAAGTCTAAATCTTTTCATGTAAATTTTCAACTTTTTTGAAGCAGAAATCTTTTCATGAAAATGTTCAACTTTTTTGAAGTCGAAATCTTTTCATGTAAATTTTCAACTTTTTTGAAGCAGAAATCTTTTCATGAAAATGTTCAACTTTTTTGAAGCCGAGATCTTTTCATGAAAATTTTCAACTTTTTGAATCCGAAATCTTTTCATGAAAATTTTCAACTTTTTTGAAGCCGAAATCTTTTCATGAAAATGGTCAACTTTTTTGAAGCCGAAATCTTTTCATGAAAATTTTCAACTTTTTGAAGCCGAAATCTTTTCATGAAAATTTTCAACTTTTTTGAAGCAGAAATCTTTTCATGAAAATGTTCAACTTTTTTGAAGCTGAAATCTTTTCATGAAAATGTTCAACTTTTTTGAAGCCGAAATCTTTTCATGAAAATGTTCAACTTTTTTGAAGCCGAGATCTTTTCATGAAAATTTTCAACTTTTTGAAACCGAATTCTTTTCATGAAAATTTTCAACTTTTTTGAAGCCGAAATCTTTTCATGAAAATGTTCAACTTTTTTGAAGTCAAAATCTTTTCATGTAAATTTTCAACTTTTTTGAAGCAGAAATCTTTTCATGAAAATGTTCAACTTTTTTGAAGCCGAAATCTTTTCATGAAAATGTTCAACTTTTTTGAAGCCGAAATCTTTTCATGAAAATGTTCATTTTTTTTGAAGCCGAAATCTTTTCATGAAAATGTTCCATTTTTTTGAAGCCAAAATACTTCATGAAAATTTTCAACTTTTTTGAAGTCGAAATCTTTTCATGTAAATTTTCAACTTTTTTGAAGCAGAAATCTTTTCATGAAAATGTTCAACTTTTTTGAAGCCGAAATCTTTTCATGAAAATGTTCCATTTTTTTCAAACCGAAATACTTCATGAAAATTTTCAACTTTTTTGAAGCCGAAATCTTTTCATGAAAATTTTCAACTTTTTTGAAGCCGAAATCTTTTCATGAAAATGTTACATTTTTTTGAAGCCGAAATACTTCATGAAAATTTTCAACTTTTTTGAAGCCGAGATCTTTCCATGAAAATTTTCAACTTTTTGAAACCGAAATCTTTTCATGAAAATTTTTAACTTTTTTGAAGCAGAAATCTTTTCATGAAAATGTTCTACTTTTTTGAAGTCAAAATCTTTTCATGAAAATCTTAGACTTTTTTGAAGTCAAAATCTTTTCATGAAAATGTTCAACTTTTTTGAAGCCGAAATCTTTTCATGTAAATGTTCAACTTTTTTGAAGCCGAAATCTTTTCATGAAAATTTTCAACTTTTTGAAACCAAAATCTTTTCATGAAAATGTTCAACTTTTTTGAAGCCGAAATCTTTTCATGAAAATGTTCAACTTTTTTGAAGTCAAAATCTTTTCATGTAAATTTTCAACTTTTTTGAAGCAGAAATCTTTTCATGAAAATGTTCAACTTTTTTGAAGCCGAAATCTTTTCATGAAAACTTTCAACTTTTTTGAAGCCCGAAATCTTTTCATGAAAATGTTCATTTTTTTTGAAGCCGAAATCTTTTCATGAAAATGTTCCATTTTTTTGAAGCCAAAATACTTCATGAAAATTTTCAACTTTTTTGAAGTCGAAATCTTTTCATGTAAATTTTCAACTTTTTTGAAGCCGAAATCTTTTCATGAAAATGGTCAACTTTTTTGAAGCCGAAATCTTTTCATGAAAATGTTACATTTTTTTGAAGCCGAAATACTTCATGAAAATTTTCAACTTTTTTGAAGCCGAAATCTTTTCATGAAAATGTTCAACTTTTTTGAAGCCGAAATCTTTTCATGCAAATGTTCCATTTTTTTGAAGCCGAAATACTTCATGAAAATGGTAAACTTTTTTGAAGCCGAAATCTTTTCATGAAAATGTTACATTTTTTTGAAGCCGAAATACTTCATGAAAATTTTCAACTTTTTTGAAGCCGAGATCTTTCCATGAAAATTTTCAACTTTTTGAAACCGAAATCTTTTCATGAAAATTTTTAACTTTTTTGAAGCCGAAATCTTTTCATGAAAATGGTCAACTTTTTTGAAGCCGAAATCTTTTCATGAAAATTTTCAACTTTTTGAAGACGAAATATTTTCATGAAAATTTTCAACTTTTTTGAAGCAGAAATCTTTTCATGAAAATTTTCAACTTTTTTGAAGCAGAAATCTTTTCATGAAAATCTTAGACTTTTTTGAAGTCTAAATCTTTTCATGTAAATTTTCAACTTTTTTGAAGCAGAAATCTTTTCATGAAAATGTTCAACTTTTTTGAAGTCAAAATCTTTTCATGTAAATTTTCAACTTTTTTGAAGCAGAAATCTTTTCATGAAAATGTTCAACTTTTTTGAAGCCGAAATCTTTTCATGAAAATGTTCCATTTTTTTGAAGCCGAAATACTTCATGAAAATTTTCAACTTTTTTGAAGCCGAGATCTTTCCATGAAAATTTTCAACTTTTTTGAAGCCGAGATCTTTTCATGAAAATTTTCAACTTTTTGAAACCGAAATCTTTTCATGAAAATTTTTAACTTTTTTGAAGCCGAAATCTTTTCATGAAAATGGTCAACTTTTTTGAAGCCGAACTCTTTTCATGAAAATTTTCAACTTTTTGAAGACGAAATATTTTCATGAAAATTTTCAACTTTTTTGAAGCAGAAATCTTTTCATGAAAATCTTAGACTTTTTTGAAGTCTAAATCTTTTCATGTAAATTTTCAACTTTTTTGAAGCCGAAATCTTTTCATGAAAATGTTCATTTTTTTTGAAGCCGAAATCTTTTCATGAAAATGTTCCATTTTTTTGAAGCCAAAATACTTCATGAAAATTTTCAACTTTTTTGAAGTCGAAATCTTTTCATGTAAATTTTCAACTTTTTTGAAGCAGAAATCTTTTCATGAAAATGTTCAACTTTTTTGAAGCCGAAATCTTTTCATGAAAATGTTCCATTTTTTTCAAACCGAAATACTTCATGAAAATTTTCAACTTTTTTGAAGCCGAAATCTTTTCATGAAAATGTTCAACTTTTTTGAAGCCGAAATCTTTTCATGAAAATCTTAGACTTTTTTGAAGTCGAAATCTTTTCATGTAAATTTTCAACTTTTTTGAAACCGAAATCTTTTCATGTAAATGTTCAACTTTTTTGAAGCCGAAATCTTTTCATGAAAATTTTCAACTTTTTGAAGCCGAAATCTTTTCATGAAAATGTTCAACTTTTTTGAAGCAGAAATCTTTTCATGAAAATCTTAGACTTTTTTGAATTCGAAATCTTTTCATGTAAATTTTCAACTTTTTTGAAGCAGAAATCTTTTGATGAAAATGTTCAACTTTTTTGAAGCCGAAATCTTTTCATGAAAATGTTCCATTTTTTTGAAGCCGAAATACTTCATGAAAATTTTCAACTTTTTTGAAGCCGAGATCTTTCCATGAAAATTTTCAACTTTTTTGAAGCCGAGATCTTTCCATGAAAATTTTCAACTTTTTGAAACCGAAATCTTTTCATGAAAATGTTCCATTTTTTTGAAGCCAAAATACTTCATGAAAATTTTCAACTTTTTTGAAGTCGAAATCTTTTCATGTAAATTTTCAACTTTTTTGAAGCCGAAATCTTTTCATGAAAATGTTCAACTTTTTTGAAGCCGAAATCTTTTCATGAAAATGTTCCATTTTTTTGAAGCCGAAATACTTCATGAAAATTTTCAACTTTTTTGAAGCCGAAATCTTTTCATGAAAATGTTCAACTTTTTTGAAGCCGAAATCTTTTCATGAAAATCTTAGACTTTTTTGAGGTCGAAATCTTTTCATGTAAATTTTCAACTTTTTTGAAACCGAAATCTTTTCATGTAAATGTTCAACTTTTTTGAAGCCGAAATCTTTTCATGAAAATTTTCAACTTTTTGAAGCCGAAATCTTTTCATGAAAATTTTCAACTTTTTTGAAGCAGAAATCTTTTCATGAAAATCTTAGACTTTTTTGAAGTCGAAATCTTTTCATGTAAATTTTCAACTTTTTTGAAGCAGAAATCTTTTCATGAAAATGTTCAACTTTTTTGAAGCCGAAATCTTTTCATGAAAATGTTCAACTTTTTTGAAGCCGAAATCTTTTCATGAAAATGTTCCATTTTTTTGAAGCCGAAATACTTCATGAAAATTTTCAACTTTTTGAAACCAAAATCTTTTCATGAAAATGTTCAACTTTTTTGAAGCCGAAATCTTTTCATGAAAATGGTCAACTTTTTTGAAGCCGAAATCTTTTCATGAAAATGTTCCATTTTTTTGAAGCCGAAATACTTCATGAAAATTTTCAACTTTTTTGAAGCCGAAATCTTTTCATGAAAATGTTCAACTTTTTTGAAGCCGAAATCTTTTCATGAAAATGTTCCATTTTTTTGAAGCCGAAATACTTCATGAAAATGGTCAACTTTTTTGAAGCCGAAATCTTTTCATGAAAATGTTCATTTTTTTTGAAGCCGAAATCTTTTCATGAAAATGTTCCATTTTTTTGAAGCCAAAATACTTCATGAAAATTTTCAACTTTTTTGAAGTCGAAATCTTTTCATGTAAATTTTCAACTTTTTTGAAGCAGAAATCTTTTCATGAAAATGTTCAACTTTTTTGAAGCCGAAATCTTTTCATGAAAATGTTCCATTTTTTTCAAACCGAAATACTTCATGAAAATTTTCAACTTTTTTGAAGCCGAAATCTTTTCATGAAAATGTTCAACTTTTTTGAAGCCGAAATCTTTTCATGAAAATGTTACATTTTTTTCAAACCGAAATACTTCATGAAAATTTTCAACTTTTTTGAAGCCGAAATCTTTTCATGAAAATGTTCAACTTTTTTGAAGCCGAAATCTTTTCATGAAAATGTTCCATTTTTTTCAAACCGAAATACTTCATGAAAATTTTCAACTTTTTTGAAGCCGAAATCTTTTCATGAAAATTTTCAACTTTTTTGAAGCAGAAATCTTTTCATGAAAATGTTCAACTTTTTTGAAGCCGAAATCTTTTCATGAAAATGTTCCATTTTTTTCAAACCGAAATACTTCATGAAAATTTTCAACTTTTTTGAAGCCGAAATCTTTTCATGAAAATGTTCAACTTTTTTGAAGCCGAAATCTTTTCATGAAAATGTTCCATTTTTTTCAAACCGAAATACTTCATGAAAATTTTCAACTTTTTTGAAGCAGAAATCTTTTCATGAAAATTTTCAACTTTTTGAAGCCGAAATCTTTTCATGAAAATTTTCAACTTTTTTGAAGCAGAAATCTTTTCATGAAAATCTTAGACTTTTTTGAAGTCGAAATCTTTTCATGTAAATTTTCAACTTTTTTGAAGCAGAAATCTTTTCATGAAAATGTTCAACTTTTTTGAAGCCGAAATCTTTTCATGAAAATGTTCAACTTTTTTGAAGCCGAAATCTTTTCATGAAAATGTTCCATTTTTTTGAAGCCGAAATACTTCATGAAAATTTTCAACTTTTTGAAACCAAAATCTTTTCATGAAAATGTTCAACTTTTTTGAAGCCGAAATCTTTTCATGAAAATGGTCAACTTTTTTGAAGCCGAAATCTTTTCATGAAAATGTTCCATTTTTTTGAAGCCGAAATACTTCATGAAAATTTTCAACTTTTTTGAAGCCGAAATCTTTTCATGAAAATGTTCAACTTTTTTGAAGCCGAAATCTTTTCATGAAAATGTTCCATTTTTTTGAAGCCGAAATACTTCATGAAAATGGTCAACTTTTTTGAAGCCGAAATCTTTTCATGAAAATGTTACATTTTTTTGAAGCCGAAATACTTCATGAAAATTTTCAACTTTTTTGAAGCCGAGATCTTTCCATGAAAATTTTCAACTTTTTGAAACCGAAATCTTTTCATGAAAATTTTTAACTTTTTTGAAGCCGAAATCTTTTCATGAAAATGGTCAACTTTTTTGAAGCCGAAATCTTTTCATGAAAATTTTCAACTTTTTGAAGACGAAATATTTTCATGAAAATTTTCAACTTTTTTGAAGCAGAAATCTTTTCATGAAAATTTTCAACTTTTTTGAAGCAGAAATCTTTTCATGAAAATCTTAGACTTTTTTGAAGTCTAAATCTTTTCATGTAAATTTTCAACTTTTTTGAAGCAGAAATCTTTTCATGAAAATGTTCAACTTTTTTGAAGTCAAAATCTTTTCATGTAAATTTTCAACTTTTTTGAAGCAGAAATCTTTTCATGAAAATGTTCAACTTTTTTGAAGCCGAAATCTTTTCATGAAAATGTTCAACTTTTTTGAAGCCGAAATCTTTTCATGAAAATGTTCATTTTTTTTGAAGCCGAAATCTTTTCATGAAAATGTTCCATTTTTTTGAAGCCAAAATACTTCATGAAAATTTTCAACTTTTTTGAAGTCGAAATCTTTTCATGTAAATTTTCAACTTTTTTGAAGCAGAAATCTTTTCATGAAAATGTTCAACTTTTTTGAAGCCGAAATCTTTTCATGAAAATGTTCCATTTTTTTCAAACCGAAATACTTCATGAAAATTTTCAACTTTTTTGAAGCCGAAATCTTTTCATGAAAATGTTCAACTTTTTTGAAGCCGAAATCTTTTCATGAAAATCTTAGACTTTTTTGAAGTCGAAATCTTTTCATGTAAATTTTCAACTTTTTTGAAACCGAAATCTTTTCATGTAAATGTTCAACTTTTTTGAAGCCGAAATCTTTTCATGAAAATTTTCAACTTTTTGAAGCCGAAATCTTTTCATGAAAATCTTAGACTTTTTTGAAGTCGAATTCTTTTCATGTAAATTTTCAACTTTTTTGAAGCAGAAATCTTTTCATGAAAATGTTCAACTTTTTTGAAGTCGAAATCTTTTCATGTAAATTTTCAACTTTTTTGAAGCAGAAATCTTTTCATGAAAATGTTCAACTTTTTTGAAGCCGAAATCTTTTCATGAAAATGTTCCATTTTTTTGAAGCCGAAATACTTCATGAAAATTTTCAACTTTTTTGAAGCCGAGATCTTTCCATGAAAATTTTCAACTTTTTTGAAGCCGAAATCTTTTCATGTAAATTTTCAACTTTTTGAAACCGAAATCTTTTCATGAAAATTTTTAACTTTTTTGAAGCCGAAATCTTTTCATGAAAATGGTCAACTTTTTTGAAGCCGAAATCTTTTCATGAAAATTTTCAACTTTTTTGAAGCCGAGATCTTTTCATGAAAATTTTCAACTTTTTGAAACCGAAATCTTTTCATGAAAATTTTCAACTTTTTTGAAGCCGAAATCTTTTCATGAAAATGGTCAACTTTTTTTAAGACGAAATCTTTTCATGAAAATTTTCAACTTTTTGAAGCCGAAATATTTTCATGAAAATTTTCAACTTTTTTGAAGCAGAAATCTTTTCATGAAAATGTTCAACTTTTTTGAAGCCGAAATCTTTTCATGAAAATGTTCAACTTTTTGAAGCCGAAATCTTTTCATGAAAATGTTCAACTTTTTTGAAGTCAAAATCTTTTCATGTAAATTTTCAACTTTTTTGAAGCAGAAATCTTTTCATGAAAATTTTCAACTTTTTGAAACCGAAATCTTTTCATGAAAATTTTTAACTTTTTTGAAGCCGAAATCTTTTCATGAAAATGGTCAACTTTTTTGAAGCCGAACTCTTTTCATGAAAATTTTCAACTTTTTGAAGACGAAATATTTTCATGAAAATTTTCAACTTTTTTGAAGCAGAAATCTTTTCATGAAAATCTTAGACTTTTTTGAAGTCTAAATCTTTTCATGTAAATTTTCAACTTTTTTGAAGCCGAAATCTTTTCATGAAAATGTTCATTTTTTTTGAAGCCGAAATCTTTTCATGAAAATGTTCCATTTTTTTGAAGCCAAAATACTTCATGAAAATTTTCAACTTTTTTGAAGTCGAAATCTTTTCATGTAAATTTTCAACTTTTTTGAAGCAGAAATCTTTTCATGAAAATGTTCAACTTTTTTGAAGCCGAAATCTTTTCATGAAAATGTTCCATTTTTTTCAAACCGAAATACTTCATGAAAATTTTCAACTTTTTTGAAGCCGAAATCTTTTCATGAAAATGTTCAACTTTTTTGAAGCCGAAATCTTTTCATGAAAATCTTAGACTTTTTTGAAGTCGAAATCTTTTCATGTAAATTTTCAACTTTTTTGAAACCGAAATCTTTTCATGTAAATGTTCAACTTTTTTGAAGCCGAAATCTTTTCATGAAAATTTTCAACTTTTTGAAGCCGAAATCTTTTCATGAAAATGTTCAACTTTTTTGAAGCAGAAATCTTTTCATGAAAATCTTAGACTTTTTTGAATTCGAAATCTTTTCATGTAAATTTTCAACTTTTTTGAAGCAGAAATCTTTTGATGAAAATGTTCAACTTTTTTGAAGCCGAAATCTTTTCATGAAAATGTTCCATTTTTTTGAAGCCGAAATACTTCATGAAAATTTTCAACTTTTTTGAAGCCGAGATCTTTCCATGAAAATTTTCAACTTTTTTGAAGCCGAGATCTTTCCATGAAAATTTTCAACTTTTTGAAACCGAAATCTTTTCATGAAAATGTTCCATTTTTTTGAAGCCAAAATACTTCATGAAAATTTTCAACTTTTTTGAAGTCGAAATCTTTTCATGTAAATTTTCAACTTTTTTGAAGCCGAAATCTTTTCATGAAAATGTTCAACTTTTTTGAAGCCGAAATCTTTTCATGAAAATGTTCCATTTTTTTGAAGCCGAAATACTTCATGAAAATTTTCAACTTTTTTGAAGCCGAAATCTTTTCATGAAAATGTTCAACTTTTTTGAAGCCGAAATCTTTTCATGAAAATCTTAGACTTTTTTGAGGTCGAAATCTTTTCATGTAAATTTTCAACTTTTTTGAAACCGAAATCTTTTCATGTAAATGTTCAACTTTTTTGAAGCCGAAATCTTTTCATGAAAATTTTCAACTTTTTGAAGCCGAAATCTTTTCATGAAAATTTTCAACTTTTTTGAAGCAGAAATCTTTTCATGAAAATCTTAGACTTTTTTGAAGTCGAAATCTTTTCATGTAAATTTTCAACTTTTTTGAAGCAGAAATCTTTTCATGAAAATGTTCAACTTTTTTGAAGCCGAAATCTTTTCATGAAAATGTTCAACTTTTTTGAAGCCGAAATCTTTTCATGAAAATGTTCCATTTTTTTGAAGCCGAAATCTTTTCATGAAAATGTTCCATTTTTTTGAAGCCGAAATACTTCATGAAAATTTTCAACTTTTTTGAAGCCGAAATCTTTTCATGAAAATGTTCAACTTTTTTGAAGCCGAAATCTTTTCATGAAAATGTTCCATTTTTTTGAAGCCGAAATACTTCATGAAAATGGTCAACTTTTTTGAAGCCGAAATCTTTTCATGAAAATGTTACATTTTTTTGAAGCCGAAATACTTCATGAAAATTTTCAACTTTTTTGAAGCCGAGATCTTTCCATGAAAATTTTCAACTTTTTGAAACCGAAATCTTTTCATGAAAATTTTTAACTTTTTTGAAGCCGAAATCTTTTCATGAAAATGGTCAACTTTTTTGAAGCCGAAATCTTTTCATGAAAATTTTCAACTTTTTGAAGACGAAATATTTTCATGAAAATTTTCAACTTTTTTGAAGCAGAAATCTTTTCATGAAAATTTTCAACTTTTTTGAAGCAGAAATCTTTTCATGAAAATCTTAGACTTTTTTGAAGTCTAAATCTTTTCATGTAAATTTTCAACTTTTTTGAAGCAGAAATCTTTTCATGAAAATGTTCAACTTTTTTGAAGTCAAAATCTTTTCATGTAAATTTTCAACTTTTTTGAAGCAGAAATCTTTTCATGAAAATGTTCAACTTTTTTGAAGCCGAAATCTTTTCATGAAAATGTTCAACTTTTTTGAAGCCGAAATCTTTTCATGAAAATGTTCATTTTTTTTGAAGCCGAAATCTTTTCATGAAAATGTTCCATTTTTTTGAAGCCAAAATACTTCATGAAAATTTTCAACTTTTTTGAAGTCGAAATCTTTTCATGTAAATTTTCAACTTTTTTGAAGCAGAAATCTTTTCATGAAAATGTTCAACTTTTTTGAAGCCGAAATCTTTTCATGAAAATGTTCCATTTTTTTCAAACCGAAATACTTCATGAAAATTTTCAACTTTTTTGAAGCCGAAATCTTTTCATGAAAATGTTCAACTTTTTTGAAGCCGAAATCTTTTCATGAAAATCTTAGACTTTTTTGAAGTCGAAATCTTTTCATGTAAATTTTCAACTTTTTTGAAACCGAAATCTTTTCATGTAAATGTTCAACTTTTTTGAAGCCGAAATCTTTTCATGAAAATTTTCAACTTTTTGAAGCCGAAATCTTTTCATGAAAATCTTAGACTTTTTTGAAGTCGAAATCTTTTCATGTAAATTTTCAACTTTTTTGAAGCAGAAATCTTTTCATGAAAATGTTCAACTTTTTTGAAGTCGAAATCTTTTCATGTAAATTTTCAACTTTTTTGAAGCAGAAATCTTTTCATGAAAATGTTCAACTTTTTTGAAGCCGAAATCTTTTCATGAAAATGTTCCATTTTTTTGAAGCCGAAATACTTCATGAAAATTTTCAACTTTTTTGAAGCCGAGATCTTTCCATGAAAATTTTCAACTTTTTTGAAGCCGAAATCTTTTCATGTAAATTTTCAACTTTTTGAAACCGAAATCTTTTCATGAAAATTTTTAACTTTTTTGAAGCCGAAATCTTTTCATGAAAATGGTCAACTTTTTTGAAGCCGAAATCTTTTCATGAAAATTTTCAACTTTTTTGAAGCCGAGATCTTTTCATGAAAATTTTCAACTTTTTGAAACCGAAATCTGTTCATGAAAATTTTCAACTTTTTTGAAGCCGAAATCTTTTCATGAAAATGGTCAACTTTTTTTAAGACGAAATCTTTTCATGAAAATTTTCAACTTTTTGAAGCCGAAATATTTTCATGAAAATTTTCAACTTTTTTGAAGCAGAAATCTTTTCATGAAAATGTTCAACTTTTTTGAAGCCGAAATCTTTTCATGAAAATGTTCAACTTTTTGAAGCCGAAATCTTTTCATGAAAATGTTCAACTTTTTTGAAGTCAAAATCTTTTCATGTAAATTTTCAACTTTTTTGAAGCAGAAATCTTTTCATGAAAATGTTCAACTTTTTTGAAGCCGAAATCTTTTCATGAAAATGTTCCATTTTTTTGAAGCCAAAATACTTGATGAAAATTTTCAACTTTTTTGAAGCCGAAATCTTTTCATGAAAATTTTCAACTTTTTTGAAGCAGAAATCTTTTCATGAAAATCTTCGACTTTTTTGAAGCCGAAATACTTGATGAAAATATTCAACTTTTTTGAAGCCGAAATACTTCATGAAAATTTTCAACTTTTTTGAAGCCAAAATCTTTTCATGAAAATTTTACATTTTTTGAAGCAGAAATCTTTTCATGAAAATGTTCAACTTTTTTGAAGCCGAAATAGTTCATGAAAATTTTAGACTTTTTTGAAGCCGAAATACTTCATGAAAATTTTCAACTTTTTTGAAGCCGAAATCTTTTCATGAAAATGGTCAACTTTTTTTAAGACGAAATCTTTTCATGAAAATTTTCAACTTTTTGAAGCCGAAATATTTTCATGAAAATTTTCAACTTTTTTGAAGCAGAAATCTTTTCATGAAAATGTTCAACTTTTTTGAAGCCGAAATCTTTTCATGAAAATGTTCAACTTTTTGAAGCCGAAATCTTTTCATGAAAATGTTCAACTTTTTTGAAGTCAAAATCTTTTCATGTAAATTTTCAACTTTTTTGAAGCAGAAATCTTTTCATGAAAATGTTCAACTTTTTTGAAGCCGAAATCTTTTCATGAAAATGTTCCATTTTTTTGAAGCCAAAATACTTGATGAAAATTTTCAACTTTTTTGAAGCCGAAATCTTTTCATGAAAATTTTCAACTTTTTTGAAGCAGAAATCTTTTCATGAAAATCTTCGACTTTTTTGAAGCCGAAATACTTGATGAAAATATTCAACTTTTTTGAAGCCGAAATACTTCATGAAAATTTTCAACTTTTTTGAAGCCAAAATCTTTTCATGAAAATTTTACATTTTTTGAAGCAGAAATCTTTTCATGAAAATGTTCAACTTTTTTGAAGCCGAAATAGTTCATGAAAATTTTAGACTTTTTTGAAGCCGAAATACTTCATGAAAATTTTCAACTTTTTTGAAACCTAAATCTTTTCAAGAAAATTTTCAACTTTTTTGATGCCGAAATAGTTCATGAAAACTTTCAACTTTTTTGAACCCGAAATCTTTTCATGAAAATTTTCAACTTTTTTGAAGCCGAAATACTTCATGAAAATGTTCAACTTTTTTGAAGCTGAAATCTTTTCATGAAAATGTTCAACTTTTTTGAAGCCGAGATCTTTTCATGAAAATCTTAGACTTTTTTGAAGTCGAAATCTTTTCATGTACATTTTCAACTTTTTTGAAGCCGAAATCTTTTCATGAAAATTTTCAACTTTTTTGAAGCCGAAATCTTTTCATGAAAATGGTCAACTTTTTTGAAGCCGAAATCTTTTCATGAAAATTTTCAACTTTTTGAAGCCGAAATCTTTTCATGAAAATTTTCAACTTTTTTGAAGCAGAAATCTTTTCATGAAAATCTTAGACTTTTTTGAAGTCGAAATCTTTTCATGGAAATGTTCAACTTTTTTGAAGCCGAAATCTTTTCATGAAAATGTTCCATTTTTTTGAAGCCGAAATACTTCATGAAAACTTTCAACTTTTTTGAAGTCGAAATCTTTTCATGTAAATTTTCAACTTTTTTGAAGCAGAAATCTTTTCATAAAAATGTTCAACTTTTTTGAAGCCGAAATCTTTTCATGAAAATGTTACATTTTTTTGAAGCCGAAATACTTCATGAAAATTTTCAACTTTTTGAAACCAAAATCTTTTCATGAAAATTTTCAACTGTTTTGAAGCCGAAATCTTTTCATGAAAATTTTCAACTTTTTTGAAGCCGAAATACTTCATGAAAATGTTCAACTTTTTTGAAGCTGAAATCTTTTCATGAAAATGTTCAACTTTTTTGAAGCCGAGATCTTTTCATGAAAATCTTAGACTTTTTTGAAGTCGAAATCTTTTCATGTACATTTTCAACTTTTTTGAAGTCGAAATCTTTTCATGTAAATTTTCAACTTTTTTGAAGCAGAAATCTTTTCATGAAAATGTTCAACTTTTTTGAAGCCGAAATCTTTTCATGAAAATGTTCCATTTTTTTGAAGCCGAAATACTTCATGAAAATTTTCAACTTTTTTGAAGCCGAGATCTTTCCATGAAAATTTTCAACTTTTTTGAAGCCGAAATCTTTTCATGTAAATTTTCAACTTTTTGAAACCGAAATCTTTTCATGAAAATTTTTAACTTTTTTGAAGCCGAAATCTTTTCATGAAAATGGTCAACTTTTTTGAAGCCGAAATCTTTTCATGAAAATTTTCAACTTTTTTGAAGCCGAGATCTTTTCATGAAAATTTTCAACTTTTTGAAACCGAAATCTTTTCATGAAAATTTTCAACTTTTTTGAAGCCGAAATCTTTTCATGAAAATGGTCAACTTTTTTTAAGACGAAATCTTTTCATGAAAATTTTCAACTTTTTGAAGCCGAAATATTTTCATGAAAATTTTCAACTTTTTTGAAGCAGAAATCTTTTCATGAAAATGTTCAACTTTTTTGAAGCCGAAATCTTTTCATGAAAATGTTCAACTTTTTGAAGCCGAAATCTTTTCATGAAAATGTTCAACTTTTTTGAAGTCAAAATCTTTTCATGTAAATTTTCAACTTTTTTGAAGCAGAAATCTTTTCATGAAAATGTTCAACTTTTTTGAAGCCGAAATCTTTTCATGAAAATGTTCCATTTTTTTGAAGCCAAAATACTTGATGAAAATTTTCAACTTTTTTGAAGCCGAAATCTTTTCATGAAAATTTTCAACTTTTTTGAAGCAGAAATCTTTTCATGAAAATCTTCGACTTTTTTGAAGCCGAAATACTTGATGAAAATATTCAACTTTTTTGAAGCCGAAATACTTCATGAAAATTTTCAACTTTTTTGAAGCCAAAATCTTTTCATGAAAATTTTACATTTTTTGAAGCAGAAATCTTTTCATGAAAATGTTCAACTTTTTTGAAGCCGAAATAGTTCATGAAAATTTTAGACTTTTTTGAAGCCGAAATACTTCATGAAAATTTTCAACTTTTTTGAAGCCGAAATCTTTTCATGAAAATGGTCAACTTTTTTTAAGACGAAATCTTTTCATGAAAATTTTCAACTTTTTGAAGCCGAAATATTTTCATGAAAATTTTCAACTTTTTTGAAGCAGAAATCTTTTCATGAAAATGTTCAACTTTTTTGAAGCCGAAATCTTTTCATGAAAATGTTCAACTTTTTGAAGCCGAAATCTTTTCATGAAAATGTTCAACTTTTTTGAAGTCAAAATCTTTTCATGTAAATTTTCAACTTTTTTGAAGCAGAAATCTTTTCATGAAAATGTTCAACTTTTTTGAAGCCGAAATCTTTTCATGAAAATGTTCCATTTTTTTGAAGCCAAAATACTTGATGAAAATTTTCAACTTTTTTGAAGCCGAAATCTTTTCTTGAAAATTTTCAACTTTTTTGAAGCAGAAATCTTTTCATGAAAATCTTCGACTTTTTTGAAGCCGAAATACTTGATGAAAATATTCAACTTTTTTGAAGCCGAAATACTTCATGAAAATTTTCAACTTTTTTGAAGCCAAAATCTTTTCATGAAAATTTTACATTTTTTGAAGCAGAAATCTTTTCATGAAAATGTTCAACTTTTTTGAAGCCGAAATAGTTCATGAAAATTTTAGACTTTTTTGAAGCCGAAATACTTCATGAAAATTTTCAACTTTTTTGAAACCTAAATCTTTTCAAGAAAATTTTCAACTTTTTTGATGCCGAAATAGTTCATGAAAACTTTCAACTTTTTTGAACCCGAAATCTTTTCATGAAAATTTTCAACTTTTTTGAAGCCGAAATACTTCATGAAAATGTTCAACTTTTTTGAAGCTGAAATCTTTTCATGAAAATGTTCAACTTTTTTGAAGCCGAGATCTTTTCATGAAAATCTTAGACTTTTTTGAAGTCGAAATCTTTTCATGTACATTTTCAACTTTTTTGAAGCCGAAATCTTTTCATGAAAATTTTCAACTTTTTTGAAGCCGAAATCTTTTCATGAAAATGGTCAACTTTTTTGAAGCCGAAATCTTTTCATGAAAATTTTCAACTTTTTGAAGCCGAAATCTTTTCATGAAAATTTTCAACTTTTTTGAAGCAGAAATCTTTTCATGAAAATCTTAGACTTTTTTGAAGCCGAAATCTTTTCATGGAAATGTTCAACTTTTTTGAAGCCGAAATCTTTTCATGAAAATGTTCCATTTTTTTGAAGCCGAAATACTTCATGAAAACTTTCAACTTTTTTTAAGACGAAATCTTTTCATGAAAATTTTCAACTTTTTGAAGCCGAAATATTTTCATGAAAATTTTCAACTTTTTTGAAGCAGAAATCTTTTCATGAAAATGTTCAACTTTTTTGAAGCCGAAATCTTTTCATGAAAATGTTCAACTTTTTGAAGCCGAAATCTTTTCATGAAAATGTTCAACTTTTTTGAAGTCAAAATCTTTTCATGTAAATTTTCAACTTTTTTGAAGCAGAAATCTTTTCATGAAAATGTTCAACTTTTTTGAAGCCGAAATCTTTTCATGAAAATGTTCCATTTTTTTGAAGCCAAAATACTTGATGAAAATTTTCAACTTTTTTGAAGCCGAAATCTTTTCATGAAAATTTTCAACTTTTTTGAAGCAGAAATCTTTTCATGAAAATCTTCGACTTTTTTGAAGCCGAAATACTTGATGAAAATATTCAACTTTTTTGAAGCCGAAATACTTCATGAAAATTTTCAACTTTTTTGAAGCCAAAATCTTTTCATGAAAATTTTACATTTTTTGAAGCAGAAATCTTTTCATGAAAATGTTCAACTTTTTTGAAGCCGAAATAGTTCATGAAAATTTTAGACTTTTTTGAAGCCGAAATACTTCATGAAAATTTTCAACTTTTTTGAAGCCGAAATCTTTTCATGAAAATGGTCAACTTTTTTTAAGACGAAATCTTTTCATGAAAATTTTCAACTTTTTGAAGCCGAAATATTTTCATGAAAATTTTCAACTTTTTTGAAGCAGAAATCTTTTCATGAAAATGTTCAACTTTTTTGAAGCCGAAATCTTTTCATGAAAATGTTCAACTTTTTGAAGCCGAAATCTTTTCATGAAAATGTTCAACTTTTTTGAAGTCAAAATCTTTTCATGTAAATTTTCAACTTTTTTGAAGCAGAAATCTTTTCATGAAAATGTTCAACTTTTTTGAAGCCGAAATCTTTTCATGAAAATGTTCCATTTTTTTGAAGCCAAAATACTTGATGAAAATTTTCAACTTTTTTGAAGCCGAAATCTTTTCATGAAAATTTTCAACTTTTTTGAAGCAGAAATCTTTTCATGAAAATCTTCGACTTTTTTGAAGCCGAAATACTTGATGAAAATATTCAACTTTTTTGAAGCCGAAATACTTCATGAAAATTTTCAACTTTTTTGAAGCCAAAATCTTTTCATGAAAATTTTACATTTTTTGAAGCAGAAATCTTTTCATGAAAATGTTCAACTTTTTTGAAGCCGAAATAGTTCATGAAAATTTTAGACTTTTTTGAAGCCGAAATACTTCATGAAAATTTTCAACTTTTTTGAAACCTAAATCTTTTCAAGAAAATTTTCAACTTTTTTGATGCCGAAATAGTTCATGAAAACTTTCAACTTTTTTGAACCCGAAATCTTTTCATGAAAATTTTCAACTTTTTTGAAGCCGAAATACTTCATGAAAATGTTCAACTTTTTTGAAGCTGAAATCTTTTCATGAAAATGTTCAACTTTTTTGAAGCCGAGATCTTTTCATGAAAATCTTAGACTTTTTTGAAGTCGAAATCTTTTCATGTACATTTTCAACTTTTTTGAAGCCGAAATCTTTTCATGAAAATTTTCAACTTTTTTGAAGCCGAAATCTTTTCATGAAAATGGTCAACTTTTTTGAAGCCGAAATCTTTTCATGAAAATTTTCAACTTTTTGAAGCCGAAATCTTTTCATGAAAATTTTCAACTTTTTTGAAGCAGAAATCTTTTCATGAAAATCTTAGACTTTTTTGAAGTCGAAATCTTTTCATGGAAATGTTCAACTTTTTTGAAGCCGAAATCTTTTCATGAAAATGTTCCATTTTTTTGAAGCCGAAATACTTCATGAAAACTTTCAACTTTTTTGAAGTCGAAATCTTTTCATGTAAATTTTCAACTTTTTTGAAGCAGAAATCTTTCCATAAAAATGTTCAACTTTTTTGAAGCCGAAATCTTTTCATGAAAATGTTACATTTTTTTGAAGCCGAAATACTTCATGAAAATTTTCAACTTTTTGAAACCAAAATCTTTTCATGAAAATTTTCAACTGTTTTGAAGCCGAAATCTTTTCATGAAAATTTTCAACTTTTTTGAAGCAGAAATCTTTTCATGAAAATCTTAGACTTTTTTGAAGTCGAAATCTTTTCATGTAAATTTTCAACTTTTTGAAGTCGAAATATTTTCATGAAAATTTTCAACTTTTTTGAAGCCGAAATCTTTTCATGAAAATGTTCAACTTTTTTGAAGCCGAAATCTTTTCATGAAAATGTTCCATTTTTTTGAAGCCGAAATACTTCATGAAAATTTTCAACTTTTTGAATCCAAAATCTTTTCATGAAAATGTTCAACTTTTTTGAAGCCGAAATCTTTTCATGAAAATGTTCAACTTTTTTGAAGCCGAGATCTTTTCATGAAAATTTTCAACTTTTTGAAACCGAATTCTTTTCATGAAAATTTTCAACTTTTTTGAAGCCGAAATACTTCATGAAAATGGTCAACTTTTTTGAAGCCGAAATCTTTTCATGAAAATGTTCAACTTTTTTGAAGCCGAAATACTTCATGAAAATTTTCAACTTTTTTGAAGCCGAGATCTTTCCATGAAAATTTTCAACTTTTTGAAACCGAAATCTTTTCATGAAAATTTTCAACTTTTTTGAAGCCGAAATCTTTTCATGAAAATGGTCAACTTTTTTGAAGCCGAAATCTTTTCATGAAAATGGTCAACTTTTTTGAAGCCGAAATATTTTCATGAAAATTTTCAACTTTTTTGAAGCAGAAATCTTTTCATGAAAATCTTAGACTTTTTTGAAGTCGAAATCTTTTCATGTAAATTTTCAACTTTTTTGAAGTCAAAATCTTTTCATGTAAATTTTCAACTTTTTTGAAGCAGAAATCTTTTCATGAAAATGTTCAACTTTTTTGAAGCCGAAATCTTTTCATGAAAATGTTCAACTTTTTTGAAGCCGAAATCTTTTCATGAAAATGTTCCATTTTTTTGAAGCCGAAATACTTCATGAAAATTTTCAACTTTTTGAAACCAAAATCGTTTCATGAAAATTTTCAACTTTTTGAAGCCGAAATCTTTTCATGAAAATTTTCAACTTTTTTGAAGCAGAAATCTTTTCATGAAAATGTTCAACTTTTTTGAAGCTGAAATCTTTTCATGACAATGTTCAACTTTTTTTAAGCCGAGATCTTTTCATGAAAATTTTCAACTTTTTGAAACCGAAATCTTTTCATGAAAATGGTCAACTTTTTTGAAGCCGAAATCTTTTCATGAAAATGGTCAACTTTTTTGAAGCCGAAATCTTTTCATGAAAATGTTACATTTTTTTGAAGCCGAAATACTTCATGAAAATTTTCAACTTTTTTGAAGCCGAAATCTTTTCATGAAAATGTTCAACTTTTTTGAAGCCGAAATCTTTTCATGAAAATTTTCCATTTTTTTGAAGCCGAAATACTTCATGAAAATGGTCAACTTTTTTGAAGCCGAAATCTTTTCATGAAAATGTTACATTTTTTTGAAGCCGAAATACTTCATGAAAATTTTCAACTTTTTTGAAGCCGAGATCTTTCCATGAAAATTTTCAACTTTTTGAAACCGAAATCTTTTCATGAAAATTTTTAACTTTTTTGAAGCCGAAATCTTTTCATGAAAATGGTCAACTTTTTTGAAGCCGAAATCTTTTCATGAAAATTTTCAACTTTTTGAAGACGAAATATTTTCATGAAAATTTTCAACTTTTTTGAAGCAGAAATCTTTTCATGAAAATCTTAGACTTTTTTGAAGTCTAAATCTTTTCATGTAAATTTTCAACTTTTTTGAAGCAGAAATCTTTTCATGAAAATGTTCAACTTTTTTGAAGTCAAAATCTTTTCATGTAAATTTTCAACTTTTTTGAAGCAAAAATCTTTTCATGAAAATGTTCAACTTTTTTGAAGCCGAAATCTTTTCATGAAAATGTTCAACTTTTTTGAAGCCGAAATCTTTTCATGAAAATGTTCATTTTTTTTGAAGCCGAAATCTTTTCATGAAAATGTTCCATTTTTTTGAAGCCAAAATACTTCATGAAAATTTTCAACTTTTTTGAAGTCGAAATCTTTTCATGTAAATTTTCAACTTTTTTGAAGCAGAAATCTTTTCATGAAAATGTTCAACTTTTTTGAAGCCGAGATCTTTTCATGAAAATTTTCAACTTTTTGAAACCGAAATCTTTTCATGAAAATTTTCAACTTTTTTGAAGCCGAAATCTTTTCATGAAAATGGTCAACTTTTTTGAAGCCGAAATCTTTTCATGAAAATGTTCAACTTTTTTGAAGCCGAAATCTTTTCATGAAAATCTTAGACTTTTTTGAAGTCGAAATCTTTTCATGTAAATTTTCAACTTTTTTGAAGCAGAAATCTTTTCATGTAAATTTTCAACTTTTTTGAAGCCGAAATCTTTTCATGAAAATGTTCAACATTTTTGAAGCCGAATTCTTTTCATGAAAATGTTCCATTTTTTTGAAGCCGAAATACTTCATGAAAATTTTCAACTTTTTTGAAGCCGAGATCTTTCCATGAAAATTTTCAACTTTTTTGAAGCCGAGATCTTTCCATGAAAATTTTCAACTTTTTGAAACCGAAATCTTTTCATGAAAATTTTTAACTTTTTTGAAGCCGAAATCTTTTCATGAAAATGGTCAACTTTTTTGAAGCCGAAATCTTTTCATGAAAATTTTCAACTTTTTTGAAGCCGAGATCTTTTCATGAAAATTTTCAACTTTTTGAAACCGAAATCTTTTCATGAAAATTTTCAACTTTTTTGAAGCCGAAATCTATTCATGAAAATGGTCAACTTTTTTTAAGCCGAAATCGTTTCATGAAAATTTTCAACTTTTTGAAGCCGAAATCTTTTCATGAAAATTTTCAACTTTTTTGAAGCAGAAATCTTTTCATGAAAATTTTCAACTTTTTTGAAGCCGAAATCTTTTCATGAAAATGTTCAACTTTTTGAAGCCGAAATCTTTTCATGAAAATGTTCAACTTTTTTGAAGTCAAAATCTTTTCATGTAAATTTTCAACTTTTTTGAAGCAGAAATCTTTTCATGAAAATGTTCAACTTTTTTGAAGCCGAAATCTTTTCATGAAAATGTTCCATTTTTTTGAAGCCGAAATACTTCATGAAAATTTTCAACTTTTTTGAAGCCGAGATCTTTCCATGAAAATTTTCAACTTTTTTGAAGCCGAGATCTTTCCATGAAAATTTTCAACTTTTTGAAGCCGAAATCTTTTCATGAAAATGGTCAACTTTTTTGAAGCCGAACTCTTTTCATGAAAATTTTCAACTTTTTGAAGCAGAAATATTTTCATGAAAATTTTCAACTTTTTTGAAGCAGAAATCTTTTCATGAAAATCTTAGACTTTTTTGAAGTCTAAATCTTTTCATGTAAATTTTCAACTTTTTTGAAGCAGAAATCTTTTCATGAAAATGTTCAACTTTTTTGAAGTCAAAATCTTTTCATGTAAATTTTCAACTTTTTTGAAGCCGAGATCTTTTCATGAAAATTTTCAACTTTTTGAAACCGAATTCTTTTCATGAAAATTTTCAACTTTTTTGAAGCCGAAATACTTCATGAAAATGGTCAACTTTTTTGAATCCGAGATCTTTCCATGAAAATTTTCAACTTTTTGAAACCGAAATCTTTTCATGAAAATTTTCAACTTTTTTGAAGCCGAAATCTTTTCATGAAAATCTTAGACTTTTTTGAAGCCGAAATATTTTCATGAAAATTTTCAACTTTTTTGAAGCAGAAATCTTTTCATGAAAATCTTAGACTTTTTTGAAGTCGAAATCTTTTCATGTAAATTTTCAACTTTTTTGAAGTCAAAATCTTTTCATGTAAATTTTCAACTTTTTTGAAGCAGAAATCTTTTCATGAAAATTTTCAACTTTTTGAAACCAAAATCGTTTCATGAAAATTTTCAACTTTTTGAAGCCGAAATCTTTTCATGAAAATTTTCAACTTTTTTGAAGCAGAAATCTTTTCATGAAAATGTTCAACTTTTTTGAAGCTGAAATCTTTTCATGACAATGTTCAACGTTTTTGAAGCCGAAATCTTTTCATGAAAATGTTCAACTTTTTTGAAGCCGAGATCTTTTCATGAAAATTTTCAACTTTTTGAAACCGAAATCTTTTCATGAAAATTTTCAACTTTTTTGAAGCCGAAATCTTTTCATGAAAATGGTCAACTTTTTTGAAGCCGAAATCTTTTCATGAAAATGTTACATTTTTTTGAAGCCGAAATACTTCATGAAAATTTTCAACTTTTTTGAAGCCGAAATCTTTTCATGAAAATGTTCAACTTTTTTGAAGCCGAAATCTTTTCATGAAAATGTTCCATTTTTTTGAAGCCGAAATACTTCATGAAAATGGTCAACTTTTTTGAAGCCGAGATCTTTCCATGAAAATTTTCAACTTTTTGAAACCGAAATCTTTTCATGAAAATTTTTAACTTTTTTGAAGCCGAAATCTTTTCATGAAAATGGTCAACTTTTTTGAAGCCGAAATCTTTTCATGAAAATTTTCAACTTTTTGAAGACGAAATATTTTCATGAAAATTTTCAACTTTTTTGAAGCAGAAATCTTTTCATGAAAATCTTAGACTTTTTTGAAGTCTAAATCTTTTCATGTAAATTTTCAACTTTTTTGAAGCAGAAATCTTTTCATGAAAATGTTCAACTTTTTTGAAGTCAAAATCTTTTCATGTAAATTTTCAACTTTTTTGAAGCAGAAATCTTTTCATGAAAATGTTCAACTTTTTTGAAGCCGAAATCTTTTCATGAAAATGTTCAACTTTTTTGAAGCCGAAATCTTTTCATGAAAATGTTCATTTTTTTTGAAGCCGAAATCTTTTCATGAAAATGTTCCATTTTTTTGAAGCCAAAATACTTCATGAAAATTTTCAACTTTTTTGAAGTCGAAATCTTTTCATGTAAATTTTCAACTTTTTTGAAGCAGAAATCTTTTCATGAAAATGTTCAACTTTTTTGAAGCCGAGATCTTTTCATGAAAATTTTCAACTTTTTGAAACCGAAATCTTTTCATGAAAATTTTCAACTTTTTTGAAGCCGAAATCTTTTCATGAAAATGGTCAACTTTTTTGAAGCCGAAATCTTTTCATGAAAATGTTCAACTTTTTTGAAGCCGAAATCTTTTCATGAAAATCTTAGACTTTTTTGAAGTCGAAATCTTTTCATGTAAATTTTCAACTTTTTTGAAGCAGAAATCTTTTCATGTAAATTTTCAACTTTTTTGAAGCCGAAATCTTTTCATGAAAATGTTCAACTTTTTTGAAGCCGAATTCTTTTCATGAAAATGTTCCATTTTTTTGAAGCCGAAATACTTCATGAAAATTTTCAACTCTTTTGAAGTCGAAATCTTTCCATGAAAATTTTCAACTTTTTTGAAGCCGAGATCTGTCCATGAAAATTTTCAACTTTTTGAAACCGAAATCTTTTCATGAAAATTTTTAACTTTTTTGAAGCCGAAATCTTTTCATGAAAATGGTCAACTTTTTTGAAGCTGAAATCTTTTCATGAAAATTTTCAACTTTTTGAAGACGAAATATTTTCATGAAAATGTTCAACTTTTTTGAAGCAGAAATCTTTTCATGAAAATCTTAGACTTTTTTGAAGTCTAAATCTTTTCATGTAAATTTTCAACTTTTTTGAAGCAGAAATCTTTTCATGAAAATCTTAGACTTTTTTGAAGTCAAAATCTTTTCATGTAAATTTTCAACTTTTTTGAAGCAGAAATCTTTTCATGAAAATGTTCAACTTTTTTGAAGCCGAAATCTTTTCATGAAAATGTTCAACTTTTTTGAAGCTGAAATCTTTTCATGACAATGTTCAACGTTTTTGAAGCCGAAATCTTTTCATGAAAATGTTCAACTTTTTTGAAGCCGAGATCTTTTCATGAAAATTTTCAACGTTTTTGAAGCCGAAATCTTTTCATGAAAATGTTCAACTTTTTTGAAGCCGAGATCTTTTCATGAAAATTTTCAACTTTTTGAAACCGAAATCTTTTCATGAAAATTTTCAACTTTTTTGAAGCCGAAATCTTTTCATGAAAATGGTCAACTTTTTTGAAGCCGAAATCTTTTCATGAAAATGTTACATTTTTTTGAAGCCGAAATACTTCATGAAAATTTTCAACTTTTTTGAAGCCGAAATCTTTTCATGAAAATGTTCAACTTTTTTGAAGCCGAAATCTTTTCATGAAAATGTTCCATTTTTTTGAAGCCGAAATACTTCATGAAAATGTTCAACTTTTTTGAAGCCGAAATCTTTTCATGAAAATGTTACATTTTTTTGAAGCCGAAATACTTCATGAAAATTTTCAACTTTTTTGAAGCCGAGATCTTTCCATGAAAATTTTCAACTTTTTGAAACCGAAATCTTTTCATGAAAATTTTTAACTTTTTTGAAGCAGAAATCGTTTCATGAAAATCTTAGACTTTTTTGAAGTCTAAATCTTTTCATGTAAATTTTCAACTTTTTTGAAGCAGAAATCTTTTCATGAAAATGTTCAACTTTTTTGAAGTCAAAATCTTTTCATGTAAATTTTCAACTTTTTTGAAGCAGAAATCTTTTCATGAAAATGTTCAACTTTTTTGAAGCCGAAATCTTTTCATGAAAATGTTACATTTTTTTGAAGCCGAAATACTTCATGAAAATTTTCAACTTTTTTGAAGCCGAAATCTTTTCATGAAAATGTTCAACTTTTTTGAAGCCGAAATCTTTTCATGAAAATGTTCCATTTTTTTGAAGCCGAAATACTTCATGAAAATGGTCAACTTTTTTGAAGCCGAAATCTTTTCATGAAAATGTTACATTTTTTTGAAGCCGAAATACTTCATGAAAATTTTCAACTTTTTTGAAGCCGAGATCTTTCCATGAAAATTTTCAACTTTTTGAAACCGAAATCTTTTCATGAAAATTTTTAACTTTTTTGAAGCCGAAATCTTTTCATGAAAATGGTCAACTTTTTTGAAGCCGAAATCTTTTCATGAAAATTTTCAACTTTTTGAAGACGAAATATTTTCATGAAAATTTTCAACTTTTTTGAAGCAGAAATCTTTTCATGAAAATCTTAGACTTTTTTGAAGTCTAAATCTTTTCATGTAAATTTTCAACTTTTTTGAAGCAGAAATCTTTTCATGAAAATGTTCAACTTTTTTGAAGTCAAAATCTTTTCATGTAAATTTTCAACTTTTTTGAAGCAGAAATCTTTTCATGAAAATGTTCAACTTTTTTGAAGCCGAAATCTTTTCATGAAAATGTTCAACTTTTTTGAAGCCGAAATCTTTTCATGAAAATGTTCATTTTTTTTGAAGCCGAAATCTTTTCATGAAAATGTTCCATTTTTTTGAAGCCAAAATACTTCATGAAAATTTTCAACTTTTTTGAAGTCGAAATCTTTTCATGTAAATTTTCAACTTTTTTGAAGCAGAAATCTTTTCATGAAAATGTTCAACTTTTTTGAAGCCGAGATCTTTTCATGAAAATTTTCAACTTTTTGAAACCGAAATCTTTTCATGAAAATTTTCAACTTTTTTGAAGCCGAAATCTTTTCATGAAAATGGTCAACTTTTTTGAAGCCGAAATCTTTTCATGAAAATGTTCAACTTTTTTGAAGCCGAAATCTTTTCATGAAAATCTTAGACTTTTTTGAAGTCGAAATCTTTTCATGTAAATTTTCAACTTTTTTGAAGCAGAAATCTTTTCATGTAAATTTTCAACTTTTTTGAAGCCGAAATCTTTTCATGAAAATGTTCAACTTTTTTGAAGCCGAATTCTTTTCATGAAAATGTTCCATTTTTTTGAAGCCGAAATACTTCATGAAAATTTTCAACTTTTTTGAAGCCGAGATCTTTCCATGAAAATTTTCAACTTTTTTGAAGCCGAAATCTTTTCATGAAAATGGTCAACTTTTTTGAAGCCGAAATCTTTTCATGAAAATGTTACATTTTTTTGAAGCCGAAATACTTCATGAAAATTTTCAACTTTTTTGAAGCCGAAATCTTTTCATGAAAATGTTCAACTTTTTTGAAGCCGAAATCTTTTCATGAAAATGTTCCATTTTTTTGAAGCCGAAATACTTCATGAAAATGGTCAACTTTTTTGAAGCCGAAATCTTTTCATGAAAATGTTCCATTTTTTTGAAGCCGAAATACTTCATGAAAATTTTCAACTTTTTTGAAGCCGAAATACTTCATGAAAATTTTCAACTTTTTTGAAGCCGAAATACTTCATGAAAATTTTCAACTTTTTTGAAGCCGAGATCTTTCCATGATAATTTTCAACTTTTTGAAGCCGAAATCTTTTCATGAAAATTTTTAACTTTTTTGAAGCCGAAATCTTTTCATGAAAATGGTCAACTTTTTTGAAGCCGAAATCTTTTCATGAAAATTTTCAACTTTTTGAAGACGAAATATTTTCATGAAAATTTTCAACTTTTTTGAAGCAGAAATCTTTTCATGAAAATCTTAGACTTTTTTGAAGTCTAAATCTTTTCATGTAAATTTTCAACTTTTTTGAAGCAGAAATCTTTTCATGAAAATGTTCAACTTTTTTGAAGTCAAAATCTTTTCATGTAAATTTTCAACTTTTTTGAAGCAGAAATCTTTTCATGAAAATGTTACATTTTTTTGAAGCCGAAATACTTCATGAAAATGGTCAACTTTTTTGAAGCCGAAATCTTTTCATGAAAATGTTACATTTTTTTGAAGCCGAAATACTTCATGAAAATTTTCAACTTTTTTGAAGCCGAAATCTTTTCATGAAAATTTTCAACTTTTTGAAGCCGAAATCTTTTCATGAAAATTTTCAACTTTTTTGAAGCAGAAATCTTTTCATGAAAATCTTAGACTTTTTTGAAGTCGAAATCTTTTCATGTAAATTTTCAACTTTTTTGAAGTCAAAATCTTTTCATGTAAATTTTCAACTTTTTTGAAGCCGAAATCTTTTCATGAAAATTTTCAACTTTTTTGAAGCAGAAATCTTTTCATGAAAATCTTAGACTTTTTTGAAGTCGAAATCTTTTCATGTAAATTTTCAACTTTTTTGAAGTCAAAATCTTTTCATGTAAATTTTCAACTTTTTTGAAGCCGAAATCTTTTCATGAAAATGTTCAACTTTTTTGAAGTCGAAATCTTTTCATGAAAATGTTCAACTTTTTTGAAGCCGAGATCTTTTCATGAAAATTTTCAACTTTTTGAAACCGAATTCTTTTCATGAAAATTTTCAACTTTTTTGAAGCCGAAATACTTCATGAAAATGGTCAACTTTTTTGAAGCCGAAATCTTTTCATGAAAATGTTACATTTTTTTGAAGCCGAAATACTTCATGAAAATTTTCAACTTTTTTGAAGCCGAAATCTTTTCATGAAAATTTTCAACTTTTTGAAGCCGAAATCTTTTCATGAAAATTTTCAACTTTTTTGAAGCAGAAATCTTTTCATGAAAATCTTAGACTTTTTTGAAGTCGAAATCTTTTCATGTAAATTTTCAACTTTTTTGAAGTCAAAATCTTTTCATGTAAATTTTCAACTTTTTTGAAGCCGAAATCTTTTCATGAAAATGTTCAACTTTTTTGAAGCCGAAATCTTTTCATGAAAATGTTCCATTTTTTTGAAGCCGAAATACTTCATGAAAATTTTCAACTTTTTGAAACCAAAATCTTTTCATGAAAATTTTCAACTTTTTTGAAGCCAAAATCTTTTCCTGAAAATGTTCAACTTTTTTGAAGTCAAAATATTTTCATGTAAATTTTCAACTTTTTTGAAGCAGAAATATTTTCATGAAAATGTTCAACTTTTTTGAAGCCGAAATCTTTTCATGAAAATGTTCCATTTTTTTGAAGCCGAAATACTTCATGAAAATTTTCAACTTTTTTGAAGCCGAGATCTTTCCATGAAAATTTTCAACTTTTTGAAACCGAAATCTTTTCATGAAAATTTTTAACTTTTTTGAAGCCGAAATCTTTTCATGAAAATGGTCAACTTTTTTGAAGCCGAAATCTTTTCATGAAAATTTTCAACTTTTTGAAGACGAAATATTTTCATGAAAATTTTCAACTTTTTTGAAGCAGAAATCTTTTCATGAAAATCTTAGACTTTTTTGAAGTCTAAATCTTTTCATGAAAATTTTCAACTTTTTTGAAGCAGAAATCTTTTCATGAAAATCTTAGACTTTTTTGAAGTCTAAATCTTTTCATGAAAATTTTCAACTTTTTTGAAGCAGAAATCTTTTCATGAAAATGTTCAACTTTTGTGAAGTCAAAATCTTTTCATGTAAATTTTCAACTTTTTTGAAGCCGAAATCTTTTCATGAAAATGTTCAACTTTTTTGAAGCCGAGATCTTTTCATGAAAATTTTCAACTTTTTGAAACCGAATTCTTTTCATGAAAATTTTCAACTTTTTTGAAGCCGAAATACTTCATGAAAATGGTCAACTTTTTTGAAGCCGAGATCTTTTCATGAAAATGTTCAACTTTTTTGAAACCGAATTCTTTTCATGAAAATGTTCAACTTTTTTGAAGCCGAAATACTTCATGAAAATGTTCAACTTTTTTGAAGCCGAAATCTTTTCATGAAAATGTTCAACTTTTTTGAAGCCGAAATCTTTTCATGAAAATGTTCAACTTTTTTGAAGCCGAGATCTTTTCATGAAAATTTTCAACTTTTTGAAACCGAATTCTTTTCATGAAAATTTTCAACTTTTTTGAAGCCGAAATACTTCATGAAAATGGTCAACTTTTTTGATGCCGAGATCTTTTCATGAAAATCTTAGACTTTTTTGAAGTCGAAATCTTTTCATGTAAATTTTCAACTTTTTTGAAGCAGAAATCTTTTCATGAAAATGTTCAACTTTTTTGAAGCCGAAATCTTTTCATGAAAATGTTCAACTTTTTTGAAGTCGAAATCTTTTCATGAAAATGTTCAACTTTTTTGAAGCCGAGATCTTTTCATGAAAATTTTCAACTTTTTGAAACCGAATTCTTTTCATGAAAATGGTCAACTTTTTTGAAGCCGAAATCTTTTCATGAAAATGTTACATTTTTTTGAAGCCGAAATACTTCATGAAAATTTTCAACTTTTTTGAAGCCGAAATCTTTTCATGAAAATTTTCAACTTTTTGAAGCCGAAATCTTTTCATGAAAATTTTCAACTTTTTTGAAGCAGAAATCTTTTCATGAAAATCTTAGACTTTTTTGAAGTCGAAATCTTTTCATGTAAATTTTCAACTTTTTTGAAGTCAAAATCTTTTCATGTAAATTTTCAACTTTTTTGAAGCAGAAATCTTTTCATGAAAATGTTCAACTTTTTTGAAGCCGAAATCTTTTCATGAAAATGTTCAACTTTTTTGAAGCCGAAATCTTTTCATGAAAATGTTCCATTTTTTTGAAGCCGAAATACTTCATGAAAATTTTCAACTTTTTGAAACCAAAATCTTTTCATGAAAATTTTCAACTTTTTTGAAGCCGAAATCTTTTCATGAAAATTTTCAACCTTTTCGAAGCCGAAATCTTTTCATGAAAATTTTTTACTTTTTTGAAGCCGAAATCTTTTCATGAAAATGGTCAACTTTTTTTAAGCCGAAATCGTTTCATGAAAATTTTCAACTTTTTGAAGCCGAAATCTTTTCATGAAAATTTTCAACTTTTTTGAAGCAGAAATCTTTTCATGAAAATGTTCAACTTTTTTGAAGCCGAAATCTTTTCATGAAAATGTTCAACTTTTTTGAAGCCGAAATCTTTTCATGAAAATGTTCAACTTTTTTGAAGTCAAAATCTTTTCATGTAAATTTTCAACTTTTTTGAAGCAGAAATCTTTTCATGAAAATGTTCAACTTTTTTGAAGCCGAAATCTTTTCATGAAAATGTTCCATTTTTTTGAAGCCGAAATACTTCATGAAAATTTTCAACTTTTTTGAAGCCGAGATCTTTCCATGAAAATTTTCAACTTTTTGAAACCGAAATCTTTTCATGAAAATTTTTAACTTTTTTGAAGCCGAAATCTTTTCATGAAAATGGTCAACTTTTTTGAAGCCGAAATCTTTTCATGAAAATTTTCAACTTTTTGAAGACGAAATATTTTCATGAAAATTTTCAACTTTTTTGAAGCAGAAATCTTGTCATGAAAATCTTAGACTTTTTTGAAGTCTAAATCTTTTCATGAAAATTTTCAACTTTTTTGAAGCAGAAATCTTTTCATGAAAATCTTAGACTTTTTTGAAGTCTAAATCTTTTCATGAAAATTTTCAACTTTTTTGAAGCAGAAATCTTTTCATGAAAATGTTCAACTTTTGTGAAGTCAAAATCTTTTCATGTAAATTTTCAACTTTTTTGAAGCCGAAATCTTTTCATGAAAATGTTCAACTTTTTTGAAGCCGAGATCTTTTCATGAAAATTTTCAACTTTTTGAAACCGAATTCTTTTCATGAAAATTTTCAACTTTTTTGAAGCCGAAATACTTCATGAAAATGGTCAACTTTTTTGAAGCCGAGATCTTTTCATGAAAATGTTCAACTTTTTTGAAACCGAATTCTTTTCATGAAAATGTTCAACTTTTTTGAAGCCGAAATACTTCATGAAAATGTTCAACTTTTTTGAAGCCGAAATCTTTTCATGAAAATGTTCAACTTTTTTGAAGCCGAGATCTTTTCATGAAAATTTTCAACTTTTTGAAACCGAATTCTTTTCATGAAAATTTTCAACTTTTTTGAAGCCGAAATACTTCATGAAAATGGTCAACTTTTTTGATGCCGAGATCTTTCCATGAAAATTTTCAACTTTTTGAAACCGAATTCTTTTCATGAAAATGTTCAACTTTTTTGAAGCCGAAATCTTTTCATGAAAATTTTCAACTTTTTTGAAGCCGAGATCTTTTCATGAAAATGTTCAACTTTTTTGAAGCCGAAATCTTTTCATGAAAATGTTCATTTTTTTTGAAGCCGAAATCTTTTCATGAAAATGTTCCATTTTTTTGAAGCCAAAATACTTCATGAAAATTTTCAACTTTTTTGAAGTCGAAATCTTTTCATGTAAATTTTCAACTTTTTTGAAGCAGAAATCTTTTCATGAAAATGTTCAACTTTTTTGAAGCCGAAATCTTTTCATGAAAATGTTCCATTTTTTTCAAACCGAAATACTTCATGAAAATTTTCAACTTTTTTGAAGCCGAAATCTTTTCATGAAAATGTTCAACTTTTTTGAAGCCGAAATCTTTTCATGAAAATCTTAGACTTTTTTGAAGTCGAAATCTTTTCATGTAAATTTTCAACTTTTTTGAAACCGAAATCTTTTCATGAAAATGTTCAACTTTTTTGAAGTCAAAATCTTTTCATGTAAATTTTCAACTTTTTTGAAGCAGAAATCTTTTCATGAAAATGTTCAACTTTTTTGAAGCCGAAATCTTTTCATGAAAATGTTCAACTTTTTTGAAGCCGAAATCTTTTCATGAAAATGTTCAACTTTTTTGAAGCCGAGATCTTTTCATGAAAATTTTCAACTTTTTGAAACCGAATTCTTTTCATGAAAATTTTCAACTTTTTTGAAGCCGAAATACTTCATGAAAATGGTCAACTTTTTTGAAGCCGAAATCTTTTCATGAAAATGTTACATTTTTTTGAAGCCGAAATACTTCATGAAAATTTTCAACTTTTTTGAAGCCGAGATCTTTCCATGAAAATTTTCAACTTTTTGAAACCGAAATCTTTTCATGAAAATTTTCAACTTTTTTGAAGCCGAAATCTTTTCATGAAAATGGTCAACTTTTTTGAAGTCGAAATCTTTTCATGTAAATTTTCAACTTTTTTGAAGCAGAAATCTTTTCATGAAAATGTTCAACTTTTTTGAAGCCGAAATCTTTTCATGAAAATGTTCCATTTTTTTCAAACCGAAATACTTCATGAAAATTTTCAACTTTTTTGAAGCCGAAATCTTTTCATGAAAATGTTCAACTTTTTTGAAGCCGAAATCTTTTCATGAAAATCTTAGACTTTTTTGAAGTCGAAATCTTTTCATGTAAATTTTCAACTTTTTTGAAGCCGAAATCTTTTCATGAAAATTTTCAACTTTTTGAAGCCGAAATCTTTTCATGAAAATCTTAGACTTTTTTGAAGTCGAAATCTTTTCATGTAAATTTTCAACTTTTTTGAAGCAGAAATCTTTTCATGAAAATGTTCAACTTTTTTGAAGCCGAAATCTTTTCATGAAAATGTTCAACTTTTTTGAAGCCGAAATCTTTTCATGAAAATGTTCAACTTTTTTGAAGCCGAGATCTTTTCATGAAAATTTTCAACTTTTTGAAACCGAATTCTTTTCATGAAAATTTTCAACTTTTTTGAAGCCGAAATACTTCATGAAAATGGTCAACTTTTTTGAAGCCGAAATCTTTTCATGAAAATGTTACATTTTTTTGAAGCCGAAATACTTCATGAAAATTTTCAACTTTTTTGAAGCCGAGATCTTTCCATGAAAATGGTCAACTTTTTTTAAGCCGAAATCTTTTCATGAAAATTTTCAACTTTTTGAAGACGAAATATTTTCATGAAAATTTTCAACTTTTTTGAAGCAGAAATCTTTTCATGAAAATCTTAGACTTTTTTGAAGTCTAAATCTTTTCATGAAAATTTTCAACTTTTTTGAAGCAGAAATCTTTTCATGAAAATCTTAGACTTTTTTGAAGTCTAAATCTTTCCATGAAAATTTTCAACTTTTTTGAAGCAGAAATCTTTTCATGAAAATGTTCAACTTTTTTGAAGTCAAAATCTTTTCATGTAAATTTTCAACTTTTTTGAAGCAGAAATCTTTTCATGAAAATGTTCAACTTTTTTGAAGCCGAGATCTTTTCATGAAAATTTTCAACTTTTTGAAACCGAATTCTTTTCATGAAAATTTTCAACTTTTTGAAACCGAATTCTTTTCATGAAAATTTTCAACTTTTTTGAAGCCGAGATCTTTTCATGAAAATGTTCAACTTTTTTGAAACCGAATTCTTTTCATGAAAATTTTCAACTTTTTTGAAGCCGAAATACTTCATGAAAATGTTCAACTTTTTTGAAGCCGAAATCTTTTCATGAAAATGTTCAACTTTTTTGAAGCCGAAATCTTTTCATGAAAATGTTCAACTTTTTTGAAGCCGAGATCTTTTCATGAAAATTTTCAACTTTTTGAAACCGAATTCTTTTCATGAAAATTTTCAACTTTTTTGAAGCCGAAATACTTCATGAAAATGGTCAACTTTTTTGATGCCGAGATCTTTCCATGAAAATTTTCAACTTTTTTGAAGCCGAGATCTTTTCATGAAAATGTTCAACTTTTTTGAAGCCGAAATCTTTTCATGAAAATGTTCATTTTTTTTGAAGCCGAAATCTTTTCATGAAAATGTTCCATTTTTTTGAAGCCAAAATACTTCATGAAAATTTTCAACTTTTTTGAAGTCGAAATCTTTTCATGTAAATTTTCAACTTTTTTGAAGCAGAAATCTTTTCATGAAAATGTTCAACTTTTTTGAAGCCGAAATCTTTTCATGAAAATGTTCCATTTTTTTCAAACCGAAATACTTCATGAAAATTTTCAACTTTTTTGAAGCCGAAATCTTTTCATGAAAATGTTCAACTTTTTTGAAGCCGAAATCTTTTCATGAAAATCTTAGACTTTTTTGAAGTCGAAATCTTTTCATGTAAATTTTCAACTTTTTTGAAGCCGAAATCTTTTCATGAAAATGTTCAACTTTTTTGAAGCCGAAATCTTTTCATGAAAATGGTCAACTTTTTTTAAGCCGAAATCGTTTCATGAAAATTTTCAACTTTTTGAAGCCGAAATCTTTTCATGAAAATTTTCAACTTTTTTGAAGCAGAAATCTTTTCATGAAAATGTTCAACTTCTTTGAAGCCGAAATATTTTCATGAAAATGTTCAACTTTTTTGAAGCCGAAATACTTCATGAAAATTTTCAACTTTTTTGAAGCCGAGATCTTTCCATGTTAATTTTCAACTTTTTTGAAGCCGAGATCTTTCCATGAAAATTTTCAACTTTTTGAAACCGAAATCTTTTCATGAAAATGTTTAACTTTTTTGAAGCCGAAATCTTTTCATGAAAATGGTCAACTTTTTTGAAGCCGAAATCTTTTCATGAAAATTTTCAACTTTTTTGAAGCCGAAATCTTTTCATGAAAATGTTCAACTTTTTTGAAGCCGAAATCTTTTCATGAAAATGGTCAACTTTTTTTAAGCCGAAATCGTTTCATGAAAATTTTCAACTTTTTGAAGCCGAAATCTTTTCATGAAAATTTTCAACTTTTTTGAAGCCGAAATCTTTTCATGAAAATGTTCAACTTTTTGAAGCCGAAATCTTTTCATGAAAATGTTCAACTTTTTGAAGCCGAAATCTTTTCATGAAAATGTTCAACTTTTTTGAAGTCAAAATCTTTTCATGTAAATTTTCAACTTTTTTGAAGCCGAAATCTTTTCATGAAAATGTTCAACTTTTTTGAAGCCGAAATCTTTTCATGAAAATGTTCCATTTTTTTGAAGCCGAAATCTTTTCATGAAAGTTTTCAACTTTTTTGAAGCCGAGATCTTTCCACGAAAATTTTCAACTTTTTTGAAGCCGAGATCTTTCCATGAAAATTTTCAACTTTTTGAAACCGAAATCTTTTCATGAAAATTTTTAACTTTTTTGAAGCCGAAATCTTTTCATGAAAATGGTCAACTTTTTTGAAGCCGAAATCTTTTCATGAAAATTTTCAACTTTTTGAAGACGAAATATTTTCATGAAAATTTTCAACTTTTTTGAAGCAGAAATCTTTTCATGAAAATCTTAGACTTTTTTGAAGTCTAAATCTTTTCATGTAAATTTTCAACTTTTTTGAAGCAGAAATCTTTTCATGAAAATGTTCAACTTTTTTGAAGTCAAAATCTTTTCATGTAAATTTTCAACTTTTTTGAAGCAGAAATCTTTTCATGAAAATGTTCAACTTTTTTGAAGCCGAAATCTTTTCATGAAAATGTTCAACTTTTTTGAAGCCGAAATCTTTTCATGAAAATGTTCCATTTTTTTGAAGCCGAAATACTTCATGAAAATTTTCAACTTTTTGAAACCAAAATCGTTTCATGAAAATTTTCAACTTTTTTGAAGCCGAAATCTTTTCATGAAAATTTTCAACTTTTTTGAAGCCGAGATCTTTTCATGAAAATTTTCAACTTTTTGAAACCGAAATCTTTTCATGAAAATGTTCAACTTTTTTGAAGCCGAAATCTTTTCATGAAAATGGTCAACTTTTTTTAAGCCGAAATCGTTTCATGAAAATTTTCAACTTTTTGAAGCCGAAATCTTTTCATGACAATGTTCAACTTTTTTGAAGCCGAAATCTTTTCATGAATATGTTCAACTTTTTTGAAGCCGAAATCTTTTCATGAAAATCTTAGACTTTTTTGAAGTCGAAATCTTTTCATGAAAATTTTCAACTTTTTTGAAGCCGAAATCTTTTCATGAAAATGTTCCATTTTTTTGAAGCCGACATACTTCATGAAAATGGTCAACTTTTTTGAAGCCGAAATCTTTTCATGAAAATGTTACATTTTTTTGAAGCCGAAATACTTCATGAAAATTTTTAACTTTTTTGAAGCCGAGATCTTTCCATGAAAATTTTCAACTTTTTGAAACCGAAATCTTTTCATGAAAATTTTTAACTTTTTTGAAGCCGAAATCTTTTCATGAAAATGGTCAACTTTTTTGAAGCCGAAATATTTTCATGAAAATTTTCAACTTTTTGAAGACGAAATATTTTCATGAAAATTTTCAACTTTTTTGAAGCAGAAATCTTTTCATGAAAATCTTAGACTTTTTTGAAGTCTAAATCTTTTCATGTAAATTTTAGACTTTTTTGAAGCAGAAATCTTTTCATGAAAATGTTCAACTTTTTTGAAGCCGAAATCTTTTCATGAAAATGTTCAACTTTTTTGAAGCCGAAATCTTTTCATGAAAATGTTCATTTTTTTTGAAGCCGAAATCTTTTCATGAAAATGTTCCATTTTTTTGAAGCCGAAATACTTCATGAAAATTTTCAACTTTTTTGAAGCCGAGATCTTTCCATGAAAATTTTCAACTTTTTTGAAGCCAAGATCTTTCCATGAAAATTTTCAACTTTTTGAAACCGAAATCTTTTCATGAAAATTTTTAACTTTTTTGAAGTCTAAATCTTTTCATGTAAATTTTCAACTTTTTTGAAGCAGAAATCTTTTCATGAAAATGTTCAACTTTTTTGAAGTCAAAATCTTTTCATGTAAATTTTCAACTTTTTTGAAGCAGAAATCTTTTCATGAAAATGTTCAACTTTTTTGAAGCCGAAATCTTTTCATGAAAATGTTCAACTTTTTTGAAGCCGAAATCTTTTCATGAAAATGTTCAACTTTTTTGAAGCCGAGATCTTTCCATGAAAATTTTCAACTTTTTGAAGCCGAAATCTTTTCATGAAAATGGTCAACTTTTTTGAAGCCGAAATCTTTTCATGAAAATGTTACATTTTTTTGAAGCCGAAATCTTTTCATGAAAATGTTCAACTTTTTTGAAGCCGAGATCTTTTCATGAAAATTTTCAACTTTTTGAAACCGAATTCTTTTCATGAAAATTTTCAACTTTTTTGAAGCCGAAATACTTCATGAAAATGGTCAAATTTTTTGAAGCCGAAATCTTTTCATGAAAATGTTACATTTTTTTGAAGCCGAAATACTTCATGAAAATTTTCAACTTTTTGAAACCAAAATCGTTTCATGAAAATTTTCAACTTTTTTGAAGCCGAAATCTTTTCATGAAAATTTTCAACTTTTTTGAAGCCGAGATCTTTTCATGAAAATTTTCAACTTTTTGAAACCGAAATCTTTTCATGAAAATTTTCAACTTTTTTGAAGCCGAAATCTTTTCATGAAAATGGTCAACTTTTTTTAAGCCGAAATCGTTTCATGAAAATTTTCAACTTTTTGAAGCCGAAATCTTTTCATGACAATGTTCAACTTTTTTGAAGCCGAAATCTTTTCATGAATATGTTCCATTTTTTTGAAGCCGAGATCTTTTCATGAAAATGTTCAACTTTTTTGAAACCGAAATCTTTTCATGAAAATTTTCAACTTTTTTGAAGCCGAAATCTTTTCATGAAAATGGTCAACTTTTTTGAAGCCGAAATCTTTTCATGAAAATGTTACATTTTTTTGAAGCCGAAATCTTTTCATGAAAATGTTCAACTTTTTTGAAGCCGAGATCTTTTCATGAAAATTTTCAACTTTTTGAAACCGAATTCTTTTCATGAAAATTTTCAACTTTTTTGAAGCCGAAATACTTCATGAAAATGGTCAACTTTTTTGAAGCCGAAATCTTTTCATGAAAATGTTACATTTTTTTGAAGCCGAAATACTTCATGAAAATTTTCAACTTTTTTGAAGCCGAGATCTTTCCATGAAAATTTTCAACTTTTTGAAACCGAAATCTTTTCATGAAAATTTTCAACTTTTTCGAAGCCGAAATCTTTTCATGAAAATGGTCAACTTTTTTGAAGCAGAAATCTTTTCATGAAAATTTTCAACTTTTTTGAAGCAGAAATCTTTTCATGAAAATCTTAGACTTTTTTGAAGTCGAAATCTTTTCATGTAAATTTTCAACTTTTTTGAAGTCAAAATCTTTTCATGTAAATTTTCAACTTTTTTGAAGCAGAAATCTTTTCATGAAAATGTTCAACTTTTTTGAAGCCGAAATCTTTTCATGAAAATTTTCAACTTTTTTGAAGCCGAGATCTTTTCATGAAAATTTTCAACTTTTTGAAACCGAAATCTTTTCATGAAAATTTTCAACTTTTTTGAAGCCGAAATCTTTTCATGAAAATTTTCAACTTTTTTGAAGCCGAAATCTTTTCATGAAAATGGTCAACTTTTTTTAAGCCGAAATCGTTTCATGAAAATTTTCAACTTTTTGAAGCCGAAATCTTTTCATGAAAATTTTCAACTTTTTTGAAGCAGAAATCTTTTCATGAAAATTTTCAACTTTTTTGAAGCCGAAATCTTTTCATGAAAATGTTCCATTTTTTTGAAGCCAAAATACTTCATGAAAATTTTCAACTTTTTTGAAGTCGAAATCTTTTCATGAAAATTTTCAACTTTTTTGAAGCCGAAATCTTTTCATGAAAATGGTCAACTTTTTTGAAGCAGAAATCTTTTCATGAAAATTTTCAACTTTTTTGAAACAGAAATCTTTTCATGAAAATCTTAGACTTTTTTGAAGTCGAAATCTTTTCATGTAAATTTTCAACTTTTTTGAAGTCAAAATCTTTTCATGTAAATTTTCAACTTTTTTGAAGCAGAAATCTTTTCATGAAAATGTTCAACTTTTTTGAAGCCGAAATCTTTTCATGAAAATTTTCAACTTTTTTGAAGCCGAGATCTTTTCATGAAAATTTTCAACTTTTTGAAACCGAAATCTTTTCATGAAAATTTTCAACTTTTTTGAAGCCGAAATCTTTTCATGAAAATTTTCAACTTTTTTGAAGCCGAAATCTTTTCATGAAAATGGTCAACTTTTTTTAAGCCGAAATCGTTTCATGAAAATTTTCAACTTTTTGAAGCCGAAATCTTTTCATGAAAATTTTCAACTTTTTTGAAGCAGAAATCTTTTCATGAAAATTTTCAACTTTTTTGAAGCCGAAATCTTTTCATGAAAATGTTCCATTTTTTTGAAGCCAAAATACTTCATGAAAATTTTCAACTTTTTTGAAGTCGAAATCTTTTCATGAAAATTTTCAACTTTTTTGAAGCCGAAATCTTTTCATGAAAATGGTCAACTTTTTTGAAGCCGAAATCTTTTCATGAAAATTTTCAACTTTTTGAAGTCAAAATATTTTCATGAAAATTTTCAACTTTTTTGAAGCAGAAATCTTTTCATGAAAATCTTAGACTTTTTTGAAGCTGAAATCTTTTCATGAAAATGTTCAACTTTTTTGAAGCCGAAATCTTTTCATGAAAATGTTCAACTTTTTTGAAGCCGAAATCTTTTCATGAAAATGTTCCATTTTTTTGAAGCCGAAATACTTCATGAAAATTTTCAACTTTTTGAAACCGAAATCTTTTCATGAAAATTTTCAACTTTTTTGAAGCCGAAATCTTTTCATGAAAATTTTCAACTTTTTTGAAGCCGAGATCTTTTCATGAAAATTTTCAACTTTTTGAAACCGAAATCTTTTCATGAAAATTTTCAACTTTTTTGAAGCCGAAATCGTTTCATGAAAATTTTCAACTTTTTGAAACCGAAATCTTTTCATGAAAATTTTCAACTTTTTTGAAGCCGAGATCTTTCCATGAAAATTTTCAACTTTTTGAAACCGAAATCTTTTCATGAAAATTTTTAACTTTTTTGAAGCCGAAATCTTTTCATGAAAATTTTCAACTTTTTTGAAGCAGAAATCTTTTCATGAAAATCTTAGACTTTTTTGAAGTCTAAATCTTTTCATGAAAATTTTCAACTTTTTTGAAGCAGAAATCTTTTCATGAAAATTTTCAACTTTTTTGAAGCCGAAATACTTCATGAAAATGTTCAACTTTTTTGAAGCCGAAATCTTTTCATGAAAATGTTCAACTTTTTTGAAGCCGAAATCTTTTCATGAAAATGTTCAACTTTTTTGAAGCCGAAATCTTTTCATGAAAATGTTCAACTTTTTTGAAGCCGAAATCTTTTCATGAAAATGTTCAACTTTTTTGAAGCCGAGATCTTTTCATGAAAATTTTCAACTTTTTGAAACCGAATTCTTTTCATGAAAATTTTCAACTTTTTTGAAGCCGAAATACTTCATGAAAATGGTCAACTTTTTTGATGCCGAGATCTTTCCATGAAAATTTTCAACTTTTTGAAACCGAATTCTTTTCATGAAAATTTTCAACTTTTTTGAAGCCGAAATCTTTTCATGAAAATTTTCAACTTTTTTGAAGCCGAGATCTTTTCATGAAAATGTTCAACTTTTTTGAAGCCGAAATCTTTTCATGAAAATGTTCATTTTTTTTGAAGCCGAAATCTTTTCATGAAAATGTTCAACTTTTTTGAAGCTGAAATCTTTTCATGACAATGTTCAACTTTTTTGAAGCCGAAATCTTTTCATGAAAATGTTCCATTTTTCTGAAGCCGAGATCTTTTCATGAAAATGTTCAACTTTTTTGAAACCGAAATCTTTTCATGAAAATTTTCAACTTTTTTGAAGCCGAAATCTTTTCATGAAAATGGTCAACTTTTTTGAAGCCGAAATCTTTTCATGAAAATGTTCCATTTTTTTGGAGCCGACATACTTCATGAAAATGGTCAACTTTTTTGAAGCCGAAATCTTTTCATGAAAATGTTACATTTTTTTGAAGCCGAAATACTTCATGAAAATTTTCAACTTTTTTGAAGCCGAGATCTTTTCATGAAAATTTTCAACTTTTTGAAACCGAAATCTTTTCATGAAAATTTTCAACTTTTTTGAAGCCGAAATCTTTTCATGAAAATGGTCAACTTTTTTTAAGCCGAAATCGTTTCATGAAAATTTTCAACTTTTTGAAGCCGAAATCTTTTCATGAAAATTTTCAACTTTTTTGAAGCAGAAATCTTTTCATGAAAATGTTCAACTTTTTTGAAGCTGAAATCTTTTCATGACAATGTTCAACTTTTTTGAAGCCGAAATCTTTTCATGAAAATGTTCCATTTTTTTGAAGCCGAGATCTTTTCATGAAAATGTTCAACTTTTTTGAAACCGAAATCTTTTCATGAAAATTTTCAACTTTTTTGAAGCCGAATTCTTTTCATGAAAATGGTCAACTTTTTTGAAGCCGAAATCTTTTCATGAAAATGTTCCATTTTTTTGAAGCCGACATACTTCATGAAAATGGTCAACTTTTTTGAAGCCGAAATCTTTTCATGAAAATGTTACATTTTTTTGAAGCCGAAATACTTCATGAAAATTTTCAACTTTTTTGAAGCCGAGATCTTTCCATGAAAATTTTCAACTTTTTGAAACCGAAATCTTTTCATGAAAATTTTTAACTTTTTTGAAGCCGAAATCTTTTCATGAAAATGGTCAACTTTTTTGAAGCCGAAATATTTTCATGAAAATTTTCAACTTTTTGAAGACGAAATATTTTCATGAAAATTTTCAACTTTTTTGAAGCAGAAATCTTTTCATGAAAATCTTAGACTTTTTTGAAGTCTAAATCTTTTCATGTAAATTTTAGACTTTTTTGAAGCAGAAATCTTTGCATGAAAATGTTCAACTTTTTTGAAGCCGAAATCTTTTCATGAAAATGTTCAACTTTTTTGAAGCCGAAATCTTTTCATGAAAATGTTCATTTTTTTTGAAGCCGAAATCTTTTCATGAAAATGTTCCATTTTTTTGAAGCCAAAATACTTCATGAAAATTTTCAACTTTTTGAAGTCGAAATCTTTTCATGTAAATTTTCAACTTTTTTGAAGCAGAAAACTTTTCATGAAAATGTTCAACTTTTTTGAAGCCGAAATCTTTTCATGAAAATGTTCCATTTTTTTCAAACCGAAATACTTCATGAAAATTTTCAACTTTTTTGAAGCCGAAATCTTTTCATGAAAATGTTCAACTTTTTTGAAGCCGAAATCTTTTCATGAAAATCTTAGACTTTTTTGAAGTCGAAATCTTTTCATGTAAATTTTCAACTTTTTTGAAAAAGAAATCTTTTCATGTAAATGTTCAACTTTTTTGAAGCCGAAATCTTTTCATGAAAATTTTCAACTTTTTGAAGCCGAAATCTTTTCATGAAAATTTTCAACTTTTTTGAAGCCGAAATCTTTTCATGAAAATCTTAGACTTTTTTGAAGTCGAAATCTTTTCATGTAAATTTTCAACTTTTTTGAAGCAGAAATCTTTTCATGAAAATGTTCAACTTTTTTGAAGCCGAAATCTTTTCATGAAAATGTTCCATTTTTTTGAAGCCGAAATACTTCATGAAAATTTTCAACTTTTTGAAACCAAAATCGTTTCATGAAAATTTTCAACTTTTTTGAAGCCGAGATCTTTCCATGAAAATTTTCAACTTTTTGAAACCGAAATCTTTTCATGAAAATGTTTAACTTTTTTGAAGCCGAAATCTTTTCATGAAAATGGTCAACTTTTTTGAAGCTGAAATCTTTTCATGACAATGTTCAACTTTTTTGAAGCCGAAATCTTTTCATGAAAATGTTCCATTTTTTTGAAGCCGAGATCTTTTCATGAAAATGTTCAACTTTTTTGAAACCGAAATCTTTTCATGAAAATTTTCAACTTTTTTGAAGCCGAAATCTTTTCATGAAAATGGTCAACTTTTTTGAAGCCGAAATCTTTTCATGAAAATGTTCCATTTTTTTGAAGCCGAGATCTTTTCATGAAAATTTTCAACTTTTTGAAACCGAAATCTTTTCATGAAAATTTTCAACTTTTTTGAAGCCGAAATCTTTTCATGAAAATGGTCAACTTTTTTGAAGTCGAAATCTTTTCATGTAAATTTTCAACTTTTTTGAAGTCAAAATCTTTTCATGAAAATTTTCAACTTTTTTGTAGCCGAAATCTTTTCATGAAAATGTTCAACTTTTTTGAAGCCGAAATCTTTTCATGAAAATGTTCAACTTTTTTGAAGCCGAAATCTTTTCATGAAAATGTTCCATTTTTTTGAAGCCGAAATACTTCATGAAAATTTTCAACTTTTTGAAACCAAAATCGTTTCATGAAAATTTTCAACTTTTTTGAAGCCGAAATCTTTTCATGAAAATTTTCAACTTTTTTGAAGCCGAGATCTTTTCATGAAAATTTTCAACTTTTTGAAACCGAAATCTTTTCATGAAAATTTTCAACTTTTTTGAAGCCGAAATCTTTTCATGAAAATGGTCAACTTTTTTTAAGCCGAAATCGTTTCATGAAAATTTTCAACTTTTTGAAGCCGAAATCTTTTCATGAAAATTTTCAACTTTTTTGAAGCAGAAATCTTTTCATGAAAATGTTCAACTTTTTTGAAGCTGAAATCTTTTCATGACAATGTTCAACTTTTTTGAAGCCGAAATCTTTTCATGAAAATGTTCCATTTTTTTGAAGCCGAGATCTTTTCATGAAAATGTTCAACTTTTTTGAAACCGAAATCTTTTCATGAAAATTTTCAACTTTTTTGAAGCCGAAATCTTTTCATGAAAATGGTCAACTTTTTTGAAGCCGAAATCTTTTCATGAAAATGTTCCATTTTTTTGGAGCCGACATACTTCATGAAAATGGTCAACTTTTTTGAAGCCGAAATCTTTTCATGAAAATGTTACATTTTTTTGAAGCCGAAATACTTCATGAAAATTTTCAACTTTTTTGAAGCCGAGATCTTTTCATGAAAATTTTCAACTTTTTGAAACCGAAATCTTTTCATGAAAATTTTCAACTTTTTTGAAGCCGAAATCTTTTCATGAAAATGGTCAACTTTTTTTAAGCCGAAATCGTTTCAGGAAAATTTTCAACTTTTTGAAGCCGAAATCTTTTCATGAAAATTTTCAACTTTTTTGAAGCAGAAATCTTTTCATGAAAATGTTCAACTTTTTTGAAGCTGAAATCTTTTCATGACAATGTTCAACTTTTTTGAAGCCGAAATCTTTTCATGAAAATGTTCCATTTTTTTGAAGCCGAGATCTTTTCATGAAAATGTTCAACTTTTTTGAAACCGAAATCTTTTCATGAAAATTTTCAACTTTTTTGAAGCCGAAATCTTTTCATGAAAATGGTCAACTTTTTTGAAGCCGAAATCTTTTCATGAAAATGTTCCATTTTTTTGAAGCCGACATACTTCATGAAAATGGTCAACTTTTTTGAAGCCGAAATCTTTTCATGAAAATGTTACATTTTTTTGAAGCCGAAATACTTCATGAAAATTTTCAACTTTTTTGAAGCCGAGATCTTTCCATGAAAATTTTCAACTTTTTGAAACCGAAATCTTTTCATGAAAATTTTTAACTTTTTTGAAGCCGAAATCTTTTCATGAAAATGGTCAACTTTTTTGAAGCCGAAATATTTTCATGAAAATTTTCAACTTTTTGAAGACGAAATATTTTCATGAAAATTTTCAACTTTTTTGAAGCAGAAATCTTTTCATGAAAATCTTAGACTTTTTTGAAGTCTAAATCTTTTCATGTAAATTTTAGACTTTTTTGAAGCAGAAATCTTTTCATGAAAATGTTCAACTTTTTTGAAGCCGAAATCTTTTCATGAAAATGTTCAACTTTTTTGAAGCCGAAATCTTTTCATGAAAATGTTCATTTTTTTTGAAGCCGAAATCTTTTCATGAAAATGTTCCATTTTTTTGAAGCCAAAATACTTCATGAAAATTTTCAACTTTTTGAAGTCGAAATCTTTTCATGTAAATTTTCAACTTTTTTGAAGCAGAAAACTTTTCATGAAAATGTTCAACTTTTTTGAAGCCGAAATCTTTTCATGAAAATGTTCCATTTTTTTCAAACCGAAATACTTCATGAAAATTTTCAACTTTTTTGAAGCCGAAATCTTTTCATGAAAATGTTCAACTTTTTTGAAGCCGAAATCTTTTCATGAAAATCTTAGACTTTTTTGAAGTCGAAATCTTTTCATGTAAATTTTCAACTTTTTTGAAGCAGAAATCTTTTCATGAAAATGTTCAACTTTTTTGAAGCCGAAATCTTTTCATGAAAATGTTCCATTTTTTTGAAGCCGAAATACTTCATGAAAATTTTCAACTTTTTTGAAGCCGAGATCTTTCCATGAAAATTTTCAACTTTTTTGAAGCCAAGATCTGTCCATGAAAATTTTCAACTTTTTGAAACCGAAATCTTTTCATGAAAATTTTTAACTTTTTTGAAGCCGAAATCTTTTCATGAAAATGGTCAACTTTTTTGAAGCCGAAATCTTTTCATGAAAATTTTCAACTTTTTGAAGACGAAATATTTTCATGAAAATTTTCAACTTTTTTGAAGCAGAAATCTTTTCATGAAAATCTTAGACTTTTTTGAAGTCTAAATCTTTTCATGTAAATTTTCAACTTTTTTGAAGCAGAAATCTTTTCATGAAAATGTTCAACTTTTTTGAAGTCAAAATCTTTTCATGTAAATTTTCAACTTTTTTGAAGCAGAAATCTTTTCATGAAAATGTTCAACTTTTTTGAAGCCGAAATCTTTTCATGAAAATGTTCAACTTTTTTGAAGCCGAAATCTTTTCATGAAAATGTTCAACTTTTTTGAAGCCGAGATCTTTCCATGAAAATTTTCAACTTTTTGAAACCGAAATCTTTTCATGAAAATTTTCAACTTTTTTGAAGCCGAAATCTTTTCATGAAAATGGTCAACTTTTTTGAAGCCGAAATATTTTCATGAAAATTTTCAACTTTTTTGAAGCCGAAATCTTTTCATGAAAATGTTCAACTTTTTTGAAGCCGAGATCTTTCCATGAAAATTTTCAACTTTTTGAAACCGAAATCTTTTCATGAAAATTTTCAACTTTTTTGAAGCCGAAATCTTTTCATGAAAATGGTCAACTTTTTTGAAGCCGAAATATTTTCATGAAAATTTTCAACTTTTTTGAAGCAGAAATCTTTTCATGAAAATCTTAGACTTTTTTGAAGTCGAAATCTTTTCATGAAAATTTTCAACTTTTTTGAAGCCGAAATCTTTTCATGAAAATCTTAGACTTTTTTGAAGTCGAAATCTTTTCATGTAAATTTTCAACTTTTTTGAAGCAGAAATCTTTTCATGAAAATGTTCAACTTTTTTGAAGCCGAAATCTTTTCATTAAAATGTTCCATTTTTTTGAAGCCGAAATACTTCATGAAAATTTTCAACTTTTTTGAAGCAGAAATCTTTTCATGAAAATCTTAGACTTTTTTGAAGTCGAAATCTTTTCATGTAAATTTTCAACTTTTTTGAAGTCAAAATCTTTTCATGTAAATTTTCAACTATTTTGAAGTAGAAAACTTTTCATGAAAATGTTCAACTTTTTTGAAGCCGAAATCTTTTCATGAAAATGTTACATTTTTTTGAAGCCGAAATACTTCATGAAAATTTTCAACTTTTTTGAAGCCGAAATCTTTTCATGAAAATTTTTAACTTTTTTGAAGCCGAAATCTTTTCATGAAAATGGTCAACTTTTTTGAAGCCGAAATATTTTCATGAAAATTTTCAACTTTTTGAAGACGAAATATTTTCATGAAAATTTTCAACTTTTTTGAAGCAGAAATCTTTTCATGAAAATCTTAGACTTTTTTGAAGTCTAAATCTTTTCATGTAAATTTTAGACTTTTTTGAAGCAGAAATCTTTTCATGAAAATGTTCAACTTTTTTGAAGCCGAAATCTTTTCATGAAAATGTTCAACTTTTTTGAAGCCGAAATCTTTTCATGAAAATGTTCATTTTTTTTGAAGCCGAAATCTTTTCATGAAAATGTTCCATTTTTTTGAAGCCAAAATACTTCATGAAAATTTTCAACTTTTTGAAGTCGAAATCTTTTCATGTAAATTTTCAACTTTTTTGAAGCAGAAAACTTTTCATGAAAATGTTCAACTTTTTTGAAGCCGAAATCTTTTCATGAAAATGTTCCATTTTTTTCAAACCGAAATACTTCATGAAAATTTTCAACTTTTTTGAAGCCGAAATCTTTTCATGAAAATGTTCAACTTTTTTGAAGCCGAAATCTTTTCATGAAAATCTTAGACTTTTTTGAAGTCGAAATCTTTTCATGTAAATTTTCAACTTTTTTGAAGCAGAAATCTTTTCATGAAAATGTTCAACTTTTTTGAAGCCGAAATCTTTTCATGAAAATGTTCCATTTTTTTGAAGCCGAAATACTTCATGAAAATTTTCAACTTTTTTGAAGCCGAGATCTTTCCATGAAAATTTTCAACTTTTTTGAAGCCAAGATCTTTCCATGAAAATTTTCAACTTTTTGAAACCGAAATCTTTTCATGAAAATTTTTAACTTTTTTGAAGTCTAAATCTTTTCATGTAAATTTTCAACTTTTTTGAAGCAGAAATCTTTTCATGAAAATGTTCAACTTTTTTGAAGTCAAAATCTTTTCATGTAAATTTTCAACTTTTTTGAAGCAGAAATCTTTTCATGAAAATGTTCAACTTTTTTGAAGCCGAAATCTTTTCATGAAAATGTTCAACTTTTTTGAAGCCGAAATCTTTTCATGAAAATGTTCAACTTTTTTGAAGCCGAGATCTTTCCATGAAAATTTTCAACTTTTTGAAACCGAAATCTTTTCATGAAAATTTTCAACTTTTTTGAAGCCGAAATCTTTTCATGAAAATGGTCAACTTTTTTGAAGCCGAAATATTTTCATGAAAATTTTCAACTTTTTTGAAGCCGAAATCTTTTCATGAAAATGTTCAACTTTTTTGAAGCCGAGATCTTTCCATGAAAATTTTCAACTTTTTGAAACCGAAATCTTTTCATGAAAATTTTCAACTTTTTTGAAGCCGAAATCTTTTCATGAAAATGGTCAACTTTTTTGAAGCCGAAATATTTTCATGAAAATTTTCAACTTTTTTGAAGCAGAAATCTTTTCATGAAAATCTTAGACTTTTTTGAAGTCGAAATCTTTTCATGAAAATTTTCAACTTTTTTGAAGCCGAAATCTTTTCATGAAAATCTTAGACTTTTTTGAAGTCGAAATCTTTTCATGTAAATTTTCAACTTTTTTGAAGCAGAAATCTTTTCATGAAAATGTTCAACTTTTTTGAAGCCGAAATCTTTTCATTAAAATGTTCCATTTTTTTGAAGCCGAAATACTTCATGAAAATTTTCAACTTTTTTGAAGCAGAAATCTTTTCATGAAAATCTTAGACTTTTTTGAAGTCGAAATCTTTTCATGTAAATTTTCAACTTTTTTGAAGTCAAAATCTTTTCATGTAAATTTTCAACTATTTTGAAGTAGAAAACTTTTCATGAAAATGTTCAACTTTTTTGAAGCCGAAATCTTTTCATGAAAATGTTCCATTTTTTTCAAACCGAAATACTTCATGAAAATTTTCAACTTTTTTGAAGCCGAAATCTTTTCATGAAAATGGTCAACTTTTTTTAAGCCGAAATCGTTTCATGAAAATTTTCAACTTTTTGAAGTCGAAATCTTTTCATGTAAATTTTCAACTTTTTTGAAGCAGAAATCTTTTCATGAAAATGTTCCATTTTTTTGAAGCCGAAATACTTCATGAAAATTTTCAACTTTTTTGAAGCAGAAATCTTTTCATGAAAATCTTAGACTTTTTTGAAGTCGAAATCTTTTCATGTAAATTTTCAACTTTTTTGAAGTCAAAATCTTTTCATGTAAATTTTCAACTTTTTTGAAGCAGAAATCTTTTCATGAAAATGTTCAACTTTTTTGAAGCCGAAATCTTTTCATGAAAATGTTCAACTTTTTTGAAGCCGAAATCTTTTCATGAAAATGTTCCATTTTTTTGAAGCCGAAATACTTCATGAAAATTTTCAACTTTTTGAAACCGAAATCTTTTCATGAAAATTTTCAACTTTTTTGAAGCCGAAATCTTTTCATGAAAATTTTCAACTTTTTTGAAGCCGAGATCTTTTCATGAAAATTTTCAACTTTTTGAAACCGAAATCTTTTCATGAAAATGTTCAACTTTTTTGAAGCCGAAATCTTTTCATGAAAATGTTCAACTTTTTTGAAGCCGAAATCTTTTCATGAAAATGTTCAACTTTTTTGAAGTCAAAATCTTTTCATGTAAATTTTCAACTTTTTTGAAGCAGAAATCTTTTCATGAAAATGTTCAACTTTTTTGAAGCCGAAATCTTTTCATGAAAATGTTCAACTTTTTTGAAGCCGAAATCTTTTCATGAAAATGTTCAACTTTTTTGAAGCCGAGATCTTTCCATGAAAATTTTCAACTTTTTTGAAGCCGAAATCTTTTCATGAAAATGTTCAACTTTTTTGAAGCCGAAATCTTTTCATGAAAATGTTCAACTTTTTTGAAGCCGAGATCTTTCCATGAAAATTTTCAACTTTTTGAAACCGAAATCTTTTCATGAAAATTTTCAACTTTTTTGAAGCCGAAATCTTTTCATGAAAATGGTCAACTTTTTTGAAGCCGAAATATTTTCATGAAAATTTTCAACTTTTTTGAAGCAGAAATCTTTTCATGAAAATCTTAGACTTTTTTGAAGTCGAAATCTTTTCATGAAAATTTTCAACTTTTTTGAAGCCGAAATCTTTTCATGAAAATCTTAGACTTTTTTGAAGTCGAAATCTTTTCATGTAAATTTTCAACTTTTTTGAAGCAGAAATCTTTTCATGAAAATGTTCAACTTTTTTGAAGCCGAAATCTTTTCATTAAAATGTTCCATTTTTTTGAAGCCGAAATACTTCATGAAAATTTTCAACTTTTTTGAAGCAGAAATCTTTTCATGAAAATCTTAGACTTTTTTGAAGTCGAAATCTTTTCATGTAAATTTTCAACTTTTTTGAAGTCAAAATCTTTTCATGTAAATTTTCAACTTTTTTGAAGCAGAAAACTTTTCATGAAAATGTTCAACTTTTTTGAAGCCGAAATCTTTTCATGAAAATGTTCCATTTTTTTCAAACCGAAATACTTCATGAAAATTTTCAACTTTTTTGAAGCCGAAATCTTTTCATGAAAATGTTCAACTTTTTTGAAGCCGAAATCTTTTCATGAAAATCTTAGACTTTTTTGAAGTCGAAATCTTTTCATGTAAATTTTCAACTTTTTTGAAGCAGAAATCTTTTCATGAAAATGTTCCATTTTTTTGAAGCCGAAATACTTCATGAAAATTTTCAACTTTTTTGAAGCAGAAATCTTTTCATGAAAATCTTAGACTTTTTTGAAGTCGAAATCTTTTCATGTAAATTTTCAACTTTTTTGAAGTCAAAATCTTTTCATGTAAATTTTCAACTTTTTTGAAGCAGAAATCTTTTCATGAAAATGTTCAACTTTTTTGAAGCCGAAATCTTTTCATGAAAATGTTCAACTTTTTTGAAGCCGAAATCTTTTCATGAAAATGTTCCATTTTTTTGAAGCCGAAATCTTTTCATGAAAATCTTAGACTTTTTTGAAGCAGAAATCTTTTCATGAAAATCTTAGACTTTTTTGAAGTCTAAATCTTTTCATGAAAATTTTCAACTTTTTTGAAGCAGAAATCTTTTCATGAAAATCTTAGACTTTTTTGAAGTCTAAATCTTTTCATGAAAATTTTCAACTTTTTTGAAGCAGAAATCTTTTCATGAAAATGTTCAACTTTTTTGAAGTCAAAATCTTTTCATGTAAATTTTCAACTTTTTTGAAGCCGAAATACTTCATGAAAATGTTCAACTTTTTTGAAGCCGAAATCTTTTCATGAAAATGTTCAACTTTTTTGAAGCCGAAATCTTTTCATGAAAATGTTCAACTTTTTTGAAGCCGAGATCTTTTCATGAAAATTTTCAACTTTTTGAAACCGAATTCTTTTCATGAAAATTTTCAACTTTTTTGAAGCCGAAATACTTCATGAAAATGGTCAACTTTTTTGATGCCGAGATCTTTCCATGAAAATTTTCAACTTTTTGAAACCGAATTCTTTTCATGAAAATTTTCAACTTTTTTGAAGCCGAAATCTTTTCATGAAAATTTTCAACTTTTTTGAAGCCGAGATCTTTTCATGAAAATGTTCAACTTTTTTGAAGCCGAAATCTTTTCATGAAAATGTTCATTTTTTTTGAAGCCGAAATCTTTTCATGAAAATGTTCCATTTTTTTGAAGCCAAAATACTTCATGAAAATTTTCAACTTTTTTGAAGTCGAAATCTTTTCATGTAAATTTTCAACTTTTTTGAAGCAGAAATCTTTTCATGAAAATGTTCAACTTTTTTGAAGCCGAAATCTTTTCATGAAAATGTTCCATTTTTTTCAAACCGAAATACTTCATGAAAATTTTCAACTTTTTTGAAGCCGAAATCTTTTCATGAAAATGTTCAACTTTTTTGAAGCCGAAATCTTTTCATGAAAATCTTAGACTTTTTTGAAGTCGAAATCTTTTCATGTAAATTTTCAACTTTTTTGAAACCGAAATCTTTTCATGTAAATGTTCAACTTTTTTGAAGCCGAAATCTTTTCATGAAAATTTTCAACTTTTTGAAGCCGAAATCTTTTCATGAAAATGGTCAACTTTTTTGAAGCCGAAATCTTTTCATGAAAATTTTCAACTTTTTGAAGACGAAATATTTTCATGAAAATTTTCAACTTTTTTGAAGCAGAAATCTTTTCATGAAAATGTTCAACTTTTTTGAAGTCAAAATCTTTTCATGTAAATTTTCAACTTTTTTGAAGCAGAAATCTTTTCATGAAAATGTTCAACTTTTTTGAAGCCGAAATCTTTTCATGAAAATGTTCAACTTTTTTGAAGCCGAAATCTTTTCATGAAAATGTTCAACTTTTTTGAAGCCGAGATCTTTTCATGAAAATTTTCAACTTTTTGAAACCGAATTCTTTTCATGAAAATGTTCAACTTTTTTGAAGCCGAAATACTTCATGAAAATGGTCAACTTTTTTGAAGCCGAAATCTTTTCATGAAAATGTTCCATTTTTTTGAAGCCGAAATACTTCATGAAAATTTTCAACTTTTTTGAAGCCGAGATCTTTCCATGAAAATTTTCAACTTTTTGAAACCGAAATCTTTTCATGAAAATTTTCAACTTTTTTGAAGCCGAAATCTTTTCATGAAAATGGTCAACTTTTTTGAAGTCGAAATCTTTTCATGTAAATTTTCAACTTTTTTGAAGTCAAAATCTTTTCATGAAAATTTTCAACTTTTTTGAAGCAGAAATCTTTTCATGAAAATGTTCAACTTTTTTGAAGCCGAAATCTTTTCATGAAAATGTTCCATTTTTTTGAAGCCGAAATACTTCATGAAAATTTTCAACTTTTTGAAACCAAAATCGTTTCATGAAAATTTTCAACTTTTTTGAAGCCGAAATCTTTTCATGAAAATTTTCAACTTTTTTGAAGCCGAGATCTTTTCATGAAAATTTTCAACTTTTTGAAACCGAAATCTTTTCATGAAAATTTTCAACTTTTTTGAAGCCGAAATCTTTTCATGAAAATGGTCAACTTTTTTTAAGCCGAAATCGTTTCATGAAAATTTTCAACTTTTTGAAGCCGAAATCTTTTCATGAAAATTTTCAACTTTTTTGAAGCAGAAATCTTTTCATGAAAATGTTCAACTTTTTTGAAGTCAAAATCTTTTCATGTAAATTTTCAACTTTTTTGAAGCAGAAATCTTTTCATGAAAATGTTCAACTTTTTTGAAGCCGAAATCTTTTCATGAAAATGTTCAACTTTTTTGAAGCCGAAATCTTTTCATGAAAATGTTCAACTTTTTTGAAGCCGAGATCTTTCCATGAAAATTTTCAACTTTTTTGAAGCCGAAATCTTTTCATGAAAATGTTCAACTTTTTTGAAGCCGAAATCTTTTCATGAAAATTTTCAACTTTTTTGAAGCCGAGATCTTTCCATGAAAATTTTCAACTTTTTGAAACCGAAATCTTTTCATGAAAATTTTCAACTTTTTTGAAGCCGAAATCTTTTCATGAAAATGGTCAACTTTTTTGAAGCCGAAATATTTTCATGAAAATTTTCAACTTTTTTGAAGCAGAAATCTTTTCATGAAAATCTTAGACTTTTTTGAAGTCGAAATCTTTTCATGAAAATTTTCAACTTTTTTGAAGCCGAAATCTTTTCATGAAAATCTTAGACTTTTTTGAAGTCGAAATCTTTTCATGTAAATTTTCAACTTTTTTGAAGCAGAAATCTTTTCATGAAAATGTTCAACTTTTTTGAAGCCGAAATCTTTTCATTAAAATGTTCCATTTTTTTGAAGCCGAAATACTTCATGAAAATTTTCAACTTTTTTGAAGCAGAAATCTTTTCATGAAAATCTTAGACTTTTTTGAAGTCGAAATCTTTTCATGTAAATTTTCAACTTTTTTGAAGTCAAAATCTTTTCATGTAAATTTTCAACTTTTTTGAAGCAGAAAACTTTTCATGAAAATGTTCAACTTTTTTGAAGCCGAAATCTTTTCATGAAAATGTTCCATTTTTTTCAAACCGAAATACTTCATGAAAATTTTCAACTTTTTTGAAGCCGAAATCTTTTCATGAAAATGTTCAACTTTTTTGAAGCCGAAATCTTTTCATGAAAATCTTAGACTTTTTTGAAGTCGAAATCTTTTCATGTAAATTTTCAACTTTTTTGAAGCAGAAATCTTTTCATGAAAATGTTCCATTTTTTTGAAGCCGAAATACTTCATGAAAATTTTCAACTTTTTTGAAGCAGAAATCTTTTCATGAAAATCTTAGACTTTTTTGAAGTCGAAATCTTTTCATGTAAATTTTCAACTTTTTTGAAGTCAAAATCTTTTCATGTAAATTTTCAACTTTTTTGAAGCAGAAATCTTTTCATGAAAATGTTCAACTTTTTTGAAGCCGAAATCTTTTCATGAAAATGTTCAACTTTTTTGAAGCCGAAATCTTTTCATGAAAATGTTCCATTTTTTTGAAGCCGAAATCTTTTCATGAAAATCTTAGACTTTTTTGAAGCAGAAATCTTTTCATGAAAATCTTAGACTTTTTTGAAGTCTAAATCTTTTCATGAAAATTTTCAACTTTTTTGAAGCAGAAATCTTTTCATGAAAATCTTAGACTTTTTTGAAGTCTAAATCTTTTCATGAAAATTTTCAACTTTTTTGAAGCAGAAATCTTTTCATGAAAATGTTCAACTTTTTTGAAGTCAAAATCTTTTCATGTAAATTTTCAACTTTTTTGAAGCCGAAATACTTCATGAAAATGTTCAACTTTTTTGAAGCCGAAATCTTTTCATGAAAATGTTCAACTTTTTTGAAGCCGAAATCTTTTCATGAAAATGTTCAACTTTTTTGAAGCCGAGATCTTTTCATGAAAATTTTCAACTTTTTGAAACCGAATTCTTTTCATGAAAATTTTCAACTTTTTTGAAGCCGAAATACTTCATGAAAATGGTCAACTTTTTTGATGCCGAGATCTTTCCATGAAAATTTTCAACTTTTTGAAACCGAATTCTTTTCATGAAAATTTTCAACTTTTTTGAAGCCGAAATCTTTTCATGAAAATTTTCAACTTTTTTGAAGCCGAGATCTTTTCATGAAAATGTTCAACTTTTTTGAAGCCGAAATCTTTTCATGAAAATGTTCATTTTTTTTGAAGCCGAAATCTTTTCATGAAAATGTTCCATTTTTTTGAAGCCAAAATACTTCATGAAAATTTTCAACTTTTTTGAAGTCGAAATCTTTTCATGTAAATTTTCAACTTTTTTGAAGCAGAAATCTTTTCATGAAAATGTTCAACTTTTTTGAAGCCGAAATCTTTTCATGAAAATGTTCCATTTTTTTCAAACCGAAATACTTCATGAAAATTTTCAACTTTTTTGAAGCCGAAATCTTTTCATGAAAATGTTCAACTTTTTTGAAGCCGAAATCTTTTCATGAAAATCTTAGACTTTTTTGAAGTCGAAATCTTTTCATGTAAATTTTCAACTTTTTTGAAACCGAAATCTTTTCATGTAAATGTTCAACTTTTTTGAAGCCGAAATCTTTTCATGAAAATTTTCAACTTTTTGAAGCCGAAATCTTTTCATGAAAATGGTCAACTTTTTTGAAGCCGAAATCTTTTCATGAAAATTTTCAACTTTTTGAAGACGAAATATTTTCATGAAAATTTTCAACTTTTTTGAAGCAGAAATCTTTTCATGAAAATGTTCAACTTTTTTGAAGTCAAAATCTTTTCATGTAAATTTTCAACTTTTTTGAAGCAGAAATCTTTTCATGAAAATGTTCAACTTTTTTGAAGCCGAAATCTTTTCATGAAAATGTTCAACTTTTTTGAAGCCGAAATCTTTTCATGAAAATGTTCAACTTTTTTGAAGCCGAGATCTTTTCATGAAAATTTTCAACTTTTTGAAACCGAATTCTTTTCATGAAAATGTTCAACTTTTTTGAAGCCGAAATACTTCATGAAAATGGTCAACTTTTTTGAAGCCGAAATCTTTTCATGAAAATGTTCCATTTTTTTGAAGCCGAAATACTTCATGAAAATTTTCAACTTTTTTGAAGCCGAGATCTTTCCATGAAAATTTTCAACTTTTTGAAACCGAAATCTTTTCATGAAAATTTTCAACTTTTTTGAAGCCGAAATCTTTTCATGAAAATGGTCAACTTTTTTGAAGTCGAAATCTTTTCATGTAAATTTTCAACTTTTTTGAAGTCAAAATCTTTTCATGAAAATTTTCAACTTTTTTGAAGCAGAAATCTTTTCATGAAAATGTTCAACTTTTTTGAAGCCGAAATCTTTTCATGAAAATGTTCCATTTTTTTGAAGCCGAAATACTTCATGAAAATTTTCAACTTTTTGAAACCAAAATCGTTTCATGAAAATTTTCAACTTTTTTGAAGCCGAAATCTTTTCATGAAAATTTTCAACTTTTTTGAAGCCGAGATCTTTTCATGAAAATTTTCAACTTTTTGAAACCGAAATCTTTTCATGAAAATTTTCAACTTTTTTGAAGCCGAAATCTTTTCATGAAAATGGTCAACTTTTTTTAAGCCGAAATCGTTTCATGAAAATTTTCAACTTTTTGAAGCCGAAATCTTTTCATGAAAATTTTCAACTTTTTTGAAGCAGAAATCTTTTCATGAAAATGTTCAACTTTTTTGAAGCTGAAATCTTTTCATGACAATGTTCAACTTTTTTGAAGCCGAAATCTTTTCATGAAAATGTTCCATTTTTTTGAAGCCGAGATCTTTTCATGAAAATGTTCAACTTTTTTGAAACCGAAATCTTTTCATGAAAATTTTCAACTTTTTTGAAGCCGAAATCTTTTCATGAAAATGGTCAACTTTTTTGAAGCCGAAATCTTTTCATGAAAATGTTCCATTTTTTTGAAGCCGACATACTTCATGAAAATGGTCAACTTTTTTGAAGCCGAAATCTTTTCATGAAAATGGTCAACTTTTTTGAAGCCGAAATCTTTTCATGAAAATTTTCAACTTTTTGAAGACGAAATATTTTCATGAAAATTTTCAACTTTTTTGAAGCAGAAATCTTTTCATGAAAATCTTAGACTTTTTTGAAGTCTAAATCTTTTCATGTAAATTTTAGACTTTTTTGAAGCAGAAATCTTTTCATGAAAATGTTCAACTTTTTTGAAGCCGAAATCTTTTCATGAAAATGTTCAACTTTTTTGAAGCCGAAATCTTTTCATGAAAATGTTCAACTTTTTTGAAGCAGAAATCTTTTCATGAAAATCTTAGACTTTTTTGAAGTCGAAATCTTTTCATGTAAATTTTCAACTTTTTTGAAGCAGAAATCTTTTCATGAAAATGTTCAACTTTTTTGAAGCCGAAATCTTTTCATGAAAATGTTCCATTTTTTTCAAACCGAAATACTTCATGAAAATTTTCAACTTTTTTGAAGCCGAAATCTTTTCATGAAAATGTCCAACTTTTTTGAAGCCGAAATCTTTTCATGAAAATGTTCATTTTTTTTGAAGCCGAAATCTTTTCATGAAAATGTTCCATTTTTTTGAAGCCAAAATACTTCATGAAAATTTTCAACTTTTTTGAAGTCGAAATCTTTTCATGTAAATTTTCAACTTTTTTGAAGCAGAAATCTTTTCATGAAAATGTTCAACTTTTTTGAAGCCGAAATATTTTCATGAAAATGTTCCATTTTTTTCAAACCGAAATACTTCATGAAAATTTTCAACTTTTTTGAAGCCGAAATCTTTTCATGAAAATTTTCAACTTTTTTGAAGCCGAAATCTTTTCATGAAAATCTTAGACTTTTTTGAAGTCGAAATCTTTTCATGTAAATTTTCAACTTTTTTGAAGCAGAAATCTTTTCATGAAAATGTTCAACTTTTTTGAAGCCGAAATCTTTTCATGAAAATGTTCCATTTTTTTGAAGCCGAAATACTTCATGAAAATTTTCAACTTTTTTGAAGCAGAAATCTTTTCATGAAAATTTTCAACTTTTTGAAGACGAAATATTTTCATGAAAATTTTCAACTTTTTTGAAGCAGAAATCTTTTCATGAAAATCTTAGACTTTTTTGAAGTCTAAATCTTTTCATGTAAATTTTCAACTTTTTTGAAGCAGAAATCTTTTCATGAAAATGTTCAACTTTTTTGAAGTCAAAATCTTTTCATGTAAATTTTCAACTTTTTTGAAGCAGAAATCTTTTCATGAAAATGTTCAACTTTTTTGAAGCCGAAATCTTTTCATGAAAATATTCAACTTTTTTGAAGCCGAAATCTTTTCATGAAAATGTTCAACTTTTTTGAAGCCGAAATCTTTTCATGAAAATGTTCCATTTTTTTGAAGCCGAAATACTTCATGAAAATTTTCAACTTTTTGAAACCAAAATCGTTTCATGAAAATTTTCAACTTTTTTGAAGCCGAAATCTTTTCATGAAAATTTTCAACTTTTTTGAAGCCGAGATCTTTTCATGAAAATTTTCAACTTTTTGAAACCGAAATCTTTTCATGAAAATTTTCAACTTTTTTGAAGCCGAAATCTTTTCATGAAAATGGTCAACTTTTTTTAAGCCGAAATCGTTTCATGAAAATTTTCAACTTTTTGAAGCCGAAATCTTTTCATGAAAATTTTCAACTTTTTTGAAGCAGAAATCTTTTCATGAAAATGTTCAACTTTTTTGAAGCTGAAATCTTTTCATGACAATGTTCAACTTTTTTGAAGCCGAAATCTTTTCATGAAAATGTTCCATTTTTTTGAAGCCGAGATCTTTTCATGAAAATGTTCAACTTTTTTGAAACCGAAATCTTTTCATGAAAATTTTCAACTTTTTTGAAGCCGAAATCTTTTCATGAAAATGGTCAACTTTTTTGAAGCCGAAATCTTTTCATGAAAATGTTCCATTTTTTTGAAGCCGACATACTTCATGAAAATGGTCAACTTTTTTGAAGCCGAAATCTTTTCATGAAAATGGTCAACTTTTTTGAAGCCGAAATCTTTTCATGAAAATTTTCAACTTTTTGAAGACGAAATATTTTCATGAAAATTTTCAACTTTTTTGAAGCAGAAATCTTTTCATGAAAATCTTAGACTTTTTTGAAGTCTAAATCTTTTCATGTAAATTTTAGACTTTTTTGAAGCAGAAATCTTTTCATGAAAATGTTCAACTTTTTTGAAGCCGAAATCTTTTCATGAAAATGTTCAACTTTTTTGAAGCCGAAATCTTTTCATGAAAATGTTCAACTTTTTTGAAGCAGAAATCTTTTCATGAAAATCTTAGACTTTTTTGAAGTCGAAATCTTTTCATGTAAATTTTCAACTTTTTTGAAGCAGAAATCTTTTCATGAAAATGTTCAACTTTTTTGAAGCCGAAATCTTTTCATGAAAATGTTCCATTTTTTTCAAACCGAAATACTTCATGAAAATTTTCAACTTTTTTGAAGCCGAAATCTTTTCATGAAAATGTTCAACTTTTTTGAAGCCGAAATCTTTTCATGAAAATGTTCATTTTTTTTGAAGCCGAAATCTTTTCATGAAAATGTTCCATTTTTTTGAAGCCAAAATACTTCATGAAAATTTTCAACTTTTTTGAAGTCGAAATCTTTTCATGTAAATTTTCAACTTTTTTGAAGCAGAAATCTTTTCATGAAAATGTTCAACTTTTTTGAAGCCGAAATATTTTCATGAAAATGTTCCATTTTTTTCAAACCGAAATACTTCATGAAAATTTTCAACTTTTTTGAAGCCGAAATCTTTTCATGAAAATTTTCAACTTTTTTGAAGCCGAAATCTTTTCATGAAAATCTTAGACTTTTTTGAAGTCGAAATCTTTTCATGTAAATTTTCAACTTTTTTGAAGCAGAAATCTTTTCATGAAAATGTTCAACTTTTTTGAAGCCGAAATCTTTTCATGAAAATGTTCCATTTTTTTGAAGCCGAAATACTTCATGAAAATTTTCAACTTTTTTGAAGCCGAGATCTTTCCATGAAAATTTTCAACTTTTTGAAACCGAAATCTTTTCATGAAAATTTTTAACTTTTTTGAAGCCGAAATCTTTTCATGAAAATGGTCAACTTTTTTGAAGCCGAAATCTTTTCATGAAAATTTTCAACTTTTTGAATACGAAATATTTTCATGAAAATTTTCAACTTTTTTGAAGCAGAAATCTTTTCATGAAAATCTTAGACTTTTTTGAAGTCTAAATCTTTTCATGTAAATTTTCAACTTTTTTGAAGCAGAAATCTTTTCATGAAAATGTTCAACTTTTTTGAAGTCAAAATCTTTTCATGTAAATTTTCAACTTTTTTGAAGCAGAAATCTTTTCATGAAAATGTTCAACTTTTTTGAAGCAGAAATCTTTTCATGAAAATGTTCAACTTTTTTGAAGCCGAAATCTTTTCATGAAAATGTTCAACTTTTTTGAAGCCGAAATCTTTTCATGAAAATGGTCAACTTTTTTGAAGCTGAAATATTTTCATGAAAATTTTCAACTTTTTTGAAGCAGAAATCTTTTCATGAAAATCTTAGACTTTTTTGAAGTCGAAATCTTTTCATGTAAATTTTCAACTTTTTTGAAGTCAAAATCTTTTCATGTAAATTTTCAACTTTTTTGAAGCAGAAATCTTTTCATGAAAATGTTCAACTTTTTGAAACCAAAATCTTTTCATAAAAATTTTCAACTTTTTTGAAGCCGAAATCTTTTCATGAAAATTTTCAACTTTTTTGAAGCCGAGATCTTTTCATGAAAATTTTCAACTTTTTGAAACCGAAATCTTTTCATGACAATGTTCAACTTTTTTGAAGCCGAAATCTTTTCATGAAAATGTTCAACTTTTTTGAAGCCGAGATCTTTTCATGAAAATTTTCAACTTTTTGAAACCGAAATCTTTTCATGAAAATTTTCAACTTTTTTGAAGCCGAAATCTTTTCATGAAAATGGTCAACTTTTTTGAAGCCGAAATCTTTTCATGAAAATGTTACATTTTTTTGAAGCCGAAATACTTCATGAAAATTTTCAACTTTTTTGAAGCCGAAATCTTTTCATGAAAATGTTCAACTTTTTTGAAGCCGAAATCTTTTCATGAAAATGTTCCATTTTTTTGAAGCCGAAATACTTCATGAAAATGGTCAACTTTTTTGAAGCCGAAATCTTTTCATGAAAATGTTACATTTTTTTGAAGCCGAAATACTTCATGAAAATTTTCAACTTTTTTGAAGCCGAGATCTTTTCATGAAAATGTTCAACTTTTTTGAAGCCGAAATCTTTTCATGAAAACGTTCAACTTTTTTGAAGCCGAAATCTTTTCATGAAAATGTTCATTTTTTTTGAAGCCGAAATCTTTTCATGAAAATCTTCCATTTTTTTGAAGCCGAAATCTTTTCATGAAAATGTTCAACTTTTTTGAAGCCGAGATCTTTTCATGAAAATTTTCAACTTTTTGAAACCGAATTCTTTTCATCAAAATTTTCAACTTTTTTGAAGCCGAAATACTTCATGAAAATGGTCAACTTTTTTGAAGCCGAAATCTTTTCATGAAAATGTTACATTTTTTTGAAGCCGAAATACTTCATGAAAATTTTCAACTTTTTTGAAGCCGAGATCTTTCCATGAAAATTTTCAACTTTTTGAAACCGAAATCTTTTCATGAAAATTTTCAACTTTTTTGAAGCCGAAATCTTTTCATGAAAATGGTCAACTTTTTTGAAGCCGAAATATTTTCATGAAAATTTTCAACTTTTTTGAAGCAGAAATCTTTTCATGAAAATCTTAGACTTTTTTGAAGTCGAAATCTTTTCATGTAAATTTTCAACTTTTTTGAAGTCAAAATCTTTTCATGTAAATTTTCAACTTTTTTGAAGCCGAAATCTTTTCATGAAAATGTTCAACTTTTTTGAAGCCGAAATCTTTTCATGAAAATGTTCAACTTTTTTGAAGCCGAAATCTTTTCATGAAAATGTTCCATTTTTTTGAAGCCGAAATACTTCATGAAAATTTTCAACTTTTTGAAACCAAAATCTTTTCATGAAAATTTTCAAATTTTTTGAAGCCGAAATCTTTTCATGAAAATTTTCAACTTTTTTGAAGCCGAGATCTTTTCATGAAAATTTTCAACTTTTTGAAACCGAAATCTTTTCATGAAAATTTTCAACTTTTTTGAAGCCGAAATCTTTTCATGAAAATGGTCAACTTTTTTTAAGCCGAAATCGTTTCATGAAAATTTTAGACTTTTTGAAGCCGAAATCTTTTCATGAAAATTTTCAACTTTTTTGAAGCAGAAATCTTTTCATGAAAATGTTCAACTTTTTTGAATTCAAAATCTTTTCATGTAAATTTTCAACTTTTTTGAAGCAGAAATCTTTTCATGAAAATGTTCAACTTTTTTGAAGCCGAAATCTTTTCATGAAAATGTTCAACTTTTTTGAAGCCGAAATCTTTTCATGAAAATGTTCAACTTTTTTGAAGCCGAGATCTTTTCATGAAAATTTTCAACTTTTTGAAACCGAATTCTTTTCATGAAAATTTTCAACTTTTTTGAAGCCGAAATACTTCATGAAAATGGTCAACTTTTTTAAAGCCGAAATCTTTTCATGAAAATGTTACATTTTTTTGAAGCCGAAATACTTCATGAAAATTTTAGACTTTTTTGAAGCCGAAATCTTTCCATGAAAATTTTCAACTTTTTGAAGACGAAATATTTTCATGAAAATTTTCAACTTTTTTGAAGCAGAAATCTTTTCATGAAAATCATAGACTTTTTTGAAGTCTAAATCTTTTCATGTAAATTTTCAACTTTTTTGAAGCAGAAATCTTTTCATGAAAATGTTCAACTTTTTTGAATTCAAAATCTTTTCATGTAAATTTTCAACTTTTTGAAGCAGAAATCTTTTCATGAAAATGTTCAACTTTTTTGAAGCCGAAATCTTTTCATGAAAATGTTCAACTTTTTTGAAGCCGAAATATTTTCATGAAAATTTTTAACTTTTTTGAAGCAGAAATCTTTTCATGAAAATCTTAGACTTTTTTGAAGTCGAAATCTTTTCATGTAAATTTTCAACTTTTTTGAAGTCAAAATCTTTTCATGTAAATTTTCAACTTTTTTGAAGCCGAAATCTTTTCATGAAAATGTTCAACTTTTTTGAAGCCGAAATCTTTTCATGAAAATGTTCCATTTTTTTGAAGCCGAAATACTTCATGAAAATTTTCAACTTTTTGAAACCAAAATCTTTTCATGAAAATTTTCAACTTTTTTGAAGCCGAGATCTTTTCATGAAAATTTTCAACTTTTTGAAACCGAAATCTTTTCATGAAAATTTTCAACTTTTTTGAAGCCGAAATCTTTTCATGAAAATGGTCAACTTTTTTGAAGCCGAAATTGTTTCATGAAAATTTTCAACTTTTTGAAGCCGAAATCTTTTCATGAAAATTTTCAACTTTTTTGAAGCAGAAATCTTTTCATGAAAATATTCAACTTTTTTGAAGCTGAAATCTTTTCATGACAATGTTCAACTTTTTTGAAGCCGAAATCTTTTCATGAAAATGTTCAACTTTTTTGAAGCCGAGATCTTTTCATGAAAATTTTCAACTTTTTGAAACCGAAATCTTTTCATGAAAATTTTCAACTTTTTTGAAGCCGAAATCTTTTCATGAAAATGGTCAACTTTTTTGAAGCCGAAATCTTTTCATGAAAATGTTACATTTTTTTGAAGCCGAAATACTTCATGAAAATTTTCAACTTTTTGAAACCGAAATCTTTTCATGAAAATTTTCAACTTTTTTGAAGCCGAAATCTTTTCATGAAAATGGTCAACTTTTTTGAAGCCGAAATCTTTTCATGAAAATGTTACATTTTTTTGAAGCCGAAATACTTCATGAAAATTTTCAACTTTTTTGAAGCCGAGGTTCTTTCCATGAAAATTTTCAACTTTTTGAAACCGAAATCTTTTCATGAAAATTTTTAACTTTTTTGAAGCCGAAATCTTTTCATGAAAATGGTCAACTTTTTTGAAGCCGAAATCTTTTCATGAAAATTTTCAACTTTTTGAAGACGAAATATTTTCATGAAAATGTTCAACTTTTTTGAAGCCGAAATCTTTTCATGAAAATGTTCATTTTTTTTGAAGCCGAAATCTTTTCATGTAAATTTTCAACTTTTTTGAAGCAGAAATCTTTTCATGAAAATGTTCAACTTTTTTGAAGTCAAAATCTTTTCATGTAAATTTTCAACTTTTTTGAAGCAGAAATCTTTTCATGAAAATGTTCAACTTTTTTGAAGCCGAGATCTTTTCATGAAAATTTTCAACTTTTTGAAACCGAAATCTTTTCATGAAAATTTTCAACTTTTTTGAAGCCGAAATCTTTTCATGAAAATGGTCAACTTTTTTGAAGCCGAAATCTTTTCATGAAAATGTTACATTTTTTTGAAGCCGAAATACTTCATGAAAATTTTCAACTTTTTGAAACCGAAATCTTTTCATGAAAATTTTCAACTTTTTTGAAGCCGAAATCTTTTCATGAAAATGGTCAACTTTTTTGAAGCCGAAATCTTTTCATGAAAATGTTACATTTTTTTGAAGCCGAAATACTTCATGAAAATTTTCAACTTTTTTGAAGCCGAGGTTCTTTCCATGAAAATTTTCAACTTTTTGAAACCGAAATCTTTTCATGAAAATGTTTAACTTTTTTGAAGCCGAAATCTTTTCATGAAAATGGTCAACTTTTTTGAAGCCGAAATCTTTTCATGAAAATTTTCAACTTTTTGAAGACGAAATATTTTCATGAAAATTTTCAACTTTTTTGAAGCAGAAATCTTTTCATGAAAATCTTAGACTTTTTTGAAGTCTAAATCTTTTCATGTAAATTTTCAACTTTTTTGAAGCAGAAATCTTTTCATGAAAATGTTCAACTTTTTTGAAGTCAAAATCTTTTCATGTAAATTTTCAAGTTTTTTGAAGCAGAAATCTTTTCATGTAAATTTTCAACTTTTTTGAAGCCGAAATCTTTTCATGAAAATGTTCAACTTTTTTGAAGCCGAAATCTTTTCATGAAAATCTTAGACTTTTTTGAAGTCGAAATCTTTTCATGTAAATTTTCAACTTTTTGAAGCCGAAATCTTTTTATGAAAATGTTCAACTTTTTTGAAGCAGAAATCTTTTCATGAAAATCTTAGACTTTTTTGAAGTCGAAATCTTTTCATGTAAATTTTCAACTTTTTTGAAGCAGAAATCTTTTCATGAAAATGTTCAACTTTTTTGAAGCCGAAATCTTTTCATGAAAATGTTCCATTTTTTTGAAGCCGAAATACTTCATGAAAATTTTCAACTTTTTTGAAGCCGAGATCTTTCCATGAAAATTTTCAACTTTTTTGAAGCCGAGATCTTTCCATGAAAATTTTCAACTTTTTGAAACCGAAATCTTTTCATGAAAATTTTCAACTTTTTTGAAGCCGAGATCTTTCCATGAAAATTTTCAACTTTTTGAAGCCGAGATCTTTCCATGAAAATTTTCAACTTTTTTGAAGACGAGATCTTTCCATGAAAATTTTCAACTTTTTGAAACCGAAATCTTTTCATGAAAATTTTTAACTTTTTTGAAGCCGAAATCTTTTCATGAAAATGGTCAACTTTTTTGAAGCCGAAATCTTTTCATGAAAATTTTCAACTTTTTGAAGACGAAATATTTTCATGAAAATTTTCAACTTTTTTGAAGCCGAGATCTTTTCATGAAAATGTTCAACTTTTTTGAAGCCGAAATCTTTTCATGAAAACGTTCAACTTTTTTGAAGCCGAAATCTTTTCATGAAAATGGTCAACTTTTTTGAAGCCGAAATATTTTCATGAAAATTTTCAACTTTTTGAAGCCGAAATCTTTTCATGAAAATTTTCAACTTTTTTGAAGCCGAAATCTTTTCATGAAAACGTTCAACTTTTTTGAAGCCGAAATCTTTTCATGAAAATGTTCATTTTTTTTGAAGCCGAAATCTTTTCATGAAAATGTTCCATTTTTTTGAAGCCGAAATCTTTTCATGAAAATGTTCAACTTTTTTGAAGCCGAGATCTTTTCATGAAAATTTTCAACTTTTTGAAACCGAATTCTTTTCATGAAAATTTTCAACTTTTTTGAAGCCGAAATACTTCATGAAAATGGTCAACTTTTTTGACGCCGAAATCTTTTCATGAAAATGTTACATTTTTTTGAAGCCGAAATACTTCATGAAAATTTTCAACTTTTTTGAAGCCGAGATCTTTCCATGAAAATTTTCAACTTTTTGAAACCGAAATCTTTTCATGAAAATTTTCAACTTTTTTGAAGCCGAAATCTTTTCATGAAAATGGTCAACTTTTTTGAAGCCGAAATATTTTCATGAAAATTTTCAACTTTTTTGAAGCAGAAATCTTTTCATGAAAATGTTCAACTTTTTTGAAGCCGAAATCTTTTCATGAAAATGTTCAACTTTTTTGAAGCCGAAATCTTTTCATGAAAATGTTCAACTTTTTTGAAGTCAAAATCTTTTCATGTAAATTTTCAACTTTTTGAAGACGAAATATTTTCATGAAAATTTTCAACTTTTTGAAGCAGAAATATTTTCATGAAAATTTTCAACTTTTTTGAAGCCGAGATCTTTTCATGAAAATGTTCAACTTTTTTGAAGCCGAAATCTTTTCATGAAAACGTTCAACTTTTTTGAAGCCGAAATCTTTTCATGAAAATGTTCATTTTTTTTGAAGCCGAAATCTTTTCATGAAAATGTTCCATTTTTTTGAAGCCGAGATCTTTTCATGAAAATTTTCAACTTTTTGAAACCGAATTCTTTTCATGAAAATTTTCAACTTTTTTGAAGCCGAAATACTTCATGAAAATGGTCAACTTTTTTGAAGCCGAAATCTTTTCATGAAAATGTTACATTTTTTTGAAGCCGAAATACTTCATGAAAATTTTCAACTTTTTTGAAGCCGAAATCTTTTCATGAAAATGGTCAACTTTTTTGAAGCCGAAATATTTTCATGAAAATTTTCAACTTTTTGAAGCCGAAATCTTTTCATGAAAATTTTCAACTTTTTTGAAGCCGAAATCTTTTCATGAAAACGTTCAACTTTTTTGAAGCCGAAATCTTTTCATGAAAACGTTCAACTTTTTTGAAGCCGAAATACTTCATGAAAATGGTCAACTTTTTTGAAGCCGAAATCTTTTCATGAAAATGTTACATTTTTTTGAAGCCGAAATACTTCATGAAAATTTTCAACTTTTTTGAAGCCGAGATCTTTCCATGAAAATTTTCAACTTTTTGAAACCGAAATCTTTTCATGAAAATTTTCAACTTTTTTGAAGCCGAAATCTTTTCATGAAAATGGTCAAGTTTTTTGAAGCCGAAATATTTTCATGAAAATTTTCAACTTTTTTGAAGCAGAAATCTTTTCATGAAAATGTTCAACTTTTTTGAAGTCGAAATCTTTTCATGAAAATGTTCAACTTTTTTGAAGCCGAAATCTTTTCATGAAAATGTTCAACTTTTTTGAAGTCAAAATCTTTTCATGTAAATTTTCAACTTTTTGAAGACGAAATATTTTCATGAAAATTTTCAACTTTTTGAAGACGAAATATTTTCATGAAAATTTTCAACTTTTTTGAAGCCGAGATCTTTTCATGAAAATGTTCAACTTTTTTGAAGCCGAAATCTTTTCATGAAAACGTTCAACTTTTTTGAAGCCGAAATCTTTTCATGAAAATGTTCATTTTTTTTGAAGCCGAAATCTTTTCATGAAAATGTTCCATTTTTTTGAAGCCGAAATCTTTTCATGAAAATTTTCAACTTTTTTGAAGCAGAAATCTTTTCATGAAAATCTTAGACTTTTTTGAAGTCTAAATCTTTTCATGTAAATTTTCAACTTTTTTGAAGCAGAAATCTTTTCATGAAAATGTTCAACTTTTTTGAATTCAAAATCTTTTCATGTAAATTTTCAACTTTTTTGAAGCAGAAATCTTTTCATGAAAATGTTCAACTTTTTTGAAGCCGAAATCTTTTCATGAAAATGTTCAACTTTTTTGAAGCCGAGATCTTTTCATGAAAATTTTCAACTTTTTGAAACCGAATTCTTTTCATGAAAATTTTCAACTTTTTTGAAGCCGAAATACTTCATGAAAATGGTCAACTTTTTTGAAGCCGAAATCTTTTCATGAAAATGTTACATTTTTTTGAAGCCGAAATACTTCATGAAAATTTTCAACTTTTTTGAAGCCGAGATCTTTCCATGAAAATTTTCAACTTTTTGAAACCGAAATCTTTTCATGAAAATTTTCAACTTTTTTGAAGCCGAAATCTTTTCATGAAAATGGTCAACTTTTTTGAAGCCGAAATATTTTCATGAAAATTTTTAACTTTTTTGAAGCAGAAATCTTTTCATGAAAATCTTAGACTTTTTTGAAGTCGAAATCTTTTCATGTAAATTTTCAACTTTTTTGAAGTCAAAATCTTTTCATGTAAATTTTCAACTTTTTTGAAGCAGAAATCTTTTCATGAAAATGTTCAACTTTTTTGAAGCCGAAATCTTTTCATGAAAATGTTCAACTTTTTTGAAGCCGAAATCTTTTCATGAAAATGTTCCATTTTTTTGAAGCCGAAATACTTGATGAAAATTTTCAACTTTTTGAAACCAAAATCTTTTCATGAAAATTTTCAACTTTTTTGAAGCCGAAATCTTTTCATGAAAATTTTCAACTTTTTTGAAGCCGAGATCTTTTCATGAAAATTTTCAACTTTTTGAAACCGAAATCTTTTCATGAAAATTTTCAACTTTTTTGAAGCCGAAATCTTTTCATGAAAATGGTCAACTTTTTTGAAGCCGAAATCTTTTCATGAAAATGTTACATTTTTTTGAAGCCGAAATACTTCATGAAAATTTTCAACTTTTTGAAACCGAAATCTTTTCATGAAAATTTTCAACTTTTTTGAAGCCGAAATCTTTTCATGAAAATGGTCAACTTTTTTGAAGCCGAAATCTTTTCATGAAAATGTTACATTTTTTTGAAGCCGAAATACTTCATGAAAATTTTCAACTTTTTTGAAGCCGAGGTTCTTTCCATGAAAATTTTCAACTTTTTGAAACCGAAATCTTTTCATGAAAATTTTTAACTTTTTTGAAGCCGAAATCTTTTCATGAAAATGGTCAACTTTTTTGAAGCCGAAATCTTTTCATGAAAATTTTCAACTTTTTGAAGACGAAATATTTTCATGAAAATTTTCAACTTTTTTGAAGCCGAATTCTTTTCATGAAAATCTTAGACTTTTTTGAAGTCTAAATCTTTTCATGTAAATTTTCAACTTTTTTGAAGCAGAAATCTTTTCATGAAAATGTTCAACTTTTTTGAAGTCAAAATCTTTTCATGTAAATTTTCAACTTTTGTGAAGCAGAAATCTTTTCATGAAAATGTTCAACTTTTTTGAAGCCGAAATCTTTTCATGAAAATGTTCAACTTTTTTGAAGCCGAAATCTTTTCATGAAAATGTTCCATTTTTTTCAAACCGAAATACTTCATGAAAATTTTCAACTTTTTTGAAGCCGAAATCTTTTCATGAAAATGTTCAACTTTTTTGAAGCCGAAATCTTTTCATGAAAATCTTAGACTTTTTTGAAGTCGAAATCTTTTCATGTAAATTTTCAACTTTTTTGAAACCGAAATCTTTTCATGTAAATGTTCAACTTTTTTGAAGCCGAAATCTTTTCATGAAAATTTTCAACTTTTTGAAGCCGAAATCTTTTCATGAAAATGTTCAACTTTTTTGAAGCAGAAATCTTTTCATGAAAATCTTAGACTTTTTTGAAGTCGAAATCTTTTCATGTAAATTTTCAACTTTTTTGAAGCAGAAATCTTTTCATGAAAATGTTCAACTTTTTTGAAGCCGAAATCTTTTCATGAAAATGTTCCATTTTTTTGAAGCCGAAATACTTCATGAAAATTTTCAACTTTTTTGAAGCCGAGATCTTTCCATGAAAATTTTCAACTTTTTTGAAGCCGAGATCTTTCCATGAAAATTTTCAACTTTTTGAAACCGAAATCTTTTCATGAAAATTTTTAACTTTTTTGAAGCCGAAATCTTTTCATGAAAATGGTCAACTTTTTTGAAGCCGAAATCTTTTCATGAAAATTTTCAACTTTTTGAAGCCGAGATCTTTCCATGAAAATTTTCAACTTTTTTGAAGACGAGATCTTTCCATGAAAATTTTCAACTTTTTGAAACCGAAATCTTTTCATGAAAATTTTTAACTTTTTTGAAGCCGAAATCTTTTCATGAAAATGGTCAACTTTTTTGAAGCCGAAATCTTTTCATGAAAATTTTCAACTTTTTTGAAGCCGAGATCTTTTCATGAAAATGTTCAACTTTTTTGAAGCCGAAATCTTTTCATGAAAACGTTCAACTTTTTTGAAGCCGAAATCTTTTCATGAAAATGTTCATTTTTTTTGAAGCCGAAATCTTTTCATGAAAATGTTCCATTTTTTTGAAGCCGAAATCTTTTCATGAAAATGTTCAACTTTTTTGAAGCCGAGATCTTTTCATGAAAATTTTCAACTTTTTGAAACCGAATTCTTTTCATGAAAATTTTCAACTTTTTTGAAGCCGAGATCTTTCCATGAAAATTTTCAACTTTTTGAAACCGAAATCTTTTCATGAAAATTTTCAACTTTTTTGAAGCCGAAATCTTTTCATGAAAATGGTCAACTTTTTTGAAGCCGAAATATTTTCATGAAAATTTTCAACTTTTTGAAGCCGAAATCTTTTCATGAAAATTTTCAACTTTTTTGAAGCCGAAATCTTTTCATGAAAACGTTCAACTTTTTTGAAGCCGAAATCTTTTCATGAAAATGTTCATTTTTTTTGAAGCCGAAATCTTTTCATGAAAATGTTCCATTTTTTTGAAGCCGAAATCTTTTCATGAAAATGTTCAACTTTTTTGAAGCCGAGATCTTTTCATGAAAATTTTCAACTTTTTGAAACCGAATTCTTTTCATGAAAATTTTCAACTTTTTTGAAGCCGAGATCTTTCCATGAAAATTTTCAACTTTTTGAAACCGAAATCTTTTCATGAAAATTTTCAACTTTTTTGAAGCCGAAATCTTTTCATGAAAATGGTCAACTTTTTTGAAGCCGAAATATTTTCATGAAAATTTTCAACTTTTTGAAGCCGAAATCTTTTCATGAAAATTTTCAACTTTTTTGAAGCAGAAATCTTTTCATGAAAATGTTCAACTTTTTTGAAGCCGAAATCTTTTAATTAAAATGTTCAACTTTTTTGAAGCCGAAATCTTTTCATGAAAATGTTCAACTTTTTTGAAGTCAAAATCTTTTCATGTAAATTTTCAACTTTTTTGAAGCAGAAATCTTTTCATGAAAATGTTCAACTTTTTTGAAGCCGAAATCTTTTCATGAAAATGTTCCATTTTTTTGAAGCCGAAATCTTTCCATGAAAATTTTCAACTTTTTTGAAGACGAGATCTTTCCATGAAAATTTTCAACTTTTTGAAACCGAAATCTTTTCATGAAAATTTTTAACTTTTTTGAAGCCGAAATCTTTTCATGAAAATGGTCAACTTTTTTGAAGCCGAAATCTTTTCATGAAAATTTTCAACTTTTTGAAGACGAAATATTTTCATGAAAATTTTCAACTTTTTTGAAGCCGAAATCTTTTCATGAAAATGGTCAACTTTTTTGAAGCCGAAATATTTTCATGAAAATTTTCAACTTTTTGAAGCCGAAATCTTTTCATGAAAATTTTCAACTTTTTTGAAGCCGAAATCTTTTCATGAAAACGTTCAACTTTTTTGAAGCCGAAATCTTTTCATGAAAACGTTCAACTTTTTTGAAGCCGAAATACTTCATGAAAATGGTCAACTTTTTTGAAGCCGAAATCTTTTCATGAAAATGTTACATTTTTTTGAAGCCGAAATACTTCATGAAAATTTTCAACTTTTTTGAAGCCGAGATCTTTCCATGAAAATTTTCAACTTTTTGAAACCGAAATCTTTTCATGAAAATTTTCAACTTTTTTGAAGCCGAAATCTTTTCATGAAAATGGTCAAGTTTTTTGAAGCCGAAATATTTTCATGAAAATTTTCAACTTTTTTGAAGCAGAAATCTTTTCATGAAAATGTTCAACTTTTTTGAAGTCGAAATCTTTTCATGAAAATGTTCAACTTTTTTGAAGCCGAAATCTTTTCATGAAAATGTTCAACTTTTTTGAAGTCAAAATCTTTTCATGTAAATTTTCAACTTTTTGAAGACGAAATATTTTCATGAAAATTTTCAACTTTTTGAAGACGAAATATTTTCATGAAAATTTTCAACTTTTTTGAAGCCGAGATCTTTTCATGAAAATGTTCAACTTTTTTGAAGCCGAAATCTTTTCATGAAAACGTTCAACTTTTTTGAAGCCGAAATCTTTTCATGAAAATGTTCATTTTTTTTGAAGCCGAAATCTTTTCATGAAAATGTTCCATTTTTTTGAAGCCGAAATCTTTTCATGAAAATTTTCAACTTTTTTGAAGCAGAAATCTTTTCATGAAAATCTTAGACTTTTTTGAAGTCTAAATCTTTTCATGTAAATTTTCAACTTTTTTGAAGCAGAAATCTTTTCATGAAAATGTTCAACTTTTTTGAATTCAAAATCTTTTCATGTAAATTTTCAACTTTTTTGAAGCAGAAATCTTTTCATGAAAATGTTCAACTTTTTTGAAGCCGAAATCTTTTCATGAAAATGTTCAACTTTTTTGAAGCCGAGATCTTTTCATGAAAATTTTCAACTTTTTGAAACCGAATTCTTTTCATGAAAATTTTCAACTTTTTTGAAGCCGAAATACTTCATGAAAATGGTCAACTTTTTTGAAGCCGAAATCTTTTCATGAAAATGTTACATTTTTTTGAAGCCGAAATACTTCATGAAAATTTTCAACTTTTTTGAAGCCGAGATCTTTCCATGAAAATTTTCAACTTTTTGAAACCGAAATCTTTTCATGAAAATTTTCAACTTTTTTGAAGCCGAAATCTTTTCATGAAAATGGTCAACTTTTTTGAAGCCGAAATATTTTCATGAAAATTTTTAACTTTTTTGAAGCAGAAATCTTTTCATGAAAATCTTAGACTTTTTTGAAGTCGAAATCTTTTCATGTAAATTTTCAACTTTTTTGAAGTCAAAATCTTTTCATGTAAATTTTCAACTTTTTTGAAGCAGAAATCTTTTCATGAAAATGTTCAACTTTTTTGAAGCCGAAATCTTTTCATGAAAATGTTCAACTTTTTTGAAGCCGAAATCTTTTCATGAAAATGTTCCATTTTTTTGAAGCCGAAATACTTGATGAAAATTTTCAACTTTTTGAAACCAAAATCTTTTCATGAAAATTTTCAACTTTTTTGAAGCCGAAATCTTTTCATGAAAATTTTCAACTTTTTTGAAGCCGAGATCTTTTCATGAAAATTTTCAACTTTTTGAAACCGAAATCTTTTCATGAAAATTTTCAACTTTTTTGAAGCCGAAATCTTTTCATGAAAATGGTCAACTTTTTTGAAGCCGAAATCTTTTCATGAAAATGTTACATTTTTTTGAAGCCGAAATACTTCATGAAAATTTTCAACTTTTTGAAACCGAAATCTTTTCATGAAAATTTTCAACTTTTTTGAAGCCGAAATCTTTTCATGAAAATGGTCAACTTTTTTGAAGCCGAAATCTTTTCATGAAAATGTTACATTTTTTTGAAGCCGAAATACTTCATGAAAATTTTCAACTTTTTTGAAGCCGAGGTTCTTTCCATGAAAATTTTCAACTTTTTGAAACCGAAATCTTTTCATGAAAATTTTTAACTTTTTTGAAGCCGAAATCTTTTCATGAAAATGGTCAACTTTTTTGAAGCCGAAATCTTTTCATGAAAATTTTCAACTTTTTGAAGACGAAATATTTTCATGAAAATTTTCAACTTTTTTGAAGCCGAATTCTTTTCATGAAAATCTTAGACTTTTTTGAAGTCTAAATCTTTTCATGTAAATTTTCAACTTTTTTGAAGCAGAAATCTTTTCATGAAAATGTTCAACTTTTTTGAAGTCAAAATCTTTTCATGTAAATTTTCAACTTTTGTGAAGCAGAAATCTTTTCATGAAAATGTTCAACTTTTTTGAAGCCGAAATCTTTTCATGAAAATGTTCAACTTTTTTGAAGCCGAAATCTTTTCATGAAAATGTTCCATTTTTTTCAAACCGAAATACTTCATGAAAATTTTCAACTTTTTTGAAGCCGAAATCTTTTCATGAAAATGTTCAACTTTTTTGAAGCCGAAATCTTTTCATGAAAATCTTAGACTTTTTTGAAGTCGAAATCTTTTCATGTAAATTTTCAACTTTTTTGAAACCGAAATCTTTTCATGTAAATGTTCAACTTTTTTGAAGCCGAAATCTTTTCATGAAAATTTTCAACTTTTTGAAGCCGAAATCTTTTCATGAAAATGTTCAACTTTTTTGAAGCAGAAATCTTTTCATGAAAATCTTAGACTTTTTTGAAGTCGAAATCTTTTCATGTAAATTTTCAACTTTTTTGAAGCAGAAATCTTTTCATGAAAATGTTCAACTTTTTTGAAGCCGAAATCTTTTCATGAAAATGTTCCATTTTTTTGAAGCCGAAATACTTCATGAAAATTTTCAACTTTTTTGAAGCCGAGATCTTTCCATGAAAATTTTCAACTTTTTTGAAGCCGAGATCTTTCCATGAAAATTTTCAACTTTTTGAAACCGAAATCTTTTCATGAAAATTTTTAACTTTTTTGAAGCCGAAATCTTTTCATGAAAATGGTCAACTTTTTTGAAGCCGAAATCTTTTCATGAAAATTTTCAACTTTTTGAAGCCGAGATCTTTCCATGAAAATTTTCAACTTTTTTGAAGACGAGATCTTTCCATGAAAATTTTCAACTTTTTGAAACCGAAATCTTTTCATGAAAATTTTTAACTTTTTTGAAGCCGAAATCTTTTCATGAAAATGGTCAACTTTTTTGAAGCCGAAATCTTTTCATGAAAATTTTCAACTTTTTGAAGACGAAATATTTTCATGAAAATTTTCAACTTTTTTGAAGCCGAGATCTTTTCATGAAAATGTTCAACTTTTTTGAAGCCGAAATCTTTTCATGAAAACGTTCAACTTTTTTGAAGCCGAAATCTTTTCATGAAAATGTTCATTTTTTTTGAAGCCGAAATCTTTTCATGAAAATGTTCCATTTTTTTGAAGCCGAAATCTTTTCATGAAAATGTTCAACTTTTTTGAAGCCGAGATCTTTTCATGAAAATTTTCAACTTTTTGAAACCGAATTCTTTTCATGAAAATTTTCAACTTTTTTGAAGCCGAAATACTTCATGAAAATGGTCAACTTTTTTGAAGCCGAAATCTTTTCATGAAAATGTTACATTTTTTTGAAGCCGAAATACTTCATGAAAATTTTCAACTTTTTTGAAGCCGAGATCTTTCCATGAAAATTTTCAACTTTTTGAAACCGAAATCTTTTCATGAAAATTTTCAACTTTTTTGAAGCCGAAATCTTTTCATGAAAATGGTCAACTTTTTTGAAGCCGAAATATTTTCATGAAAATTTTCAACTTTTTGAAGCCGAAATCTTTTCATGAAAATTTTCAACTTTTTTGAAGCCGAAATCTTTTCATGAAAACGTTCAACTTTTTTGAAGCCGAAATCTTTTCATGAAAATGTTCATTTTTTTTGAAGCCGAAATCTTTTCATGAAAATGTTCCATTTTTTTGAAGCCGAAATCTTTTCATGAAAATGTTCAACTTTTTTGAAGCCGAGATCTTTTCATGAAAATTTTCAACTTTTTGAAACCGAATTCTTTTCATGAAAATTTTCAACTTTTTTGAAGCCGAGATCTTTCCATGAAAATTTTCAACTTTTTGAAACCGAAATCTTTTCATGAAAATTTTCAACTTTTTTGAAGCCGAAATCTTTTCATGAAAATGGTCAACTTTTTTGAAGCCGAAATATTTTCATGAAAATTTTCAACTTTTTGAAGCCGAAATCTTTTCATGAAAATTTTCAACTTTTTTGAAGCAGAAATCTTTTCATGAAAATGTTCAACTTTTTTGAAGCCGAAATCTTTTAATTAAAATGTTCAACTTTTTTGAAGCCGAAATCTTTTCATGAAAATGTTCAACTTTTTTGAAGTCAAAATCTTTTCATGTAAATTTTCAACTTTTTTGAAGCAGAAATCTTTTCATGAAAATGTTCAACTTTTTTGAAGCCGAAATCTTTTCATGAAAATGTTCCATTTTTTTGAAGCCGAAATCTTTCCATGAAAATTTTCAACTTTTTTGAAGACGAGATCTTTCCATGAAAATTTTCAACTTTTTGAAACCGAAATCTTTTCATGAAAATTTTTAACTTTTTTGAAGCCGAAATCTTTTCATGAAAATGGTCAACTTTTTTGAAGCCGAAATCTTTTCATGAAAATTTTCAACTTTTTGAAGACGAAATATTTTCATGAAAATTTTCAACTTTTTTGAAGCCGAGATCTTTTCATGAAAATGTTCAACTTTTTTGAAGCCGAAATCTTTTCATGAAAACGTTCAACTTTTTTGAAGCCGAAATCTTTTCATGAAAATGTTCATTTTTTTTGAAGCCGAAATCTTTTCATGAAAATGTTCCATTTTTTTGAAGCCGAAATCTTTTCATGAAAATGTTCAACTTTTTTGAAGCCGAGATCTTTTCATGAAAATTTTCAACTTTTTGAAACCGAATTCTTTTCATGAAAATTTTCAACTTTTTTGAAGCCGAAATACTTCATGAAAATGGTCAACTTTTTTGAAGCCGAAATCTTTTCATGAAAATGTTACATTTTTTTGAAGCCGAAATACTTCATGAAAATTTTCAACTTTTTTGAAGCCGAGATCTTTCCATGAAAATTTTCAACTTTTTGAAACCGAAATCTTTTCATGAAAATTTTCAACTTTTTTGAAGCCGAAATCTTTTCATGAAAATGGTCAACTTTTTTGAAGCCGAAATATTTTCATGAAAATTTTCAACTTTTTGAAGCCGAAATCTTTTCATGAAAATTTTCAACTTTTTTGAAGCCGAAATCTTTTCATGAAAACGTTCAACTTTTTTGAAGCCGAAATCTTTTCATGAAAATGTTCATTTTTTTTGAAGCCGAAATCTTTTCATGAAAATGTTCCATTTTTTTGAAGCCGAAATCTTTTCATGAAAATGTTCAACTTTTTTGAAGCCGAGATCTTTTCATGAAAATTTTCAACTTTTTGAAACCGAATTCTTTTCATGAAAATTTTCAACTTTTTTGAAGCCGAGATCTTTCCATGAAAATTTTCAACTTTTTGAAACCGAAATCTTTTCATGAAAATTTTCAACTTTTTTGAAGCCGAAATCTTTTCATGAAAATGGTCAACTTTTTTGAAGCCGAAATATTTTCATGAAAATTTTCAACTTTTTGAAGCCGAAATCTTTTCATGAAAATTTTCAACTTTTTTGAAGCAGAAATCTTTTCATGAAAATGTTCAACTTTTTTGAAGCCGAAATCTTTTAATTAAAATGTTCAACTTTTTTGAAGCCGAAATCTTTTCATGAAAATGTTCAACTTTTTTGAAGTCAAAATCTTTTCATGTAAATTTTCAACTTTTTTGAAGCAGAAATCTTTTCATGAAAATGTTCAACTTTTTTGAAGCCGAAATCTTTTCATGAAAATGTTCCATTTTTTTGAAGCCGAAATACTTCATGAAAATTTTAGACTTTTTTGAAGCCGAGATCTTTCCATGAAAATTTTCAACTTTTTTGAAGCCGAAATCTTTTCATGAAAATGTTACATTTTTTTGAAGCCGAAATACTTCATGAAAATTTTCAACTTTTTTGAAGCCGAAATCTTTTCATGAAAATGTTCAACTTTTTTGAAGCCGAAATCTTTTCATGAAAATGTTCCATTTTTTTGAAGCCGAAATACTTCATGAAAATGGTCAACTTTTTTGAAGCCGAAATCTTTTCATGAAAATGTTAAATTTTTTTGAAGCCGAAATACTTCATGAAAATTTTCAACTTTTTTGAAGCCGAGGTTCTTTCCATGAAAATTTTCAACTTTTTGAAACCGAAATCTTTTCATGAAAATTTTTAACTTTTTTGAAGCCGAAATCTTTTCATGAAAATGGTCAACTTTTTTGAAGCCGAAATCTTTTCATGAAAATTTTCAACTTTTTGAAGACGAAATATTTTCATGAAAATTTTCAACTTTTTTGAAGCAGAAATCTTTTCATGAAAATCTTAGACTTTTTTGAAGTCTAAATCTTTTCATGTAAACTTTCAACTTTTTTGAAGCAGAAATCTTTTCATGAAAATGTTCAACTTTTTTGAAGTCAAAATCTTTTCATGTAAATTTTCAACTTTTTTGAAGCAGAAATCTTTTCATGAAAATGTTCAACTTTTTTGAAGCCGAAATCTTTTCATGAAAATGTTCAACTTTTTTGAAGCCGAAATCTTTTCATGAAAATGTTCATTTTTTTTGAAGCCGAAATCTTTTCATGAAAATGTTCCATTTTTTTGAAGCCAAAATACTTCATGAAAATTTTCAACTTTTTTGAAGTCGAAATCTTTTCATGTAAATTTTCAACTTTTTTGAAGCAGAAATCTTTTCATGAAAATGTTCAACTTTTTTGAAGCCGAAATCTTTTCATGAAAATGTTCCATTTTTTTCAAACCGAAATACTTCATGAAAATTTTCAACTTTTTTGAAGCCGAAATCTTTTCATGAAAATGTTCAACTTTTTTGAAGCCGAAATCTTTTCATGAAAATCTTAGACTTTTTTGAAGCAGAAATCTTTTCATGTAAATTTTCAACTTTTTTGAAACCGAAATCTTTTCATGAAAATTTTCAACTTTTTTGAAGCCGAAATCTTTTCATGAAAATTTTCAACTTTTTGAAGCCGAAATCTTTTCATGAAAATGTTCAACTTTTTTGAAGCAGAAATCTTTTCATGAAAATCTTAGACTTTTTTGAAGTCGAAATCTTTTCATGTAAATTTTCAACTTTTTTGAAGCCGAAATCTTTTCATGAAAATGGTCAACTTTTTTGAAGCCGAAATATTTTCATGAAAATTTTCAACTTTTTGAAGCCGAAATCTTTTCATGAAAATTTTCAACTTTTTTGAAGCCGAAATCTTTTCATGAAAATGGTCAACTTTTTTGAAGCCGAAATATTTTCATGAAAATTTTTAACTTTTTTGAAGCAGAAATCTTTTCATGAAAATCTTAGACTTTTTTGAAGTCGAAATCTTTTCATGTAAATTTTCAACTTTTTTGAAGTCAAAATCTTTTCATGTAAATTTTCAACTTTTTTGAAGCAGAAATCTTTTCATGAAAATGTTCAACTTTTTTGAAGCCGAAATCTTTTCATGAAAATGTTCAACTTTTTTGAAGCCGAAATCTTTTCATGAAAATGTTCCATTTTTTTGAAGCCGAAATACTTCATGAAAATTTTCAACTTTTTGAAACCAAAATCTTTTCATGAAAATTTTCAACTTTTTTGAAGCCGAGATCTTTTCATGAAAATTTTCAACTTTTTGAAACCGAAATCTTTTCATGAAAATGGTCAACTTTTTTTAAGCCGAAATTGTTTCATGAAAATTTTCAACTTTTTGAAGCCGAAATCTTTTCATGAAAATTTTCAACTTTTTTGAAGCAGAAATCTTTTCATGAAAATATTCAACTTTTTTGAAGCTGAAATCTTTTCATGACAATGTTCAACTTTTTTGAAGCCGAAATCTTTTCATGAAAATGTTCAACTTTTTTGAAGCCGAGATCTTTTCATGAAAATTTTCAACTTTTTGAAACCGAAATCTTTTCATGAAAATTTTCAACTTTTTTGAAGCCGAAATCTTTTCATGAAAATGGTCAACTTTTTTGAAGCCGAAATCTTTTCATGAAAATGTTACATTTTTTTGAAGCCGAAATACTTCATGAAAATTTTCAACTTTTTTGAAGCCGAAATCTTTTCATGAAAATGTTCAACTTTTTTGAAGCCGAAATCTTTTCATGAAAATGTCCCATTTTTTTGAAGCCGAAATACTTCATGAAAATGGTCAACTTTTTTGAAGCCGAAATCTTTTCATGAAAATGTTACATTTTTTTGAAGCCGAAATACTTCATGAAAATTTTCAACTTTTTTGAAGCCGAGGTTCTTTCCATGAAAATTTTCAACTTTTTGAAACCGAAATCTTTTCATGAAAATTTTTAACTTTTTTGAAGCCGAAATCTTTTCATGAAAATGGTCAACTTTTTTGAAGCCGAAATCTTTTCATGAAAATTTTCAACTTTTTGAAGACGAAATATTTTCATGAAAATTTTCAACTTTTTTGAAGCAGAAATCTTTTCATGAAAATCTTAGACTTTTTTGAAGTCTAAATCTTTTCATGTAAATTTTCAACTTTTTTGAAGCAGAAATCTTTTCATGAAAATGTTCAACTTTTTTGAAGTCAAAATCTTTTCATGTAAATTTTCAACTTTTTTGAAGCAGAAATCTTTTCATGAAAATGTTCAACTTTTTTGAAGCCGAAATCTTTTCATGAAAATGTTCAACTTTTTTGAAGCCGAAATCTTTTCATGAAAATGTTCATTTTTTTTGAAGCCGAAATCTTTTCATGAAAATGTTCCATTTTTTTGAAGCCAAAATACTTCATGAAAATTTTCAACTTTTTTGAAGTCGAAATCTTTTCATGTAAATTTTCAACTTTTTTGAAGCAGAAATCTTTTCATGTAAATTTTCAACTTTTTTGAAGCCGAAATCTTTTCATGAAAATGTTCAACTTTTTTGAAGCAGAAATCTTTTCATGAAAATCTTAGACTTTTTTGAAGTCGAAATCTTTTCATGTAAATTTTCAACTTTTTTGAAGCAGAAATCTTTTCATGAAAATGTTCAACTTTTTTGAAGCCGAAATCTTTTCATGAAAATGTTCCATTTTTTTGAAGCCGAAATACTTCATGAAAATTTTCAACTTTTTTGAAGCCGAGATCTTTCCATGAAAATTTTCAACTTTTTTGAAGCCGAGATCTTTCCATGAAAATTTTCAACTTTTTGAAACCGAAATCTTTTCATGAAAATTTTTAACTTTTTTGAAGCCGAAATCTTTTCATGAAAATGGTCAACTTTTTTGAAGCCGAAATCTTTTCATGAAAATTTTCAACTTTTTGAAGACGAAATATTTTCATAAAAATTTTCAACTTTTTGAAGACGAAATATTTTCATGAAAATTTTCAACTTTTTTGAAGCAGAAATCTTTTCATGAAAATCTTAGACTTTTTTGAAGTCTAAATCTTTTCATGTAAATTTTCAACTTTTTTGAAGCAGAAATCTTTTCATGAAAATGTTCAACTTTTTTGAAGTCAAAATCTTTTCATGTAAATTTTCAACTTTTTTGAAGCCGAAATCTTTTCATGAAAATGTTCAACTTTTTTGAAGCCGAAATCTTTTCATGAAAATGTTCAACTTTTTTGAAGCCGAAATCTTTTCATGAAAATGTTCATTTTTTTTGAAGCCGAAATCTTTTCATGAAAATTTTCAACTTTTTTGAAGCCGAAATCTTTTCATGAAAATGGTCAACTTTTTTGAAGCCGAAATCTTTTCATGAAAATTTTCAACTTTTTGAAGTCAAAATATTTTCATGAAAATTTTCAACTTTTTTGAAGCAGAAATCTTTTCATGAAAATCTTAGACTTTTTTGAAGCTGAAATCTTTTCATGAAAATGTTCAACTTTTTTGAAGCCGAAATCTTTTCATGAAAATGTTCAACTTTTTTGAAGCCGAAATCTTTTCATGAAAATGTTCCATTTTTTTGAAGCCGAAATACTTCATGAAAATTTTCAACTTTTTGAAACCGAAATCTTTTCATGAAAATTTTCAACTTTTTTGAAGCCGAAATCTTTTCATGAAAATTTTCAACTTTTTTGAAGCCGAGATCTTTTCATGAAAATTTTCAACTTTTTGAAACCGAAATCTTTTCATGAAAATTTTCAACTTTTTTGAAGCCGAAATCTTTTCATGAAAATGGTCAACTTTTTTTAAGCCGAAATCGTTTCATGAAAATTTTCAACTTTTTGAAACCGAAATCTTTTCATGAAAATTTTCAACTTTTTTGAAGCCGAAATCTTTTCATGAAAATGGTCAACTTTTTTGAAGCCGAAATCTTTTCATGAAAATGTTACATTTTTTTGAAGCCGAAATACTTCATGAAAATTTTCAACTTTTTTGAAGCCGAAATCTTTTCATGAAAATGTTCAACTTTTTTGAAGCCGAAATCTTTTCATGCAAATGTTCCATTTTTTTGAAGCCGAAATACTTCATGAAAATGGTCAACTTTTTTGAAGCCGAAATCTTTTCATGAAAATGTTACATTTTTTTGAAGCCGAAATACTTCATGAAAATTTTCAACTTTTTTGAAGCCGAGATCTTTCCATGAAAATTTTCAACTTTTTGAAACCGAAATCTTTTCATGAAAATGTTCAACTTTTTTGAAGCCGAAATCTTTTCATGAAAATGTTCATTTTTTTTGAAGCCGAAATCTTTTCATGAAAATGTTCCATTTTTTTGAAGCCAAAATACTTCATGAAAATTTTCAACTTTTTTGAAGTCGAAATCTTTTCATGAAAATTTTCAACTTTTTTGAAGCCGAAATCTTTTCATGAAAATGGTCAACTTTTTTGAAGCCGAAATCTTTTCATGAAAATTTTCAACTTTTTGAAGTCAAAATATTTTCATGAAAATTTTCAACTTTTTTGAAGCAGAAATCTTTTCATGAAAATCTTAGACTTTTTTGAAGCTGAAATCTTTTCATGAAAATGTTCCATTTTTTTGAAGCCGAAATACTTCATGAAAATTTTCAACTTTTTGAAACCGAAATCTTTTCATGAAAATTTTCAACTTTTTTGAAGCCGAAATCTTTTCATGAAAATTTTCAACTTTTTTGAAGCCGAGATCTTTTCATGAAAATTTTCAACTTTTTGAAACCGAAATCTTTTCATGAAAATTTTCAACTTTTTTGAAGCCGAAATCTTTTCATGAAAATCTTAGACTTTTTTGAAGTCGAAATCTTTTCATGTAAATTTTCAACTTTTTTGAAACCGAAATCTTTTCATGTAAATGTTCAACTTTTTTGAAGCCGAAATCTTTTCATGAAAATTTTCAACTTTTTGAAGCCGAAATCTTTTCATGAAAATGTTCAACTTTTTTGAAGCAGAAATCTTTTCATGAAAATCTTAGACTTTTTTGAAGTCGAAATCTTTTCATGTAAATTTTCAACTTTTTTGAAGCAGAAATCTTTTCATGAAAATGTTCCATTTTTTTGAAGCCGAAATACTTCCAATGTTCAACTTTTTTGAAGTCGAAATCTTTTCATGAAAATGGTCAACTTTTTTGAAGCCGAAATCTTTTCATGAAAATTTTCAACTTTTTGAAGACGAAATATTTTCATGAAAATTTTCAACTTTTTGAAGACGAAATATTTTCATGAAAATGTTCAACTTTTTTGAAGTCGAAATCTTTTCATGAAAATGTTCCATTTTTTTGAAGCCGAAATACTTCCAATGTTCAACTTTTTTGAAGTCGAAATCTTTTCATGAAAATGGTCAACTTTTTTGAAGCCGAAATCTTTTCATGAAAATTTTCAACTTTTTGAAGACGAAATATTTTCATGAAAATTTTCAACTTTTTTGAAGCAGAAATCTTTTCATGAAAATGTTCAACTTTTTTGAAGTCAAAATCTTTTCATGAAAATTTTCAACTTTTTTGAAGCAGAAATCTTTTCATGAAAATGTTCAACTTTTTTGAAGCCGAAATCTTTTCATGAAAATGTTCAACTTTTTTGAAGCCGAAATCTTTTCATGAAAATGTTCATTTTTTTTGAAGCCGAAATCTTTTCATGAAAATGTTACATTTTTTTGAAGCCAAAATACTTCATGAAAATTTTCAACTTTTTTGAAGTCGAAATCTTTTCATGTAAATTTTCAACTTTTTTGAAGCAGAAATCTTTTCATGAAAATGTTCAACTTTTTTGAAGCCGAAATCTTTTCATGAAAATGTTCCATTTTTTTCAAACCGAAATACTTCATGAAAATTTTCAACTTTTTTGAAGCCGAAATCTTTTCATGAAAATGTTCAACTTTTTTGAAGCAGAAATCTTTTCATGAAAATCTTAGACTTTTTTGAAGTCGAAATCTTTTCATGTAAATTTTCAACTTTTTTGAAGCAGAAATCTTTTCATGGAAATGTTCAACTTTTTGAAACCGAAATCTTTTCATGAAAATGTTCAACTTTTTTGAAGCAGAAATCTTTTCATGAAAATCTTAGACTTTTTTGAAGTCGAAATCTTTTCATGTAAATTTTCAACTTTTTTGAAGCAGAAATCTTTTCATGGAAATGTTCAACTTTTTGAAACCGAAATCTTTTCATGAAAATTTTCAACTTTTTTGAAGCCGAAATCTTTTCATGAAAATGGTCAACTTTTTTGAAGCAGAAATCTTTTCATGAAAATGTTCCATTTTTTTGAAGCCGAAATACTTCATGAAAATTTTCAACTTTTTTGAAGCCGAAATCTTTTCATGTAAATGTTCAACTTTTTTGAAGCAGAAATCTTTTCATAAAAATGTGCAACTTTTTTGAAGCCGAAATCTTTTCATGAAAATCTTAGACTTTTTTGAAGTCGAAATCTTTTCATGTAAATTTTCAACTTTTTTGAAGCAGAAATCTTTTCATGAAAATGTTCAACTTTTTGAAGCCGAAATCTTTTCATGAAAATTTTCAACTTTTTTGAAGCCGAAATCTTTTCATGAAAATGGTCAAGTTTTTTGAAGCCGAAATCTTTTCATATAAATTTTCAACTTTTTGAAGCCGAAATCTTTTCATGAAAATTTTCAACTTTTTGAAGCCGAAATCTTTTCATGAAAATTTTCAACTTTTTTGAAGCAGAAATCTTTTCATGAAAATCTTAGACTTTTTTGAAGTCGAAATCTTTTCATGAAAATTTTCAACTTTTTTGAAGCCGAAATCTTTTCATGAAAATGGTCAACTTTTTTGAAGCCGAAATCTTTTCATGAAAATTTTCAACTTTTTGAAGTCGAAATATTTTCATGAAAATTTTCAACTTTTTTTGAAGCAGAAATCTTTTCATGAAAATCTTAAACTTTTTTGAAGTCTAAATCTTTTCATGTAAATTTTCAACTTTTTTGAAGTCAAAATCTTTTTATGTAAATTTTCAACTTTTTTGAAGCAGAAATCGTTTCATGAAAATTTTCAACTTTTTGAAGCCGAAATCTTTTCATGAAAATGTTCAACTTTTTTGAAGCTGAAATCTTTTCATGAAAATGTTCAACTTTTTTGAAGCCGAAATCTTTTCATGAAAATGTTCAACTTTTTGAAACCGAAATCTTTTCATGAAAATTTTCAACTTTTTTGAAGCCGAAATCTTTTCATGAAAATGGTCAACTTTTTTGAAGCCGAAATCTTTTCATGAAAATTTTCAACTTTTTGAAGCCGAAATCTTTTCATGAAAATTTTCAACTTTTTTGAAGCAGAAATCTTTTCATGAAAATCCTAGACTTTTTTGAAGTCGAAATCTTTTCATGTAAATTTTCAACTTTTTTGAAGCAGAAATCTTTTCATGAAAATTTTCAACTTTTTGAAGTCGAAATCTTTTCATGAAAATTTTCAACTTTTTTGAAGCAGAAATCTTTTCATGAAAATCTTAGACTTTTTTGAAGTCGAAATCTTTTCATGTAAATTTTCAACTTTTTTGAAGCAGAAATCTTTTCATGGAAATGTTCAACTTTTTGAAACCGAAATCTTTTCATGAAAATTTTCAACTTTTTTGAAGCCGAAATCTTTTCATGAAAATGGTCAACTTTTTTGAAGCAGAAATCTTTTCATGAAAATGTTCCATTTTTTTGAAGCCGAAATACTTCATGAAAATTTTCAACTTTTTTGAAGCCGAAATCTTTTCATGTAAATGTTCAACTTTTTTGAAGCAGAAATCTTTTCATAAAAATGTTCAACTTTTTTGAAGCCGAAATCTTTTCATGAAAATCTTAGACTTTTTTGAAGTCGAAATCTTTTCATGTAAATTTTCAACTTTTTTGAAGCCGAAATCTTTTCATATAAATTTTCAACTTTTTGAAGCCGAAATCTTTTCATGAAAATTTTCAACTTTTTGAAGCCGAAATCTTTTCATGAAAATTTTCAACATTTTTGAAGCAGAAATCTTTTCATGAAAATCTTAGACTTTTTTGAAGTCGAAATCTTTCCATGAAAATTTTCAACTTTTTTGAAGCCGAAATCTTTTCATGAAAATGTTCAACTTTTTTGAAGCCGAAATCTTTTCATGAAAATGTTCCATTTTTTTGAAGCCGAAATACTTCATGAAAATTTTCACCTTTTTTGAAGTCGAAATCTTTTCATGTAAATTTTCAACTTTTTTGAAGCAGAAATCTTTTCATAAAAATGTTCAACTTTTTTGAAGCCGAAATCTTTTCATGAAAATGTTACATTTTTTTGAAGCCGAAATTCTTCATGAAAATTTTCAACTTTTTTGAAGCCGAGATCTTTTCATGAAAATTTTCAACTTTTTGAAACCGAAATCTTTTCATGAAAATGGTCAACTTTTTGGAAGCCGAAATCTTTTCATGAAAATGGTCAACTTTTTTGAAGCCGAAATCTTTTCATGAAAATTTTCAACTTTTTGAAGCCGAAATCTTTTCATGAAAATGGTCAACTTTTTTGAAGCCGAAATCTTTTCATGAAAATTTTCAACTTTTTGAAGCCGAAATCTTTTCATGAAAATTTTCAACTTTTTTGAAGCCGAAATCTTTTCATGAAAATTTTCAACTTTTTTGAAGCCGAAATCTTTTCATGAAAATGGTCAACTTTTTTGAAGCCGAAATCTTTTCATGAAAATTTTCAACTTTTTGAAGCCGAAATCTTTTCATGAAAATTTTCAACTTTTTTGAAGCAGAAATCTTTTCATGAAAATCTTAGACTTTTTTGAAGTCGAAATCTTTTCATGTAAATTTTCAACTTTTTTGAAGCAGAAATCTTTTCATGAAAATGTTCAACTTTTTTGAAGCCGAAATCTTTTCATGAAAATGTTCCATTTTTTTCAAACCGAAATACTTCATGAAAATTTTCAACTTTTTTGAAGCCGAAATCTTTTCATGAAAATGTTCAACTTTTTTGAAGCCGAAATCTTTTCATGAAAATCTTAGACTTTTTTGAAGTCGAAATCTTTTCATGTAAATTTTCAACTTTTTTGAAACCGAAATCTTTTCATGTAAATGTTCAACTTTTTTGAAGCCGAAATCTTTTCATGAAAATGTTGAACTTTTTTGAAGCCGAGATCTTTTCATGAAAATTTTCAACTTTTTGAAACCGAAATCTTTTCATGAAAATTTTCAACTTTTTGAAGCCGAAATCTTTTCATGAAAATTTTCAACTTTTTTGAAGCCGAAATCTTTTCATGAAAATGTTCAACTTTTTTGAAGCCGAAATCTTTTCATGAAAATGTTCCATTTTTTTGAAGCCGAAATACTTCATGAAAATTTTCAACTTTTTTGAAGTCGAAATCTTTTCATGTAAATTTTCAACTTTTTTGAAGCAGAAGTCTTTTCATGAAAATGTTCAACTTTTTTGAAGCCGAAATCTTTTCATGAAAATGTTCCATTTTTTTCAAACCGAAATACTTCATGAGAATTTTCAACTTTTTTGAAGCCGAAATCTTTTCATGAAAATGTGCAACTTTTTTGAAGCCGAAATCTTTTCATGAAAATCTTAGACTTTTTTGAAGTCGAAATCTTTTCATGTAAATTTTCAACTTTTTTGAAACCGAAATCTTTTCATGTAAATGTTCAACTTTTTTGAAGCCGAAATCTTTTCATGAAAATTTTCAACTTTTTGAAGCCGAAATCTTTTCATGAAAATTTTCAACTTTTTGAAGCCGAAATCTTTTCATGAAAATTTTCAACTTTTTTGAAGCAGAAATCTTTTCATGAAAATGTTCCATTTTTTTGAAGCCGAAATACTTCATGAAAATTTTCAACTTTTTTGAAGTCGAAATCTTTTCATGTAAATTTTCAACTTTTTTGAAGCAGAAATCTTTTCATAAAAATGTTCAACTTTTTTGAAGCCGAAATCTTTTCATGAAAATGTTACATTTTTTTGAAGCCGAAATACTTCATGAAAATTTTCAACTTTTTTGAAGCCGAGATCTTTTCATGAAAATGTTCAACTTTTTGAAACCGAAATCTTTTCATGAAAATGGTCAACTTTTTGGAAGCCGAAATCTTTTCATGAAAATGGTCAACTTTTTTGAAGCCGAAATCTTTTCATGAAAATTTTCAACTTTTTGAAGCCGAAATCTTTTCATGAAAATGGTCAACTTTTTTGAAGCCGAAATCTTTTCATGAAAATTTTCAACTTTTTGAAGCCGAAATCTTTTCATGAAAATTTTCAACTTTTTTGAAGCCGAAATCTTTTCATGAAAATGGTCAACTTTTTTGAAGCCGAAATCTTTTCATGAAAATGTTCCATTTTTTTGAAGCCGAAATACTTCATGAAAATTTTCAACTTTTTTGAAGCCGAAATCTTTTCATGTAAATTTTCAACTTTTTTGAAGCAGAAGTCTTTTCATGAAAATGTTCAACTTTTTTGAAGCCGAAATCTTTTCATGAAAATGTTCCATTTTTTTCAAACCGAAATACTTCATGAAAATTTTCAACTTTTTTGAAGCCGAAATCTTTTCATGAAAATGTGCAACTTTTTTGAAGCCGAAATCTTTTCATGAAAATCTTAGACTTTTTTGAAGTCGAAATCTTTTCATGTAAATTTTCAACTTTTTTGAAACCGAAATCTTTTCATGTAAATGTTCAACTTTTTTGAAGCCGAAATCTTTTCATGAAAATTTTCAACTTTTTGAAGCCGAAATCTTTTCATGAAAATTTTCAACTTTTTGAAGCCGAAATCTTTTCATGAAAATTTTCAACTTTTTTGAAGCAGAAATCTTTTCATGAAAATGTTCCATTTTTTTGAAGCCGAAATACTTCATGAAAATTTTCAACTTTTTTGAAGTCGAAATCTTTTCATGTAAATTTTCAACTTTTTTGAAGCAGAAATCTTTTCATAAAAATGTTCAACTTTTTTGAAGCCGAAATCTTTTCATGAAAATGTTACATTTTTTTGAAGCCGAAATACTTCATGAAAATTTTCAACTTTTTTGAAGCCGAAATCTTTTCATGTAAATTTTCAACTTTTTTGAAGCAGAAGTCTTTTCATGAAAATGTTCAACTTTTTTGAAGCCGAAATCTTTTCATGAAAATGTTCCATTTTTTTCAAACCGAAATACTTCATGAAAATTTTCAACTTTTTTGAAGCCGAAATCTTTTCATGAAAATGTGCAACTTTTTTGAAGCCGAAATCTTTTCATGAAAATCTTAGACTTTTTTGAAGTCGAAATCTTTTCATGTAAATTTTCAACTTTTTTGAAACCGAAATCTTTTCATGTAAATGTTCAACTTTTTTGAAGCCGAAATCTTTTCATGAAAATTTTCAACTTTTTGAAGCCGAAATCTTTTCATGAAAATTTTCAACTTTTTGAAGCCGAAATCTTTTCATGAAAATTTTCAACTTTTTTGAAGCAGAAATCTTTTCATGAAAATGTTCCATTTTTTTGAAGCCGAAATACTTCATGAAAATTTTCAACTTTTTTGAAGTCGAAATCTTTTCATGTAAATTTTCAACTTTTTTGAAGCAGAAATCTTTTCATAAAAATGTTCAACTTTTTTGAAGCCGAAATCTTTTCATGAAAATGTTACATTTTTTTGAAGCCGAAATACTTCATGAAAATTTTCAACTTTTTTGAAGCCGAGATCTTTTCATGAAAATTTTCAACTTTTTGAAACCGAAATCTTTTCATGAAAATGGTCAACTTTTTGGAAGCCGAAATCTTTTCATGAAAATGGTCAACTTTTTTGAAGCCGAAATCTTTTCATGAAAATTTTCAACTTTTTGAAGCCGAAATCTTTTCATGAAAATGGTCAACTTTTTTGAAGCCGAAATCTTTTCATGAAAATTTTCAACTTTTTGAAGCCGAAATCTTTTCATGAAAATTTTCAACTTTTTTGAAGCCGAAATCTTTTCATGAAAATGGTCAACTTTTTTGAAGCCGAAATCTTTTCATGAAAATGTTCCATTTTTTTCAAACCGAAATACTTCATGAAAATTTTCAACTTTTTTGAAGCCGAAATCTTTTCATGAAAATGTTCAACTTTTTTGAAGCCGAAATCTTTTCATGAAAATCTTAGACTTTTTTGAAGTCGAAATCTTTTCATGTAAATTTTCAACTTTTTTGAAACCGAAATCTTTTCATGTAAATGTTCAACTTTTTTGAAGCCGAAATCTTTTCATGAAAATGTTGAACTTTTTTGAAGCCGAGATCTTTTCATGAAAATTTTCAACTTTTTGAAACCGAAATCTTTTCATGAAAATTTTCAACTTTTTGAAGCCGAAATCTTTTCATGAAAATGTTCAACATTTTTGAAGCCGAAATCTTTTCATGAAAATGGTCAACTTTTTTGAAGCCGAAATCTTTTCATGAAAATTTTCAACTTTTTGAAGCCGAAATCTTTTCATGAAAATGTTCAACTTTTTGAAGCCGAAATCTTTTCATGAAAATGTTCAACTTTTTTGAAGCCGAAATCTTTTCATGAAAATGGTCAACTTTTTTGAAGCCGAAATCTTTTCATGAAAATTTTCAACTTTTTTGAAGCAGAAATCTTTTCATGAAAATCTTAGACTTTTTTGAAGTCGAAATCTTTTCATGTAAATTTTCAACTTTTTTGAAGCAGAAATCTTTTCATGAAAATGTTCAACTTTTTGAAGCCGAAATCTTTTCATGAAAATTTTCAACTTTTTTGAAGCCGAAATCTTTTCATGAAAATGGTCAACTTTTTTGAAGCCGAAATCTTTTCATGAAAATTTTCAACTTTTTGAAGCCGAAATCTTTTCATGAAAATTTTCAACTTTTTTGAAGCAGAAATCTTTTCATGAAAATCTTAGACTTTTTTGAAGTCGAAATCTTTTCATGAAAATTTTCAACTTTTTTGAAGCCGAAATCTTTTCATGAAAATCTTAGACTTTTTTGAAGTCGAAATCTTTTCATGTAAATTTTCAACTTTTTTGAAACCGAAATCTTTTCATGTAAATGTTCAACTTTTTTGAAGCCGAAATCTTTTCATGAAAATGTTACATTTTTTTGAAGCCGAAATACTTCATGAAAATTTTCAACTTTTTTGAAGCCGAGATCTTTTCATGAAAATTTTCAACTTTTTGAAACCGAAATCTTTTCATGAAAATTTTCAACTTTTTTGAAGCCGAAATCTTTTCATGAAAATGGTCAACTTTTTTGAAGCCGAAATCTTTTCATGAAAATTTTCAACTTTTTTGAAGCCGAAATCTTTTCATGAAAATGTTCAACTTTTTTGAAGCCGAGATCTTTTCATGAAAATTTTCAACTTTTTGAAACCGAAATCTTTTCATGAAAATTTTCAACTTTTTTGAAGCCGAAATCTTTTCATGAAAATGTTCAACTTTTTTGAAGCCGAAATCTTTTCATGAAAATGGTCAACTTTTTGAAAACGAAATCTTTTCATGAAAATGGTCAACTTTTTTGAAGCCGAAATCTTTTCATGAAAATTTTCAACTTTTTGAAGCCGAAATCTTTTCATGAAAATTTTCAACTTTTTTGAAGCAGAAATCTTTTCATGAAAATCTTAGACTTTTTTGAAGTCGAGATCTTTCCATGAAAATTTTCAACTTTTTGAAACCGAAATCTTTTCATGAAAATTTTCAACTTTTTGAAGCCGAAATCTTTTCATGAAAATGTTCAACTTTTTTGAAGCCGAAATCTTTTCATGAAAATGGTCAACTTTTTTGAAGCCGAAATCTTTTCATGAATATTTTCAACTTTTTTGAAGCAGAAATCTTTTCATGAAAATCTTAGACTTTTTTGAAGTCGAAATCTTTTCATGTAAATTTTCAACTTTTTTGAAGCAGAAATCTTTTCATGAAAATGTTCAACTTTTTGAAGCCGAAATCTTTTCATGAAAATTTTCAACTTTTTTGAAGCCGAAATCTTTTCATGAAAATGGTCAACTTTTTTGAAGCCGAAATCTTTTCATGAAAATTTTCAACTTTTTGAAGCCGAAATCTTTTCATGAAAATTTTCAACTTTTTTGAAGCCGAAATCTTTTCATGAAAATCTTAGACTTTTTTGAAGTCGAAATCTTTTCATGTAAATTTTCAACTTTTTTGAATCAGAAATCTTTTCATGAAAATGTTCAACTTTTTTGAAGCTGAAATCTTTTCATGACAATGTTCAACTTTTTTGAAGCCGAAATCTTTTCATGAAAATGTTCAACTTTTTTGAAGCCGAGATCTTTTCATGAAAATTTTCAACTTTTTGAAACCGAAATCTTTTCATGAAAATTTTCAACTTTTTTGAAGCCGAAATCTTTTCATGAAAATGTTCAACTTTTTTGAAGCCGAAATCTTTTCATGCAAATGTTCCATTTTTTTGAAGCCGAAATACTTCATGAAAATGGTCAACTTTTTTGAAGCCGAAATCTTTTCATGAAAATGTTACATTTTTTTGAAGCCGAAATACTTCATGAAAATTTTCAACTTTTTTGAAGCCGAGATCTTTCCATGAAAATTTTCAACTTTTTGAAACCGAAATCTTTTCATGAAAATGTTCAACTTTTTTGAAGCCGAAATCTTTTCATGAAAATGTTCATTTTTTTTGAAGCCAAAATCTTTTCATGAAAATGTTCCATTTTTTTGAAGCCAAAATACTTCATGAAAATTTTCAACTTTTTTGAAGTCGAAATCTTTTCATGTAAATTTTCAACTTTTTTGAAGCAGAAATCTTTTCATGAAAATGTTCAACTTTTTTGAAGCCGAAATCTTTTCATGAAAATGTTCCATTGTTTTCAAACCGAAATACTTCATGAAAATTTTCAACTTTTTTGAAGCCGAAATCTTTTCATGAAAATGTTCAACTTTTTTGAAGCCGAAATTTTTTCATGAAAATCTTAGACTTTTTTGAAGTCGAAATCTTTTCATGTAAATTTTCAACTTTTTTGAAACAGAAATCTTTTCATAAAAATGTTCAACTTTTTTGAAGCAGAAATCTTTTCATGAAAATCTTAGACTTTTTTGAAGTCGAAATATTTTCATGTAAATTTTCAACTTTTTTGAAGCAGAAATCTTTTCATGAAAATGTTCCATTTTTTTGAAGCCGAAATACTTCATGAAAATTTTCAACTTTTTTGAAGTCGAAATCTTTTTATGTAAATTTTCAACTTTTTTGAAGCAGAAATCTTTTCATAAAAATGTTCAACTTTTTTGAAGCCGAAATCTTTTCATGAAAATGTTACATTTTTTTGAAGCAGAAATACTTCATGAAAATTTTCAACTTTTTGAAACCGAAATCTTTTCATGAAAATTTTCAACTTTTTTGAAGCCGAAATCTTTTCATGAAAATGGTCAACTTTTTTGAAGCCGAAATCTTTTCATGAAAATTTTCAACTTTTTGAAGTCGAAATATTTTCATGAAAATTTTCAACTTTTTTGAAGCAGAAATCTTTTCATGAAAATTTTCAACTTTTTTGAAGCAGAAATCTTTTCATGAAAATGTTCAACTTTTTTGAAGCTGAAATCTTTTCATGAAAATGTTCAACTTTTTTGAAGTCTAAATCTTTTCATGTAAATTTTCAACTTTTTTGAAGTCAAAATCTTTTTATGTAAATTTTCAACTTTTTTGAAGCAGAAATCGTTTCATGAAAATTTTCAACTTTTTGAAGCCGAAATCTTTTCATGAAAATTTTCAACTTTTTGAAGCCGAAATCTTTTCATGAAAATTTTCAACTTTTTTGAAACAGAAATCTTTTCATAAAAATGTTCAACTTTTTTGAAGCAGAAATCTTTTCATGAAAATCTTAGACTTTTTTGAAGTCGAAATCTTTTCATGTAAATTTTCAACTTTTTTGAAGCAGAAATCTTTTCATGAAAATGTTCAACTTTTTTGAAGCCGAAATCTTTTCATGAAAATGTTCCATTTTTTTGAAGCCGAAATACTTCATGAAAATTTTCAACTTTTTTGAAGTCGAAATCTTTTTATGTAAATTTTCAACTTTTTTGAAGCAGAAATCTTTTCATAAAAATGTTCAACTTTTTTGAAGCCGAAATCTTTTCATGAAAATTTTCAACTTTTTTGAAGCCGAAATCTTTTCATGAAAATGGTCAACTTTTTTTAAGCCGAAATCGTTTCATGAAAATTTTCAACTTTTTTGAAGCAGAAATCTTTTCATGAAAATCTTAGACTTTTTTGAAGTCTAAATCTTTTCATGTAAATTTTCAACTTTTTTGAAGCAGAAATCTTTTCATGAAAATGTTCAACTTTTTTGAAGTCAAATACTTTTCATGTAAATTTTCAACTTTTTTGAAGCAGAAATCTTTTCATGAAAATGTTCAACTTTTTTGAAGCCGAAATCTTTTCATGAAAATGTTCAACTTTTTTGAAGCCGAAATCTTTTCATGAAAATGTTCATTTTTTTTGAAGCCGAAATCTTTTCATGAAAATGTTCCATTTTTTTGAAGCCAAAATACTTCATGAAAATTTTCAACTTTTTTGAAGTCGAAATCTTTTCTTGTAAATTTTCAACTTTTTTGAAGCCGAAATCTTTTCATGAAAATTTTCAACTTTTTGAAGTCGAAATATTTTCATGAAAATTTTCAACTTTTTTGAAGCAGAAATCTTTTCATGAAAATCTTAGACTTTTTTGAAGTCTAAATCTTTTTATGTAAATTTTCAACTTTTTTGAAGCCGAAATCTTTTCATGAAAATTTTCAACTTTTTAAGTCGAAATATTTTCATGAAAATTTTCAACTTTTTTGAAGCAGAAATATTTTCATGAAAATTTTCAACTTTTTTGAAGCAGAAATCTTTTCATGTAAATTTTCAACTTTTTTGAAGTCTAAATCTTTTCATGTAAATTTTCAACTTTTTTGAAGCAGAAATCGTTTCATGAAAATTTTCAACTTTTTTGAAGCAGAAATCGTTTCATGAAAATTTTCAACTTTTTGAAGCCCAAAACTTTTCATGAAAATTTTCAACTTTTTTGAAGCAGAAATCTTTTCATGAAAATTTTCAACTTTTTTGAAGCCGAAATCTTTTCATGAAAATGTTCAACTTTTTTGAAGCCGAAATCTTTTCATGAAAATGTTCCATTTTTTTGAAGCCGAAATACTTCATGAAAATTTTCAACTTTTTGAAACCAAAATCTTTTCATGAAAATTTTCAACTTTTTGAAGCCGAAATCTTTTCATGAAAATTTTCAACTTTTTTGAAGCCGAAATCTTTTCATGAAAATTTTCAACTTTTTTGAAGCCGAAATCTTTTCATGAAAATGGTCAACTTTTTTTAAGCCGAAATCGTTTCATGAAAATTTTCAACTTTTTTGAAGCAGAAATCTTTTCATGAAAATCTTAGACTTTTTTGAAGTCTAAATCTTTTCATGTAAATTTTCAACTTTTTTGAAGCAGAAATCTTTTCATGAAAATGTTCAACTTTTTTGAAGTCAAAATCTTTTCATGTAAATTTTCAACTTTTTTGAAGCAGAAATCTTTTCATGAAAATGTTCAACTTTTTTGAAGCCGAAATCTTTTCATGAAAATGTTCAACTTTTTTGAAGCCGAAATCTTTTCATGAAAATGTTCATTTTTTTTGAAGCCGAAATCTTTTCATGAAAATGTTCCATTTTTTTGAAGCCAAAATACTTCATGAAAATTTTCAACTTTCTTGAAGTCGAAATCTTTTCTTGTAAATTTTCAACTTTTTTGAAGCAGAAATCTTTTCATGAAAATGTTCAACTTTTTTGAAGCCGAAATCTTTTCATGAAAATGTTCCATTTTTTTCAAACCGAAATACTTCATGAAAATTTTCAACTTTTTTGAAGTCGAAATCTTTTCATGAAAATGTTCAACTTTTTTGAAGCCGAAATATTTTCATGAAAATATTAGACTTTTTTGAAGTCGAAATCTTTTCATGTAAATTTTCAACTTTTTTGAAACAGAAATCTTTTCATAAAAATGTTCAACTTTTTTGAAGCAGAAATCTTTTCATGAAAATCTTAGACTTTTTTGAAGTCGAAATCTTTTCATGTAAATTTTCAACTTTTTTGAAGCAGAAATCTTTTCATGAAAATGTTCAACTTTTTTGAAGCCGAAATCTTTTCATGAAAATGTTCCATTTTTTTGAAGCCGAAATACTTCATGAAAATTTTCAACTTTTTGAAACCGAAATCTTTTCAGGAAAATTTTCAACTTTTTTGAAGCCGAAATCTTTTCATGAAAATGGTCAACTTTTTTGAAGCCGAAATCTTTTCATGAAAATTTTCAACTTTTTGAAGACGAAATATTTTCATGAAAATTTTCAACTTTTTTGAAGCAGAAATCTTTTCATGAAAATCTTAGACTTTTTTGAAGTCTAAATCTTTTCATGTAAATTTTCAACTTTTTTGAAGCAGAAATCTTTTCATGAAAATGTTCATCTTTTTTGAAGTCAAAATCTTTTCATGTAAATTTTCAACTTTTTTGAAGCAGAAATCTTTTCATGAAAATGTTCAACTTTTTTGAAGCCGAAATCTTTTCATGAAAATGTTCAACTTTTTTGAAGCCGAAATCTTTTCATGAAAATGTTCATTTTTTTTGAAGCCGAAATCTTTTCATGAAAATGTTCCATTTTTTTGAAGCCAAAATACTTCATGAAAATTTTCAACTTTTTTGAAGTCGAAATCTTTTCATGTAAATTTTCAACTTTTTTGAAGCAGAAATCTTTTCATGAAAATGTTCAACTTTTTTGAAGCCGAAATCTTTTCATGAAAATGTTCCATTTTTTTCAAACCGAAATACTTCATGAAAATTTTCAACTTTTTTGAAGCCGAAATCTTTTCATGAAAATGTTCAACTTTTTTGAAGCCGAAATTTTTTCATGAAAATCTTAGACTTTTTTGAAGTCGAAATCTTTTCATGTAAATTTTCAACTTTTTTGAAACAGAAATCTTTTCATAAAAATGTTCAACTTTTTTGAAGCCGAAATCTTTTCATGAAAATGTTACATTTTTTTGAAGCCGAAATACTTCATGAAAATTTTCAACTTTTTGAAACCGAAATCTTTTCATGAAAATTTTCAACTTTTTTGAATCCGAAATCTTTTCATGAAAATGGTCAACTTTTTTGAAGCCGAAATCTTTTCATGAAAATTTTCAACTTTTTGAAGACGAAATATTTTCATGAAAATTTTCAACTTTTTTGAAGCAGAAATCTTTTCATGAAAATCTTAGACTTTTTTGAAGTCTAAATCTTTTCATGTAAATTTTCAACTATTTTGAAGCCGAAATCTTTTCATGAAAATGTTCAACTTTTTTGAAGTCAAAATCTTTTCATGTAAATTTTCAACTTTTTTGAAGCAGAAATCTTTTCATGAAAATGTTCAACTTTTTTGAAGCCGAAATCTTTTCATGAAAATGTTCAACTTTTTTGAAGCCGAAATCTTTTCATGAAAATGTTCATTTTTTTTGAAGCCGAAATCTTTTCATGAAAATGTTCCATTTTTTTGAAGCCAAATTACTTCATGAAAATTTTCAACTTTTTTGAAGTCGAAATCTTTTCATGTAAATTTTCAACTTTTTTGAAGCAGAAATCTTTTCATGAAAATGTTCAACTTTTTTGAAGCCGAAATCTTTTCATGAAAATGTTCCATTTTTTTCAAACCGAAATACTTCATGAAAATTTTCAACTTTTTTGAAGCCGAAATCTTTTCATGAAAATGTTCAACTTTTTTGAAGCCGAAATCTTTTCATGAAAATGTTCATTTTTTTTGAAGCAGAAATCTTTTCATGAAAATGTTCCATTTTTTTGAAGCCAAAATACTTCATGAAAATTTTCAACTTTTTTGAAGTCGAAATCTTTTCATGTAAATTTTCAACTTTTTGAAGCCGAAATCTTTTCATGAAAATTTTCAACTTTTTGAAGCCGAAATCTTTTCATGAAAATTTTCAACTTTTTGAAGCCGAAATCTTTTCATGAAAATTTTCAACTTTTTTGAAACAGAAATCTTTTCATAAAAATGTTCAACTTTTTTGAAGCAGAAATCTTTTCATGAAAATCTTAGACTTTTTTGAAGTCGAAATCTTTTCATGTAAATTTTCAACTTTTTTGAAGCCGAAATCTTTTCATGAAAATTTTCAACTTTTTTGAATCCGAAATCTTTTCATGAAAATGGTCAACTTTTTTGAAGCCGAAATCTTTTCATGAAAATTTTCAACTTTTTGAAGACGAAATATTTTCATGAAAATTTTCAACTTTTTTGAAGCAGAAATCTTTTCATGAAAATCTTAGACTTTTTTGAAGTCTAAATCTTTTCATGTAAATTTTCAACTATTTTGAAGCCGAAATCTTTTCATGAAAATGTTCAACTTTTTTGAAGTCAAAATCTTTTCATGTAAATTTTCAACTTTTTTGAAGCAGAAATCTTTTCATGAAAATGTTCAACTTTTTTGAAGCCGAAATCTTTTCATGAAAATGTTCAACTTTTTTGAAGCCGAAATCTTTTCATGAAAATGTTCATTTTTTTTGAAGCCGAAATCTTTTCATGAAAATGTTCCATTTTTTTGAAGCCAAATTACTTCATGAAAATTTTCAACTTTTTTGAAGTCGAAATCTTTTCATGTAAATTTTCAACTTTTTTGAAGCAGAAATCTTTTCATGAAAATGTTCAACTTTTTTGAAGCCGAAATCTTTTCATGAAAATGTTCCATTTTTTTCAAACCGAAATACTTCATGAAAATTTTCAACTTTTTTGAAGCCGAAATCTTTTCATGAAAATGTTCAACTTTTTTGAAGCCGAAATCTTTTCATGAAAATGTTCATTTTTTTTGAAGCAGAAATCTTTTCATGAAAATGTTCCATTTTTTTGAAGCCAAAATACTTCATGAAAATTTTCAACTTTTTTGAAGTCGAAATCTTTTCATGTAAATTTTCAACTTTTTGAAGCCGAAATCTTTTCATGAAAATTTTCAACTTTTTGAAGCCGAAATCTTTTCATGAAAATTTTCAACTTTTTGAAGCCGAAATCTTTTCATGAAAATTTTCAACTTTTTTGAAACAGAAATCTTTTCATAAAAATGTTCAACTTTTTTGAAGCAGAAATCTTTTCATGAAAATCTTAGACTTTTTTGAAGTCGAAATCTTTTCATGTAAATTTTCAACTTTTTTGAAGCCGAAATCTTTTCATGAAAATGTTCCATTTTTTTGAAGCCGAAATACTTTATGAAAATTTTCAACTTTTTGAAACCGAAATCTTTTCATGAAAATTTTCAACTTTTTTGAATCCGAAATCTTTTCATGAAAATGGTCAACTTTTTTGAAGCCGAAATCTTTTCATGAAAATTTTCAACTTTTTGAAGACGAAATATTTTCATGAAAATTTTCAACTTTTTTGAAGCAGAAATCTTTTCATGAAAATCTTAGACTTTTTTGAAGTCTAAATCTTTTCATGTAAATTTTCAACTATTTTGAAGCCGAAATCTTTTCATGAAAATGTTCAACTTTTTTGAAGTCAAAATCTTTTCATGTAAATTTTCAACTTTTTTGAAGCAGAAATCTTTTCATGAAAATGTTCAACTTTTTTGAAGCCGAAATCTTTTCATGAAAATGTTCAACTTTTTTGAAGCCGAAATCTTTTCATGAAAATGTTCATTTTTTTTGAAGCCGAAATCTTTTCATGAAAATGTTCCATTTTTTTGAAGCCAAAATACTTCATGAAAATTTTCAACTTTTTTGAAGTCGAAATCTTTTCATGTAAATTTTCAACTTTTTTGAAGCAGAAATCTTTTCATGAAAATGTTCAACTTTTTTGAAGCCGAAATCTTTTCATGAAAATGTTCCATTTTTTTCAAACCGAAATACTTCATGAAAATTTTCAACTTTTTTGAAGTCGAAATCTTTTCATGTAAATTTTCAACTTTTTTGAAGCAGAAATCTTTTCATGAAAATGTTCAACTTTTTTGAAGCCGAAATCTTTTCATGAAAATGTTCATTTTTTTTGAAGCCGAAATCTTTTCATGAAAATGTTCCATTTTTTTGAAGCCAAAATACTTCATGAAAATTTTCAACTTTTTTGAAGTCGAAATCTTTTCATGTAAATTTTCAACTTTTTTGAAGCAGAAATCTTTTCATGAAAATGTTCAACTTTTTTGAAGCCGAAATCTTTTCATGAAAATGTTCCATTTTTTTCAAACCGAAATACTTCATGAAAATTTTCAACTTTTTTGAAGCCGAAATCTTTTCATGAAAATGTTCAACTTTTTTGAAGCCGAAATTTTTTCATGAAAATCTTAGACTTTTTTGAAGTCGAAATCTTTTCATGTAAATTTTCAACTTTTTTGAAACAGAAATCTTTTCATAAAAATGTTCAACTTTTTTGAAGCAGAAATCTTTTCATGAAAATCTTAGACTTTTTTGAAGTCGAAATCTTTTCATGTAAATTTTCAACTTTTTTGAAGCAGAAATCTTTTCATGAAAATGTTCAACTTTTTTGAAGCCGAAATCTTTTCATGAAAATGTTCCATTTTTTTGAAGCCGAAATACTTCATGAAAATTTTCAACTTTTTTGAAGTCGAAATCTTTTTATGTAAATTTTCAACTTTTTTGAAGCAGAAATCTTTTCATAAAAATGTTCAACTTTTTTGAAGCCGAAATCTTTTCATGAAAATGTTACATTTTTTTGAAGCCGAAATACTTCATGAAAATTTTCAACTTTTTGAAACCGAAATCTTTTCATGAAAATTTTCAACTTTTTTGAAGCCGAAATCTTTTCATGAAAATGGTCAACTTTTTTGAAGCCGAAATCTTTTCATGAAAATTTTCAACTTTTTGAAGTCGAAATATTTTCATGAAAATTTTCAACTTTTTTGAAGCAGAAATCTTTTCATGAAAATCTTAGACTTTTTTGAAGTCTAAATCTTTTCATGTAAATTTTCAACTTTTTTGAAGTCAAAATCTTTTTATGTAAATTTTCAACTTTTTTGAAGCAGAAATCGTTTCATGAAAATTTTCAACTTTTTGAAGCCGAAATCTTTTCATGAAAATGTTCAACTTTTTTGAAGCTGAAATCTTTTCATGAAAATGTTCAACTTTTTTGAAGCCGAAATCTTTTCATGAAAATGTTCAATTTTTTGAAACCGAAATCTTTTCATGAAAATTTTCAACTTTTTTGAAGCCGAAATCTTTTCATGAAAATGGTCAACTTTTTTTAAGCCGAAATCGTTTCATGAAAATTTTCAACTTTTTGAAGCCGAAATCTTTTCATGAAAATTTTCAACTTTTTTGAAGCAGAAATCTTTTCATGAAAATGTTCAACTTTTTTGAAGCTGAAATCTTTTCATGACAATGTTCAACTTTTTTGAAGCCGAAATCTTTTCATGAAAATGTTCAACTTTTTTGAAGCCGAGATCTTTTCATGAAAATTTTCAACTTTTTGAAACCGAAATGTTTTCATGAAAATTTTCAACTTTTTTGAAGCCGAAATCTTTTCATGTAAATGGTCAACTTTTTTGAAGCCGAAATCTTTTCATGAAAATGTTCCATTTTTTTGAAGCCGAAATACTTCATGAAAATGGTCAACTTTTTTGAAGCCGAAATCTTTTCATGAAAATGTTACATTTTTTTGAAGCCGAAATACTTCATGAAAATTTTCAACTTTTTTGAAGCCGAGATCTTTCCATGAAAATTTTCAACTTTTTGAAACCGAAATCTTTTCATGAAAATTTTTAACTTTTTTGAAGCCGAAATCTTTTCATGAAAATGGTCAACTTTTTTGAAGCAGAAATCTTTTCATGAAAATCTTAGACTTTTTTGAAGTCTAAATCTTTTCATGTAAATTTTCAACTTTTTTGAAGCAGAAATCTTTTCATGAAAATGTTCAACTTTTTTGAAGTCAAAATCTTTTCATGTAAATTTTCAACTTTTTTGAAGCAGAAATCTTTTCATGAAAATGTTCAACTTTTTTGAAGCCGAAATCTTTTCATGAAAATGTTCAACTTTTTTGAAGCCGAAATCTTTTCATGAAAATGTTCATTTTTTTTGAAGCCGAAATCTTTTCATGAAAATGTTCCATTTTTTTGAAGCCAAAATACTTCATGAAAATGTTCAACTTTTTTGAAGTCAAAATCTTTTCATGTAAATTTTCAACTTTTTTGAAGCAGAAATCTTTTCATGAAAATGTTCAACTTTTTTGAAGCCGAAATCTTTTCATGAAAATGTTCAACTTTTTTGAAGCCGAAATCTTTTCATGAAAATGTTCATTTTTTTTGAAGCCGAAATCTTTTCATGAAAATGTTCCATTTTTTTGAAGCCAAAATACTTCATGAAAATTTTCAACTTTTTTGAAGTCGAAATCTTTTCATGTAAATTTTCAACTTTTTTGAAGCAGAAATCTTTTCATGAAAATGTTCAACTTTTTTGAAGCCGAAATCTTTTCATGAAAATGTTCCATTTTTTTCAAACCGAAATACTTCATGAAAATTTTCAACTTTTTTGAAGCCGAAATCTTTTCATGAAAATCTTAGACTTTTTTGAAGTCGAAATCTTTTCATGTAAATTTTCAACTTTTTTGAAACAGAAATCTTTTCATAAAAATGTTCAACTTTTTTGAAGCAGAAATCTTTTCATGAAAATCTTAGACTTTTTTGAAGTCGAAATCTTTTCATGTAAATTTTCAACTTTTTTGAAGCAGAAATCTTTTCATGAAAATTTTCAACTTTTTTGAAGCCGAAATCTTTTCATGAAAATGTTCCATTTTTTTGAAGCCGAAATACTTCATGAAAATTTTCAACTTTTTTGAAGTCGAAATCTTTTTATGTAAATTTTCAACTTTTTTGAAGCAGAAATCTTTTCATAAAAATGTTCAACTTTTTTGAAGCCGAAATCTTTTCATGAAAATGTTACATTTTTTTGAAGCCGAAATACTTCATGAAAATTTTCAACTTTTTGAAACCGAAATCTTTTCATGAAAATTTTCCACTTTTTGAAGTCGAAATATTTTCATGAAAATTTTCAACTTTTTTGAAGCAGAAATCTTTTCATGAAAATCTTAGACTTTTTTGAAGTCTAAATCTTTTCATGTAAATTTTCAACTTTTTTGAAGTCAAAATCTTTTTATGTAAATTTTCAACTTTTTTGAAGCAGAAATCTTTTCATGAAAATGTTCAACTTTTTTGATGCCGAGATCTTTTCATGAAAATTTTCAACTTTTTGAATCCAAAATCTTTTCATGAAAATGTTCAACTTTTTTGAAGCCGAAATCTTTTCATGAAAATGGTCAACTTTTTTGAAGCCGAAATCTTTTCATGAAAATGTTACATTTTTTTGAATCCGAAATACTTCATGAAAATTTTCAACTTTTTTGAAGCCGAAATCTTTTCATGAAAATGGTCAACTTTTTTTAAGCCGAGATCTTTTCATGAAAATTTTCAACTTTTTGAATCCAAAATCTTTTCATGAAAATGTTCAACTTTTTTGAAGCCGAAATCTTTTCATGAAAATTTTCAACTTTTTGAAGTCGAAATATTTTCAAGAAAATTTTCAACTTTTTTGAAGCAGAAATCTTTTCATGAAAATCTTAGACTTTTTTGAAGTCTAAATCTTTTCATGTAAATTTTCAACTTTTTTGAAGTCAAAATCTTTTTATGTAAATTTTCAACTTTTTTGAAGCAGAAATCTTTTCATGAAAATGTTCAACTTTTTTGATGCCGAGATCTTTTCATGAAAATTTTCAACTTTTTGAATCCAAAATCTTTTCATGAAAATGTTCAACTTTTTTGAAGCCGAAATCTTTTCATGAAAATGGTCAACTTTTTTGAAGCCGAAATCTTTTCATGAAAATGTTACATTTTTTTGAATCCGAAATACTTCATGAAAATTTTCAACTTTTTTGAAGCCGAAATCTTTTCATGAAAATGTTTAACTTTTTTGAAGCCGAAATCTTTTCATGAAAATCTTAGACTTTTTTGAAGCAGAAATCTTTTCATGAAAATGTTCAACTTTTTTGAAGCCGAAATATTTTCATGAAAATGTTCAACTTTTTTGAAGCCGAAATCTTTTCATGAAAATGTTACATTTTTTTGAAGCCAAAATACTTCATGAAAATTTTCAACTTTTTTGAAGCCGAGATCTTTCCATGAAAATTTTCAACTTTTTGAAACCGAAATCTTTTCATGAAAATTTTCAACTTTTTTGAAGCCGAAATCTTTTCATGAAAATGGTGAACTTTTTTGAAGACGAAATCTTTTCATGAAAATTTTCAACTTTTTGAAGCCGAAATATTTTCATGAAAATTTTCAACTTTTTTGAAGCAGAAATCTTTTCATGAAAATCTTAGACTTTTTTGAAGCCGAAATACTTGATGAAAATATTCAACTTTTTTGAAGCCGAAATACTTCATGAAAATGTTCAACTTTTTTGAAGCCGAAATAGTTCATGAAAATTTTAGACTTTTTTGAAGCCGAAATACTTCATGAAAATTTTCAACTTTTTTGAAACCTAAATCTTTTCATGAAAATTTTCAACTTTTTTGATGCCGAAATAGTTCATGAAAATTTTCAACTTTTTTGAACCCGAAATCTTTTCATGAAAATTTTCAACTTTTTTGAAGCCGAAATACTTCATGAAAATGTTCAACTTTTTTGAAGCTGAAATCTTTTCATGAAAATGTTCAACTTTTTTGAAGCCGAAATCTTTTCATGAAAATCTTAGACTTTTTTGAAGTCGAAATCTTTTCATGTAAATTTTCAACTTTTTTGAAGCAGAAATCTTTTCATGAAAATGTTCAACTTTTTTGAAGCCGAAATCTTTTCATGAAAATTTTCAACTTTTTTGAAGCCGAAATCTTTTCATGAAAATGGTCAACTTTTTTGAAGCCGAAATCTTTTCATGAAAATTTTCAACTTTTTGAAGCCGAAATCTTTTCATGAAAATTTTCAACTTTTTTGAAGCAGAAATCTTTTCATGAAAATCTTAGACTTTTTTGAAGTCGAAATCTTTTCATGTAAATTTTCAACTTTTTTGAAGCAGAAATCTTTTCATGAAAATTTTCAACTTTTTGAAGCCGAAATCTTTTCATGAAAATTTTCAACTTTTTTGAAGCAGAAATCTATTCATGAAAATCTTAGACTTTTTTGAAGTCGAAATCTTTTCATGTAAATTTTCAACTTTTTTGAAGCAGAAATCTTTTCATGAAAATGGTCAACTTTTTTGAAGCAGAAATCTTTTCATGAAAATGTTCAACTTTTTTGAAGCCGAAATCTTTTCATGAAAATGTTCCATTTTTTTGAAGCCGAAATACTTCATGAAAATTTTCAACTTTTTGAAACCGAAATCTTTTCATGAAAATTTTCAACTTTTTTGAAGCCGAAATCTTTTCATGAAAATTTTCAACTTTTTGAAGCCGAAATCTTTTCATGAAAATTTTCAACTTTTTTGAAGCAGAAATCTTTTCATGAAAATCTTAGACTTTTTTGAAGTCGAAATCTTTTCATGTAAATTTTCAACTTTTTTGAAGCAGAAATCTTTTCATGAAAATGTTCAACTTATTTGAAGCCGAAATCTTTTCATGAAAATGTTCCATTTTTTTGAAGCCAAAATACTTCATGAAAATTTTCAACTTTTTTGAAGTCGAAATCTTTTCATGTAAATTTTCAACTTTTTTGAAGCAGAAATCTTTTCATGAAAATGTTCAACTTTTTTGAAGCCGAAATCTTTTCATGAAAATGTTCCATTTTTTTCAAACCGAAATACTTCATGAAAATTTTCAACTTTTTTGAAGCCGAAATCTTTTCATGAAAATGTTCCATTTTTTTGAAGCCGAAATACTTCATGAAAATTTTCAACTTTTTTGAAGTCGAAATCTTTTCATGTAAATTTTCAACTTTTTTGAAGCCGAAATCTTTTCATGAAAATTTTCAACTTTTTGAAGCCGAAATCTTTTCATGAAAATTTTCAACTTTTTTGAAGCAGAAATCTATTCATGAAAATCTTAGACTTTTTTGAAGTCGAAATCTTTTCATGTAAATTTTCAACTTTTTTGAAGCAGAAATCTTTTCATGAAAATGGTCAACTTTTTTGAAGCAGAAATCTTTTCATGAAAATGTTCAACTTTTTTGAAGCCGAAATCTTTTCATGAAAATGTTCCATTTTTTTGAAGCCGAAATACTTCATGAAAATTTTCAACTTTTTGAAACCGAAATCTTTTCATGAAAATTTTCAACTTTTTTGAAGCCGAAATGTTTTCATGAAAATGGTCAACTTTTTTGAAGCAGAAATCTTTTCATGAAAATTTTCAACTTTTTGAAGCCGAAATCTTTTCATGAAAATTTTCAACTTTTTTGAAGCAGAAATCTTTTCATGAAAATCTTAGACTTTTTTGAAGTCGAAATCTTTTCATGTAAATTTTCAACTTTTTTGAAGCAGAAATCTTTTCATGAAAATGTTCAACTTTTTTGAAGCCGAAATCTTTTCATGAAAATGTTCCATTTTTTTGAAGCCGAAATACTTCATGAAAATTTTCAACTTTTTTGAAGTCGAAATCTTTTCATGTAAATTTTCAACTTTTTTGAAGCAGAAGTCTTTTCATGAAAATGTTCAACTTTTTTGAAGCCGAAATCTTTTCATGAAAATGTTCCATTTTTTTCAAACCAAAATACTTCATGAAAATTTTCAACTTTTTTGAAGCCGAAATCTTTTCATGAAAATGTTCAACTTTTTTGAAGCCGAAATCTTTTCATGAAAATCTTAGACTTTTTTGAAGTCGAAATCTTTTCATGTAAATTTTCAACTTTTTTGAAACCGAAATCTTTTCATGTAAATGTTCAACTTTTTTGAAGCCGAAATCTTTTCATGAAAATTTTCAACTTTTTGAAGCCGAAATCTTTTCATGAAAATTTTCAACTTTTTGAAGCCGAAATCTTTTCATGAAAATTTTCAACTTTTTTGAAGTCGAAATCTTTTCATGTAAATTTTCAACTTTTTTGAAGCAGAAATCTTTTCATAAAAATGTTCAACTTTTTTGAAGCCGAAATCTTTTCATGAAAATGTTAAATTTTTTTGAAGCCGAAATACTTCATGAAAATTTTCAACTTTTTTGAATCCGAGATCTTTTCATGAAAATTTTCAACTTTTTGAAACCGAAATCTTTTCATGAAAATGGTCAACTTTTTGGAAGCCGAAATCTTTTCATGAAAATCTTAGACTTTTTTGAAGTCGAAATCTTTTCATGTAAATTTTCAACTTTTTTGAAACCGAAATCTTTTCATGTAAATGTTCAACTTTTTTGAAGCCGAAATCTTTTCATGAAAATTTTCAACTTTTTGAAGCCGAAATCTTTTCATGAAAATTTTCAACTTTTTGAAGCCGAAATCTTTTCATGAAAATTTTCAACTTTTTTGAAGCAGAAATCTTTTCATGAAAATGTTCCATTTTTTTGAAGCCGAAATACTTCATGAAAATTTTCAACTTTTTTGAAGTCGAAATCTTTTCATGTAAATTTTCAACTTTTTTGAAGCAGAAATCTTTTCATAAAAATGTTCAACTTTTTTGAAGCCGAAATCTTTTCATGAAAATGTTACATTTTTTTGAAGCCGAAATACTTCATGAAAATTTTCAACTTTTTTGAATCCGAGATCTTTTCATGAAAATTTTCAACTTTTTGAAACCGAAATCTTTTCATGAAAATGGTCAACTTTTTGGAAGCCGAAATCTTTTCATGAAAATGGTCAACTTTTTTGAAGCCGAAATCTTTTCATGAAAATTTTCAACTTTTTGAAGCCGAAATCTTTTCATGAAAATGGTCAACTTTTTTGAAGCCGAAATCTTTTCATGAAAATTTTCAACTTTTTGAAGCCGAAATCTTTTCATGAAAATTTTCAACTTTTTTGAAGCCGAAATCTTTTCATGCAAATGGTCAACTTTTTTGAAGCCGAAATCTTTTCATGAAAATTTTCAACTTTTTGAAGCCGAAATCTTTTCATGAAAATTTTCAACTTTTTTGAAGCCGAAATCTTTTCATGAAAATGGTCAACTTTTTTGAAGCCGAAATACTTCATGAAAATTTTCAACTTTTTTGAAGTCGAAATCTTTTCATGTAAATTTTCAACTTTTTTGAAGCAGAAATCTTTTCATGAAAATGTTCAACTTTTTTGAAGTCGAAATCTTTTCATGTAAATTTTCAACTTTTTGAAGCCGAAATCTTTTCATGAAAATGTTCAACTTTTTTGAAGCCGAAATCTTTTCATGAAAATGTTCCATTTTTTTGAAGCCGAAATACTTCATGAAAATTTTCAACTTTTTTGAAGTCGAAATCTTTTCATGTAAATTTTCAACTTTTTTGAAGCAGAAATCTTTTCATAAAAATGTGCAACTTTTTTGAAGCCGAAATCTTTTCATGAAAATGTTACATTTTTTTGAAGCCGAAATACTTCATGAAAATTTACAACTTTTTTGAAGTCGAAATCTTTTCATGAAAATGTTCAACTTTTTTGAAGCCGAAATCTTTTCATGAAAATCTTAGACTTTTTTGAAGTCGAAATCTTTTCATGTAAATTTTCAACTTTTTTGAAACCGAAATCTTTTCATGAAAATTTTCAACTTTTTGAAGCCGAAATCTTTTCATGAAAATGTTCAACTTTTTTGAAGCCGAAATCTTTTCATGAAAATGGTCAACTTTTTTGAAGCCGAAATCTTTTCATGAAAATTTTCAACTTTTTTGAAGCAGAAATCTTTTCATGAAAATGTTCAACTTTTTGAAGCCGAAATCTTTTCATGAAAATTTTCAACTTTTTTGAAGCCGAAATCTTTTCATGAAAATGGTCAACTTTTTTGAAGCCGAAATCTTTTCATATAAATTTTCAACTTTTTGAAGCCGAAATCTTTTCATGAAAATTTTCAACTTTTTGAAGCCGAAATCTTTTCATGAAAATTTTCAACTTTTTTGAAGCAGAAATCTTTTCATGAAAATCTTAGACTTTTTTGAAGTCGAAATCTTTTCATGAAAATTTTCAACTTTTTTGAAGCCGAAATCTTTTCATGAAAATGTTCAACTTTTTTGAAGCCGAAATCTTTTCATGAAAATGTTCCATTTTTTTGAAGCCGAAATACTTCATGAAAATTTTCAACTTTTTTGAAGTCGAAATCTTTTCATGTAAATTTTCAACTTTTTTGAAGCAGAAGTCTTTTCATGAAAATGTTCAACTTTTTTGAAGCCGAAATCTTTTCATGAAAATGTTCCATTTTTTTCAAACCGAAATACTTCATGAAAATTTTCAACTTTTTGGAAGCCGAAATCTTTTCATGAAAATGTTCAACTTTTTTGAAGCCGAAATCTTTTCATGAAAATCTTAGACTTTTTTGAAGTCGAAATCTTTTCATGTAAATTTTCAACTTTTTTGAAACCGAAATCTTTTCATGTAAATGTTCAACTTTATTGAAGCCGAAATCTTTTCATGAAAATTTTCAACTTTTTGAAGCCGAAATCTTTTCATGAAAATTTTCAACTTTTTGAAGCCGAAATCTTTTCATGAAAATTTTCAACTTTTTTGAAGCAGAAATCTTTTCATGAAAATGTTCCATTTTTTTGAAGCCGAAATACTTCATGAAAATTTTCAACTTTTTTGAAGTCGAAATCTTTTCATGTAAATTTTCAACTTTTTTGAAGCAGAAATCTTTTCATAAAAATGTTCAACTTTTTTGAAGCCGAAATCTTTTCATGAAAATGTTACATTTTTTTGAAGCCGAAATACTTCATGAAAATTTTCAACTTTTTTGAATCCAAGATCTTTTCATGAAAATTTTCAACTTTTTGAAACCGAAATCTTTTCATGAAAATGGTCAACTTTTTGGAAGCCGAAATCTTTTCATGAAAATGGTCAACTTTTTTGAAGCCGAAATCTTTTCATGAAAATTTTCAACTTTTTGAAGCCGAAATCTTTTCATGAAAATGGTCAACTTTTTTGAAGCCGAAATCTTTTCATGAAAATTTTCAACTTTTTGAAGCCGAAATCTTTTCATGAAAATTTTCAACTTTTTTGAAGCCGAAATCTTTTCATGAAAATGGTCAACTTTTTTGAAGCCGAAATCTTTTCATGAAAATGGTCAACTTTTTTGAAGCCGAAATCTTTTCATGAAAATTTTCAACTTTTTGAAGCCGAAATCTTTTCATGAAAATTTTCAACTTTTTTGAAGCCGAAATCTTTTCATGAAAATCTTAGACTTTTTTGAAGTCGAAATCTGTTCATGTAAATTTTCAACTTTTTTGAAGCAGAAATCTTTTCATGAAAATGTTCAACTTTTTTGAAGCCGAAATCTTTTCATGAAAATGTTCCATTTTTTTCAAACCGAAATACTTCATGAAAATTTTCAACTTTTTTGAAGCCGAAATCTTTTCATGAAAATGTTCAACTTTTTTGAAGCCGAAATCTTTTCATGAAAATCTTAGACTTTTTTGAAGTCGAATTCTTTTCATGAAAATGGTCAACTTTTTTGAAACCGAAATCTTTTCATGAAAATTTTCAACTTTTTGAAGCCGAAATCTTTTCATGAAAATGTTCAAAATTTTTGAAGCCGAAATCTTTTCATGAAAATGGTCAACTTTTTTGAAGCCGAAATCTTTTCATGAAAATTTTCAACTTTTTGAAGCCGAAATCTTTTCATGAAAATTTTCAACTTTTTGAAGCCGAAATCTTTTCATGAAAATGGTCAACTTTTTTGAAGCCGAAATCTTTTCATGAAAATTTTCAACTTTTTTGAAGCAGAAATCTTTTCATGAAAATCTTAGACTTTTTTGAAGTCGAAATCTTTTCATGTAAATTTTCAACTTTTTTGAAGCAGAAATCTTTTCATGAAAATGTTCAACTTTTTGAAGCCGAAATCTTTTCATGAAAATGTTCAACTTTTTTGAAGCCGAAATCTTTTCATGAAAATGGTCAACTTTTTTGAAGCCGAAATCTTTTCATGAAAATTTTCAACTTTTTGAAGCCGAAATCTTTTCATGAAAATGTTCAACTTTTTTGAAGCAGAAATCTTTTCATGAAAATCTTAGACTTTTTTGAAGTCGAAATCTTTTCATGAAAATTTTCAACTTTTTTGAAGCCGAAATCTTTTCATGAAAATCTTAGACTTTTTTGAAGTCGAAATCTTTATATGTAAATTTTCAACTTTTTTGAAACCGAAATCTTTTCATGTAAATGTTCAACTTTTTTGAAGCCGAAATCTTTTCATGAAAATGTTACATTTTTTTGAAGCCGAAATACTTCATGAAAATTTTCAACTTTTTTGAAGCCGAAATCTTTTCATGAAAATGTTCAACTTTTTTGAAGCCGAAATCTTTTCATGAAAATGTTACATTTTTTTGAAGCCGAAATACTTCATGAAAATTTTCAACTTTTTTGAAGCCGAGATCTTTCCATGAAAATTTTCAACTTGTTGAAAACGAAATCTTTTCATGAAAATTTTCAACTTTTTTGAAGCCGAAATCTTTTCATGAAAATGGTCAACTTTTTTGAAGTCGAAATCTTTTCATGTAAATTTTCAACTTTTTTGAAGCCGAAATCTTTTCATGAAAATGGTCAACTTTTTTGAAGCAGAAATCTTTTCATGAAAATTTTCAACTTTTTGAAGCAGAAATCTTTTCATGAAAATGTTCAACTTTTTTGAAGCCGAAATCTTTTCATGAAAATGTTCAACTTTTTTGAAGCCGAAATCTTTTCATGAAAATGTTACATTTTTTTGAAGCCGAAATACTTCATGAAAATTTTCAACTTTTTTGAAGTCGAGATCTTTCCATGAAAATTTTCAACTTTTTGAAACCCAAATCTTTTCATGAAAATTTTCAACTTTTTTGAAGCAGAAATCTTTTCATGAAAATCTTAGACTTTTTTGAAGTCGAAATCTTTTCATGTAAATTTTCAACTTTTTTGAAGCCGAGATCTTTCCATGTAAATTTTCAACTTTTTGAAACCGAAATATTTTCATGAAAATTTTCAACTTTTTTGAAGCAGAAATCTTTTCAAGAAAATTTTCAACTTTTTTGAAGCAGAAATCTTTTCATGAAAATCTTATACTTTTTTGAAGTCGAAATCTTTTCATGTAAATTTTCAACTTTTTTGAAGCAGAAATATTTTCATGAAAATGTTCAACTTTTTTGAAGCCGAAATCTTTTCATGAAAATTTTCAACTTTTTTGAAGCCGAAATCTTTTCATGAAAATGGTCAACTTTTTTGAAGCCGAGATCTTTTCATGAAAATTTTCAACTTTTTGAAACCGAAACCTTTTCATGAAAATTTTCAACTTTTTTGAAGCAGAAATCTTTTCATGAAAATCTTAGACTTTTTTGAAGTCGAAATCTTTTCATGAATATTTTCAACTTTTTTGAAGCCGAAATCTTTTCATGAAAATTTTCAACTTTTTGAAGCCGAAATCTTTTCATGTAAATTTTCAACTTTTTGAAACCGAAATCTTTTCATGAAAATGGTCAACTTTTTTGAAGCCGAAATGTTTTCATGAAAATTTTCAACTTTTTGAAGCCGAAATCTTTTCATGAAAATGGTCAACTTTTTGAAAACGAAATCTTTTCATGAAAATGGTCAACTTTTTTGAAGCCGAAATCTTTTCATGAAAATTTTCAACTTTTTGAAGCCGAAATCTTTTCATGAAAATTTTCAACTTTTTTGAAGCAGAAATCTTTTCATGAAAATCTTAGACTTTTTTGAAGTCGAAATCTTTTCATGTAAATTTTCAACTTTTTTGAAGCAGAAATCTTTTCATGAAAATGTTCAACTTTTTTGAAGCCGAAATCTTTTCATGAAAATGTTCCATTTTTTTGAAGCCGAAATAATTCATGAAAATTTTCAACTTTTTTGAAGCAGAAATCTTTTCATGAAAATTTTCAACTTTTTGAAGCCGAAATCTTTTCATGAAAATTTTCAACTTTTTTGAAGCCGAGATCTTTTCATGAAAATTTTCAACTTTTTTGAAGCCGAGATCTTTTCATGAAAATTTTCAACTTTTTGAAACCGAAATCTTTTCATGAAAATGGTCAACTTTTTTGAAGCCGAAATCTTTTCATGAAAATGTTCAACTTTTTTGAAGCTGGAATACTTCATGAAAATTTTCAACTTTTTTGCAGCCGAGATCTTTTCATGAAAATTTTCAACTTTTTGAAACCGAAATCTTTTCATGAAAATTTTCAACTTTTTTGAAGCCGAAATCTTTTCATGAAAATGGTCAACTTTTTTGAAGCCGAAATCTTTTCATGAAAATTTTCAACTTTTTGAAGCCGAAATCTTTTCATGAAAATGTTGAACTTTTTTGAAGCAGAAATCTTTTCATGAAAATCTTAGACTTTTTTGAAGTCGAAATCTTTTCATGTAAATTTTCAACTTTTTTGAAGCAGAAATCTTTTCATGAAAATGTTCAACTTTTTTGAAGTCGAAATCTTTTCATGAAAATGTTCAACTTTTTTGAAGCCGAAATCTTTTCATGAAAATGTTCAACTTTTTTGAAGCCGAAATCTTTTCATGAAAATGTTACATTTTTTTGAAGCCAAAATACTTCATGAAAATTTTCAACTTTTTTGAAGCCGAGATCTTTCCATGAAAATTTTCAACTTTTTGAAACCGAAATATTTTCATGAAAATTTTCAACTTTTTTGAAGCAGAAATCTTTTCATGAAAATCTTATACTTTTTTGAAGTCGAAATCTTTTCATGTAAATTTTCAACTTTTTTGAAGCAGAAATATTTTCATGAAAATGTTCAACTTTTTTGAAGCCGAAATCTTTTCATGAAAATTTTCAACTTTTTTGAAGCCGAAATCTTTTCATGAAAATGTTACATTTTTTTGAAGCCAAAATACTTCATGAAAATTTTCAACTTTTTTGAAGCCGAAATCTTTTCATGAAAATGTTCAACTTTTTTGAAGCCGAAATCTTTTCATGAAAATGTTACATTTTTTTGAAGCCGAAATACTTCATGAAAATGTTCAACTTTTTTGAAGCCGAGATCTTTCCATGAAAATTTTCAACTTTTTTGAAGCCGAAATCTTTTCATGAAAATGGTCAACTTTTTTGAAGTCGAAATCTTTTCATGTAAATTTTCAACTTTTTTGAAGCCGAAATCTTTTCATGAAAATGGTCAACTTTTTTGAAGTCGAAATCTTTTCATGAAAATTTTCAACTTTTTGAAGCCGAAATCTTTTCATGAAAATGTTCAACTTTTTTGAAGCCGAAATCTTTTCATGAAAATGTTCAACTTTTTTGAAGCCGAAATCTTTTCATGAAAATGTTACATTTTTTTGAAGCCAAAATACTTCATGAAAATGTTCAACTTTTTTGAAGCCGAAATCTTTTCATGAAAATGTTCAACTTTTTTGAAGCCGAAATCTTTTCATGAAAATGTTCAACTTTTTTGAAGCCGAGATCTTTTCATGAAAATTTTCAACTTTTTGAAACCGAAATCTTTTCATGAAAATTTTCAACTTTTTTGAAGCAGAAATCTTTTCATGAAAATTTTCAACTTTTTGAAACCGAAACCTTTTCATGAAAATTTTCAACTTTTTTGAAGCAGAAATCTTTTCATGAAAATCTTAGACTTTTTTGAAGTCGAAATCTTTTCATGTAAATTTTCAACTTTTTTGAAGCAGAAATCTTTTCATGAAAATGTTCAACTTTTTTGAAGCCGAAATCTTTTCATGAAAATGTTCCATTTTTTTGAAGCCGAAATACTTCATGAAAATTTTCAACTTTTTGAAACCGAAATCTTTTCATGAAAATTTTCAACTTTTTTGAAGCCGAAATCTTTTCATGAAAATGGTCAACTTTTTTGAAGCAGAAATCTTTTCATGAAAATGTTCAACTTTTTGAAGTCGAAATCTTTTCATGTAAATTTTCAACTTTTTTGAAGCAGAAATCTTTTCATAAAAATGTTCAACTTTTTTGAAGCCGAAATCTTTTCATGAAAATGTTACATTTTTTTGAAGCCGAAATACTTCATGAAAATTTTCAACTTTTTTGAAGCCGAGATCTTTTCATGAAAATGTTCAACTTTTTTGAAGCCGAAATCTTTTCATGAAAATGTTACATTTTTTTGAAGCCGAAATACTTCATGAAAATTTTCAACTTTTTTGAAGCCGAGATCTTTTCATGAAAATTTTCAACTTTTTTGAAGTCGAAATCTTTTCATGAAAATGGTCAACTTTTTTGAAGCCGAAATCTTTTCATGAAAATGGTCAACTTTTTTGAAGCCGAAATCTTTTCATGAAAATTTTCAACTTTTTGAAGCCAAAATCTTTTCATGAAAATTTTCAACTTTTTTGAAGCAGAAATCTTTTCATGAAAATCTTAGACTTTTTTGAAGTCGAAATCGTTTCATGTAAATTTTCAACTTTTTTGAAGCAGAAATCTTTTCATGAAAATTTTCAACTTTTTTGAAGCCGAAATCTTTTCATGAAAATGTTCCATTTTTTTGAAGCCGAAATACTTCATGAAAATTTTCAACTTTTTTGAAGTCGAAATCTTTTCATGTAAATTTTCAACTTTTTTGAAGCAGAAATCTTTTCATGAAAATGTTCAACTTTTTTGAAGCCGAGATCTTTTCATGAAAATTTTCAACTTTTTGAAACCGAAATCTTTTCATGAAAATTTTCAACTTTTTGAAGCCGAAATCTTTTCATGAAAATGTTCAACTTTTTTGAAGCCGAAATCTTTTCATGAAAATGGTCAACTTTTTTGAAGCCGAAATCTTTTCATGAAAATTTTCAACTTTTTTGAAGCAGAAATCTTTTCATGAAAATGTTCAACTTTTTGAAGCCGAAATCTTTTCATGAAAATTTTCAACTTTTTTGAAGCAGAAATCTTTTCATGAAAATCTTCAACTTTTTGAAGCCGAAATCTTTTCATGTAAATTTTCAACTTTTTTGAAGCAGAAATCTTTTCATGAAAATGTTCAACTTTTTTGAAGCAGAAATCTTTTCATGAAAATCTTAGACTTTTTTGAAGTCGAAATCTTTTCATGTAAATTTTCAACTTTTTTGAAGTCAAAATCTTTTCATGTAAATTTTCAACTTTTTTGAAGCAGAAATCTTTTCATGAAAATGTTCAACTTTTTTGAAGCCGAAATCTTTTCATGAAAATGTTCCATTTTTTTGAAGCCGAAATACTTCATGAAAATTTTCAACTTTTTTGAAGTCGAAATCTTTTCATGTAAATTTTCAACTTTTTTGAAGCAGAAATCTTTTCATGAAAATGTTCAACTTTTTTGAAGCCGAAATGTTTTCATGAAAATGTTCCATTTTTTTCAAACCGAAATACTTCATGAAAATGGTCAACTTTTTTGAAGCCGAAATCTTTTCATGAAAATGTTCAACTTTTTTGAAGCCGATATCTTTTCATGAAAATCTTAGACTTTTTTGAAGTCGAAATCTTTTCATGTAAATTTTCAACTTTTTTGAAACCGAAATCTTTTCATGTAAATGTTCAACTTTTTTGAAGCCGAAATCTTTTCATGAAAATGTTCAACTTTTTTGAATCCGAGATCTTTTCATGAAAATTTTCAACTTTTTGAAACCGAAATCTTTTCATGAAAATTTTCAACTTTTTGAAGCCGAAATCTTTTCATGAAAATGTTCAACTTTTTTGAAGCCGAAATCTTTTCATGAAAATGGTCAACTTTTTTGAAGCCGAAATCTTTTCATGAAAATTTTCAACTTTTTTGAAGCAGAAATCTTTTCATGAAAATGTTCAACTTTTTGAAGCCGAAATCTTTTCATGAAAATTTTCAACTTTTTTGAAGCAGAAATCTTTTCATGAAAATGTTCCATTTTTTTGAAGCCGAAATACTTCATGAAAATTTTCAACTTTTTTGAAGTCGAAATCTTTTCATGTAAATTTTCAACTTTTTTGAAGCAGAAATCTTTTCATAAAAATGTTCAACTTTTTTGAAGCCGAAATCTTTTCATGAACATGTTACATTTTTTTGAAGCCGAAATACTTCATGAAAATTTTCACTTTTTTTGAAGCCGAGATCTTTTCATGAAAATTTTCAACTTTTTTGAAGTCGAAATCTTTTCATGAAAATGGTCAACTTTTTTGAAGCCGAAATCTTTTCATGAAAATGTTCAACTTTTTTGAAGCCGAAATCTTTTCATGAAAATTTTCAACTTTTTGAAGCCGAAATCTTTTCATGAAAATTTTCAACTTTTTTGAAGCAGAAATCTTTTCATGAAAATCTTAGACTTTTTTGAAGTCGAAATCTTTTCATGTAAATTTTCAACTTTTTTGAAGCAGAAATCTTTTCATGAAAATTTTCAACTTTTTTGAAGCCGAAATCTTTTCATGAAAATGTTCCATTTTTTTGAAGCCGAAATACTTCATGAAAATTTTCAACTTTTTTGAAGTCGAAATCTTTTCATGTAAATTTTCAACTTTTTTGAAGCAGAAATCTTTTCATGAAAATGTTCAACTTTTTTGAAGCCGAGATCTTTTCATGAAAATTTTCAACTTTTTGAAACCGAAATCTTTTCATGAAAATTTTCAACTTTTTGAAGCCGAAATCTTTTCATGAAAATGTTCAACTTTTTTGAAGCCGAAATCTTTTCATGAAAATGGTCAACTTTTTTGAAGCCGAAATCTTTTCATGAAAATTTTCAACTTTTTTGAAGCAGAAATCTTTTCATGAAAATGTTCAACTTTTTGAAGCCGAAATCTTTTCATGAAAATTTTCAACTTTTTTGAAGCAGAAATCTTTTCATGAAAATGTTCCATTTTTTTGAAGCCGAAATACTTCATGAAAATTTTCAACTTTTTTGAAGTCGAAATCTTTTCATGTAAATTTTCAACTTTTTTGAAGCAGAAATCTTTTCATAAAAATGTTCAACTTTTTTGAAGCCGAAATCTTTTCATGAACATGTTACATTTTTTTGAAGCCGAAATACTTCATGAAAATTTTCACTTTTTTTGAAGCCGAGATCTTTTCATGAAAATTTTCAACTTTTTTGAAGTCGAAATCTTTTCATGAAAATGGTCAACTTTTTTGAAGCCGAAATCTTTTCATGAAAATGTTCAACTTTTTTGAAGCCGAAATCTTTTCATGAAAATTTTCAACTTTTTGAAGCCGAAATCTTTTCATGAAAATTTTCAACTTTTTTGAAGCAGAAATCTTTTCATGAAAATCTTAGACTTTTTTGAAGTCGAAATCTTTTCATGTAAATTTTCAACTTTTTTGAAGCAGAAATCTTTTCATGAAAATTTTCAACTTTTTTGAAGCCGAAATCTTTTCATGAAAATGTTCCATTTTTTTGAAGCCGAAATACTTCATGAAAATTTTCAACTTTTTTGAAGTCGAAATCTTTTCATGTAAATTTTCAACTTTTTTGAAGCAGAAATCTTTTCATGAAAATGTTCAACTTTTTTGAAGCCGAGATCTTTTCATGAAAATTTTCAACTTTTTGAAACCGAAATCTTTTCATGAAAATTTTCAACTTTTTGAAGCCGAAATCTTTTCATGAAAATGTTCAACTTTTTTGAAGCCGAAATCTTTTCATGAAAATGGTCAACTTTTTTGAAGCCGAAATCTTTTCATGAAAATTTTCAACTTTTTTGAAGCAGAAATCTTTTCATGAAAATGTTCAACTTTTTGAAGCCGAAATCTTTTCATGAAAATTTTCAACTTTTTTGAAGCAGAAATCTTTTCATGAAAATCTTCAACTTTTTGAAGCCGAAATCTTTTCATGAAAATTTTCAACTTTTTTGAAGCAGAAATCTTTTCATGAAAATCTTAGACTTTTTTGAAGTCGAAATCTTTTCATGTAAATTTTCAACTTTTTTGAAGCAGAAATCTTTTCATGAAAATGTTCCATTTTTTTGAAGCCGAAATACTTCATGAAAATTTTCAACTTTTTTGAAGTCGAAATCTTTTCATGTAAATTTTCAACTTTTTTGAAGCAGAAATCTTTTCATAAAAATGTTCAACTTTTTTGAAGCCGAAATCTTTTCATGAAAATGTTACATTTTTTTGAAGCCGAAATACTTCATGAAAATTTTCAACTTTTTTGAAGCAGAGATCTTTTCATGAAAATTTTCAACTTTTTGAAACCGAAATCTTTTCATGAAAATGGTCAACTTTTTTGAAGCCGAAATCTTTTCATGAAAATGGTCAACTTTTTTGAAGCCGAAATCTTTTCATGAAAATTTTCAACATTTTGAAGCCGAAATCTTTTCATGAAAATGGTCAACTTTTTTGAAGCCGAAATCTTTTCATGAAAATGTTACATTTTTTTGAAGCCGAAATACTTCATGAAAATGTTCAACTTTTTTGAAGCCGAGATCTTTTCATGAAAATTTTCAACTTTTTGAAATCGAAATCTTTTCATGAAAATTGTCAACTTTTTTGAAGCCGAAATCTTTTCATGAAAATGGTCAACTTTTTTGAAGCCGAAATCTTTTCATGAAAATTTTCAACTTTTTGAAGCCGAAATCTTTTCATGAAAATTTTCAACTTTTTTGAAGCCGAAATCTTTTCATGAAAATGGTCAACTTTTTTGAAGCCGAAATCTTTTCATGAAAATGGTCAACTTTTTTGAAGCCGAAATCTTTTCATGAAGATTTTCAACTTTTTTGAAGCAGAAATCTTTTCATGAAAATCTTAGACTTTTTTGAAGTCGAAATCTTTTCATGTAAATTTTCAACTTTTTTGAAGCAGAAGTCTTTTCATGAAAATGTTCAACTTTTTTGAAGCCGAAATCTTTTCATGAAAATGTTCCATTTTTTTCAAACCGAAATACTTCATGAAAAATTTTCAACTTTTTTGAAGCCGAAATCTTTTCATGAAAATGGTCAACTTTTTTGAAGCCGAAATCTTTTCATGAAAATCTTAGACTTTTTTGAAGTCGAAATCTTTTCATGTAAATTTTCAACTTTTTGAAGCCGAAATCTTTTCATGTAAATTTTCAACATTTTTGAAGCCGAAATCTTTTCATGAAAATGGTCAACTTTTTTGAAGCCGAAATCTTTTCATGAAAATTTTCAACTTTTTGAAGCCGAAATCTTTTCATGAAAATTTTCAACTTTTTGAAGCCGAAATCTTTTCATGAAAATTTTCAACTTTTTTGAAGCAGAAATCTTTTCATGAAAATGTTCCATTTTTTTGAAGCCGAAATACTTCATGAAAATTTTCAACTTTTTTGAAGTCGAAATCTTTTCATGTAAATTTTCAACTTTTTTGAAGCAGAAATCTTTTCATAAAAATGTTCAACTTTTTTGAAGCCAAAATCTTTTCATGAAAATGTTACATTTTTTTGAAGCCGAAATACTTCATGAAAATTTTCAACTTTTTTGAAGCAGAGATCTTTTCATGAAAATTTTCAACTTTTTGAAACCGAAATCTTTTCATGAAAATGGTCAACTTTTTTGAAGCCGAAATCTTTTCATGAAAATGGTCAACTTTTTTGAAGCCGAAATCTTTTCATGAAAATTTTCAACTTTTTGAAGCCGAAATCTTTTCATGAAAATGGTCAACTTTTTTGAAGCCGAGATCTTTTCATGAAAATTTTCAACTTTTTGAAGCCGAAATCTTTTCATGAAAATTTTCAACTTTTTTGAAGCCGAAATCTTTTCATGAAAATGTTCAACTTTTTTGAAGCCGAAATCTTTTCATGAAAATGGTCAACTTTTTTGAAGCCGAAATCTTTTCATGAAAATTTTCAACTTTTTGAAGCCGAAATCTTTTCATGAAAATTTTCAACTTTTTTGAAGCAGAAATCTTTTCATGAAAATTTTCAACTTTTTGAAGCCGAAATCTTTTCATGAAAATGGTCAACTTTTTTGAAGCCGAAATCTTTTCATGAAAATGGTCAACTTTTTTGAAGCCGAAATCTTTTCATGAAAATTTTCAACTTTTTGAAGCCGAAATCTTTTCATGAAAATTTTCAACTTTTTGAAGCCGAAATCTTTTCATGAAAATTTTCAACTTTTTTGAAGCAGAAATCTTTTCATGAAAATGTTCCATTTTTTTGAAGCCGAAATACTTCATGAAAATTTTCAACTTTTTTGAAGTCGAAATCTTTTCATGTAAATTTTCAACTTTTTTGAAGCAGAAATCTTTTCATGAAAATGTTCCATTTTTTTGAAGCCGAAATACTTCATGAAAATTTTCAACTTTTTTGAAGTCGAAATCTTTTCATGTAAATTTTCAACTTTTTTGAAGCAGAAATCTTTTCATAAAAATGTTCAACTTTTTTGAAGCCGAAATCTTTTCATGAAAATGTTACATTTTTTTGAAGCCGAAATACTTCATGAAAATTTTCAACTTTTTTGAAGCAGAGATCTTTTCATGAAAATTTTCAACTTTTTGAAACGGAAATCTTTTCATGAAAATGGTCAACTTTTTTGAAGCCGAAATCTTTTCATGAAAATGGTCAACTTTTTTGAAGCCGAAATCTTTTCATGAAAATTTTCAACTTTTTGAAGCCGAAATCTTTTCATGAAAATGGTCAACTTTTTTGAAGCCGAGATCTTTTCATGAAAATTTTCAACTTTTTGAAGCCGAAATCTTTTCATGAAAATTTTCAACTTTTTTGAAGCCGAAATCTTTTCATGAAAATGTTCAACTTTTTTGAAGCCGAAATCTTTTCATGAAAATGGTCAACTTTTTTGAAGCCGAAATCTTTTCATGAAAATTTTCAACTTTTTGAAGCCGAAATCTTTTCATGAAAATTTTCAACTTTTTTGAAGCAGAAATCTTTTCATGAAAATCTTAGACTTTTTTGAAGTCGAAATCTTTTCATGTAAATTTTCAAATTTTTTGAAACAGAAATCTTTTCATGAAAATGTTCAACTTTTTTGAAGCCGAAATCTTTTCATGAAAATTTTCAACTTTTTTGAAGTCGAAATCTTTTCATGAAAATTTTCAACTTTTTGAAGCCGAAATCTTTTCATGAAAATGTTCAACTTTTTTGAAGCCGAAATACTTCATGAAAATTTTCAACTTTTTTTAAGTCGAAATCTTTTCATGTAAATTTTCAACTTTTTTGAAGCAGAAATCTTTTCATGAAAATGTTCAACTTTTTTGAAGCCGAAATCTTTTCATGAAAATGGTCAACTTTTTTGAAGTCGAAATCTTTTCATGAAAATTTTCAACTTTTTGAAGCCGAAATCTTTTCATGAAAATGTTCAACTTTTTTGAAGCCGAAATCTTTTCATGAAAATGTTCAACTTTTTTGAAGCCGAAATCTTTTCATGAAAATGTTACATTTTTTTGAAGCCAAAATACTTCATAAAAATGTTCAACTTTTTTGAAGCCGAAATCTTTTCATAAAAATGTTCAACTTTTTTGAAGCCGAAATCTTTTCATGAAAATGTTACATTTTTTTGAAGCCGAAATACTTCATGAAAATTTTCAACTTTTTGAAACCAAAATCTTTTCATGAAAATTTTCAACTTTTTTGAAGCTGAAATCTTTTCATGAAAATTTTCAACTTTTTTGAAGCCGAAATCTTTTCATGAAAATTTTCAATTTTTTTGAAGCAGAAATCTTTTCATGAAAATGTTCAACTTTTTTGAAGTCGAAATCTTTTCATGAAAATGTTCAACTTTTTTGAAGCCGAGATCTTTTCATGAAAATTTTCAACTTTTTTGAAGCCGAGATCTTTCCATGAAAATTTTCAACTTTTTGAAACCGAAATATTTTCATGAAAATTTTCAACTTTTTTGAAGCAGAAATCTTTTCATGAAAATCTTATACTTTTTTGAAGTCGAAATCTTTTCATGTAAATTTTCAACTTTTTTGAAGCAGAAATATTTTCATGAAAATGTTCAACTTTTTTGAAGCCGAAATCTTTTCATGAAAATTTTCAACTTTTTTGAAGCCGAAATCTTTTCATGAAAATGGTCAACTTTTTTGAAGCCGAAATCGTTTCATGAAAATTTTCAACTTTTTGAAGCCGAAATCTTTTCATGAAAATGTTCAACTTTTTTGAAGCAGAAATCTTTTCATGAAAATGTTCCATTTTTTTGAAGCCGAAATACTTCATGAAAATTTTCAACTTTTTTGAAGTCGAAATCTTTTTATGTAAATTTTCAACTTTTTTGAAGCAGAAATCTTTTCATAAAAATGTTCAACTTTTTTGAAGCCGAAATCTTTTCATGAAAATGTTACATTTTTTTGAAGCCGAAATACTTCATAAAAATTTTCAACTTTTTGAAACCGAAATCTTTTCATGAAAATTTTCAACTTTTTTGAAGCCGAAATCTTTTCATGAAAATGGTCAACTTTTTTGAAGCCGAAATCTTTTCATGAAAATGTTCAACTTTTTTGAAGCCGAGATCTTTTCATGAAAATTTTCAACTTTTTGAAACCGAATTCTTTTCATGAAAATTTTCAACTTTTTTGAAGCCGAAATCTTTTCATGAAAATGGTCAACTTTTTTGAAGCAGAAATCTTTTCATGAAAATCTTAGACTTTTTTGAAGTCTAAATCTTTTCATGTAAATTTTCAACTTTTTGAAGCCGAAATCTTTTCATGAAAATTTTCAACTTTTTTGAAGCCGAAATCTTTTCATGAAAATGGTCAACTTTTTTGAAGCCGAAATCTTTTCATGAAAATGGTCAACTTTTTTGAAGCAGAAATCTTTTCATGAAAATCTTAGACTTTTTTGAAGTCGAAATCTTTTCATGTAAATTTTCAACTTTTTTGAAGCCGAAATCTTTTCATGAAAATGTTCAACTTTTTTGAAGCCGAGATCTTTTCATGAAAATTTTCAACTTTTTTGAAGCCGAGATCTTTCCATGAAAATTTTCAACTTTTTGAAACCGAAATATTTTCATGAAAATTTTCAACTTTTTTGAAGCAGAAATCTTTTCATGAAAATCTTATACTTTTTTGAAGTCGAAATCTTTTCATGTAAATTTTCAACTTTTTTGAAGCAGAAATATTTTCATGAAAATGTTCAACTTTTTTGAAGCCGAAATCTTTTCATGAAAATTTTCAACTTTTTTGAAGCCGAAATCTTTTCATGAAAATGTTACATTTTTTTGAAGCCAAAATACTTCATGAAAATTTTCAACTTTTTTGAAGCCGAAATCTTTTCATGAAAATGTTCAACTTTTTTGAAGCCGAAATCTTTTCATGAAAATGTTACATTTTTTTGAAGCCGAAATACTTCATGAAAATGTTCAACTTTTTTGAAGCCGAGATCTTTCCATGAAAATTTTCAACTTTTTTGAAGCCGAAATCTTTTCATGAAAATGGTCAACTTTTTTGAAGTCGAAATCTTTTCATGTAAATTTTCAACTTTTTTGAAGCCGAAATCTTTTCATGAAAATGGTCAACTTTTTTGAAGTCGAAATCTTTTCATGAAAATTTTCAACTTTTTGAAGCCGAAATCTTTTCATGAAAATGTTCAACTTTTTTGAAGCCGAAATCTTTTCATGAAAATGTTCAACTTTTTTGAAGCCGAAATCTTTTCATGAAAATGTTACATTTTTTTGAAGCCAAAATACTTCATGAAAATGTTCAACTTTTTTGAAGCCGAAATCTTTTCATGAAAATGTTCAACTTTTTTGAAGCCGAAATCTTTTCATGAAAATGTTCAACTTTTTTGAAGCCGAGATCTTTTCATGAAAATTTTCAACTTTTTGAAACCGAAATCTTTTCATGAAAATTTTCAACTTTTTTGAAGCAGAAATCTTTTCATGAAAATTTTCAACTTTTTGAAACCGAAACCTTTTCATGAAAATTTTCAACTTTTTTGAAGCAGAAATCTTTTCATGAAAATCTTAGACTTTTTTGAAGTCGAAATCTTTTCATGTAAATTTTCAACTTTTTTGAAGCAGAAATCTTTTCATGAAAATGTTCAACTTTTTTGAAGCCGAAATCTTTTCATGAAAATGTTCCATTTTTTTGAAGCCGAAATACTTCATGAAAATTTTCAACTTTTTGAAACCGAAATCTTTTCATGAAAATTTTCAACTTTTTTGAAGCCGAAATCTTTTCATGAAAATGGTCAACTTTTTTGAAGCAGAAATCTTTTCATGAAAATGTTCAACTTTTTGAAGTCGAAATCTTTTCATGTAAATTTTCAACTTTTTTGAAGCAGAAATCTTTTCATAAAAATGTTCAACTTTTTTGAAGCCGAAATCTTTTCATGAAAATGTTACATTTTTTTGAAGCCGAAATACTTCATGAAAATTTTCAACTTTTTTGAAGCCGAGATCTTTTCATGAAAATGTTCAACTTTTTTGAAGCCGAAATCTTTTCATGAAAATGTTACATTTTTTTGAAGCCGAAATACTTCATGAAAATTTTCAACTTTTTTGAAGCCGAGATCTTTTCATGAAAATTTTCAACTTTTTTGAAGTCGAAATCTTTTCATGAAAATGGTCAACTTTTTTGAAGCCGAAATCTTTTCATGAAAATGGTCAACTTTTTTGAAGCCGAAATCTTTTCATGAAAATTTTCAACTTTTTGAAGCCAAAATCTTTTCATGAAAATTTTCAACTTTTTTGAAGCAGAAATCTTTTCATGAAAATCTTAGACTTTTTTGAAGTCGAAATCGTTTCATGTAAATTTTCAACTTTTTTGAAGTCGAAATCGTTTCATGTAAATTTTCAACTTTTTTGAAGCAGAAATCTTTTCATGAAAATTTTCAACTTTTTTGAAGCCGAAATCTTTTCATGAAAATGTTCCATTTTTTTGAAGCCGAAATACTTCATGAAAATTTTCAACTTTTTTGAAGCCGAGATCTTTTCATGAAAATTTTCAACTTTTTTGAAGTCGAAATCTTTTCATGAAAATGGTCAACTTTTTTGAAGCCGAAATCTTTTCATGAAAATGGTCAACTTTTTTGAAGCCGAAATCTTTTCATGAAAATTTTCAACTTTTTGAAGCCAAAATCTTTTCATGAAAATTTTCAACTTTTTTGAAGCAGAAATCTTTTCATGAAAATCTTAGACTTTTTTGAAGTCGAAATCGTTTCATGTAAATTTTCAACTTTTTTGAAGTCGAAATCGTTTCATGTAAATTTTCAACTTTTTTGAAGCAGAAATCTTTTCATGAAAATTTTCAACTTTTTTGAAGCCGAAATCTTTTCATGAAAATGTTCCATTTTTTTGAAGCCGAAATACTTCATGAAAATTTTCAACTTTTTTGAAGTCGAAATCTTTTCATGTAAATTTTCAACTTTTTTGAAGCAGAAATCTTTTCATGAAAATGTTCAACTTTTTTGAAGCCGAGATCTTTTCATGAAAATTTTCAACTTTTTGAAACCGAAATCTTTTCATGAAAATTTTCAACTTTTTGAAGCCGAAATCTTTTCATGAAAATGTTCAACTTTTTTGAAGCCGAAATCTTTTCATGAAAATGGTCAACTTTTTTGAAGCCGAAATCTTTTCATGAAAATTTTCAACTTTTTTGAAGCAGAAATCTTTTCATGAAAATGTTCAACTTTTTGAAGCCGAAATCTTTTCATGAAAATTTTCAACTTTTTTGAAGCAGAAATCTTTTCATGAAAATCTTCAACTTTTTGAAGCCGAAATCTTTTCATGTAAATTTTCAACTTTTTTGAAGCAGAAATCTTTTCATGAAAATGTTCAACTTTTTTGAAGCAGAAATCTTTTCATGAAAATCTTAGACTTTTTTGAAGTCTAAATCTTTTCATGTAAATTTTCAACTTTTTTGAAGTCAAAATCTTTTCATGTAAATTTTCAACTTTTTTGAAGCAGAAATCTTTTCATGTAAATTTTCAACTTTTTTGAAGCAGAAATCTTTTCATGAAAATGTTCAACTTTTTTGAAGCCGAAATCTTTTCATGAAAATGTTCCATTTTTTTGAAGCCGAAATACTTCATGAAAATTTTCAACTTTTTGAAACCGAAATCTTTTCATGAAAATTTTCAACTTTTTTGAAGCCGAAATCTTTTCATGAAAATGGTCAACTTTTTTGAAGCAGAAATCTTTTCATGAAAATGTTCAACTTTTTGAAGTCGAAATCTTTTCATGTAAATTTTCAACTTTTTTGAAGCAGAAATCTTTTCATAAAAATGTTCAACTTTTTTGAAGCCGAAATCTTTTCATGAAAATGTTACATTTTTTTGAAGCCGAAATACTTCATGAAAATTTTCAACTTTTTTGAAGCCGAGATCTTTTCATGAAAATGTTCAACTTTTTTGAAGCCGAAATCTTTTCATGAAAATGTTACATTTTTTTGAAGCCGAAATACTTAATGAAAATTTTCAACTTTTTTGAAGCCGAGATCTTTTCATGAAAATTTTCAACTTTTTTGAAGTCGAAATCTTTTCATGAAAATGGTCAACTTTTTTGAAGCCGAAATCTTTTCATGAAAATGGTCAACTTTTTTGAAGCCGAAATCTTTTCATGAAAATTTTCAACTTTTTGAAGCCAAAATCTTTTCATGAAAATTTTCAACTTTTTTGAAGCAGAAATCTTTTCATGAAAATCTTAGACTTTTTTGAAGTCGAAATCGTTTCATGTAAATTTTCAACTTTTTTGAAGTCGAAATCGTTTCATGTAAATTTTCAACTTTTTTGAAGCAGAAATCTTTTCATGAAAATTTTCAACTTTTTTGAAGCCGAAATCTTTTCATGAAAATGTTCCATTTTTTTGAAGCCGAAATACTTCATGAAAATTTTCAACTTTTTTGAAGTCGAAATCTTTTCATGTAAATTTTCAACTTTTTTGAAGCAGAAATCTTTTCATGAAAATGTTCAACTTTTTTGAAGCCGAGATCTTTTCATGAAAATTTTCAACTTTTTGAAACCGAAATCTTTTCATGAAAATTTTCAACTTTTTGAAGCCGAAATCTTTTCATGAAAATGTTCAACTTTTTTGAAGCCGAAATCTTTTCATGAAAATGGTCAACTTTTTTGAAGCCGAAATCTTTTCATGAAAATTTTCAACTTTTTTGAAGCAGAAATCTTTTCATGAAAATGTTCAACTTTTTGAAGCCGAAATCTTTTCATGAAAATTTTCAACTTTTTTGAAGCAGAAATCTTTTCATGAAAATCTTCAACTTTTTGAAGCCGAAATCTTTTCATGTAAATTTTCAACTTTTTTGAAGCAGAAATCTTTTCATGAAAATGTTCAACTTTTTTGAAGCAGAAATCTTTTCATGAAAATCTTAGACTTTTTTGAAGTCTAAATCTTTTCATGTAAATTTTCAACTTTTTTGAAGTCAAAATCTTTTCATGTAAATTTTCAACTTTTTTGAAGCAGAAATCTTTTCATGAAAATGTTCAACTTTTTTGAAGCCGAAATCTTTTCATGAAAATGTTCCATTTTTTTGAAGCCGAAATACTTCATGAAAATTTTCAACTTTTTTGAAGTCGAAATCTTTTCATGTAAATTTTCAACTTTTTTGAAGCAGAAATCTTTTCATGAAAATGTTCAACTTTTTTGAAGCCGAAATGTTTTCATGAAAATGTTCCATTTTTTTCAAACCGAAATACTTCATGAAAATGGTCAACTTTTTTGAAGCCGAAATCTTTTCATGAAAATGTTCAACTTTTTTGAAGCCGATATCTTTTCATGAAAATCTTAGACTTTTTTGAAGTCGAAATCTTTTCATGTAAATTTTCAACTTTTTTGAAACCGAAATCTTTTCATGTAAATGTTCAACTTTTTTGAAGCCGAAATCTTTTCATGAAAATGTTCAACTTTTTTGAATCCGAGATCTTTTCATGAAAATTTTCAACTTTTTGAAACCGAAATCTTTTCATGAAAATTTTCAACTTTTTGAAGCCGAAATCTTTTCATGAAAATGTTCAACTTTTTTGAAGCCGAAATCTTTTCATGAAAATGGTCAACTTTTTTGAAGCCGAAATCTTTTCATGAAAATTTTCAACTTTTTTGAAGCAGAAATCTTTTCATGAAAATGTTCAACTTTTTGAAGCCGAAATCTTTTCATGAAAATTTTCAACTTTTTTGAAGCAGAAATCTTTTCATGAAAATCTTCAACTTTTTGAAGCCGAAATCTTTTCATGTAAATTTTCAACTTTTTTGAAGCAGAAATCTTTTCATGAAAATGTTCAACTTTTTTGAAGCAGAAATCTTTTCATGAAAATCTTAGACTTTTTTGAAGTCTAAATCTTTTCATGTAAATTTTCAACTTTTTTGAAGTCAAAATCTTTTCATGTAAATTTTCAACTTTTTTGAAGCAGAAATCTTTTCATGAAAATGTTCAACTTTTTTGAAGCCGAAATCTTTTCATGAAAATGTTCCATTTTTTTGAAGCCGAAATACTTCATGAAAATTTTCAACTTTTTTGAAGTCGAAATCTTTTCATGTAAATTTTCAACTTTTTTGAAGCAGAAATCTTTTCATGAAAATGTTCAACTTTTTTGAAGCCGAAATGTTTTCATGAAAATGTTCCATTTTTTTCAAACCGAAATACTTCATGAAAATGGTCAACTTTTTTGAAGCCGAAATCTTTTCATGAAAATGTTCAACTTTTTTGAAGCCGATATCTTTTCATGAAAATCTTAGACTTTTTTGAAGTCGAAATCTTTTCATGTAAATTTTCAACTTTTTTGAAACCGAAATCTTTTCATGTAAATGTTCAACTTTTTTGAAGCCGAAATCTTTTCATGAAAATGTTCAACTTTTTTGAATCCGAGATCTTTTCATGAAAATTTTCAACTTTTTGAAACCGAAATCTTTTCATGAAAATTTTCAACTTTTTGAAGCCGAAATCTTTTCATGAAAATGTTCAACTTTTTTGAAGCCGAAATCTTTTCATGAAAATGGTCAACTTTTTTGAAGCCGAAATCTTTTCATGAAAATTTTCAACTTTTTTGAAGCAGAAATCTTTTCATGAAAATGTTCAACTTTTTGAAGCCGAAATCTTTTCATGAAAATTTTCAACTTTTTTGAAGCAGAAATCTTTTCATGAAAATGTTCCATTTTTTTGAAGCCGAAATACTTCATGAAAATTTTCAACTTTTTTGAAGTCGAAATCTTTTCATGTAAATTTTCAACTTTTTTGAAGCAGAAATCTTTTCATAAAAATGTTCAACTTTTTTGAAGCCGAAATCTTTTCATGAACATGTTACATTTTTTTGAAGCCGAAATACTTCATGAAAATTTTCACTTTTTTTGAAGCCGAGATCTTTTCATGAAAATTTTCAACTTTTTGAAGTCGAAATCTTTTCATGAAAATGGTCAACTTTTTTGAAGCCGAAATCTTTTCATGAAAATGTTCAACTTTTTTGAAGCCGAAATCTTTTCATGAAAATTTTCAACTTTTTGAAGCCGAAATCTTTTCATGAAAATTTTCAACTTTTTTGAAGCAGAAATCTTTTCATGAAAATCTTAGACTTTTTTGAAGTCGAAATCTTTTCATGTAAATTTTCAACTTTTTTGAAGCAGAAATCTTTTCATGAAAATTTTCAACTTTTTTGAAGCCGAAATCTTTTCATGAAAATGTTCCATTTTTTTGAAGCCGAAATACTTCATGAAAATTTTCAACTTTTTTGAAGTCGAAATCTTTTCATGTAAATTTTCAACTTTTTTGAAGCAGAAATCTTTTCATGAAAATGTTCAACTTTTTTGAAGCCGAGATCTTTTCATGAAAATTTTCAACTTTTTGAAACCGAAATCTTTTCATGAAAATTTTCAACTTTTTGAAGCCGAAATCTTTTCATGAAAATGTTCAACTTTTTTGAAGCCGAAATCTTTTCATGAAAATGGTCAACTTTTTTGAAGCCGAAATCTTTTCATGAAAATTTTCAACTTTTTTGAAGCAGAAATCTTTTCATGAAAATGTTCAACTTTTTGAAGCCGAAATCTTTTCATGAAAATTTTCAACTTTTTTGAAGCAGAAATCTTTTCATGAAAATCTTCAACTTTTTGAAGCCGAAATCTTTTCATGAAAATTTTCAACTTTTTTGAAGCAGAAATCTTTTCATGAAAATCTTAGACTTTTTTGAAGTCGAAATCTTTTCATGTAAATTTTCAACTTTTTTGAAGCAGAAATCTTTTCATGAAAATGTTCCATTTTTTTGAAGCCGAAATACTTCATGAAAATTTTCAACTTTTTTGAAGTCGAAATCTTTTCATGTAAATTTTCAACTTTTTTGAAGCAGAAATCTTTTCATAAAAATGTTCAACTTTTTTGAAGCCGAAATCTTTTCATGAAAATGTTACATTTTTTTGAAGCCGAAATACTTCATGAAAATTTTCAACTTTTTTGAAGCAGAGATCTTTTCATGAAAATTTTCAACTTTTTGAAACCGAAATCTTTTCATGAAAATGGTCAACTTTTTTGAAGCCGAAATCTTTTCATGAAAATGGTCAACTTTTTTGAAGCCGAAATCTTTTCATGAAAATTTTCAACATTTTGAAGCCGAAATCTTTTCATGAAAATGGTCAACTTCTTTGAAGCCGAAATCTTTTCATGAAAATGTTACATTTTTTTGAAGCCGAAATACTTCATGAAAATGTTCAACTTTTTTGAAGCCGAGATCTTTTCATGAAAATTTTCAACTTTTTGAAATCGAAATCTTTTCATGAAAATTTTCAACTTTTTTGAAGCCGAAATCTTTTCATGAAAATGGTCAACTTTTTTGAAGCCGAAATCTTTTCATGAAAATGGTCAACTTTTTTGAAGCCGAAATCTTTTCATGAAGATTTTCAACTTTTTTGAAGCAGAAATCTTTTCATGAAAATCTTAGACTTTTTTGAAGTCGAAATCTTTTCATGTAAATTTTCAACTTTTTTGAAGCAGAAGTCTTTTCATGAAAATGTTCAACTTTTTTGAAGCCGAAATCTTTTCATGAAAATGTTCCATTTTTTTCAAACCGAAATACTTCATGAAAATTTTCAACTTTTTTGAAGCCGAAATCTTTTCATGAAAATGGTCAACTTTTTTGAAGCCGAAATCTTTTCATGAAAATCTTAGACTTTTTTGAAGTCGAAATCTTTTCATGTAAATTTTCAACTTTTTGAAGCCGAAATCTTTTCATGAAAATGTTCAACATTTTTGAAGCCGAAATCTTTTCATGAAAATGGTCAACTTTTTTGAAGCCGAAATCTTTTCATGAAAATTTTCAACTTTTTGAAGCCGAAATCTTTTCATGAAAATTTTCAACTTTTTGAAGCCGAAATCTTTTCATGAAAATTTTCAACTTTTTTGAAGCAGAAATCTTTTCATGAAAATGTTCCATTTTTTTGAAGCCGAAATACTTCATGAAAATTTTCAACTTTTTTGAAGTCGAAATCTTTTCATGTAAATTTTCAACTTTTTTGAAGCAGAAATCTTTTCATAAAAATGTTCAACTTTTTTGAAGCCAAAATCTTTTCATGAAAATGTTACATTTTTTTGAAGCCGAAATACTTCATGAAAATTTTCAACTTTTTTGAAGCAGAGATCTTTTCATGAAAATTTTCAACTTTTTGAAACCGAAATCTTTTCATGAAAATGGTCAACTTTTTTGAAGCCGAAATCTTTTCATGAAAATGGTCAACTTTTTTGAAGCCGAAATCTTTTCATGAAAATTTTCAACTTTTTGAAGCCGAAATCTTTTCATGAAAATGGTCAACTTTTTTGAAGCCGAGATCTTTTCATGAAAATTTTCAACTTTTTGAAGCCGAAATCTTTTCATGAAAATTTTCAACTTTTTTGAAGCCGAAATCTTTTCATGAAAATGTTCAACTTTTTTGAAGCCGAAATCTTTTCATGAAAATGGTCAACTTTTTTGAAGCCGAAATCTTTTCATGAAAATTTTCAACTTTTTGAAGCCGAAATCTTTTCATGAAAATTTTCAACTTTTTTGAAGCAGAAATCTTTTCATGAAAATTTTCAACTTTTTGAAGCCGAAATCTTTTCATGAAAATGTTCAACATTTTTGAAGCCGAAATCTTTTCATGAAAATGGTCAACTTTTTTGAAGCCGAAATCTTTTCATGAAAATTTTCAACTTTTTGAAGCCGAAATCTTTTCATGAAAATTTTCAACTTTTTGAAGCCGAAATCTTTTCATGAAAATTTTCAACTTTTTTGAAGCAGAAATCTTTTCATGAAAATGTTCCATTTTTTTGAAGCCGAAATACTTCATGAAAATTTTCAACTTTTTTGAAGTCGAAATCTTTTCATGTAAATTTTCAACTTTTTTGAAGCAGAAATCTTTTCATGAAAATGTTCCATTTTTTTGAAGCCGAAATACTTCATGAAAATTTTCAACTTTTTTGAAGTCGAAATCTTTTCATGTAAATTTTCAACTTTTTTGAAGCAGAAATCTTTTCATAAAAATGTTCAACTTTTTTGAAGCCGAAATCTTTTCATGAAAATGTTACATTTTTTTGAAGCCGAAATACTTCATGAAAATTTTCAACTTTTTTGAAGCAGAGATCTTTTCATGAAAATTTTTAACTTTTTGAAACGGAAATCTTTTCATGAAAATGGTCAACTTTTTTGAAGCCGAAATCTTTTCATGAAAATGGTCAACTTTTTTGAAGCCGAAATCTTTTCATGAAAATTTTCAACTTTTTGAAGCCGAAATCTTTTCATGAAAATGGTCAACTTTTTTGAAGCCGAGATCTTTTCATGAAAATTTTCAACTTTTTGAAGCCGAAATCTTTTCATGAAAATTTTCAACTTTTTTGAAGCCGAAATCTTTTCATGAAAATGTTCAACTTTTTTGAAGCCGAAATCTTTTCATGAAAATGGTCAACTTTTTTGAAGCCGAAATCTTTTCATGAAAATTTTCAACTTTTTGAAGCCGAAATCTTTTCATGAAAATTTTCAACTTTTTTGAAGCAGAAATCTTTTCATGAAAATCTTAGACTTTTTTGAAGTCGAAATCTTTTCATGTAAATTTTCAAATTTTTTGAAACAGAAATCTTTTCATGAAAATGTTCAACTTTTTTGAAGCCGAAATCTTTTCATGAAAATTTTCAACTTTTTTGAAGTCGAAATCTTTTCATGAAAATTTTCAACTTTTTGAAGCCGAAATCTTTTCATGAAAATGTTCAACTTTTTTGAAGCCGAAATACTTCATGAAAATGTGCAACTTTTTTTAAGTCGAAATCTTTTCATGTAAATTTTCAACTTTTTTGAAGCAGAAATCTTTTCATGAAAATGTTCAACTTTTTTGAAGCCGAAATCTTTTCATGAAAATGGTCAACTTTTTTGAAGTCGAAATCTTTTCATGAAAATTTTCAACTTTTTGAAGCCGAAATCTTTTCATGAAAATCTTCAACTTTTTTGAAGCCGAAATCTTTTCATGAAAATGTTCAACTTTTTTGAAGCCGAAATCTTTTCATGAAAATGTTACATTTTTTTGAAGCCAAAATACTTCATAAAAATGTTCAACTTTTTTGAAGCCGAAATCTTTTCATAAAAATGTTCAACTTTTTTGAAGCCGAAATCTTTTCATGAAAATGTTACATTTTTTTGAAGCCGAAATACTTCATGAAAATTTTCAACTTTTTGAAACCAAAATCTTTTCATGAAAATTTTCAACTTTTTTGAAGCTGAAATCTTTTCATGAAAATTTTCAACTTTTTTGAAGCCGAAATCTTTTCATGAAAATTTTCAATTTTTTTGAAGCAGAAATCTTTTCATGAAAATGTTCAACTTTTTTGAAGTCGAAATCTTTTCATGAAAATGTTCAACTTTTTTGAAGCCGAAATCTTTTCATGAAAATTTTCAACTTTTTTGAAGCCGAAATCTTTTCATGAAAATGGTCAACTTTTTTGAAGCCGAAATCGTTTCATGAAAATTTTCAACTTTTTGAAGCCGAAATCTTTTCATGAAAATGTTCAACTTTTTTGAAGCAGAAATCTTTTCATGAAAATGTTCCATTTTTTTGAAGCCGAAATACTTCATGAAAATTTTCAACTTTTTTGAAGTCGAAATCTTTTTATGTAAATTTTCAACTTTTTTGAAGCAGAAATCTTTTCATAAAAATGTTCAACTTTTTTGAAGCCGAAATCTTTTCATGAAAATGTTACATTTTTTTGAAGCCGAAATACTTCATAAAAATTTTCAACTTTTTGAAACCGAAATCTTTTCATGAAAATTTTCAACTTTTTTGAAGCCGAAATCTTTTCATGAAAATGGTCAACTTTTTTGAAGCCGAAATCTTTTCATGAAAATGTTCAACTTTTTTGAAGCCGAGATCTTTTCATGAAAATTTTCAACTTTTTGAAACCGAATTCTTTTCATGAAAATTTTCAACTTTTTTGAAGCCGAAATCTTTTCATGAAAATGGTCAACTTTTTTGAAGCAGAAATCTTTTCATGAAAATCTTAGACTTTTTTGAAGTCTAAATCTTTTCATGTAAATTTTCAACTTTTTGAAGCCGAAATCTTTTCATGAAAATTTTCAACTTTTTTGAAGCCGAAATCTTTTCATGAAAATGGTCAACTTTTTTGAAGCCGAAATCTTTTCATGAAAATTTTCAACTTTTTGAAGCAGAAATCTTTTCATGAAAATGTTCCATTTTTTTGAAGCCGAAATACTTCATGAAAATTTTCAACTTTTTTGAAGTCGAAATCTTTTTATGTAAATTTTCAACTTTTTTGAAGCAGAAATCTTTTCATAAAAATGTTCAACTTTTTTGAAGCCGAAATCTTTTCATGAAAATGTTACATTTTTTTGAAGCCGAAATACTTCATAAAAATTTTCAACTTTTTGAAACCGAAATCTTTTCATGAAAATTTTCAACTTTTTTGAAGCCGAAATCTTTTCATGAAAATGGTCAACTTTTTTGAAGCCGAAATCTTTTCATGAAAATGGTCAACTTTTTTGAAGCCGAAATCTTTTCATGAAAATTTTCAACTTTTTGAAGCCGAAATCTTTTCATGAAAATTTTCAACTTTTTTGAAGCCGAAATCTTTTCATGAAAATCTTAGACTTTTTTGAAGTCGAAATCTTTTCATGTAAATTTTCAACTTTTTTGAAGCCGAAATCTTTTCATGAAAATGTTCAACTTTTTTGAAGCCGAGATCTTTTCATGAAAATTTTCAACTTTTTGAAACCGAAATCTTTTCATGAAAATTTTCAACTTTTTGAAGCCGAAATCTTTTCATGAAAATGTTCAACATTTTTGAAGCCGAAATCTTTTCATGAAAATGTTCCATTTTTTTCAAACCGAAATACTTCATGAAAATTTTCAACCTTTTTGAAGCCGAAATCTTTTCATGAAAATGTTCAACTTTTTTGAAGCCGAAATCTTTTCATGAAAATCTTAGACTTTTTTGAAGTCGAAATCTTTTCATGTAAATTTTTCAACTTTTTTGAAACCGAAATCTTTTCATGTAAATGTTCAACTTTTTTGAAGCCGAAATCTTTTCATGAAAATGTTCAACTTTTTTGAAGCCGAGATCTTTTCATGAAAATTTTCAACTTTTTTGAAGCCGAAATCTTTTCATGAAAATTTTCAACTTTTTGAAGCCGAAATCTTTTCATGAAAATGTTCAACATTTTTGAAGCCGAAATCTTTTCATGAAAATGTTCAACTTTTTTGAAGCCGAAATCTTTTCATGAAAATTTTCAACTTTTTGAAGCCGAAATCTTTTCATGAAAATTTTCAACTTTTTGAAGCCGAAATCTTTTCATGAAAATTTTCAACTTTTTTGAAGCAGAAATCTTTTCATGAAAATGTTCCATTTTTTTGAAGCCGAAATACTTCATGAAAATTTTCAACTTTTTTGAAGCAGAAATCTTTTCATGAAAATGTTCCATTTTTTTGAAGCCGAAATACTTCATGAAAATTTTCAACTTTTTTGAAGTCGAAATCTTTTCATGTAAATTTTCAACTTTTTTGAAGCAGAAGTCTTTTCATGAAAATGTTCAACTTTTTTGAAGCCGAAATCTTTTCATGAAAATCTTAGACTTTTTTGAAGTCGAAATCTTTTCATGTAAATTTTCAACTTTTTTGAAACCGAAATCTTTTCATGTAAATGTTCAACTTTTTTGAAGCCGAAATCTTTTCATGAAAATGGTCAACTTTTTTGAAGCCGAAATCTTTGCATGAAAATGTTCCATTTTTTTGAAGCCGAAATACTTCATGAAAATTTTCAACTTTTTTGAAGTCGAAATCTTTTCATGTAAATTTTCAACTTTTTTGAAGCAGAAATCTTTTCATAAAAATGTTCAACTTTTTTGAAGCCGAAATCTTTTCATGAAAATGTTACATTTTTTTGAAGCCGAAATACTTCATGAAAATTTTCAACTTTTTTGAAGCAGAGATCTTTTCATGAAAATTTTCAACTTTTTGAAACCGAAATCTTTTCATGAAAATGGTCAACTTTTTTGAAGCCGAAATCTTTTCATGAAAATGGTCAACTTTTTTGAAGCCGAAATCTTTTCATGAAAATTTTCAACTTTTTGAAGCCGAAATCTTTTCATGAAAATGGTCACCTTTTTTGAAGCCGAAATCTTTTCATGAAAATGTTACATTTTTTTGAAGCCGAAATACTTCATGAAAATTTTCAACTTTTTTGAAGTCGAAATCTTTTTATGTAAATTTTCAACTTTTTTGAAGCAGAAATCTTTTCATAAAAATGTTCAACTTTTTTGAAGCCGAAATCTTTTCATGAAAATGTTACATTTTTTTGAAGCCGAAATACTTCATAAAAATTTTCAACTTTTTGAAACCGAAATCTTTTCATGAAAATTTTCAACTTTTTTGAAGCCGAAATCTTTTCATGAAAATGGTCAACTTTTTTGAAGCCGAAATCTTTTCATGAAAATGTTCAACTTTTTTGAAGCCGAGATCTTTTCATGAAAATTTTCAACTTTTTGAAACCGAATTCTTTTCATGAAAATTTTCAACTTTTTTGAAGCCGAAATCTTTTCATGAAAATGGTCAACTTTTTTGAAGCAGAAATCTTTTCATGAAAATCTTAGACTTTTTTGAAGTCTAAATCTTTTCATGTAAATTTTCAACTTTTTGAAGCCGAAATCTTTTCATGAAAATTTTCAACTTTTTTGAAGCCGAAATCTTTTCATGAAAATGGTCAACTTTTTTGAAGCCGAAATCTTTTCATGAAAATGGTCAACTTTTTTGAAGCCGAAATCTTTTCATGAAAATTTTCAACTTTTTGAAGCAGAAATCTTTTCATGAAAATGTTCCATTTTTTTGAAGCCGAAATACTTCATGAAAATTTTCAACTTTTTTGAAGTCGAAATCTTTTTATGTAAATTTTCAACTTTTTTGAAGCAGAAATCTTTTCATAAAAATGTTCAACTTTTTTGAAGCCGAAATCTTTTCATGAAAATGTTACATTTTTTTGAAGCCGAAATACTTCATAAAAATTTTCAACTTTTTGAAACCGAAATCTTTTCATGAAAATTTTCAACTTTTTTGAAGCCGAAATCTTTTCATGAAAATGGTCAACTTTTTTGAAGCCGAAATCTTTTCATGAAAATGGTCAACTTTTTTGAAGCCGAAATCTTTTCATGAAAATTTTCAACTTTTTGAAGCCGAAATCTTTTCATGAAAATTTTCAACTTTTTTGAAGCCGAAATCTTTTCATGAAAATCTTAGACTTTTTTGAAGTCGAAATCTTTTCATGTAAATTTTCAACTTTTTTGAAGCCGAAATCTTTTCATGAAAATGTTCAACTTTTTTGAAGCCGAGATCTTTTCATGAAAATTTTCAACTTTTTTGAAGCCGAGATCTTTCCATGAAAATTTTCAACTTTTTGAAACCGAAATATTTTCATGAAAATTTTCAACTTTTTTGAAGCAGAAATCTTTTCATGAAAATCTTATACTTTTTTGAAGTCGAAATCTTTTCATGTAAATTTTCAACTTTTTTGAAGCAGAAATATTTTCATGAAAATGTTCAACTTTTTTGAAGCCGAAATCTTTTCATGAAAATTTTCAACTTTTTTGAAGCCGAAATCTTTTCATGAAAATGTTACATTTTTTTGAAGCCAAAATACTTCATGAAAATTTTCAACTTTTTTGAAGCCGAAATCTTTTCATGAAAATGTTCAACTTTTTTGAAGCCGAAATCTTTTCATGAAAATGTTACATTTTTTTGAAGCCGAAATACTTCATGAAAATGTTCAACTTTTTTGAAGCCGAGATCTTTCCATGAAAATTTTCAACTTTTTTGAAGCCGAAATCTTTTCATGAAAATGGTCAACTTTTTTGAAGTCGAAATCTTTTCATGTAAATTTTCAACTTTTTTGAAGCCGAAATCTTTTCATGAAAATGGTCAACTTTTTTGAAGTCGAAATCTTTTCATGTAAATTTTCAACTTTTTTGAAGCCGAAATCTTTTCATGAAAATGTTCAACTTTTTTGAAGCCGAAATCTTTTCATGAAAATGTTCAACTTTTTTGAAGCCGAAATCTTTTCATGAAAATGTTACATTTTTTTGAAGCCAAAATACTTCATGAAAATGTTCAACTTTTTTGAAGCCGAAATCTTTTCATGAAAATCTTCAACTTTTTGAAGCCGAAATCTTTTCATGTAAATTTTCAACTTTTTTGAAGCAGAAATCTTTTCATGAAAATGTTCAACTTTTTGAAACCGAAATCTTTTCATGAAAATTTTCAACTTTTTTGAAGCAGAAATCTTTTCATGAAAATTTTCAACTTTTTGAAACCGAAACCTTTTCATGAAAATTTTCAACTTTTTTGAAGCAGAAATCTTTTCATGAAAATCTTAGACTTTTTTGAAGTCGAAATCTTTTCATGTAAATTTTCAACTTTTTTGAAGCAGAAATCTTTTCATGAAAATGTTCAACTTTTTTGAAGCCGAAATCTTTTCATGAAAATGTTCCATTTTTTTGAAGCCGAAATACTTCATGAAAATTTTCAACTTTTTGAAACCGAAATCTTTTCATGAAAATTTTCAACTTTTTTGAAGCCGAAATCTTTTCATGAAAATGGTCAACTTTTTTGAAGCAGAAATCTTTTCATGAAAATGTTCAACTTTTTGAAGTCGAAATCTTTTCATGTAAATTTTCAACTTTTTTGAAGCAGAAATCTTTTCATAAAAATGTTCAACTTTTTTGAAGCCGAAATCTTTTCATGAAAATGTTACATTTTTTTGAAGCCGAAATACTTCATGAAAATTTTCAACTTTTTTGAAGCCGAGATCTTTTCATGAAAATGTTCAACTTTTTTGAAGCCGAAATCTTTTCATGAAAATGTTACATTTTTTTGAAGCCGAAATACTTCATGAAAATTTTCAACTTTTTTGAAGCCGAGATCTTTTCATGAAAATTTTCAACTTTTTGAAGCCAAAATCTTTTCATGAAAATTTTCAACTTTTTTGAAGCAGAAATCTTTTCATGAAAATCTTAGACTTTTTTGAAGTCGAAATCGTTTCATGTAAATTTTCAACTTTTTTGAAGCAGAAATCTTTTCATGAAAATTTTCAACTTTTTTGAAGCCGAAATCTTTTCATGAAAATGTTCCATTTTTTTGAAGCCGAAATACTTCATGAAAATTTTCAACTTTTTTGAAGTCGAAATCTTTTCATGTAAATTTTCAACTTTTTTGAAGCAGAAATCTTTTCATGAAAATGTTCAACTTTTTTGAAGCCGAGATCTTTTCATGAAAATTTTCAACTTTTTGAAACCGAAATCTTTTCATGAAAATTTTCAACTTTTTGAAGCCGAAATCTTTTCATGAAAATGTTCAACTTTTTTGAAGCCGAAATCTTTTCATGAAAATGGTCAACTTTTTTGAAGCCGAAATCTTTTCATGAAAATTTTCAACTTTTTTGAAGCAGAAATCTTTTCATGAAAATGTTCAACTTTTTGAAGCCGAAATCTTTTCATGAAAATTTTCAACTTTTTTGAAGCAGAAATCTTTTCATGAAAATCTTCAACTTTTTGAAGCCGAAATCTTTTCATGTAAATTTTCAACTTTTTTGAAGCAGAAATCTTTTCATGAAAATGTTCAACTTTTTTGAAGCAGAAATCTTTTCATGAAAATCTTAGACTTTTTTGAAGTCTAAATCTTTTCATGTAAATTTTCAACTTTTTTGAAGTCAAAATCTTTTCATGTAAATTTTCAACTTTTTTGAAGCAGAAATCTTTTCATGAAAATGTTCAACTTTTTTGAAGCCGAAATCTTTTCATGAAAATGTTCCATTTTTTTGAAGCCGAAATACTTCATGAAAATTTTCAACTTTTTTGAAGTCGAAATCTTTTCATGTAAATTTTCAACTTTTTTGAAGCAGAAATCTTTTCATGAAAATGTTCAACTTTTTTGAAGCCGAAATGTTTTCATGAAAATGTTCCATTTTTTTCAAACCGAAATACTTCATGAAAATGGTCAACTTTTTTGAAGCCGAAATCTTTTCATGAAAATGTTCAACTTTTTTGAAGCCGATATCTTTTCATGAAAATCTTAGACTTTTTTGAAGTCGAAATCTTTTCATGTAAATTTTCAACTTTTTTGAAACCGAAATCTTTTCATGTAAATGTTCAACTTTTTTGAAGCCGAAATCTTTTCATGAAAATGTTCAACTTTTTTGAATCCGAGATCTTTTCATGAAAATTTTCAACTTTTTGAAACCGAAATCTTTTCATGAAAATTTTCAACTTTTTGAAGCCGAAATCTTTTCATGAAAATGTTCAACTTTTTTGAAGCCGAAATCTTTTCATGAAAATGGTCAACTTTTTTGAAGCCGAAATCTTTTCATGAAAATTTTCAACTTTTTTGAAGCAGAAATCTTTTCATGAAAATGTTCAACTTTTTGAAGCCGAAATCTTTTCATGAAAATTTTCAACTTTTTTGAAGCAGAAATCTTTTCATGAAAATGTTCCATTTTTTTGAAGCCGAAATACTTCATGAAAATTTTCAACTTTTTTGAAGTCGAAATCTTTTCATGTAAATTTTCAACTTTTTTGAAGCAGAAATCTTTTCATAAAAATGTTCAACTTTTTTGAAGCCGAAATCTTTTCATGAACATGTTACATTTTTTTGAAGCCGAAATACTTCATGAAAATTTTCACTTTTTTTGAAGCCGAGATCTTTTCATGAAAATTTTCAACTTTTTTGAAGTCGAAATCTTTTCATGAAAATGGTCAACTTTTTTGAAGCCGAAATCTTTTCATGAAAATGTTCAACTTTTTTGAAGCCGAAATCTTTTCATGAAAATTTTCAACTTTTTGAAGCCGAAATCTTTTCATGAAAATTTTCAACTTTTTTGAAGCAGAAATCTTTTCATGAAAATCTTAGACTTTTTTGAAGTCGAAATCTTTTCATGTAAATTTTCAACTTTTTTGAAGCAGAAATCTTTTCATGAAAATGTTCAACTTTTTTGAAGCCGAGATCTTTTCATGAAAATTTTCAACTTTTTGAAACCGAAATCTTTTCATGAAAATTTTCAACTTTTTGAAGCCGAAATCTTTTCATGAAAATGTTCAACTTTTTTGAAGCCGAAATCTTTTCATGAAAATGGTCAACTTTTTTGAAGCCGAAATCTTTTCATGAAAATTTTCAACTTTTTTGAAGCAGAAATCTTTTCATGAAAATGTTCAACTTTTTGAAGCCGAAATCTTTTCATGAAAATTTTCAACTTTTTTGAAGCAGAAATCTTTTCATGAAAATCTTCAACTTTTTGAAGCCGAAATCTTTTCATGAAAATTTTCAACTTTTTTGAAGCAGAAATCTTTTCATGAAAATCTTAGACTTTTTTGAAGTCGAAATCTTTTCATGTAAATTTTCAACTTTTTTGAAGCAGAAATCTTTTCATGAAAATGTTCCATTTTTTTGAAGCCGAAATACTTCATGAAAATTTTCAACTTTTTTGAAGTCGAAATCTTTTCATGTAAATTTTCAACTTTTTTGAAGCAGAAATCTTTTCATAAAAATGTTCAACTTTTTTGAAGCCGAAATCTTTTCATGAAAATGTTACATTTTTTTGAAGCCGAAATACTTCATGAAAATTTTCAACTTTTTTGAAGCAGAGATCTTTTCATGAAAATTTTCAACTTTTTGAAACCGAAATCTTTTCATGAAAATGGTCAACTTTTTTGAAGCCGAAATCTTTTCATGAAAATGGTCAACTTTTTTGAAGCCGAAATCTTTTCATGAAAATTTTCAACATTTTGAAGCCGAAATCTTTTCATGAAAATGGTCAACTTTTTTGAAGCCGAAATCTTTTCATGAAAATGTTACATTTTTTTGAAGCCGAAATACTTCATGAAAATGTTCAACTTTTTTGAAGCCGAGATCTTTTCATGAAAATTTTCAACTTTTTGAAATCGAAATCTTTTCATGAAAATTGTCAACTTTTTTGAAGCCGAAATCTTTTCATGAAAATGGTCAACTTTTTTGAAGCCGAAATCTTTTCATGAAAATTTTCAACTTTTTGAAGCCGAAATCTTTTCATGAAAATTTTCAACTTTTTTGAAGCCGAAATCTTTTCATGAAAATGGTCAACTTTTTTGAAGCCGAAATCTTTTCATGAAAATGGTCAACTTTTTTGAAGCCGAAATCTTTTCATGAAGATTTTCAACTTTTTTGAAGCAGAAATCTTTTCATGAAAATCTTAGACTTTTTTGAAGTCGAAATCTTTTCATGTAAATTTTCAACTTTTTTGAAGCAGAAGTCTTTTCATGAAAATGTTCAACTTTTTTGAAGCCGAAATCTTTTCATGAAAATGTTCCATTTTTTTCAAACCGAAATACTTCATGAAAATTTTCAACTTTTTTGAAGTCGAAATCTTTTCATGTAAATTTTCAACTTTTTTGAAGCAGAAATCTTTTCATAAAAATGTTCAACTTTTTTGAAGCCAAAATCTTTTCATGAAAATGTTACATTTTTTTGAAGCCGAAATACTTCATGAAAATTTTCAACTTTTTTGAAGCAGAGATCTTTTCATGAAAATTTTCAACTTTTTGAAACCGAAATCTTTTCATGAAAATGGTCAACTTTTTTGAAGCCGAAATCTTTTCATGAAAATGGTCAACTTTTTTGAAGCCGAAATCTTTTCATGAAAATTTTCAACTTTTTGAAGCCGAAATCTTTTCATGAAAATGGTCAACTTTTTTGAAGCCGAGATCTTTTCATGAAAATTTTCAACTTTTTGAAGCCGAAATATTTTCATGAAAATTTTCAACTTTTTTGAAGCCGAAATCTTTTCATGAAAATGTTCAACTTTTTTGAAGCCGAAATCTTTTCATGAAAATGGTCAACTTTTTTGAAGCCGAAATCTTTTCATGAAAATTTTCAACTTTTTGAAGCCGAAATCTTTTCATGAAAATTTTCAACTTTTTTGAAGCAGAAATCTTTTCATGAAAATTTTCAACTTTTTGAAGCCGAAATCTTTTCATGAAAATGTTCAACATTTTTGAAGCCGAAATCTTTTCATGAAAATGGTCAACTTTTTTGAAGCCGAAATCTTTTCATGAAAATTTTCAACTTTTTGAAGCCGAAATCTTTTCATGAAAATTTTCAACTTTTTGAAGCCGAAATCTTTTCATGAAAATTTTCAACTTTTTTGAAGCAGAAATCTTTTCATGAAAATGTTCCATTTTTTTGAAGCCGAAATACTTCATGAAAATTTTCAACTTTTTTGAAGTCGAAATCTTTTCATGTAAATTTTCAACTTTTTTGAAGCAGAAATCTTTTCATGAAAATGTTCCATTTTTTTGAAGCCGAAATACTTCATGAAAATTTTCAACTTTTTTGAAGTCGAAATCTTTTCATGTAAATTTTCAACTTTTTTGAAGCAGAAATCTTTTCATAAAAATGTTCAACTTTTTTGAAGCCGAAATCTTTTCATGAAAATGTTACATTTTTTTGAAGCCGAAATACTTCATGAAAATTTTCAACTTTTTTGAAGCAGAGATCTTTTCATGAAAATTTTTAACTTTTTGAAACGGAAATCTTTTCATGAAAATGGTCAACTTTTTTGAAGCCGAAATCTTTTCATGAAAATGGTCAACTTTTTTGAAGCCGAAATCTTTTCATGAAAATTTTCAACTTTTTGAAGCCGAAATCTTTTCATGAAAATGGTCAACTTTTTTGAAGCCGAGATCTTTTCATGAAAATTTTCAACTTTTTGAAGCCGAAATCTTTTCATGAAAATTTTCAACTTTTTTGAAGCCGAAATCTTTTCATGAAAATGTTCAACTTTTTTGAAGCCGAAATCTTTTCATGAAAATGGTCAACTTTTTTGAAGCCGAAATCTTTTCATGAAAATTTTCAACTTTTTGAAGCCGAAATCTTTTCATGAAAATTTTCAACTTTTTTGAAGCAGAAATCTTTTCATGAAAATCTTAGACTTTTTTGAAGTCGAAATCTTTTCATGTAAATTTTCAAATTTTTTGAAACAGAAATCTTTTCATGAAAATGTTCAACTTTTTTGAAGCCGAAATCTTTTCATGAAAATTTTCAACTTTTTTGAAGTCGAAATCTTTTCATGAAAATTTTCAACTTTTTGAAGCCGAAATCTTTTCATGAAAATGTTCAACTTTTTTGAAGCCGAAATACTTCATGAAAATTTTCAACTTTTTTTAAGTCGAAATCTTTTCATGTAAATTTTCAACTTTTTTGAAGCAGAAATCTTTTCATGAAAATGTTCAACTTTTTTGAAGCCGAAATCTTTTCATGAAAATGGTCAACTTTTTTGAAGTCGAAATCTTTTCATGAAAATTTTCAACTTTTTGAAGCCGAAATCTTTTCATGAAAATGTTCAACTTTTTTGAAGCCGAAATCTTTTCATGAAAATGTTCAACTTTTTTGAAGCCGAAATCTTTTCATGAAAATGTTACATTTTTTTGAAGCCAAAATACTTCATAAAAATGTTCAACTTTTTTGAAGCCGAAATCTTTTCATAAAAATGTTCAACTTTTTTGAAGCCGAAATCTTTTCATGAAAATGTTACATTTTTTTGAAGCCGAAATACTTCATGAAAATTTTCAACTTTTTGAAACCAAAATCTTTTCATGAAAATTTTCAACTTTTTTGAAGCTGAAATCTTTTCATGAAAATTATCAACTTTTTTGAAGCCGAAATCTTTTCATGAAAATTTTCAATTTTTTTGAAGCAGAAATCTTTTCATGAAAATGTTCAACTTTTTTGAAGTCGAAATCTTTTCATGAAAATGTTCAACTTTTTTGAAGCCGAAATCTTTTCATGAAAATTTTCAACTTTTTTGAAGCCGAAATCTTTTCATGAAAATGGTCAACTTTTTTGAAGCCGAAATCGTTTCATGAAAATTTTCAACTTTTTGAAGCCGAAATCTTTTCATGAAAATGTTCAACTTTTTTGAAGCAGAAATCTTTTCATGAAAATGTTCCATTTTTTTGAAGCCGAAATACTTCATGAAAATTTTCAACTTTTTTGAAGTCGAAATCTTTTTATGTAAATTTTCAACTTTTTTGAAGCAGAAATCTTTTCATAAAAATGTTCAACTTTTTTGAAGCCGAAATCTTTTCATGAAAATGTTACATTTTTTTGAAGCCGAAATACTTCATAAAAATTTTCAACTTTTTGAAACCGAAATCTTTTCATGAAAATTTTCAACTTTTTTGAAGCCGAAATCTTTTCATGAAAATGGTCAACTTTTTTGAAGCCGAAATCTTTTCATGAAAATGTTCAACTTTTTTGAAGCCGAGATCTTTTCATGAAAATTTTCAACTTTTTGAAACCGAATTCTTTTCATGAAAATTTTCAACTTTTTTGAAGCCGAAATCTTTTCATGAAAATGGTCAACTTTTTTGAAGCAGAAATCTTTTCATGAAAATCTTAGACTTTTTTGAAGTCTAAATCTTTTCATGTAAATTTTCAACTTTTTGAAGCCGAAATCTTTTCATGAAAATTTTCAACTTTTTTGAAGCCGAAATCTTTTCATGAAAATGGTCAACTTTTTTGAAGCCGAAATCTTTTCATGAAAATTTTCAACTTTTTGAAGCAGAAATCTTTTCATGAAAATGTTCCATTTTTTTGAAGCCGAAATACTTCATGAAAATTTTCAACTTTTTTGAAGTCGAAATCTTTTTATGTAAATTTTCAACTTTTTTGAAGCAGAAATCTTTTCATAAAAATGTTCAACTTTTTTGAAGCCGAAATCTTTTCATGAAAATGTTACATTTTTTTGAAGCCGAAATACTTCATGAAAATTTTCAACTTTTTGAAACCGAAATCTTTTCATGAAAATTTTCAACTTTTTTGAAGCCGAAATCTTTTCATGAAAATGGTCAACTTTTTTGAAGCCGAAATCTTTTCATGAAAATGGTCAACTTTTTTGAAGCCGAAATCTTTTCATGAAAATTTTCAACTTTTTGAAGCCGAAATCTTTTCATGAAAATTTTCAACTTTTTTGAAGCCGAAATCTTTTCATGAAAATCTTAGACTTTTTTGAAGTCGAAATCTTTTCATGTAAATTTTCAACTTTTTTGAAGCCGAAATCTTTTCATGAAAATGTTCAACTTTTTTGAAGCCGAGATCTTTTCATGAAAATTTTCAACTTTTTGAAACCGAAATCTTTTCATGAAAATTTTCAACTTTTTGAAGCCGAAATCTTTTCATGAAAATGTTCAACATTTTTGAAGCCGAAATCTTTTCATGAAAATGTTCCATTTTTTTCAAACCGAAATACTTCATGAAAATTTTCAACCTTTTTGAAGCCGAAATCTTTTCATGAAAATGTTCAACTTTTTTGAAGCCGAAATCTTTTCATGAAAATCTTAGACTTTTTTGAAGTCGAAATCTTTTCATGTAAATTTTCAACTTTTTTGAAACCGAAATCTTTTCATGTAAATGTTCAACTTTTTTGAAGCCGAAATCTTTTCATGAAAATGTTCAACTTTTTTGAAGCCGAGATCTTTTCATGAAAATTTTCAACTTTTTTGAAGCCGAAATCTTTTCATGAAAATTTTCAACTTTTTGAAGCCGAAATCTTTTCATGAAAATGTTCAACATTTTTGAAGCCGAAATCTTTTCATGAAAATGTTCAACTTTTTTGAAGCCGAAATCTTTTCATGAAAATTTTCAACTTTTTGAAGCCGAAATCTTTTCATGAAAATTTTCAACTTTTTGAAGCCGAAATCTTTTCATGAAAATTTTCAACTTTTTTGAAGCAGAAATCTTTTCATGAAAATGTTCCATTTTTTTGAAGCCGAAATACTTCATGAAAATTTTCAACTTTTTTGAAGCAGAAATCTTTTCATGAAAATGTTCCATTTTTTTGAAGCCGAAATACTTCATGAAAATTTTCAACTTTTTTGAAGTCGAAATCTTTTCATGTAAATTTTCAACTTTTTTGAAGCAGAAGTCTTTTCATGAAAATGTTCAACTTTTTTGAAGCCGAAATCTTTTCATGAAAATCTTAGACTTTTTTGAAGTCGAAATCTTTTCATGTAAATTTTCAACTTTTTTGAAACCGAAATCTTTTCATGTAAATGTTCAACTTTTTTGAAGCCGAAATCTTTTCATGAAAATGGTCAACTTTTTTGAAGCCGAAATCTTTGCATGAAAATGTTCCATTTTTTTGAAGCCGAAATACTTCATGAAAATTTTCAACTTTTTTGAAGTCGAAATCTTTTCATGTAAATTTTCAACTTTTTTGAAGCAGAAATCTTTTCATAAAAATGTTCAACTTTTTTGAAGCCGAAATCTTTTCATGAAAATGTTACATTTTTTTGAAGCCGAAATACTTCATGAAAATTTTCAACTTTTTTGAAGCAGAGATCTTTTCATGAAAATTTTCAACTTTTTGAAACCGAAATCTTTTCATGAAAATGGTCAACTTTTTTGAAGCCGAAATCTTTTCATGAAAATGGTCAACTTTTTTGAAGCCGAAATCTTTTCATGAAAATTTTCAACTTTTTGAAGCCGAAATCTTTTCATGAAAATGGTCACCTTTTTTGAAGCCGAAATCTTTTCATGAAAATGTTACATTTTTTTGAAGCCGAAATACTTCATGAAAATTTTCAACTTTTTTGAAGCAGAGATCTTTTCATGAAAATTTTCAACTTTTTGAAACCGAAATCTTTTCATGAAAATGGTCAACTTTTTTGAAGCCGAAATCTTTTCATGAAAATGGTCAACTTTTTTGAAGCCGAAATCTTTTCATGAAAATTTTCAACTTTTTGAAGCCGAAATCTTTTCATGAAAATGGTCACCTTTTTTGAAGCCGAAATCTTTTCATGAAAATGTTACATTTTTTTGAAGCCGAAATACTTCATGAAAATTTTCAACTTTTTTGAAGCCGAGATCTTTTCATGAAAATTTTCAACTTTTTGAAATCGAAATCTTTTCATGAAAATTGTCAACTTTTTGAAGCCGAAATCTTTTCATGAAAATGGTCAACTTTTTTGAAGCCGAAATCTTTTCATGAAAATTTTCAACTTTTTGAAGTCGAAATCTTTTCATGTAAATTTTCAACTTTTTTGAAACCGAAATCTTTTCATGTAAATTTTCAACTTTTTTGAAACCGAAATCTTTTCATGTAAATGTTCAACTTTTTTGAAGCCGAAATCTTTTCATGAAAATTTTCAACTTTTTGAAACTGAAATCTTTTCATGAAAATTTTCAACTTTTTGAAGCCGAAATCTTTTCATGAAAATGTTCAACATTTTTGAAGCCGAAATCTTTTCATGAAAATGGTCAACTTTTTTGAAGCCGAAATCTTTTCATGAAAATTTTCAACTTTTTGAAGCCGAAATCTTTTCATGAAAATTTTCAACTTTTTGAAGCCGAAATCTTTTCATGAAAATTTTCAACTTTTTTGAAGCAGAAATCTTTTCATGAAAATGTTCCATTTTTTTGAAGCCGAAATACTTCATGAAAATTTTCAACTTTTTTGAAGTCGAAATCTTTTCATGTAAATTTTCAACTTTTTTGAAGCAGAAATCTTTTCATAAAAATGTTCAACTTTTTTGAAGCCGAAATCTTTTCATGAAAATGTTACATTTTTTTGAAGCCGAAATACTTCATGAAAATTTTCAACTTTTTTGAAGCAGAGATCTTTTCATGAAAATTTTCAACTTTTTGAAACCGAAATCTTTTCATGAAAATGTTCAACTTTTTTGAAGCCGAAATCTTTTCATGAAAATGGTCAACTTTTTTGAAGCCGAAATCTTTTCATGAAAATTTTCAACTTTTTGAAGCCGAAATCTTTTCATGAAAATGGTCAACTTTTTTGAAGCCGAAATCTTTTCATGAAAATTTTCAACTTTTTGAAGCCGAAATCTTTTCATGAAAATTTTCAACTTTTTGAAGCCGAAATCTTTTCATGAAAATTTTCAACTTTTTTGAAGCAGAAATCTTTTCATGAAAATGTTCAACTTTTTTGAAGCCGAAATCTTTTCATGAAAATGTTCAACTTTTTTGAAGCCGAAATCTTTTCATGAAAATGTTACATTTTTTTGAAGCCAAAATACTTCATAAAAATGTTCAACTTTTTTGAAGCCGAAATCTTTTCATGAAAATGTTCAACTTTTTTGAAGCCGAAATCTTTTCATGAAAATGTTACATTTTTTTGAAGCCGAAATACTTCATGAAAATTTTCAACTTTTTTGAAGCAGAAATCTTTTCATGAAAATGTTCCATTTTTTTGAAGCCGAAATACTTCATGAAAATTTTCAACTTTTTTGAAGCAGAAATCTTTTCATGAAAATGTTCCATTTTTTTGAAGCCGAAATACTTCATGAAAATTTTCAACTTTTTTGAAGTCGAAATCTTTTCATGTAAATTTTCAACTTTTTTGAAGCAGAAATCTTTTCATGAAAATGTTCAACTTTTTTGAAGCCGAAATCTTTTCATGAAAATGTTCCATTTTTTTGAAGCCGAAATACATCATAAAAATTTTCAACTTTTTTGAAGCCGAAATCTTTTCATGAAAATGGTCAACTTTTTTGAAGCCGAAATCTTTTCATGAAAATTTTCAACTTTTTGAAGCCGAAATCTTTTCATGAAAATGGTCACCTTTTTTGAAGCCGAAATCTTTTCATGAAAATGTTACATTTTTTTGAAGCCGAAATACTTCATGAAAATTTTCAACTTTTTTGAAGCAGAGATCTTTTCATGAAAATTTTCAACTTTTTGAAACCGAAATCTTTTCATGAAAATGGTCAACTTTTTTGAAGCCGAAATCTTTTCATGAAAATGGTCAACTTTTTTGAAGCCGAAATCTTTTCATGAAAATTTTCAACTTTTTGAAGCCGAAATCTTTTCATGAAAATGGTCACCTTTTTTGAAGCCGAAATCTTTTCATGAAAATGTTACATTTTTTTGAAGCCGAAATACTTCATGAAAATTTTCAACTTTTTTGAAGCCGAGATCTTTTCATGAAAATTTTCAACTTTTTGAAATCGAAATCTTTTCATGAAAATTGTCAACTTTTTGAAGCCGAAATCTTTTCATGAAAATGGTCAACTTTTTTGAAGCCGAAATCTTTTCATGAAAATTTTCAACTTTTTGAAGTCGAAATCTTTTCATGTAAATTTTCAACTTTTTTGAAACCGAAATCTTTTCATGTAAATTTTCAACTTTTTTGAAACCGAAATCTTTTCATGTAAATGTTCAACTTTTTTGAAGCCGAAATCTTTTCATGAAAATTTTCAACTTTTTGAAACTGAAATCTTTTCATGAAAATTTTCAACTTTTTGAAGCCGAAATCTTTTCATGAAAATGTTCAACATTTTTGAAGCCGAAATCTTTTCATGAAAATGGTCAACTTTTTTGAAGCCGAAATCTTTTCATGAAAATTTTCAACTTTTTGAAGCCGAAATCTTTTCATGAAAATTTTCAACTTTTTGAAGCCGAAATCTTTTCATGAAAATTTTCAACTTTTTTGAAGCAGAAATCTTTTCATGAAAATGTTCCATTTTTTTGAAGCCGAAATACTTCATGAAAATTTTCAACTTTTTTGAAGTCGAAATCTTTTCATGTAAATTTTCAACTTTTTTGAAGCAGAAATCTTTTCATAAAAATGTTCAACTTTTTTGAAGCCGAAATCTTTTCATGAAAATGTTACATTTTTTTGAAGCCGAAATACTTCATGAAAATTTTCAACTTTTTTGAAGCAGAGATCTTTTCATGAAAATTTTCAACTTTTTGAAACCGAAATCTTTTCATGAAAATGTTCAACTTTTTTGAAGCCGAAATCTTTTCATGAAAATGGTCAACTTTTTTGAAGCCGAAATCTTTTCATGAAAATTTTCAACTTTTTGAAGCCGAAATCTTTTCATGAAAATGGTCAACTTTTTTGAAGCCGAAATCTTTTCATGAAAATTTTCAACTTTTTGAAGCCGAAATCTTTTCATGAAAATTTTCAACTTTTTGAAGCCGAAATCTTTTCATGAAAATTTTCAACTTTTTTGAAGCAGAAATCTTTTCATGAAAATGTTCAACTTTTTTGAAGCCGAAATCTTTTCATGAAAATGTTCAACTTTTTTGAAGCCGAAATCTTTTCATGAAAATGTTACATTTTTTTGAAGCCAAAATACTTCATAAAAATGTTCAACTTTTTTGAAGCCGAAATCTTTTCATGAAAATGTTCAACTTTTTTGAAGCCGAAATCTTTTCATGAAAATGTTACATTTTTTTGAAGCCGAAATACTTCATGAAAATTTTCAACTTTTTTGAAGCAGAAATCTTTTCATGAAAATGTTCCATTTTTTTGAAGCCGAAATACTTCATGAAAATTTTCAACTTTTTTGAAGCAGAAATCTTTTCATGAAAATGTTCCATTTTTTTGAAGCCGAAATACTTCATGAAAATTTTCAACTTTTTTGAAGTCGAAATCTTTTCATGTAAATTTTCAACTTTTTTGAAGCAGAAATCTTTTCATGAAAATGTTCAACTTTTTTGAAGCCGAAATCTTTTCATGAAAATGTTCCATTTTTTTGAAGCCGAAATACTTCATGAAAATTTTCAACTTTTTTGAAGTCGAAATCTTTTCATGTAAATTTTCAACTTTTTTGAAGCAGAAGTCTTTTCATGAAAATGTTCAACTTTTTTGAAGCCGAAATCTTTTCATGAAAATCTTAGACTTTTTTGAAGTCGAAATCTTTTCATGTAAATTTTCAACTTTTTTGAAACCGAAATCTTTTCATGTAAATGTTCAACTTTTTTGAAGCCGAAATCTTTTCATGAAAATGGTCAACTTTTTTGAAGCCGAAATCTTTGCATGAAAATGTTCCATTTTTTTGAAGCCGAAATACTTCATGAAAATTTTCAACTTTTTTGAAGTCGAAATCTTTTCATGTAAATTTTCAACTTTTTTGAAGCAGAAATCTTTTCATAAAAATGTTCAACTTTTTTGAAGCCGAAATCTTTTCATGAAAATGTTACATTTTTTTGAAGCCGAAATACTTCATGAAAATTTTCAACTTTTTTGAAGCAGAGATCTTTTCATGAAAATTTTCAACTTTTTGAAACCGAAATCTTTTCATGAAAATGGTCAACTTTTTTGAAGCCGAAATCTTTTCATGAAAATGGTCAACTTTTTTGAAGCCGAAATCTTGTCATGAAAATTTTCAACTTTTTTGAAGCCGAAATCTTTTCATGAAAATCTTAGACTTTTTTGAAGTCGAAATCTTTTCATGTAAATTTTCAACTTTTTTGAAGCCGAAATCTTTTCATGAAAATTTTCAACTTTTTTGAAGCCGAAATCTTTTCATGAAAATCTTAGACTTTTTTGAAGTCGAAATCTTTTCATGTAAATTTTCAACTTTTTTGAAGCCGAAATCTTTTCATGAAAATGTTCAACTTTTTTGAAGCCGAGATCTTTTCATGAAAATTTTCAACTTTTTGAAACCGAAATCTTTTCATGAAAATTTTCAACTTTTTGAAGCCGAAATCTTTTCATGAAAATGTTCAACATTTTTGAAGCCGAAATCTTTTCATGAAAATGTTCCATTTTTTTCAAACCGAAATACTTCATGAAAATTTTCAACCTTTTTGAAGCCGAAATCTTTTCATGAAAATGTTCAACTTTTTTGAAGCCGAAATCTTTTCATGAAAATCTTAGACTTTTTTGAAGTCGAAATCTTTTCATGTAAATTTTCAACTTTTTTGAAACCGAAATCTTTTCATGTAAATGTTCAACTTTTTTGAAGCCGAAATCTTTTCATGAAAATGTTCAACTTTTTTGAAGCCGAGATCTTTTCATGAAAATTTTCAACTTTTTTGAAGCCGAAATCTTTTCATGAAAATTTTCAACTTTTTGAAGCCGAAATCTTTTCATGAAAATGTTCAACATTTTTGAAGCCGAAATCTTTTCATGAAAATGTTCAACTTTTTTGAAGCCGAAATCTTTTCATGAAAATTTTCAACTTTTTGAAGCCGAAATCTTTTCATGAAAATTTTCAACTTTTTGAAGCCGAAATCTTTTCATGAAAATTTTCAACTTTTTTGAAGCAGAAATCTTTTCATGAAAATGTTCCATTTTTTTGAAGCCGAAATACTTCATGAAAATTTTCAACTTTTTTGAAGCAGAAATCTTTTCATGAAAATGTTCCATTTTTTTGAAGCCGAAATACTTCATGAAAATTTTCAACTTTTTTGAAGTCGAAATCTTTTCATGTAAATTTTCAACTTTTTTGAAGCAGAAGTCTTTTCATGAAAATGTTCAACTTTTTTGAAGCCGAAATCTTTTCATGAAAATCTTAGACTTTTTTGAAGTCGAAATCTTTTCATGTAAATTTTCAACTTTTTTGAAACCGAAATCTTTTCATGTAAATGTTCAACTTTTTTGAAGCCGAAATCTTTTCATGAAAATGGTCAACTTTTTTGAAGCCGAAATCTTTGCATGAAAATGTTCCATTTTTTTGAAGCCGAAATACTTCATGAAAATTTTCAACTTTTTTGAAGTCGAAATCTTTTCATGTAAATTTTCAACTTTTTTGAAGCAGAAATCTTTTCATAAAAATGTTCAACTTTTTTGAAGCCGAAATCTTTTCATGAAAATGTTACATTTTTTTGAAGCCGAAATACTTCATGAAAATTTTCAACTTTTTTGAAGCAGAGATCTTTTCATGAAAATTTTCAACTTTTTGAAACCGAAATCTTTTCATGAAAATGGTCAACTTTTTTGAAGCCGAAATCTTTTCATGAAAATGGTCAACTTTTTTGAAGCCGAAATCTTTTCATGAAAATTTTCAACTTTTTGAAGCCGAAATCTTTTCATGAAAATGGTCACCTTTTTTGAAGCCGAAATCTTTTCATGAAAATGTTACATTTTTTTGAAGCCGAAATACTTCATGAAAATTTTCAACTTTTTTGAAGCAGAGATCTTTTCATGAAAATTTTCAACTTTTTGAAACCGAAATCTTTTCATGAAAATGGTCAACTTTTTTGAAGCCGAAATCTTTTCATGAAAATGGTCAACTTTTTTGAAGCCGAAATCTTTTCATGAAAATTTTCAACTTTTTGAAGCCGAAATCTTTTCATGAAAATGGTCACCTTTTTTGAAGCCGAAATCTTTTCATGAAAATGTTACATTTTTTTGAAGCCGAAATACTTCATGAAAATTTTCAACTTTTTTGAAGCCGAGATCTTTTCATGAAAATTTTCAACTTTTTGAAATCGAAATCTTTTCATGAAAATTGTCAACTTTTTGAAGCCGAAATCTTTTCATGAAAATGGTCAACTTTTTTGAAGCCGAAATCTTTTCATGAAAATTTTCAACTTTTTGAAGTCGAAATCTTTTCATGTAAATTTTCAACTTTTTTGAAACCGAAATCTTTTCATGTAAATTTTCAACTTTTTTGAAACCGAAATCTTTTCATGTAAATGTTCAACTTTTTTGAAGCCGAAATCTTTTCATGAAAATTTTCAACTTTTTGAAACCGAAATCTTTTCATGAAAATGGTCAACTTTTTTGAAGCCGAAATCTTTTCATGAAAATGGTCAACTTTTTTGAAGCCGAAATCTTTTCATGAAAATTTTCAACTTTTTGAAGCCGAAATCTTTTCATGAAAATGGTCACCTTTTTTGAAGCCGAAATCTTTTCATGAAAATGTTACATTTTTTTGAAGCCGAAATACTTCATAAAAATTTTCAACTTTTTGAAACCGAAATCTTTTCATGAAAATTTTCAACTTTTTTGAAGCCGAAATCTTTTCATGAAAATGGTCAACTTTTTTGAAGCAGAAATCTTTTCATGAAAATCTTAGACTTTTTTGAAGTCGAAATCTTTTCATGTAAATTTTCAACTTTTTGAAGCCGAAATCTTTTCATGAAAATTTTCAACTTTTTTGAAGCCGAAATCTTTTCATGAAAATGGTCAACTTTTTTGAAGCCAAAATCTTTTCATGAAAATGGTCAACTTTTTTGAAGCCGAAATCTTTTCATGAAAATTTTCCACTTTTTGAAGCCGAAATCTTTTCATGAAAATTTTTAACTTTTTTGAAGCCGAAATCTTTTCATGAAAATCTTAGACTTTTTTGAAGTCGAAATCTTTTCATGTAAATTTTCAACTTTTTTGAAACCGAAATCTTTTCATGAAAATCTTAGACTTTTTTGAAGTCGAAATCTTTTCATGTAAATTTTCAACTTTTTTGAAGCAGAAATCTTTTCATGAAAATGTTCAACTTTGTTGAAGCCGAAATCTTTTCATGAAAATGTTCCATTTTTTTGAAGCCGAAATACTTCATGAAAATTTTCAACTTTTTTGAAGTCGAAATCTTTTCATGAAAATTTTCAACTTTTTTGAAGCAGAAATCTTTTCATGAAAATGTTCAACTTTTTTGAAGCCGAAATCTTTTCATGAAAATGTTTCATTTTTTTCAAACCGAAATACTTCATGAAAATTTTCAACTTTATTGAAGCCGAGATCTTTTCATGAAAATTTTCAACTTTTTGAAACCGAAATCTTTTCATGAAAATTTTCAACTTTTTTGAAGCAGAAATCTTTTCATAAAATGTTCCATTTTTTTGAAGCCGAAATACTTCATGAAAATTTTCAACTTTTTTGTAGTCGAAATCTTTTCATGTAAATTTTCAACTTTTTTGAAGCAGAAATCTTTTCATGAAAATGTTCAACTTTTTTGAAGCCGAAATCTTTTCATGAAAATGTTACATTTTTTTGAAGCCGAAATACTTCATGAAAATTTTCAACTTTTTTGAAGTCGAAATCTTTTCATGTAAATTTTCAACTTTTTTGAAACCGAAATCTTTTCATGTAAATGTTCAACTTTTTTGAAGCCGAAATCTTTTCATGAAAATGTTCAACTTTTTTGAAGCCGAGATCTTTTCATGAAAATTTTCAACTTTTTGAAACCGAAATCTTTTCATGAAAATTTTCAACTTTTTGAAGCCGAAATCTTTTCATGAAAATGTTCAACATTTTTGAAGCCGAAATCTTTTCATGAAAATGGTCAACTTTTTTGAAGCCGAAATCTTTGCATGAAAATTTTCAACTTTTTGAAGCCGAAATCTTTTCATGAAAATGTTCAACATTTTTGAAGCCGAAATCTTTTCATGAAAATGGTCAACTTTTTTGAAGCCGAAATCTTTGCATGAAAATTTTCAACTTTTTGAAGCCGAAATCTTTTCATGAAAATTTTCAACTTTTTTGAAGCAGAAATCTTTTCATGAAAATGTTCCATTTTTTTGAAGCCGAAATACTTCATGAAAATTTTCAACTTTTTTGAAGTCGAAATCTTTTCATGTAAATTTTCAACTTTTTTGAAGCAGAAATCTTTTCATAAAAATGTTCAACTTTTTTGAAGCCGAAATCTTTTCATGAAAATGTTACATTTTTTTGAAGCCGAAATACTTCATGAAAATTTTCAACTTTTTTGAAGCCGAGATCTTTTCATGAAAATTTTCAACTTTTTGAAATCGAAATCTTTTCATGAAAATTGTCAACTTTTTGAAGCCGAAATCTTTTCATGAAAATGGTCAACTTTTTTGAAGCCGAAATCTTTTCATGAAAATTTTCAACTTTTTGAAGTCGAAATCTTTTCATGTAAATTTTCAACTTTTTTGAAACCGAAATCTTTTCATGTAAATTTTCAACTTTTTTGAAACCGAAATCTTTTCATGTAAATGTTCAACTTTTTTGAAGCCGAAATCTTTTCATGAAAATTTTCAACTTTTTGAAACTGAAATCTTTTCATGAAAATTTTCAACTTTTTGAAGCCGAAATCTTTTCATGAAAATGTTCAACATTTTTGAAGCCGAAATCTTTTCATGAAAATGGTCAACTTTTTTGAAGCCGAAATCTTTTCATGAAAATTTTCAACTTTTTGAAGCCGAAATCTTTTCATGAAAATTTTCAACTTTTTGAAGCCGAAATCTTTTCATGAAAATTTTCAACTTTTTTGAAGCAGAAATCTTTTCATGAAAATGTTCCATTTTTTTGAAGCCGAAATACTTCATGAAAATTTTCAACTTTTTTGAAGTCGAAATCTTTTCATGTAAATTTTCAACTTTTTTGAAGCCGAAATCTTTTCATGAAAATGGTCACCTTTTTTGAAGCCGAAATCTTTTCATGAAAATGTTACATTTTTTTGAAGCCGAAATACTTCATGAAAATTTTCAACTTTTTTGAAGCCGAGATCTTTTCATGAAAATTTTCAACTTTTTGAAATCGAAATCTTTTCATGTAAATTTTCAACTTTTTTGAAACCGAAATCTTTTCATGTAAATGTTCAACTTTTTTGAAGCCGAAATCTTTTCATGAAAATTTTCAACTTTTTGAAACTGAAATCTTTTCATGAAAATTTTCAACTTTTTGAAGCCGAAATCTTTTCATGAAAATGTTCAACATTTTTGAAGCCGAAATCTTTTCATGAAAATGGTCAACTTTTTTGAAGCCGAAATCTTTTCATGAAAATTTTCAACTTTTTGAAGCCGAAATCTTTTCATGAAAATTTTCAACTTTTTGAAGCCGAAATCTTTTCATGAAAATTTTCAACTTTTTTGAAGCAGAAATCTTTTCATGAAAATGTTCCATTTTTTTGAAGCCGAAATACTTCATGAAAATTTTCAACTTTTTTGAAGTCGAAATCTTTTCATGTAAATTTTCAACTTTTTTGAAGCAGAAATCTTTTCATAAAAATGTTCAACTTTTTTGAAGCCGAAATCTTTTCATGAAAATGTTACATTTTTTTGAAGCCGAAATACTTCATGAAAATTTTCAACTTTTTTGAAGCAGAGATCTTTTCATGAAAATTTTCAACTTTTTGAAACCGAAATCTTTTCATGAAAATGTTCAACTTTTTTGAAGCCGAAATCTTTTCATGAAAATGGTCAACTTTTTTGAAGCCGAAATCTTTTCATGAAAATTTTCAACTTTTTGAAGCCGAAATCTTTTCATGAAAATGGTCAACTTTTTTGAAGCCGAAATCTTTTCATGAAAATTTTCAACTTTTTGAAGCCGAAATCTTTTCATGAAAATTTTCAACTTTTTGAAGCCGAAATCTTTTCATGAAAATTTTCAACTTTTTTGAAGCAGAAATCTTTTCATGAAAATTTTCAACTTTTTTGAAGCAGAAATCTTTTCATGAAAATCTTAGACTTTTTTGAAGTCGAAATCTTTTCATGTAAATTTTCAACTTTTTTGAAGCAGAAATCTTTTCATGAAAATGTTCAACTTTTTTGAAGCCGAAATCTTTTCATGAAAATGTTCCATTTTTTTGAAGCCGAAATACTTCATGAAAATGTTCAACTTTTTTGAAGCCGAAATCTTTTCATGAAAATGGTCAACTTTTTTGAAGTCGAAATCTTTTCATGAAAATTTTCAACTTTTTGAAGCCGAAATCTTTTCATGAAAATGTTCAACTTTTTTGAAGCCGAAATCTTTTCATGAAAATGTTCAACTTTTTTGAAGCCGAAATCTTTTCATGAAAATGTTACATTTTTTTGAAGCCAAATTACTTCATAAAAATGTTCAACTTTTTTGAAGCCGAAATCTTTTCATGAAAATGTTCAACTTTTTTGAAGCCGAAATCTTTTCATGAAAATGTTACATTTTTTTGAAGCCGAAATACTTCATGAAAATTTTCAACTTTTTGAAACCAAAATCTTTTCATGAAAATTTTCAACTTTTTTGAAGCTGAAATCTTTTCATGAAAATGTTCAACTTTTTGAAGCCGAAATCTTTTCATGAAAATTTTCAATTTTTTTGAAGCAGAAATCTTTTCATGAAAATGTTCAACTTTTTTGAAGTCGAAATCTTTTCATGAAAATGGTCAACTTTTTTGAAGCCGAAATCTTTTCATGAAAATTTTCAACTTTTTTGAAGCCGAAATCTTTTCATGAAAATGGTCAACTTTTTTGAAGCCGAAATCGTTTCATGAAAATTTTCAACTTTTTGAAGCCGAAATCTTTTTATGTAAATTTTCAACTTTTTTGAAGCAGAAATCTTTTCATAAAAATGTTCAACTTTTTTGAAGCCGAAATCTTTTCATGAAAATGTTACATTTTTTTGAAGCCGAAATACTTCATAAAAATTTTCAACTTTTTGAAACCGAAATCTTTTCATGAAAATTTTCAACTTTTTTGAAGCCGAAATCTTTTCATGAAAATGGTCAACTTTTTTGAAGCAGAAATCTTTTCATGAAAATCTTAGACTTTTTTGAAGTCGAAATCTTTTCATGTAAATTTTCAACTTTTTGAAGCCGAAATCTTTTCATGAAAATTTTCAACTTTTTTGAAGCCGAAATCTTTTCATGAAAATGGTCAACTTTTTTGAAGCCAAAATCTTTTCATGAAAATGGTCAACTTTTTTGAAGCCGAAATCTTTTCATGAAAATTTTCCACTTTTTGAAGCCGAAATCTTTTCATGAAAATTTTTAACTTTTTTGAAGCCGAAATCTTTTCATGAAAATCTTAGACTTTTTTGAAGTCGAAATCTTTTCATGTAAATTTTCAACTTTTTTGAAGCCGAAATCTTTTCATGAAAATCTTAGACTTTTTTGAAGTCGAAATCTTTTCATGTAAATTTTCAACTTTTTTGAAGCAGAAATCTTTTCATGAAAATGTTCAACTTTGTTGAAGCCGAAATCTTTTCATGAAAATGTTCCATTTTTTTGAAGCCGAAATACTTCATGAAAATTTTCAACTTTTTTGAAGTCGAAATCTTTTCATGAAAATTTTCAACTTTTTTGAAGCAGAAATCTTTTCATGAAAATGTTCAACTTTTTTGAAGCCGAAATCTTTTCATGAAAATGTTTCATTTTTTTCAAACCGAAATACTTCATGAAAATTTTCAACTTTATTGAAGCCGAGATCTTTTCATGAAAATTTTCAACTTTTTGAAACCGAAATCTTTTCATGAAAATTTTCAACTTTTTTGAAGCAGAAATCTTTTCATAAAATGTTCCATTTTTTTGAAGCCGAAATACTTCATGAAAATTTTCAACTTTTTTGTAGTCGAAATCTTTTCATGTAAATTTTCAACTTTTTTGAAACCGAAATCTTTTCATGTAAATGTTCAACTTTTTTGAAGCCGAAATCTTTTCATGAAAATTTTCAACTTTTTGAAACCGAAATCTTTTCATGAAAATGGTCAACTTTTTTGAAGCCGAAATCTTTTAATGAAAATGGTCAACTTTTTTGAAGCCGAAATCTTTTCATGAAAATTTTCAACTTTTTGAAGCCGAAATCTTTTCATGAAAATGGTCACCTTTTTTGAAGCCGAAATCTTTTCATGAAAATGTTACATTTTTTTGAAGCCGAAATACTTCATAAAAATTTTCAACTTTTTGAAACCGAAATCTTTTCATGAAAATTTTCAACTTTTTTGAAGCCGAAATCTTTTCATGAAAATGGTCAACTTTTTTGAAGCAGAAATCTTTTCATGAAAATCTTAGACTTTTTTGAAGTCGAAATCTTTTCATGTAAATTTTCAACTTTTTGAAGCCGAAATCTTTTCATGAAAATTTTCAACTTTTTTGAAGCCGAAATCTTTTCATGAAAATGGTCAACTTTTTTGAAGCCAAAATCTTTTCATGAAAATGGTCAACTTTTTTGAAGCCGAAATCTTTTCATGAAAATTTTCCACTTTTTGAAGCCGAAATCTTTTCATGAAAATTTTTAACTTTTTTGAAGCCGAAATCTTTTCATGAAAATCTTAGACTTTTTTGAAGTCGAAATCTTTTCATGTAAATTTTCAACTTTTTTGAAACCGAAATCTTTTCATGAAAATCTTAGACTTTTTTGAAGTCGAAATCTTTTCATGTAAATTTTCAACTTTTTTGAAGCAGAAATCTTTTCATGAAAATGTTCAACTTTGTTGAAGCCGAAATCTTTTCATGAAAATGTTCCATTTTTTTGAAGCCGAAATACTTCATGAAAATTTTCAACTTTTTTGAAGTCGAAATCTTTTCATGAAAATTTTCAACTTTTTTGAAGCAGAAATCTTTTCATGAAAATGTTCAACTTTTTTGAAGCCGAAATCTTTTCATGAAAATGTTTCATTTTTTTCAAACCGAAATACTTCATGAAAATTTTCAACTTTATTGAAGCCGAGATCTTTTCATGAAAATTTTCAACTTTTTGAAACCGAAATCTTTTCATGAAAATTTTCAACTTTTTTGAAGCAGAAATCTTTTCATAAAATGTTCCATTTTTTTGAAGCCGAAATACTTCATGAAAATTTTCAACTTTTTTGTAGTCGAAATCTTTTCATGTAAATTTTCAACTTTTTTGAAGCAGAAATCTTTTCATGAAAATGTTCAACTTTTTTGAAGCCGAAATCTTTTCATGAAAATGTTACATTTTTTTGAAGCCGAAATACTTCATGAAAATTTTCAACTTTTTTGAAGTCGAAATCTTTTCATGTAAATTTTCAACTTTTTTGAAACCGAAATCTTTTCATGTAAATGTTCAACTTTTTTGAAGCCGAAATCTTTTCATGAAAATGTTCAACTTTTTTGAAGCCGAGATCTTTTCATGAAAATTTTCAACTTTTTGAAACCGAAATCTTTTCATGAAAATTTTCAACTTTTTGAAGCCGAAATCTTTTCATGAAAATGTTCAACATTTTTGAAGCCGAAATCTTTTCATGAAAATGGTCAACTTTTTTGAAGCCGAAATCTTTGCATGAAAATTTTCAACTTTTTGAAGCCGAAATCTTTTCATGAAAATGTTCAACATTTTTGAAGCCGAAATCTTTTCATGAAAATGGTCAACTTTTTTGAAGCCGAAATCTTTGCATGAAAATTTTCAACTTTTTGAAGCCGAAATCTTTTCATGAAAATTTTCAACTTTTTTGAAGCAGAAATCTTTTCATGAAAATGTTCCATTTTTTTGAAGCCGAAATACTTCATGAAAATTTTCAACTTTTTTGAAGTCGAAATCTTTTCATGTAAATTTTCAACTTTTTTGAAGCAGAAATCTTTTCATAAAAATGTTCAACTTTTTTGAAGCCGAAATCTTTTCATGAAAATGTTACATTTTTTTGAAGCCGAAATACTTCATGAAAATTTTCAACTTTTTTGAAGCCGAGATCTTTTCATGAAAATTTTCAACTTTTTGAAATCGAAATCTTTTCATGAAAATTGTCAACTTTTTGAAGCCGAAATCTTTTCATGAAAATGGTCAACTTTTTTGAAGCCGAAATCTTTTCATGAAAATTTTCAACTTTTTGAAGTCGAAATCTTTTCATGTAAATTTTCAACTTTTTTGAAACCGAAATCTTTTCATGTAAATTTTCAACTTTTTTGAAACCGAAATCTTTTCATGTAAATGTTCAACTTTTTTGAAGCCGAAATCTTTTCATGAAAATTTTCAACTTTTTGAAACTGAAATCTTTTCATGAAAATTTTCAACTTTTTGAAGCCGAAATCTTTTCATGAAAATGTTCAACATTTTTGAAGCCGAAATCTTTTCATGAAAATGGTCAACTTTTTTGAAGCCGAAATCTTTTCATGAAAATTTTCAACTTTTTGAAGCCGAAATCTTTTCATGAAAATTTTCAACTTTTTGAAGCCGAAATCTTTTCATGAAAATTTTCAACTTTTTTGAAGCAGAAATCTTTTCATGAAAATGTTCCATTTTTTTGAAGCCGAAATACTTCATGAAAATTTTCAACTTTTTTGAAGTCGAAATCTTTTCATGTAAATTTTCAACTTTTTTGAAGCCGAAATCTTTTCATGAAAATGGTCACCTTTTTTGAAGCCGAAATCTTTTCATGAAAATGTTACATTTTTTTGAAGCCGAAATACTTCATGAAAATTTTCAACTTTTTTGAAGCCGAGATCTTTTCATGAAAATTTTCAACTTTTTGAAATCGAAATCTTTTCATGTAAATTTTCAACTTTTTTGAAACCGAAATCTTTTCATGTAAATGTTCAACTTTTTTGAAGCCGAAATCTTTTCATGAAAATTTTCAACTTTTTGAAACTGAAATCTTTTCATGAAAATTTTCAACTTTTTGAAGCCGAAATCTTTTCATGAAAATGTTCAACATTTTTGAAGCCGAAATCTTTTCATGAAAATGGTCAACTTTTTTGAAGCCGAAATCTTTTCATGAAAATTTTCAACTTTTTGAAGCCGAAATCTTTTCATGAAAATTTTCAACTTTTTGAAGCCGAAATCTTTTCATGAAAATTTTCAACTTTTTTGAAGCAGAAATCTTTTCATGAAAATGTTCCATTTTTTTGAAGCCGAAATACTTCATGAAAATTTTCAACTTTTTTGAAGTCGAAATCTTTTCATGTAAATTTTCAACTTTTTTGAAGCAGAAATCTTTTCATAAAAATGTTCAACTTTTTTGAAGCCGAAATCTTTTCATGAAAATGTTACATTTTTTTGAAGCCGAAATACTTCATGAAAATTTTCAACTTTTTTGAAGCAGAGATCTTTTCATGAAAATTTTCAACTTTTTGAAACCGAAATCTTTTCATGAAAATGTTCAACTTTTTTGAAGCCGAAATCTTTTCATGAAAATGGTCAACTTTTTTGAAGCCGAAATCTTTTCATGAAAATTTTCAACTTTTTGAAGCCGAAATCTTTTCATGAAAATGGTCAACTTTTTTGAAGCCGAAATCTTTTCATGAAAATTTTCAACTTTTTGAAGCCGAAATCTTTTCATGAAAATTTTCAACTTTTTGAAGCCGAAATCTTTTCATGAAAATTTTCAACTTTTTTGAAGCAGAAATCTTTTCATGAAAATTTTCAACTTTTTTGAAGCAGAAATCTTTTCATGAAAATCTTAGACTTTTTTGAAGTCGAAATCTTTTCATGTAAATTTTCAACTTTTTTGAAGCAGAAATCTTTTCATGAAAATGTTCAACTTTTTTGAAGCCGAAATCTTTTCATGAAAATGTTCCATTTTTTTGAAGCCGAAATACTTCATGAAAATGTTCAACTTTTTTGAAGCCGAAATCTTTTCATGAAAATGGTCAACTTTTTTGAAGTCGAAATCTTTTCATGAAAATTTTCAACTTTTTGAAGCCGAAATCTTTTCATGAAAATGTTCAACTTTTTTGAAGCCGAAATCTTTTCATGAAAATGTTCAACTTTTTTGAAGCCGAAATCTTTTCATGAAAATGTTACATTTTTTTGAAGCCAAATTACTTCATAAAAATGTTCAACTTTTTTGAAGCCGAAATCTTTTCATGAAAATGTTCAACTTTTTTGAAGCCGAAATCTTTTCATGAAAATGTTACATTTTTTTGAAGCCGAAATACTTCATGAAAATTTTCAACTTTTTGAAACCAAAATCTTTTCATGAAAATTTTCAACTTTTTTGAAGCTGAAATCTTTTCATGAAAATGTTCAACTTTTTGAAGCCGAAATCTTTTCATGAAAATTTTCAATTTTTTTGAAGCAGAAATCTTTTCATGAAAATGTTCAACTTTTTTGAAGTCGAAATCTTTTCATGAAAATGGTCAACTTTTTTGAAGCCGAAATCTTTTCATGAAAATTTTCAACTTTTTTGAAGCCGAAATCTTTTCATGAAAATGGTCAACTTTTTTGAAGCCGAAATCGTTTCATGAAAATTTTCAACTTTTTGAAGCCGAAATCTTTTTATGTAAATTTTCAACTTTTTTGAAGCAGAAATCTTTTCATAAAAATGTTCAACTTTTTTGAAGCCGAAATCTTTTCATGAAAATGTTACATTTTTTTGAAGCCGAAATACTTCATAAAAATTTTCAACTTTTTGAAACCGAAATCTTTTCATGAAAATTTTCAACTTTTTTGAAGCCGAAATCTTTTCATGAAAATGGTCAACTTTTTTGAAGCAGAAATCTTTTCATGAAAATCTTAGACTTTTTTGAAGTCGAAATCTTTTCATGTAAATTTTCAACTTTTTGAAGCCGAAATCTTTTCATGAAAATTTTCAACTTTTTTGAAGCCGAAATCTTTTCATGAAAATGGTCAACTTTTTTGAAGCCAAAATCTTTTCATGAAAATGGTCAACTTTTTTGAAGCCGAAATCTTTTCATGAAAATTTTCCACTTTTTGAAGCCGAAATCTTTTCATGAAAATTTTTAACTTTTTTGAAGCCGAAATCTTTTCATGAAAATCTTAGACTTTTTTGAAGTCGAAATCTTTTCATGTAAATTTTCAACTTTTTTGAAGCCGAAATCTTTTCATGAAAATCTTAGACTTTTTTGAAGTCGAAATCTTTTCATGTAAATTTTCAACTTTTTTGAAGCAGAAATCTTTTCATGAAAATGTTCAACTTTGTTGAAGCCGAAATCTTTTCATGAAAATGTTCCATTTTTTTGAAGCCGAAATACTTCATGAAAATTTTCAACTTTTTTGAAGTCGAAATCTTTTCATGAAAATTTTCAACTTTTTTGAAGCAGAAATCTTTTCATGAAAATGTTCAACTTTTTTGAAGCCGAAATCTTTTCATGAAAATGTTTCATTTTTTTCAAACCGAAATACTTCATGAAAATTTTCAACTTTATTGAAGCCGAGATCTTTTCATGAAAATTTTCAACTTTTTGAAACCGAAATCTTTTCATGAAAATTTTCAACTTTTTTGAAGCAGAAATCTTTTCATAAAATGTTCCATTTTTTTGAAGCCGAAATACTTCATGAAAATTTTCAACTTTTTTGTAGTCGAAATCTTTTCATGTAAATTTTCAACTTTTTTGAAACCGAAATCTTTTCATGTAAATGTTCAACTTTTTTGAAGCCGAAATCTTTTCATGAAAATTTTCAACTTTTTGAAACCGAAATCTTTTCATGAAAATGGTCAACTTTTTTGAAGCCGAAATCTTTTAATGAAAATGGTCAACTTTTTTGAAGCCGAAATCTTTTCATGAAAATTTTCAACTTTTTGAAGCCGAAATCTTTTCATGAAAATGGTCACCTTTTTTGAAGCCGAAATCTTTTCATGAAAATGTTACATTTTTTTGAAGCCGAAATACTTCATAAAAATTTTCAACTTTTTGAAACCGAAATCTTTTCATGAAAATTTTCAACTTTTTTGAAGCCGAAATCTTTTCATGAAAATGGTCAACTTTTTTGAAGCAGAAATCTTTTCATGAAAATCTTAGACTTTTTTGAAGTCGAAATCTTTTCATGTAAATTTTCAACTTTTTGAAGCCGAAATCTTTTCATGAAAATTTTCAACTTTTTTGAAGCCGAAATCTTTTCATGAAAATGGTCAACTTTTTTGAAGCCAAAATCTTTTCATGAAAATGGTCAACTTTTTTGAAGCCGAAATCTTTTCATGAAAATTTTCCACTTTTTGAAGCCGAAATCTTTTCATGAAAATTTTTAACTTTTTTGAAGCCGAAATCTTTTCATGAAAATCTTAGACTTTTTTGAAGTCGAAATCTTTTCATGTAAATTTTCAACTTTTTTGAAACCGAAATCTTTTCATGAAAATCTTAGACTTTTTTGAAGTCGAAATCTTTTCATGTAAATTTTCAACTTTTTTGAAGCAGAAATCTTTTCATGAAAATGTTCAACTTTGTTGAAGCCGAAATCTTTTCATGAAAATGTTCCATTTTTTTGAAGCCGAAATACTTCATGAAAATTTTCAACTTTTTTGAAGTCGAAATCTTTTCATGAAAATTTTCAACTTTTTTGAAGCAGAAATCTTTTCATGAAAATGTTCAACTTTTTTGAAGCCGAAATCTTTTCATGAAAATGTTTCATTTTTTTCAAACCGAAATACTTCATGAAAATTTTCAACTTTATTGAAGCCGAGATCTTTTCATGAAAATTTTCAACTTTTTGAAACCGAAATCTTTTCATGAAAATTTTCAACTTTTTTGAAGCAGAAATCTTTTCATAAAATGTTCCATTTTTTTGAAGCCGAAATACTTCATGAAAATTTTCAACTTTTTTGTAGTCGAAATCTTTTCATGTAAATTTTCAACTTTTTTGAAGCAGAAATCTTTTCATGAAAATGTTCAACTTTTTTGAAGCCGAAATCTTTTCATGAAAATGTTACATTTTTTTGAAGCCGAAATACTTCATGAAAATTTTCAACTTTTTTGAAGTCGAAATCTTTTCATGTAAATTTTCAACTTTTTTGAAACCGAAATCTTTTCATGTAAATGTTCAACTTTTTTGAAGCCGAAATCTTTTCATGAAAATGTTCAACTTTTTTGAAGCCGAGATCTTTTCATGAAAATTTTCAACTTTTTGAAACCGAAATCTTTTCATGAAAATTTTCAACTTTTTGAAGCCGAAATCTTTTCATGAAAATGTTCAACATTTTTGAAGCCGAAATCTTTTCATGAAAATGGTCAACTTTTTTGAAGCCGAAATCTTTGCATGAAAATTTTCAACTTTTTGAAGCCGAAATCTTTTCATGAAAATGTTCAACATTTTTGAAGCCGAAATCTTTTCATGAAAATGGTCAACTTTTTTGAAGCCGAAATCTTTGCATGAAAATTTTCAACTTTTTGAAGCCGAAATCTTTTCATGAAAATTTTCAACTTTTTTGAAGCAGAAATCTTTTCATGAAAATGTTCCATTTTTTTGAAGCCGAAATACTTCATGAAAATTTTCAACTTTTTTGAAGTCGAAATCTTTTCATGTAAATTTTCAACTTTTTTGAAGCAGAAATCTTTTCATAAAAATGTTCAACTTTTTTGAAGCCGAAATCTTTTCATGAAAATGTTACATTTTTTTGAAGCCGAAATACTTCATGAAAATTTTCAACTTTTTTGAAGCCGAGATCTTTTCATGAAAATTTTCAACTTTTTGAAATCGAAATCTTTTCATGAAAATTGTCAACTTTTTGAAGCCGAAATCTTTTCATGAAAATGGTCAACTTTTTTGAAGCCGAAATCTTTTCATGAAAATTTTCAACTTTTTGAAGTCGAAATCTTTTCATGTAAATTTTCAACTTTTTTGAAACCGAAATCTTTTCATGTAAATTTTCAACTTTTTTGAAACCGAAATCTTTTCATGTAAATGTTCAACTTTTTTGAAGCCGAAATCTTTTCATGAAAATTTTCAACTTTTTGAAACTGAAATCTTTTCATGAAAATTTTCAACTTTTTGAAGCCGAAATCTTTTCATGAAAATGTTCAACATTTTTGAAGCCGAAATCTTTTCATGAAAATGGTCAACTTTTTTGAAGCCGAAATCTTTTCATGAAAATTTTCAACTTTTTGAAGCCGAAATCTTTTCATGAAAATTTTCAACTTTTTGAAGCCGAAATCTTTTCATGAAAATTTTCAACTTTTTTGAAGCAGAAATCTTTTCATGAAAATGTTCCATTTTTTTGAAGCCGAAATACTTCATGAAAATTTTCAACTTTTTTGAAGTCGAAATCTTTTCATGTAAATTTTCAACTTTTTTGAAGCCGAAATCTTTTCATGAAAATGGTCACCTTTTTTGAAGCCGAAATCTTTTCATGAAAATGTTACATTTTTTTGAAGCCGAAATACTTCATGAAAATTTTCAACTTTTTTGAAGCCGAGATCTTTTCATGAAAATTTTCAACTTTTTGAAATCGAAATCTTTTCATGTAAATTTTCAACTTTTTTGAAACCGAAATCTTTTCATGTAAATGTTCAACTTTTTTGAAGCCGAAATCTTTTCATGAAAATTTTCAACTTTTTGAAACTGAAATCTTTTCATGAAAATTTTCAACTTTTTGAAGCCGAAATCTTTTCATGAAAATGTTCAACATTTTTGAAGCCGAAATCTTTTCATGAAAATGGTCAACTTTTTTGAAGCCGAAATCTTTTCATGAAAATTTTCAACTTTTTGAAGCCGAAATCTTTTCATGAAAATTTTCAACTTTTTGAAGCCGAAATCTTTTCATGAAAATTTTCAACTTTTTTGAAGCAGAAATCTTTTCATGAAAATGTTCCATTTTTTTGAAGCCGAAATACTTCATGAAAATTTTCAACTTTTTTGAAGTCGAAATCTTTTCATGTAAATTTTCAACTTTTTTGAAGCAGAAATCTTTTCATAAAAATGTTCAACTTTTTTGAAGCCGAAATCTTTTCATGAAAATGTTACATTTTTTTGAAGCCGAAATACTTCATGAAAATTTTCAACTTTTTTGAAGCAGAGATCTTTTCATGAAAATTTTCAACTTTTTGAAACCGAAATCTTTTCATGAAAATGTTCAACTTTTTTGAAGCCGAAATCTTTTCATGAAAATGGTCAACTTTTTTGAAGCCGAAATCTTTTCATGAAAATTTTCAACTTTTTGAAGCCGAAATCTTTTCATGAAAATGGTCAACTTTTTTGAAGCCGAAATCTTTTCATGAAAATTTTCAACTTTTTGAAGCCGAAATCTTTTCATGAAAATTTTCAACTTTTTGAAGCCGAAATCTTTTCATGAAAATTTTCAACTTTTTTGAAGCAGAAATCTTTTCATGAAAATTTTCAACTTTTTTGAAGCAGAAATCTTTTCATGAAAATCTTAGACTTTTTTGAAGTCGAAATCTTTTCATGTAAATTTTCAACTTTTTTGAAGCAGAAATCTTTTCATGAAAATGTTCAACTTTTTTGAAGCCGAAATCTTTTCATGAAAATGTTCCATTTTTTTGAAGCCGAAATACTTCATGAAAATGTTCAACTTTTTTGAAGCCGAAATCTTTTCATGAAAATGGTCAACTTTTTTGAAGTCGAAATCTTTTCATGAAAATTTTCAACTTTTTGAAGCCGAAATCTTTTCATGAAAATGTTCAACTTTTTTGAAGCCGAAATCTTTTCATGAAAATGTTACATTTTTTTGAAGCCAAATTACTTCATAAAAATGTTCAACTTTTTTGAAGCCGAAATCTTTTCATGAAAATGTTCAACTTTTTTGAAGCCGAAATCTTTTCATGAAAATGTTACATTTTTTTGAAGCCGAAATACTTCATGAAAATTTTCAACTTTTTGAAACCAAAATCTTTTCATGAAAATTTTCAACTTTTTTGAAGCTGAAATCTTTTCATGAAAATGTTCAACTTTTTGAAGCCGAAATCTTTTCATGAAAATTTTCAATTTTTTTGAAGCAGAAATCTTTTCATGAAAATGTTCAACTTTTTTGAAGTCGAAATCTTTTCATGAAAATGGTCAACTTTTTTGAAGCCGAAATCTTTTCATGAAAATTTTCAACTTTTTTGAAGCCGAAATCTTTTCATGAAAATGGTCAACTTTTTTGAAGCCGAAATCGTTTCATGAAAATTTTCAACTTTTTGAAGCCGAAATCTTTTTATGTAAATTTTCAACTTTTTTGAAGCAGAAATCTTTTCATAAAAATGTTCAACTTTTTTGAAGCCGAAATCTTTTCATGAAAATGTTACATTTTTTTGAAGCCGAAATACTTCATAAAAATTTTCAACTTTTTGAAACCGAAATCTTTTCATGAAAATTTTCAACTTTTTTGAAGCCGAAATCTTTTCATGAAAATGGTCAACTTTTTTGAAGAAGAAATCTTTTCATGAAAATCTTAGACTTTTTTGAAGTCGAAATCTTTTCATGTAAATTTTCAACTTTTTGAAGCCGAAATCTTTTCATGAAAATTTTCAACTTTTTTGAAGCCGAAATCTTTTCATGAAAATGGTCAACTTTTTTGAAGCCAAAATCTTTTCATGAAAATGGTCAACTTTTTTGAAGCCGAAATCTTTTCATGAAAATTTTCCACTTTTTGAAGCCGAAATCTTTTCATGAAAATTTTTAACTTTTTTGAAGCCGAAATCTTTTCATGAAAATCTTAGACTTTTTTGAAGTCGAAATCTTTTCATGTAAATTTTCAACTTTTTTGAAGCCGAAATCTTTTCATGAAAATCTTAGACTTTTTTGAAGTCGAAATCTTTTCATGTAAATTTTCAACTTTTTTGAAGCAGAAATCTTTTCATGAAAATGTTCAACTTTGTTGAAGCCGAAATCTTTTCATGAAAATGTTCCATTTTTTTGAAGCCGAAATACTTCATGAAAATTTTCAACTTTTTTGAAGTCGAAATCTTTTCATGAAAATTTTCAACTTTTTTGAAGCAGAAATCTTTTCATGAAAATGTTCAACTTTTTTGAAGCCGAAATCTTTTCATGAAAATGTTTCATTTTTTTCAAACCGAAATACTTCATGAAAATTTTCAACTTTATTGAAGCCGAGATCTTTTCATGAAAATTTTCAACTTTTTGAAACCGAAATCTTTTCATGAAAATTTTCAACTTTTTTGAAGCAGAAATCTTTTCATAAAATGTTCCATTTTTTTGAAGCCGAAATACTTCATGAAAATTTTCAACTTTTTTGTAGTCGAAATCTTTTCATGTAAATTTTCAACTTTTTTGAAGCAGAAATCTTTTCATGAAAATGTTCAACTTTTTTGAAGCCGAAATCTTTTCATGAAAATGTTCCATTTTTTTGAAGCCGAAATACTTCATGAAAATTTTCAACTTTTTTGAAGTCGAAATCTTTTCATGTAAATTTTCAACTTTTTTGAAGCAGAAGTCTTTTCATGAAAATGTTCAACTTTTTTGAAGCCGAAATCTTTTCATGAAAATCTTAGACTTTTTTGAAGTCGAAATCTTTTCATGTAAATTTTCAACTTTTTTGAAACCGAAATCTTTTCATGTAAATGTTCAACTTTTTTGAAGCCGAAATCTTTTCATGAAAATGTTCAACTTTTTTGAAGCCGAGATCTTTTCATGAAAATTTTCAACTTTTTGAAACCGAAATCTTTTCATGAAAATTTTCAACTTTTTGAAGCCGAAATCTTTTCATGAAAATGTTCAACATTTTTGAAGCCGAAATCTTTTCATGAAAATGGTCAACTTTTTTGAAGCCGAAATCTTTGCATGAAAATTTTCAACTTTTTGAAGCCGAAATCTTTTCATGAAAATGTTCAACATTTTTGAAGCCGAAATCTTTTCATGAAAATGGTCAACTTTTTTGAAGCCGAAATCTTTGCATGAAAATTTTCAACTTTTTGAAGCCGAAATCTTTTCATGAAAATTTTCAACTTTTTTGAAGCAGAAATCTTTTCATGAAAATGTTCCATTTTTTTGAAGCCGAAATACTTCATGAAAATTTTCAACTTTTTTGAAGTCGAAATCTTTTCATGTAAATTTTCAACTTTTTTGAAGCAGAAATCTTTTCATAAAAATGTTCAACTTTTTTGAAGCCGAAATCTTTTCATGAAAATGTTACATTTTTTTGAAGCCGAAATACTTCATGAAAATTTTCAACTTTTTTGAAGCAGAGATCTTTTCATGAAAATTTTCAACTTTTTGAAACCGAAATCTTTTCATGAAAATGGTCAACTTTTTTGAAGCCGAAATCTTTTCATGAAAATGGTCAACTTTTTTGAAGCCGAAATCTTTTCATGAAAATTTTCAACTTTTTGAAGCCGAAATCTTTTCATGAAAATGGTCAACTTTTTTGAAGCCGAAATCTTTTCATGAAAATGTTACATTTTTTTGAAGCCGAAATACTTCATGAAAATTTTCAACTTTTTTGAAGCCGAGATCTTTTCATGAAAATTTTCAACTTTTTGAAATCGAAATATTTTCATGAAAATTGTCAACTTTTTTGAAGCCGAAATCTTTTCATGAAAATGGTCAACTTTTTTGAAGCCGAAATCTTTTCATGAAAATTTTCAACTTTTTGAAGCCGAAATCTTTTCATGAAAATGGTCAACTTTTTTGAAGCCGAAATCTTTTCATGAAAATGTTACATTTTTTTGAAGCCGAAATACTTCATGAAAATTTTCAACTTTTTTGAAGCCGAGATCTTTTCATGAAAATTTTCAACTTTTTGAAATCGAAATCTTTTCATGAAAATGTTCAACTTTTTTGAAGCCGAAATCTTTTCATGAAAATTTTCAACTTTTTTGAAGCCGAAATCTTTTCATGAAAATGGTCAACTTTTTTGAAGCCGAAATCGTTTCATGAAAATTTTCAACTTTTTGAAGCCGAAATCTTTTCATGAAAATGTTCAACTTTTTTGAAGCAGAAATCTTTTCATGAAAATGTTCCATTTTTTTGAAGCCGAAATACTTCATGAAAATTTTCAACTTTTTTGAAGTCGAAATCTTTTTATGTAAATTTTCAACTTTTTTGAAGCAGAAATCTTTTCATAAAAATGTTCAACTTTTTTGAAGCCGAAATCTTTTCATGAAAATGTTACATTTTTTTGAAGCCGAAATACTTCATAAAAATTTTCAACTTTTTGAAACCGAAATCTTTTCATGAAAATGGTCAACTTTTTTGAAGCAGAAATCTTTTCATGAAAATGTTCCATTTTTTTCAAACCGAAATACTTCATGAAAATTTTCAACTTTTTTGAAGCCGAAATCTTTTCATGAAAATGTTCAACTTTTTTGAAGCCGAAATCTTTTCATGAAAATCTTAGACTTTTTTGAAGTCGAAATCTTTTCATGTAAATTTTCAACTTTTTTGAAACCGAAATCTTTTCATGAAAATGTTCAACTTTTTTGAAGCCGAGATCTTTTCATGAAAATGGTCAACTTTTTGAAACCGAAATCTTTTCATGAAAATTTTCAACTTTTTGAAGCCGAAATCTTTTCATGAAAATGTTCAACATTTTTGAAGCCGAAATCTTTTCATGAAAATGGTCAACTTTTTTGAAGCCGAAATCTTTTCATGAAAATTTTCAACTTTTTGAAGTCGAAATCTTTTCATGTAAATTTTCAACTTTTTTGAAACCGAAATCTTTTCATGTAAATTTTCAACTTTTTTGAAACCGAAATCTTTTCATGTAAATGTTCAACTTTTTTGAAGCAGAAATCTTTTCATGAAAATGTTCAACTTTTTTGAAGCCGAGATCTTTTCATGAAATTTTTCAACTTTTTGAAACCGAAATCTTTTCATGAAAATTTTCAACTTTTTGAAGCCGAAATCTTTTCATGAAAATGTTCAACATTTTTGAAGCCGAAATCTTTTCATGAAAATGGTCAACTTTTTTGAAGCCGAAATCTTTTCATGAAAATTTTCAACTTTTTGAAGCCGAAATCTTTTCATGAAAATTTTCAACTTTTTGAAGCCGAAATCTTTTCATGAAAATTTTCAACTTTTTTGAAGCAGAAATCTTTTCATGAAAATGTTCCATTTTTTTGAAGCCGAAATACTTCATGAAAATTTTCAACTTTTTTGAAGTCGAAATCTTTTCATGTAAATTTTCAACTTTTTTGAAGCAGAAATCTTTTCATGAAAATCTTAGACTTTTTTGAAGTCGAAATCTTTTCATGAAAATGGTCAACTTTTTTGAAGCCGAAATCTTTTCATATAAATTTTCAACTTTTTGAAGCCGAAATCTTTTCATGAAAATTTTCAACTTTTTGAAGCCGAAATCTTTTCATGAAAATGTTCAACTTTTTTGAAGCCAAAATCTTTTCATGAAAATGGTCAACTTTTTTGAAGCAGAAATCTTTTCATGAAAATCTTAGACTTTTTTGAAGTCGAAATCTTTTCATGAAAATTTTCAACTTTTTGAAGCCGAAATCTTTTCATGAAAATTTTCAACTTTTTTGAAGCAGAAATCTTTTCATGAAAATCTTAGACTTTTTTGAAGTCGAAATCTTTTCATGTAAATTTTCAACTTTTTTGAAGCAGAAATCTTTTCATGAAAATGTTCAACTTTTTTGAAGCCGAAATCTTTTCATGAAAATGTTCCATTTTTTTGAAGCCGAAATACTTCATGAAAATTTTCAACTTTTTGAAACCAAAATCTTTTCATGAAAATTTTCAACTTTTTTGAAGCTGAAATCTTTTCATGAAAATGTTCCATTTTTTTGAAGCCGAAATACTTCATGAAAATTTTCAACTTTTTTGAAGTCGAAATCTTTTCATGAAAATGTTACATTTTTTTGAAGCCGAAATACTTCATGAAAATTTTCAACTTTTTTGAAGCAGAGATCTTTTCATGAAAATTTTCAACTTTTTGAAACCGAAATCTTTTCATGAAAATGGTCAACTTTTTTGAAGCCGAAATCTTTTCATGAAAATGGTCAACTTTTTTGAAGCCGAAATCTTTTCATGAAAATGTTACATTTTTTTGAAGCCGAAATACGTCATGAAAATTTTCAACTTTTTTGAAGCCGAGATCTTTTCATGAAAATTTTCAACTTTTTGAAATCGAAATCTTTTCATGAAAATTGTCAACTTTTTTGAAGCCGAAATCTTTTCATGAAAATGGTCAACTTTTTTGAAGCCGAAATCTTTTAATGAAAATTTTCAACTTTTTGAAGCCGAAATCTTTTCATGAAAATGGTCAACTTTTTTGAAGCCGAAATCTTTTCATGAAAATGTTACATTTTTTTGAAGCCGAAATACTTCATTAAAATTTTCAACTTTTTTGAAGCCGAGATCTTTTCATGAAAATTTTCAACTTTTTGAAATCGAAATCTTTTCATGAAAATTGTCAACTTTTTTGAAGCCGAAATCTTTTCATGAAAATTTTCAACTTTTTTGAAGCAGAAATCTTTTCATGAAAACGTTCCATTTTTTTGAAGCCGAAATACTTCATTAAAATTTTCAACTTTTTTGAAGCCGAGATCTTTTCATGAAAATTTTCAACTTTTTGAAATCGAAATCTTTTCATGAAAATTTTCAACTTTTTGAAGCCGAAATCTTTTCATGAAAATTTTCAACTTTTTTGAAGCAGAAATCTTTTCATGAAAATGTTCCATTTTTTTGAAGCCGAAATACTTCATGAAAATTTTCAACTTTTTTGAAGTCGAAATCTTTTCATGTAAATTTTCAACTTTTTTGAAGCAGAAATCTTTTCATAAAAATGTTCAACTTTTTTGAAGCCGAAATCTTTTCATGAAAATGTTACATTTTTTTGAAGCCGAAATACTTCATGAAAATTTTCAACTTTTTTGAAGCAGAGATCTTTTCATGAAAATTTTCAACTTTTTGAAGCCGAAATCTTTTCATGAAAATTTTCAACTTTTTGAAGCCGAAATCTTTTCATGAAAATGTTACATTTTTTTGAAGCCGAAATACTTCATGAAAATTTTCAACTTTTTTGAAGCAGAGATCTTTTCATGAAAATTTTCAACTTTTTGAAGCCGAAATCTTTTCATGAAAATGGTCAACTTTTTTGAAGCCGAAATCTTTTCATGAAAATGTTACATTTTTTTGAAGCCGAAATACTTCATGAAAATTTTCAACTTTTTTGAAGCCGAGATCTTTTCATGAAAATTTTCAACTTTTTGAAATCGAAATCTTTTCATGAAAATTGTCAACTTTTTTGAAGCCGAAATCTTTTCATGAAAATGGTCAACTTTTTTGAAGCCGAAATCTTTTCATGAAAATTTTCAACTTTTTGAAGCCGAAATCTTTTCATGAAAATGGTCAACTTTTTTGAAGCCGAAATCTTTTCATGAAAATTTTCAACTTTTTGAAGCCGAAATCTTTTCATGAAAATTTTCAACTTTTTTGAAGGCGAAATCTTTTCATGAAAATGGTCAACTTTTTTGAAGCCGAAATCTTTTCATGAAAATGGTCAACTTTTTTGAAGCAGAAATCTTTTCATGAAAATTTTCAACTTTTTGAAGCCGAAATCTTTTCATGAAAATGTTCCATTTTTTTGAAGCCGAAATACTTCATGAAAATTTTCAACTTTTTTGAAGTCGAAATCTTTTCATGTAAATTTTCAACTTTTTTGAAGCAGAAGTCTTTTCATGAAAATGTTCAACTTTTTTGAAGCCGAAATCTTTTCATGAAAATCTTACACTTTTTTGAAGCCGAGATCTTTTCATGAAAATTTTCAACTTTTTGAAACCGAAATCTTTTCATGAAAATTTTCAACTTTTTGAAGCCGAAATCTTTTCATGAAAATGTTCAACTTTTTTGAAGCCGAAATCTTTTCATGAAAATGGTCAACTTTTTTGAAGCCGAAATCTTTTCATGAAAATTTTCAACTTTTTTGAAGCAGAAATCTTTTCATGAAAATTTTCAACTTTTTGAAACCGAAATCTTTTCATGAAGATTTTCAACTTTTTTGAAGCCGAAATCTTTTCATGAAAATTTTCAACTTTTTGAAGCCGAAATCTTTTCATGAAAATTTTCAACTTTTTTGAAGCAGAAATCTTTTCATGAAAATCTTAGACTTTTTTGATGTCGAAATCTTTTCATGAAAATTTTCAACTTTTTGAAGCCGAAATCTTTTCATGAAAATCTTCAACTTTTTTGAAGCAGAAATCTTTTCATGAAAATGTTCAACTTTTTTGAAGCCGAAATCTTTTCATGAAAATGTTCCATTTTTTTGAAGCCGAAATACTTCATGAAAATTTTCAACTTTTTTGAAGTCGAAATCTTTTCATGTAAATTTTCAACTTTTTTGAAGCAGAAGTCTTTTCATGAAAATGTTCAACTTTTTTGAAGCCGAAATCTTTTCATGAAAATGTTCCATTTTTTCCAAACCGAAATACTTCATGAAAATTTTGAACTTTTTTGAAGCCGAAATCTTTTCATGAAAATGTTCAACTTTTTTGAAGCCGAAATCTTTTCATGAAAATCTTCAACTTTTTTGAAACCGAAATCTTTTCATGTAAATGTTCAACTTTTTTGAAGCCGAAATCTTTTCATGAAAATCTTCAACTTTTTTGAAACCGAAATCTTTTCATGTAAATTTTCAACTTTTTTGAAGCAGAAATCTTTTCATGAAAATGTTCCATTTTTTTGAAGCCGAAATACTTCATGAAAATTTTCAACTTTTTTGAAGTCGAAATCTTTTCATGTAAATTTTCAACTTTTTTGAAGCAGAAATCTTTTCATAAAAATGTTGAACTTTTTTGAAGCCGAAATCTTTTCATGAAAATGTTACATTTTTTTGAAGCCGAAATACTTCATGAAAATTTTCAACTTTTTTGAAGCAGAGATCTTTTCATGAAAATTTTCAACTTTTTGAAGCCGAAATCTTTTCATGAAAATGGTCAACTTTTTTGAAGCCGAAATCTTTTCATGAAAATTTTCAACTTTTTGAAGCCGAAATCTTTTCATGAAGATTTTCAACTTTTTTGAAGCAGAAATCTTTTCATGAAAATCTTAGACTTTTTTGAAGCCGAAATCTTTTCATGAAAATGTTCAACTTTTTTGAAGCCGAGATCTTTTCATGAAAATTTTCAACTATTTGAAACCGAAATCTTTTCATGAAAATTTTCAACTTTTTGAAGCCGAAATCTTTTCATGAAAATGTTCAACATTTTTGAAGCCGAAATCTTTTCATGAAAATGGTCAACTTTTTTGAAGCCGAAATCTTTTCATGAAAATTTTCAACTTTTTGAAGCCGAAATCTTTTCATGAAAATGGTCAACTTTTTTGAAGCCGAAATCTTTTCATGAAAATGTTACATTTTTTTGAAGCCGAAATACTTCATGAAAATTTTCAACTTTTTTGAAGCCGAGATCTTTTCATGAAAATTTTCAACTTTTTGAAATCGAAATCTTTTCATGAAAATTGTCAACTTTTTTGAAGCCGAAATCTTTTCATGAAAATTTTCAACTTTTTTGAAGCCGAAATCTTTTCATGTAAATTTTCAACTTTTTTAAGCCGAAATCTTTTCATGAAAATGGTCAACTTTTTTGAAGCCGAAATCTTTTCATGAAAATTTTCAACTTTTTGAAGCCGAAATCTTTTCATGAAAATTTTCAACTTTTTTGAAGGCGAAATCTTTTCATGAAAATGGTCAACTTTTTTGAAGCCGAAATCTTTTCATGAAAATGGTCAACTTTTTTGAAGCAGAAATCTTTTCATGAAAATGTTCAACTTTTTTGAAGCCGAAATCTTTTCATGAAAATGTTCCATTTTTTTGAAGCCGAAATACTTCATGAAAATTTTCAACTTTTTTGAAGTCGAAATCTTTTCATGTAAATTTTCAACTTTTTTGAAACCGAAATCTTTTCATGTAAATGTTCAACTTTTTTGAAGCCGAAATCTTTTCATGAAAATTTTCAACTTTTTTGAAGCCGAGATCTTTTCATGAAAATTTTCAACTTTTTGAAGCCGAAATCTTTTCATGAAAATTTTCAACTTTTTTGAAGCCGAGATCTTTTCATGAAAATTTTCAACTTTTTGAAACCGAAATCTTTTCATGAAAATTTTCAACTTTTTTGAAGTCGAAATCTTTTCATGTAAATTTTCAACTTTTTTGAAGCAGAAATCTTTTCATGAAAATGGTCAACTTTTTTGAAGCCGAAATCTTTTCATGAAAATGGTCAACTTTTTTGAAGCCGAAATCTTTTCATGAAAATTTTCAACTTTTTGAAGCCGAAATCTTTTCATGAAAATTTTCAACTTTTTTGAAGCAGAAATCTTTTCATGAAAATCTTAGACTTTTTTGAAGTCGAAATCTTTTCATGAAAATCTTAGACTTTTTTGAAGTCGAAATCTTTTCATGTAAATTTTCAACTTTTTTGAAGCAGAAATCTTTTCATGAAAATGTTCCATTTTTTTCAAACCGAAATACTTCATGAAAATATTCAACTTTTTTGAAGCCGAAATCTTTTCATGAAAATGTTCAACTTTTTTGAAGCCGAAATCTTTTCATGAAAATCTTAGACTTTTTTGAAGTCGAAATCTTTTCATGTAAATTTTCAACTTTTTTGAAACCGAAATCTTTTCATGTAAATGTTCAACTTTTTTGAAGCCGAAATCTTTTCATGAAAATGTTCAACTTTTTTGAAGCCGAGATCTTTTCATGAAAATTTTCAACTTTTTGAAACCGAAATCTTTTCATGAAAATTTTCAACTTTTTGAAGCCGAAATCTTTTCATGAAAATGTTCAACTTTTTTGAAGCCGAAATCTTTTCATGAAAATGGTCAACTTTTTTGAAGCCGAAATCTTTTCATGAAAATGTTCCATTTTTTTGAAGCCGAAATACTTCATGAAAATTTTCAACTTTTTTGAAGTCGAAATCTTTTCATGTAAATTTTCAACTTTTTTGAAGCAGAAGTCTTTTCATGAAAATGTTCAACTTTTTTGAAGCCGAAATCTTTTCATGAAAATGTTCCATTTTTTTCAAACCGAAATACTTCATGAAAATTTTCAACTTTTTTGAAGCCGAAATCTTTTCATGAAAATGTTCAACTTTTTTGAAGCCGAAATCTTTTCATGAAAATCTTCAACTTTTTTGAAACCGAAATCTTTTCATGTAAATGTTCAACTTTTTTGAAGCCGAAATCTTTTCATGAAAATCTTCAACTTTTTTGAAACCGAAATCTTTTCATGTAAATTTTCAACTTTTTTGAAGCAGAAATCTTTTCATGAAAATGTTCCATTTTTTTGAAGCCGAAATACTTCATGAAAATTTTCAACTTTTTTGAAGTCGAAATCTTTTCATGTAAATTTTCAACTTTTTTGAAGCAGAAATCTTTTCATAAAAATGTTCAACTTTTTTGAAGCCGAAATCTTTTCATGAAAATTTTCAACTTTTTGAAGCCGAAATCTTTTCATGAAAATCTTAGACTTTTTGAAGCCGAAATCTTTTCATGAAAATTTTCAACTTCTTTGAAGTCGAAATCTTTTCATGTAAATTTTCAACTTTTTTGAAGCAGAAATCTTTTCATGAAAATGGTCAACTTTTTTGAAGCCGAAATCTTTTCATGAAAATGGTCAACTTTTTTGAAGCCGAAATCTTTTCATGAAAATTTTCAACTTTTTGAAGCCGAAATCTTTTCATGAAAATGTTCAACTTTTTTGAAGCCGAAATCTTTTCATGAAAATTTTCCATTTTTTTGAAGCCGAAATACTTCATGAAAATTTTCAACTTTTTTGAAGTCGAAATCTTTTCATGTAAATTTTCAACTTTTTTGAAGCAGAAATCTTTTCATAAAAATGTTCAACTTTTTTGAAGCCGAAATCTTTTCATGAAAATGTTACATTTTTTTGAAGCCGAAATACTTCATGAAAATTTTCAACTTTTTTGAAGCAGAGATCTTTTCATGAAAATTTTCAACTTTTTGAAGCCGAAATCTTTTCATGAAAATGGTCAACTTTTTTGAAGCAGAAATCTTTTCATGAAAATTTTCAACTTTTTGAAGCCGAAATCTTTTCATGAAAATGTTCAACTTTTTTGAAGCCGAAATCTTTTCATGAAAATGGTCAACTTTTTTGAAGCCGAAATCTTTTCATGAAAATGTTCCATTTTTTTGAAGCCGAAATACTTCATGAAAATTTTCAACTTTTTTGAAGTCGAAATCTTTTCATGTAAATTTTCAACTTTTTTGAAGCAGAAGTCTTTTCATGAAAATGTTCAACTTTTTTGAAGCCGAAATCTTTTCATGAAAATGTTCCATTTTTTTCAAACCGAAATACTTCATGAAAATTTTCAACTTTTTTGAAGCCGAAATCTTTTCATGAAAATGTTCAACTTTTTTGAAGCCGAAATCTTTTCATGAAAATCTTCAACTTTTTTGAAACCGAAATCTTTTCATGTAAATGTTCAACTTTTTTGAAGCCGAAATCTTTTCATGAAAATCTTCAACTTTTTTGAAACCGAAATCTTTTCATGTAAATTTTCAACTTTTTTGAAGCAGAAATCTTTTCATGAAAATGTTCCATTTTTTTGAAGCCGAAATACTTCATGAAAATTTTCAACTTTTTTGAAGTCGAAATCTTTTCATGTAAATTTTCAACTTTTTTGAAGCAGAAATCTTTTCATAAAAATGTTCAACTTTTTTGAAGCCGAAATCTTTTCATGAAAATTTTCAACTTTTTGAAGCCGAAATCTTTTCATGAAAATCTTAGACTTTTTGAAGCCGAAATCTTTTCATGAAAATTTTCAACTTCTTTGAAGTCGAAATCTTTTCATGTAAATTTTCAACTTTTTTGAAGCAGAAATCTTTTCATGAAAATGGTCAACTTTTTTGAAGCCGAAATCTTTTCATGAAAATGGTCAACTTTTTTGAAGCCGAAATCTTTTCATGAAAATTTTCAACTTTTTGAAGCCGAAATCTTTTCATGAAAATGTTCAACTTTTTTGAAGCCGAAATCTTTTCATGAAAATTTTCCATTTTTTTGAAGCCGAAATACTTCATGAAAATTTTCAACTTTTTTGAAGTCGAAATCTTTTCATGTAAATTTTCAACTTTTTTGAAGCAGAAATCTTTTCATAAAAATGTTCAACTTTTTTGAAGCCGAAATCTTTTCATGAAAATGTTACATTTTTTTGAAGCCGAAATACTTCATGAAAATTTTCAACTTTTTTGAAGCAGAGATCTTTTCATGAAAATTTTCAACTTTTTGAAGCCGAAATCTTTTCATGAAAATGGTCAACTTTTTTGAAGCAGAAATCTTTTCATGAAAATTTTCAACTTTTTGAAGCCGAAATCTTTTCATGAAGATTTTCAATTTTTTTGAAGCAGAAATCTTTTCATGAAAATCTTAGACTTTTTTGAAGCCGAAATCTTTTCATGAAAATGTTCAACTTTTTTGAAGCCGAGATCTTTTCATGAAAATTTTCAACTTTTTGAAACCGAAATCTTTTCATGAAAATTTTCAACTTTTTGAAGCCGAAATCTTTTCATGAAAATGTTCAACATTTTTGAAGCCGAAATCTTTTCATGAAAATGGTCAACTTTTTTGAAGCCGAAATCTTTTCATGAAAATTTTCAACTTTTTGAAGCCGAAATCTTTTCATGAAAATGGTCAACTTTTTTGAAGCCGAAATCTTTTCATGAAAATGTTACATTTTTTTGAAGCCGAAATACTTCATGAAAATTTTCAACTTTTTTGAAGCCGAGATCTTTTCATGAAAATTTTCAACTTTTTGAAATCGAAATCTTTTCATGAAAATTGTCAACTTTTTTGAAGCCGAAATCTTTTCATGAAAATGGTCAACTTTTTTGAAGCCGAAATCTTTTCATGAAAATTTTCAACTTTTTTAAGCAGAAATCTTTTCATGAAAATGGTCAACTTTTTTGAAGCCGAAATCTTTTCATGAAAATGTTCCATTTTTTTCAAACCGAAATACTTCATGAAAATTTTCAACTTTTTTGAAGCCGAAATCTTTTCATGAAAATGTTCAACTTTTTTGAAGCCGAAATCTTTTCATGAAAATCTTCAACTTTTTTGAAACCGAAATCTTTTCATGTAAATGTTCAACTTTTTTGAAGCCGAAATCTTTTCATGAAAATGTTCAACTTTTTTGAAGCCGAGATCTTTTCATGAAAATTTTCAACTTTTTGAAGCCGAAATCTTTTCATGAAAATGTTCAACATTTTTGAAGCCGAAATCTTTTCATGAAAATGGTCAACTTTTTTGAAGCCGAAATCTTTTCATGAAAATTTTCAACTTTTTTGAAGTCGAAATCTTTTCATGTAAATTTTCAACTTTTTTGAAGCAGAAATCTTTTCATGAAAATGGTCAACTTCTTGAAGCCGAAATCTTTTCATGAAAATGGTCAACTTTTTTGAAGCCGAAATCTTTTCATGAAAATTTTCAACTTTTTGAAGCCGAAATCTTTTCATGAAAATTTTCAACTTTTTTGAAGCAGAAATCTTTTCATGAAAATCTTAGACTTTTTTGAAGTCGAAATCTTTTCATGAAAATCTGAGACTTTTTTGAAGTCGAAATCTTTTCATGTAAATTTTCAACTTTTTTGAAGCAGAAATCTTTTCATGAAAATGTTCAACTTTTTTGAAGCCGAAATCTTTTCATGAAAATGGTCAACTTTTTTGAAGCCGAAATCTTTTCATGAAAATTTTCAACTTTTTGAAGCCGAAATCTTTTCATGAAAATCTTAGACTTTTTGAAGCCGAAATCTTTTCATGAAAATTTTCAACTTCTTTGAAGTCGAAATCTTTTCATGTAAATTTTCAACTTTTTTGAAGCAGAAATCTTTTCATGAAAATGGTCAACTTTTTTGAAGCCGAAATCTTTTCATGAAAATGGTCAACTTTTTTGAAGCCGAAATCTTTTCATGAAAATTTTCAACTTTTTGAAGCCGAAATCTTTTCATGAAAATGTTCAACTTTTTTGAAGCCGAAATCTTTTCATGAAAATTTTCCATTTTTTTGAAGCCGAAATACTTCATGAAAATTTTCAACTTTTTTGAAGTCGAAATCTTTTCATGTAAATTTTCAACTTTTTTGAAGCAGAAGTCTTTTCATGAAAATGTTCAACTTTTTTGAAGCCGAAATCTTTTCATGAAAATGTTCCATTTTTTTCAAACCGAAATACTTCATGAAAATTTTCAACTTTTTTGAAGCCGAAATCTTTTCATGAAAATGTTCCATTTTTTTGAAGCCGAAATACTTCTTGAAAATTTTCAACTTTTTTGAAGTCGAAATCTTTTAATGTAAATTTTCAACTTTTTTGAAGCAGAAGTCTTTTCATGAAAATGTTCAACTTTTTTGAAGCCGAAATCTTTTCATGAAAATGTTCCATTTTTTTCAAACCGAAATACTTCATGAAAATTTTCAACTTTTTTGAAGCCGAAATCTTTTCATGAAAATCTTAGACTTTTTTGAAGTTGAAATCTTTTCATGTAAATTTTCAACTTCTTTGAAACCGAAATCTTTTCATGTAAATGTTCAACTTTTTTGAAGCCGAAATCTTTTCATGAAAATGTTCAACTTTTTTGAAGCCGAGATCTTTTCATGAAAATTTTCAACTTTTTGAAACCGAAATCTTTTCATGAAAATTTTCAACTTTTTGAAGCCGAAATCTTTTCATGAAAATGTTCAACATTTTTGAAGCCGAAATCTTTTCATGAAAATGGTCAACTTTTTTGAAGCCGAAATCTTTTCATGAAAATTTTCAACTTTTTGAAGCCGAAATCTTTTCATGAAAATTTTCAACTTTTTGAAGCCGAAATCTTTTCATGAAAATTTTCAACTTTTTTGAAGCAGAAATCTTTTCATGAAAATGTTCCATTTTTTTGAAGCCGAAATACTTCATGAAAATTTTCAACTTTTTTGAAGTCGAAATCTTTTCATGTAAATTTTCAACTTTTTTGAAGCAGAAATCTTTTCATAAAAATGTTCAACTTTTTTGAAGCCGAAATCTTTTCATGAAAATGTTACATTTTTTTGAAGCCGAAATACTTCATGAAAATTTTCAACTTTTTTGAAGCCGAGATCTTTTCATGTAAATTTTCAACTTTTTTGAAGCAGAAATCTTTTCATAAAAATGTTCAACTTTTTTGAAGCCGAAATCTTTTCATGAAAATGTTACATTTTTTTGAAGCCGAAATACTTCATGAAAATTTTCAACTTTTTTGAAGCCGAGATCTTTTCATGAAAATGGTCAACTTTTTTGAAGCCGAAATCTTTTCATGAAAATGGTCAACTTTTTTGAAGCCGAAATCTTTTCATGAAAATTTTCAACTTTTTGAAGCCGAAATCTTTTCATGAAAATGGTCAACTTTTTTGAAGCCGAAATCTTTTCATGAAAATGGTCAACTTTTTTGAAGCAGAAATCTTTTCATGAAAATTTTCAACTTTTTGAAGCCGAAATCTTTTCATGAAGATTTTCAACTTTTTTGAAGCAGAAATCTTTTCATGAAAATCTTAGACTTTTTTGAAGTCGAAATCTTTTCATGTAAATTTTCAACTTTTTTGAAGCAGAAATCTTTTCATGAAAATGTTCAACTTTTTTGAAGCCGAAATCTTTTCATGAAAATGTTCCATTTTTTTGAAGCCGAAATACTTCTTGAAAATTTTCAACTTTTTTGAAGTCGAAATCTTTTCATGTAAATTTTCAACTTTTTTGAAGCAGAAGTCTTTTCATGAAAATGTTCAACTTTTTTGAAGCCGAAATCTTTTCATGAAAATGTTCCATTTTTTTCAAACCGAAATACTTCATGAAAATTTTCAACTTTTTTGAAGCCGAAATCTTTTCATGAAAATCTTAGACTTTTTTGAAGCCGAAATCTTTTCATGTAAATTTTCAACTTTTTTGAAACCGAAATCTTTTCATGTAAATGTTCAACTTTTTTGAAGCCGAAATCTTTTCATGAAAATGTTCAACTTTTTTGAAGCCGAAATCTTTTCATGAAAATGTTCAACATTTTTGAAGCCGAAATCTTTTCATGAAAATTTTCAACTTTTTTGAAACCGAAATCTTTTCATGAAAATGTTCAACATTTTTGAAGCCGAAATCTTTTCATGAAAATGGTCAACTTTTTGAAGTCGAAATCTTTTCATGAAAATTTTCAACTTTTTTGAAGCAGAAATCTTTTCATGAAAATGTTCCATTTTTTTGAAGCCGAAATACTTCATGAAAATTTTCAACTTTTTTGAAGTCGAAATCTTTTCATGTAAATTTTCAACTTTTTTGAAGCAGAAATCTTTTCATAAAAATGTTCAACTTTTTTGAAGCCGAAATCTTTTCATGAAAATGTTACATTTTTTTGAAGCCGAAATACTTCATGAAAATTTTCAACTTTTTTGAAGCCGAGATCTTTTCATGAAAATTTTCAACTTTTTGAAATCGAAATCTTTTCATGAAAATGGTCAAGTTTTTTGAAGCCGAAATCTTTTCATGAAAATGGTCAACTTTTTTGAAGCCGAAATTTTTTCATGAAAATGTTCAACTTTTTGAAGCCGAAATCTTTTCATGAAAATGGTCAACTTTTTTGAAGCCGAAATCTTTTCATGAAAATTTTCAACTTTTTGAAGCCGAAATCTTTTCATGAAAATTATCAACTTTTTTGAAGCCGAAATCTTTTCATGAAAATGGTCAACTTTTTTGAAGCAGAAATCTTTTCATGAAAATTTTCAACTTTTTGAAGCCGAAATCTTTTCATGAAAATTTTCAACTTTTTGAAGCCGAAATCTTTTCATGAAAATGTTCAACTTTTTTGAAGCAGAAATCTTTTCATGAAAATGTTCCATTTTTTTGAAGCCGAAATACTTCATGAAAATTTTCAACTTTTTTGAAGCCGAGATCTTTTCATGAAAATTTTCAACTTTTTGAAACCGAAATCTTTTCATGAAAATGGTCAACTTTTTTGAAGCCGAAATCTTTTCATGAAAATGGTCAACTTTTTTGAAGCCGAAATCTTTTCATGAAAATTTTCAACTTTTTGAAGCCGAAATCTTTTCATGTAAATGTTCAACTTTTTTGAAGCCGAAATCTTTTCATGAAAATGTTCCATTTTTTTCAAACCGAAATACTTCATGAAAATTTTCAACTTTTTTGAAGCCGAAATCTTTTCATGAAAATGTTCAACTTTTTTGAAGCCGAAATCTTTTCATGAAAATCTTAGACTTTTTTGAAGTCGAAATCTTTTCATGTAAATTTTCAACTTTTTTGAAACCGAAATCTTTTCATGTAAATGTTCAACTTTTTTGAAGCCGAGATCTTTTCATGAAAATGTTCAACTTTTTGAAACCGAAATCTTTTCATGAAAATTTTCAACTTTTTGAAGCCGAAATCTTTTCATGAAAATGTTCAACATTTTTGAAGCCGAAATCTTTTCATGAAAATGGTCAACTTTTTTGAAGCCGAAATCTTTTCATGAAAATTTTCAACTTTTTGAAGCCGAAATCTTTTCATGAAAATTTTCAACTTTTTGAAGCCGAAATCTTTTCATGAAAATTTTCAACTTTTTTGAAGCAGAAATCTTTTCATGAAAATGTTCCATTTTTTTGAAGCCGAAATACTTCATGAAAATTTTCAACTTTTTTGAAGTCGAAATCTTTTCATGTAAATTTTCAACTTTTTTGAAGCAGAAATCTTTTCATAAAAATGTTCAACTTTTTTGAAGCCGAAATCTTTTCATGAAAATGTTACATTTTTTTGAAGCCGAAATACTTCATGAAAATTTTTAACTTTTTTGAAGCCGAGATCTTTTCATGAAAATTTTCAACTTTTTGAAACCGAAATCTTTTCATGAAAATGTTCCATTTTTTTGAAGCCGAAATACTTCATGAAAATCTTAGACTTTTTTGAAGTCGAATTCTTTTCATGTAAATTTTCAACTTTTTTGAAACCGAAATCTTTTCATGTAAATTTTCAACTTTTTTGAAGCCGAAATCTTTTCATATAAATTTTCAACTTTTTGAAGCCGAAATCTTTTCATGAAAATTTTCAACTTTTTGAAACCGAAATCTTTTCATGAAAATGGTCAACTTTTTTGAAGCCGAAATCTTTTCATGAAAATGGTCAACTTTTTTGAAGCAGAAATCTTTTCATGAAAATTTTCAACTTTTTGAAGCCGAAATCTTTTCATGAAAATCGTCAACTTTTTGGAAGCCGAAATCTTTTCATGAAAATTTTCAACTTTTTGAAGCCGAAATCTTTTCATGAAAATTTTCAACTTTTTTGAAGCCGAAATCTTTTCATGAAAATGGTCAACTTTTTTGAAGCCGAAATCTTTTCATGAAAATGGTCAACTTTTTTGAAGCCGAAATCTTTTCATGTAAATTTTCAACTTTTTTGAAGCAGAAATCTTTTCATGAAAATGTTCAACTTTTTTGAAGCCGAAATCTTTTCATGAAAATGTTCAACTTTTTTGAAGCCGAGATTTTTTCATGAAAATTTTCAACTTTTTGAAACGGAAATCTTTTCATGAAAATTTTCAACTTTTTGAAGCCGAAATCTTTTCATGAAAATGTTCAACTTTTTGAAGCCGAAATCTTTTCATGAAAATTTTCAACTTTTTTGAAGCCGAAATCTTTTCATGAAAAAGGTCAACTTTTTTGAAGCCGAAATCTTTTCATATAAATTTTCAACTTTTTGAAGCCGAAATCTTTTCATGAAAATTTTCAACTTTTTGAAGCCGAAATCTTTTCATGAAAATGTTCAACTTTTTTGAAGCCGAAATCTTTTCATGAAAATGGTCAACTTTTTTGAAGCCGAAATCTTTTCATGAAAATTTTCAACTTTTTTGAAGCAGAAATCTTTTCATGAAAATCTTAGACTTTTTTGAAGCCGAAATCTTTTCATGAAAATGTTCCATTTTTTTCAAACCGAAATACTTCATGAAAATTTTCAACTTTTTTGAAGCCGAAATCTTTTCATGAAAATGTTCAACTTTTTTGAAGCCGAAATCTTTTCATGAAAATCTTAGACTTTTTTGAAGTCGAAATCTTTTCATGTAAATTTTCAACTTTTTTGAAACCGAAATCTTTTCATGTAAATGTTCAACTTTTAGAAGCCGAAATCTTTTCATGAAAATGTTCAACTTTTTTGAAGCCGAAATGTTTTCATGAAAATGGTCAACTTTTTTGAAGCCGAAATCTTTTCATGAAAATTTTCAACTTTTTTGAAGCCGAAATCTTTTCATGAAAATGGTCAACTTTTTTGAAGCCGAAATCTTTTCATATAAATTTTCAACTTTTTGAAGCCGAAATCTTTTCATGAAAATTTTCAACTTTTTGAAGCCGAAATCTTTTCATGAAAATGTTCAACTTTTTTGAAGCCGAAATCTTTTCATGAAAATGTTCAACTTTTTTGAAGCCGAAATCTTTTCATGAAAATGGTCAACTTTTTTGAAGCCGAAATCTTTTCATGAAAATTTTCAACTTTTTTGAAGCAGAAATCTTTTCATGAAAATCTTAGACTTTTTTGAAGTCGAAATCTTTTCATGAAAATTTTCAACTTTTTGAAGCCGAAATCTTTTCATGAAGATTTTCAACTTTTTTGAAGCAGAAATCTTTTCATGAAAATCTTAGACTTTTTTGAAGTCGAAATCTTTTCATGTAAATGTTCAACTTTTTTGAAGCCGAAATCTTTTCATGAAAATGTTCCATTTTTTTGAAGCCGAAATACTTCATGAAAATTTTCAACTTTTTTGAAGTCGAAATCTTTTCATGTAAATTTTCAACTTTTTTGAAGCAGAAGTCTTTTCATGAAAATGTTCAACTTTTTTGAAGCCGAAATCTTTTCATGAAAATGTTCCATTTTTTTCAAACCGAAATACTTCATGAAAATTTTCAACTTTTTTGAAGCCGAAATCTTTTCATGAAAATTTTCAACTTTTTTGAAGCCGAAATCTTTTCATGAAAATTTTCAACTTTTTTGAAGCAGAAATCTTTTCATGAAAATCTTAGACTTTTTTGAAGTCGAAATCTTTTCTTGAAAATTTTCAACTTTTTGAAGCCGAAATCTTTTCATGAAAATATTACATTTTTTTGAAGCCGAAATACTTCATGAAAATTTTCAACTTTTTTGAAGCCGAGATCTTTTCATGAAAATTTTCAACTTTTTGAAATCGAAATCTTTTCATGAAAATGGTCAACTTTTTTGAAGCCGAAATCTTTTTATGAAAATGGTCAACTTTTTTGAAGCCGAAATCTTTTCATGAAAATTTTCAACTTTTTGAAGCCGAAATCTTTTCATGAAAATGGTCAACTTTTTTGAAGCCGAAATCTTTTCTTGAAAATTTTCAACTTTTTGAAGCCGAAATCTTTTCATGAAAATTTTCAACTTTTTTGAAGCCGAAATCTTTTCATGAAAATGGTCAACTTTTTTGAAGCCGAAATCTTTTCATGAAAATGGTCAACTTTTTTGAAGCAGAAATCTTTTCATGAAAATTTTCAACTTTTTGAAGCCGAAATCTTTTCATGAAGATTTTCAACTTTTTTGAAGCAGAAATCTTTTCATGAAAATCTTAGACTTTTTTGAAGTCGAAATCTTTTCATGTAAATTTTCAACTTTTTTGAAGCAGAAATCTTTTCATGAAAATGTTCAACTTTTTTGAAGCCGAAATCTTTTCATGAAAATGTTCCATTTTTTTGAAGCCGAAATACTTCATGAAAATTTTCAACTTTTTTGAAGTCGAAATCTTTTCATGTAAATTTTCAACTTTTTTGAAGCAGAAGTCTTTTCATGAAAATGTTCAACTTTTTTGAAGCCGAAATCTTTTCATGAAAATGTTCCATTTTTTTCAAACCGAAATACTTCATGAAAATTTTCAACTTTTTTGAAGCCGAAATCTTTTCATGAAAATGTTCAACTTTTTTGAAGCCGAAATCTTTTCATGAAAATCTTAGACTTTTTTGAAGTCGAAATCTTTTCATGTAAATTTTCAACTTTTTTGAAACCGAAATCTTTTCATGAAAATGTTCCATTTTTTTGAAGCCGAAATACTTCATGAAAATTTTCAACTTTTTTGAAGCCGAGATCTTTTCATGAAAATTTTCAACTTTTTGAAATCGAAATCTTTTCATGAAAATGGTCAACTTTTTTGAAGCCGAAATCTTTTCATGAAAATGGTCAACTTTTTTGAAGCCGAAATCTTTTCATGAAAATTTTCAACTTTTTGAAGCCGAAATCTTTTCATGAAAATGGTCAACTTTTTTGAAGCCGAAATCTTTTCTTGAAAATTTTCAACTTTTTGAAGCCGAAATCTTTTCATGAAAATGGACAACTTTTTTGAAGCCGAAATCTTTTCATGAAAATGGGCAACTTTTTTGAAGCCGAAATCTTTTCATGAAAATGGTCAACTTTTTTGAAGCAGAAATCTTTTCATGAAAATTTTCAACTTTTTGAAGCCGAAATCTTTTCATGAAGATTTTCAACTTTTTTGAAGCAGAAATCTTTTCATGAAAATCTTAGACTTTTTTGAAGTCGAAATCTTTTCATGTAAATTTTCAACTTTTTTGAAGCAGAAATACTTCATGAAAATTTTCAACTTTTTTGAAGTCGAAATCTTTTCATGAAAATTTTCAACTTTTTTGAAGCAGAAGTCTTTTCATGAAAATTTTCAACTTTTTGGAATCGAAATCTTTTCATGAAAATGGTCAACTTTTTTGAAGCCGAAATCTTTTCATGAAAATGGTCAACTTTTTTGAAGCCGAAATCTTTTCATGAAAATGTTCAACTTTTTGGATGCCGAAATCTATTCATGAAAATGGTCAACTTTTTTGAAGCCGAAATCTTTTCATGAAAATTTTCAACTTTTTTGAAGCCGAAATCTTTTCATGAAAATTTTCAACTTTTTTGAAGCCGAAATCTTTTCATGAAAATGGTCAACTTTTTTGAAGCCGAAATCTTTTCATATAAATTTTCAACTTTTTGAAGCCGAAATCTTTTCATGAAAATTTTCAACTTTTTGAAGCCGAAATCTTTTCATGAAAATGTTCAACTTTTTTGAAGCCGAAATCTTTTCATGAAAATGGTCAACTTTTTTGAAGCCGAAATCTTTTCATGAAAATTTTCAACTTTTTTGAAGCAGAAATCTTTTCATGAAAATCTTAGACTTTTTTGAAGTCGAAATCTTTTCATGAAAATTTTCAACTTTTTGAAGCCGAAATCTTTTCATGAAAATTTTCAACTTTTTTGAAGCAGAAATCTTTTCATGAAAATCTTAGACTTTTTTGAAGTCGAAATCTTTTCATGTAAATTTTCAACTTTTTTGAAGCAGAAATCTTTTCATGAAAATGTTCCATTTTTTTGAAGCCGAAATACTTCATGAAAATTTTCAACTTTTTTGAAGTCGAAATCTTTTCATGTAATTTTTCAACTTTTTTGAAGCAGAAATCTTTTCATAAAAATGTTCAACTTTTTTGAAGCCGAAATCTTTTCATGAAAATGTTACATTTTTTTGAAGCCGAAATACTTCATGAAAATTTTCAACTTTTTTGAAGCCGAGATCTTTTCATGAAAATTTTCAACTTTTTGAAATCGAAATCTTTTCATGAAAATGGTCAACTTTTTTGAAGCCGAAATCTTTTCATGAAAATGGTCAACTTTTTTGAAGCCGAAATCTTTTCATGAAAATTTTCAACTTTTTGAAGCCGAAATCTTTTCATGAAAATGGTCAACTTTTTTGAAGCCGAAATCTTTTCTCGAAAATTTTCAACTTTTTGAAGCCGAAATCTTTTCATGAAAATGGTCAACTTTTTTGAAGCAGAAATCTTTTCATGAAAATCTTAGACTTTTTTGAAGTCGAAATCTTTTCATGAAAATTTTCAACTTTTTGAAGCCGAAATCTTTTCATGAAAATTTTCAACTTTTTTGAAGCAGAAATCTTTTCATGAAAATCTTAGACTTTTTTGAAGTCGAAATCTTTTCATGTAAATTTTCAACTTTTTTGAAGCAGAAATCTTTTCATGAAAATGTTCAACTTTTTTGAAGCCGAAATCTTTTCATGAAAATGTTCCATTTTTTTGAAGCCGAAATACTTCATGAAAATTTTCAACTTTTTTGAAGTCGAAATCTTTTCATGTAAATTTTCAACTTTTTTGAAGCAGAAATCTTTTCATAAAAATGTTCAACTTTTTTGAAGCCGAAATCTTTTCATGAAAATGTTACATTTTTTTGAAGCCGAAATACTTCATGAAAATTTTCAACTTTTTTGAAGCCGAGATCTTTTCATGAAAATTTTCAACTTTTTGAAATCGAAATCTTTTCATGAAAATGGTCAACTTTTTTGAAGCCGAAATCTTTTCATGAAAATGGTCAACTTTTTTGAAGCCGAAATCTTTTCATGAAAATTTTCAACTTTTTGAAGCCGAAATCTTTTCATGAAAATTTTCAACTTTTTTGAAGCAGAAATCTTTTCATGAAAATCTTAGACTTTTTTGAAGTCGAAATCTTTTCATGTAAATTTTCAACTTTTTTGAAGCAGAAATCTTTTCATGAAGATGTTCAACTTTTTTGAAGCCGATATCTTTTCATGAAAATGTTCCATTTTTTTGAAGCCGAAATACTTCATGAAAATTTTCAACTTTTTTGAAGTCGAAATCTTTTCATGTAAATTTTCAACTTTTTTGAAGCCGAAGTCTTTTCATGAAAATTTTCAACTTTTTGGAAAAGAAATCTTTTCATGAAAATGGTCAACTTTTTTGAAGCCGAAATCTTTTCATGAAAATGGTCAACTTTTTTGAAGCAGAAATCTTTTCATGAAAATTTTCAACTTTTTGGAATCGAAATCTTTTCATGAAAATGGTCAACTTTTTTGAAGCCGAAATCTTTTCATGAAAATGGTCAACTTTTTTGAAGCCGAAATCTTTTCATGAAAATGTTCAACTTTTTGGATGCCGAAATCTATTCATGAAAATGGTCAACTTTTTTGAAGCCGAAATCTTTTCATGAAAATTTTCAACTTTTTTGAAGCCGAAATCTTTTCATGAAAATTTTCAACTTTTTTGAAGCCGAAATCTTTTCATGAAAATGGTCAACTTTTTTGAAGCCGAAATCTTTTCATATAAATTTTCAACTTTTTGAAGCCGAAATCTTTTCATGAAAATTTTCAACTTTTTGAAGCCGAAATCTTTTCATGAAAATGTTCAACTTTTTTGAAGCCGAAATCTTTTCATGAAAATGGTCAACTTTTTTGAAGCCGAAATCTTTTCATGAAAATTTTCAACTTTTTTGAAGCAGAAATCTTTTCATGAAAATCTTAGACTTTTTTGAAGTCGAAATCTTTTCATGAAAATTTTCAACTTTTTGAAGCCGAAATCTTTTCATGAAAATTTTCAACTTTTTTGAAGCAGAAATCTTTTCATGAAAATCTTAGACTTTTTTGAAGTCGAAATCTTTTCATGTAAATTTTCAACTTTTTTGAAGCAGAAATCTTTTCATGAAAATGTTCCATTTTTTTGAAGCCGAAATACTTCATGAAAATTTTCAACTTTTTTGAAGTCGAAATCTTTTCATGTAAATTTTCAACTTTTTTGAAGCAGAAATCTTTTCATAAAAATGTTCAACTTTTTTGAAGCAGAAATCTTTTCATAAAAATTTTCAACTTTTTGAAATCGAAATCTTTTCATGAAAATGGTCAACTTTTTTGAAGCCGAAATCTTTTCATGAAAATGGTCAACTTTTTTGAAGCCGAAATCTTTTCATGAAAATTTTCAACTTTTTGAAGCCGAAATCTTTTCATGAAAATGGTCAACTTTTTTGAAGCCGAAATCTTTTCTCGAAAATTTTCAACTTTTTGAAGCCGAAATCTTTTCATGAAAATGGTCAACTTTTTTGAAGCCGAAATCTTTTCATGAAAATGGTCAACTTTTTTGAAGCCGAAATCTTTTCATGAAAATGGTCAACTTTTTTGAAGCCGAAATCTTTTCATGAAAATGTTACATTTTTTTGAAGCCGAAATACTTCATGAAAATTTTCAACTTTTTTGAAGCCGAGATCTTTTCATGAAAATTTTCAACTTTTTGAAATCGAAATCTTTTCATGAAAATGGTCAACTTTTTTGAAGCCGAAATCTTTTCATGAAAATGGTCAACTTTTTTGAAGCCGAAATCTTTTCATGAAAATTTTCAACTTTTTGAAGCCGAAATCTTTTCATGAAAATGGTCAACTTTTTTGAAGCCGAAATCTTTTCTCGAAAATTTTCAACTTTTTGAAGCCGAAATCTTTTCATGAAAATGGTCAACTTTTTTGAAGCCGAAATCTTTTCATGAAAATGGTCAACTTTTTTGAAGCCGAAATCTTTTCATGAAAATGGTCAACTTTTTTGAAGCCGAAATCTTTTCATGAAAATGGTCAACTTTTTGAAGCCGAAATCTTTTCATGAAAATGGTCAACTTTTTTGAAGCCGAAATCTTTTCATGAAAATGGGCAACTTTTTTGAAGCCGAAATCTTTTCATGAAAATGGTCAACTTTTTTGAAGCAGAAATCTTTTCATGAAAATTTTCAACTTTTTGAAGCCGAAATCTTTTCATGAAGATTTTCAACTTTTTTGAAGCAGAAATCTTTTCATGAAAATCTTAGACTTTTTTGAAGTCGAAATCTTTTCATGTAAATTTTCAACTTTTTTGAAGCAGAAATACTTCATGAAAATTTTCAACTTTTTTGAAGTCGAAATCTTTTCATGAAAATTTTCAACTTTTTTGAAGCAGAAGTCTTTTCATGAAAATTTTCAACTTTTTGGAATCGAAATCTTTTCATGAAAATGGTCAACTTTTTTGAAGCCGAAATCTTTTCATGAAAATGGTCAACTTTTTTGAAGCCGAAATCTTTTCATGAAAATTTTCAACTTTTTTGAAGCAGAAATCTTTTCATGAAAATGTTCAACTTTTTGAAGCCGAAATCTTTTCTTGAAAATTTTCAACTTTTTTGAAGCCGAAATCTTTTCATGAAAATGGTCAACTTTTTTGAAGCCAAAATCTTTTCATATAAATTTTCAACTTTTTGAAGCCGAAATCTTTTCATGAAAATTTTCAACTTTTTGAAGCCGAAATCTTTTCATGAAAATGTTCAACTTTTTTGAAGCCGAAATCTTTTCATGAAAATGGTCAACTTTTTTGAAGCCGAAATCTTTTCATGAAAATTTTCAACTATTTTGAAGCAGAAATCTTTTCATGAAAATCTTAGACTTTTTTGAAGTCGAAATCTTTTCATGAAAATTTTCAACTTTTTGAAGCCGAAATCTTTTCATGAAAATTTTCAACTTTTTTGAAGCAGAAATCTTTTCATGAAAATCTTAGACTTTTTTGAAGTCGAAATCTTTTCATGTAAATTTTCAACTTTTTTGAAGCAGAAATCTTTTCATGAAAATGTTCAACTTTTTTGAAGCCGAAATCTTTTCATGAAAATGTTCCATTTTTTTGAAGCCGAAATACTTCATGAAAATTTTCAACTTTTTTGAAGTCGAAATCTTTTCATGTAAATTTTCAACTTTTTTGAAGCAGAAATCTTTTCATAAAAATGTTCAACTTTTTTGAAGCCGAAATCTTTTCATGAAAATGTTACATTTTTTTGAAGCCGAAATACTTCATGAAAATTTTCAACTTTTTTGAAGCCGAGATCTTTTCATGAAAATTTTCAACTTTTTGAAATCGAAATCTTTTCATGAAAATGGTCAACTTTTTTGAAGCCGAAATCTTTTCATGAAAATGGTCAACTTTTTTGAAGCCGAAATCTTTTCATGAAAATTTTCAACTTTTTGAAGCCGAAATCTTTTCATGAAAATTTTCAACTTTTTTGAAGCAGAAATCTTTTCATGAAAATCTTAGACTTTTTTGAAGTCGAAATCTTTTCATGTAAATTTTCAACTTTTTTGAAGCAGAAATCTTTTCATGAAGATGTTCAACTTTTTTGAAGCCGATATCTTTTCATGAAAATGTTCCATTTTTTTGAAGCCGAAATACTTCATGAAAATTTTCAACTTTTTTGAAGTCGAAATCTTTTCATGTAAATTTTCAACTTTTTTGAAGCAGAAGTCTTTTCATGAAAATTTTCAACTTTTTGGAAAAGAAATCTTTTCATGAAAATGGTCAACTTTTTTGAAGCCGAAATCTTTTCATGAAAATGGTCAACTTTTTTGAAGCCGAAATCTTTTCATGAAAATTTTCAACTTTTTGAAGCCGAAATCTTTTCATGAAAATGGTCAACTTTTTTGAAGCCGAAATCTTTTCTTGAAAATTTTCAACTTTTTGAAGCCGAAATCTTTTCATGAAAATCTTAGACTTTTTTGAAGTCGAAATCTTTTCATGTAAATTTTCAACTTTTTTGAAGCAGAAATCTTTTCATGAAAATGTTCAACTTTTTTGAAGCCGAAATCTTTTCATGAAAATGTTCCATTTTTTTGAAGCCGAAATACTTCATGAAAATTTTCAACTTTTTTGAAGTCGAAATCTTTTCATGAAAATTTTCAACTTTTTTGAAGCAGAAGTCTTTTCATGAAAATTTTCAACTTTTTGGAATCGAAATCTTTTCATGAAAATGGTCAACTTTTTTGAAGCCGAAATCTTTTCATGAAAATGGTCAACTTTTTTGAAGCCGAAATCTTTTCATGAAAATTTTCAACTTTTTTGAAGCAGAAATCTTTTCATGAAAATGTTCAACTTTTTGAAGCCGAAATCTTTTCTTGAAAATTTTCAACTTTTTTGAAGCCGAAATCTTTTCATGAAAATGGTCAACTTTTTTGAAGCCAAAATCTTTTCATATAAATTTTCAACTTTTTGAAGCCGAAATCTTTTCATGAAAATTTTCAACTTTTTGAAGCCGAAATCTTTTCATGAAAATGTTCAACTTTTTTGAAGCCGAAATCTTTTCATGAAAATGGTCAACTTTTTTGAAGCCGAAATCTTTTCATGAAAATTTTCAACTATTTTGAAGCAGAAATCTTTTCATGAAAATCTTAGACTTTTTTGAAGTCGAAATCTTTTCATGAAAATTTTCAACTTTTTGAAGCCGAAATCTTTTCATGAAAATTTTCAACTTTTTTGAAGCAGAAATCTTTTCATGAAAATCTTAGACTTTTTTGAAGTCGAAATCTTTTCATGTAAATTTTCAACTTTTTTGAAGCAGAAATCTTTTCATGAAAATGTTCAACTTTTTTGAAGCCGAAATCTTTTCATGAAAATGTTCCATTTTTTTGAAGCCGAAATACTTCATGAAAATTTTCAACTTTTTTGAAGTCGAAATCTTTTCATGTAAATTTTCAACTTTTTTGAAGCAGAAATCTTTTCATAAAAATGTTCAACTTTTTTGAAGCCGAAATCTTTTCATGAAAATGTTACATTTTTTTGAAGCCGAAATACTTCATGAAAATTTTCAACTTTTTTGAAGCCGAGATCTTTTCATGAAAATTTTCAACTTTTTGAAATCGAAATCTTTTCATGAAAATGGTCAACTTTTTTGAAGCCGAAATCTTTTCATGAAAATGGTCAACTTTTTTGAAGCCGAAATCTTTTCATGAAAATTTTCAACTTTTTGAAGCCGAAATCTTTTCATGAAAATTTTCAACTTTTTTGAAGCAGAAATCTTTTCATGAAAATCTTAGACTTTTTTGAAGTCGAAATCTTTTCATGTAAATTTTCAACTTTTTTGAAGCAGAAATCTTTTCATGAAGATGTTCAACTTTTTTGAAGCCGATATCTTTTCATGAAAATGTTCCATTTTTTTGAAGCCGAAATACTTCATGAAAATTTTCAACTTTTTTGAAGTCGAAATCTTTTCATGTAAATTTTCAACTTTTTTGAAGCAGAAGTCTTTTCATGAAAATTTTCAACTTTTTGGAAAAGAAATCTTTTCATGAAAATGGTCAACTTTTTTGAAGCCGAAATCTTTTCATGAAAATGGTCAACTTTTTTGAAGCCGAAATCTTTTCATGAAAATTTTCAACTTTTTGAAGCCGAAATCTTTTCATGAAAATGGTCAACTTTTTTGAAGCCGAAATCTTTTCTTGAAAATTTTCAACTTTTTGAAGCCGAAATCTTTTCATGAAAATCTTAGACTTTTTTGAAGTCGAAATCTTTTCATGTAAATTTTCAACTTTTTTGAAGCAGAAATCTTTTCATGAAAATGTTCAACTTTTTTGAAGCCGAAATCTTTTCATGAAAATGTTCCATTTTTTTGAAGCCGAAATACTTCATGAAAATTTTCAACTTTTTTGAAGTCGAAATCTTTTCATGTAAATTTTCAACTTTTTTGAAGCAGAAGTCTTTTCATGAAAATGTTCAACTTTTTTGAAGCCGAAATCTTTTCATGAAAATGTTCCATTTTTTTCAAACCAAAATACTTCATGAAAATGTTCAACTTTTTTGAAGCCGAAATCTTTTCATGAAAATGTTCAACTTTTTTGAAGCCGAAATCTTTTCATGAAAATGGTCAACTTTTTTGAAGCCGAAATCTTTTCATGAAAATTTTCAACTTTTTTGAAGCAGAAATCTTTTCATGAAAATCTTAGACTTTTTTGAAGTCGAAATCTTTTCATGAAAATGTTCAACTTTTTGAAGCCGAAATCTTTTCATGAAAATGTTCAACTTTTTTGAAGCCGAAATCTTTTCATGAAAATGGTCAACTTTTTTGAAGCCGAAATCTTTTCATGAAAATTTTCAACTTTTTTGAAGCAGAAATCTTTTCATGAAAATCTTAGACTTTTTTGAAGTCGAAATCTTTTCATGAAAATGTTCAACTTTTTGAAACCGAAATCTTTTCATGAAAATTTTCAACTTTTTGAAGCCGAAATCTTTTCATGAAAATGTTCAACTTTTAGGAAGCCGAAATCTTTTCATGAAAATGGTCAACTTTTTTGAAGCCGAAATCTTTTCATGAAAATTTTCAACTTTTTTGAAGCAGAAATCTTTTCATGAAAATGTTCAACTTTTTGAAGCCGAAATCTTTTCATGAAAATCTTAGACTTTTTTGAAGTCGAAATCTTTTCATGTAAATTTTCAACTTTTTTGAAACCGAAATCTTTTCATGTAAATGTTCAACTTTTTTGAAGCCGAAATCTTTTCATGAAATTGTTCAACTTTTTTGAAGCCGAGATCTTTTCATGAAAATTTTCAACTTTTTGAAACCGAAGTCTTTTCATGAAAATTTTCAACTTTTTGGAATCGAAATCTTTTCATGAAAATGGTCAACTTTTTTGAAGCCGAAATCTTTTCATGAAAATGGTCAACTTTTTTGAAGCCGAAATCTTTTCATGAAAATTTTCAACTTTTTGAATCCGAAATCTTTTCATGAAAATGGTCAACTTTTTTGAAGCCGAAATCTTTTCATGAAAATTTTCAACTTTTTTGAAGCCGAAATCTTTTCATGAAAATGTTCAACTTTTTTGAAGCCGAAATCTTTTCATGAAAATGGTCAACTTTTTTGAAGCCGAAATCTTTTCATGAAAATTTTCAACTTTTTTGAAGCAGAAATCTTTTCATGAAAATCTTAGACTTTTTTGAAGTCGAAATCTTTTCATGAAAATTTTAGACTTTTTGAAGCCGAAATCTTTTCATGAAGATTTTCAACTTTTTTGAAGCAGAAATCTTTTCATGAAAATCTTAGACTTTTTTGAAGTCGAAATCTTTTCATGTAAATTTTCAACTTTTTTGAAGCAGAAATCTTTTCATGAAAATGTTCCATTTTTTTGAAGCCGAAATACTTCATGAAAATTTTCAACTTTTTTGAAGTCGAAATCTTTTCATGTAAATTTTCAACTTTTTTGAAGCAGAAATCTTTTCATAAAAATGTTCAACTTTTTTGAAGCCGAAATCTTTTCATGAAAATGTTACATTTTTTTGAAGCCGAAATACTTCATGAAAATTTTCAACTTTTTTGAAGCCGAGATCTTTTCATGAAAATTTTCAACTTTTTGAAATCGAATTCTTTTCATGAAAATGGTCAACTTTTTTGAAGCCGAAATCTTTTCATGAAAATGGTCAACTTTTTTGAAGCCGAAATCTTTTCATGAAAATTTTCAACTTTTTGAAGCCGAAATCTTTTCATGAAAATGGTCAACTTTTTTGAAGCCGAAATCTTTTCTTGAAAATTTTCAACTTTTTGAAGCCGAAATCTTTTCATGAAAATGGTCAACTTTTTTGAAGCCGAAATCTTTTCATGAAAATGGTCAACTTTTTTGAAGCCGAAATCTTTTCATGAAAATGGTCAACTTTTTTGAAGCAGAAATCTTTTCATGAAAATTTTCAACTTTTTGAAGCCGAAATCTTTTCATGAAGATTTTCAACTTTTTTGAAGCAGAAATCTTTTCATGAAAATCTTAGACTTTTTTGAAGTCGAAATCTTTTCATGTAAATTTTCAACTTTTTTGAAGTCGAAATCTTTTCATGAAAATTTTCAACTTTTTTGAAGCAGAAGTCTTTTCATGAAAATTTTCAACTTTTTTGAAGCCGAAATCTTTTCATGAAAATGGTTAACTTTTTTGAAGCCGAAATCTTTTCATGAAAATGTTCAACTTTTTGGATGCCGAAATCTATTCATGAAAATGGTCAACTTTTTTGAAGCCGAAATCTTTTCATGAAAATTTTCAACTTTTTTGAAGCCGAAATCTTTTCATGAAAATTTTCAACTTTTTTGAAGCCGAAATCTTTTCATGAAAATGGTCAACTTTTTTGAAGCCGAAATCTTTTCATATAAATTTTCAACTTTTTGAAGCCGAAATCTTTTCATGAAAATTTTCAACTTTTTGAAGCCGAAATCTTTTCATGAAAATGTTCAACTTTTTTGAAGCCGAAATCTTTTCATGAAAATGGTCAACTTTTTTGAAGCCGAAATCTTTTCATGAAAATTTTCAACTTTTTTGAAGCAGAAATCTTTTCATGAAAATCTTAGACTTTTTTGAAGTCGAAATCTTTTCATGAAAATTTTCAACTTTTTGAAGCCGAAATCTTTTCATGAAAATTTTCAACTTTTTTGAAGCAGAAATCTTTTCATGAAAATCTTAGACTTTTTTGAAGTCGAAATCTTTTCATGTAAATTTTCAACTTTTTTGAAGCAGAAATCTTTTCATGAAAATGTTCCATTTTTTTGAAGCCGAAATACTTCATGAAAATTTTCAACTTTTTTGAAGTCGAAATCTTTTCATGTAAATTTTCAACTTTTTTGAAGCAGAAATCTTTTCATAAAAATGTTCAACTTTTTTGAAGCCGAAATCTTTTCATGAAAATGTTACATTTTTTTGAAGCCGAAATACTTCATGAAAATTTTCAACTTTTTTGAAGCCGAGATCTTTTCATGAAAATTTTCAACTTTTTGAAATCGAAATCTTTTCATGAAAATGGTCAACTTTTTTGAAGCCGAAATCTTTTCATGAAAATTTTCAACTTTTTTGAAGCCGAAATCTTTTCATGAAAATTTTCAACTTTTTGAAGCCGAAATCTTTTCATGAAAATGGTCAACTTTTTTGAAGCCGAAATCTTTTCTTGAAAATTTTCAACTTTTTGAAGCCGAAATCTTTTCATGAAAATGGTCAACTTTTTTGAAGCCGAAATCTTTTCATGAAAATGGTCAACTTTTTTGAAGCCGAAATCTTTTCATGAAAATGGTCAACTTTTTTGAAGCAGAAATCTTTTCATGAAAATTTTCAACTTTTTGAAGCCGAAATCTTTTCATGAAGATTTTCAACTTTTTTGAAGCCGAAATCTTTTCATGAAAATGTTACATTTTTTTGAAGCCGAAATACTTCATGAAAATTTTCAACTTTTTTGAAGCCGAGATCTTTTCATGAAAATTTTCAACTTTTTGAAATCGAAATCTTTTCATGAAAATGGTCAACTTTTTTGAAGCCGAAATCTTTTCATGAAAATGGTCAACTTTTTTGAAGCCGAAATCTTTTCATGAAAATTTTCAACTTTTTGAAGCCGAAATCTTTTCATGAAAATGGTCAACTTTTTTGAAGCCGAAATCTTTTCTTGAAAATTTTCAACTTTTTGAAGCCGAAATCTTTTCATGAAAATGTTCAACTTTTTGGAAGCCGAAATCTTTTCATGAAAATGGTCAACTTTTTTGAATCCGAAATCTTTTCATGAAAATTTTCAACTTTTTTGAAGCCGAAATCTTTTCATGAAAATGGTCAACTTTTTTGAAGCCGAAATCTTTTCATATTAATTTTCAACTTTTTGAAGCCGAAATCTTTTCATGAAAATGTTCAACTTTTTGAAGCCGAAATCTTTTCATGAAAATGTTCAACTTTTTTGAAGCCGAAATCTTTTCATGAAAATGGTCAACTTTTTTGAAGCCGAAATCTTTTCATGAAAATTTTCAACTTTTTTGAAGCAGAAATCTTTTCATGAAAATCTTAGACTTTTTTGAAGTCGAAATCTTTTCATGAAAATTTTCAACTTTTTGAAGCCGAAATCTTTTCATGAAAATTTTCAACTTTTTTGAAGCAGAAATCTTTTCATGAAAATCTTAGACTTTTTTGAAGTCGAAATCTTTTCATGTAAATTTTCAACTTTTTTGAAGCAGAAATCTTTTCATGAAAATGTTCAACTTTTTTGAAGCCGAAATCTTTTCATGAAAATGTTCCATTTTTTTGAAGCCGAAATACTTCATGAAAATTTTCAACTTTTTTGAAGTCGAAATCTTTTCATGTAAATTTTCAACTTTTTTGAAGCAGAAATCTTTTCATAAAAATGTTCAACTTTTTTGAAGCCGAAATCTTTTCATGAAAATGTTACATTTTTTTGAAGCCGAAATACTTCATGAAAATTTTCAACTTTTTTGAAGCCGAGATCTTTTCATGAAAATTTTCAACTTTTTGAAATCGAAATCTTTTCATGAAAATGGTCAACTTTTTTGAAGCCGAAATCTTTTCATGAAAATGGTCAACTTTTTTGAAGCCGAAATCTTTTCATGAAAATTTTCAACTTTTTGAAGCCGAAATCTTTTCATGAAAATGGTCAACTTTTTTGAAGCCGAAATCTTTTCTTGAAAATTTTCAACTTTTTGAAGCCGAAATCTTTTCATGAAAATTTTCAACTTTTTTGAAGCCGAAATCTTTTCATGAAAATGGTCAACTTTTTTGAAGCCGAAATCTTTTCATGAAAATGGTCAACTTTTTTGAAGCAGAAATCTTTTCATGAAAATTTTCAACTTTTTGAAGCCGAAATCTTTTCATGAAAATTTTCAACTTTTTTGAAGCAGAAATCTTTTCATGAAGATGTTCAACTTTTTTGAAGCCGATATCTTTTCATGAAAATGTTCCATTTTTTTGAAGCCGAAATACTTCATGAAAATTTTCAACTTTTTTGAAGTCGAAATCTTTTCATGTAAATTTTCAACTTTTTTGAAGCAGAAGTCTTTTCATGAAAATTTTCAACTTTTTGGAAAAGAAATCTTTTCATGAAAATGGTCAACTTTTTTGAAGCCGAAATCTTTTTATGTAAATTTTCAACTTTTTTGAAGCAGAAATCTTTTCATAAAAATTTTCAACTTTTTTGAAGCCGAAATCTTTTCATGAAAATGGTCAACTTTTTTGAAGCCGAAATCTTTTCATGAAAATGGTCAACTTTTTTGAAGCAGAAATCTTTTCATGAAAATTTTCAACTTTTTGAAGCCGAAATCTTTTCATGAAAATTTTCAACTTTTTTGAAGCAGAAATCTTTTCATGAAGATGTTCAACTTTTTTGAAGCCGATATCTTTTCATGAAAATGTTCCATTTTTTTGAAGCCGAAATACTTCATGAAAATTTTCAACTTTTTTGAAGTCGAAATCTTTTCATGTAAATTTTCAACTTTTTTGAAGCAGAAGTCTTTTCATGAAAATTTTCAACTTTTTGGAAAAGAAATCTTTTCATGAAAATGGTCAACTTTTTTGAAGCCGAAATCTTTTTATGTAAATTTTCAACTTTTTTGAAGCAGAAATCTTTTCATAAAAATGTTCAACTTTTTTGAAGCCGAAATCTTTTCATGAAAATGTTACATTTTTTTGAAGCCGAAATACTTCATAAAAATTTTCAACTTTTTGAAATCGAAATCTTTTCATGTAAATTTTCAACTTTTTTGAAACCGAAATCTTTTCATGTAAATGTTCAACTTTTTTGAAGCCGAAATCTTTTCATGAAAATTTTCAACTTTTTGAAACTGAAATCTTTTCATGAAAATTTTCAACTTTTTGAAGCCGAAATCTTTTCATGAAAATGTTCAACATTTTTGAAGCCGAAATCTTTTCATGAAAATGGTCAACTTTTTTGAAGCCGAAATCTTTTCATGAAAATTTTCAACTTTTTGAAGCCGAAATCTTTTCATGAAAATTTTCAACTTTTTGAAGCCGAAATCTTTTCATGAAAATTTTCAACTTTTTTGAAGCAGAAATCTTTTCATGAAAATCTTAGACTTTTTTGAAGTCGAAATCTTTTCATGTAAATTTTCAACTTTTTTGAAGCAGAAATCTTTTCATGAAGATGTTCAACTTTTTTGAAGCCGATATCTTTTCATGAAAATGTTCCATTTTTTTGAAGCCGAAATACTTCATGAAAATTTTCAACTTTTTTGAAGTCGAAATCTTTTCATGTAAATTTTCAACTTTTTTGAAGCAGAAGTCTTTTCATGAAAATTTTCAACTTTTTGGAAAAGAAATCTTTTCATGAAAATGGTCAACTTTTTTGAAGCCGAAATCTTTTCATGAAAATGGTCAACTTTTTTGAAGCCGAAATCTTTTCATGAAAATTTTCAACTTTTTGAAGCCGAAATCTTTTCATGAAAATGGTCAACTTTTTTGAAGCCGAAATCTTTTCTTGAAAATTTTCAACTTTTTGAAGCCGAAATCTTTTCATGAAAATCTTAGACTTTTTTGAAGTCGAAATCTTTTCATGTAAATTTTCAACTTTTTTGAAGCAGAAATCTTTTCATGAAAATGTTCAACTTTTTTGAAGCCGAAATCTTTTCATGAAAATGTTCCATTTTTTTGAAGCCGAAATACTTCATGAAAATTTTCAACTTTTTTGAAGTCGAAATCTTTTCATGTAAATTTTCAACTTTTTTGAAGCAGAAGTCTTTTCATGAAAATGTTCAACTTTTTTGAAGCCGAAATCTTTTCATGAAAATGTTCCATTTTTTTCAAACCAAAATACTTCATGAAAATGTTCAACTTTTTTGAAGCCGAAATCTTTTCATGAAAATGTTCAACTTTTTTGAAGCCGAAATCTTTTCATGAAAATGGTCAACTTTTTTGAAGCCGAAATCTTTTCATGAAAATTTTCAACTTTTTTGAAGCAGAAATCTTTTCATGAAAATCTTAGACTTTTTTGAAGTCGAAATCTTTTCATGAAAATGTTCAACTTTTTGAAGCCGAAATCTTTTCATGAAAATGTTCAACTTTTTTGAAGCCGAAATCTTTTCATGAAAATGGTCAACTTTTTTGAAGCCGAAATCTTTTCATGAAAATTTTCAACTTTTTTGAAGCAGAAATCTTTTCATGAAAATCTTAGACTTTTTTGAAGTCGAAATCTTTTCATGAAAATGTTCAACTTTTTGAAACCGAAATCTTTTCATGAAAATTTTCAACTTTTTGAAGCCGAAATCTTTTCATGAAAATGTTCAACTTTTAGGAAGCCGAAATCTTTTCATGAAAATGGTCAACTTTTTTGAAGCCGAAATCTTTTCATGAAAATTTTCAACTTTTTTGAAGCAGAAATCTTTTCATGAAAATGTTCAACTTTTTGAAGCCGAAATCTTTTCATGAAAATCTTAGACTTTTTTGAAGTCGAAATCTTTTCATGTAAATTTTCAACTTTTTTGAAACCGAAATCTTTTCATGTAAATGTTCAACTTTTTTGAAGCCGAAATCTTTTCATGAAATTGTTCAACTTTTTTGAAGCCGAGATCTTTTCATGAAAATTTTCAACTTTTTGAAACCGAAGTCTTTTCATGAAAATTTTCAACTTTTTGGAATCGAAATCTTTTCATGAAAATGGTCAACTTTTTTGAAGCCGAAATCTTTTCATGAAAATGGTCAACTTTTTTGAAGCCGAAATCTTTTCATGAAAATTTTCAACTTTTTGAATCCGAAATCTTTTCATGAAAATGGTCAACTTTTTTGAAGCCGAAATCTTTTCATGAAAATTTTCAACTTTTTTGAAGCCGAAATCTTTTCATGAAAATGTTCAACTTTTTTGAAGCCGAAATCTTTTCATGAAAATGGTCAACTTTTTTGAAGCCGAAATCTTTTCATGAAAATTTTCAACTTTTTTGAAGCAGAAATCTTTTCATGAAAATCTTAGACTTTTTTGAAGTCGAAATCTTTTCATGAAAATTTTAGACTTTTTGAAGCCGAAATCTTTTCATGAAGATTTTCAACTTTTTTGAAGCAGAAATCTTTTCATGAAAATCTTAGACTTTTTTGAAGTCGAAATCTTTTCATGTAAATTTTCAACTTTTTTGAAGCAGAAATCTTTTCATGAAAATGTTCCATTTTTTTGAAGCCGAAATACTTCATGAAAATTTTCAACTTTTTTGAAGTCGAAATCTTTTCATGTAAATTTTCAACTTTTTTGAAGCAGAAATCTTTTCATAAAAATGTTCAACTTTTTTGAAGCCGAAATCTTTTCATGAAAATGTTACATTTTTTTGAAGCCGAAATACTTCATGAAAATTTTCAACTTTTTTGAAGCCGAGATCTTTTCATGAAAATTTTCAACTTTTTGAAATCGAAATCTTTTCATGAAAATGGTCAACTTTTTTGAAGCCGAAATCTTTTCATGAAAATGGTCAACTTTTTTGAAGCCGAAATCTTTTCATGAAAATTTTCAACTTTTTGAAGCCGAAATCTTTTCATGAAAATGGTCAACTTTTTTGAAGCCGAAATCTTTTCTTGAAAATTTTCAACTTTTTGAAGCCGAAATCTTTTCATGAAAATGGTCAACTTTTTTGAAGCCGAAATCTTTTCATGAAAATGGTCAACTTTTTTGAAGCCGAAATCTTTTCATGAAAATGGTCAACTTTTTTGAAGCAGAAATCTTTTCATGAAAATTTTCAACTTTTTGAAGCCGAAATCTTTTCATGAAGATTTTCAACTTTTTTGAAGCAGAAATCTTTTCATGAAAATCTTAGACTTTTTTGAAGTCGAAATCTTTTCATGTAAATTTTCAACTTTTTTGAAGTCGAAATCTTTTCATGAAAATTTTCAACTTTTTTGAAGCAGAAGTCTTTTCATGAAAATTTTCAACTTTTTTGAAGCCGAAATCTTTTCATGAAAATGGTCAACTTTTTTGAAGCCGAAATCTTTTCATGAAAATGTTCAACTTTTTGGATGCCGAAATCTATTCATGAAAATGGTCAACTTTTTTGAAGCCGAAATCTTTTCATGAAAATTTTCAACTTTTTTGAAGCCGAAATCTTTTCATGAAAATTTTCAACTTTTTTGAAGCCGAAATCTTTTCATGAAAATGGTCAACTTTTTTGAAGCCGAAATCTTTTCATATAAATTTTCAACTTTTTGAAGCCGAAATCTTTTCATGAAAATTTTCAACTTTTTGAAGCCGAAATCTTTTCATGAAAATGTTCAACTTTTTTGAAGCCGAAATCTTTTCATGAAAATGGTCAACTTTTTTGAAGCCGAAATCTTTTCATGAAAATTTTCAACTTTTTTGAAGCAGAAATCTTTTCATGAAAATCTTAGACTTTTTTGAAGTCGAAATCTTTTCATGAAAATTTTCAACTTTTTGAAGCCGAAATCTTTTCATGAAAATTTTCAACTTTTTTGAAGCAGAAATCTTTTCATGAAAATCTTAGACTTTTTTGAAGTCGAAATCTTTTCATGTAAATTTTCAACTTTTTTGAAGCAGAAATCTTTTCATGAAAATGTTCCATTTTTTTGAAGCCGAAATACTTCATGAAAATTTTCAACTTTTTTGAAGTCGAAATCTTTTCATGTAAATTTTCAACTTTTTTGAAGCAGAAATCTTTTCATAAAAATGTTCAACTTTTTTGAAGCCGAAATCTTTTCATGAAAATGTTACATTTTTTTGAAGCCGAAATACTTCATGAAAATTTTCAACTTTTTTGAAGCCGAGATCTTTTCATGAAAATTTTCAACTTTTTGAAATCGAAATCTTTTCATGAAAATGGTCAACTTTTTTGAAGCCGAAATCTTTTCATGAAAATTTTCAACTTTTTTGAAGCCGAAATCTTTTCATGAAAATTTTCAACTTTTTGAAGCCGAAATCTTTTCATGAAAATGGTCAACTTTTTTGAAGCCGAAATCTTTTCTTGAAAATTTTCAACTTTTTGAAGCCGAAATCTTTTCATGAAAATGGTCAACTTTTTTGAAGCCGAAATCTTTTCATGAAAATGGTCAACTTTTTTGAAGCCGAAATCTTTTCATGAAAATGGTCAACTTTTTTGAAGCAGAAATCTTTTCATGAAAATTTTCAACTTTTTGAAGCCGAAATCTTTTCATGAAGATTTTCAACTTTTTTGAAGCCGAAATCTTTTCATGAAAATGTTACATTTTTTTGAAGCCGAAATACTTCATGAAAATTTTCAACTTTTTTGAAGCCGAGATCTTTTCATGAAAATTTTCAACTTTTTGAAATCGAAATCTTTTCATGAAAATGGTCAACTTTTTTGAAGCCGAAATCTTTTCATGAAAATGGTCAACTTTTTTGAAGCCGAAATCTTTTCATGAAAATTTTCAACTTTTTGAAGCCGAAATCTTTTCATGAAAATGGTCAACTTTTTTGAAGCCGAAATCTTTTCTTGAAAATTTTCAACTTTTTGAAGCCGAAATCTTTTCATGAAAATGTTCAACTTTTTGGAAGCCGAAATCTTTTCATGAAAATGGTCAACTTTTTTGAATCCGAAATCTTTTCATGAAAATTTTCAACTTTTTTGAAGCCGAAATCTTTTCATGAAAATGGTCAACTTTTTTGAAGCCGAAATCTTTTCATATTAATTTTCAACTTTTTGAAGCCGAAATCTTTTCATGAAAATGTTCAACTTTTTGAAGCCGAAATCTTTTCATGAAAATGTTCAACTTTTTTGAAGCCGAAATCTTTTCATGAAAATGGTCAACTTTTTTGAAGCCGAAATCTTTTCATGAAAATTTTCAACTTTTTTGAAGCAGAAATCTTTTCATGAAAATCTTAGACTTTTTTGAAGTCGAAATCTTTTCATGAAAATTTTCAACTTTTTGAAGCCGAAATCTTTTCATGAAAATTTTCAACTTTTTTGAAGCAGAAATCTTTTCATGAAAATCTTAGACTTTTTTGAAGTCGAAATCTTTTCATGTAAATTTTCAACTTTTTTGAAGCAGAAATCTTTTCATGAAAATGTTCAACTTTTTTGAAGCCGAAATCTTTTCATGAAAATGTTCCATTTTTTTGAAGCCGAAATACTTCATGAAAATTTTCAACTTTTTTGAAGTCGAAATCTTTTCATGTAAATTTTCAACTTTTTTGAAGCAGAAATCTTTTCATAAAAATGTTCAACTTTTTTGAAGCCGAAATCTTTTCATGAAAATGTTACATTTTTTTGAAGCCGAAATACTTCATGAAAATTTTCAACTTTTTTGAAGCCGAGATCTTTTCATGAAAATTTTCAACTTTTTGAAATCGAAATCTTTTCATGAAAATGGTCAACTTTTTTGAAGCCGAAATCTTTTCATGAAAATGGTCAACTTTTTTGAAGCCGAAATCTTTTCATGAAAATTTTCAACTTTTTGAAGCCGAAATCTTTTCATGAAAATGGTCAACTTTTTTGAAGCCGAAATCTTTTCTTGAAAATTTTCAACTTTTTGAAGCCGAAATCTTTTCATGAAAATTTTCAACTTTTTTGAAGCCGAAATCTTTTCATGAAAATGGTCAACTTTTTTGAAGCCGAAATCTTTTCATGAAAATGGTCAACTTTTTTGAAGCAGAAATCTTTTCATGAAAATTTTCAACTTTTTGAAGCCGAAATCTTTTCATGAAAATTTTCAACTTTTTTGAAGCAGAAATCTTTTCATGAAGATGTTCAACTTTTTTGAAGCCGATATCTTTTCATGAAAATGTTCCATTTTTTTGAAGCCGAAATACTTCATGAAAATTTTCAACTTTTTTGAAGTCGAAATCTTTTCATGTAAATTTTCAACTTTTTTGAAGCAGAAGTCTTTTCATGAAAATTTTCAACTTTTTGGAAAAGAAATCTTTTCATGAAAATGGTCAACTTTTTTGAAGCCGAAATCTTTTCATGAAAATGGTCAACTTTTTTGAAGCCGAAATCTTTTCATGAAAATTTTCAACTTTTTGAAGCCGAAATCTTTTCATGAAAATGGTCAACTTTTTTGAAGCCGAAATCTTTTCTTGAAAATTTTCAACTTTTTGAAGCCGAAATCTTTTCATGAAAATCTTAGACTTTTTTGAAGTCGAAATCTTTTCATGTAAATTTTCAACTTTTTTGAAGCAGAAATCTTTTCATGAAAATGTTCAACTTTTTTGAAGCCGAAATCTTTTCATGAAAATGTTCCATTTTTTTCAAACCAAAATACTTCATGAAAATTTTCAACTTTTTTGAAGCCGAAATCTTTTCATGAAAATGTTCAACTTTTTTGAAGCCGAAATCTTTTCATGAAAATGGTCAACTTTTTTGAAGCCGAAATCTTTTCATGAAAATTTTCAACTTTTTTGAAGCAGAAATCTTTTCATGAAAATCTTAGACTTTTTTGAAGTCGAAATCTTTTCATGTAAATTTTCAACTTTTTTGAAGCAGAAATCTTTTCATGAAAATGTTCAACTTTTTTGAAGCAGAAATCTTTTCATGAAATTGTTCAACTTTTTTGAAGCCGAGATCTTTTCATGAAAATTTTCAACTTTTTGAAACCGAAGTCTTTTCATGAAAATTTTCAACTTTTTGGAATCGAAATCTTTTCATGAAAATGGTCAACTTTTTTGAAGCCGAAATCTTTTCATGAAAATGGTCAACTTTTTTGAAGCCGAAATCTTTTCATGAAAATTTTCAACTTTTTGAAGCCGAAATCTTTTCATGAAAATGGTCAACTTTTTTGAAGCCGAAATCTTTTCATGAAAATTTTCAACTTTTTTGAAGCCGAAATCTTTTCATGAAAATGGTCAACTTTTTTGAAGCCGAAATCTTTTCATATAAATTTTCAACTTTTTGAAGCCGAAATCTTTTCATGAAAATTTTCAACTTTTTGAAGCCGAAATCTTTTCATGAAAATGTTCAACTTTTTTGAAGCCGAAATCTTTTCATGAAAATGGTCAACTTTTTGAAGCCGAAATCTTTTCTTGAAAATTTTCAACTTTTTTGAAGCCGAAATCTTTTCATGAAAATGGTCAACTTTTTTGAAGCCGAAATCTTTTCATGAAAATTTTCAACTTTTTGAAGCAGAAATCTTTTCATGAAAATCTTAGACTTTTTTGAAGTCGAAATCTTTTCATGAAAATTTTCAACTTTTTGAAGCCGAAATCTTTTCATGAAAATTTTCAACTTTTTTGAAGCAGAAATCTTTTCATGAAAATCTTAGACTTTTTTGAAGTCGAAATCTTTTCATGTAAATTTTCAACTTTTTTGAAGCAGAAATCTTTTCATGAAAATGTTCAACTTTTTTGAAGCCGAAATCTTTTCATGAAAATGTTCCATTTTTTTGAAGCCGAAATACCTCATGAAAATTTTCAACTTTTTTGAAGTCGAAATCTTTTCATGTAAATTTTCAACTTTTTTGAAGCAGAAATCTTTTCATAAAAATGTTCAACTTTTTTGAAGCCGAAATCTTTTCATGAAAATGTTAAATTTTTTTGAAGCCAAAATACTTCATGAAAATTTTCAACTTTTTTGAAGCCGAGATCTTTTCATGAAAATTTTCAACTTTTTGAAATCGAAATCTTTTCATGAAAATGGTCAACTTTTTTGAAGCCGAAATCTTTTCATGAAAATTTTCAACTTTTTTGAAGCAGAAATCTTTTCATGAAAATGTTCAACTTTTTGAAGCCGAAATCTTTTCATGAAAATCTTAGACTTTTTTGAAGTCGAAATCTTTTCATGTAAATGTTCAACTTTTTTGAAGCCGAAATCTTTTCATGAAAATGTTCAACTTTTTTGAAGCCGAGATCTTTTCATGAAAATTTTCAACTTTTTGAAACCGAAGTCTTTTCATGAAAATTTTCAACTTTTTGGAATCGAAATCTTTTCATGAAAATGGTCAACTTTTTTGAAGCCGAAATCTTTTCATGAAAATGGTCAACTTTTTTGAAGCCGAAATCTTTTCATGAAAATTTTCAACTTTTTGAAGCCGAAATCTTTTCATGAAAATGGTCAACTTTTTTGAAGCCAAAATCTTTTCTTGAAAATTTTCAACTTTTTGAAGCCGAAATCTTTTCATGAAAATTTTCAACTTTTTTGAAGCCGAAATCTTTTCATGAAAATGGTCAACTTTTTTGAAGCCGAAATCTTTTCATGAAAATGGTCAACTTTTTTGAAGCAGAAATCTTTTCATGAAAATCTTAGACTTTTTTGAAGTCGAAATCTTTTCATGTAAATTTTCAACTTTTTGAAGCCGAAATCTTTTCATGAAAATGTTCCATTTTTTTCAAACCAAAATACTTCATGAAAATTTTCAACTTTTTTGAAGCCGAAATCTTTTCATGAAAATGTTCAACTTTTTTGAAGCCGAAATCTTTTCATGAAAATCTTAGACTTTTTTGAAGCAGAAATCTTTTCATGAAAATCTTAGACTTTTTTGAAGTCGAAATCTTTTCATGAAAATTTTCAACTTTTTGAAGCTGAAATCTTTTCATGAAAATTTTCAACTTTTTTGAAGCAGAAATCTTTTCATGAAAATCTTAGACTTTTTTGAAGTCGAAATCTTTTCATGTAAATTTTCAACTTTTTTGAAGCAGAAATCTTTTCATGAAAATGTTCAACTTTTTTGAAGCCGCAATCTTTTCATGAAAATGTTCCATTTTTTTGAAGCCGAAATACTTCATGAAAATTTTCAACTTTTTTGAAGTCGAAATCTTTTCATGTAAATTTTCAACTTTTTTGAAGCAGAAATCTTTTCATAAAAATGTTCAACTTTTTTGAAGCCGAAATCTTTTCATGAAAATGTTACATTTTTTTGAAGCCGAAATACTTCATGAAAATTTTCAACTTTTTTGAAGCCGAGATCTTTTCATGAAAATTTTCAACTTTTTGAAATCGAAATCTTTTCATGAAAATGGTCAACTTTTTTGAAGCCGAAATCTTTTCATGAAAATGGTCAACTTTTTTGAAGCCGAAATCTTTTCATGAAAATTTTCAACTTTTTGAAGCCGAAATCTTTTCATGAAAATGGTCAACTTTTTTGAAGCCGAAATCTTTTCATGAAAATGGTCAACTTTTTTGAAGCAGAAATCTTTTCATGAAAATTTTCAACTTTTTGAAGCCGAAATCTTTTCATGAAGATTTTCAACTTTTTTGAAGCAGAAATCTTTTCATAAAAATCTTAGACTTTTTTGAAGTCGAAATCTTTTCATGTAAATTTTCAACTTTTTTGAAGCAGAAATCTTTTCATGAAGATGTTCAACTTTTTTGAAGCCGATATCTTTTCATGAAAATGTTCCATTTTTTTGAAGCCGAAATACTTCATGAAAATTTTCAACTTTTTTGAAGTCGAAATCTTTTCATGTAAATTTTCAACTTTTTTGAAGCAGAAGTCTTTTCATGAAAATTTTCAACTTTTTGGAAAAGAAATCTTTTCATGAAAATGGTCAACTTTTTTGAAGCCGAAATCTTTTCATGAAAATGGTCAACTTTTTTGAAGCCGAAATCTTTTCATGAAAATTTTCAACTTTTTGAAGCCGAAATCTTTTCATGAAAATGGTCAACTTTTTTGAAGCCGAAATCTTTTCTTGAAAATTTTCAACTTTTTGAAGCCGAAATCTTTTCATGAAAATCTTAGACTTTTTTGAAGTCGAAATCTTTTCATGTAAATTTTCAACTTTTTTGAAGCAGAAATCTTTTCATGAAAATGTTCAACTTTTTTGAAGCCGAAATCTTTTCATGAAAATGTTCCATTTTTTTGAAGCCGAAATACTTCATGAAAATTTTCAACTTTTTTGAAGTCGAAATCTTTTCATGTAAATTTTCAACTTTTTTGAAGCAGAAGTCTTTTCATGAAAATGTTCAACTTTTTTGAAGCCGAAATCTTTTCATGAAAATGTTCCATTTTTTTCAAACCAAAATACTTCATGAAAATTTTCAACTTTTTTGAAGCCGAAATCTTTTCATGAAAATGTTCAACTTTTTTGAAGCCGAAATCTTTTCATGAAAATCTTAGACTTTTTTGAAGTCGAAATCTTTTCATGTAAATTTTCAACTTTTTTGAAACCGAAATCTTTTCATGTAAATGTTCAACTTTTTTGAAGCCGAAATCTTTTCATGAAAATGTTCAACTTTTTTGAAGCCGAGATCTTTTCATGAAAATTTTCAACTTTTTGAAGCCGAAATCTTTTCATGAAAATCTTAGACTTTTTTGAAGTCGAAATCTTTTCATGTAAATTTTCAACTTTTTTGAAGCAGAAATCTTTTCATGAAAATGTTCAACTTTTTTGAAGCCGAAATCTTTTCATGAAAATGTTCCATTTTTTTGAAGCCGAAATACTTCATGAAAATTTTCAACTTTTTTGAAGTCGAAATCTTTTCATGTAAATTTTCAACTTTTTTGAAGCAGAAGTCTTTTCATGAAAATGTTCAACTTTTTTGAAGCCGAAATCTTTTCATGAAAATGTTCCATTTTTTTCAAACCAAAATACTTCATGAAAATTTTCAACTTTTTTGAAGCCGAAATCTTTTCATGAAAATGTTCAACTTTTTTGAAGCCGAAATCTTTTCATGAAAATCTTAGACTTTTTTGAAGTCGAAATCTTTTCATGTAAATTTTCAACTTTTTTGAAACCGAAATCTTTTCATGTAAATGTTCAACTTTTTTGAAGCCGAAATCTTTTCATGAAAATGTTCAACTTTTTTGAAGCCGAGATCTTTTCATGAAAATTTTCAACTTTTTGAAACCGAAATCTTTTCATGAAAATTTTCAACTTTTTGAAGCCGAAATCGTTTCATGAAAATGTTCAACATTTTTGAAGCCGAAATCTTTTCATGAAAATGGTCAACTTTTTTGAAGCCGAAATCTTTTCATGTAAATTTTCAACTTTTTTGAAGCAGAAATCTTTTCATGAAAATGTTCAACTTTTTTGAAGCCGAAATCTTTTCATGAAAATCTTAGACTTTTTTGAAGTCGAAATCTTTTCATGTAAATTTTCAACTTTTTTGAAACCGAAATCTTTTCATGTAAATGTTCAACTTTTTTGAAGCCGAAATCTTTTCATGAAAATGTTCAACTTTTTTGAAGCCGAGATTTTTTCATGAAAATTTTCAACTTTTTGAAACCGAAATCTTTTCATGAAAATTTTCAACTTTTTGAAGCCGAAATCTTTTCATGAAAATGGTCAACTTTTTTGAAGCCGAAATCTTTTCATGAAAATGGTCAACTTTTTTGAAGCAGAAATCTTTTCATGAAAATTTTCAACTTTTTTGAAGCAGAAGTCTTTTCATGAAAATGTTCAACTTTTTTGAAGCCGAAATCGTTTCATGAAAATGTTCAACATTTTTGAAGCCGAAATCTTTTCATGAAAATTTTCAACTTTTTGAAGCCGAAATCTTTTCATGAAAATTTTCAACTTTTTTGAAGCAGAAATCTTTTCATGGAAATCTTAGACTTTTTTGAAGTCGAAATCTTTTCATGTAAATTTTCAACTTTTTTGAAGCAGAAATCTTTTCATGAAAATGTTCAACTTTTTTGAAGCCAAAATCTTTTCATGAAAATGTTCCATTTTTTTGAAGCCGAAATACTTCATGAAAATTTTCAACTTTTTTGAAGTCGAAATCTTTTCATGTAAATTTTCAACTTTTTTGAAGCAGAAATCTTTTCATAAAAATGTTCAACTTTTTTGAAGCCGAAATCTTTTCATGAAAATGTTACATTTTTTTGAAGCCGAAATACTTCATGAAAATTTTCAACTTTTTTGAAGCCGAGATCTTTTCATGAAAATTTTCAACTTTTTGAAATCGAAATCTTTTCATGAAAATGGTCAACTTTTTTGAAGCCGAAATCTTTTCATGAAAATGGTCAACTTTTTTGAAGCCGAAATCTTTTCATGAAAATTTTCAACTTTTTGAAGCCGAAATCTTTTCATGAAAATGGTCAACTTTTTTGAAGCCGAAATCTTTTCATGAAAATGGTCAACTTTTTTGAAGCAGAAATCTTTTCATGAAAATTTTCAACTTTTTGAAGCCGAAATCTTTTCATGAAGATTTTCAACTTTTTTGAAGCAGAAATCTTTTCATAAAAATCTTAGACTTTTTTGAAGTCGAAATCTTTTCATGTAAATTTTCAACTTTTTTGAAGCAGAAATCTTTTCATGAAGATGTTCAACTTTTTTGAAGCCGATATCTTTTCATGAAAATGTTCCATTTTTTTGAAGCCGAAATACTTCATGAAAATTTTCAACTTTTTTGAAGTCGAAATCTTTTCATGTAAATTTTCAACTTTTTTGAAGCAGAAGTCTTTTCATGAAAATTTTCAACTTTTTGGAAAAGAAATCTTTTCATGAAAATGGTCAACTTTTTTGAAGCCGAAATCTTTTCATGAAAATGGTCAACTTTTTTGAAGCCGAAATCTTTTCATGAAAATTTTCAACTTTTTGAAGCCGAAATCTTTTCATGAAAATGGTCAACTTTTTTGAAGCCGAAATCTTTTCTTGAAAATTTTCAACTTTTTGAAGCCGAAATCTTTTCATGAAAATCTTAGACTTTTTTGAAGTCGAAATCTTTTCATGTAAATTTTCAACTTTTTTGAAGCAGAAATCTTTTCATGAAAATGTTCAACTTTTTTGAAGCCGAAATCTTTTCATGAAAATGTTCCATTTTTTTGAAGCCGAAATACTTCATGAAAATTTTCAACTTTTTTGAAGCCGAAATCTTTTCATGAAAATGTTCAACTTTTTTGAAGCCGAAATCTTTTCATGAAAATCTTAGACTTTTTTGAAGTCGAAATCTTTTCATGTAAATTTTCAACTTTTTTGAAACCGAAATCTTTTCATGTAAATGTTCAACTTTTTTGAAGCCGAAATCTTTTCATGAAAATGTTCAACTTTTTTGAAGCCGAGATCTTTTCATGAAAATTTTCAACTTTTTGAAACCGAAATCTTTTCATGAAAATTTTCAACTTTTTGAAGCCGAAATCGTTTCATGAAAATGTTCAACATTTTTGAAGCCGAAATCTTTTCATGAAAATGGTCAACTTTTTTGAAGCCGAAATCTTTTCATGTAAATTTTCAACTTTTTTGAAGCAGAAATCTTTTCATGAAAATGTTCAACTTTTTTGAAGCCGAAATCTTTTCATGAAAATCTTAGACTTTTTTGAAGTCGAAATCTTTTCATGTAAATTTTCAACTTTTTTGAAACCGAAATCTTTTCATGTAAATGTTCAACTTTTTTGAAGCCGAAATCTTTTCATGAAAATGTTCAACTTTTTTGAAGCCGAGATTTTTTCATGAAAATTTTCAACTTTTTGAAACCGAAATCTTTTCATGAAAATTTTCAACTTTTTGAAGCCGAAATCTTTTCATGAAAATGGTCAACTTTTTTGAAGCCGAAATCTTTTCATGAAAATGGTCAACTTTTTTGAAGCAGAAATCTTTTCATGAAAATTTTCAACTTTTTTGAAGCAGAAGTCTTTTCATGAAAATGTTCAACTTTTTTGAAGCCGAAATCGTTTCATGAAAATGTTCAACATTTTTGAAGCCGAAATCTTTTCATGAAAATTTTCAACTTTTTGAAGCCGAAATCTTTTCATGAAAATTTTCAACTTTTTTGAAGCAGAAATCTTTTCATGGAAATCTTAGACTTTTTTGAAGTCGAAATCTTTTCATGTAAATTTTCAACTTTTTTGAAGCAGAAATCTTTTCATGAAAATGTTCAACTTTTTTGAAGCCAAAATCTTTTCATGAAAATGTTCCATTTTTTTGAAGCCGAAATACTTCATGAAAATTTTCAACTTTTTTGAAGTCGAAATCTTTTCATGTAAATTTTCAACTTTTTTGAAGCAGAAATCTTTTCATGAAAATGGTCAACTTTTTTGAAGCCGAAATCTTTTCATATAAATTTTCAACTTTTTGAAGCCGAAATCTTTTCATGAAAATTTTCAACTTTTTGAAGCCGAAATCTTTTCATGAAAATGTTCAACTTTTTTGAAGCCGAAATCTGTTCATGAAAATGGTCAACTTTTTTGAAGCCAAAATCTTTTCATGAAAATTTTCAACTTTTTTGAAGCAGAAATCTTTTCATGAAAATCTTAGACTTTTTTGAAGTCGAAATCTTTTCATGAAAATTTTCAACTTTTTGAAGCCGAAATCTTTTCATGAAAATTTTCAACTTTTTTGAAGCAGAAATCTTTTCATGGAAATCTTAGACTTTTTTGAAGTCGAAATCTTTTCATGTAAATTTTCAACTTTTTTGAAGCAGAAATCTTTTCATGAAAATGTTCAACTTTTTTGAAGCCGAAATCTTTTCATGAAAATGTTCCATTTTTTTGAAGCCGAAATACTTCATGAAAATTTTCAACTTTTTTGAAGTCGAAATCTTTTCATGTAAATTTTCAACTTTTTTGAAGCAGAAATCTTTTCATAAAAATGTTCAACTTTTTTGAAGCCGAAATCTTTTCATGAAAATGTTACATTTTTTTGAAGCCGAAATACTTCATGAAAATTTTCAACTTTTTTGAAGCCGAGATCTTTTCATGAAAATTTTCAACTTTTTGAAATCGAAATCTTTTCATGAAAATGGTCAACTTTTTTGAAGCCGAAATCTTTTCATGAAAATCTTAGACTTTTTTGAAGCCGAAATCTTTTCATGAAAATGGTCAACTTTTTTGAAGCCGAAATCTTTTCTTGAAAATTTTCAACTTTTTGAAGCCGAAATCTTTTCATGAAAATGGTCAACTTTTTTGAAGCCGAAATCTTTTCATGAAAATGGTCAACTTTTTTGAAGCAGAAATCTTTTCATGAAAATTTTCAACTTTTTGAAGCCGAAATCTTTTCATGAAGATTTTCAAATTTTTTGAAGCAGAAATCTTTTCATGAAAATCTTAGACTTTTTTGAAGTCGAAATCTTTTCATGTAAATTTTCAACTTTTTTGAAGCAGAAATCTTTTCATGAAAATGTTCAACTTTTTTGAAGCCGAAATCTTTTCATGAAAATGTTCCATTTTTTTGAAGCCGAAATACTTCATGAAAATTTTCAACTTTTTTGAAGTCGAAATCTTTTCATGTAAATTTTCAACTTTTTTGAAGCAGAAGTCTTTTCATGAAAATGTTCAACTTTTTTGAAGCCGAAATCTTTTCATGAAAATGTTCCATTTTTTTCAAACCGAAATACTTCATGAAAATTTTCAACTTTTTTGAAGCCGAAATCTTTTCATGAAAATGTTCAACTTTTTTGAAGCCGAAATCTTTTCATGAAAATCTTAGACATTTTTGAAGTCGAAATCTTTTCATGTAAATTTACAACTTTTTTGAAACCGAAATCTTTTCATGTAAATGTTCAACTTTTTTGAAGCCGAAATCTTTTCATGAAAATGTTCAACTTTTTTGAAGCCGAAATCTTTTCATGAAAATGTTCAACTTTTTGAAGCCGAAATCTTTTCATGAAAATGTTCAACTTTTTTGAAGCCGAGATCTTTTCATGAAAATTTTCAACTTTTTGAAACCGAAATCTTTTCATGAAAATTTTCAACTTTTTTGAAGCAGAAATCTTTTCATGAAAATGTTCAACTTTTTTGAAGCCGAAATCTTTTCATGAAAATGGTCAACTTTTTTGAAGCCGAAATCTTTTCATGAAAATTTTCAACTTTTTTGAAGCAGAAATCTTTTCATGAAAATGTTCAACTTTTTGAAGCCGAAATCTTTTCATGAAAATTTTCAACTTTTTTGAAGCCGAAATCTTTTCATGAAAATGGTCAACTTTTTTGAAGCCGAAATCTTTTCATATAAATTTTCAACTTTTTGAAGCCGAAATCTTTTCATGAAAATTTTCAACTTTTTGAAGCCGAAATCTTTTCATGAAAATGTTCAACTTTTTTGAAGCCGAAATCTTTTCATGAAAATGGTAAACTTTTTTGAAGCCGAAATCTTTTCATGAAAATGTTCAACTTTTTTGAAGTCGAAATCTTTTCATGTAAATTTTCAACTTTTTTGAAACAGAAATCTTTTCATGAAAATGTTCAACTTTTTTGAAGCCGAGATCTTTTCATGAAAATTTTCAACTTTTTGAAACCGAAATCTTTTCATGAAAATGTTCAACTTTTTTGAAGCCGAAATCTTTTCATGAAAATCTTAGACTTTTTTGAAGTCGAAATCTTTTCATGTAAATGTTCAACTTTTTTGAAGCCGAAATCTTTTCATGAAAATGTTCAACTTTTTTGAAGCCGAAATCTTTTCATGAAAATTTTCAACTTTTTTGAAGCAGAAATCTTTTCATGAAAATGTTCAACTTTTTGAAGCCGAAATCTTTTCATGAAAATGTTCAACTTTTTTGAAGCCGAAATCTTTTCATGAAAATGTTCAACTTTTTTGAAGTCGAAATCTTTTCATGTAAATTTTCAACTTTTTTGAAACCGAAATCTTTTCATGAAAATGTTCAACTTTTTTGAAGCCGAGATCTTTTCATGAAAATTTTCAACTTTTTGAAACCGAAATCTTTTCATGAAAATGTTCAACTTTTTTGAAGCCGAAATCTTTTCATGAAAATCTTAGACTTTTTTGAAGTCGAAATCTTTTCATGTAAATGTTCAACTTTTTTGAAGCCGAAATCTTTTCATGAAAATGTTCAACTTTTTTGAAGCCGAGATCTTTTCATGAAAATTTTCAACTTTTTGAAACCGAAATCTTTTCATGAAAATTTTCAACTTTTTTGAAGCAGAAATCTTTTCATGAAAATGTTCAACTTTTTTGAAGCCGAAATCTTTTCATGAAAATGTTCCATTTTTTTGAAGCCGAAATACTTCATGAAAATTTTCAACTTTTTTGAAGTCGAAATCTTTTCATGTAAATTTTCAACTTTTTTGAAGCAGAAGTCTTTTCATGAAAATGTTCAACTTTTTTGAAGCCGAAATCTTTTCATGAAAATGTTCCATTTTTTTCAAACCGAAATACTTCATGAAAATTTTCAACTTTTTTGAAGCCGAAATCTTTTCATGAAAATGTTCAACTTTTTTGAAGCCGAAATCTTTTCATGAAAATCTTAGACATTTTTGAAGTCGAAATCTTTTCATGTAAATTTTCAACTTTTTTGAAACCGAAATCTTTTCATGTAAATGTTCAACTTTTTTGAAGCCGAAATCTTTTCATGAAAATGTTACATTTTTTTGAAGCCGGAATACTTCATGAAAATTTTCAACTTTTTTGAAGCCGAGATCTTTTCATGAAAATTTTCAACTTTTTGAAACCGAAATCTTTTCATGAAAATTTTCAACTTTTTTGAAGCCGAAATCTTTTCATGAAAATGGTCAACTTTTTTGAAGCCGAAATCTTTTCATGAAAATTTTCAACTTTTTGAAGCCGAAATCTTTTCATGAAAATGTTACATTTTTTTGAAGCCAAAATACTTCATGAAAATTTTCAACTTTTTTGAAGCCGAAATCTTTTCATGAAAATGTTACATTTTTTTGAAGCCGAAATACTTCATGAAAATTTTCAACTTTTTTGAAGCCGAGATCTTTCCATGAAAATTTTCAACTTGTTGAAAACGAAATCTTTTCATGAAAATTTTCAACTTTTTGAAGCCGAAATCTTTTCATGAAAATGGTCAACTTTTTTGAAGTCGAAATCTTTTCATGTAAATTTTCAACTTTTTTGAAGCCGAAATCTTTTCATGAAAATGGTCAACTTTTTTGAAGCCGAAATCTTTTCATGAAAATTTTCAACTTTTTGAAGCAGAAATCTTTTCATGAAAATGTTCAACTTTTTTGAAGCCGAAATCTTTTCATGAAAATGTTCAACTTTTTTGAAGCCGAAATCTTTTCATGAAAATGTTACATTTTTTTGAAGCCGAAATACTTCATGAAAATTTTCAACTTTTTTGAAGCCGAGATCTTTCCATGAAAATTTTCAACTTTTTGAAACCGAAATCTTTTCATGAAAATTTTCAACTTTTTTGAAGCAGAAATCTTTTCATGAAAATCTTAGACTTTTTTGAAGTCGAAATCTTTTCATGTAAATTTTCAACTTTTTTGAAGCCGAGATCTTTCCATGAAAATTTTCAACTTTTTGAAACCGAAATATTTTCATGAAAATTTTCAACTTTTTTGAAGCAGAAATCTTTTCATGAAAATTTTCAACTTTTTTGAAGCAGAAATCTTTTCATGAAAATCTTAGACTTTTTTGAAGTCGAAATCTTTTCATGTAAACTTTCAACTTTTTTGAAGCAGAAATATTTTCATGAAAATGTTCAACTTTTTTGAAGCCGAAATCTTTTCATGAAAATGTTCCATTTTTTTGAAGCCGAAATACTTCATGAAAATTTTCAACTTTTTTGAAGTCGAAATCTTTTCATGTAAATTTTCAACTTTTTTGAAGCAGAAGTCTTTTCATGAAAATGTTCAACTTTTTTGAAGCCGAAATCTTTTCATGAAAATGTTCCATTTTTTTCAAACCGAAATACTTCATGAAAATTTTCAACTTTTTTGAAGCCGAAATCTTTTCATGAAAATGTTCAACTTTTTTGAAGCCGAAATCTTTTCATGAAAATGTTCAACTTTTTTGAAGCCGAAATCTTTTCATGAAAATGGTCAACATTTTTTTGAAGCCGAAATACTTCATGAAAATTTTCAACTTTTTTGAAGCCGAGATCTTTCCATGAAAATTTTCAACTTTTTGAAACCGAAATCTTTTCATGAAAATTTTCAACTTTTTTGAAGCAGAAATCTTTTCATGAAAATTTTCAACTTTTTTGAAGCAGAAATCTTTTCATGAAAATGGTCAACTTTTTTGAAGTCGAAATCTTTTCATGTAAATTTTCAACTTTTTTGAAGCCGAGATCTTTCCATGAAAATTTTCAACTTTTTGAAACCGAAATATTTTCATGAAAATTTTCAACTTTTTTGAAGCAGAAATCTTTTCATGAAAATTTTCAACTTTTTTGAAGCAGAAATCTTTTCATGAAAATGGTCAACTTTTTTGAAGTCGAAATCTTTTCATGAAAATTTTCAACTTTTTTGAAGCAGAAATCTTTTCATGAAAATGTTCAACTTTTTTGAAGCCGAAATCTTTTCATGAAAATGTTCCATTTTTTTCAAACCGAAATACTTCATGAAAATTTTCAACTTTTTTGAAGCCGAAATCTTTTCATGAAAATGTTCAACTTTTTTGAAGTCGAAATCTTTTCATGTAAATTTTCAACTTTTTTGAAACAGAAATCTTTTCATGAAAATGTTCAACTTTTTTGAAGCCGAGATCTTTTCATGAAAATTTTCAACTTTTTGAAACCGAAATCTTTTCATGAAAATGTTCAACTTTTTTGAAGCCGAAATCTTTTCATGAAAATCTTAGACTTTTTTGAAGTCGAAATCTTTTCATGTAAATGTTCAACTTTTTTGAAGCCGAAATCTTTTTATGAAAATGTTCAACTTTTTTGAAACCGAAATCTTTTCATGAAAATTTTCAACTTTTTTGAAGCAGAAATCTTTTCATGAAAATGTTCAACTTTTTGAAGCCGAAATCTTTTCATGAAAATGTTCAACTTTTTTGAAGCCGAAATCTTTTCATGAAAATGTTCAACTTTTTTGAAGTCGAAATCTTTTCATGTAAATTTTCAACTTTTTTGAAACCGAAATCTTTTCATGAAAATGTTCAACTTTTTTGAAGCCGAGATCTTTTCATGAAAATTTTCAACTTTTTGAAACCGAAATCTTTTCATGAAAATGTTCAACTTTTTTGAAGCCGAAATCTTTTCATGAAAATCTTAGACTTTTTTGAAGTCGAAATCTTTTCATGTAAATGTTCAACTTTTTTGAAGCCGAAATCTTTTCATGAAAATGTTCAACTTTTTTGAAGCCGAGATCTTTTCATGAAAATTTTCAACTTTTTGAAACCGAAATCTTTTCATGAAAATTTTCAACTTTTTTGAAGCAGAAATCTTTTCATGAAAATGTTCAACTTTTTTGAAGCCGAAATCTTTTCATGAAAATGGTCAACTTTTTTGAAGCCGAAATCTTTTCATGAAAATTTTCAACTTTTTTGAAGCAGAAATCGTTTCATGAAAATGTTCAACTTTTTGAAGCCGAAATCTTTTCATGAAAATTTTCAACTTTTTTGAAGCCGAAATCTTTTCATGAAAATGGTCAACTTTTTTGAAGCCGAAATCTTTTCATATAAATTTTCAACTTTTTGAAGCCGAAATCTTTTCATGAAAATTTTCAACTTTTTGAAGCCGAAATCTTTTCATGAAAATTTTCAACTTTTTTGAAGCAGAAATCTTTTCATGGAAATCTTAGACTTTTTTGAAGTCGAAATCTTTTCATGTAAATTTTCAACTTTTTTGAAGCAGAAATCTTTTCATGAAAATGTTCAACTTTTTTGAAGCCGAAATCTTTTCATGAAAATGTTCCATTTTTTTGAAGCCGAAATACTTCATGAAAATTTTCAACTTTTTTGAAGTCGAAATCTTTTCATGTAAATTTTCAACTTTTTTGAAGCAGAAATCTTTTCATAAAAATGTTCAACTTTTTTGAAGCCGAAATCTTTTCATGAAAATGTTACATTTTTTTGAAGCCGAAATACTTCATGAAAATTTTCAACTTTTTTGAAGCCGAGATCTTTTCATGAAAATTTTCAACTTTTTGAAATCGAAATCTTTTCATGAAAATGGTCAACTTTTTTGAAGCCGAAATCTTTTCATGAAAATCTTAGACTTTTTTGAAGCCGAAATCTTTTCATGAAAATGGTCAACTTTTTTGAAGCCGAAATCTTTTCTTGAAAATTTTCAACTTTTTGAAGCCGAAATCTTTTCATGAAAATGGTCAACTTTTTTGAAGCCGAAATCTTTTCATGAAAATGGTCAACTTTTTTGAAGCAGAAATCTTTTCATGAAAATTTTCAACTTTTTGAAGCCGAAATCTTTTCATGAAGATTTTCAAATTTTTTGAAGCAGAAATCTTTTCATGAAAATCTTAGACTTTTTTGAAGTCGAAATCTTTTCATGTAAATTTTCAACTTTTTTGAAGCAGAAATCTTTTCATGAAAATGTTCAACTTTTTTGAAGCCGAAATCTTTTCATGAAAATGTTCCATTTTTTTGAAGCCGAAATACTTCATGAAAATTTTCAACTTTTTTGAAGTCGAAATCTTTTCATGTAAATTTTCAACTTTTTTGAAGCAGAAGTCTTTTCATGAAAATGTTCAACTTTTTTGAAGCCGAAATCTTTTCATGAAAATGTTCCATTTTTTTCAAACCGAAATACTTCATGAAAATTTTCAACTTTTTTGAAGCCGAAATCTTTTCATGAAAATGTTCAACTTTTTTGAAGCCGAAATCTTTTCATGAAAATCTTAGACATTTTTGAAGTCGAAATCTTTTCATGTAAATTTACAACTTTTTTGAAACCGAAATCTTTTCATGTAAATGTTCAACTTTTTTGAAGCCGAAATCTTTTCATGAAAATGTTCAACTTTTTTGAAGCCGAAATCTTTTCATGAAAATGTTCAACTTTTTGAAGCCGAAATCTTTTCATGAAAATGTTCAACTTTTTTGAAGCCGAGATCTTTTCATGAAAATTTTCAACTTTTTGAAACCGAAATCTTTTCATGAAAATTTTCAACTTTTTTGAAGCCGAAATCTTTTCATGAAAATGGTCAACTTTTTTGAAGCCGAAATCTTTTCATATAAATTTTCAACTTTTTGAAGCCGAAATCTTTTCATGAAAATTTTCAACTTTTTGAAGCCGAAATCTTTTCATGAAAATGTTCAACTTTTTTGAAGCCGAAATCTTTTCATGAAAATGGTAAACTTTTTTGAAGCCGAAATCTTTTCATGAAAATGTTCAACTTTTTTGAAGTCGAAATCTTTTCATGTAAATTTTCAACTTTTTTGAAACAGAAATCTTTTCATGAAAATGTTCAACTTTTTTGAAGCCGAGATCTTTTCATGAAAATTTTCAACTTTTTGAAACCGAAATCTTTTCATGAAAATGTTCAACTTTTTTGAAGCCGAAATCTTTTCATGAAAATCTTAGACTTTTTTGAAGTCGAAATCTTTTCATGTAAATGTTCAACTTTTTTGAAGCCGAAATCTTTTCATGAAAATGTTCAACTTTTTTGAAGCCGAAATCTTTTCATGAAAATTTTCAACTTTTTTGAAGCAGAAATCTTTTCATGAAAATGTTCAACTTTTTGAAGCCGAAATCTTTTCATGAAAATGTTCAACTTTTTTGAAGCCGAAATCTTTTCATGAAAATGTTCAACTTTTTTGAAGTCGAAATCTTTTCATGTAAATTTTCAACTTTTTTGAAACCGAAATCTTTTCATGAAAATGTTCAACTTTTTTGAAGCCGAGATCTTTTCATGAAAATTTTCAACTTTTTGAAACCGAAATCTTTTCATGAAAATGTTCAACTTTTTTGAAGCCGAAATCTTTTCATGAAAATCTTAGACTTTTTTGAAGTCGAAATCTTTTCATGTAAATTTTCAACTTTTTTGAAACCGAAATCTTTTCATGTAAATGTTCAACTTTTTTGAAGCCGAAATCTTTTCATGAAAATGTTACATTTTTTTGAAGCCGGAATACTTCATGAAAATTTTCAACTTTTTTGAAGCCGAGATCTTTTCATGAAAATTTTCAACTTTTTGAAACCGAAATCTTTTCATGAAAATTTTCAACTTTTTTGAAGCCGAAATCTTTTCATGAAAATGGTCAACTTTTTTGAAGCCGAAATCTTTTCATGAAAATTTTCAACTTTTTGAAGCCGAAATCTTTTCATGAAAATGTTCAACTTTTTTGAAGCAGAAATCTTTTCATGAAAATCTTAGACTTTTTTGAAGTCGAAATCTTTTCATGTAAATTTTCAACTTTTTTGAAGCAGAAATCTTTTCATGAAAATGTTCAACTTTTTTGAAGCCGAAATCTTTTCATGAAAATTTTCAACTTTTTTGAAGCCGAAATCTTTTCATGAAAATGTTACATTTTTTTGAAGCCGAAATACTTCATGAAAATTTTCAACTTTTTTGAAGCCGAGATCTTTCCATGAAAATTTTCAACTTTTTGAAACCGAAATCTTTTCATGAAAATTTTCAACTTTTTTGAAGCAGAAATCTTTTCATGAAAATCTTAGACTTTTTTGAAGTCGAAATCTTTTCATGTAAATTTTCAACTTTTTTGAAGCCGAGATCTTTCCATGAAAATTTTCAACTTTTTGAAACCGAAATATTTTCATGAAAATTTTCAACTTTTTTGAAGCAGAAATCTTTTCATGAAAATTTTCAACTTTTTTGAAGCAGAAATCTTTTCATGAAAATCTTAGACTTTTTTGAAGTCGAAATCTTTTCATGTAAACTTTCAACTTTTTTGAAGCAGAAATATTTTCATGAAAATGTTCAACTTTTTTGAAGCCGAAATCTTTTCATGAAAATTTTCAACTTTTTTGAAGCCGAAATCTTTTCATGAAAATGGTCAATTTTTTTGAAGCCGAAATCTTTTCATGAAAATGTTACATTTTTTTGAAGCCAAAATACTTCATGAAAATTTTCAACTTTTTTGAAGCCGAAATCTTTTCATGAAAATGTTCAACTTTTTTGAAGCCGAAATCTTTTCATGAAAATGTTCAACTTTTTGAAGCCGAAATCTTTTCATGAAAATGTTCAACTTTTTTGAAGCCGAGATCTTTTCATGAAAATTTTCAACTTTTTGAAACCGAAATCTTTTCATGAAAATTTTCAAATTTTTTGAAGCAGAAATCTTTTCATGAAAATCTTAGACTTTTTTGAAGTCGAAATCTTTTCATGTAAATTTTCAACTTTTTTGAAGCAGAAATCTTTTCATGAAAATGTTCAACTTTTTTGAAGCCGAAATCTTTTCATGAAAATGTTCCATTTTTTTGAATCCGAAATACTTCATGAAAATTTTCAACTTTTTTGAAGTCGAAATCTTTTCATGTAAATTTTCAACTTTTTTGAAGCAGAAGTCTTTTCATGAAAATGTTCAACTTTTTTGAAGCCGAAATCTTTTCATGAAAATGTTCCATTTTTTTCAAACCGAAATACTTCATGAAAATTTTCAACTTTTTTGAAGCCGAAATCTTTTCATGAAAATGTTCAACTTTTTTGAAGCCGAAATCTTTTCATGAAAATCTTAGACATTTTTGAAGTCGAAATCTTTTCATGTAAATTTTCAACTTTTTTGAAACCGAAATCTTTTCATGTAAATGTTCAACTTTTTTGAAGCCGAAATCTTTTCATGAAAATGTTACATTTTTTTGAAGCCGGAATACTTCATGAAAATTTTCAACTTTTTTGAAGCCGAGATCTTTTCATGAAAATTTTCAACTTTTTGAAACCGAAATCTTTTCATGAAAATTTTCAACTTTTTTGAAGCCGAAATCTTTTCATGAAAATGGTCAACTTTTTTGAAGCCGAAATCTTTTCATGAAAATTTTCAACTTTTTGAAGCCGAAATCTTTTCATGAAAATGTTCAACTTTTTTGAAGCAGAAATCTTTTCATGAAAATCTTAGACTTTTTTGAAGTCGAAATCTTTTCATGTAAATTTTCAACTTTTTTGAAGCAGAAATCTTTTCATGAAAATGTTCAACTTTTTTGAAGCCGAAATCTTTTCATGAAAATTTTCAACTTTTTTGAAGCCGAAATCTTTTCATGAAAATGTTACATTTTTTTGAAGCCAAAATACTTCATGAAAATTTTCAACTTTTTTGAAGCCGAAATCTTTTCATGAAAATGTTACATTTTTTTGAAGCCGAAATACTTCATGAAAATTTTCAACTTTTTTGAAGCCGAGATCTTTCCATGAAAATTTTCAACTTGTTGAAAACGAAATCTTTTCATGAAAATTTTCAACTTTTTGAAGCCGAAATCTTTTCATGAAAATGGTCAACTTTTTTGAAGTCGAAATCTTTTCATGTAAATTTTCAACTTTTTTGAAGCCGAAATCTTTTCATGAAAATGGTCAACTTTTTTGAAGCCGAAATCTTTTCATGAAAATTTTCAACTTTTTGAAGCCGAAATCTTTTCATGAAAATTTTCAACTTTTTGAAGCCGAAATCTTTTCATGAAAATGTTCAACTTTTTTGAAGCAGAAATCTTTTCATGAAAATCTTAGACTTTTTTGAAGTCGAAATCTTTTCATGTAAATTTTCAACTTTTTTGAAGCAGAAATCTTTTCATGAAAATGTTCAACTTTTTTGAAGCCGAAATCTTTTCATGAAAATTTTCAACTTTTTTGAAGCCGAAATCTTTTCATGAAAATGTTACATTTTTTTGAAGCCGAAATACTTCATGAAAATTTTCAACTTTTTTGAAGCCGAGATCTTTCCATGAAAATTTTCAACTTTTTGAAACCGAAATCTTTTCATGAAAATTTTCAACTTTTTTGAAGCAGAAATCTTTTCATGAAAATCTTAGACTTTTTTGAAGTCGAAATCTTTTCATGTAAATTTTCAACTTTTTTGAAGCCGAGATCTTTCCATGAAAATTTTCAACTTTTTGAAACCGAAATATTTTCATGAAAATTTTCAACTTTTTTGAAGCAGAAATCTTTTCATGAAAATTTTCAACTTTTTTGAAGCAGAAATCTTTTCATGAAAATCTTAGACTTTTTTGAAGTCGAAATCTTTTCATGTAAACTTTCAACTTTTTTGAAGCAGAAATATTTTCATGAAAATGTTCAACTTTTTTGAAGCCGAAATCTTTTCATGAAAATTTTCAACTTTTTTGAAGCCGAAATCTTTTCATGAAAATGGTCAATTTTTTTGAAGCCGAAATCTTTTCATGAAAATGTTACATTTTTTTGAAGCCAAAATACTTCATGAAAATTTTCAACTTTTTTGAAGCCGAAATCTTTTCATGAAAATGTTCAACTTTTTTGAAGCCGAAATCTTTTCATGAAAATGTTCAACTTTTTGAAGCCGAAATCTTTTCATGAAAATGTTCAACTTTTTTGAAGCCGAGATCTTTTCATGAAAATTTTCAACTTTTTGAAACCGAAATCTTTTCATGAAAATTTTCAAATTTTTTGAAGCAGAAATCTTTTCATGAAAATCTTAGACTTTTTTGAAGTCGAAATCTTTTCATGTAAATTTTCAACTTTTTTGAAGCAGAAATCTTTTCATGAAAATGTTCAACTTTTTTGAAGCCGAAATCTTTTCATGAAAATGTTCCATTTTTTTGAATCCGAAATACTTCATGAAAATTTTCAACTTTTTTGAAGTCGAAATCTTTTCATGTAAATTTTCAACTTTTTTGAAGCAGAAGTCTTTTCATGAAAATGTTCAACTTTTTTGAAGCCGAAATCTTTTCATGAAAATGTTCCATTTTTTTCAAACCGAAATACTTCATGAAAATTTTCAACTTTTTTGAAGCCGAAATCTTTTCATGAAAATGTTCAACTTTTTTGAAGCCGAAATCTTTTCATGAAAATCTTAGACATTTTTGAAGTCGAAATCTTTTCATGTAAATTTTCAACTTTTTTGAAACCGAAATCTTTTCATGTAAATGTTCAACTTTTTTGAAGCCGAAATCTTTTCATGAAAATGTTACATTTTTTTGAAGCCGGAATACTTCATGAAAATTTTCAACTTTTTTGAAGCCGAGATCTTTTCATGAAAATTTTCAACTTTTTGAAACCGAAATCTTTTCATGAAAATTTTCAACTTTTTTGAAGCCGAAATCTTTTCATGAAAATGGTCAACTTTTTTGAAGCCGAAATCTTTTCATGAAAATTTTCAACTTTTTGAAGCCGAAATCTTTTCATGAAAATGTTCAACTTTTTTGAAGCAGAAATCTTTTCATGAAAATCTTAGACTTTTTTGAAGTCGAAATCTTTTCATGTAAATTTTCAACTTTTTTGAAGCAGAAATCTTTTCATGAAAATGTTCAACTTTTTTGAAGCCGAAATCTTTTCATGAAAATTTTCAACTTTTTTGAAGCCGAAATCTTTTCATGAAAATGTTACATTTTTTTGAAGCCAAAATACTTCATGAAAATTTTCAACTTTTTTGAAGCCGAAATCTTTTCATGAAAATGTTACATTTTTTTGAAGCCGAAATACTTCATGAAAATTTTCAACTTTTTTGAAGCCGAGATCTTTCCATGAAAATTTTCAACTTGTTGAAAACGAAATCTTTTCATGAAAATTTTCAACTTTTTGAAGCCGAAATCTTTTCATGAAAATGGTCAACTTTTTTGAAGTCGAAATCTTTTCATGTAAATTTTCAACTTTTTTGAAGCCGAAATCTTTTCATGAAAATGGTCAACTTTTTTGAAGCCGAAATCTTTTCATGAAAATTTTCAACTTTTTGAAGCAGAAATCTTTTCATGAAAATGTTCAACTTTTTTGAAGCCGAAATCTTTTCATGAAAATGTTCAACTTTTTTGAAGCCGAAATCTTTTCATGAAAATGTTACATTTTTTTGAAGCCGAAATACTTCATGAAAATTTTCAACTTTTTTGAAGCCGAGATCTTTCCATGAAAATTTTCAACTTTTTGAAACCGAAATCTTTTCATGAAAATTTTCAACTTTTTTGAAGCAGAAATCTTTTCATGAAAATCTTAGACTTTTTTGAAGTCGAAATCTTTTCATGTAAATTTTCAACTTTTTTGAAGCCGAGATCTTTCCATGAAAATTTTCAACTTTTTGAAACCGAAATATTTTCATGAAAATTTTCAACTTTTTTGAAGCAGAAATCTTTTCATGAAAATTTTCAACTTTTTTGAAGCAGAAATCTTTTCATGAAAATCTTAGACTTTTTTGAAGTCGAAATCTTTTCATGTAAACTTTCAACTTTTTTGAAGCAGAAATATTTTCATGAAAATGTTCAACTTTTTTGAAGCCGAAATCTTTTCATGAAAATTTTCAACTTTTTTGAAGCCGAAATCTTTTCATGAAAATGGTCAATTTTTTTGAAGCCGAAATCTTTTCATGAAAATGTTACATTTTTTTGAAGCCGAGATCTTTTCATGAAAATTTTCAACTTTTTGAAACCGAAATCTTTTCATGAAAATTTTCAACTTTTTTGAAGCAGAAATCTTTTCATGAAAATGTTCAACTTTTTTGAAGCCGAAATCTTTTCATGAAAATGGTCAACTTTTTTGAAGCCGAAATCTTTTCATGAAAATTTTCAACTTTTTTGAAGCAGAAATCTTTTCATGAAAATGTTCAACTTTTTGAAGCCGAAATCTTTTCATGAAAATTTTCAACTTTTTTGAAGCCGAAATCTTTTCATGAAAATGGTCAACTTTTTTGAAGCCGAAATCTTTTCATATAAATTTTCAACTTTTTGAAGCCGAAATCTTTTCATGAAAATTTTCAACTTTTTGAAGCCGAAATCTTTTCATGAAAATGTTCAACTTTTTTGAAGCCGAAATCTTTTCATGAAAATGGTCAACTTTTTTGAAGCCGAAATCTTTTCATGAAAATGTTCAACTTTTTTGAAGCCGAAATCTTTTCATGAAAATCTTAGACATTTTTGAAGTCGAAATCTTTTCATGTAAATTTTCAACTTTTTTGAAACCGAAATCTTTTCATGTAAATGTTCAACTTTTTTGAAGCCGAAATCTTTTCATGAAAATGTTACATTTTTTTGAAGCCGGAATACTTCATGAAAATTTTCAACTTTTTTGAAGCCGAGATCTTTTCATGAAAATTTTCAACTTTTTGAAACCGAAATCTTTTCATAAAAAATTTCCAACTTTTTTGAAGCCGAAATCTTTTCATGAAAATGGTCAACTTTTTTGAAGCCGAAATCTTTTCATGAAAATTTTCAACTTTTTGAAGCCGAAATCTTTTCATGAAAATGTTCAACTTTTTTGAAGCAGAAATCTTTTCATGAAAATCTTAGACTTTTTTGAAGTCGAAATCTTTTCATGTAAATTTTCAACTTTTTTGAAGCAGAAATCTTTTCATGAAAATGTTCAACTTTTTTGAAGCCGAAATCTTTTCATGAAAATTTTCAACTTTTTTGAAGCCGAAATCTTTTCATGAAAATGTTACATTTTTTTGAAGCCAAAATACTTCATGAAAATTTTCAACTTTTTTGAAGCCGAAATCTTTTCATGAAAATGTTACATTTTTTTGAAGCCGAAATACTTCATGAAAATTTTCAACTTTTTTGAAGCCGAGATCTTTCCATGAAAATTTTCAACTTGTTGAAAACGAAATCTTTTCATGAAAATTTTCAACTTTTTGAAGCCGAAATCTTTTCATGAAAATGGTCAACTTTTTTGAAGTCGAAATCTTTTCATGTAAATTTTCAACTTTTTTGAAGCCGAGATCTTTCCATGAAAATTTTCAACTTTTTGAAACCGAAATATTTTCATGAAAATTTTCAACTTTTTTGAAGCCGAAATCTTTTCATGAAAATGGTCAACTTTTTTGAAGCCGAAATCTTTTCATGAAAATGTTACATTTTTTTGAAGCCAAAATACTTCATGAAAATTTTCAACTTTTTTGAACCCGAAATCTTTTCATGAAAATGTTCAACTTTTTTGAAGCCGAAATCTTTTCATGAAAATGTTACATTTTTTTGAAGCCGAAATCTTTTCATGAAAATGTTCAACTTTTTTGAAGCCGAAATCTTTTCATGAAAATGGTCAACTTTTTTGAAGTCGAAATCTTTTCATGTAAATTGTCAACTTTTTTGAAGCCGAAATCTTTTCATGAAAATGGTCAACTTTTTTGAAGCCGAAATCTTTTCATGAAAATTTTCAACTTTTTGAAGCCGAAATCTTTTCATGAAAATGTTCAACTTTTTTGAAGCCGAAATCTTTTCATGAAAATGTTCAACTTTTTTGAAGCCGAAATCTTTTCATGAAAATGTTCAACTTTTTTGAAGCCGAAATCTTTTCATGTAAATTTTCAACTTTTTTGAAACCGAAATCTTTTCATGAAAATTTTCAACTTTTTTGAAGCAGAAATCTTTTCATGAAAATCTTAGACTTTTTTGAAGTCGAAATCTTTTCATGTAAATTTTCAACTTTTTTGAAGCAGAAATCTTTTCATGAAAATGTTCAACTTTTTTGAAGCCGAAATCTTTTCTTGAAAATTTTCAACTTTTTTGAAGCCGAAATCTTTTCATGAAAATGTTCAACTTTTTTGAAGCCGAGATCTTTTCATGAAAATGTCAACTTTTTGAAACCGAAATATTTTCATGAAAATTTTCAACTTTTTTGAAGCAGAAATATTTTCATGAAAATTTTCAACTTTTTTGAAGCAGAAATCTTTTCATGAAAATCTTAGACTTTTTTTGAAGTCGAAATCTTTTCATGTAAATTTTCAACTTTTTTGAAGCCGAAATCTTTTCATGAAAATGGTCAACTTTTTTGAAGCCGAAATCTTTTCATGAAAATGTTACATTTTTTTGAAGCCAAAATACTTCATGAAAATTTTCAACTTTTTTGAACCCGAAATCTTTTCATGAAAATGTTCAACTTTTTTGAAGCCGAAATCTTTTCATGAAAATGTTACATTTTTTTGAAGCCGAAATCTTTTCATGAAAATGTTCAACTTTTTTGAAGCCGAAATCTTTTCATGAAAATGGTCAACTTTTTTGAAGTCGAAATCTTTTCATGTAAATTGTCAACTTTTTTGAAGCCGAAATCTTTTCATGAAAATGGTCAACTTTTTTGAAGCCGAAATCTTTTCATGAAAATTTTCAACTTTTTGAAGCCGAAATCTTTTCATGAAAATGTTCAACTTTTTTGAAGCCGAAATCTTTTCATGAAAATGTTCAACTTTTTTGAAGCCGAAATCTTTTCATGAAAATGTTCAACTTTTTTGAAGCCGAAATCTTTTCATGTAAATTTTCAACTTTTTTGAAACCGAAATCTTTTCATGAAAATTTTCAACTTTTTTGAAGCAGAAATCTTTTCATGAAAATCTTAGACTTTTTTGAAGTCGAAATCTTTTCATGTAAATTTTCAACTTTTTTGAAGCAGAAATCTTTTCATGAAAATGTTCAACTTTTTTGAAGCCGAAATCTTTTCTTGAAAATTTTCAACTTTTTTGAAGCCGAAATCTTTTCATGAAAATGGTCAACTTTTTTGAAGCCGAAATCTTTTCATGAAAATTTTCAACTTTTTGAAGCCGAAATCTTTTCATGAAAATTTTCAACTTTTTTGAAGCAGAAATCTTTTCATGAAAATGTTCAACTTTTTTGAAGCCGAAATCTTTTCATGAAAATGTTCCATTTTTTTGAAGCCGAAGTACTTCATGAAAATTTTCAACTTTTTTGAAGTCGAAATCTTTTCATGTAAATTTTCAACTTTTTTGAAGCCGAAATCTTTTCATGAAAATGTTACATTTTTTTGAAGCCGGAATACTTCATGAAAATTTTCAACTTTTTTGAAGCCGAGATCTTTTCATGAAAATTTTCAACTTTTTGAAACCGAAATCTTTTCATGAAAATTTTCAACTTTTTTGAAGCCGAAATCTTTTCATGAAAATGTCAACTTTTTTGAAGCCGAAATCTTTTCATGAAAATTTTCAACTTTTTGAAGCAGAAATCTTTTCATGAAAATTTTCAACTTTTTTGAAGCAGAAATCTTTTCATGAAAATCTTAGACTTTTTTGAAGTCGAAATCTTTTCATGTAAATTTTCAACTTTTTTGAAGCAGAAATCTTTTCATGAAAATGTTCAACTTTTTTGAAGTCGAAATCTTTTCATGAAAATGTTCAACTTTTTTGAAGCCAAAATCTTTTCATGAAAATGTTCACCTTTTTTGAAGCCGAAATCTTTTCATGAAAATGTTACATTTTTTTGAAGCCAAAATAATTCATGAAAATTTTCAACTTTTTTGAAGCCGAAATCTTTTCATGAAAATGTTCAACTTTTTTGAAGCCGAAATCTTTTCATGAAAATGTTCCATTTTTTTGAAGCCGAAATACTTCATGAAAATTTTCAACTTTTTTGAAGCCGAGATCTTTCCATGAAAATTTTCAACTTGTTGAAAACGAAATCTTTTCATGAAAATGTTCAACTTTTTTGAAGCCGAAATCTTTTCATGAAAATGTTCCATTTTTTTGAAGCCGAAGTACTTCATGAAAATTTTCAACTTTTTTGAAGTCGAAATCTTTTCATGTAAATTTTCAACTTTTTTGAAGCCGAAATCTTTTCATGAAAATGTTACATTTTTTTGAAGCCGGAATACTTCATGAAAATTTTCAACTTTTTTGAAGCCGAGATCTTTTCATGAAAATGTTCAACTTTTTTGAAGTCGAAATCTTTTCATGAAAATGTTCAACTTTTTTGAAGCCAAAATCTTTTCATGAAAATGTTCAACTTTTTTGAAGCCGAAATCTTTTCATGAAAATGTTCAACTTTTTTGAAGCCAAAATACTTCATGAAAATTTTCAACTTTTTTGAAGCCGAAATCTTTTCATGAAAATGTTCAACTTTTTTGAAGCCGAAATCTTTTCATGAAAATGTTCCATTTTTTTGAAGCCGAAATACTTCATGAAAATTTTCAACTTTTTTGAAGCCGAGATCTTTCCATGAAAATTTTCAACTTGTTGAAAACGAAATCTTTTCATGAAAATGTTCAACTTTTTTGAAGCCGAAATCTTTTCATGAAAATGTTCCATTTTTTTGAAGCCGAAGTACTTCATGAAAATTTTCAACTTTTTTGAAGTCGAAATCTTTTCATGTAAATTTTCAACTTTTTTGAAGCCGAAATCTTTTCATGAAAATGTTACATTTTTTTGAAGCCGGAATACTTCATGAAAATTTTCAACTTTTTTGAAGCCGAGATCTTTTCATGAAAATTTTCAACTTTTTGAAACCGAAATCTTTTCATGAAAATTTTCAACTTTTTTGAAGCCGAAATCTTTTCATGAAAATGTCAACTTTTTTGAAGCCGAAATCTTTTCATGAAAATTTTCAACTTTTTGAAGCAGAAATCTTTTCATGAAAATTTTCAACTTTTTTGAAGCAGAAATCTTTTCATGAAAATCTTAGACTTTTTTGAAGTCGAAATCTTTTCATGTAAATTTTCAACTTTTTTGAAGCAGAAATCTTTTCATGAAAATGTTCAACTTTTTTGAAGTCGAAATCTTTTCATGAAAATGTTCAACTTTTTTGAAGCCAAAATCTTTTCATGAAAATGTTCAACTTTTTTGAAGCCGAAATCTTTTCATGAAAATGTTACATTTTTTTGAAGCCAAAATACTTCATGAAAATTTTCAACTTTTTTGAAGCCGAAATCTTTTCATGAAAATGTTCAACTTTTTTGAAGCCGAAATCTTTTCATGAAAATGTTCCATTTTTTTGAAGCCGAAATACTTCATGAAAATTTTCAACTTTTTTGAAGCCGAGATCTTTCCATGAAAATTTTCAACTTGTTGAAAACGAAATCTTTTCATGAAAATGTTCAACTTTTTTGAAGCCGAAATCTTTTCATGAAAATGTTCAACTTTTTTGAAGCCGAAATCTTTTCATGAAAATGTTACATTTTTTTGAAGCCGAAATACTTCATGAAAATTTTCAACTTTTTTGAAGCCGAGATCTTTCCATGAAAATTTTCAACTTTTTGAAACCGAAATCTTTTCATGAAAATTTTCAACTTTTTTGAAGCAGAAATCTTTTCATGAAAATCTTAGACTTTTTTGAAGTCGAAATCTTTTCATGAAAATTTTCAACTTTTTGAAACCGAAATCTTTTCATGAAAATGTTCAACTTTTTGAAGCCGAAATCTTTTCATGAAAATGTTCAACTTTTTTGAAGCCGAAATCTTTTCATGAAAATTTTCAACTTTTTTGAAGCCGAAATCTTTTCATGAAAATGGTCAACTTTTTTGAAGCCGAAATCGTTTCATGAAAATGTTCAACTTTTTTGAAGCCGAGATCTTTTCATGAAAATTTTCAACTTTTTGAAACCGAAATTTTTTTATGAAAATTTTCAACTTTTTTGAAGCAGAAATCTTTTCATGAAAATCTTAGACTTTTTTGAAGTCGAAATCTTTTCATGTAAATTTTCAACTTTTTTGAAGCCGAAATCTTTTCATGAAAATGTTACATTTTTTTGAAGCCGAAATACTTCATGAAAATTTTCAACTTTTTTGAAGCCGAAATCTTTTCATGAAAATGTTTAACTTTTTTGAAGCCGAAATCTTTTCATGAAAATTTTCAACTTTTTTGAAGCAGAAATCTTTTCATGAAAATCTTAGACTTTTTTGAAGTCGAAATCTTTTCATGTAAATTTTCAACTTTTTTGAAGCAGAAATCTTTTCATGAAAATGTTCAACTTTTTTGAAGCAGAAATCTTTTCATGAAAATGTTCAACTTTTTTGAAGCCGAAATCTTTTCATGAAAATTTTCAACTTTTTGAAACCAAAATCTTTTCATGTAATTTTTCAACTTTTTTTGAAGCAGAAATCTTTTCATGAAAATGTTCAACTTTTTTGAAGCAGAAATCTTTTCATGAAAATTTTCAACTTTTTTGAAGCAGAAATCTTTTCATGAAAATCTTAGACTTTTTTGAAGTCGAAATCTTTTCATGTAAATTTTCAACTTTTTTGAAGCAGAAATCTTTTCATGAAAATGTTCAACTTTTTTGAAGCCGAAATCTTTTCATGAAAATGTTCCATTTTTTTGAAGCCGAAATACTTCATGAAAATTTTCAACTTTTTTGAAGTCGAAATCTTTTCATGTAAATTTTCAACTTTTTTGAAGCAGAAGTCTTTTCATGAAAATGTTCAACTTTTTTGAAGCCGAAATCTTTTCATGAAAATGTTCCATTTTTTTCAAACCGAAATACTTCATGAAAATTTTCAACTTTTTTGAAGCCGAAATCTTTTCATGAAAATGTTCAACTTTTTTGAAGCCGAAATCTTTTCATGAAAATCTTAGACATTTTTGAAGTCGAAATCTTTTCATGTAAATTTTCAACTTTTTTGAAACCGAAATCTTTTCATGTAAATGTTCAACTTTTTTGAAGCCGAAATCTTTTCATGAAAATGTTACATTTTTTTGAAGCCGGAATACTTCATGAAAATTTTCAACTTTTTTGAAGCCGAGATCTTTTCATGAAAATTTTCAACTTTTTGAAACCGAAATCTTTTCATGAAAATTTTCAACTTTTTTGAAGCCGAAATCTTTTCATGAAAATGGTCAACTTTTTTGAAGCCGAAATCTTTTCATGAAAATGTTCAACTTTTTGAAGCCGAAATCTTTTCATGAAAATTTTCAACTTTTTTGAAGCAGAAATCTTTTCATGAAAATCTTAGACTTTTTTGAAGCAGAAATCTTTTCATGAAAATGTTCAACTTTTTTGAAGCCGAAATCTTTTCATGAAAATTTTCAACTTTTTTGAAGCCGAAATCTTTTCATGAAAATGTTACATTTTTTTGAAGCCAAAATACTTCATGAAAATTTTCAACTTTTTTGAAGCTGAAATCTTTTCATGAAAATGTTCAACTTTTTTGAAGCCGAAATCTTTTCATGAAAATGTTCAACTTTTTTGAAGCCGAAATCTTTTCATGAAAATGTTACATTTTTTTGAAGCCGAAATACTTCATGAAAATTTTCAACTTTTTTGAAGCCGAGATCTTTCCATGAAAATTTTCAACTTGTTGAAAACGAAATCTTTTCATGAAAATTTTCAACTTTTTGAAGCCGAAATCTTTTCATGAAAATGGTCAACTTTTTTGAAGTCGAAATCTTTTCATGTAAATTTTCAACTTTTTTGAAGCCGAAATCTTTTCATGAAAATGTTACATTTTTTTGAAGCCGAAATACTTCATGAAAATTTTCAACTTTTTTGAAGCCGAGATCTTTCCATGAAAATTTTCAACTTTTTGAAACCGAAATCTTTTCATGAAAATTTTCAACTTTTTTGAAGCAGAAATCTTTTCATGAAAATCTTAGACTTTTTTGAAGTCGAAATCTTTTCATGTAAATTTTCAACTTTTTTGAAGCCGAGATCTTTCCATGAAAATGTTCAACTTTTTGAAACCGAAATATTTTCATGAAAATTTTCAACTTTTTTGAAGCAGAAATCTTTTCATGAAAATTTTCAACTTTTTTGAAGCAGAAATCTTTTCATGAAAATCTTAGACTTTTTTGAAGTCGAAATCTTTTCATGTAAATTTTCAACTTTTTTGAAGCAGAAATATTTTCATGAAAATGTTCAACTTTTTTGAAGCCGAAATCTTTTCATGAAAATGTTACATTTTTTTGAAGCCAAAATACTTCATGAAAATTTTCAACTTTTTTGAAGCCGAAATCTTTTCATGAAAATGTTCAACTTTTTTGAAGCCGAAATCTTTTCATGAAAATTTTCAACTTTTTTGAAGCCGAAATCTTTTCATGAAAATGGTCAACTTTTTTGAAGCCGAAATCTTTTCATGAAAATGTTACATTTTTTTGAAGCCAAAATACTTCATGAAAATTTTCAACTTTTTTGAAGCCGAAATCTTTTCATGAAAATGTTCAACTTTTTTGAAGCCGAAATCTTTTCATGAAAATGTTACATTTTTTTGAAGCCGAAATACTTCATGAAAATTTTCAACTTTTTTGAAGCCGAGACCTTTCCATGAAAATTTTCAACTTTTTGAAACCGAAATCTTTTCATGAAAATTTTCAACTTTTTTGAAGCCGAAATCTTTTCATGAAAATGGTCAACTTTTTTGAAGTCGAAATCTTTTCATGTAAATTTTCAACTTTTTTGAAGCCGAAATCTTTTCATGAAAATGGTCAACTTTTTTGAAGCCGAAATCTTTTCATGAAAATTTTCAACTTTTTGAAGCAGAAATCTTTTCATGAAAATGTTCAACTTTTTTGAAGCCGAAATCTTTTCATGAAAATGTTCAACTTTTTTGAAGCCGAAATCTTTTCATGAAAATGTTACATTTTTTTGAAGCCGAAATACTTCATGAAAATTTTCAACTTTTTTGAAGCCGAGATCTTTCCATGAAAATTTTCAACTTTTTGAAACCGAAATCTTTTCATGAAAATTTTCAACTTTTTTGAAGCAGAAATCTTTTCATGAAAATCTTAGACTTTTTTGAAGTCGAAATCTTTTCATGTAAATTTTCAACTTTTTTGAAGCCGAGATCTTTCCATGAAAATTTTCAACTTTTTGAAACCGAAATATTTTCATGAAAATTTTCAACTTTTTTGAAGCCGAAATCTTTTCATGAAAATTTTCAACTTTTTTGAAGCCGAAATCTTTTCATGGAAATCTTAGACTTTTTTGAAGTCAAAATCTTTTCATGTAAATTTTCAACTTTTTTGAAGCAGAAATCTTTTCATGAAAATGTTCAACTTTTTTGAAGCCGAAATCTTTTCATGAAAATGTTCCATTTTTTTGAAGCCGAAATACTTCATGAAAATTTTCAACTTTTTTGAAGTAGAAATCTTTTCATGTAAATTTTCAACTTTTTTGAAGCAGAAATCTTTTCATAAAAATGTTCAACTTTTTTGAAGCCGAAATCTTTTCATGAAAATGTTACATTTTTTTGAAGCCGAAATACTTCATGAAAATTTTCAACTTTTTTGAAGCCGAGATCTTTTCATGAAAATTTTCAACTTTTTGAAATCGAAATCTTTTCATGAAAATGGTCAACTTTTTTGAAGCCGAAATCTTTTCATGAAAATGGTCAACTTTTTTGAAGCCGAAATCTTTTCATGAAAATGGTCAACTTTTTTGAAGCCGAAATCTTTTCTTGAAAATTTTCAACTTTTTGAAGCCGAAATCTTTTCATGAAAATGGTCAACTTTTTTGAAGCAGAAATCTTTTCATGAAAATGGTCAACTTTTTTGAAGCAGAAATCTTTTCATGAAAATTTTCAACTTTTTGAAGCCGAAATCTTTTCATGAAGATTTTCAAATTTTTTGAAGCAGAAATCTTTTCATGAAAATCTTAGACTTTTTTGAAGTCGAAATCTTTTCATGTAAATTTTCAACTTTTTTGAAGCAGAAATCTTTTCATGAAAATGTTCAACTTTTTTGAAGCCGAAATCTTTTCATGAAAATGTTCCATTTTTTTGAAGCCGAAATACTTCATGAAAATTTTCAACTTTTTTGAAGTCGAAATCTTTTCATGAAAATGGTCAACTTTTTTGAAGCCGAAATCTTTTCATGAAAATTTTCAACTTTTTTGAAGCCGAAATCTTTTCATGAAAATGGTCAACTTTTTTGAAGCCGAAATCTTTTCATGAAAATGTTACATTTTTTTGAAGCCAAAATACTTCATGAAAATTTTCAACTTTTTTGAAGCCGAAATCTTTTCATGAAAATGTTCAACTTTTTGAAGCCGAAATCTTTTCATGAAAATGTTCAACTTTTTTGAAGCCGAGATCTTTTCATGAAAATTTTCAACTTTTTGAAACCGAAATCTTTTCATGAAAATTTTCAACTTTTTTGAAGCAGAAATCTTTTCATGAAAATGTTCAACTTTTTTGAAGCCGAAATCTTTTCATGAAAATGGTCAACTTTTTTGAAGCCGAAATCTTTTCATGAAAATTTTCAACTTTTTTGAAGCAGAAATCTTTTCATGAAAATGTTCAACTTTTTGAAGCCGAAATCTTTTCATGAAAATTTTCAACTTTTTTGAAGCCGAAATCTTTTCATGAAAATGGTCAACTTTTTTGAAGCCGAAATCTTTTCATATAAATTTTCAACTTTTTGAAGCCGAAATCTTTTCATGAAAATTTTCAACTTTTTTGAAGCAGAAATCTTTTCATGAAAATCTTAGACTTTTTTGAAGTCGAAATCTTTTCATGAAAATTTTCAACTTTTTGAAGCCGAAATCTTTTCATGAAAATTTTCAACTTTTTTGAAGCAGAAATCTTTTCATGGAAATCTTAGACTTTTTTGAAGTCGAAATCTTTTCATGTAAATTTTCAACTTTTTTGAAGCAGAAATCTTTTCATGAAAATGTTCAACTTTTTTGAAGCCGAAATCTTTTCATGAAAATGTTCCATTTTTTTGAAGCCGAAATACTTCATGAAAATTTTCAACTTTTTTGAAGTCGAAATCTTTTCATGTAAATTTTCAACTTTTTTGAAGCAGAAATCTTTTCATAAAAATGTTCAACTTTTTTGAAGCAGAAATCTTTTCATGAAAATGTTCAACTTTTTTGAAGCCGAAATCTTTTCATGAAAATGTTCCATTTTTTTGAAGCCGAAATACTTCATGAAAATTTTCAACTTTTTTGAAGTCGAAATCTTTTCATGTAAATTTTCAACTTTTTTGAAGCAGAAGTCTTTTCATGAAAATGTTCAACTTTTTTGAAGCCGAAATCTTTTCATGAAAATGTTCCATTTTTTTCAAACCGAAATACTTCATGAAAATTTTCAACTTTTTTGAAGCCGAAATCTTTTCATGAAAATGTTCAACTTTTTTGAAGCCGAAATCTTTTCATGAAAATCTTAGACATTTTTGAAGTCGAAATCTTTTCATGTAAATTTTCAACTTTTTTGAAACCGAAATCTTTTCATGTAAATGGTCAACTTTTTTGAAGCCGAAATCTTTTCATGAAAATGTTACATTTTTTTGAAGCCAAAATACTTCATGAAAATTTTCAACTTTTTTGAAGCCGAAATCTTTTCATGAAAATGTTCAACTTTTTTGAAGCCGAAATCTTTTCATGAAAATGGTCAACTTTTTTGAAGCCGAAATCTTTTCATGAAAATGGTCAACTTTTTTGAAGCCGAAATCTTTTCATGAAAATGTTACATTTTTTTGAAGCCAAAATACTTCATGAAAATTTTCAACTTTTTTGAAGCCGAAATCTTTTCATGAAAATGTTCAACTTTTTTGAAGCCGAAATCTTTTCATGGAAATCTTAGACTTTTTTGAAGTCGAAATCTTTTCATGTAAATTTTCAACTTTTTTGAAGCAGAAATCTTTTCATGAAAATGTTCAACTTTTTTGAAGCCGAAATCTTTTCATGAAAATGTTCCATTTTTTTGAAGCCGAAATACTTCATGAAAATTTTCAACTTTTTTGAAGTAGAAATCTTTTCATGTAAATTTTCAACTTTTTTGAAGCAGAAATCTTTTCATAAAAATGTTCAACTTTTTTGAAGCCGAAATCTTTTCATGAAAATGTTACATTTTTTTGAAGCCGAAATACTTCATGAAAATTTTCAACTTTTTTGAAGCCGAGATCTTTTCATGAAAATTTTCAACTTTTTGAAATCGAAATCTTTTCATGAAAATGGTCAACTTTTTTGAAGCCGAAATCTTTTCATGAAAATGGTCAACTTTTTTGAAGCCGAAATCTTTTCATGAAAATGGTCAACTTTTTTGAAGCCGAAATCTTTTCTTGAAAATTTTCAACTTTTTGAAGCCGAAATCTTTTCATGAAAATGGTCAACTTTTTTGAAGCAGAAATCTTTTCATGAAAATGGTCAACTTTTTTGAAGCAGAAATCTTTTCATGAAAATTTTCAACTTTTTGAAGCCGAAATCTTTTCATGAAGATTTTCAAATTTTTTGAAGCAGAAATCTTTTCATGAAAATCTTAGACTTTTTTGAAGTCGAAATCTTTTCATGTAAATTTTCAACTTTTTTGAAGCAGAAATCTTTTCATGAAAATGTTCAACTTTTTTGAAGCCGAAATCTTTTCATGAAAATGTTCCATTTTTTTGAAGCCGAAATACTTCATGAAAATTTTCAACTTTTTTGAAGTCGAAATCTTTTCATGAAAATGGTCAACTTTTTTGAAGCCGAAATCTTTTCATGAAAATTTTCAACTTTTTTGAAGCCGAAATCTTTTCATGAAAATGGTCAACTTTTTTGAAGCCGAAATCTTTTCATGAAAATGTTACATTTTTTTGAAGCCAAAATACTTCATGAAAATTTTCAACTTTTTTGAAGCCGAAATCTTTTCATGAAAATGTTCAACTTTTTGAAGCCGAAATCTTTTCATGAAAATGTTCAACTTTTTTGAAGCCGAGATCTTTTCATGAAAATTTTCAACTTTTTGAAACCGAAATCTTTTCATGAAAATTTTCAACTTTTTTGAAGCAGAAATCTTTTCATGAAAATGTTCAACTTTTTTGAAGCCGAAATCTTTTCATGAAAATGGTCAACTTTTTTGAAGCCGAAATCTTTTCATGAAAATTTTCAACTTTTTTGAAGCAGAAATCTTTTCATGAAAATGTTCAACTTTTTGAAGCCGAAATCTTTTCATGAAAATTTTCAACTTTTTTGAAGCCGAAATCTTTTCATGAAAATGGTCAACTTTTTTGAAGCCGAAATCTTTTCATATAAATTTTCAACTTTTTGAAGCCGAAATCTTTTCATGAAAATTTTCAACTTTTTGAAGCCGAAATCTTTTCATGAAAATGTTCAACTTTTTTGAAGCCGAAATCTTTTCATGAAAATGGTCAACTTTTTTGAAGCCGAAATCTTTTCATGAAAATTTTCAACTTTTTTGAAGCAGAAATCTTTTCATGAAAATCTTAGACTTTTTTGAAGTCGAAATCTTTTCATGAAAATTTTCAACTTTTTGAAGCCGAAATCTTTTCATGAAAATTTTCAACTTTTTTGAAGCAGAAATCTTTTCATGGAAATCTTAGACTTTTTTGAAGTCGAAATCTTTTCATGTAAATTTTCAACTTTTTTGAAGCAGAAATCTTTTCATGAAAATGTTCAACTTTTTTGAAGCCGAAATCTTTTCATGAAAATGTTCCATTTTTTTGAAGCCGAAATACTTCATGAAAATTTTCAACTTTTTTGAAGTCGAAATCTTTTCATGTAAATTTTCAACTTTTTTGAAGCAGAAATCTTTTCATAAAAATGTTCAACTTTTTTGAAGCAGAAATCTTTTCATGAAAATGTTCAACTTTTTTGAAGCCGAAATCTTTTCATGAAAATGTTCCATTTTTTTGAAGCCGAAATACTTCATGAAAATTTTCAACTTTTTTGAAGTCGAAATCTTTTCATGTAAATTTTCAACTTTTTTGAAGCAGAAGTCTTTTCATGAAAATGTTCAACTTTTTTGAAGCCGAAATCTTTTCATGAAAATGTTCCATTTTTTTCAAACCGAAATACTTCATGAAAATTTTCAACTTTTTTGAAGCCGAAATCTTTTCATGAAAATGTTCAACTTTTTTGAAGCCGAAATCTTTTCATGAAAATCTTAGACATTTTTGAAGTCGAAATCTTTTCATGTAAATTTTCAACTTTTTTGAAACCGAAATCTTTTCATGTAAATGTTCAACTTTTTTGAAGCCGAAATCTTTTCATGAAAATGTTACATTTTTTTGAAGCCGGAATACTTCATGAAAATTTTCAACTTTTTTGAAGCCGAGATCTTTTCATGAAAATTTTCAACTTTTTGAAACCGAAATCTTTTCATGAAAATTTTCAACTTTTTTGAAGCCGAAATCTTTTCATGAAAATGGTCAACTTTTTTGAAGCCGAAATCTTTTCATGAAAATTTTCAACTTTTTGAAGCCGAAATCTTTTCATGAAAATGTTCAACTTTTTTGAAGCAGAAATCTTTTCATGAAAATCTTAGATTTTTTTGAAGCCGAAATCTTTTCATGAAAATGTTACATTTTTTTGAAGCCAAAATACTTCATGAAAATTTTCAACTTTTTTGAAGCCGAAATCTTTTCATGAAAATGTTCAACTTTTTTGAAGCCGAAATCTTTTCATGAAAATGTTCAACTTTTTTGAAGCCGAAATCTTTTCATGAAAATGTTACATTTTTTTGAAGCCGAAATACTTCATGAAAATTTTCAACTTTTTTGAAGCCGAGATCTTTCCATGAAAATTTTCAACTTGTTGAAAACGAAATCTTTTCATGAAAATTTTCAACTTTTTGAAGCCGAAATCTTTTCATGAAAATGTTCAACTTTTTTGAAATCGAAATCTTTTCATGTAAATTTTCAACTTTTTTGAAGCCGAAATCTTTTCATGAAAATGGTCAACTTTTTTGAAGCCGAAATCTTTTCATGAAAATTTTCAACTTTTTGAAGCAGAAATCTTTTCATGAAAATGTTTCACTTTTTTGAAGCCGAAATCTTTTCATGAAAATGTTCAACTTTTTTGAAGCCGAAATCTTTTCATGAAAATTTTCAACTTTTTGAAGCAGAAATCTTTTCATGAAAATTTTCAACTTTTTTGAAGCAGAAATCTTTTCATGAAAATCTTAGACTTTTTTGAAGTCGAAATCTTTTCATGTAAATTTTCAACTTTTTTGAAGCCGAGATCTTTCCATGAAAATTTTCAACTTTTTGAAACCGAAATATTTTCATGAAAATTTTCAACTTTTTTGAAGCAGAAATCTTTTCATGAAAATTTTCAACTTTTTTGAAGTCGAAATCTTTTCATGAAAATGGTCAACTTTTTTGAAGCCGAAATCTTTTCATGTAAATTTTCAACTTTTTTGAAGCAGAAATATTTTCATGAAAATGTTCAACTTTTTTGAAGCCGAAATCTTTTCATGAAAATTTTCAACTTTTTTGAAGCAGAAATATTTTCATGAAAATGGTCAACTTTTTTGAAGCCGAAATCTTTTCATGAAAATGGTCAACTTTTTTGAAGCCGAAATCTTTTCATGAAAATGTTACATTTTTTTGAAGCCAAAATACTTCATGAAAATTTTCAACTTTTTTGAAGCCGAAATCTTTTCATGAAAATGTTCAACTTTTTTGAAGCCGAAATCTTTTCATGAAAATCTTAGACTTTTTTGAAGTCGAAATCTTTTCATGTAAATTTTCAACTTTTTTGAAGCCGAGATCTTTCCATGAAAATTTTCAACTTTTTGAAACCGAAATATTTTCATGAAAATTTTCAACTTTTTTGAAGCAGAAATCTTTTCATGAAAATCTTAGACTTTTTTGAAGTCGAAATCTTTTCATGTAAATTTTCAACTTTTTTGAAGCAGAAATATTTTCATGAAAATGTTCAACTTTTTTGAAGCCGAAATCTTTTCATGAAAATTTTCAACTTTTTTGAAGCCGAAATCTTTTCATGAAAATGGTCAACTTTTTTGAAGCCGAAATCTTTTCATGAAAATGTTACATTTTTTTGAAGCCAAAATACTTCATGAAAATTTTCAACTTTTTTGAAGCCGAAATCTTTTCATGAAAATGTTCAACTTTTTTGAAGCCGAAATCTTTTCATGAAAATGTTACATTTTTTTGAAGCCGAAATACTTCATGAAAATTTTCAACTTTTTTGAAGCCGAGATCTTTCCATGAAAATTTTCAACTTTTTGAAACCGAAATCTTTTCATGAAAATTTTCAACTTTTTTGAAGCAGAAATCTTTTCATGAAAATCTTAGACTTTTTTGAAGTCGAAATCTTTTCATGTAAATTTTCAACTTTTTTGAAGCCGAGATCTTTCCATGAAAAATTTCAACTTTTTGAAACCGAAATATTTTCATGAAAATTTTCAACTTTTTTGAAGCAGAAATCTTTTCATGAAAATTTTCAACTTTTTTGAAGCAGAAATCTTTTCATGAAAATCTTAGACTTTTTTGAAGTCGAAATCTTTTCATGTAAATTTTCAACTTTTTTGAAGCAGAAATATTTTCATGAAAATGTTCAACTTTTTTGAAGCCGAAATCTTTTCATGAAAATTTTCAACTTTTTTGAAGCCGAAATCTTTTCATGAAAATGGTCAACTTTTTTGAAGCCGAAATCTTTTCATGAAAATGTTACATTTTTTTGAAGCCAAAATACTTCATGAAAATTTTCAACTTTTTTGAAGCCGAAATCTTTTCATGAAAATGTTCAACTTTTTTGAAGCCGAAATCTTTTCATGAAAATCTTAGACTTTTTTGAAGTCGAAATCTTTTCATGAAAATTTTCAACTTTTTTGAAGCCGAAATCTTTTCATGAAAATGGTCAACTTTTTTGAAGCCGAAATCTTTTCATGAAAATGTTACATTTTTTTGAAGCCAAAATACTTCATGAAAATTTTCAACTTTTTTGAAGCCGAAATCTTTTCATGAAAATGTTCAACTTTTTTGAAGCCGAAATCTTTTCATGAAAATCTTAGACTTTTTTGAAGTCGAAATCTTTTCATGTAAATTTTCAACTTTTTTGAAGCCGAGATCTTTCCATGAAAATTTTCAACTTTTTGAAACCGAAATATTTTCATGAAAATTTTCAACTTTTTTGAAGCAGAAATCTTTTCATGAAAATCTTAGACTTTTTTGAAGTCGAAATCTTTTCATGTAAATTTTCAACTTTTTTGAAGCAGAAATATTTTCATGAAAATGTTCAACTTTTTTGAAGCCGAAATCTTTTCATGAAAATTTTCAACTTTTTTGAAGCCGAAATCTTTTCATGAAAATGGTCAACTTTTTTGAAGCCGAAATCTTTTCATGAAAATGTTACATTTTTTTGAAGCCAAAATACTTCATGAAAATTTTCAACTTTTTTGAAGCCGAAATCTTTTCATGAAAATGTTCAACTTTTTTGAAGCCGAAATCTTTTCATGAAAATGTTACATTTTTTTGAAGCCGAAATACTTCATGAAAATTTTCAACTTTTTTGAAGCCGAGATCTTTCCATGAAAATTTTCAACTTTTTGAAACCGAAATCTTTTCATGAAAATTTTCAACTTTTTTGAAGCAGAAATCTTTTCATGAAAATCTTAGACTTTTTTGAAGTCGAAATCTTTTCATGTAAATTTTCAACTTTTTTGAAGCCGAGATCTTTCCATGAAAAATTTCAACTTTTTGAAACCGAAATATTTTCATGAAAATTTTCAACTTTTTTGAAGCAGAAATCTTTTCATGAAAATTTTCAACTTTTTTGAAGCAGAAATCTTTTCATGAAAATCTTAGACTTTTTTGAAGTCGAAATCTTTTCATGTAAATTTTCAACTTTTTTGAAGCAGAAATATTTTCATGAAAATGTTCAACTTTTTTGAAGCCGAAATCTTTTCATGAAAATTTTCAACTTTTTTGAAGCCGAAATCTTTTCATGAAAATGGTCAACTTTTTTGAAGCCGAAATCTTTTCATGAAAATGTTACATTTTTTTGAAGCCAAAATACTTCATGAAAATTTTCAACTTTTTTGAAGCCGAAATCTTTTCATGAAAATGTTCAACTTTTTTGAAGCCGAAATCTTTTCATGAAAATCTTAGACTTTTTTGAAGTCGAAATCTTTTCATGTAAATTTTCAACTTTTTTGAAGCCGAGATCTTTCCATGAAAATTTTCAACTTTTTGAAACCGAAATATTTTCATGAAAATTTTCAACTTTTTTGAAGCAGAAATCTTTTCATGAAAATCTTAGACTTTTTTGAAGTCGAAATCTTTTCATGTAAATTTTCAACTTTTTTGAAGCAGAAATATTTTCATGAAAATGTTCAACTTTTTTGAAGCCGAAATCTTTTCATGAAAATTTTCAACTTTTTTGAAGCCGAAATCTTTTCATGAAAATGGTCAACTTTTTTGAAGCCGAAATCTTTTCATGAAAATGTTACATTTTTTTGAAGCCAAAATACTTCATGAAAATTTTCAACTTTTTTGAAGCCGAAATCTTTTCATGAAAATGTTACATTTTTTTGAAGCCGAAATACTTCATGAAAATTTTCAACTTTTTTGAAGCCGAGATCTTTCCATGAAAATTTTCAACTTTTTGAAACCGAAATCTTTTCATGAAAATTTTCAACTTTTTTGAAGCAGAAATCTTTTCATGAAAATCTTAGACTTTTTTGAAGTCGAAATCTTTTCATGTAAATTTTCAACTTTTTTGAAGCCGAGATCTTTCCATGAAAAATTTCAACTTTTTGAAACCGAAATATTTTCATGAAAATTTTCAACTTTTTTGAAGCAGAAATCTTTTCATGAAAATTTTCAACTTTTTTGAAGCAGAAATCTTTTCATGAAAATCTTAGACTTTTTTGAAGTCGAAATCTTTTCATGTAAATTTTCAACTTTTTTGAAGCAGAAATATTTTCATGAAAATGTTCAACTTTTTTGAAGCCGAAATCTTTTCATGAAAATTTTCAACTTTTTTGAAGCCGAAATCTTTTCATGAAAATGGTCAACTTTTTTGAAGCCGAAATCTTTTCATGAAAATGTTACATTTTTTTGAAGCCAAAATACTTCATGAAAATTTTCAACTTTTTTGAAGCCGAAATCTTTTCATGAAAATGTTCAACTTTTTTGAAGCCGAAATCTTTTCATGAAAATCTTAGACTTTTTTGAAGTCGAAATCTTTTCATGTAAATTTTCAACTTTTTTGAAGCCGAGATCTTTCCATGAAAATTTTCAACTTTTTGAAACCGAAATATTTTCATGAAAATTTTCAACTTTTTTGAAGCAGAAATCTTTTCATGAAAATCTTAGACTTTTTTGAAGTCGAAATCTTTTCATGTAAATTTTCAACTTTTTTGAAGCAGAAATATTTTCATGAAAATGTTCAACTTTTTTGAAGCCGAAATCTTTTCATGAAAATTTTCAACTTTTTTGAAGCCGAAATCTTTTCATGAAAATGGTCAACTTTTTTGAAGCCGAAATCTTTTCATGAAAATGTTACATTTTTTTGAAGCCAAAATACTTCATGAAAATTTTCAACTTTTTTGAAGCCGAAATCTTTTCATGAAAATGTTCAACTTTTTTGAAGCCGAAATCTTTTCATGAAAATGTTACATTTTTTTGAAGCCGAAATACTTCATGAAAATTTTCAACTTTTTTGAAGCCGAGATCTTTCCATGAAAATTTTCAACTTTTTGAAACCGAAATCTTTTCATGAAAATTTTCAACTTTTTTGAAGCAGAAATCTTTTCATGAAAATCTTAGACTTTTTTGAAGTCGAAATCTTTTCATGTAAATTTTCAACTTTTTTGAAGCCGAGATCTTTCCATGAAAAATTTCAACTTTTTGAAACCGAAATATTTTCATGAAAATTTTCAACTTTTTTGAAGCAGAAATCTTTTCATGAAAATTTTCAACTTTTTTGAAGCAGAAATCTTTTCATGAAAATCTTAGACTTTTTTGAAGTCGAAATCTTTTCATGTAAATTTTCAACTTTTTTGAAGCAGAAATATTTTCATGAAAATGTTCAACTTTTTTGAAGCCGAAATCTTTTCATGAAAATTTTCAACTTTTTTGAAGCCGAAATCTTTTCATGAAAATGGTCAACTTTTTTGAAGCCGAAATCTTTTCATGAAAATGTTACATTTTTTTGAAGCCAAAATACTTCATGAAAATTTTCAACTTTTTTGAAGCCGAAATCTTTTCATGAAAATGTTCAACTTTTTTGAAGCCGAAATCTTTTCATGAAAATCTTAGACTTTTTTGAAGTCGAAATCTTTTCATGTAAATTTTCAACTTTTTTGAAGCCGAGATCTTTCCATGAAAATTTTCAACTTTTTGAAACCGAAATATTTTCATGAAAATTTTCAACTTTTTTGAAGCAGAAATCTTTTCATGAAAATCTTAGACTTTTTTGAAGTCGAAATCTTTTCATGTAAATTTTCAACTTTTTTGAAGCAGAAATATTTTCATGAAAATGTTCAACTTTTTTGAAGCCGAAATCTTTTCATGAAAATTTTCAACTTTTTTGAAGCCGAAATCTTTTCATGAAAATGGTCAACTTTTTTGAAGCCGAAATCTTTTCATGAAAATGTTACATTTTTTTGAAGCCAAAATACTTCATGAAAATTTTCAACTTTTTTGAAGCCGAAATCTTTTCATGAAAATGTTCAACTTTTTTGAAGCCGAAATCTTTTCATGAAAATGTTACATTTTTTTGAAGCCGAAATACTTCATGAAAATTTTCAACTTTTTTGAAGCCGAGATCTTTCCATGAAAATTTTCAACTTTTTGAAACCGAAATCTTTTCATGAAAATTTTCAACTTTTTTGAAGCAGAAATCTTTTCATGAAAATCTTAGACTTTTTTGAAGTCGAAATCTTTTCATGTAAATTTTCAACTTTTTTGAAGCCGAGATCTTTCCATGAAAAATTTCAACTTTTTGAAACCGAAATATTTTCATGAAAATTTTCAACTTTTTTGAAGCAGAAATCTTTTCATGAAAATTTTCAACTTTTTTGAAGCAGAAATCTTTTCATGAAAATCTTAGACTTTTTTGAAGTCGAAATCTTTTCATGTAAATTTTCAACTTTTTTGAAGCAGAAATATTTTCATGAAAATGTTCAACTTTTTTGAAGCCGAAATCTTTTCATGAAAATTTTCAACTTTTTTGAAGCCGAAATCTTTTCATGAAAATGGTCAACTTTTTTGAAGCCGAAATCTTTTCATGAAAATGTTACATTTTTTTGAAGCCAAAATACTTCATGAAAATTTTCAACTTTTTTGAAGCCGAAATCTTTTCATGAAAATGTTCAACTTTTTTGAAGCCGAAATCTTTTCATGAAAATCTTAGACTTTTTTGAAGTCGAAATCTTTTCATGTAAATTTTCAACTTTTTTGAAGCCGAGATCTTTCCATGAAAATTTTCAACTTTTTGAAACCGAAATATTTTCATGAAAATTTTCAACTTTTTTGAAGCAGAAATCTTTTCATGAAAATCTTAGACTTTTTTGAAGTCGAAATCTTTTCATGTAAATTTTCAACTTTTTTGAAGCAGAAATATTTTCATGAAAATGTTCAACTTTTTTGAAGCCGAAATCTTTTCATGAAAATTTTCAACTTTTTTGAAGCCGAAATCTTTTCATGAAAATGGTCAACTTTTTTGAAGCCGAAATCTTTTCATGAAAATGTTACATTTTTTTGAAGCCAAAATACTTCATGAAAATTTTCAACTTTTTTGAAGCCGAAATCTTTTCATGAAAATGTTCAACTTTTTTGAAGCCGAAATCTTTTCATGAAAATGTTACATTTTTTTGAAGCCGAAATACTTCATGAAAATTTTCAACTTTTTTGAAGCCGAGATCTTTCCATGAAAATTTTCAACTTTTTGAAACCGAAATCTTTTCATGAAAATTTTCAACTTTTTTGAAGCAGAAATCTTTTCATGAAAATCTTAGACTTTTTTGAAGTCGAAATCTTTTCATGTAAATTTTCAACTTTTTTGAAGCCGAGATCTTTCCATGAAAAATTTCAACTTTTTGAAACCGAAATCTTTTCATGAAAATTTTCAACTTTTTTGAAGCAGAAATCTTTTCATGAAAATGTTCAACTTTTTTGAAGCCGAAATCTTTTCATGAAAATGGTCAACTTTTTTGAAGCCGAAATCTTTTCATGAAAATTTTCAACTTTTTTGAAGCAGAAATCTTTTCATGAAAATGTTCAACTTTTTGAAGCCGAAATCTTTTCATGAAAATTTTCAACTTTTTTGAAGCCGAAATCTTTTCATGAAAATGGTCAACTTTTTTGAAGCCGAAATCTTTTCATATAAATTTTCAACTTTTTGAAGCCGAAATCTTTTCATGAAAATTTTCAACTTTTTTGAAGCAGAAATCTTTTCATGAAAATCTTAGACTTTTTTGAAGTCGAAATCTTTTCATGAAAATTTTCAACTTTTTGAAGCCGAAATCTTTTCATGAAAATTTTCAACTTTTTTGAAGCAGAAATCTTTTCATGGAAATCTTAGACTTTTTTGAAGTCGAAATCTTTTCATGTAAATTTTCAACTTTTTTGAAGCAGAAATCTTTTCATGAAAATGTTCAACTTTTTTGAAGCCGAAATCTTTTCATGAAAATGTTCCATTTTTTTGAAGCCGAAATACTTCATGAAAATTTTCAACTTTTTTGAAGTCGAAATCTTTTCATGTAAATTTTCAACTTTTTTGAAGCAGAAATCTTTTCATAAAAATGTTCAACTTTTTTGAAGCAGAAATCTTTTCATGAAAATGTTCAACTTTTTTGAAGCCGAAATCTTTTCATGAAAATGTTCCATTTTTTTGAAGCCGAAATACTTCATGAAAATTTTCAACTTTTTTGAAGTCGAAATCTTTTCATGTAAATTTTCAACTTTTTTGAAGCAGAAGTCTTTTCATGAAAATGTTCAACTTTTTTGAAGCCGAAATCTTTTCATGAAAATGTTCCATTTTTTTCAAACCGAAATACTTCATGAAAATTTTCAACTTTTTTGAAGCCGAAATCTTTTCATGAAAATGTTCAACTTTTTTGAAGCCGAAATCTTTTCATGAAAATCTTAGACATTTTTGAAGTCGAAATCTTTTCATGTAAATTTTCAACTTTTTTGAAACCGAAATCTTTTCATGTAAATGGTCAACTTTTTTGAAGCCGAAATCTTTTCATGAAAATGTTACATTTTTTTGAAGCCAAAATACTTCATGAAAATTTTCAACTTTTTTGAAGCCGAAATCTTTTCATGAAAATGTTCAACTTTTTTGAAGCCGAAATCTTTTCATGAAAATGGTCAACTTTTTTGAAGCCGAAATCTTTTCATGAAAATGGTCAACTTTTTTGAAGCCGAAATCTTTTCATGAAAATGTTACATTTTTTTGAAGCCAAAATACTTCATGAAAATTTTCAACTTTTTTGAAGCCGAAATCTTTTCATGAAAATGTTCAACTTTTTTGAAGCCGAAATCTTTTCATGGAAATCTTAGACTTTTTTGAAGTCGAAATCTTTTCATGTAAATTTTCAACTTTTTTGAAGCAGAAATCTTTTCATGAAAATGTTCAACTTTTTTGAAGCCGAAATCTTTTCATGAAAATGTTCCATTTTTTTGAAGCCGAAATACTTCATGAAAATTTTCAACTTTTTTGAAGTCGAAATCTTTTCATGTAAATTTTCAACTTTTTTGAAGCAGAAATCTTTTCATAAAAATGTTCAACTTTTTTGAAGCAGAAATCTTTTCATGAAAATGTTCAACTTTTTTGAAGCCGAAATCTTTTCATGAAAATGTTCCATTTTTTTGAAGCCGAAATACTTCATGAAAATTTTCAACTTTTTTGAAGTCGAAATCTTTTCATGTAAATTTTCAACTTTTTTGAAGCAGAAGTCTTTTCATGAAAATGTTCAACTTTTTTGAAGCCGAAATCTTTTCATGAAAATGTTCCATTTTTTTCAAACCGAAATACTTCATGAAAATTTTCAACTTTTTTGAAGCCGAAATCTTTTCATGAAAATGTTCAACTTTTTTGAAGCCGAAATCTTTTCATGAAAATCTTAGACATTTTTGAAGTCGAAATCTTTTCATGTAAATTTTCAACTTTTTTGAAACCGAAATCTTTTCATGTAAATGGTCAACTTTTTTGAAGCCGAAATCTTTTCATGAAAATGTTACATTTTTTTGAAGCCAAAATACTTCATGAAAATTTTCAACTTTTTTGAAGCCGAAATCTTTTCATGAAAATGTTCAACTTTTTTGAAGCCGAAATCTTTTCATGAAAATGGTCAACTTTTTTGAAGCCGAAATCTTTTCATGAAAATGGTCAACTTTTTTGAAGCCGAAATCTTTTCATGAAAATGTTACATTTTTTTGAAGCCAAAATACTTCATGAAAATTTTCAACTTTTTTGAAGCCGAAATCTTTTCATGAAAATGTTCAACTTTTTTGAAGCCGAAATCTTTTCATGGAAATCTTAGACTTTTTTGAAGTCGAAATCTTTTCATGTAAATTTTCAACTTTTTTGAAGCAGAAATCTTTTCATGAAAATGTTCAACTTTTTTGAAGCCGAAATCTTTTCATGAAAATGTTCCATTTTTTTGAAGCCGAAATACTTCATGAAAATTTTCAACTTTTTTGAAGTAGAAATCTTTTCATGTAAATTTTCAACTTTTTTGAAGCAGAAATCTTTTCATAAAAATGTTCAACTTTTTTGAAGCCGAAATCTTTTCATGAAAATGTTACATTTTTTTGAAGCCGAAATACTTCATGAAAATTTTCAACTTTTTTGAAGCCGAGATCTTTTCATGAAAATTTTCAACTTTTTGAAATCGAAATCTTTTCATGAAAATGGTCAACTTTTTTGAAGCCGAAATCTTTTCATGAAAATGGTCAACTTTTTTGAAGCCGAAATCTTTTCATGAAAATGGTCAACTTTTTTGAAGCCGAAATCTTTTCTTGAAAATTTTCAACTTTTTGAAGCCGAAATCTTTTCATGAAAATGGTCAACTTTTTTGAAGCAGAAATCTTTTCATGAAAATGGTCAACTTTTTTGAAGCAGAAATCTTTTCATGAAAATTTTCAACTTTTTGAAGCCGAAATCTTTTCATGAAGATTTTCAAATTTTTTGAAGCAGAAATCTTTTCATGAAAATCTTAGACTTTTTTGAAGTCGAAATCTTTTCATGTAAATTTTCAACTTTTTTGAAGCAGAAATCTTTTCATGAAAATGTTCAACTTTTTTGAAGCCGAAATCTTTTCATGAAAATGTTCCATTTTTTTGAAGCCGAAATACTTCATGAAAATTTTCAACTTTTTTGAAGTCGAAATCTTTTCATGAAAATGGTCAACTTTTTTGAAGCCGAAATCTTTTCATGAAAATTTTCAACTTTTTTGAAGCCGAAATCTTTTCATGAAAATGGTCAACTTTTTTGAAGCCGAAATCTTTTCATGAAAATGTTACATTTTTTTGAAGCCAAAATACTTCATGAAAATTTTCAACTTTTTTGAAGCCGAAATCTTTTCATGAAAATGTTCAACTTTTTGAAGCCGAAATCTTTTCATGAAAATGTTCAACTTTTTTGAAGCCGAGATCTTTTCATGAAAATTTTCAACTTTTTGAAACCGAAATCTTTTCATGAAAATTTTCAACTTTTTTGAAGCAGAAATCTTTTCATGAAAATGTTCAACTTTTTTGAAGCCGAAATCTTTTCATGAAAATGGTCAACTTTTTTGAAGCCGAAATCTTTTCATGAAAATTTTCAACTTTTTTGAAGCAGAAATCTTTTCATGAAAATGTTCAACTTTTTGAAGCCGAAATCTTTTCATGAAAATTTTCAACTTTTTTGAAGCCGAAATCTTTTCATGAAAATGGTCAACTTTTTTGAAGCCGAAATCTTTTCATATAAATTTTCAACTTTTTGAAGCCGAAATCTTTTCATGAAAATTTTCAACTTTTTGAAGCCGAAATCTTTTCATGAAAATGTTCAACTTTTTTGAAGCCGAAATCTTTTCATGAAAATGGTCAACTTTTTTGAAGCCGAAATCTTTTCATGAAAATTTTCAACTTTTTTGAAGCAGAAATCTTTTCATGAAAATCTTAGACTTTTTTGAAGTCGAAATCTTTTCATGAAAATTTTCAACTTTTTGAAGCCGAAATCTTTTCATGAAAATTTTCAACTTTTTTGAAGCAGAAATCTTTTCATGGAAATCTTAGACTTTTTTGAAGTCGAAATCTTTTCATGTAAATTTTCAACTTTTTTGAAGCAGAAATCTTTTCATGAAAATGTTCAACTTTTTTGAAGCCGAAATCTTTTCATGAAAATGTTCCATTTTTTTGAAGCCGAAATACTTCATGAAAATTTTCAACTTTTTTGAAGTCGAAATCTTTTCATGTAAATTTTCAACTTTTTTGAAGCAGAAATCTTTTCATAAAAATGTTCAACTTTTTTGAAGCAGAAATCTTTTCATGAAAATGTTCAACTTTTTTGAAGCCGAAATCTTTTCATGAAAATGTTCCATTTTTTTGAAGCCGAAATACTTCATGAAAATTTTCAACTTTTTTGAAGTCGAAATCTTTTCATGTAAATTTTCAACTTTTTTGAAGCAGAAGTCTTTTCATGAAAATGTTCAACTTTTTTGAAGCCGAAATCTTTTCATGAAAATGTTCCATTTTTTTCAAACCGAAATACTTCATGAAAATTTTCAACTTTTTTGAAGCCGAAATCTTTTCATGAAAATGTTCAACTTTTTTGAAGCCGAAATCTTTTCATGAAAATCTTAGACATTTTTGAAGTCGAAATCTTTTCATGTAAATTTTCAACTTTTTTGAAACCGAAATCTTTTCATGTAAATGTTCAACTTTTTTGAAGCCGAAATCTTTTCATGAAAATGTTACATTTTTTTGAAGCCGGAATACTTCATGAAAATTTTCAACTTTTTTGAAGCCGAGATCTTTTCATGAAAATTTTCAACTTTTTGAAACCGAAATCTTTTCATGAAAATTTTCAACTTTTTTGAAGCCGAAATCTTTTCATGAAAATGGTCAACTTTTTTGAAGCCGAAATCTTTTCATGAAAATTTTCAACTTTTTGAAGCCGAAATCTTTTCATGAAAATGTTCAACTTTTTTGAAGCAGAAATCTTTTCATGAAAATCTTAGATTTTTTTGAAGCCGAAATCTTTTCATGAAAATGTTACATTTTTTTGAAGCCAAAATACTTCATGAAAATTTTCAACTTTTTTGAAGCCGAAATCTTTTCATGAAAATGTTCAACTTTTTTGAAGCCGAAATCTTTTCATGAAAATGTTCAACTTTTTTGAAGCCGAAATCTTTTCATGAAAATGTTACATTTTTTTGAAGCCGAAATACTTCATGAAAATTTTCAACTTTTTTGAAGCCGAAATCTTTTCATGAAAATGTTCAACTTTTTTGAAGCCGAAATCTTTTCATGAAAATGTTCAACTTTTTTGAAGCCGAAATCTTTTCATGAAAATGTTCAACTTTTTTGAAATCGAAATCTTTTCATGTAAATTTTCAACTTTTTTGAAGCCGAAATCTTTTCATGAAAATGGTCAACTTTTTTGAAGCCGAAATCTTTTCATGAAAATTTTCAACTTTTTGAAGCAGAAATCTTTTCATGAAAATGTTTCACTTTTTTGAAGCCGAAATCTTTTCATGAAAATGTTCAACTTTTTTGAAGCCGAAATCTTTTCATGAAAATTTTCAACTTTTTGAAGCAGAAATCTTTTCATGAAAATTTTCAACTTTTTTGAAGCAGAAATCTTTTCATGAAAATCTTAGACTTTTTTGAAGTCGAAATCTTTTCATGTAAATTTTCAACTTTTTTGAAGCCGAGATCTTTCCATGAAAATTTTCAACTTTTTGAAACCGAAATATTTTCATGAAAATTTTCAACTTTTTTGAAGCAGAAATCTTTTCATGAAAATTTTCAACTTTTTTGAAGTCGAAATCTTTTCATGAAAATGGTCAACTTTTTTGAAGCCGAAATCTTTTCATGTAAATTTTCAACTTTTTTGAAGCAGAAATATTTTCATGAAAATGTTCAACTTTTTTGAAGCCGAAATCTTTTCATGAAAATTTTCAACTTTTTTGAAGCAGAAATATTTTCATGAAAATGGTCAACTTTTTTGAAGCCGAAATCTTTTCATGAAAATTTTCAACTTTTTTGAAGCCGAAATCTTTTCATGAAAATGGTCAACTTTTTTGAAGCCGAAATCTTTTCATGAAAATGTTACATTTTTTTGAAGCCAAAATACTTCATGAAAATTTTCAACTTTTTTGAAGCCGAAATCTTTTCATGAAAATGTTCAACTTTTTTGAAGCCGAAATCTTTTCATGAAAATCTTAGACTTTTTTGAAGTCGAAATCTTTTCATGTAAATTTTCAACTTTTTTGAAGCCGAGATCTTTCCATGAAAATTTTCAACTTTTTGAAACCGAAATATTTTCATGAAAATTTTCAACTTTTTTGAAGCAGAAATCTTTTCATGAAAATCTTAGACTTTTTTGAAGTCGAAATCTTTTCATGTAAATTTTCAACTTTTTTGAAGCAGAAATATTTTCATGAAAATGTTCAACTTTTTTGAAGCCGAAATCTTTTCATGAAAATTTTCAACTTTTTTGAAGCCGAAATCTTTTCATGAAAATGGTCAACTTTTTTGAAGCCGAAATCTTTTCATGAAAATGTTACATTTTTTTGAAGCCAAAATACTTCATGAAAATTTTCAACTTTTTTGAAGCCGAAATCTTTTCATGAAAATGTTCAACTTTTTTGAAGCCGAAATCTTTTCATGAAAATGTTACATTTTTTTGAAGCCGAAATACTTCATGAAAATTTTCAACTTTTTTGAAGCCGAGATCTTTCCATGAAAATTTTCAACTTTTTGAAACCGAAATCTTTTCCTGAAATTTTTCAACTTTTTTGAAGCAGAAATCTTTTCATGAAAATCTTAGACTTTTTTGAAGTCGAAATCTTTTCATGTAAATTTTCAACTTTTTTGAAGCCGAGATCTTTCCATGAAAAATTTCAACTTTTTGAAACCGAAATATTTTCATGAAAATTTTCAACTTTTTTGAAGCAGAAATCTTTTCATGAAAATTTTCAACTTTTTTGAAGCAGAAATCTTTTCATGAAAATCTTAGACTTTTTTGAAGTCGAAATCTTTTCATGTAAATTTTCAACTTTTTTGAAGCAGAAATATTTTCATGAAAATGTTCAACTTTTTTGAAGCCGAAATCTTTTCATGAAAATTTTCAACTTTTTTGAAGCCGAAATCTTTTCATGAAAATGGTCAACTTTTTTGAAGCCGAAATCTTTTCATGAAAATGTTACATTTTTTTGAAGCCAAAATACTTCATGAAAATTTTCAACTTTTTTGAAGCCGAAATCTTTTCATGAAAATGTTCAACTTTTTTGAAGCCGAAATCTTTTCATGAAAATCTTAGACTTTTTTGAAGTCGAAATCTTTTCATGTAAATTTTCAACTTTTTTGAAGCCGAGATCTTTCCATGAAAATTTTCAACTTTTTGAAACCGAAATATTTTCATGAAAATTTTCAACTTTTTTGAAGCAGAAATCTTTTCATGAAAATCTTAGACTTTTTTGAAGTCGAAATCTTTTCATGTAAATTTTCAACTTTTTTGAAGCAGAAATATTTTCATGAAAATGTTCAACTTTTTTGAAGCCGAAATCTTTTCATGAAAATTTTCAACTTTTTTGAAGCCGAAATCTTTTCATGAAAATGGTCAACTTTTTTGAAGCCGAAATCTTTTCATGAAAATGTTACATTTTTTTGAAGCCAAAATACTTCATGAAAATTTTCAACTTTTTTGAAGCCGAAATCTTTTCATGAAAATGTTCAACTTTTTTGAAGCCGAAATCTTTTCATGAAAATCTTAGACTTTTTTGAAGTCGAAATCTTTTCATGTAAATTTTCAACTTTTTTGAAGCCGAGATCTTTCCATGAAAATTTTCAACTTTTTGAAACCGAAATATTTTCATGAAAATTTTCAACTTTTTTGAAGCAGAAATCTTTTCATGAAAATCTTAGACTTTTTTGAAGTCGAAATCTTTTCATGTAAATTTTCAACTTTTTTGAAGCAGAAATATTTTCATGAAAATGTTCAACTTTTTTGAAGCCGAAATCTTTTCATGAAAATTTTCAACTTTTTTGAAGCCGAAATCTTTTCATGAAAATGGTCAACTTTTTTGAAGCCGAAATCTTTTCATGAAAATGTTACATTTTTTTGAAGCCAAAATACTTCATGAAAATTTTCAACTTTTTTGAAGCCGAAATCTTTTCATGAAAATGTTCAACTTTTTTGAAGCCGAAATCTTTTCATGAAAATGTTACATTTTTTTGAAGCCGAAATACTTCATGAAAATTTTCAACTTTTTTGAAGCCGAGATCTTTCCATGAAAATTTTCAACTTTTTGAAACCGAAATCTTTTCATGAAAATTTTCAACTTTTTTGAAGCAGAAATCTTTTCATGAAAATCTTAGACTTTTTTGAAGTCGAAATCTTTTCATGTAAATTTTCAACTTTTTTGAAGCCGAGATCTTTCCATGAAAAATTTCAACTTTTTGAAACCGAAATATTTTCATGAAAATTTTCAACTTTTTTGAAGCAGAAATCTTTTCATGAAAATTTTCAACTTTTTTGAAGCAGAAATCTTTTCATGAAAATCTTAGACTTTTTTGAAGTCGAAATCTTTTCATGTAAATTTTCAACTTTTTTGAAGCAGAAATATTTTCATGAAAATGTTCAACTTTTTTGAAGCCGAAATCTTTTCATGAAAATTTTCAACTTTTTTGAAGCCGAAATCTTTTCATGAAAATGGTCAACTTTTTTGAAGCCGAAATCTTTTCATGAAAATGTTACATTTTTTTGAAGCCAAAATACTTCATGAAAATTTTCAACTTTTTTGAAGCCGAAATCTTTTCATGAAAATGTTCAACTTTTTTGAAGCCGAAATCTTTTCATGAAAATCTTAGACTTTTTTGAAGTCGAAATCTTTTCATGTAAATTTTCAACTTTTTTGAAGCCGAGATCTTTCCATGAAAATTTTCAACTTTTTGAAACCGAAATATTTTCATGAAAATTTTCAACTTTTTTGAAGCAGAAATCTTTTCATGAAAATCTTAGACTTTTTTGAAGTCGAAATCTTTTCATGTAAATTTTCAACTTTTTTGAAGCAGAAATATTTTCATGAAAATGTTCAACTTTTTTGAAGCCGAAATCTTTTCATGAAAATTTTCAACTTTTTTGAAGCCGAAATCTTTTCATGAAAATGGTCAACTTTTTTGAAGCCGAAATCTTTTCATGAAAATGTTACATTTTTTTGAAGCCAAAATACTTCATGAAAATTTTCAACTTTTTTGAAGCCGAAATCTTTTCATGAAAATGTTCAACTTTTTTGAAGCCGAAATCTTTTCATGAAAATGTTACATTTTTTTGAAGCCGAAATACTTCATGAAAATTTTCAACTTTTTTGAAGCCGAGATCTTTCCATGAAAATTTTCAACTTTTTGAAACCGAAATCTTTTCATGAAAATTTTCAACTTTTTTGAAGCAGAAATCTTTTCATGAAAATCTTAGACTTTTTTGAAGTCGAAATCTTTTCATGTAAATTTTCAACTTTTTTGAAGCCGAGATCTTTCCATGAAAAATTTCAACTTTTTGAAACCGAAATATTTTCATGAAAATTTTCAACTTTTTTGAAGCAGAAATCTTTTCATGAAAATTTTCAACTTTTTTGAAGCAGAAATCTTTTCATGAAAATCTTAGACTTTTTTGAAGTCGAAATCTTTTCATGTAAATTTTCAACTTTTTTGAAGCAGAAATATTTTCATGAAAATGTTCAACTTTTTTGAAGCCGAAATCTTTTCATGAAAATTTTCAACTTTTTTGAAGCCGAAATCTTTTCATGAAAATGGTCAACTTTTTTGAAGCCGAAATCTTTTCATGAAAATGTTACATTTTTTTGAAGCCAAAATACTTCATGAAAATTTTCAACTTTTTTGAAGCCGAAATCTTTTCATGAAAATGTTCAACTTTTTTGAAGCCGAAATCTTTTCATGAAAATGTTACATTTTTTTGAAGCCGAAATACTTCTTGAAAATTTTCAACTTTTTTGAAGCCGAGATCTTTCCATGAAAATTTTCAACTTTTTGAAACCGAAATCTTTTCATGAAAATTTTCAACTTTTTTGAAGCCGAAATCTTTTCATGAAAATGGTCAACTTTTTTGAAGTCGAAATCTTTTCATGTAAATTTTCAACTTTTTTGAAGCCGAAATCTTTTCATGAAAATGGTCAACTTTTTTGAAGCCGAAATCTTTTCATGAAAATTTTCAACTTTTTGAAGCCGAAATCTTTTCATGAAAATGTTCAACTTTTTTGAAGCCGAAATCTTTTCATGAAAATGTTCAACTTTTTTGAAGCCGAAATCTTTTCATGAAAATGTTACATTTTTTTGAAGCCAAAATACTTCATGAAAATGTTCAACTTTTTGAAACCAAAATCTTTTCATGAAAATTTTCAACTTTTTTGAAGCTGAAATCTTTTCATGAAAATGTTACATTTTTTTGAAGCCAAAATACTTCATGAAAATTTTCAACTTTTTGAAACCAAAATCTTTTCATGAAAATTTTCAACTTTTTTGAAGCTGAAATCTTTTCATGAAAATGTTCAACTTTTTGAAGCCGAAATCTTTTCATGAAAATTTTCAACTTTTTTGAAGCAGAAATCTTTTCATGAAAATCTTAGACTTTTTTGAAGTCGAAATCTTTTCATGTAAATTTTCAACTTTTTTGAAGCAGAAATCTTTTCATGAAAATGTTCAACTTTTTTGAAGTCGAAATCTTTTCATGAAAATGTTCAACTTTTTTGAAGCCGAAATCTTTTCATGAAAATGTTCAACTTTTTTGAAGCCGAAATCTTTTCATGAAAATGTTACATTTTTTTGAAGCCGAAATACTTCATGAAAATTTTCAACTTTTTTGAAGCCGAGATCTTTCCATGAAAATTTTCAACTTGTTGAAAACGAAATCTTTTCATGAAAATTTTCAACTTTTTTGAAGCCGAAATCTTTTCATGAAAATGGTCAACTTTTTTGAAGTCGAAATCTTTTCATGTAAATTTTCAACTTTTTTGAAGCCGAAATCTTTTCATGAAAATGGTCAACTTTTTTGAAGCCGAAATCTTTTCATGAAAATTTTCAACTTTTTGAAGCAGAAATCTTTTCATGAAAATGTTCAACTTTTTTGAAGCCGAAATCTTTTCATGAAAATGTTCAACTTTTTTGAAGCCGAAATCTTTTCATGAAAATGTTACATTTTTTTGAAGCCGAAATACTTCATGAAAATTTTCAACTTTTTTGAAGCCGAGATCTTTCCATGAAAATTTTCGACTTTTTGAAACCGAAATCTTTTCATGAAAATTTTCAACTTTTTTGAAGCAGAAATCTTTTCATGAAAATCTTAGACTTTTTTGAAGTCGAAATCTTTTCATGTAAATTTTCAACTTTTTTGAAGCCGAGATCTTTCCATGAAAATTTTCAACTTTTTGAAACCGAAATATTTTCATGAAAATTTTCAACTTTTTTGAAGCAGAAATCTTTTCATGAAAATCTTAGACTTTTTTGAAGCAGAAATCTTTTCATGAAAATCTTAGACTTTTTTGAAGTCGAAATCTTTTCATGTAAATTTTCAACTTTTTTGAAGCAGAAATATTTTCATGAAAATGTTCAACTTTTTTGAAGCCGAAATCTTTTCATGAAAATGGTCAACTTTTTTGAAGCCGAAATCTTTTCATGAAAATGTTACATTTTTTTGAAGCCAAAATACTTCATGAAAATTTTCAACTTTTTTGAAGCCGAAATCTTTTCATGAAAATGTTCAACTTTTTTGAAGCCGAAATCTTTTCATGAAAATGTTACATTTTTTTGAAGCCAAAATACTTCATGAAAATTTTCAACTTTTTTGAAGCCGAAATCTTTTCATGAAAATGTTCAACTTTTTTGAAGCCGAAATCTTTTCATGAAAATCTTAGACTTTTTTGAAGTCGAAATCTTTTCATGTAAATTTTCAACTTTTTTGAAGCCGAGATCTTTCCATGAAAATTTTCAACTTTTTGAAACCGAAATATTTTCATGAAAATTTTCAACTTTTTTGAAGCAGAAATCTTTTCATGAAAATCTTAGACTTTTTTGAAGTCGAAATCTTTTCATGTAAATTTTCAACTTTTTTGAAGCAGAAATATTTTCATGAAAATGTTCAACTTTTTTGAAGCCGAAATCTTTTCATGAAAATTTTCAACTTTTTTGAAGCCGAAATCTTTTCATGAAAATGGTCAACTTTTTTGAAGCCGAAATCTTTTCATGAAAATGTTACATTTTTTTGAAGCCAAAATACTTCATGAAAATTTTCAACTTTTTTGAAGCCGAAATCTTTTCATGAAAATGTTCAACTTTTTTGAAGCCGAAATCTTTTCATGAAAATGTTACATTTTTTTGAAGCCGAAATACTTCATGAAAATTTTCAACTTTTTTGAAGCCGAGATCTTTCCATGAAAATTTTCAACTTTTTGAAACCGAAATCTTTTCATGAAAATTTTCAACTTTTTTGAAGCAGAAATCTTTTCATGAAAATCTTAGACTTTTTTGAAGTCGAAATCTTTTCATGTAAATTTTCAACTTTTTTGAAGCCGAGATCTTTCCATGAAAAATTTCAACTTTTTGAAACCGAAATATTTTCATGAAAATTTTCAACTTTTTTGAAGCAGAAATCTTTTCATGAAAATTTTCAACTTTTTTGAAGCAGAAATCTTTTCATGAAAATCTTAGACTTTTTTGAAGTCGAAATCTTTTCATGTAAATTTTCAACTTTTTTGAAGCAGAAATATTTTCATGAAAATGTTCAACTTTTTTGAAGCCGAAATCTTTTCATGAAAATTTTCAACTTTTTTGAAGCCGAAATCTTTTCATGAAAATGGTCAACTTTTTTGAAGCCGAAATCTTTTCATGAAAATGTTACATTTTTTTGAAGCCAAAATACTTCATGAAAATTTTCAACTTTTTTGAAGCCGAAATCTTTTCATGAAAATGTTCAACTTTTTTGAAGCCGAAATCTTTTCATGAAAATCTTAGACTTTTTTGAAGTCGAAATCTTTTCATGTAAATTTTCAACTTTTTTGAAGCCGAGATCTTTCCATGAAAATTTTCAACTTTTTGAAACCGAAATATTTTCATGAAAATTTTCAACTTTTTTGAAGCAGAAATCTTTTCATGAAAATCTTAGACTTTTTTGAAGTCGAAATCTTTTCATGTAAATTTTCAACTTTTTTGAAGCAGAAATATTTTCATGAAAATGTTCAACTTTTTTGAAGCCGAAATCTTTTCATGAAAATTTTCAACTTTTTTGAAGCCGAAATCTTTTCATGAAAATGGTCAACTTTTTTGAAGCCGAAATCTTTTCATGAAAATGTTACATTTTTTTGAAGCCAAAATACTTCATGAAAATTTTCAACTTTTTTGAAGCCGAAATCTTTTCATGAAAATGTTCAACTTTTTTGAAGCCGAAATCTTTTCATGAAAATGTTACATTTTTTTGAAGCCGAAATACTTCATGAAAATTTTCAACTTTTTTGAAGCCGAGATCTTTCCATGAAAATTTTCAACTTTTTGAAACCGAAATCTTTTCATGAAAATTTTCAACTTTTTTGAAGCAGAAATCTTTTCATGAAAATCTTAGACTTTTTTGAAGTCGAAATCTTTTCATGTAAATTTTCAACTTTTTTGAAGCCGAGATCTTTCCATGAAAAATTTCAACTTTTTGAAACCGAAATATTTTCATGAAAATTTTCAACTTTTTTGAAGCAGAAATCTTTTCATGAAAATTTTCAACTTTTTTGAAGCAGAAATCTTTTCATGAAAATCTTAGACTTTTTTGAAGTCGAAATCTTTTCATGTAAATTTTCAACTTTTTTGAAGCAGAAATATTTTCATGAAAATGTTCAACTTTTTTGAAGCCGAAATCTTTTCATGAAAATTTTCAACTTTTTTGAAGCCGAAATCTTTTCATGAAAATGGTCAACTTTTTTGAAGCCGAAATCTTTTCATGAAAATGTTACATTTTTTTGAAGCCAAAATACTTCATGAAAATTTTCAACTTTTTTGAAGCCGAAATCTTTTCATGAAAATGTTCAACTTTTTTGAAGCCGAAATCTTTTCATGAAAATGTTACATTTTTTTGAAGCCGAAATACTTCTTGAAAATTTTCAACTTTTTTGAAGCCGAGATCTTTCCATGAAAATTTTCAACTTTTTGAAACCGAAATCTTTTCATGAAAATTTTCAACTTTTTTGAAGCCGAAATCTTTTCATGAAAATGGTCAACTTTTTTGAAGTCGAAATCTTTTCATGTAAATTTTCAACTTTTTTGAAGCCGAAATCTTTTCATGAAAATGGTCAACTTTTTTGAAGCCGAAATCTTTTCATGAAAATTTTCAACTTTTTGAAGCCGAAATCTTTTCATGAAAATGTTCAACTTTTTTGAAGCCGAAATCTTTTCATGAAAATGTTCAACTTTTTTGAAGCCGAAATCTTTTCATGAAAATGTTACATTTTTTTGAAGCCAAAATACTTCATGAAAATGTTCAACTTTTTGAAACCAAAATCTTTTCATGAAAATTTTCAACTTTTTTGAAGCTGAAATCTTTTCATGAAAATGTTACATTTTTTTGAAGCCAAAATACTTCATGAAAATTTTCAACTTTTTGAAACCAAAATCTTTTCATGAAAATTTTCAACTTTTTTGAAGCTGAAATCTTTTCATGAAAATGTTCAACTTTTTGAAGCCGAAATCTTTTCATGAAAATTTTCAACTTTTTTGAAGCAGAAATCTTTTCATGAAAATCTTAGACTTTTTTGAAGTCGAAATCTTTTCATGTAAATTTTCAACTTTTTTGAAGCAGAAATCTTTTCATGAAAATGTTCAACTTTTTTGAAGTCGAAATCTTTTCATGAAAATGTTCAACTTTTTTGAAGCCGAAATCTTTTCATGAAAATGTTCAACTTTTTTGAAGCCGAAATCTTTTCATGAAAATGTTACATTTTTTTGAAGCCGAAATACTTCATGAAAATTTTCAACTTTTTTGAAGCCGAGATCTTTCCATGAAAATTTTCAACTTGTTGAAAACGAAATCTTTTCATGAAAATTTTCAACTTTTTTGAAGCCGAAATCTTTTCATGAAAATGGTCAACTTTTTTGAAGTCGAAATCTTTTCATGTAAATTTTCAACTTTTTTGAAGCCGAAATCTTTTCATGAAAATGGTCAACTTTTTTGAAGCCGAAATCTTTTCATGAAAATTTTCAACTTTTTGAAGCAGAAATCTTTTCATGAAAATGTTCAACTTTTTTGAAGCCGAAATCTTTTCATGAAAATGTTCAACTTTTTTGAAGCCGAAATCTTTTCATGAAAATGTTACATTTTTTTGAAGCCGAAATACTTCATGAAAATTTTCAACTTTTTTGAAGCCGAGATCTTTCCATGAAAATTTTCGACTTTTTGAAACCGAAATCTTTTCATGAAAATTTTCAACTTTTTTGAAGCAGAAATCTTTTCATGAAAATCTTAGACTTTTTTGAAGTCGAAATCTTTTCATGTAAATTTTCAACTTTTTTGAAGCCGAGATCTTTCCATGAAAATTTTCAACTTTTTGAAACCGAAATATTTTCATGAAAATTTTCAACTTTTTTGAAGCAGAAATCTTTTCATGAAAATCTTAGACTTTTTTGAAGCAGAAATCTTTTCATGAAAATCTTAGACTTTTTTGAAGTCGAAATCTTTTCATGTAAATTTTCAACTTTTTTGAAGCAGAAATATTTTCATGAAAATGTTCAACTTTTTTGAAGCCGAAATCTTTTCATGAAAATGGTCAACTTTTTTGAAGCCGAAATCTTTTCATGAAAATGTTACATTTTTTTGAAGCCAAAATACTTCATGAAAATTTTCAACTTTTTTGAAGCCGAAATCTTTTCATGAAAATGTTCAACTTTTTTGAAGCCGAAATCTTTTCATGAAAATGTTACATTTTTTTGAAGCCGAAATACTTCATGAAAATTTTTAACTTTTTTGAAGCCGAGCTCTTTCCATGAAAATTTTCAACTTTTTGAAACCGAAATCTTTTCATGTAAATTTTCAACTTTTTTGAAGCCGAAATCTTTTCATGAAAATGGTCAACTTTTTTGAAGTCGAAATCTTTTCATGTAAATTTTCAACTTTTTGAATCCAAAATCTTTTCATGAAAATGTTCAACTTTTTTGAAGCCGAAATCTTTTCATGAAAATGTTCAACTTTTTTGAAGCCGAAATCTTTTCATGAAAATGTTACATTTTTTTGAAGCCAAAATACTTCATGAAAATGTTCAACTTTTTTGAAGCCGAAATCTTTTCATGAAAATGTTACATTTTTTTGAAGCCGAAATACTTCATGAAAATTTTCAACTTTTTGAAACCAAAATCTTTTCATGAAAATTTTCAACTTTTTTGAAGCTGAAATCTTTTCATGAAAATGTTCAACTTTTTGAAGCCGAAATCTTTTCATGAAAATTTTCAACTTTTTTGAAGCAGAAATCTTTTCATGAAAATCTTAGACTTTTTTGAAGTCGAAATCTTTTCATGAAAATTTTCAACTTTTTGAAGCCGAAATCTTTTCATGAAAATGTTCAACTTTTTGAAGCCGAAATCTTTTCATGAAAATGTTCAACTTTTTTGAAGCCGAAATCTTTTCATGAAAATTTTCAACTTTTTTGAAGCCGAAATCTTTTCATGAAAATGGTCAACTTTTTTGAAGCCGAAATCGTTTCATGAAAATTTTCAACTTTTTGAAGCCGAAATCTTTTCATGAAAATGTTCAACTTTTTTGAAGCCGAGATCTTTTCATGAAAATTTTCAACTTTTTGAAACCGAAATCTTTTCATGAAAATTTTCAACTTTTTTGAAGCAGAAATCTTTTCATGAAAATCTTAGACTTTTTTGAAGTCGAAATCTTTTCATGTAAATTTTCAACTTTTTTGAAGCCGAAATCTTTTCATGAAAATGTTACATTTTTTTGAAGCCGAAATACTTCATGAAAATTTTCAACTTTTTTGAAGCCGAAATCTTTTCATGAAAATGTTTAACTTTTTTGAAGCCGAAATCTTTTCATGAAAATTTTCAACTTTTTTGAAGCAGAAATCTTTTCATGAAAATCTTAGACTTTTTTGAAGTCGAAATCTTTTCATGTAAATTTTCAACTTTTTTGAAGCAGAAATCTTTTCATGAAAATGTTCAACTTTTTTGAAGCAGAAATCTTTTCATGAAAATGTTCAACTTTTTTGAAGCCGAAATCTTTTCATGAAAATTTTCAACTTTTTGAAACCAAAATCTTTTCATGTAATTTTTCAACTTTTTTTGAAGCAGAAATCTTTTCATGAAAATGTTCAACTTTTTTGAAGCAGAAATCTTTTCATGAAAATTTTCAACTTTTTTGAAGCAGAAATCTTTTCATGAAAATCTTAGCCTTTTTTGAAGCCGAAATCTTTTCATGAAAATTTTCAACTTTTTTGAGGCAGAAATCTTTTCATGAAAATCTTCGACTTTTTTGAAGCCGAAATACTTCATGAAAATTTTCAACTTTTTTGAAACCTAAATCTTTTCATGAAAATTTTCAACTTTTTTGATGCCGAAATAGTTCATGAAAATTTTCAACTTTTTTGAACCCGAAATCTTTTCATGAAAATTTTCAACTTTTTTGAAGCCGAAATACTTCATGAAAATGTTCAACTTTTTTGAAGCTGAAATCTTTTCATGAAAATGTTCAACTTTTTTGAAGCCGAGATCTTTTCATGAAAATCTTAGACTTTTTTGAAGTCGAAATCTTTTCATGTACATTTTCAACTTTTTTGAAGCAGAAATCTTTTCATGAAAATGTTCAACTTTTTTGAAGCCGAAATCTTTTCATGAAAATTTTAGACTTTTTTGAAGCCGAAATCTTTTCATGAAAATGGTCAACTTTTTTGAAGCCGAAATCTTTTCATGAAAATTTTCAACTTTTTTGAAGCAGAAATCTTTTCATGAAAATTTTAGACTTTTTTGAAGTCGAAATCTTTTCATTTAAATTTTCAACTTTTTTGAAGCAGAAATCTTTTCATGAAAATGTTCAACTTTTTTGAAGCCGAAATCTTTTCATGAAAATGTTCCATTTTTTTGAAGCCAAAATACTTCATGAAAATTTGCAACTTTTTTGAAGTCGAAATCTTTTCATGTAAATTTTCAACTTTTTTGAAGCAGAAATCTTTTCATGAAAATGTTCAACTTTTTTGAAGCCGAAAACTTTTCATGAAAATGTTCCATTTTTTTCAAACCGAAATACTTCATGAAAATTTTCAACTTTTTTGAAGCCGAAATCTTTTCATGAAAATGGTCAACTTTTTTGAAGCCGAAATCTTTTCATGAAAATTTTCAACTTTTTTGAAGCAGAAATCTTTTCATGAAAATTTTAGACTTTTTTGAAGTCGAAATCTTTTCATTTAAATTTTCAACTTTTTTGAAGCAGAAATCTTTTCATGAAAATGTTAGACTTTTTTGAAGCCGAAATCTTTTCATGAAAATGTTCCATTTTTTTGAAGCCGGAATACTTCATGAAAATTTTCAACTTTTTTGAAGCCGAGATCTTTTCATGAAAATTTTCAACTTTTTGAAAACGAAATCTTTTCATGAAAATTTTCAACTTTTTTGAAGCCGAAATCTTTTCATGAAAATGGTCAACTTTTTTGAAGCCGAAATCTTTTCATGAAAATTTTCAACTTTTTGAAGCAGAAATCTTTTCATGAAAATTTTCAACTTTTTTGAAGCAGAAATCTTTTCATGAAAATGTTACATTTTTTTGAAGCCGAAATACTTCATGAAAATTTTCAACTTTTTTGAAGCCGAGATCTTTCCATGAAAATTTTCAACTTTTTGAAACCGAAATCTTTTCATGAAAATTTTCAACTTTTTTGAAGCAGAAATCTTTTCATGAAAATCTTAGACTTTTTTGAAGTCGAAATCTTTTCATGTAAATTTTCAACTTTTTTGAAGCCGAGATCTTTCCATGAAAATTTTCAACTTTTTGAAACCGAAATATTTTCATGAAAATTTTCAACTTTTTTGAAGCAGAAATCTTTTCATGAAAATTTTCAACTTTTTTGAAGCAGAAATCTTTTCATGAAAATCTTAGACTTTTTTGAAGTCGAAATCTTTTCATGTAAATTTTCAACTTTTTTGAAGCAGAAATATTTTCATGAAAATGTTCAACTTTTTTGAAGCCGAAATCTTTTCATGAAAATTTTCAACTTTTTTGAAGCCGAAATCTTTTCATGAAAATGGTCAACTTTTTTGAAGCCGAAATCTTTTCATGAAAATGTTACATTTTTTTGAAGCCAAAATACTTCATGAAAATTTTCAACTTTTTTGAAGCCGAAATCTTTTCATGAAAATGTTCAACTTTTTTGAAGCCGAAATCTTTTCATGAAAATGTTACATTTTTTTGAAGCCGAAATACTTCATGAAAATTTTTAACTTTTTTGAAGCCGAGCTCTTTCCATGAAAATTTTCAACTTTTTGAAACCGAAATCTTTTCATGTAAATTTTCAACTTTTTTGAAGCCGAAATCTTTTCATGAAAATGGTCAACTTTTTTGAAGTCAAAATCTTTTCATGTAAATTTTCAACTTTTTGAAGCCGAAATCTTTTCATGAAAATGTTCAACTTTTTTGAAGCCGAAATCTTTTCATGAAAATGTTCAACTTTTTTGAAGCCGAAATCTTTTCATGAAAATGTTACATTTTTTTGAAGCCGAAATACTTCATGAAAATTTTCAACTTTTTGAAACCAAAATCTTTTCATGAAAATTTTCAACTTTTTTGAAGCTGAAATCTTTTCATGAAAATGTTCAACTTTTTGAAGCCGAAATCTTTTCATGAAAATTTTCAACTTTTTTGAAGCAGAAATCTTTTCATGAAAATCTTAGACTTTTTTGAAGTCGAAATCTTTTCATGAAAATTTTCAACTTTTTGAAGCCGAAATCTTTTCATGAAAATTTTCAACTTTTTTGAAGCCGAAATCTTTTCATGAAAATGGTCAACTTTTTTGAAGCCGAAATCTTTTCATGAAAATGTTACATTTTTTTGAAGCCGAAATACTTCATGAAAATTTTCAACTTTTTTGAAGCCGAGATCTTTCCATGAAAATTTTCAACTTTTTGAAACCGAAATCTTTTCATGAAAATTTTCAACTTTTTTGAAGCCGAAATCTTTTCATGAAAATGGTCAACTTTTTTGAAGTCGAAATCTTTTCATGTAAATTTTCAACTTTTTTGAAGCCGAAATCTTTTCATGAAAATGGTCAACTTTTTTGAAGCCGAAATCTTTTCATGAAAATTTTCAACTTTTTGAAGCCGAAATCTTTTCATGAAAATGTTCAACTTTTTTGAAGCCGAAATCTTTTCATGAAAATGTTCAACTTTTTTGAAGCCGAAATCTTTTCATGAAAATGTTACATTTTTTTGAAGCCAAAATACTTCATGAAAATGTTCAACTTTTTGAAACCAAAATCTTTTCATGAAAATTTTCAACTTTTTTGAAGCTGAAATCTTTTCATGAAAATGTTACATTTTTTTGAAGCCAAAATACTTCATGAAAATTTTCAACTTTTTGAAACCAAAATCTTTTCATGAAAATTTTCAACTTTTTTGAAGCTGAAATCTTTTCATGAAAATGTTCAACTTTTTGAAGCCGAAATCTTTTCATGAAAATTTTCAACTTTTTTGAAGCAGAAATCTTTTCATGAAAATCTTAGACTTTTTTGAAGTCGAAATCTTTTCATGTAAATTTTCAACTTTTTTGAAGCAGAAATCTTTTCATGAAAATGTTACATATTTTTGAAGCCGGAATACTTCATGAAAATTTTCAACTTTTTGAAGCCGAAATCTTTTCATGAAAATGGTCAACTTTTTTGAAGCCGAAATCTTTTCATGAAAATGTTCAACTTTTTGAAGCCGAAATCTTTTCATGAAAATTTTCAACTTTTTTGAAGCAGAAATCTTTTCATGAAAATCTTAGACTTTTTTGAAGTCGAAATCTTTTCATGTAAATTTTCAACTTTTTTGAAGCAGAAATCTTTTCATGAAAATGTTCAACTTTTTTGAAGTCGAAATCTTTTCATGAAAATGTTCAACTTTTTTGAAGCCGAAATCTTTTCATGAAAATGTTCAACTTTTTTGAAGCCGAAATCTTTTCATGAAAATGTTACATTTTTTTGAAGCCAAAATACTTCATGAAAATTTTCAACTTTTTTGAAGCCGAAATCTTTTCATGAAAATGTTCAACTTTTTTGAAGCCGAAATCTTTTCATGAAAATGTTACATTTTTTTGAAGCCGAAATACTTCATGAAAATTTTCAACTTTTTTGAAGCCGAGATCTTTCCATGAAAATTTTCAACTTGTTGAAAACGAAATCTTTTCATGAAAATTTTCAACTTTTTTGAAGCCGAAATGTTTTCATGAAAATGTTCCATTTTTTTCAAACCGAAATACTTCATGAAAATGGTCAACTTTTTTGAAGCCGAAATCTTTTCATGAAAATGTTCAACTTTTTTGAAGCCGAAATCTTTTCATGAAAATCTTGGACTTTTTTGAAGTCGAAATCTTTTCATGTAAATTTTCAACTTTTTTGAAACCGAAATCTTTTCATGTAAATGTTCAACTTTTTTGAAGCCGAAATCTTTTCATGAAAATGTTCAACTTTTTTGAATCCGAGATCTTTTCATGAAAATTTTCAACTTTTTGAAACCGAAATCTTTTCATGAAAATTTTCAACTTTTTGAAGCCGAAATCTTTTCATGAAAATGTTCAACTTTTTTGAAGCCGAAATCTTTTCATGAAAATGGTCAACTTTTTTGAAGCCGAAATCTTTTCATGAAAATTTTCAACTTTTTTGAAGCAGAAATCTTTTCATGAAAATGTTCAACTTTTTGAAGCCGAAATCTTTTCATGAAAATTTTCAACTTTTTTGAAGCAGAAATCTTTTCATGAAAATGTTCCATTTTTTTGAAGCCGAAATACTTCATGAAAATTTTCAACTTTTTTGAAGTCGAAATCTTTTCATGTAAATTTTCAACTTTTTTGAAGCAGAAATCTTTTCATAAAAATGTTCAACTTTTTTGAAGCCGAAATCTTTTCATGAACATGTTACATTTTTTTGAAGCCGAAATACTTCATGAAAATTTTCACTTTTTTTGAAGCCGAGATCTTTTCATGAAAATTTTCAACTTTTTTGAAGTCGAAATCTTTTCATGAAAATGGTCAACTTTTTTGAAGCCGAAATCTTTTCATGAAAATGGTCAACTTTTTTGAAGCCGAAATCTTTTCATGAAAATTTTCAACATTTTGAAGCCGAAATCTTTTCATGAAAATGGTCAACTTTTTTGAAGCCGAAATCTTTTCATGAAAATGTTACATTTTTTTGAAGCCGAAATACTTCATGAAAATGTTCAACTTTTTTGAAGCCGAGATCTTTTCATGAAAATTTTCAACTTTTTGAAATCGAAATCTTTTCATGAAAATTGTCAACTTTTTTGAAGCCGAAATCTTTTCATGAAAATGGTCAACTTTTTTGAAGCCGAAATCTTTTCATGAAAATTTTCAACTTTTTGAAGCCGAAATCTTTTCATGAAAATTTTCAACTTTTTTGAAGCCGAAATCTTTTCATGAAAATGGTCAACGTTTTTGAAGCCGAAATCTTTTCATGAAAATGGTAAACTTTTTTGAAGCCGAAATCTTTTCATGAAGATTTTCAACTTTTTTGAAGCAGAAATCTTTTCATGAAAATCTTAGACTTTTTTGAAAACGAAATCTTTTCATGAAAATTTTCAACTTTTTTGAAGCCGAAATCTTTTCATGAAAATGGTCAACTTTTTTGAAGCCGAAATCTTTTCATGAAAATGTTCAACTTTTTTGAAGCCGAGATCTTTTCATGAAAATTTTCAACTTTTTGAAACCGAATTCTTTTCATGAAAATGTTCCATTTTTTTGAAGCCGAAATACTTCATGAAAATTTTCAACTTTTTTGAAGTCGAAATCTTTTTATGTAAATTTTCAACTTTTTTGAAGCAGAAATCTTTTCATAAAAATGTTCAACTTTTTTGAAGCCGAAATCTTTTCATGAAAATGTTACATTTTTTTGAAGCCGAAATACTTCATAAAAATTTTCAACTTTTTGAAACCGAAATCTTTTCATGAAAATTTTCAACTTTTTTGAAGCCGAAATCTTTTCATGAAAATGGTCAACTTTTTTGAAGCCGAAATCTTTTCATGAAAATGGTCAACTTTTTTGAAGCCGAAATCTTTTCATGAAAATTTTCAACTTTTTGAAGCCGAAATCTTTTCATGAAAATTTTCAACTTTTTTGAAGCCGAAATCTTTTCATGAAAATCTTAGACTTTTTTGAAGTCGAAATCTTTTCATGTAAATTTTCAACTTTTTTGAAGCCGAAATCTTTTCATGAAAATGTTCAACTTTTTTGAAGCCGAGATCTTTTCATGAAAATTTTCAACTTTTTGAAACCGAAATCTTTTCATGAAAATTTTCAACTTTTTGAAACCGAAATCTTTTCATGAAAATTTTCAACTTTTTGAAGCCGAAATCTTTTCATGAAAATGTTCAACATTTTTGAAGCCGAAATCTTTTCATGAAAATGTTCCATTTTTTTCAAACCGAAATACTTCATGAAAATTTTCAACCTTTTTGAAGCCGAAATCTTTTCATGAAAATGTTCAACTTTTTTGAAGCCGAAATCTTTTCATGAAAATCTTAGACTTTTTTGAAGTCGAAATCTTTTCATGTAAATTTTCAACTTTTTTGAAACCGAAATCTTTTCATGTAAATGTTCAACTTTTTTGAAGCCGAAATCTTTTCATGAAAATGTTCAACTTTTTTGAAGCCGAGATCTTTTCATGAAAATTTTCAACTTTTTGAAACCGAAATCTTTTCATGAAAATTTTCAACTTTTTGAAGCCGAAATCTTTTCATGAAAATGTTCAACATTTTTGAAGCCGAAATCTTTTCATGAAAATTTTCAACTTTTTGAAGCCGAAATCTTTTCATGAAAATGTTCAACATTTTTGAAGCCGAAATCTTTTCATGAAAATTTTCAACTTTTTGAAGCCGAAATCTTTTCATGAAAATGTTCAACATTTTTGAAGCCGAAATCTTTTCATGAAAATGTTCAACTTTTTTGAAGCCGAAATCTTTTCATGAAAATCTTAGACTTTTTTGAAGTCGAAATCTTTTCATGTAAATTTTCAACTTTTTTGAAGCAGAAATCTTTTCATGAAAATGTTCAACTTTTTTGAAGCAGAAATCTTTTCATGAAAATGTTCCATTTTTTTGAAGCCAAAATACTTCATGAAAATTTTCAACTTTTTTGAAGTCGAAATCTTTTCATGTAAATTTTCAACTTTTTTGAAGCAGAAATCTTTTCATGAAAATGTTCAACTTTTTTGAAGCCGAAATCTTTTCATGAAAATGTTCCATTTTTTTCAAACCGAAATACTTCATGAAAATTTTCAACTTTTTTGAAGCCGAAATCTTTTCATGAAAATGTTCAACTTTTTTGAAGCCGAAATCTTTTCATCAAAATCTTAGACTTTTTTGAAGTCGAAATCTTTTCACGTAAATTTTCAACTTTTTTGAAACCGAAATCTTTTCATGTAAATGTTCAACTTTTTTGAAGCCGAAATCTTTTCATGAAAATTTTCAACTTTTTGAAGCCGAAATCTTTTCATGAAAATTTTCAACTTTTTTGAAGCAGAAATCTTTTCATGAAAATCTTAGACTTTTTTGAAGTCGAAATCTTTTCATGTAAATTTTCAACTTTTTTGAAGCAGAAATCTTTTCATGAAAATGTTCAACTTTTTTGAAGCCGAAATCTTTTCATGAAAATGTTCCATTTTTTTGAAGCCGAAATACTTCATGAAAATTTTCAACTTTTTTGAAGCCGAGATCTTTCCATGAAAATTTTCAACTTTTTGAAACCGAAATCTTTTCATGAAAATTTTCAACTTTTTTGAAGCAGAAATCTTTTCATGAAAATGTTCAACTTTTTTGAAGCCGAAATCTTTTCATGAAAATTTTCAACTTTTTTGAAGCCGAAATCTTTTCATGAAAATGGTCAACTTTTTTGAAGCCGAAATCTTTTCATGAAAATGTTACATTTTTTTGAAGCCAAAATACTTCATGAAAATTTTCAACTTTTTTGAAGCCGAAATCTTTTCATGAAAATGTTCAACTTTTTTGAAGCCGAAATCTTTTCATGAAAATGTTACATTTTTTTGAAGCCGAAATACTTCATGAAAATTTTCAACTTTTTTGAAGCCGAGATCTTTCCATGAAAATTTTCAACTTTTTGAAACCGAAATCTTTTCATGAAAATTTTCAACTTTTTTGAAGCCGAAATCTTTTCATGAAAATGGTCAACTTTTTTGAAGCCGAAATCTTTTCATGAAAATTTTCAACTTTTTGAAGCCGAAATCTTTTCATGAAAATGTTCAACTTTTTTGAAGCCGAAATCTTTTCATGAAAATGTTACATTTTTTTGAAGCCAAAATACTTCATGAAAATGTTCAACTTTTTGAAACCAAAATCTTTTCATGAAAATTTTCAACTTTTTTGAAGCTGAAATCTTTTCATGAAAATGTTACATTTTTTTGAAGCCAAAATACTTCATGAAAATTTTCAACTTTTTGAAACCAAAATCTTTTCATGAAAATTTTCAACTTTTTTGAAGCTGAAATCTTTTCATGAAAATGTTCAACTTTTTGAAGCCGAAATCTTTTCATGAAAATTTTCAACTTTTTTGAAGCAGAAATCTTTTCATGAAAATCTTAGACTTTTTTGAAGTCGAAATCTTTTCATGTAAATTTTCAACTTTTTTGAAGCAGAAATCTTTTCATGAAAATGTTACATATTTTTGAAGCCGGAATACTTCATGAAAATTTTCAACTTTTTGAAGCCGAAATCTTTTCATGAAAATGGTCAACTTTTTTGAAGCCGAAATCTTTTCATGAAAATGTTCAACTTTTTGAAGCCGAAATCTTTTCATGAAAATTTTCAACTTTTTTGAAGCAGAAATCTTTTCATGAAAATCTTAGACTTTTTTGAAGTCGAAATCTTTTCATGTAAATTTTCAACTTTTTTGAAGCAGAAATCTTTTCATGAAAATGTTCAACTTTTTTGAAGTCGAAATCTTTTCATGAAAATGTTCAACTTTTTTGAAGCCGAAATCTTTTCATGAAAATGTTCAACTTTTTTGAAGCAGAAATCTTTTCATGAAAATGTTACATATTTTTGAAGCCGGAATACTTCATGAAAATTTTCAACTTTTTGAAGCCGAAATCTTTTCATGAAAATGGTCAACTTTTTTGAAGCCGAAATCTTTTCATGAAAATGTTCAACTTTTTGAAGCCGAAATCTTTTCATGAAAATTTTCAACTTTTTTGAAGCAGAAATCTTTTCATGAAAATGTTACATTTTTTTGAAGCCGAAATACTTCATGAAAATTTTCAACTTTTTTGAAGCCGAGATCTTTCCATGAAAATTTTCAACTTGTTGAAAACGAAATCTTTTCATGAAAATTTTCAACTTTTTTGAAGCCGAAATGTTTTCATGAAAATGTTCCATTTTTTTCAAACCGAAATACTTCATGAAAATGGTCAACTTTTTTGAAGCCGAAATCTTTTCATGAAAATGTTCAACTTTTTTGAAGCCGAAATCTTTTCATGAAAATCTTAGACTTTTTTGAAGTCGAAATCTTTTCATGTAAATTTTCAACTTTTTTGAAACCGAAATCTTTTCATGTAAATGTTCAACTTTTTTGAAGCCGAAATCTTTTCATGAAAATGTTCAACTTTTTTGAATCCGAGATCTTTTCATGAAAATTTTCAACTTTTTGAAACCGAAATCTTTTCATGAAAATTTTCAACTTTTTGAAGCCGAAATCTTTTCATGAAAATGTTCAACTTTTTTGAAGCCGAAATCTTTTCATGAAAATGGTCAACTTTTTTGAAGCCGAAATCTTTTCATGAAAATTTTCAACTTTTTTGAAGCAGAAATCTTTTCATGAAAATGTTCAACTTTTTGAAGCCGAAATCTTTTCATGAAAATTTTCAACTTTTTTGAAGCAGAAATCTTTTCATGAAAATGTTCCATTTTTTTGAAGCCGAAATACTTCATGAAAATTTTCAACTTTTTTGAAGTCGAAATCTTTTCATGTAAATTTTCAACTTTTTTGAAGCAGAAATCTTTTCATAAAAATGTTCAACTTTTTTGAAGCCGAAATCTTTTCATGAACATGTTACATTTTTTTGAAGCCGAAATACTTCATGAAAATTTTCACTTTTTTTGAAGCCGAGATCTTTTCATGAAAATTTTCAACTTTTTTGAAGTCGAAATCTTTTCATGAAAATGGTCAACTTTTTTGAAGCCGAAATCTTTTCATGAAAATGGTCAACTTTTTTGAAGCCGAAATCTTTTCATGAAAATGTTACATTTTTTTGAAGCCGAAATACTTCATGAAAATGTTCAACTTTTTTGAAGCCGAGATCTTTTCATGAAAATTTTCAACTTTTTGAAATCGAAATCTTTTCATGAAAATTGTCAACTTTTTTGAAGCCGAAATCTTTTCATGAAAATGGTCAACTTTTTTGAAGCCGAAATCTTTTCATGAAAATTTTCAACTTTTTGAAGCCGAAATCTTTTCATGAAAATTTTCAACTTTTTTGAAGCCGAAATCTTTTCATGAAAATGGTCAACTTTTTTGAAGCCGAAATCTTTTCATGAAAATGGTAAACTTTTTTGAAGCCGAAATCTTTTCATGAAGATTTTCAACTTTTTTGAAGCAGAAATCTTTTCATGAAAATCTTAGACTTTTTTGAAACCGAAATCTTTTCATGAAAATTTTCAACTTTTTTGAAGCCGAAATCTTTTCATGAAAATGGTCAACTTTTTTGAAGCCGAAATCTTTTCATGAAAATGTTCAACTTTTTTGAAGCCGAGATCTTTTCATGAAAATTTTCAACTTTTTGAAACCGAATTCTTTTCATGAAAATGTTCCATTTTTTTGAAGCCGAAATACTTCATGAAAATTTTCAACTTTTTTGAAGTCGAAATCTTTTTATGTAAATTTTCAACTTTTTTGAAGCAGAAATCTTTTCATAAAAATGTTCAACTTTTTTGAAGCCGAAATCTTTTCATGAAAATGTTACATTTTTTTGAAGCCGAAATACTTCATAAAAATTTTCAACTTTTTGAAACCGAAATCTTTTCATGAAAATTTTCAACTTTTTTGAAGCCGAAATCTTTTCATGAAAATGGTCAACTTTTTTGAAGCCGAAATCTTTTCATGAAAATGGTCAACTTTTTTGAAGCCGAAATCTTTTCATGAAAATTTTCAACTTTTTGAAGCCGAAATCTTTTCATGAAAATTTTCAACTTTTTTGAAGCCGAAATCTTTTCATGAAAATCTTAGACTTTTTTGAAGTCGAAATCTTTTCATGTAAATTTTCAACTTTTTTGAAGCCGAAATCTTTTCATGAAAATGTTCAACTTTTTTGAAGCCGAGATCTTTTCATGAAAATTTTCAACTTTTTGAAACCGAAATCTTTTCATGAAAATTTTCAACTTTTTGAAACCGAAATCTTTTCATGAAAATTTTCAACTTTTTGAAGCCGAAATCTTTTCATGAAAATGTTCAACATTTTTGAAGCCGAAATCTTTTCATGAAAATGTTCCATTTTTTTCAAACCGAAATACTTCATGAAAATTTTCAACCTTTTTGAAGCCGAAATCTTTTCATGAAAATGTTCAACTTTTTTGAAGCCGAAATCTTTTCATGAAAATCTTAGACTTTTTTGAAGTCGAAATCTTTTCATGTAAATTTTCAACTTTTTTAAAACCGAAATCTTTTCATGTAAATGTTCAACTTTTTTGAAGCCGAAATCTTTTCATGAAAATGTTCAACTTTTTTGAAGCCGAGATCTTTTCATGAAAATTTTCAACTTTTTGAAACCGAAATCTTTTCATGAAAATTTTCAACTTTTTGAAGCCGAAATCTTTTCATGAAAATGTTCAACATTTTTGAAGCCGAAATCTTTTCATGAAAATTTTCAACTTTTTGAAGCCGAAATCTTTTCATGAAAATGTTCAACATTTTTGAAGCCGAAATCTTTTCATGAAAATTTTCAACTTTTTGAAGCCGAAATCTTTTCATGAAAATGTTCAACATTTTTGAAGCCGAAATCTTTTCATGAAAATGTTCAACTTTTTTGAAGCCGAAATCTTTTCATGAAAATCTTAGACTTTTTTGAAGTCGAAATCTTTTCATGTAAATTTTCAACTTTTTTGAAGCAGAAATCTTTTCATGAAAATGTTCAACTTTTTTGAAGCCGAAATCTTTTCATGAAAATGTTCCATTTTTTTGAAGCCGAAATACTTCATGAAAATTTTCAACTTTTTTGAAGTCGAAATCTTTTCATGTAAATTTTCAACTTTTTTGAAGCAGAAGTCTTTTCATGAAAATGTTCAACTTTTTTGAAGCCGAAATCTTTTCATGAAAATCTTAGACTTTTTTGAAGTCGAAATCTTTTCATGTAAATTTTCAACTTTTTTGAAACCGAAATCTTTTCATGTAAATGTTCAACTTTTTTGAAGCCGAAATCTTTTCATGAAAATGGTCAACTTTTTTGAAGCCGAAATCTTTGCATGAAAATGTTCCATTTTTTTGAAGCCGAAATACTTCATGAAAATTTTCAACTTTTTTGAAGTCGAAATCTTTTCATGTAAATTTTCAACTTTTTTGAAGCAGAAATCTTTTCATAAAAATGTTCAACTTTTTTGAAGCCGAAATCTTTTCATGAAAATGTTACATTTTTTTGAAGCCGAAATACTTCATGAAAATTTTCAACTTTTTTGAAGCAGAGATCTTTTCATGAAAATTTTCAACTTTTTGAAACCGAAATCTTTTCATGAAAATGGTCAACTTTTTTGAAGCCGAAATCTTTTCATGAAAATGGTCAACTTTTTTGAAGCCGAAATCTTTTCATGAAAATTTTCAACTTTTTGAAGCCGAAATCTTTTCATGAAAATGGTCACCTTTTTTGAAGCCGAAATCTTTTCATGAAAATGTTACATTTTTTTGAAGCCGAAATACTTCATGAAAATTTTCAACTTTTTTGAAGCCGAGATCTTTTCATGAAAATTTTCAACTTTTTGAAATCGAAATCTTTTCATGAAAATTGTCAACTTTTTGAAGCCGAAATCTTTTCATGAAAATGGTCAACTTTTTTGAAGCCGAAATCTTTTCATGAAAATTTTCAACTTTTTGAAGTCGAAATCTTTTCATGTAAATTTTCAACTTTTTTGAAACCGAAATCTTTTCATGTAAATTTTCAACTTTTTTGAAACCGAAATCTTTTCATGTAAATGTTCAACTTTTTTGAAGCCGAAATCTTTTCATGAAAATTTTCAACTTTTTGAAACTGAAATCTTTTCATGAAAATTTTCAACTTTTTGAAGCCGAAATCTTTTCATGAAAATGTTCAACATTTTTGAAGCCGAAATCTTTTCATGAAAATGGTCAACTTTTTTGAAGCCGAAATCTTTTCATGAAAATTTTCAACTTTTTGAAGCCGAAATCTTTTCATGAAAATTTTCAACTTTTTGAAGCCGAAATCTTTTCATGAAAATTTTCAACTTTTTTGAAGCAGAAATCTTTTCATGAAAATGTTCCATTTTTTTGAAGCCGAAATACTTCATGAAAATTTTCAACTTTTTTGAAGTCGAAATCTTTTCATGTAAATTTTCAACTTTTTTGAAGCAGAAATCTTTTCATAAAAATGTTCAACTTTTTTGAAGCCGAAATCTTTTCATGAAAATGTTACATTTTTTTGAAGCCGAAATACTTCATGAAAATTTTCAACTTTTTTGAAGCAGAGATCTTTTCATGAAAATTTTCAACTTTTTGAAACCGAAATCTTTTCATGAAAATGTTCAACTTTTTTGAAGCCGAAATCTTTTCATGAAAATGGTCAACTTTTTTGAAGCCGAAATCTTTTCATGAAAATTTTCAACTTTTTTGAAGCAGAAATCTTTTCATGAAAATGTTCAACTTTTTTGAAGCCGAGATCTTTTCATGAAAATTTTCAACTTTTTGAAACCGAAATCTTTTCATGAAAATTTTCAACTTTTTGAAGCCGAAATCTTTTCATGAAAATGTTCAACTTTTTTGAAGCCGAAATCTTTTCATGAAAATGGTCAACTTTTTTGAAGCCGAAATCTTTTCATGAAAATTTTCAACTTTTTTGAAGCAGAAATCTTTTCATGAAAATGTTCAACTTTTTGAAGCCGAAATCTTTTCATGAAAATTTTCAACTTTTTTGAAGCAGAAATCTTTTCATGAAAATCTTCAACTTTTTGAAGCCGAAATCTTTTCATGTAAATTTTCAACTTTTTTGAAGCAGAAATCTTTTCATGAAAATGTTCAACTTTTTTGAAGCAGAAATCTTTTCATGAAAATCTTAGACTTTTTTGAAGTCTAAATCTTTTCATGTAAATTTTCAACTTTTTTGAAGTCAAAATCTTTTCATGTAAATTTTCAACTTTTTTGAAGCAGAAATCTTTTCATGAAAATGTTCAACTTTTTTGAAGCCGAAATCTTTTCATGAAAATGTTCCATTTTTTTGAAGCCGAAATACTTCATGAAAATTTTCAACTTTTTTGAAGTCGAAATCTTTTCATGTAAATTTTCAACTTTTTTGAAGCAGAAATCTTTTCATGAAAATGTTCAACTTTTTTGAAGCCGAAATGTTTTCATGAAAATGTTCCATTTTTTTCAAACCGAAATACTTCATGAAAATGGTCAACTTTTTTGAAGCCGAAATCTTTTCATGAAAATGGTCAACTTTTTTGAAGCCGAAATCTTTTCATGAAAATTTTCAACTTTTTGAAGCCGAAATCTTTTCATGAAAATGGTCACCTTTTTTGAAGCCGAAATCTTTTCATGAAAATGTTACATTTTTTTGAAGCCGAAATACTTCATGAAAATTTTCAACTTTTTTGAAGCCGAGATCTTTTCATGAAAATTTTCAACTTTTTGAAATCGAAATCTTTTCATGAAAATTGTCAACTTTTTGAAGCCGAAATCTTTTCATGAAAATGGTCAACTTTTTTGAAGCCGAAATCTTTTCATGAAAATTTTCAACTTTTTGAAGTCGAAATCTTTTCATGTAAATTTTCAACTTTTTTGAAACCGAAATCTTTTCATGTAAATTTTCAACTTTTTTGAAACCGAAATCTTTTCATGTAAATGTTCAACTTTTTTGAAGCCGAAATCTTTTCATGAAAATTTTCAACTTTTTGAAACTGAAATCTTTTCATGAAAATTTTCAACTTTTTGAAGCCGAAATCTTTTCATGAAAATGTTCAACATTTTTGAAGCCGAAATCTTTTCATGAAAATGGTCAACTTTTTTGAAGCCGAAATCTTTTCATGAAAATTTTCAACTTTTTGAAGCCGAAATCTTTTCATGAAAATTTTCAACTTTTTGAAGCCGAAATCTTTTCATGAAAATTTTCAACTTTTTTGAAGCAGAAATCTTTTCATGAAAATGTTCCATTTTTTTGAAGCCGAAATACTTCATGAAAATTTTCAACTTTTTTGAAGTCGAAATCTTTTCATGTAAATTTTCAACTTTTTTGAAGCAGAAATCTTTTCATAAAAATGTTCAACTTTTTTGAAGCCGAAATCTTTTCATGAAAATGTTACATTTTTTTGAAGCCGAAATACTTCATGAAAATTTTCAACTTTTTTGAAGCAGAGATCTTTTCATGAAAATTTTCAACTTTTTGAAACCGAAATCTTTTCATGAAAATGTTCAACTTTTTTGAAGCCGAAATCTTTTCATGAAAATGGTCAACTTTTTTGAAGCCGAATTCTTTTCATGAAAATTTTCAACTTTTTGAAGCCGAAATCTTTTCATGAAAATGGTCAACTTTTTTGAAGCCGAAATCTTTTCATGAAAATTTTCAACTTTTTTGAAGCAGAAATCTTTTCATGAAAATTTTCAACTTTTTTGAAGCAGAAATCTTTTCATGAAAATCTTAGACTTTTTTGAAGTCGAAATCTTTTCATGTAAATTTTCAACTTTTTTGAAGCAGAAATCTTTTCATGAAAATGTTCAACTTTTTTGAAGCCGAAATCTTTTCATGAAAATGTTCCATTTTTTTGAAGCCGAAATACTTCATGAAAATGTTCAACTTTTTTGAAGCCGAAATCTTTTCATGAAAATGGTCAACTTTTTTGAAGTCGAAATCTTTTCATGAAAATTTTCAACTTTTTGAAGCCGAAATCTTTTCATGAAAATGTTCAACTTTTTTGAAGCCGAAATCTTTTCATGAAAATGTTCAACTTTTTTGAAGCCGAAATCTTTTCATGAAAATGTTACATTTTTTTGAAGCCAAAATACTTCATAAAAATGTTCAACTTTTTTGAAGCCGAAATCTTTTCATGAAAATGTTCAACTTTTTTGAAGCCGAAATCTTTTCATGAAAATGTTACATTTTTTTGAAGCCGAAATACTTCTTGAAAATTTTCAACTTTTTGAAAACAAAATCTTTTCATGAAAATTTTCAACTTTTTTGAAGCTGAAATCTTTTCATGAAAATGTTCAACTTTTTGAAGCCGAAATCTTTTCATGAAAATTTTCAATTTTTTTGAAGCAGAAATCTTTTCATGAAAATGTTCAACTTTTTTGAAGTCGAAATCTTTTCATGAAAATGTTCAACTTTTTTGAAGCCGAAATCTTTTCATGAAAATTTTCAACTTTTTTGAAGCCGAAATCTTTTCATGAAAATGGTCAACTTTTTTGAAGCCGAAATCGTTTCATGAAAATTTTCAACTTTTTGAAGCCGAAATCTTTTTATGTAAATTTTCAACTTTTTTGAAGCAGAAATCTTTTCATAAAAATGTTCAACTTTTTTGAAGCCGAAATCTTTTCATGAAAATGTTACATTTTTTTGAAGCCGAAATACTTCATAAAAATTTTCAACTTTTTGAAACCGAAATCTTTTCATGAAAATTTTCAACTTTTTTGAAGCCGAAATCTTTTCATGAAAATGGTCAACTTTTTTGAAGCAGAAATCTTTTCATGAAAATCTTAGACTTTTTTGAAGTCGAAATCTTTTCATGTAAATTTTCAACTTTTTGAAGCCGAAATCTTTTCATGAAAATTTTCAACTTTTTTGAAGCCGAAATCTTTTCATGAAAATGGTCAACTTTTTTGAAGCCAAAATCTTTTCATGAAAATGGTCAACTTTTTTGAAGCCGAAATCTTTTCATGAAAATTTTCAACTTTTTGAAGCCGAAATCTTTTCATGAAAATTTTCAACTTTTTTGAAGCCGAAATCTTTTCATGAAAATCTTAGACTTTTTTGAAGTCGAAATCTTTTCATGTAAATTTTCAACTTTTTTGAAGCCGAAATCTTTTCATGAAAATCTTAGACTTTTTTGAAGTCGAAATCTTTTCATGTAAATTTTCAACTTTTTTGAAGCAGAAATCTTTTCATGAAAATGTTCAACTTTGTTGAAGCCGAAATCTTTTCATGAAAATGTTCCATTTTTTTGAAGCCGAAATACTTCATGAAAATTTTCAACTTTTTTGAAGTCGAAATCTTTTCATGTAAATTTTCAACTTTTTTGAAGCAGAAATCTTTTCATGAAAATGTTCAACTTTTTTGAAGCCGAGATCTTTTCATGAAAATTTTCAACTTTTTGAAACCGAAATCTTTTCATGAAAATTTTCAACTTTTTGAAGCCGAAATCTTTTCATGAAAATGTTCAACTTTTTTGAAGCCGAAATCTTTTCATGAAAATGTTCAACTTTTTTGAAGCAGAAATCTTTTCATGAAAATGTTCAACTTTTTTGAAGCAGAAATCTTTTCATGAAAATCTTAGACTTTTTTGAAGTCTAAATCTTTTCATGTAAATTTTCAACTTTTTTGAAGTCAAAATCTTTTCATGTAAATTTTCAACTTTTTTGAAGCAGAAATCTTTTCATGAAAATGTTCAACTTTTTTGAAGCCGAAATCTTTTCATGAAAATGTTCCATTTTTTTGAAGCCGAAATACTTCATGAAAATTTTCAACTTTTTTGAAGTCGAAATGTTTTCATGTAAATTTTCAACTTTTTTGAAGCAGAAATCTTTTCATGAAAATGTTCAACTTTTTTGAAGCCGAAATGTTTTCATGAAAATGTTCCATTTTTTTCAAACCGAAATACTTCATGAAAATGGTCAACTTTTTTGAAGCCGAAATCTTTTCATGAAAATGGTCACCTTTTTTGAAGCCGAAATCTTTTCATGAAAATGTTACATTTTTTTGAAGCCGAAATACTTCATGAAAATTTACAACTTTTTTGAAGCCGAGATCTTTTCATGAAAATTTTCAACTTTTTGAAATCGAAATCTTTTCATGAAAATTGTCAACTTTTTGAAGCCGAAATCTTTTCATGAAAATGGTCAACTTTTTTGAAGCCGAAATCTTTTCATGAAAATTGTCAACTTTTTGAAGCCGAAATCTTTTCATGAAAATGGTCAACTTTTTTGAAGCCGAAATCTTTTCATGAAAATTTTCAACTTTTTGAAGTCGAAATCTTTTCATGTAAATTTTCAACTTTTTTGAAACCGAAATCTTTTCATGTAAATTTTCAACTTTTTTGAAACCGAAATCTTTTCATGTAAATGTTCAACTTTTTTGAAACCGAAATCTTTTCATGAAAATTTTCAACTTTTTGAAACTGAAATCTTTTCATGAAAATTTTCAACTTTTTGAAGCCGAAATCTTTTCATGAAAATGTTCAACTTTTTTGAAGCCGAAATCTTTTCATGAAAATGGTCAACTTTTTTGAAGCCGAAATCTTTTCATGAAAATTTTCAACTTTTTGAAGCCGAAATCTTTTCATGAAAATTTTCAACTTTTTGAAGCCGAAATCTTTTCATGAAAATTTTCAACTTTTTTGAAGCAGAAATCTTTTCATGAAAATGTTCCATTTTTTTGAAGCCGAAATACTTCATGAAAATTTTCAACTTTTTTGAAGTCGAAATCTTTTCATGTAAATTTTCAACTTTTTTGAAGCAGAAATCTTTTCATAAAAATGTTCAACTTTTTTGAAGCCGAAATCTTTTCATGAAAATGTTACATTTTTTTGAAGCCGAAATACTTCATGAAAATTTTCAACTTTTTTGAAGCAGAGATCTTTTCATGAAAATTTTCAACTTTTTGAAACCGAAATCTTTTCATGAAAATGTTCAACTTTTTTGAAGCCGAAATCTTTTCATGAAAATGGTCAACTTTTTTGAAGCCGAAATCTTTTCATGAAAATTTTCAACTTTTTGAAGCCGAAATCTTTTCATGAAAATGGTCAACTTTTTTGAAGCCGAAATCTTTTCATGAAAATTTTCAACTTTTTGAAGCCGAAATCTTTTCATGAAAATTTTCAACTTTTTGAAGCCGAAATCTTTTCATGAAAATTTTCAACTTTTTTGAAGCAGAAATCTTTTCATGAAAATTTTCAACTTTTTTGAAGCAGAAATCTTTTCATGAATATCTTAGACTTTTTTGAAGTCGAAATCTTTTCATGTAAATTTTCAACTTTTTTGAAGCAGAAATCTTTTCATGAAAATGTTCAACTTTTTTGAAGCCGAAATCTTTTCATGAAAATGTTCCATTTTTTTGAAGCCGAAATACTTCATGAAAATGTTCAACTTTTTTGAAGCCGAAATCTTTTCATGAAAATGGTCAACTTTTTTGAAGTCGAAATCTTTTCATGAAAATTTTCAACTTTTTGAAGCCGAAATCTTTTCATGAAAATGTTCAACTTTTTTGAAGCCGAAATCTTTTCATGAAAATGTTCAACTTTTTTGAAGCCGAAATCTTTTCATGAAAATGTTACATTTTTTTGAAGCCAAAATACTTCATAAAAATGTTCAACTTTTTTGAAGCCGAAATCTTTTCATGAAAATGTTCAACTTTTTTGAAGCCGAAATCTTTTCATGAAAATGTTACATTTTTTTGAAGCCGAAATACTTCTTGAAAATTTTCAACTTTTTGAAAACAAAATCTTTTCATGAAAATTTTCAACTTTTTTGAAGCTGAAATCTTTTCATGAAAATGTTCAACTTTTTGAAGCCGAAATCTTTTCATGAAAATTTTCAATTTTTTTGAAGCAGAAATCTTTTCATGAAAATGTTCAACTTTTTTGAAGTCGAAATCTTTTCATGAAAATGTTCAACTTTTTTGAAGCCGAAATCTTTTCATGAAAATTTTCAACTTTTTTGAAGCCGAAATCTTTTCATGAAAATGGTCAACTTTTTTGAAGCCGAAATCGTTTCATGAAAATTTTCAACTTTTTGAAGCCGAAATCTTTTTATGTAAATTTTCAACTTTTTTGAAGCAGAAATCTTTTCATAAAAATGTTCAACTTTTTTGAAGCAGAAATCTTTTCATGAAAATTTTCAACTTTTTTGAAGCCGAAATCTTTTCATGAAAATGGTCAACTTTTTTGAAGCAGAAATCTTTTCATGAAAATCTTAGACTTTTTTGAAGTCGAAATCTTTTCATGTAAATTTTCAACTTTTTGAAGCCGAAATCTTTTCATGAAAATTTTCAACTTTTTTGAAGCCGAAATCTTTTCATGAAAATGGTCAACTTTTTTGAAGCCAAAATCTTTTCATGAAAATGGTCAACTTTTTTGAAGCCGAAATCTTTTCATGAAAATTTTCAACTTTTTGAAGCCGAAATCTTTTCATGAAAATTTTCAACTTTTTTGAAGCCGAAATCTTTTCATGAAAATCTTAGACTTTTTTGAAGTCGAAATCTTTTCATGTAAATTTTCAACTTTTTTGAAGCCGAAATCTTTTCATGAAAATCTTAGACTTTTTTGAAGTCGAAATCTTTTCATGTAAATTTTCAACTTTTTTGAAGCAGAAATCTTTTCATGAAAATGTTCAACTTTGTTGAAGCCGAAATCTTTTCATGAAAATGTTCCATTTTTTTGAAGCCGAAATACTTCATGAAAATTTTCAACTTTTTTGAAGTCGAAATCTTTTCATGTAAATTTTCAACTTTTTTGAAGCAGAAATCTTTTCATGAAAATGTTCAACTTTTTTGAAGCCGAGATCTTTTCATGAAAATTTTCAACTTTTTGAAACCGAAATCTTTTCATGAAAATTTTCAACTTTTTGAAGCCGAAATCTTTTCATGAAAATGTTCAACTTTTTTGAAGCCGAAATCTTTTCATGAAAATGGTCAACTTTTTTGAAGCCGAAATCTTTTCATGAAAATTTTCAACTTTTTTGAAGCAGAAATCTTTTCATGAAAATGTTCAACTTTTTGAAGCCGAAATCTTTTCATGAAAATTTTCAACTTTTTTGAAGCAGAAATCTTTTCATGAAAATCTTCAACTTTTTGAAGCCGAAATCTTTTCATGTAAATTTTCAACTTTTTTGAAGCAGAAATCTTTTCATGAAAATGTTCAACTTTTTTGAAGCAGAAATCTTTTCATGAAAATCTTAGACTTTTTTGAAGTCTAAATCTTTTCATGTAAATTTTCAACTTTTTTGAAGTCAAAATCTTTTCATGTAAATTTTCAACTTTTTTGAAGCAGAAATCTTTTCATGAAAATGTTCAACTTTTTTGAAGCCGAAATCTTTTCATGAAAATGTTCCATTTTTTTGAAGCCGAAATACTTCATGAAAATTTTCAACTTTTTTGAAGTCGAAATCTTTTCATGAAAATTTTCAACTTTTTTGAAGAAGAAATCTTTTCATGAAAATGTTCAACTTTTTTGAAGCCGAAATGTTTTCATGAAAATGTTCCATTTTTTTCAAACCGAAATACTTCATGAAAATGGTCAACTTTTTTGAAGCCGAAATCTTTTCATGAAAATGTTCAACTTTTTTGAAGCCGAAATCTTTTCATGAAAATCTTAGACTTTTTTGAAGTCGAAATCTTTTCATGTAAATTTTCAACTTTTTTGAAACCGAAATCTTTTCATGTAAATGTTCAACTTTTTTGAAGCCGAAATCTTTTCATGAAAATGTTCAACTTTTTTGAATCCGAGATCTTTTCATGAAAATTTTCAACTTTTTGAAACCGAAATCTTTTCATGAAAATTTTCAACTTTTTTTAGCCGAAATCTTTTCATGAAAATGTTCAACTTTTTTGAAGCCGAAATCTTTTCATGAAAATGGTCAACTTTTTTGAAGCCGAAATCTTTTCATGAAAATTTTCAACTTTTTTGAAGCAGAAATCTTTTCATGAAAATGTTCAACTTTTTGAAGCCGAAATCTTTTCATGAAAATTTTCAACTTTTTTGAAGCAGAAATCTTTTCATGAAAATGTTCCATTTTTTTGAAGCCGAAATACTTCATGAAAATTTTCAACTTTTTTGAAGTCGAAATCTTTTCATGTAAATTTTCAACTTTTTTGAAGCAGAAATCTTTTCATAAAAATGTTCAACTTTTTTGAAGCCGAAATCTTTTCATGAACATGTTACATTTTTTTGAAGCCGAAATACTTCATGAAAATTTACACTTTTTTTGAAGCCGAGATCTTTTCATGAAAATTTTCAACTTTTTTGAAGTCGAAATCTTTTCATGAAAATGGTCAACTTTTTTGAAGCCGAAATCTTTTCATGAAAATGTTCAACTTTTTTGAAGCCGAAATCTTTTCATGAAAATTTTCAACTTTTTGAAGCCGAAATCTTTTCATGAAAATTTTCAACTTTTTTGAAGCAGAAATCTTTTCATGAAAATCTTAGACTTTTTTGAAGTCGAAATCTTTTCATGTAAATTTTCAACTTTTTTGAAGCAGAAATCTTTTCATGAAAATTTTCAACTTTTTTGAAGCCGAAATCTTTTCATGAAAATGTTCCATTTTTTTGAAGCCGAAATACTTCATGAAAATTTTCAACTTTTTTGAAGTCGAAATCTTTTCATAAAAATGTTCAACTTTTTTGAAGCAGAAATCTTTTCATGAAAATGTTCAACTTTTTTGAAGCCGAGATCTTTTCATGAAAATTTTCAACTTTTTGAAACCGAAATCTTTTCATGAAAATTTTCAACTTTTTGAAGCCGAAATCTTTTCATGAAAATGTTCAACTTTTTTGAAGCCGAAATCTTTTCATGAAAATGGTCAACTTTTTTGAAGCCGAAATCTTTTCATGAAAATTTTCAACTTTTTTGAAGCAGAAATCTTTTCATGAAAATGTTCAACTTTTTGAAGCCGAAATCTTTTCATGAAAATTTTCAACTTTTTTGAAGCAGAAATCTTTTCATGAAAATTTTCAACTTTTTTGAAGCAGAAATCTTTTCATGAAAATCTTAGACTTTTTTGAAGTCGAAATCTTTTCATGTAAATTTTCAACTTTTTTGAAGCAGAAATCTTTTCATGAAAATGTTCCATTTTTTTGAAGCCGAAATCTTTTCATGAAAATGGTCAACTTTTTTGAAGCCGAAATCTTTTCATGAAAATTTTCAACATTTTGAAGCCGAAATCTTTTCATGAAAATGGTCAACTTTTTTGAAGCCGAAATCTTTTCATGAAAATGTTACATTTTTTTGAAGCCGAAATACTTCATGAAAATGTTCAACTTTTTTGAAGCCGAGATCTTTTCATGAAAATTTTCAACTTTTTGAAATCGAAATCTTTTCATGAAAATTGTCAACTTTTTTGAAGCCGAAATCTTTTCATGAAAATGGTCAACTTTTTTGAAGCCGAAATCTTTTCATGAAAATTTTCAACTTTTTGAAGCCGAAATCTTTTCATGAAAATTTTCAACTTTTTTGAAGCCGAAATCTTTTCATGAAAATGGTCAACTTTTTTGAAGCCGAAATCTTTTCATGAAAATGGTCAACTTTTTTGAAGCCGAAATCTTTTCATGAAGATTTTCAACTTTTTTGAAGCAGAAATCTTTTCATGAAAATCTTAGACTTTTTTGAAGTCGAAATCTTTTCATGTAAATTTTCAACTTTTTTGAAGCAGAAGTCTTTTCATGAAAATGTTCAACTTTTTTGAAGCCGAAATACTTCATGAAAATTTTCAACTTTTTTGAAGTCGAAATCTTTTCATGTAAATTTTCAACTTTTTTGAAGCAGAAATCTTTTCATGAAAATGGTCAACTTTTTTGAAGCCGAAATCTTTTCATGAAAATTTTCAACTTTTTTGAAGCAGAAATCTTTTCATGAAAATGTTCAACTTTTTGAAGCCGAAATCTTTTCATGAAAATTTTCAACTTTTTTGAAGCAGAAATCTTTTCATGAAAATGTTCCATTTTTTTGAAGCCGAAATACTTCATGAAAATTTTCAACTTTTTTGAAGTCGAAATCTTTTCATGTAAATTTTCAACTTTTTTGAAGCAGAAATCTTTTCATAAAAATGTTCAACTTTTTTGAAGCCGAAATCTTTTCATGAACATGTTACATTTTTTTGAAGCCGAAATACTTCATGAAAATTTACACTTTTTTTGAAGCCGAGATCTTTTCATGAAAATTTTCAACTTTTTTGAAGTCGAAATCTTTTCATGAAAATGGTCAACTTTTTTGAAGCCGAAATCTTTTCATGAAAATGTTCAACTTTTTTGAAGCCGAAATCTTTTCATGAAAATTTTCAACTTTTTGAAGCCGAAATCTTTTCATGAAAATTTTCAACTTTTTTGAAGCAGAAATCTTTTCATGAAAATCTTAGACTTTTTTGAAGTCGAAATCTTTTCATGTAAATTTTCAACTTTTTTGAAGCAGAAATCTTTTCATGAAAATTTTCAACTTTTTTGAAGCCGAAATCTTTTCATGAAAATGTTCCATTTTTTTGAAGCCGAAATACTTCATGAAAATTTTCAACTTTTTTGAAGTCGAAATCTTTTCATAAAAATGTTCAACTTTTTTGAAGCAGAAATCTTTTCATGAAAATGTTCAACTTTTTTGAAGCCGAGATCTTTTCATGAAAATTTTCAACTTTTTGAAACCGAAATCTTTTCATGAAAATTTTCAACTTTTTGAAGCCGAAATCTTTTCATGAAAATGTTCAACTTTTTTGAAGCCGAAATCTTTTCATGAAAATGGTCAACTTTTTTGAAGCCGAAATCTTTTCATGAAAATTTTCAACTTTTTTGAAGCAGAAATCTTTTCATGAAAATGTTCAACTTTTTGAAGCCGAAATCTTTTCATGAAAATTTTCAACTTTTTTGAAGCAGAAATCTTTTCATGAAAATTTTCAACTTTTTTGAAGCAGAAATCTTTTCATGAAAATCTTAGACTTTTTTGAAGTCGAAATCTTTTCATGTAAATTTTCAACTTTTTTGAAGCAGAAATCTTTTCATGAAAATGTTCCATTTTTTTGAAGCCGAAATCTTTTCATGAAAATGGTCAACTTTTTTGAAGCCGAAATCTTTTCATGAAAATTTTCAACATTTTGAAGCCGAAATCTTTTCATGAAAATGGTCAACTTTTTTGAAGCCGAAATCTTTTCATGAAAATGTTACATTTTTTTGAAGCCGAAATACTTCATGAAAATGTTCAACTTTTTTGAAGCCGAGATCTTTTCATGAAAATTTTCAACTTTTTGAAATCGAAATCTTTTCATGAAAATTGTCAACTTTTTTGAAGCCGAAATCTTTTCATGAAAATGGTCAACTTTTTTGAAGCCGAAATCTTTTCATGAAAATTTTCAACTTTTTGAAGCCGAAATCTTTTCATGAAAATTTTCAACTTTTTTGAAGCCGAAATCTTTTCATGAAAATGGTCAACTTTTTTGAAGCCGAAATCTTTTCATGAAAATGGTCAACTTTTTTGAAGCCGAAATCTTTTCATGAAGATTTTCAACTTTTTTGAAGCAGAAATCTTTTCATGAAAATCTTAGACTTTTTTGAAGTCGAAATCTTTTCATGTAAATTTTCAACTTTTTTGAAGCAGAAGTCTTTTCATGAAAATGTTCAACTTTTTTGAAGCCGAAATACTTCATGAAAATTTTCAACTTTTTTGAAGTCGAAATCTTTTCATGTAAATTTTCAACTTTTTTGAAGCAGAAATCTTTTCATGAAAATTTTCAACTTTTTTGAAGCCGAAATCTTTTCATGAAAATGTTCCATTTTTTTGAAGCCGAAATACTTCATGAAAATTTTCAACTTTTTTGAAGTCGAAATCTTTTCATGTAAATTTTCAACTTTTTTGAAGCAGAAATCTTTTCATGAAAATGTTCAACTTTTTTGAAGCCGAGATCTTTTCATGAAAATTTTCAACTTTTTGAAACCGAAATCTTTTCATGAAAATTTTCAACTTTTTGAAGCCGAAATCTTTTCATGAAAATGTTCAACTTTTTTGAAGCCGAAATCTTTTCATGAAAATGGTCAACTTTTTTGAAGCCGAAATCTTTTCATGAAAATTTTCAACTTTTTTGAAGCAGAAATCTTTTCATGAAAATGTTCAACTTTTTGAAGCCGAAATCTTTTCATGAAAATTTTCAACTTTTTTGAAGCCGAAATCTTTTCATGAAAATTTTCAACTTTTTTGAAGCAGAAATCTTTTCATGAAAATCTTAGACTTTTTTGAAGTCGAAATCTTTTCATGTAAATTTTCAACTTTTTTGAAGCAGAAATCTTTTCATGAAAATGTTCCATTTTTTTGAAGCCGAAATCTTTTCATGAAAATGGTCAACTTTTTTGAAGCCGAAATCTTTTCATGAAAATTTTCAACATTTTGAAGCCGAAATCTTTTCATGAAAATGGTCAACTTTTTTGAAGCCGAAATCTTTTCATGAAAATGTTACATTTTTTTGAAGCCGAAATACTTCATGAAAATGTTCAACTTTTTTGAAGCCGAGATCTTTTCATGAAAATTTTCAACTTTTTGAAATCGAAATCTTTTCATGAAAATTGTCAACTTTTTTGAAGCCGAAATCTTTTCATGAAAATGGTCAACTTTTTTGAAGCCGAAATCTTTTCATGAAAATTTTCAACTTTTTGAAGCCGAAATCTTTTCATGAAAATTTTCAACTTTTTTGAAGCCGAAATCTTTTCATGAAAATGGTCAACTTTTTTGAAGCCGAAATCTTTTCATGAAAATGGTCAACTTTTTTGAAGCCGAAATCTTTTCATGAAGATTTTCAACTTTTTTGAAGCAGAAATCTTTTCATGAAAATCTTAGACTTTTTTGAAGTCGAAATCTTTTCATGTAAATTTTCAACTTTTTTGAAGCAGAAGTCTTTTCATGAAAATGTTCAACTTTTTTGAAGCCGAAATACTTCATGAAAATTTTCAACTTTTTTGAAGTCGAAATCTTTTCATGTAAATTTTCAACTTTTTTGAAGCAGAAAACTTTTCATAAAAATGTTCAACTTTTTTGAAGCCGAAATCTTTTCATGAAAATGTTACATTTTTTTGAAGCCGAAATACTTCATGAAAATTTTCAACTTTTTTGAAGCAGAGATCTTTTCATGAAAATTTTCAACTTTTTGAAACGGAAATCTTTTCATGAAAATGGTCAACTTTTTTGAAGCCGAAATCTTTTCATGAAAATTTTCAACTTTTTGAAGCCGAAATCTTTTCATGAAAATGGTCAACTTTTTTGAAGCCGAGATCTTTTCATGAAAATTTTCAACTTTTTGAAGCCGAAATCTTTTCATGAAAATTTTCAACTTTTTTGAAGCCGAAATCTTTTCATGAAAATGTTCAACTTTTTTGAAGCCGAAATCTTTTCATGAAAATGGTCAACTTTTTTAAAGCCGAAATCTTTTCATGAAAATTTTCAACTTTTTGAAGCCGAAATCTTTTCATGAAAATTTTCAACTTTTTTGAAGCAGAAATCTTTTCATGAAAATCTTAGACTTTTTTGAAGTCGAAATCTTTTCATGTAAATTTTCAAATTTTTTGAAGCAGAAATCTTTTCATGAAAATGTTCAACTTTTTTGAAGCCGAAATCTTTTCATAAAAATTTTCAACTTTTTTGAAGTCGAAATCTTTTCATGAAAATTTTCAACTTTTTGAAGCCGAAATCTTTTCATGAAAATGTTCAACTTTTTTGAAGCAGAAATCTTTTCATGAAAATGTTCCATTTTTTTGAAGCCGAAATACTTCATGAAAATTTTCAACTTTTTTGAAGTCGAAATCTTTTTATGTAAATTTTCAACTTTTTTGAAGCAGAAATCTTTTCATAAAAATGTTCAACTTTTTTGAAGCCGAAATCTTTTCATGAAAATGTTACATTTTTTTGAAGCCGAAATACTTCATAAAAATTTTCAACTTTTTGAAACCGAAATCTTTTCATGAAAATTTTCAACTTTTTTGAAGCCGAAATCTTTTCATGAAAATGGTCAACTTTTTTGAAGCCGAAATCTTTTCATGAAAATGTTCAACTTTTTTGAAAGCCGAGATCTTTTCATGAAAATTTTCAACTTTTTGAAACCGAATTCTTTTCATGAAAATTTTCAACTTTTTTGAAGCCGAAATCTTTTCATGAAAATGGTCAACTTTTTTGAAGCAGAAATCTTTTCATGAAAATCTTAGACTTTTTTGAAGTCTAAATCTTTTCATGTAAATTTTCAACTTTTTGAAGCCGAAATCTTTTCATGAAAATTTTCAACTTTTTTGAAGCCGAAATCTTTTCATGAAAATGGTCAACTTTTTTGAAGCCGAAATCTTTTCATGAAAATGGTCAACTTTTTTGAAGCCGAAATCTTTTCATGAAAATTTTCAACTTTTTGAAGCAGAAATCTTTTCATGAAAATGTTCCATTTTTTTGAAGCCGAAATACTTCATGAAAATTTTCAACTTTTTTGAAGTCGAAATCTTTTTATGTAAATTTTCAACTTTTTTGAAGCAGAAATCTTTTCATAAAAATGTTCAACTTTTTTGAAGCCGAAATCTTTTCATGAAAATGTTCAACTTTTTTGAAGCCGAAATCTTTTCATGAAAATTTTCAACTTTTTTGAAGCAGAAATCTTTTCATGAAAATGTTCAACTTTTTGAAGCCGAAATCTTTTCATGAAAATGTTCAACATTTTTGAAGCCGAAATCTTTTCATGAAAATGTTCCATTTTTTTCAAACCGAAATACTTCATGAAAATTTTCAACCTTTTTGAAGCCGAAATCTTTTCATGAAAATGTTCAACTTTTTTGAAGCCGAAATCTTTTCATGAAAATCTTAGACTTTTTTGAAGTCGAAATCTTTTCATGTAAATTTTCAACTTTTTTGAAACCGAAATCTTTTCATGTAAATGTTCAACTTTTTTGAAGCCGAAATCTTTTCATGAAAATGTTCAACTTTTTTGAAGCCGAGATCTTTTCATGAAAATTTTCAACTTTTTGAAACCGAAATCTTTTCATGAAAATTTTCAACTTTTTGAAGCCGAAATCTTTTCATGAAAATGTTCAACTTTTTTGAAGCCGAAATCTTTTCATGAAAATTTTCAACTTTTTGAAGCCGAAATCTTTTCATGAAAATTTTCAACTTTTTTGAAGCAGAAATCTTTTCATGAAAATGTTCCATTTTTTTGAAGCCGAAATACTTCATGAAAATTTTCAACTTTTTTGAAGTCGAAATCTTTTCATGTAAATTTTCAACTTTTTTGAAGCAGAAGTCTTTTCATGAAAATCTTAGACTTTTTTGAAGTCGAAATCTTTTCATGTAAATTTTCAACTTTTTTGAAACCGAAATCTTTTCATGTAAATGTTCAACTTTTTTGAAGCCGAAATCTTTTCATGAAAATGTTCAACATTTTTGAAGCCGAAATCTTTTCATGAAAATGGTCAACTTTTTTGAAGCCGAAATCTTTTCATGAAAATTTTCAACTTTTTGAAGCCGAAATCTTTTCATGAAAATTTTAAACTTTTTGAAGCCGAAATCTTTTCATGAAAATTTTCAACTTTTTTGAAGCAGAAATCTTTTCATGAAAATGTTCCATTTTTTTGAAGCCGAAATACTTCATGAAAATTTTCAACTTTTTTGAAGTCGAAATCTTTTCATGTAAATTTTCAACTTTTTTGAAGCAGAAATCTTTTCATAAAAATGTTCAACTTTTTTGAAGCCGAAATCTTTTCATGAAAATGTTACATTTTTTTGAAGCCGAAATACTTCATGAAAATTTTCAACTTTTTTGAAGCAGAGATCTTTTCATGAAAATTTTCAACTTTTTGAAACCGAAATCTTTTCATGAAAATGTTCAACTTTTTTGAAGCCGAAATCTTTTCATGAAAATGGTCAACTTTTTTGAAGCCGAAATCTTTTCATGAAAATTTTCAACTTTTTGAAGCCGAAATCTTTTCATGAAAATGGTCAACTTTTTTGAAGCCGAAATCTTTTCATGAAAATTTTCAACTTTTTGAAGCCGAAATCTTTTCATGAAAATTTTCAACTTTTTGAAGCCGAAATCTTTTCATGAAAATTTTCAACTTTTTTGAAGCAGAAATCTTTTCATGAAAATTTTCAACTTTTTTGAAGCAGAAATCTTTTCATGAAAATCTTAGACTTTTTTGAAGTCGAAATCTTTTCATGTAAATTTTCAACTTTTTTGAAGCAGAAATCTTTTCATGAAAATGTTCAACTTTTTTGAAGCCGAAATCTTTTCATGAAAATGTTCCATTTTTTTGAAGCCGAAATACTTCATGAAAATGTTCAACTTTTTTGAAGCCGAAATCTTTTCATGAAAATGGTCAACTTTTTTGAAGTCGAAATCTTTTCATGAAAATTTTCAACTTTTTGAAGCCGAAATCTTTTCATGAAAATGTTCAACTTTTTTGAAGCCGAAATCTTTTCATGAAAATGTTCAACTTTTTTGAAGCCGAAATCTTTTCATGAAAATGTTACATTTTTTTGAAGCCAAAATACTTCATAAAAATGTTCAACTTTTTTGAAGCAGAAATCTTTTCATGAAAATGTTCAACTTTTTTGAAGCCGAAATCTTTTCATGAAAATGTTACATTTTTTTGAAGCCGAAATACTTCATGAAAATTTTCAACTTTTTTGAAGCAGAGATCTTTTCATGAAAATTTTCAACTTTTTGAAACCGAAATCTTTTCATGAAAATGGTCAACTTTTTTGAAGCCGAAATCTTTTCATGAAAATTGTCAACTTTTTTGAAGCCGAAATCTTTTCATGAAAATTTTCAACTTTTTGAAGCCGAAATCTTTTCATGAAAATGGTCAACTTTTTTGAAGCCGAAATCTTTTCATGAAAATGTTACATTTTTTTGAAGCCGAAATACTTCATGAAAATTTTCAACTTTTTTGAAGTCGAAATCTTTTTATGTAAATTTTCAACTTTTTTGAAGCAGAAATCTTTTCATAAAAATGTTCAACTTTTTTGAAGCCGAAATCTTTTCATGAAAATGTTACATTTTTTTGAAGCCGAAATACTTCATAAAAATTTTCAACTTTTTGAAACCGAAATCTTTTCATGAAAATTTTCAACTTTTTTGAAGCCGAAATCTTTTCATGAAAATGGTCAACTTTTTTGAAGTCGAAATCTTTTTATGTAAATTTTCAACTTTTTTGAAGCAGAAATCTTTTCATAAAAATGTTCAACTTTTTTGAAGCCGAAATCTTTTCATGAAAATGTTACATTTTTTTGAAGCCGAAATACTTCATAAAAATTTTCAACCTTTTGAAACCGAAATCTTTTCATGAAAATTTTCAACTTTTTTGAAGCCGAAATCTTTTCATGAAAATGGTCAACTTTTTTGAAGCCGAAATCTTTTCATGAAAATTTTCAACTTTTTTGAAGCCGAAATCTTTTCATGAAAATGGTCAACTTTTTTGAAGCCGAAATCGTTTCATGAAAATTTTCAACTTTTTGAAGCCGAAATCTTTTTATGTAAATTTTCAACTTTTTTGAAGCAGAAATCTTTTCATAAAAATGTTCAACTTTTTTGAAGCCGAAATCTTTTCATGAAAATGTTACATTTTTTTGAAGCCGAAATACTTCATAAAAATTTTCAACTTTTTGAAACCGAAATCTTTTCATGAAAATTTTCAACTTTTTTGAAGCCGAAATCTTTTCATGAAAATGGTCAACTTTTTTGAAGCCAAAATCTTTTCATGAAAATGGTCAACTTTTTTGAAGCCGAAATCTTTTCATGAAAATGGTCAACTTTTTTGAAGTCGAAATCTTTTCATGAAAATTTTCAACTTTTTGAAGCCGAAATCTTTTCATGAAAATGTTCAACTTTTTTGAAGCCGAAATCTTTTCATGAAAATGTTCAACTTTTTTGAAGCCGAAATCTTTTCATGAAAATGTTACATTTTTTTGAAGCCAAAATACTTCATAAAAATGTTCAACTTTTTTGAAGCCGAAATCTTTTCATGAAAATGTTCAACTTTTTTGAAGCCGAAATCTTTTCATGAAAATGTTACATTTTTTTGAAGCCGAAATACTTCATGAAAATTTTCAACTTTTTGAAACCAAAATCTTTTCATGAAAATTTTCAACTTTTTTGAAGCTGAAATCTTTTCATGAAAATGTTCAACTTTTTGAAGCCGAAATCTTTTCATGAAAATTTTCAATTTTTTTGAAGCAGAAATCTTTTCATGAAAATGTTCAACTTTTTTGAAGTCGAAATCTTTTCATGAAAATGTTCAACTTTTTTGAAGCCGAAATCTTTTCATGAAAATTTTCAACTTTTTTGAAGCCGAAATCTTTTCATGAAAATGGTCAACTTTTTTGAAGCCGAAATCGTTTCATGAAAATTTTCAACTTTTTGAAGCCGAAATCTTTTTATGTAAATTTTCAACTTTTTTGAAGCAGAAATCTTTTCATAAAAATGTTCAACTTTTTTGAAGCCGAAATCTTTTCATGAAAATGTTACATTTTTTTGAAGCCGAAATACTTCATAAAAATTTTCAACTTTTTGAAACCGAAATCTTTTCATGAAAATTTTCAACTTTTTTGAAGCCGAAATCTTTTCATGAAAATGGTCAACTTTTTTGAAGCAGAAATCTTTTCATGAAAATCTTAGACTTTTTTGAAGTCGAAATCTTTTCATGTAAATTTTCAATTTTTTGAAGCCGAAATCTTTTCATGAAAATTTTCAACTTTTTTGAAGCCGAAATCTTTTCATGAAAATGGTCAACTTTTTTGAAGCCAAAATCTTTTCATGAAAATGGTCAACTTTTTTGAAGCCGAAATCTTTTCATGAAAATTTTCAACTTTTTGAAGCCGAAATCTTTTCATGAAAATTTTCAACTTTTTTGAAGCCGAAATCTTTTCATGAAAATCTTAGACTTTTTTGAAGTCGAAATCTTTTCATGTAAATTTTCAACTTTTTTGAAGCCGAAATCTTTTCATGAAAATCTTAGACTTTTTTGAAGTCGAAATCTTTTCATGTAAATTTTCAACTTTTTTGAAGCAGAAATCTTTTCATGAAAATGTTCAACTTTGTTGAAGCCGAAATCTTTTCATAAAAATGTTCAACTTTTTTGAAGCCGAAATCTTTTCATGAAAATGTTCAACTTTTTTGAAGCCGAAATCTTTTCATGAAAATTTTCAACTTTTTTGAAGCAGAAATCTTTTCATGAAAATGTTCAACTTTTTGAAGCCGAAATCTTTTCATGAAAATGTTCAACATTTTTGAAGCCGAAATCTTTTCATGAAAATGTTCCATTTTTTTCAAACCGAAATACTTCATGAAAATTTTCAACCTTTTTGAAGCCGAAATCTTTTCATGAAAATGTTCAACTTTTTTGAAGCCGAAATCTTTTCATGAAAATCTTAGACTTTTTTGAAGTCGAAATCTTTTCATGTAAATTTTCAACTTTTTTGAAACCGAAATCTTTTCATGTAAATGTTCAACTTTTTTGAAGCCGAAATCTTTTCATGAAAATGTTCAACTTTTTTGAAGCCGAGATCTTTTCATGAAAATTTTCAACTTTTTGAAACCGAAATCTTTTCATGAAAATTTTCAACTTTTTGAAGCCGAAATCTTTTCATGAAAATGTTCAACTTTTTTGAAGCCGAAATCTTTTCATGAAAATTTTCAACTTTTTGAAGCCGAAATCTTTTCATGAAAATTTTCAACTTTTTTGAAGCAGAAATCTTTTCATGAAAATGTTCCATTTTTTTGAAGCCGAAATACTTCATGAAAATTTTCAACTTTTTTGAAGTCGAAATCTTTTCATGTAAATTTTCAACTTTTTTGAAGCAGAAGTCTTTTCATGAAAATCTTAGACTTTTTTGAAGTCGAAATCTTTTCATGTAAATTTTCAACTTTTTTGAAACCGAAATCTTTTCATGTAAATGTTCAACTTTTTTGAAGCCGAAATCTTTTCATGAAAATGTTCAACATTTTTGAAGCCGAAATCTTTTCATGAAAATGGTCAACTTTTTTGAAGCCGAAATCTTTTCATGAAAATTTTCAACTTTTTGAAGCCGAAATCTTTTCATGAAAATTTTAAACTTTTTGAAGCCGAAATCTTTTCATGAAAATTTTCAACTTTTTTGAAGCAGAAATCTTTTCATGAAAATGTTCCATTTTTTTGAAGCCGAAATACTTCATGAAAATTTTCAACTTTTTTGAAGTCGAAATCTTTTCATGTAAATTTTCAACTTTTTTGAAGCAGAAATCTTTTCATAAAAATGTTCAACTTTTTTGAAGCCGAAATCTTTTCATGAAAATGTTACATTTTTTTGAAGCCGAAATACTTCATGAAAATTTTCAACTTTTTTGAAGCAGAGATCTTTTCATGAAAATTTTCAACTTTTTGAAACCGAAATCTTTTCATGAAAATGTTCAACTTTTTTGAAGCCGAAATCTTTTCATGAAAATGGTCAACTTTTTTGAAGCCGAAATCTTTTCATGAAAATTTTCAACTTTTTGAAGCCGAAATCTTTTCATGAAAATGGTCAACTTTTTTGAAGCCGAAATCTTTTCATGAAAATTTTCAACTTTTTGAAGCCGAAATCTTTTCATGAAAATTTTCAACTTTTTGAAGCCGAAATCTTTTCATGAAAATTTTCAACTTTTTTGAAGCAGAAATCTTTTCATGAAAATTTTCAACTTTTTTGAAGCAGAAATCTTTTCATGAAAATCTTAGACTTTTTTGAAGTCGAAATCTTTTCATGTAAATTTTCAACTTTTTTGAAGCAGAAATCTTTTCATGAAAATGTTCAACTTTTTTGAAGCCGAAATCTTTTCATGAAAATGTTCCATTTTTTTGAAGCCGAAATACTTCATGAAAATGTTCAACTTTTTTGAAGCCGAAATCTTTTCATGAAAATGGTCAACTTTTTTGAAGTCGAAATCTTTTCATGAAAATTTTCAACTTTTTGAAGCCGAAATCTTTTCATGAAAATGTTCAACTTTTTTGAAGCCGAAATCTTTTCATGAAAATGTTCAACTTTTTTGAAGCCGAAATCTTTTCATGAAAATGTTACATTTTTTTGAAGCCAAAATACTTCATAAAAATGTTCAACTTTTTTGAAGCAGAAATCTTTTCATGAAAATGTTCAACTTTTTGAAGCCGAAATCTTTTCATGAAAATGTTCAACTTTTTTGAAGCAGAAATCTTTTCATGAAAATGTTCCATTTTTTTGAAGCCGAAATACTTCATGAAAATTTTCAACTTTTTGAAACCAAAATCTTTTCATGAAAATTTTCAACTTTTTTGAAGCTGAAATCTTTTCATGAAAATGTTCAACTTTTTGAAGCCGAAATCTTTTCATGAAAATTTTCAATTTTTTTGAAGCAGAAATCTTTTCATGAAAATGTTCAACTTTTTTGAAGTCGAAATCTTTTCATGAAAATGTTCAACTTTTTTGAAGCCGAAATCTTTTCATGAAAATTTTCAACTTTTTTGAAGCCGAAATCTTTTCATGAAAATGGTCAACTTTTTTGAAGCCGAAATCGTTTCATGAAAATTTTCAACTTTTTGAAGCCGAAATCTTTTTATGTAAATTTTCAACTTTTTTGAAGCAGAAATCTTTTCATAAAAATGTTCAACTTTTTTGAAGCCGAAATCTTTTCATGAAAATGTTACATTTTTTTGAAGCCGAAATACTTCATAAAAATTTTCAACTTTTTGAAACCGAAATCTTTTCATGAAAATTTTCAACTTTTTTGAAGCCGAAATCTTTTCATGAAAATGGTCAACTTTTTTGAAGCAGAAATCTTTTCATGAAAATCTTAGACTTTTTTGAAGTCGAAATCTTTTCATGTAAATTTTCAACTTTTTGAAGCCGAAATCTTTTCATGAAAATTTTCAACTTTTTTGAAGCCGAAATCTTTTCATGAAAATGGTCAACTTTTTTGAAGCCAAAATCTTTTCATGAAAATGGTCAACTTTTTTGAAGCCGAAATCTTTTCATGAAAATTTTCAACTTTTTGAAGCCGAAATCTTTTCATGAAAATTTTCAACTTTTTTGAAGCCGAAATCTTTTCATGAAAATCTTAGACTTTTTTGAAGTCGAAATCTTTTCATGTAAATTTTCAACTTTTTTGAAGCCGAAATCTTTTCATGAAAATCTTAGACTTTTTTGAAGTCGAAATCTTTTCATGTAAATTTTCAACTTTTTTGAAGCAGAAATCTTTTCATGAAAATGTTCAACTTTGTTGAAGCCGAAATCTTTTCATGAAAATGTTCCATTTTTTTGAAGCCGAAATACTTCATGAAAATTTTCAACTTTTTTGAAGTCGAAATCTTTTCATGAAAATGTTCAACATTTTTGAAGCCGAAATCTTTTCATGAAAATGGTCAACTTATTTGAAGCCGAAATCTTTGCATGAAAATTTTCAACTTTTTGAAGCCGAAATCTTTTCATGAAAATTTTCAACTTTTTTGAAACAGAAATCTTTTCATGAAAATGTTCCATTTTTTTGAAGCCGAAATACTTCATGAAAATTTTCAACTTTTTTGAAGTCGAAATCTTTTCATGTAAATTTTCAACTTTTTTGAAGCAGAAATCTTTTCATAAAAATGTTCAACTTTTTTGAAGCCGAAATCTTTTCATGAAAATGTTACATTTTTTTGAAGCCGAAATACTTCATGAAAATTTTCAACTTTTTTGAAGCAGAGATCTTTTCATGAAAATTTTCAACTTTTTGAAACCGAAATCTTTTCATGAAAATGGTCAACTTTTTTGAAGCCGAAATCTTTTCATGAAAATTGTCAACTTTTTTGAAGCCGAAATCTTTTCATGAAAATTTTCAACTTTTTGAAGCCGAAATCTTTTCATGAAAATGGTCAACTTTTTTGAAGCCGAAATCTTTTCATGAAAATGTTACATTTTTTTGAAGCCGAAATACTTCATGAAAATTTTCAACTTTTTTGAAGTCGAAATCTTTTTATGTAAATTTTCAACTTTTTTGAAGCAGAAATCTTTTCATAAAAATGTTCAACTTTTTTGAAGCCGAAATCTTTTCATGAAAATGTTACATTTTTTTGAAGCCGAAATACTTCATAAAAATTTTCAACTTTTTGAAACCGAAATCTTTTCATGAAAATTTTCAACTTTTTTGAAGCCGAAATCTTTTCATGAAAATGGTCAACTTTTTTGAATTCGAAATCTTTTTATGTAAATTTTCAACTTTTTTGAAGCAGAAATCTTTTCATAAAAATGTTCAACTTTTTTGAAGCCGAAATCTTTTCATGAAAATGTTACATTTTTTTGAAGCCGAAATACTTCATGAAAATTTTCAACTTTTTTGAAGCAGAGATCTTTTCATGAAAATTTTCAACTTTTTGAAACCGAAATCTTTTCATGAAAATGGTCAACTTTTTTGAAGCCGAAATCTTTTCATGAAAATTGTCAACTTTTTTGAAGCCGAAATCTTTTCATGAAAATTTTCAACTTTTTGAAGCCGAAATCTTTTCATGAAAATGGTCAACTTTTTTGAAGCCGAAATCTTTTCATGAAAATGTTACATTTTTTTGAAGCCGAAATACTTCATGAAAATTTTCAACTTTTTTGAAGTCGAAATCTTTTTATGTAAATTTTCAACTTTTTTGAAGCAGAAATCTTTTCATAAAAATGTTCAACTTTTTTGAAGCCGAAATCTTTTCATGAAAATGTTACATTTTTTTGAAGCCGAAATACTTCATAAAAATTTTCAACTTTTTGAAACCGAAATCTTTTCATGAAAATTTTCAACTTTTTTGAAGCCGAAATCTTTTCATGAAAATGGTCAACTTTTTTGAAGTCGAAATCTTTTTATGTAAATTTTCAACTTTTTTGAAGCAGAAATCTTTTCATAAAAATGTTCAACTTTTTTGAAGCCGAAATCTTTTCATGAAAATGTTACATTTTTTTGAAGCCGAAATACTTCATAAAAATTTTCAACCTTTTGAAACCGAAATCTTTTCATGAAAATTTTCAACTTTTTTGAAGCCGAAATCTTTTCATGAAAATGGTCAACTTTTTTGAAGCCGAAATCTTTTCATGAAAATTTTCAACTTTTTTGAAGCCGAAATCTTTTCATGAAAATGGTCAACTTTTTTGAAGCCGAAATCGTTTCATGAAAATTTTCAACTTTTTGAAGCCGAAATCTTTTTATGTAAATTTTCAACTTTTTTGAAGCAGAAATCTTTTCATAAAAATGTTCAACTTTTTTGAAGCCGAAATCTTTTCATGAAAATGTTACATTTTTTTGAAGCCGAAATACTTCATAAAAATTTTCAACTTTTTGAAACCGAAATCTTTTCATGAAAATTTTCAACTTTTTTGAAGCCGAAATCTTTTCATGAAAATGGTCAACTTTTTTGAAGCCAAAATCTTTTCATGAAAATGGTCAACTTTTTTGAAGCCGAAATCTTTTCATGAAAATGGTCAACTTTTTTGAAGTCGAAATCTTTTCATGAAAATTTTCAACTTTTTGAAGCCGAAATCTTTTCATGAAAATGTTCAACTTTTTTGAAGCCGAAATCTTTTCATGAAAATGTTCAACTTTTTTGAAGCCGAAATCTTTTCATGAAAATGTTACATTTTTTTGAAGCCAAAATACTTCATAAAAATGTTCAACTTTTTTGAAGCCGAAATCTTTTCATGAAAATGTTCAACTTTTTTGAAGCCGAAATCTTTTCATGAAAATGTTACATTTTTTTGAAGCCGAAATACTTCATGAAAATTTTCAACTTTTTGAAACCAAAATCTTTTCATGAAAATTTTCAACTTTTTTGAAGCTGAAATCTTTTCATGAAAATGTTCAACTTTTTGAAGCCGAAATCTTTTCATGAAAATTTTCAATTTTTTTGAAGCAGAAATCTTTTCATGAAAATGTTCAACTTTTTTGAAGTCGAAATCTTTTCATGAAAATGTTCAACTTTTTTGAAGCCGAAATCTTTTCATGAAAATTTTCAACTTTTTTGAAGCCGAAATCTTTTCATGAAAATGGTCAACTTTTTTGAAGCCGAAATCGTTTCATGAAAATTTTCAACTTTTTGAAGCCGAAATCTTTTTATGTAAATTTTCAACTTTTTTGAAGCAGAAATCTTTTCATAAAAATGTTCAACTTTTTTGAAGCCGAAATCTTTTCATGAAAATGTTACATTTTTTTGAAGCCGAAATACTTCATAAAAATTTTCAACTTTTTGAAACCGAAATCTTTTCATGAAAATTTTCAACTTTTTTGAAGCCGAAATCTTTTCATGAAAATGGTCAACTTTTTTGAAGCAGAAATCTTTTCATGAAAATCTTAGACTTTTTTGAAGTCGAAATCTTTTCATGTAAATTTTCAACTTTTTGAAGCCGAAATCTTTTCATGAAAATTTTCAACTTTTTTGAAGCCGAAATCTTTTCATGAAAATGGTCAACTTTTTTGAAGCCAAAATCTTTTCATGAAAATGGTCAACTTTTTTGAAGCCGAAATCTTTTCATGAAAATTTTCAACTTTTTGAAGCCGAAATCTTTTCATGAAAATTTTCAACTTTTTTGAAGCCGAAATCTTTTCATGAAAATCTTAGACTTTTTTGAAGTCGAAATCTTTTCATGTAAATTTTCAACTTTTTTGAAGCCGAAATCTTTTCATGAAAATCTTAGACTTTTTTGAAGTCGAAATCTTTTCATGTAAATTTTCAACTTTTTTGAAGCAGAAATCTTTTCATGAAAATGTTCAACTTTGTTGAAGCCGAAATCTTTTCATGAAAATGTTCCATTTTTTTGAAGCCGAAATACTTCATGAAAATTTTCAACTTTTTTGAAGTCGAAATCTTTTCATGAAAATGTTTCATTTTTTTCAAACCGAAATACTTCATGAAAATTTTCAACTTTATTGAAGCCGAGATCTTTTCATGAAAATTTTCAACTTTTTGAAACCGAAATCTTTTCATGAAAATTTTCAACTTTTTTGAAGCAGAAATCTTTTCATGAAAATGTTCCATTTTTTTGAAGCCGAAATACTTCATGAAAATTTTCAACTTTTTTGAAGTCGAAATCTTTTTATGTAAATTTTCAACTTTTTTGAAGCAGAAATCTTTTCATAAAAATGTTCAACTTTTTTGAAGCCGAAATCTTTTCATGAAAATGTTACATTTTTTTGAAGCCGAAATACTTCATAAAAATTTTCAACTTTTTGAAACCGAAATCTTTTCATGAAAATTTTCAACTTTTTTGAAGCCGAAATCTTTTCATGAAAATGGTCAACTTTTTTGAATTCGAAATCTTTTTATGTAAATTTTCAACTTTTTTGAAGCAGAAATCTTTTCATAAAAATGTTCAACTTTTTTGAAGCCGAAATCTTTTCATGAAAATGTTACATTTTTTTGAAGCCGAAATACTTCATGAAAATTTTCAACTTTTTTGAAGCAGAGATCTTTTCATGAAAATTTTCAACTTTTTGAAACCGAAATCTTTTCATGAAAATGGTCAACTTTTTTGAAGCCGAAATCTTTTCATGAAAATTGTCAACTTTTTTGAAGCCGAAATCTTTTCATGAAAATTTTCAACTTTTTGAAGCCGAAATCTTTTCATGAAAATGGTCAACTTTTTTGAAGCCGAAATCTTTTCATGAAAATGTTACATTTTTTTGAAGCCGAAATACTTCATGAAAATTTTCAACTTTTTTGAAGTCGAAATCTTTTTATGTAAATTTTCAACTTTTTTGAAGCAGAAATCTTTTCATAAAAATGTTCAACTTTTTTGAAGCCGAAATCTTTTCATGAAAATGTTACATTTTTTTGAAGCCGAAATACTTCATAAAAATTTTCAACTTTTTGAAACCGAAATCTTTTCATGAAAATTTTCAACTTTTTTGAAGCCGAAATCTTTTCATGAAAATGGTCAACTTTTTTGAAGTCGAAATCTTTTTATGTAAATTTTCAACTTTTTTGAAGCAGAAATCTTTTCATAAAAATGTTCAACTTTTTTGAAGCCGAAATCTTTTCATGAAAATGTTACATTTTTTTGAAGCCGAAATACTTCATAAAAATTTTCAACCTTTTGAAACCGAAATCTTTTCATGAAAATTTTCAACTTTTTTGAAGCCGAAATCTTTTCATGAAAATGGTCAACTTTTTTGAAGCCGAAATCTTTTCATGAAAATTTTCAACTTTTTTGAAGCCGAAATCTTTTCATGAAAATGGTCAACTTTTTTGAAGCCGAAATCGTTTCATGAAAATTTTCAACTTTTTGAAGCCGAAATCTTTTTATGTAAATTTTCAACTTTTTTGAAGCAGAAATCTTTTCATAAAAATGTTCAACTTTTTTGAAGCCGAAATCTTTTCATGAAAATGTTACATTTTTTTGAAGCCGAAATACTTCATAAAAATTTTCAACTTTTTGAAACCGAAATCTTTTCATGAAAATTTTCAACTTTTTTGAAGCCGAAATCTTTTCATGAAAATGGTCAACTTTTTTGAAGCCAAAATCTTTTCATGAAAATGGTCAACTTTTTTGAAGCCGAAATCTTTTCATGAAAATGGTCAACTTTTTTGAAGTCGAAATCTTTTCATGAAAATTTTCAACTTTTTGAAGCCGAAATCTTTTCATGAAAATGTTCAACTTTTTTGAAGCCGAAATCTTTTCATGAAAATGTTCAACTTTTTTGAAGCCGAAATCTTTTCATGAAAATGTTACATTTTTTTGAAGCCAAAATACTTCATAAAAATGTTCAACTTTTTTGAAGCCGAAATCTTTTCATGAAAATGTTCAACTTTTTTGAAGCCGAAATCTTTTCATGAAAATGTTACATTTTTTTGAAGCCGAAATACTTCATGAAAATTTTCAACTTTTTGAAACCAAAATCTTTTCATGAAAATTTTCAACTTTTTTGAAGCTGAAATCTTTTCATGAAAATGTTCAACTTTTTGAAGCCGAAATCTTTTCATGAAAATTTTCAATTTTTTTGAAGCAGAAATCTTTTCATGAAAATGTTCAACTTTTTTGAAGTCGAAATCTTTTCATGAAAATGTTCAACTTTTTTGAAGCCGAAATCTTTTCATGAAAATTTTCAACTTTTTTGAAGCCGAAATCTTTTCATGAAAATGGTCAACTTTTTTGAAGCCGAAATCGTTTCATGAAAATTTTCAACTTTTTGAAGCCGAAATCTTTTTATGTAAATTTTCAACTTTTTTGAAGCAGAAATCTTTTCATAAAAATGTTCAACTTTTTTGAAGCCGAAATCTTTTCATGAAAATGTTACATTTTTTTGAAGCCGAAATACTTCATAAAAATTTTCAACTTTTTGAAACCGAAATCTTTTCATGAAAATTTTCAACTTTTTTGAAGCCGAAATCTTTTCATGAAAATGGTCAACTTTTTTGAAGCAGAAATCTTTTCATGAAAATCTTAGACTTTTTTGAAGTCGAAATCTTTTCATGTAAATTTTCAACTTTTTGAAGCCGAAATCTTTTCATGAAAATTTTCAACTTTTTTGAAGCCGAAATCTTTTCATGAAAATGGTCAACTTTTTTGAAGCCAAAATCTTTTCATGAAAATGGTCAACTTTTTTGAAGCCGAAATCTTTTCATGAAAATTTTCAACTTTTTGAAGCCGAAATCTTTTCATGAAAATTTTCAACTTTTTTGAAGCCGAAATCTTTTCATGAAAATCTTAGACTTTTTTGAAGTCGAAATCTTTTCATGTAAATTTTCAACTTTTTTGAAGCCGAAATCTTTTCATGAAAATCTTAGACTTTTTTGAAGTCGAAATCTTTTCATGTAAATTTTCAACTTTTTTGAAGCAGAAATCTTTTCATGAAAATGTTCAACTTTGTTGAAGCCGAAATCTTTTCATGAAAATGTTCCATTTTTTTGAAGCCGAAATACTTCATGAAAATTTTCAACTTTTTTGAAGTCGAAATCTTTTCATGAAAATGTTTCATTTTTTTCAAACCGAAATACTTCATGAAAATTTTCAACTTTATTGAAGCCGAGATCTTTTCATGAAAATTTTCAACTTTTTGAAACCGAAATCTTTTCATGAAAATTTTCAACTTTTTTGAAGCAGAAATCTTTTCATGAAAATGTTCCATTTTTTTGAAGCCGAAATACTTCATGAAAATTTTCAACTTTTTTGTAGTCGAAATCTTTTCATGTAAATTTTCAACTTTTTTGAAGCAGAAATCTTTTCATGAAAATGTTCAACTTTTTTGAAGCCGAAATCTTTTCATGAAAATGTTCCATTTTTTTGAAGCCGAAATACTTCATGAAAATTTTCAACTTTTTTGAAGTCGAAATCTTTTCATGTAAATTTTCAACTTTTTTGAAGCAGAAGTCTTTTCATGAAAATGTTCAACTTTTTTGAAGCCGAAATCTTTTCATGAAAATGTTCCATTTTTTTGAAGCCGAAATACTTCATGAAAATTTTCAACTTTTTTGAAGTCGAAATCTTTTCATGTAAATTTTCAACTTTTTTGAAGCAGAAATCTTTTCATAAAAATGTTCAACTTTTTTGATGCAGAAATCTTTTCATGAAAATGTTACATTTTTTTGAAGCCGAAATACTTCATGAAAATTTTCAACTTTTTTGAAGCAGAGATCTTTTCATGAAAATTTTCAACTTTTTGAAACCGAAATCTTTTCATGAAAATGGTCAACTTTTTTGAAGCCGAAATCTTTTCATGAAAATGGTCAACTTTTTTGAAGCCGAAATCTTTTCATGAAAATTTTCAACTTTTTGAAGCCGAAATCTTTTCATGAAAATGGTCAACTTTTTTGAAGCCGAAATCTTTTCATGAAAATGTTACATTTTTTTGAAGCCGAAATACTTCATGAAAATTTTCAACTTTTTTGAAGTCGAAATCTTTTTATGTAAATTTTCAACTTTTTTGAAGCAGAAATCTTTTCATAAAAATGTTCAACTTTTTTGAAGCCGAAATCTTTTCATGAAAATGTTACATTTTTTTGAAGCCGAAATACTTCATAAAAATTTTCAACTTTTTGAAACCGAAATCTTTTCATGAAAATTTTCAACTTTTTTGAAGCCGAAATCTTTTCATGAAAATGGTCAACTTTTTTGAAGTCGAAATCTTTTTATGTAAATTTTCAACTTTTTTGAAGCAGAAATCTTTTCATAAAAATGTTCAACTTTTTTGAAGCCGAAATCTTTTCATGAAAATGTTACATTTTTTTGAAGCCGAAATACTTCATAAAAATTTTCAACTTTTTGAAACCGAATTCTTTTCATGAAAATTTTCAACTTTTTTGAAGCCGAAATCTTTTCATGAAAATGGTCATCTTTTTTGAAGCAGAAATCTTTTCATGAAAATCTTAGACTTTTTTGAAGTCTAAATCTTTTCATGTAAATTTTCAACTTTTTGAAGCCGAAATCTTTTCATGAAAATTTTCAACTTTTTTGAAGCCGAAATCTTTTCATGAAAATGGTCAACTTTTTTGAAGCCGAAATCTTTTCATGAAAATGGTCAACTTTTTTGAAGCCGAAATCTTTTCATGAAAATTTTCAACTTTTTGAAGCAGAAATCTTTTCATGAAAATGTTCCATTTTTTTGAAGCCGAAATACTTCATGAAAATTTTCAACTTTTTTGAAGTCGAAATCTTTTTATGTAAATTTTCAACTTTTTTGAAGCAGAAATCTTTTCATAAAAATGTTCAACTTTTTTGAAGCCGAAATCTTTTCATGAAAATGTTCAACTTTTTTGAAGCCGAAATCTTTTCATGAAAATTTTCAACTTTTTTGAAGCCGAAATCTTTTCATGAAAATGTTCAACATTTTTGAAGCCGAAATCTTTTCATGAAAATGTTCCATTTTTTTCAAACCGAAATACTTCATGAAAATTTTCAACCTTTTTGAAGCCGAAATCTTTTCATGAAAATGTTCAACTTTTTTGAAGCCGAAATCTTTTCATGAAAATCTTTGACTTTTTTGAAGTCGAAATCTTTTCATGTAAATTTTCAACTTTTTTGAAACCGAAATCTTTTCATGTAAATGTTCAACTTTTTTGAAGCCGAAATCTTTTCATGAAAATGTTCAACTTTTTTGAAGCCGAGATCTTTTCATGAAAATTTTCAACTTTTTGAAACCGAAATATTTTCATGAAAATTTTCAACTTTTTGAAGCCGAAATCTTTTCATGAAAATGTTCAACATTTTTGAAGCCGAAATCTTTTCATGAAAATGTTCAACTTTTTTGAAGCCGAAATCTTTTCATGAAAATTTTCAACTTTTTGAAGCCGAAATCTTTTCATGAAAATTTTCAACTTTTTGAAGCCGAAATCTTTTCATGAAAATTTTCAACTTTTTTGAAGCAGAAATCTTTTCATGAAAATGTTCCATTTTTTTGAAGCCGAAATACTTCATGAAAATTTTCAACTTTTTTGAAGTCGAAATCTTTTTATGTAAATTTTCAACTTTTTTGAAGCAGAAATCTTTTCATAAAAATGTTCAACTTTTTTGAAGCCGAAATCTTTTCATGAAAATGTTCAACTTTTTTGAAGCCGAAATCTTTTCATGAAAATTTTCAACTTTTTTGAAGCCGAAATCTTTTCATGAAAATGTTCAACATTTTTGAAGCCGAAATCTTTTCATGAAAATGTTCCATTTTTTTCAAACCGAAATACTTCATGAAAATTTTCAACCTTTTTGAAGCCGAAATCTTTTCATGAAAATGTTCAACTTTTTTGAAGCCGAAATCTTTTCATGAAAATCTTTGACTTTTTTGAAGTCGAAATCTTTTCATGTAAATTTTCAACTTTTTTGAAACCGAAATCTTTTCATGTAAATGTTCAACTTTTTTGAAGCCGAAATCTTTTCATGAAAATGTTCAACTTTTTTGAAGCCGAGATCTTTTCATGAAAATTTTCAACTTTTTGAAACCGAAATATTTTCATGAAAATTTTCAACTTTTTGAAGCCGAAATCTTTTCATGAAAATGTTCAACATTTTTGAAGCCGAAATCTTTTCATGAAAATGTTCAACTTTTTTGAAGCCGAAATCTTTTCATGAAAATTTTCAACTTTTTGAAGCCGAAATCTTTTCATGAAAATTTTCAACTTTTTGAAGCCGAAATCTTTTCATGAAAATTTTCAACTTTTTTGAAGCAGAAATCTTTTCATGAAAATGTTCCATTTTTTTGAAGCCGAAATACTTCATGAAAATTTTCAACTTTTTTGAAGTCGAAATCTTTTCATGTAAATTTTCAACTTTTTTGAAGCAGAAGTCTTTTCATGAAAATCTTAGACTTTTTTGAAGTCGAAATCTTTTCATGTAAATTTTCAACTTTTTTGAAACCGAAATCTTTTCATGTAAATGTTCAACTTTTTTGAAGCCGAAATCTTTTCATGAAAATGTTCAACATTTTTGAAGCCGAAATCTTTTCATGAAAATGGTCAACTTTTTTGAAGCCGAAATCTTTTCATGAAAATTTTCAACTTTTTGAAGCCGAAATCTTTTCATGAAAATTTTAAACTTTTTGAAGCCGAAATCTTTTCATGAAAATTTTCAACTTTTTTGAAGCAGAAATCTTTTCATGAAAATGTTCCATTTTTTTGAAGCCGAAATACTTCATGAAAATTTTCAACTTTTTTGAAGTCGAAATCTTTTCATGTAAATTTTCAACTTTTTTGAAGCAGAAATCTTTTCATAAAAATGTTCAACTTTTTTGAAGCCGAAATCTTTTCATGAAAATATTACATTTTTTTGAAGCCGAAATACTTCATGAAAATTTTCAACTTTTTTGAAGCAGAGATCTTTTCATGAAAATTTTCAACTTTTTGAAACCGAAATCTTTTCATGAAAATGTTCAACTTTTTTGAAGCCGAAATCTTTTCATGAAAATGGTCAACTTTTTTGAAGCCGAAATCTTTTCATGAAAATTTTCAACTTTTTGAAGCCGAAATCTTTTCATGAAAATGGTCAACTTTTTTGAAGCCGAAATCTTTTCATGAAAATTTTCAACTTTTTGAAGCCGAAATCTTTTCATGAAAATTTTCAACTTTTTGAAGCCGAAATCTTTTCATGAAAATTTTCAACTTTTTTGAAGCAGAAATCTTTTCATGAAAATTTTCAACTTTTTTGAAGCAGAAATCTTTTCATGAAAATCTTAGACTTTTTTGAAGTCGAAATCTTTTCATGTAAATTTTCAACTTTTTTGAAGCAGAAATCTTTTCATGAAAATGTTCCATTTTTTTGAAGCCGAAATACTTCATGAAAATGTTCAACTTTTTTGAAGCCGAAATCTTTTCATGAAAATGGTCAACTTTTTTGAAGTCGAAATCTTTTCATGAAAATTTTCAACTTTTTGAAGCCGAAATCTTTTCATGAAAATGTTCAACTTTTTTGAAGCCGAAATCTTTTCATGAAAATGTTCAACTTTTTTGAAGCCGAAATCTTTTCATGAAAATGTTACATTTTTTTGAAGCCAAAATACTTCATAAAAATGTTCAACTTTTTTGAAGCAGAAATCTTTTCATGAAAATGTTCAACTTTTTTGAAGCCGAAATCTTTTCATGAAAATGTTACATTTTTTTGAAGCCGAAATACTTCATGAAAATTTTCAACTTTTTGAAACCAAAATCTTTTCATGAAAATTTTCAACTTTTTTGAAGCTGAAATCTTTTCATGAAAATGTTCAACTTTTTGAAGCAGAAATCTTTTCATGAAAATGTTCAACTTTTTTGAAGTCGAAATCTTTTCATGAAAATGTTCAACTTTTTTGAAGCCGAAATCTTTTCATGAAAATTTTCAACTTTTTTGAAGCCGAAATCTTTTCATGAAAATGGTCAACTTTTTTGAAGCCGAAATCGTTTCATGAAAATGTTCAACTTTTTGAAGCCGAAATCTTTTTATGTAAATTTTCAACTTTTTTGAAGCAGAAATCTTTTCATAAAAATGTTCAACTTTTTTGAAGCCGAAATCTTTTCATGAAAATGTTACATTTTTTTGAAGCCGAAATACTTCATAAAAATTTTCAACTTTTTGAAACCGAAATCTTTTCATGAAAATTTTCAACTTTTTTGAAGCCGAAATCTTTTCATGAAAATGGTCAACTTTTTTGAAGCAGAAATCTTTTCATGAAAATCTTAGACTTTTTTGAAGTCGAAATCTTTTCATGTAAATTTTCAACTTTTTGAAGCCGAAATCTTTTCATGAAAATTTTCAACTTTTTTGAAGCCGAAATCTTTTCATGAAAATGGTCAACTTTTTTGAAGCCAAAATCTTTTCATGAAAATGGTCAACTTTTTTGAAGCCGAAATCTTTTCATGAAAATTTTCAACTTTTTGAAGCCGAAATCTTTTCATGAAAATTTTCAACTTTTTTGAAGCCGAAATCTTTTCATGAAAATCTTAGACTTTTTTGAAGTCGAAATCTTTTCATGTAAATTTTCAACTTTTTTGAAGCCGAAATCTTTTCATGAAAATCTTAGACTTTTTTGAAGCCGAAATCTTTTCATGTAAATTTTCAACTTTTTTGAAGCAGAAATCTTTTCATGAAAATGTTCAACTTTGTTGAAGCCGAAATCTTTTCATGAAAATGTTCCATTTTTTTGAAGCCGAAATACTTCATGAAAATTTTCAACTTTTTTGAAGTCGAAATCTTTTCATGAAAATTTTCAACTTTTTTGAAGCAGAAATCTTTTCATGAAAATGTTCAACTTTTTTGAAGCCGAAATCTTTTCATGAAAATGTTTCATTTTTTTCAAACCGAAATACTTCATGAAAATTTTCAACTTTATTGAAGCCGAGATCTTTTCATGAAAATTTTCAACTTTTTGAAACCGAAATCTTTTCATGAAAATTTTCAACTTTTTTGAAGCAGAAATCTTTTCATGAAAATGTTCCATTTTTTTGAAGCCGAAATACTTCATGAAAATTTTCAACTTTTTTGTAGTCGAAATCTTTTCATGAAAATGGTCAACTTTTTTGAAGCCGAAATCTTTTCATGAAAATGGTCAACTTTTTTGAAGCCGAAATCTTTTCATGAAAATGGTCAACTTTTTTGAAGCCGAAATCTTTTCATGAAAATTTTCAACTTTTTGAAGCCGAAATCTTTTCATGAAAATGGTCAACTTTTTTGAAGCCGAAATCTTTTCATGAAAATGTTACATTTTTTTGAAGCCGAAATACTTCATGAAAATTTTCAACTTTTTTGAAGTCGAAATCTTTTTATGTAAATTTTCAACTTTTTTGAAGCAGAAATCTTTTCATAAAAATGTTCAACTTTTTTGAAGCCGAAATCTTTTCATGAAAATGTTACATTTTTTTGAAGCCGAAATACTTCATAAAAATTTTCAACTTTTTGAAACCGAAATCTTTTCATGAAAATTTTCAACTTTTTTGAAGCCGAAATCTTTTCATGAAAATGGTCAACTTTTTTGAAGTCGAAATCTTTTTATGTAAATTTTCAACTTTTTTGAAGCAGAAATCTTTTCATAAAAATGTTCAACTTTTTTGAAGCCGAAATCTTTTCATGAAAATGTTACATTTTTTTGAAGCCGAAATACTTCATAAAAATTTTCAACTTTTTGAAACCGAAATCTTTTCATGAAAATTTTCAACTTTTTTGAAGCCGAAATCTTTTCATGAAAATGGTCAACTTTTTTGAAGCCGAAATCTTTTCATGAAAATTTTCAACTTTTTTGAAGCCGAAATCTTTTCATGAAAATGGTCAACTTTTTTGAAGCCGAAATCGTTTCATGAAAATTTTCAACTTTTTGAAGCCGAAATCTTTTTATGTAAATTTTCAACTTTTTTGAAGCAGAAATCTTTTCATAAAAATGTTCAACTTTTTTGAAGCCGAAATCTTTTCATGAAAATGTTACATTTTTTTGAAGCCGAAATACTTCATAAAAATTTTCAACTTTTTGAAACCGAAATCTTTTCATGAAAATTTTCAACTTTTTTGAAGCCGAAATCTTTTCATGAAAATGGTCAACTTTTTTGAAGCAGAAATCTTTTCATGAAAATCTTAGACTTTTTTGAAGTCGAAATCTTTTCATGTAAATTTTCAACTTTTTGAAGGCGAAATCTTTTCATGAAAATTTTCAACTTTTTTGAAGCCGAAATCTTTTCATGAAAATGGTCAACTTTTTTGAAGCCAAAATCTTTTCATGAAAATGGTCAACTTTTTTGAAGCCGAAATCTTTTCATGAAAATGGTCAACTTTTTTGAAGTCGAAATCTTTTCATGAAAATGTTACATTTTTTTGAAGCCAAAATACTTCATAAAAATGTTCAACTTTTTTGAAGCAGAAATCTTTTCATGAAAATGTTCAACTTTTTTGAAGCCGAAATCTTTTCATGAAAATGTTCCATTTTTTTGAAGCCGAAATACTTCATGAAAATTTTCAACTTTTTGAAACCAAAATCTTTTCATGAAAATTTTCAACTTTTTTGAAGCTGAAATCTTTTCATGAAAATGTTCAACTTTTTGAAGCCGAAATCTTTTCATGAAAATTTTCAATTTTTTTGAAGCAGAAATCTTTTCATGAAAATGTTCAACTTTTTTGAAGTCGAAATCTTTTCATGAAAATGTTCAACTTTTTTGAAGCCGAAATCTTTTCATGAAAATTTTCAACTTTTTTGAAGCCGAAATCTTTTCATGAAAATGGTCAACTTTTTTGAAGCCGAAATCGTTTCATGAAAATTTTCAACTTTTTGAAGCCGAAATCTTTTTATGTAAATTTTCAACTTTTTTGAAGCAGAAATCTTTTCATAAAAATGTTCAACTTTTTTGAAGCCGAAATCTTTTCATGAAAATGTTACATTTTTTTGAAGCCGAAATACTTCATAAAAATTTTCAACTTTTTGAAACCGAAATCTTTTCATGAAAATTTTCAACTTTTTTGAAGCCGAAATCTTTTCATGAAAATGGTCAACTTTTTTGAAGTCGAAATCTTTTTATGTAAATTTTCAACTTTTTTGAAGCAGAAATCTTTTCATAAAAATGTTCAACTTTTTTGAAGCCGAAATCTTTTCATGAAAATGTTACATTTTTTTGAAGCCGAAATACTTCATAAAAATTTTCAACTTTTTGAAACCGAAATCTTTTCATGAAAATTTTCAACTTTTTTGAAGCCGAAATCTTTTCATGAAAATGGTCAACTTTTTTGAAGCCGAAATCTTTTCATGAAAATTTTCAACTTTTTTGAAGCCGAAATCTTTTCATGAAAATGGTCAACTTTTTTGAAGCCGAAATCGTTTCATGAAAATTTTCAACTTTTTGAAGCCGAAATCTTTTTATGTAAATTTTCAACTTTTTTGAAGCAGAAATCTTTTCATAAAAATGTTCAACTTTTTTGAAGCCGAAATCTTTTCATGAAAATGTTACATTTTTTTGAAGCCGAAATACTTCATAAAAATTTTCAACTTTTTGAAACCGAAATCTTTTCATGAAAATTTTCAACTTTTTTGAAGCCGAAATCTTTTCATGAAAATGGTCAACTTTTTTGAAGCAGAAATCTTTTCATGAAAATCTTAGACTTTTTTGAAGTCGAAATCTTTTCATGTAAATTTTCAACTTTTTGAAGGCGAAATCTTTTCATGAAAATTTTCAACTTTTTTGAAGCCGAAATCTTTTCATGAAAATGGTCAACTTTTTTGAAGCCAAAATCTTTTCATGAAAATGGTCAACTTTTTTGAAGCCGAAATCTTTTCATGAAAATGGTCAACTTTTTTGAAGTCGAAATCTTTTCATGAAAATGTTACATTTTTTTGAAGCCAAAATACTTCATAAAAATGTTCAACTTTTTTGAAGCAGAAATCTTTTCATGAAAATGTTCAACTTTTTTGAAGCCGAAATCTTTTCATGAAAATGTTCCATTTTTTTGAAGCCGAAATACTTCATGAAAATTTTCAACTTTTTGAAACCAAAATCTTTTCATGAAAATTTTCAACTTTTTTGAAGCTGAAATCTTTTCATGAAAATGTTCAACTTTTTGAAGCCGAAATCTTTTCATGAAAATTTTCAATTTTTTTGAAGCAGAAATCTTTTCATGAAAATGTTCAACTTTTTTGAAGTCGAAATCTTTTCATGAAAATGTTCAACTTTTTTGAAGCCGAAATCTTTTCATGAAAATTTTCAACTTTTTTGAAGCCGAAATCTTTTCATGAAAATGGTCAACTTTTTTGAAGCCGAAATCGTTTCATGAAAATTTTCAACTTTTTGAAGCCGAAATCTTTTTATGTAAATTTTCAACTTTTTTGAAGCAGAAATCTTTTCATAAAAATGTTCAACTTTTTTGAAGCCGAAATCTTTTCATGAAAATGTTACATTTTTTTGAAGCCGAAATACTTCATAAAAATTTTCAACTTTTTGAAACCGAAATCTTTTCATGAAAATTTTCAACTTTTTTGAAGCCGAAATCTTTTCATGAAAATGGTCAACTTTTTTGAAGCAGAAATCTTTTCATGAAAATCTTAGACTTTTTTGAAGTCGAAATCTTTTCATGTAAATTTTCAACTTTTTGAAGCCGAAATCTTTTCATGAAAATTTTCAACTTTTTTGAAGCCGAAATCTTTTCATGAAAATGGTCAACTTTTTTGAAGCCAAAATCTTTTCATGAAAATGGTCAACTTTTTTGAAGCCGAAATCTTTTCATGAAAATTTTCAACTTTTTGAAGCCGAAATCTTTTCATGAAAATTTTCAACTTTTTTGAAGCCGAAATCTTTTCATGAAAATGTTCAACTTTTTTGAAGCCGAAATCTTTTCATGAAAATGTTCAACTTTTTTGAAGCCGAAATCTTTTCATGAAAATGTTACATTTTTTTGAAGCCAAAATACTTCATAAAAATGTTCAACTTTTTTGAAGCCGAAATCTTTTCATGAAAATGTTCAACTTTTTTGAAGCCGAAATCTTTTCATGAAAATGTTACATTTTTTTGAAGCCGAAATACTTCATGAAAATTTTCAACTTTTTGAAACCAAAATCTTTTCATGAAAATTTTCAACTTTTTTGAAGCTGAAATCTTTTCATGAAAATGTTCAACTTTTTGAAGCCGAAATCTTTTCATGAAAATTTTCAATTTTTTTGAAGCAGAAATCTTTTCATGAAAATGTTCAACTTTTTTGAAGTCGAAATCTTTTCATGAAAATGTTCAACTTTTTTGAAGCCGAAATCTTTTCATGAAAATTTTCAACTTTTTTGAAGCCGAAATCTTTTCATGAAAATGGTCAACTTTTTTGAAGCCGAAATCGTTTCATGAAAATTTTCAACTTTTTGAAGCCGAAATCTTTTTATGTAAATTTTCAACTTTTTTGAAGCAGAAATCTTTTCATAAAAATGTTCAACTTTTTTGAAGCCGAAATCTTTTCATGAAAATGTTACATTTTTTTGAAGCCGAAATACTTCATAAAAATTTTCAACATTTTGAAAACGAAATCTTTTCATGAAAATTTTCAACTTTTTTGAAGCCGAAATCTTTTCATGAAAATGGTCAACTTTTTTGAAGCAGAAATCTTTTCATGAAAATCTTAGACTTTTTTGAAGTCGAAATCTTTTCATGTAAATTTTCAACTTTTTGAAGCCGAAATCTTTTCATGAAAATTTTCAACTTTTTTGAAGCCGAAATCTTTTCATGAAAATGGTCAACTTTTTTGAAGCCAAAATCTTTTCATGAAAATGGTCAACTTTTTTGAAGCCGAAATCTTTTCATGAAAATTTTCAACTTTTTGAAGCCGAAATCTTTTCATGAAAATTTTCAACTTTTTTGAAGCCGAAATCTTTTCATGAAAATCTTAGACTTTTTTGAAGTCGAAATCTTTTCATGTAAATTTTCAACTTTTTTGAAGCCGAAATCTTTTCATGAAAATCTTAGACTTTTTTGAAGTCGAAATCTTTTCATGTAAATTTTCAACTTTTTTGAAGCAGAAATCTTTTCATGAAAATGTTCAACTTTGTTGAAGCCGAAATCTTTTCATGAAAATGTTCCATTTTTTTGAAGCCGAAATACTTCATGAAAATTTTCAACTTTTTTGAAGTCGAAATCTTTTCATGAAAATTTTCAACTTTTTTGAAGCAGAAATCTTTTCATGAAAATGTTCAACTTTTTTGAAGCCGAAATCTTTTCATGAAAATGTTTCATTTTTTTCAAACCGAAATACTTCATGAAAATTTTCAACTTTATTGAAGCCGAGATCTTTTCATGAAAATTTTCAACTTTTTGAAACCGAAATCTTTTCATGAAAATTTTCAACTTTTTTGAAGCAGAAATCTTTTCATGAAAATGTTCCATTTTTTTGAAGCCGAAATACTTCATGAAAATTTTCAACTTTTTTGTAGTCGAAATCTTTTCATGTAAATTTTCAACTTTTTTGAAGCAGAAATCTTTTCATGAAAATGTTCAACTTTTTTGAAGCCGAAATCTTTTCATGAAAATGTTCCATTTTTTTGAAGCCGAAATACTTCATGAAAATTTTCAACTTTTTTGAAGTCGAAATCTTTTCATGTAAATTTTCAACTTTTTTGAAGCAGAAGTCTTTTCATGAAAATGTTCAACTTTTTTGAAGCCGAAATCTTTTCATGAAAATCTTAGACTTTTTTGAAGTCGAAATCTTTTCATGTAAATTTTCAACTTTTTTGAAACCGAAATCTTTTCATGTAAATGTTCAACTTTTTTGAAGCCGAAATCTTTTCATGAAAATGTTCAACTTTTTTGAAGCCGAGATCTTTTCATGAAAATTTTCAACTTTTTGAAACCGAAATCTTTTCATGAAAATTTTCAACTTTTTGAAGCCGAAATCTTTTCATGAAAATGTTCAACATTTTTGAAGCCGAAATCTTTTCATGAAAATGGTCAACTTTTTTGAAGCCGAAATCTTTGCATGAAAATTTTCAACTTTTTGAAGCCGAAATCTTTTCATGAAAATGTTCAACTTTTTTGAAGCCGAAATCTTTTCATGAAAATGGTCAACTTTTTTGAAGCCGAAATCTTTGCATGAAAATTTTCAACTTTTTGAAGCCGAAATCTTTTCATGAAAATTTTCAACTTTTTTGAAGCAGAAATCTTTTCATGAAAATGTTCCATTTTTTTGAAGCCGAAATACTTCATGAAAATTTTCAACTTTTTTGAAGTCGAAATCTTTTCATGTAAATTTTCAACTTTTTTGAAGCAGAAATCTTTTCATAAAAATGTTCAACTTTTTTGAAGCCGAAATCTTTTCATGAAAATGTTACATTTTTTTGAAGCCGAAATACTTCATGAAAATTTTCAACTTTTTTGAAGCAGAGATCTTTTCATGAAAAGTTTCAACTTTTTGAAACCGAAATCTTTTCATGAAAATGGTCAACTTTTTTGAAGCCGAAATCTTTTCATGAAAATGGTCAACTTTTTTGAAGCCGAAATCTTTTCATGAAAATTTTCAACTTTTTGAAGCCGAAATCTTTTCATGAAAATGGTCAACTTTTTTGAAGCCGAAATCTTTTCATGAAAATGTTACATTTTTTTGAAGCCGAAATACTTCATGAAAATTTTCAACTTTTTTGAAGTCGAAATCTTTTTATGTAAATTTTCAACTTTTTTGAAGCAGAAATCTTTTCATAAAAATGTTCAACTTTTTTGAAGCCGAAATCTTTTCATGAAAATGTTACATTTTTTTGAAGCCGAAATACTTCATAAAAATTTTCAACTTTTTGAAACCGAAATCTTTTCATGAAAATTTTCAACTTTTTTGAAGCCGAAATCTTTTCATGAAAATGGTCAACTTTTTTGAAGCCGAAATCTTTTCATGAAAATTTTCAACTTTTTTGAAGCCGAAATCTTTTCATGAAAATGGTCAACTTTTTTGAAGCCGAAATCGTTTCATGAAAATTTTCAACTTTTTGAAGCCGAAATCTTTTTATGTAAATTTTCAACTTTTTTGAAGCAGAAATCTTTTCATAAAAATGTTCAACTTTTTTGAAGCCGAAATCTTTTCATGAAAATGTTACATTTTTTTGAAGCCGAAATACTTCATAAAAATTTTCAACTTTTTGAAACCGAAATCTTTTCATGAAAATTTTCAACTTTTTTGAAGCCGAAATCTTTTCATGAAAATGGTCAACTTTTTTGAAGTCGAAATCTTTTTATGTAAATTTTCAACTTTTTTGAAGCAGAAATCTTTTCATAAAAATGTTCAACTTTTTTGAAGCCGAAATCTTTTCATGAAAATGTTACATTTTTTTGAAGCCGAAATACTTCATAAAAATTTTCAACTTTTTGAAACCGAAATCTTTTCATGAAAATTTTCAACTTTTTTGAAGCCGAAATCTTTTCATGAAAATGGTCAACTTTTTTGAAGCAGAAATCTTTTCATGAAAATCTTAGACTTTTTTGAAGTCGAAATCTTTTCATGTAAATTTTCAACTTTTTGAAGCCGAAATCTTTTCATGAAAATTTTCAACTTTTTTGAAGCCGAAATCTTTTCATGAAAATGGTCAACTTTTTTGAAGCCAAAATCTTTTCATGAAAATGGTCAACTTTTTTGAAGCCGAAATCTTTTCATGAAAATGGTCAACTTTTTTGAAGTCGAAATCTTTTCATGAAAATGTTACATTTTTTTGAAGCCAAAATACTTCATAAAAATGTTCAACTTTTTTGAAGCAGAAATCTTTTCATGAAAATGTTCAACTTTTTTGAAGCCGAAATCTTTTCATGAAAATGTTCCATTTTTTTGAAGCCGAAATACTTCATGAAAATTTTCAACTTTTTGAAACCAAAATCTTTTCATGAAAATTTTCAACTTTTTTGAAGCTGAAATCTTTTCATGAAAATGTTCAACTTTTTGAAGCCGAAATCTTTTCATGAAAATTTTCAATTTTTTTGAAGCAGAAATCTTTTCATGAAAATGTTCAACTTTTTTGAAGTCGAAATCTTTTCATGAAAATGTTCAACTTTTTTGAAGCCGAAATCTTTTCATGAAAATTTTCAACTTTTTTGAAGCCGAAATCTTTTCATGAAAATGGTCAACTTTTTTGAAGCCGAAATCGTTTCATGAAAATTTTCAACTTTTTGAAGCCGAAATCTTTTTATGTAAATTTTCAACTTTTTTGAAGCAGAAATCTTTTCATAAAAATGTTCAACTTTTTTGAAGCCGAAATCTTTTCATGAAAATGTTACATTTTTTTGAAGCCGAAATACTTCATAAAAATTTTCAACTTTTTGAAACCGAAATCTTTTCATGAAAATTTTCAACTTTTTTGAAGCCGAAATCTTTTCATGAAAATGGTCAACTTTTTTGAAGCAGAAATCTTTTCATGAAAATCTTAGACTTTTTTGAAGTCGAAATCTTTTCATGTAAATTTTCAACTTTTTGAAGCCGAAATCTTTTCATGAAAATTTTCAACTTTTTTGAAGCCGAAATCTTTTCATGAAAATGGTCAACTTTTTTGAAGCCAAAATCTTTTCATGAAAATGGTCAACTTTTTTGAAGCCGAAATCTTTTCATGAAAATTTTCAACTTTTTGAAGCCGAAATCTTTTCATGAAAATTTTCAACTTTTTTGAAGCCGAAATCTTTTCATGAAAATGTTCAACTTTTTTGAAGCCGAAATCTTTTCATGAAAATGTTCAACTTTTTTGAAGCCGAAATCTTTTCATGAAAATGTTACATTTTTTTGAAGCCAAAATACTTCATAAAAATGTTCAACTTTTTTGAAGCCGAAATCTTTTCATGAAAATGTTCAACTTTTTTGAAGCCGAAATCTTTTCATGAAAATGTTACATTTTTTTGAAGCCGAAATACTTCATGAAAATTTTCAACTTTTTGAAACCAAAATCTTTTCATGAAAATTTTCAACTTTTTTGAAGCTGAAATCTTTTCATGAAAATGTTCAACTTTTTGAAGCCGAAATCTTTTCATGAAAATTTTCAATTTTTTTGAAGCAGAAATCTTTTCATGAAAATGTTCAACTTTTTTGAAGTCGAAATCTTTTCATGAAAATGTTCAACTTTTTTGAAGCCGAAATCTTTTCATGAAAATTTTCAACTTTTTTGAAGCCGAAATCTTTTCATGAAAATGGTCAACTTTTTTGAAGCCGAAATCGTTTCATGAAAATTTTCAACTTTTTGAAGCCGAAATCTTTTTATGTAAATTTTCAACTTTTTTGAAGCAGAAATCTTTTCATAAAAATGTTCAACTTTTTTGAAGCCGAAATCTTTTCATGAAAATGTTACATTTTTTTGAAGCCGAAATACTTCATAAAAATTTTCAACATTTTGAAAACGAAATCTTTTCATGAAAATTTTCAACTTTTTTGAAGCCGAAATCTTTTCATGAAAATGGTCAACTTTTTTGAAGCAGAAATCTTTTCATGAAAATCTTAGACTTTTTTGAAGTCGAAATCTTTTCATGTAAATTTTCAACTTTTTGAAGCCGAAATCTTTTCATGAAAATTTTCAACTTTTTTGAAGCCGAAATCTTTTCATGAAAATGGTCAACTTTTTTGAAGCCAAAATCTTTTCATGAAAATGGTCAACTTTTTTGAAGCCGAAATCTTTTCATGAAAATTTTCAACTTTTTGAAGCCGAAATCTTTTCATGAAAATTTTCAACTTTTTTGAAGCCGAAATCTTTTCATGAAAATCTTAGACTTTTTTGAAGTCGAAATCTTTTCATGTAAATTTTCAACTTTTTTGAAGCCGAAATCTTTTCATGAAAATCTTAGACTTTTTTGAAGTCGAAATCTTTTCATGTAAATTTTCAACTTTTTTGAAGCAGAAATCTTTTCATGAAAATGTTCAACTTTGTTGAAGCCGAAATCTTTTCATGAAAATGTTCCATTTTTTTGAAGCCGAAATACTTCATGAAAATTTTCAACTTTTTTGAAGTCGAAATCTTTTCATGAAAATTTTCAACTTTTTTGAAGCAGAAATCTTTTCATGAAAATGTTCAACTTTTTTGAAGCCGAAATCTTTTCATGAAAATGTTTCATTTTTTTCAAACCGAAATACTTCATGAAAATTTTCAACTTTATTGAAGCCGAGATCTTTTCATGAAAATTTTCAACTTTTTGAAACCGAAATCTTTTCATGAAAATTTTCAACTTTTTTGAAGCAGAAATCTTTTCATGAAAATGTTCCATTTTTTTGAAGCCGAAATACTTCATGAAAATTTTCAACTTTTTTGTAGTCGAAATCTTTTCATGTAAATTTTCAACTTTTTTGAAGCAGAAATCTTTTCATGAAAATGTTCAACTTTTTTGAAGCCGAAATCTTTTCATGAAAATGTTCCATTTTTTTGAAGCCGAAATACTTCATGAAAATTTTCAACTTTTTTGAAGTCGAAATCTTTTCATGTAAATTTTCAACTTTTTTGAAGCAGAAGTCTTTTCATGAAAATGTTCAACTTTTTTGAAGCCGAAATCTTTTCATGAAAATCTTAGACTTTTTTGAAGTCGAAATCTTTTCATGTAAATTTTCAACTTTTTTGAAACCGAAATCTTTTCATGTAAATGTTCAACTTTTTTGAAGCCGAAATCTTTTCATGAAAATGTTCAACTTTTTTGAAGCCGAGATCTTTTCATGAAAATTTTCAACTTTTTGAAACCGAAATCTTTTCATGAAAATTTTCAACTTTTTGAAGCCGAAATCTTTTCATGAAAATGTTCAACATTTTTGAAGCCGAAATCTTTTCATGAAAATGGTCAACTTTTTTGAAGCCGAAATCTTTGCATGAAAATTTTCAACTTTTTGAAGCCGAAATCTTTTCATGAAAATGTTCAACATTTTTGAAGCCGAAATCTTTTCATGAAAATGGTCAACTTTTTTGAAGCCGAAATCTTTGCATGAAAATTTTCAACTTTTTGAAGCCGAAATCTTTTCATGAAAATTTTCAACTTTTTTGAAGCAGAAATCTTTTCATGAAAATGTTCCATTTTTTTGAAGCCGAAATACTTCATGAAAATTTTCAACTTTTTTGAAGTCGAAATCTTTTCATGTAAATTTTCAACTTTTTTGAAGCAGAAATCTTTTCATAAAAATGTTCAACTTTTTTGAAGCCGAAATCTTTTCATGAAAATGTTACATTTTTTTGAAGCCGAAATACTTCATGAAAATTTTCAACTTTTTTGAAGCAGAGATCTTTTCATGAAAAGTTTCAACTTTTTGAAACCGAAATCTTTTCATGAAAATGGTCAACTTTTTTGAAGCCGAAATCTTTTCATGAAAATGGTCAACTTTTTTGAAGCCGAAATCTTTTCATGAAAATTTTCAACTTTTTGAAGCCGAAATCTTTTCATGAAAATGGTCAACTTTTTTGAAGCCGAAATCTTTTCATGAAAATGTTACATTTTTTTGAAGCCGAAATACTTCATGAAAATTTTCAACTTTTTTGAAGTCGAAATCTTTTTATGTAAATTTTCAACTTTTTTGAAGCAGAAATCTTTTCATAAAAATGTTCAACTTTTTTGAAGCCGAAATCTTTTCATGAAAATGTTACATTTTTTTGAAGCCGAAATACTTCATAAAAATTTTCAACTTTTTGAAACCGAAATCTTTTCATGAAAATTTTCAACTTTTTTGAAGCCGAAATCTTTTCATGAAAATGGTCAACTTTTTTGAAGCCGAAATCTTTTCATGAAAATTTTCAACTTTTTTGAAGCCGAAATCTTTTCATGAAAATGGTCAACTTTTTTGAAGCCGAAATCGTTTCATGAAAATTTTCAACTTTTTGAAGCCGAAATCTTTTTATGTAAATTTTCAACTTTTTTGAAGCAGAAATCTTTTCATGAAAATTTTCAACTTTTTTGAAGCCGAAATCTTTTCATGAAAATGGTCAACTTTTTTGAAGTCGAAATCTTTTTATGTAAATTTTCAACTTTTTTGAAGCAGAAATCTTTTCATAAAAATGTTCAACTTTTTTGAAGCCGAAATCTTTTCATGAAAATGTTACATTTTTTTGAAGCCGAAATACTTCATAAAAATTTTCAACTTTTTGAAACCGAAATCTTTTCATGAAAATTTTCAACTTTTTTGAAGCCGAAATCTTTTCATGAAAATGGTCAACTTTTTTGAAGCAGAAATCTTTTCATGAAAATCTTAGACTTTTTTGAAGTCGAAATCTTTTCATGTAAATTTTCAACTTTTTGAAGCCGAAATCTTTTCATGAAAATTTTCAACTTTTTTGAAGCCGAAATCTTTTCATGAAAATGGTCAACTTTTTTGAAGCCAAAATCTTTTCATGAAAATGGTCAACTTTTTTGAAGCCGAAATCTTTTCATGAAAATTTTCAACTTTTTGAAGCCGAAATCTTTTCATGAAAATTTTCAACTTTTTTGAAGCCGAAATCTTTTCATGAAAATCTTAGACTTTTTTGAAGTCGAAATCTTTTCATGTAAATTTTCAACTTTTTTGAAGCCGAAATCTTTTCATGAAAATCTTAGACTTTTTTGAAGTCGAAATCTTTTCATGTAAATTTTCAACTTTTTTGAAGCAGAAATCTTTTCATGAAAATGTTCAACTTTGTTGAAGCCGAAATCTTTTCATGAAAATGTTCCATTTTTTTGAAGCCGAAATACTTCATGAAAATTTTCAACTTTTTTGAAGTCGAAATCTTTTCATGAAAATTTTCAACTTTTTTGAAGCAGAAATCTTTTCATGAAAATGTTCAACTTTTTTGAAGCCGAAATCTTTTCATGAAAATGTTTCATTTTTTTCAAACCGAAATACTTCATGAAAATTTTCAACTTTATTGAAGCCGAGATCTTTTCATGAAAATTTTCAACTTTTTGAAACCGAAATCTTTTCATGAAAATTTTCAACTTTTTTGAAGCAGAAATCTTTTCATGAAAATGTTCCATTTTTTTGAAGCCGAAATACTTCATGAAAATTTTCAACTTTTTTGTAGTCGAAATCTTTTCATGTAAATTTTCAACTTTTTTGAAGCAGAAATCTTTTCATGAAAATTTTCAACTTTTTTGAAGCCGAAATCTTTTCATGAAAATGTTCCATTTTTTTGAAGCCGAAATACTTCATGAAAATTTTCAACTTTTTTGAAGTCGAAATCTTTTCATGTAAATTTTCAACTTTTTTGAAGCAGAAGTCTTTTCATGAAAATGTTCAACTTTTTTGAAGCCGAAATCTTTTCATGAAAATCTTAGACTTTTTTGAAGTCGAAATCTTTTCATGTAAATTTTCAACTTTTTTGAAACCGAAATCTTTTCATGTAAATGTTCAACTTTTTTGAAGCCGAAATCTTTTCATGGAAATGGTCAACTTTTTTGAAGCCGAAATCTTTTCATGAAAATGGTCAACTTTTTTGAAGCCGAAATCTTTTCATGAAAATTTTCAACTTTTTGAAGCAGAAATCTTTTCATGAAAATGTTCCATTTTTTTGAAGCCGAAATACTTCATGAAAATTTTCAACTTTTTTGAAGTCGAAATCTTTTCATGTAAATTTTCAACTTTTTTGAAGCAGAAATCTTTTCATAAAAATGTTCAACTTTTTTGAAGCCGAAATCTTTTCATGAAAATGTTACATTTTTTTGAAGCCGAAATACTTCATGAAAATTTTCAACTTTTTTGAAGCAGAGATCTTTTCATGAAAATTTTCAACTTTTTGAAACCGAAATCTTTTCATGAAAATGGTCAACTTTTTTGAAGCCGAAATCTTTTCATGAAAATGGTCAACTTTTTTGAAGCCGAAATCTTTTCATGAAAATTTTCAACTTTTTGAAGCCGAAATCTTTTCATGAAAATGGTCAACTTTTTTGAAGCCGAAATCTTTTCATGAAAATGTTACATTTTTTTGAAGCCGAAATACTTCATGAAAATTTTCAACTTTTTTGAAGCCGAGACCTTTTCATGAAAATTTTCAACTTTTTGAAATCGAAATCTTTTCATGAAAATTGTCAACTTTTTTGAAGCCGAAATCTTTTCATGAAAATGGTCAACTTTTTTGAAGCCGAAATCTTTTCATGAAAATTTTCAACTTTTTGAAGCCGAAATCTTTTCATGAAAATGGTCAACTTTTTTGAAGCCGAAATCTTTTCATGAAAATGTTACATTTTTTTGAAGCCGAAATACTTCATGAAAATTTTCAACTTTTTTGAAGCCGAGATCTTTTCATGAAAATTTTCAACTTTTTGAAATCGAAATCTTTTCATGAAAATTGTCAACTTTTTTGAAGCCGAAATCTTTTCAGAAAATGGTCAACTTTTTTGAAGCCGAAATCTTTTCATGAAAATTTTCAACTTTTTGAAGCCGAAATCTTTTCATGAAAATGGTCAACTTTTTTGAAGCCGAAATCTTTTCATGAAAATTTTCAACTTTTTGAAGCCGAAATCTTTTCATGAAAATGTTCAACTTTTTTGAAGCCGAAATCTTTTCATGAAAATTTTCAACTTTTTTGAAGCCGAAATCTTTTCATGAAAATGGTCAACTTTTTTGAAGCCGAAATCGTTTCATGAAAATTTTCAACTTTTTGAAATCGAAATCTTTTCATGAAAATGTTCAACTTTTTTGAAGCAGAAATCTTTTCATGAAAATGTTCCATTTTTTTGAAGCCGAAATACTTCATGAAAATTTTCAACTTTTTTGAAGTCGAAATCTTTTTATGTAAATTTTCAACTTTTTTGAAGCAGAAATCTTTTCATAAAAATGTTCAACTTTTTTGAAGCCGAAATCTTTTCATGAAAATGTTACATTTTTTTGAAGCCGAAATACTTCATAAAAATTTTCAACTTTTTGAAACCGAAATCTTTTCATGAAAATTTTCAACTTTTTTGAAGCCGAAATCTTTTCATGAAAATGGTCAACTTTTTTGAAGCCGAAATCTTTTCATGAAAATGGTCAACTTTTTTGAAGCCGAAATCTTTTCATGAAAATTTTCAACTTTTTGAAGCCGAAATCTTTTCATGAAAATGGTCAACTTTTTTGAAGCCGAAATCTTTTCATGAAAATGTTACATTTTTTTGAAGCCGAAATACTTCATGAAAATTTTCAACTTTTTTGAAGCCGAGATCTTTTCATGAAAATTTTCAACTTTTTGAAATCGAAATCTTTTCATGAAAATTGTCAACTTTTTTGAAGCCGAAATCTTTTCAGAAAATGGTCAACTTTTTTGAAGCCGAAATCTTTTCATGAAAATTTTCAACTTTTTGAAGCCGAAATCTTTTCATGAAAATGGTCAACTTTTTTGAAGCCGAAATCTTTTCATGAAAATTTTCAACTTTTTGAAGCCGAAATCTTTTCATGAAAATGTTCAACTTTTTTGAAGCCGAAATCTTTTCATGAAAATTTTCAACTTTTTTGAAGCCGAAATCTTTTCATGAAAATGGTCAACTTTTTTGAAGCCGAAATCGTTTCATGAAAATTTTCAACTTTTTGAAATCGAAATCTTTTCATGAAAATGTTCAACTTTTTTGAAGCAGAAATCTTTTCATGAAAATGTTCCATTTTTTTGAAGCCGAAATACTTCATGAAAATTTTCAACTTTTTTGAAGTCGAAATCTTTTTATGTAAATTTTCAACTTTTTTGAAGCAGAAATCTTTTCATAAAAATGTTCAACTTTTTTGAAGCCGAAATCTTTTCATGAAAATGTTACATTTTTTTGAAGCCGAAATACTTCATAAAAATTTTCAACTTTTTGAAACCGAAATCTTTTCATGAAAATTTTCAACTTTTTTGAAGCCGAAATCTTTTCATGAAAATGGTCAACTTTTTTGAAGCCGAAATCTTTTCATGAAAATGTTCAACTTTTTTGAAGCCGAGATCTTTTCATGAAAATTTTCAACTTTTTGAAACCGAATTCTTTTCATGAAAATTTTCAACTTTTTTGAAGCCGAAATCTTTTCATGAAAATGGTCAACTTTTTTGAAGCAGAAATCTTTTCATGAAAATCTTAGACTTTTTTGAAGTCTAAATCTTTTCATGTAAATTTTCAACTTTTTGAAGCCGAAATCTTTTCATGAAAATTTTCAACTTTTTTGAAGCCGAAATCTTTTCATGGAAATGGTCAACTTTTTTGAAGCCGAAATCTTTTCATGAAAATGGTCAACTTTTTTGAAGCCGAAATCTTTTCATGAAAATTTTCAACTTTTTGAAGCAGAAATCTTTTCATGAAAATGTTCCATTTTTTTGAAGCCGAAATACTTCATGAAAATTTTCAACTTTTTTGAAGTCGAAATCTTTTTATGTAAATTTTCAACTTTTTTGAAGCAGAAATCTTTTCATAAAAATGTTCAACTTTTTTGAAGCCGAAATCTTTTCATGAAAATGTTACATTTTTTTGAAGCCGAAATACTTCATAAAAATTTTCAACTTTTTGAAACCGAAATCTTTTCATGAAAATTTTCAACTTTTTTGAAGCCGAAATCTTTTCATGAAAATGGTCAACTTTTTTGAAGCAGAAATCTTTTCATGAAAATCTTAGACTTTTTTGAAGTCTAAATCTTTTCATGTAAATTTTCAACTTTTTGAAGCCGAAATCTTTTCATGAAAATTTTCAACTTTTTTGAAGCCGAAATCTTTTCATGAAAATGGTCAACTTTTTTGAAGCCGAAATCTTTTCATGAAAATGGTCAACTTTTTTGAAGCCGAAATCTTTTCATGAAAATTTTCAACTTTTTGAAGCCGAAATCTTTTCATGAAAATTTTCAACTTTTTTGAAGCCGAAATCTTTTCATGAAAATCTTAGACTTTTTTGAAGTCGAAATCTTTTCATGTAAATTTTCAACTTTTTTGAAGTCGAAATCTTTTCATGAAAATCTTAGACTTTTTTGAAGTCGAAATCTTTTCATTTAAATTTTCAACTTTTTTGAAACCGAAATCTTTTCATGTAAATGTTCAACTTTTTTGAAGCCGAAATCTTTTCATGAAAATGTTCAACTTTTTTGAAGCCGAGATCTTTTCATGAAAATTTTCAACTTTTTGAAACCGAAATCTTTTCATGAAAATTGTCAACTTTTTGAAGCCGAAATCTTTTCATGAAAATGTTCAACATTTTTGAAGCCGAAATCTTTTCATGAAAATGGTCAACTTTTTTGAAGCCGAAATCTTTTCATGAAAATTTTCAACTTTTTGAAGCCGAAATCTTTTCATGAAAATTTTCAACTTTTTGAAGCCGAAATCTTTTCATGAAAATTTTCAACTTTTTTGAAGCAGAAATCTTTTCATGAAAATGTTCCATTTTTTTGAAGCCGAAATACTTCATGAAAATTTTCAACTTTTTTGAAGTCGAAATCTTTTCATGTAAATTTTCAACTTTTTTGAAGCAGAAGTCTTTTCATGAAAATGTTCAACTTTTTTGAAGCAGAAATCTTTTCATGAAAATGTTACATTTTTTTGAAGCCGAAATACTTCATGAAAATTTTCAACTTTTTTGAAGCCGAGATCTTTTCATGAAAATTTTCAACTTTTTGAAATCGAAATCTTTTCATGAAAATTGTCATCTTTTTTGAAGCCGAAATCTTTTCATGAAAATGGTCAACTTTTTTGAAGCCGAAATCTTTTCTTGAAAATTTTCAACTTTTTGAAGCCGAAATCTTTTCATGAAAATGGTCAACTTTTTTGAAGCCGAAATCTTTTCATGAAAATTTTCAACTTTTTGAAGCCGAAATCTTTTCATGAAAATTTTCAACTTTTTTGAAGCCGAAATCTTTTCATGAAAATGGTCAACTTTTTTGAAGCCGAAATCTTTTCATGAAAATGGTCAACTTTTTTGAAGCAGAAATCTTTTCATGAAAATTTTCAACTTTTTGAAGCCGAAATCTTTTCATGAAGATTTTCAACTTTTTTGAAGCAGAAATCTTTTCATGAAAATCTTAGACTTTTTTGAAGTCGAAATCTTTTCATGTAAATTTTCAACTTTTTTGAAGCAGAAATCTTTTCATGAAAATGTTCAACTTTTTTGAAGCCGAAATCTTTTCATGAAAATGTTCCATTTTTTTGAAGCCGAAATACTTCATGAAAATTTTCAACTTTTTTGAAGTCGAAATCTTTTCATGTAAATTTTCAACTTTTTTGAAGCAGAAGTCTTTTCATGAAAATGTTCAACTTTTTTGAAGCCGAGATCTTTTCATGAAAATGGTCAACTTTTTGAAACCGAAATCTTTTCATGAAAATTTTCAACTTTTTGAAGCCGAAATCTTTTCATGAAAATGTTCAACATTTTTGAAGCCGAAATCTTTTCATGAAAATGGTCAACTTTTTTGAAGCCGAAATCTTTTCATGAAAATTTTCAACTTTTTGAAGTCGAAATCTTTTCATGTAAATTTTCAACTTTTTTGAAACCGAAATCTTTTCATGTAAATTTTCAACTTTTTTGAAACCGAAATCTTTTCATGTAAATGTTTAACTTTTTTGAAGCAGAAATCTTTTCATGAAAATGTTCAACTTTTTTGAAGCCGAGATCTTTTCATGAAATTTTTCAACTTTTTGAAACCGAAATCTTTTCATGTAAATTTTCAACTTTTTTGAAGCAGAAATCTTTTCATAAAAATGTTCAACTTTTTTGAAGCCGAAATCTTTTCATGAAAATGTTACATTTTTTTGAAGCCGAAATACTTCATGAAAATTTTCAACTTTTTGAAACCAAAATCTTTTCATGAAAATTTTCAACTTTTTTGAAGCTGAAATCTTTTCATGAAAATGTTCAACTTTTTGAAGCCGAAATCTTTTCATGAAAATTTTCAATTTTTTTGAAGCAGAAATCTTTTCATGAAAATCTTAGACTTTTTTGAAGTCGAAATCTTTTCATGAAAATGGTCAACTTTTTTGAAGCCGAAATCTTTTCATATAAATTTTCAACTTTTTGAAGCCGAAATCTTTTCATGAAAATTTTCAACTTTTTGAAGCCGAAATCTTTTCATGAAAATGTTCAACTTTTTTGAAGCCAAAATCTTTTCATGAAAATGGTCAACTTTTTTGAAGCAGAAATCTTTTCATGAAAATCTTAGACTTTTTTGAAGTCGAAATCTTTTCATGAAAATTTTCAACTTTTTGAAGCCGAAATCTTTTCATGAAAATTTTCAACTTTTTTGAAGCAGAAATCTTTTCATGAAAATCTTAGACTTTTTTGAAGTCGAAATCTTTTCATGTAAATTTTCAACTTTTTTGAAGCAGAAATCTTTTCATGAAAATGTTCAACTTTTTTGAAGCCGAAATCTTTACATGAAAATGTTCCATTTTTTTGAAGCCGAAATACTTCATGAAAATTTTCAACTTTTTGAAACCAAAATCTTTTCATGAAAATTTTCAACTTTTTTGAAGCTGAAATCTTTTCATGAAAATGTTCCATTTTTTTGAAGCCGAAATACTTCATGAAAATTTTCAACTTTTTTGAAGTCGAAATCTTTTCATGAAAATGTTACATTTTTTTGAAGCCGAAATACTTCATGAAAATTTTCAACTTTTTTGAAGCAGAGATCTTTTCATGAAAATGGTCAACTTTTTTGAAGCCGAAATCTTTTCATGAAAATGGTCAACTTTTTTGAAGCCGAAATCTTTTCATGAAAATGTTACATTTTTTTGAAGCCGAAATACGTCATGAAAATTTTCAACTTTTTTGAAGCCGAGATCTTTTCATGAAAATTTTCAACTTTTTGAAATCGAAATCTTTTCATGAAAATTTTCAACTTTTTGAAGCCGAAATCTTTTCATGAAAATTTTCAACTTTTTTGAAGCAGAAATTTTTTCATGAAAATTTTCCATTTTTTTGAAGCCGAAATACTTCATGAAAATTTTCAACTTTTTTGAAGTCGAAATCTTTTCATGTAAATTTTCAACTTTTTTGAAGCAGAAATCTTTTCATAAAAATGTTCAACTTTTTTGAAGCCGAAATCTTTTCATGAAAATGTTACATTTTTTTGAAGCCGAAATACTTCATGAAAATTTTCAACTTTTTTGAAGCAGAGATCTTTTCATGAAAATTTTCAACTTTTTGAAGCCGAAATCTTTTCATGAAAATGGTCAACTTTTTTGAAGCAGAAATCTTTTCATGAAAATTTTCAACTTTTTGAAGCCGAAATCTTTTCATGAAGATTTTCAACTTTTTTGAAGCAGAAATCTTTTCATGAAAATCTTAGACTTTTTTGAAGCCGAAATCTTTTCATGAAAATGTTCAACTTTTTTGAATCCGAGATCTTTTCATGAAAATTTTCAACTTTTTGAAGCCGAAATCTTTTCATGAAAATGTTCAACATTTTTGAAGCCGAAATCTTTTCATGAAAATGGTCAACTTTTTTGAAGCCGAAATCTTTTCATGAAAATTTTCAACTTTTTGAAGCCGAAATCTTTTCATGAAAATGGTCAACTTTTTTGAAGCCGAAATCTTTTCATGAAAATGTTACATTTTTTTGAAGCCGAAATACTTCATGAAAATTTTCAACTTTTTTGAAGCCGAGATCTTTTCATGAAAATTTTCAACTTTTTGAAATCGAAATCTTTTCATGAAAATTGTCAACTTTTTTGAAGCCGAAATCTTTTCATGAAAATGGTCAACTTTTTTGAAGCCGAAATCTTTTCATGAAAATTTTCAACTTTTTGAAGCCGAAATCTTTTCATGAAAATGGTCAACTTTTTTGAAGCCGAAATCTTTTCATGAAAATTTTCAACTTTTTGAAGCCGAAATCTTTTCATGAAAATTTTCAACTTTTTGAAACCGAAATCTTTTCATGAAAATTTTCAACTTTTTTGAAGCCGAAATCTTTTCATGAAAATGGTCAACTTTTTTGAAGCCGAAATCTTTTCATGAAAATGTTCAACTTTTTTGAAGCCGAGATCTTTTCATGAAAATTTTCAACTTTTTGAAACCGAATTCTTTTCATGAAAATTTTCAACTTTTTTGAAGCCGAAATCTTTTCATGAAAATGGTCAACTTTTTTGAAGCAGAAATCTTTTCATGAAAATCTTAGACTTTTTTGAAGTCTAAATCTTTTCATGTAAATTTTCAACTTTTTGAAGCCGAAATCTTTTCATGAAAATTTTCAACTTTTTTGAAGCCGAAATCTTTTCATGGAAATGGTCAACTTTTTTGAAGCCGAAATCTTTTCATGAAAATGGTCAACTTTTTTGAAGCCGAAATCTTTTCATGAAAATTTTCAACTTTTTGAAGCAGAAATCTTTTCATGAAAATGTTCCATTTTTTTGAAGCCGAAATACTTCATGAAAATTTTCAACTTTTTTGAAGTCGAAATCTTTTTATGTAAATTTTCAACTTTTTTGAAGCAGAAATCTTTTCATAAAAATGTTCAACTTTTTTGAAGCCGAAATCTTTTCATGAAAATGTTACATTTTTTTGAAGCCGAAATACTTCATAAAAATTTTCAACTTTTTGAAACCGAAATCTTTTCATGAAAATTTTCAACTTTTTTGAAGCCGAAATCTTTTCATGAAAATGGTCAACTTTTTTGAAGCAGAAATCTTTTCATGAAAATCTTAGACTTTTTTGAAGTCTAAATCTTTTCATGTAAATTTTCAACTTTTTGAAGCCGAAATCTTTTCATGAAAATTTTCAACTTTTTTGAAGCCGAAATCTTTTCATGAAAATGGTCAACTTTTTTGAAGCCGAAATCTTTTCATGAAAATGGTCAACTTTTTTGAAGCCGAAATCTTTTCATGAAAATTTTCAACTTTTTGAAGCCGAAATCTTTTCATGAAAATTTTCAACTTTTTTGAAGCCGAAATCTTTTCATGAAAATCTTAGACTTTTTTGAAGTCGAAATCTTTTCATGTAAATTTTCAACTTTTTTGAAGCCGAAATCTTTTCATGAAAATGGTCAACTTTTTTGAAGCCGAAATCTTTTCATGAAAATGGTCAACTTTTTTGAAGCAGAAATCTTTTCATGAAAATTTTCAACTTTTTGAAGCCGAAATCTTTTCATGAAGATTTTCAACTTTTTTGAAGCAGAAATCTTTTCATGAAAATCTTAGACTTTTTTGAAGTCGAAATCTTTTCATGTAAATTTTCAACTTTTTTGAAGCAGAAATCTTTTCATGAAAATGTTCAACTTTTTTGAAGCCGAAATCTTTTCATGAAAATGTTCCATTTTTTTGAAGCCGAAATACTTCATGAAAATTTTCAACTTTTTTGAAGTCGAAATCTTTTCATGTAAATTTTCAACTTTTTTGAAGCAGAAGTCTTTTCATGAAAATGTTCAACTTTTTTGAAGCCGAGATCTTTTCATGAAAATGGTCAACTTTTTGAAACCGAAATCTTTTCATGAAAATTTTCAACTTTTTGAAGCCGAAATCTTTTCATGAAAATGTTCAACATTTTTGAAGCCGAAATCTTTTCATGAAAATGGTCAACTTTTTTGAAGCCGAAATCTTTTCATGAAAATTTTCAACTTTTTGAAGTCGAAATCTTTTCATGTAAATTTTCAACTTTTTTGAAACCGAAATCTTTTCATGTAAATTTTCAACTTTTTTGAAACCGAAATCTTTTCATGTAAATGTTTAACTTTTTTGAAGCAGAAATCTTTTCATGAAAATGTTCAACTTTTTTGAAGCCGAGATCTTTTCATGAAATTTTTCAACTTTTTGAAACCGAAATCTTTTCATGTAAATTTTCAACTTTTTTGAAGCAGAAATCTTTTCATAAAAATGTTCAACTTTTTTGAAGCCGAAATCTTTTCATGAAAATGTTACATTTTTTTGAAGCCGAAATACTTCATGAAAATTTTCAACTTTTTGAAACCAAAATCTTTTCATGAAAATTTTCAACTTTTTTGAAGCTGAAATCTTTTCATGAAAATGTTCAACTTTTTGAAGCCGAAATCTTTTCATGAAAATTTTCAATTTTTTTGAAGCAGAAATCTTTTCATGAAAATCTTAGACTTTTTTGAAGTCGAAATCTTTTCATGAAAATGGTCAACTTTTTTGAAGCCGAAATCTTTTCATATAAATTTTCAACTTTTTGAAGCCGAAATCTTTTCATGAAAATTTTCAACTTTTTGAAGCCGAAATCTTTTCATGAAAATGTTCAACTTTTTTGAAGCCAAAATCTTTTCATGAAAATGGTCAACTTTTTTGAAGCAGAAATCTTTTCATGAAAATCTTAGACTTTTTTGAAGTCGAAATCTTTTCATGAAAATTTTCAACTTTTTGAAGCCGAAATCTTTTCATGAAAATTTTCAACTTTTTTGAAGCAGAAATCTTTTCATGAAAATCTTAGACTTTTTTGAAGTCGAAATCTTTTCATGTAAATTTTCAACTTTTTTGAAGCAGAAATCTTTTCATGAAAATGTTCAACTTTTTTGAAGCCGAAATCTTTACATGAAAATGTTCCATTTTTTTGAAGCCGAAATACTTCATGAAAATTTTCAACTTTTTGAAACCAAAATCTTTTCATGAAAATTTTCAACTTTTTTGAAGCTGAAATCTTTTCATGAAAATGTTCCATTTTTTTGAAGCCGAAATACTTCATGAAAATTTTCAACTTTTTTGAAGTCGAAATCTTTTCATGAAAATGTTACATTTTTTTGAAGCCGAAATACTTCATGAAAATTTTCAACTTTTTTGAAGCAGAGATCTTTTCATGAAAATGGTCAACTTTTTTGAAGCCGAAATCTTTTCATGAAAATGGTAAACTTTTTTGAAGCCGAAATCTTTTCATGAAAATGTTACATTTTTTTGAAGCCGAAATACGTCATGAAAATTTTCAACTTTTTTGAAGCCGAGATCTTTTCATGAAAATTTTCAACTTTTTGAAATCGAAATCTTTTCATGAAAATTTTCAACTTTTTGAAGCCGAAATCTTTTCATGAAAATTTTCAACTTTTTTGAAGCAGAAATTTTTTCATGAAAATTTTCCATTTTTTTGAAGCCGAAATACTTCATGAAAATTTTCAACTTTTTTGAAGTCGAAATCTTTTCATGTAAATTTTCAACTTTTTTGAAGCAGAAATCTTTTCATAAAAATGTTCAACTTTTTTGAAGCCGAAATCTTTTCATGAAAATGTTCCATTTTTTTGAAGCCGAAATACTTCATGAAAATTTTCAACTTTTTTGAAGCAGAGATCTTTTCATGAAAATTTTCAACTTTTTGAAGCCGAAATCTTTTCATGAAAATGGTCAACTTTTTTGAAGCAGAAATCTTTTCATGAAAATTTTCAACTTTTTGAAGCCGAAATCTTTTCATGAAGATTTTCAACTTTTTTGAAGCAGAAATCTTTTCATGAAAATCTTAGACTTTTTTGAAGCCGAAATCTTTTCATGAAAATGTTCAACTTTTTTGAATCCGAGATCTTTTCATGAAAATTTTCAACTTTTTGAAGCCGAAATCTTTTCATGAAAATGTTCAACATTTTTGAAGCCGAAATCTTTTCATGAAAATGGTCAACTTTTTTGAAGCCGAAATCTTTTCATGAAAATTTTCAACTTTTTGAAGCCGAAATCTTTTCATGAAAATGGTCAACTTTTTTGAAGCCGAAATCTTTTCATGAAAATGTTACATTTTTTTGAAGCCGAAATACTTCATGAAAATTTTCAACTTTTTTGAAGCCGAGATCTTTTCATGAAAATTTTCAACTTTTTGAAATCGAAATCTTTTCATGAAAATTGTCAACTTTTTTGAAGCCGAAATCTTTTCATGAAAATGGTCAACTTTTTTGAAGCCGAAATCTTTTCATGAAAATTTTCAACTTTTTGAAGCCGAAATCTTTTCATGAAAATGGTCAACTTTTTTGAAGCCGAAATCTTTTCATGAAAATTTTCAACTTTTTGAAGCCGAAATCTTTTCATGAAAATTTTCAACTTTTTTGAAGGCGAAATCTTTTCATGAAAATGGTCAACTTTTTTGAAGCCGAAATCTTTTCATGAAAATGGTCAACTTTTTTGAAGCAGAAATCTTTTCATGAAAATTTTCAACTTTTTGAAGCCGAAATCTTTTCATGAAGATTTTCAACTTTTTTGAAGCAGAAATCTTTTCATGAAAATCTTAGACTTTTTTGATGTCGAAATCTTTTCATGTAAATTTTCAACTTTTTTGAAGCAGTAATCTTTTCATGAAAATGTTCAACTTTTTTGAAGCCGAAATCTTTTCATGAAAATGTTCCATTTTTTTGAAGCCGAAATACTTCATGAAAATTTTCAACTTTTTTGAAGTCGAAATCTTTTCATGTAAATTTTCAACTTTTTTGAAGCAGAAGTCTTTTCATGAAAATGTTCAACTTTTTTGAAGCCGAAATCTTTTCATGAAAATGTTCCATTTTTTTCAAACCGAAATACTTCATGAAAATTTTCAACTTTTTTGAAGCCGAAATCTTTTCATGAAAATGTTCAACTTTTTTGAAGCCGAAATCTTTTCATGAAAATCTTACACTTTTTTGAAGCCGAGATCTTTTCATGAAAATTTTCAACTTTTTGAAGCCGAAATCTTTTCATGAAAATGGTCAACTTTTTTGAAGCCGAAATCTTTTCATGAAAATTTTCAACTTTTTTGAAGCAGAAATCTTTTCATGAAAATTTTCAACTTTTTGAAACCGAAATCTTTTCATGAAGATTTTCAACTTTTTTGAAGCCGAAATCTTTTCATGAAAATTTTCAACTTTTTGAAGCCGAAATCTTTTCATGAAAATTTTCAACTTTTTTGAAGCAGAAATCTTTTCATGAAAATCTTAGACTTTTTTGATGTCGAAATCTTTTCATGAAAATTTTCAACTTTTTGAAGCCGAAATCTTTTCATGAAAATGTTCAACTTTTTTGAAGCCGAAATCTTTTCATGAAAATGGTCAACTTTTTTGAAGCCGAAATCTTTTCATGAAAATTTTCAACTTTTTTGAAGCAGAAATCTTTTCATGAAAATTTTCAACTTTTTGAAACCGAAATCTTTTCATGAAGATTTTCAACTTTTTTGAAGCAGAAATCTTTTCATGAAAATCTTCAACTTTTTTGAAGCAGAAATCTTTTCATGAAAATGTTCAACTTTTTTGAAGCCGAAATCTTTTCATGAAAATGTTCCATTTTTTTGAAGCCGAAATACTTCATGAAAATTTTCAACTTTTTTGAAGTCGAAATCTTTTCATGTAAATTTTCAACTTTTTTGAAGCAGAAGTCTTTTCATGAAAATGTTCAACTTTTTTGAAGCCGAAATCTTTTCATGAAAATGTTCCATTTTTTTGAAGCCGAAATACTTCATGAAAATTTTCAACTTTTTTGAAGTCGAAATCTTTTCATGTAAATTTTCAACTTTTTTGAAGCAGAAGTCTTTTCATGAAAATGTTCAACTTTTTTGAAGCCGAAATCTTTTCATGAAAATGTTCCATTTTTTTCAAACCGAAATACTTCATGAAAATTTTCAACTTTTTTGAAGCCGAAATCTTTTCATGAAAATGTTCAAGTTTTTTGAAGCCGAAATCTTTTCATGAAAATCTTCAACTTTTTTGAAACCGAAATCTTTTCATGTAAATTTTCAACTTTTTTGAAGCAGAAATCTTTTCATGAAAATGTTCCATTTTTTTGAAGCCGAAATACTTCATGAAAATTTTCAACTTTTTTGAAGTCGAAATCTTTTCATGTAAATTTTCAACTTTTTTGAAGCAGAAATCTTTTCATAAAAATGTTCAACTTTTTTGAAGCCGAAATCTTTTCATGAAAATGTTACATTTTTTTGAAGCCGAAATACTTCATGAAAATTTTCAACTTTTTTGAAGCAGAGATCTTTTCATGAAAATTTTCAACTTTTTGAAGCCGAAATCTTTTCATGAAAATGGTCAACTTTTTTGAAGCCGAAATCTTTTCATGAAAATTTTCAACTTTTTGAAGCCGAAATCTTTTCATGAAGATTTTCAACTTTTTTGAAGCAGAAATCTTTTCATGAAAATCTTAGACTTTTTTGAAGCCGAAATCTTTTCATGAAAATGTTCAACTTTTTTGAAGCCGAGATCTTTTCATGAAAATTTTCAACTTTTTGAAACCGAAATCTTTTCATGAAAATTTTCAACTTTTTGAAGCCGAAATCTTTTCATGAAAATGTTCAACATTTTTGAAGCCGAAATCTTTTCATGAAAATGGTCAACTTTTTTGAAGCCGAAATCTTTTCATGAAAATTTTCAACTTTTTGAAGCCGAAATCTTTTCATGAAAATGGTCAACTTTTTTGAAGCCGAAATCTTTTCATGAAAATGTTACATTTTTTTGAAGCCGAAATACTTCATGAAAATTTTCAAATTTTTTGAAGCCGAGATCTTTTCATGAAAATTTTCAACTTTTTGAAATCGAAATCTTTTCATGAAAATTGTCAACTTTTTTGAAGCCGAAATCTTTTCATGAAAATTTTCAACTTTTTTGAAGCCGAAATCTTTTCATGAAAATTTTCAACTTTTTGAAGCCGAAATCTTTTCATGAAAATGGTCAACTTTTTTGAAGCCGAAATCTTTTCATGAAAATTTTCAACTTTTTGAAGCCGAAATCTTTTCATGAAAATTTTCAACTTTTTTGAAGGCGAAATCTTTTCATGAAAATGGTCAACTTTTTTGAAGCCGAAATCTTTTCATGAAAATGGTCAACTTTTTTGAAGCAGAAATCTTTTCATGAAAATTTTCAACTTTTTGAAGCCGAAATCTTTTCATGAAGATTTTCAACTTTTTTGAAGCAGAAATCTTTTCATGAAAATCTTAGACTTTTTTGATGTCGAAATCTTTTCATGTAAATTTTCAACTTTTTTGAAGCAGTAATCTTTTCATGAAAATGTTCAACTTTTTTGAAGCCGAAATCTTTTCATGAAAATGTTCCATTTTTTTGAAGCCGAAATACTTCATGAAAATTTTCAACTTTTTTGAAGTCGAAATCTTTTCATGTAAATTTTCAACTTTTTTGAAGCAGAAGTCTTTTCATGAAAATGTTCAACTTTTTTGAAGCCGAAATCTTTTCATGAAAATGTTCCATTTTTTTCAAACCGAAATACTTCATGAAAATTTTCAACTTTTTTGAAGCCGAAATCTTTTCATGAAAATGTTCAAGTTTTTTGAAGCCGAAATCTTTTCATGAAAATCTTCAACTTTTTTGAAACCGAAATCTTTTCATGTAAATTTTCAACTTTTTTGAAGCAGAAATCTTTTCATGAAAATGTTCCATTTTTTTGAAGCCGAAATACTTCATGAAAATTTTCAACTTTTTTGAAGTCGAAATCTTTTCATGAAAATTTTCAACTTTTTTGAAGTCGAAATCTTTTCATGTAAATTTTCAACTTTTTTGAAGCAGAAATCTTTTCATGAAAATGTTCCATTTTTTTCAAACCGAAATACTTCATGAAAATATTCAACTTTTTTGAAGCCGAAATCTTTTCATGAAAATGTTCAACTTTTTTGAAGTCGAAATCTTTTCATGTAAATTTTCAACTTTTTTGAAACCGAAATCTTTTCATGTAAATGTTCAACTTTTTTGAAGCCGAAATCTTTTCATGAAAATGTTCAACTTTTTTGAAGCCGAGATCTTTTCATGAAAATTTTCAACTTTTTGAAACCGAAATCTTTTCATGAAAATTTTCAACTTTTTGAAGCCGAAATCTTTTCATGAAAATGGTCAACTTTTTTGAAGCCGAAATCTTTTCATGAAAATGGTCAACTTTTTTGAAGCCGAAATCTTTTCATGAAAATGTTCCATTTTTTTGAAGCCGAAATACTTCATGAAAATTTTATACTTTTTTGAAGCCGAGATCTTTTCATGAAAATTTTCAACTTTTTGAAATCGAAATCTTTTCATGAAAATTGTCAACTTTTTTGAAGCCGAAATCTTTTCATGAAAATGGTCAACTTTTTTGAAGCCGAAATCTTTTCATGAAAATTTTCAACTTTTTTAAGCCGAAATCTTTTCATGAAAATGGTCAACTTTTTTGAAGCCGAAATCTTTTCATGAAAATTTTCAACTTTTTGAAGCCGAAATCTTTTCATGAAAATGTTACATTTTTTTGAAGCCGAAATACTTCATGAAAATTTTCAACTTTTTTGAAGCCGAGATCTTTTCATGAAAATTTTCAACTTTTTGAAATCGAAATCTTTTCATGAAAATTGTCAACTTTTTTGAAGCCGAAATCTTTTCATGAAAATGGTCAACTTTTTTGAAGCCGAAATCTTTTCATGAAAATTTTCAACTTTTTTAAGCCGAAATCTTTTCATGAAAATGGTCAACTTTTTTGAAGCCGAAATCTTTTCATGAAAATTTTCAACTTTTTGAAGCCGAAATCTTTTCATGAAAATTTTCAACTTTTTTGAAGCAGAAATCTTTTCATGAAAATGGTCAACTTTTTTGAAGCCGAAATCTTTTCATGAAAATGGTCAACTTTTTTGAAGCAGAAATCTTTTCATGAAAATGTTCAACTTTTTTGAAGCCGAAATCTTTTCATGAAAATGTTCCATTTTTTTGAAGCCGAAATACTTCATGAAAATTTTCAACTTTTTTGAAGTCGAAATCTTTTCATGTAAATTTTCAACTTTTTTGAAGCAGAAGTCTTTTCATGAAAATGTTCAACTTTTTTGAAGCCGAAATCTTTTCATGAAAATTTTCAACTTTTTTGAAGCCGAAATCTTTTCATGAAAATGTTCAACTTTTTTGAAGCCGAAATCTTTTCATGAAAATCTTCAACTTTTTTGAAACCGAAATCTTTTCATGTAAATGTTCAACTTTTTTGAAGCCGAAATCTTTTCATGAAAATTTTCAACTTTTTTGAAGCCGAGATCTTTTCATGAAAATTTTCAACTTTTTGAAACCGAAATCTTTTCATGAAAATTTTCAACTTTTTGAAGCCGAAATCTTTTCATGAAAATGTTCAACATTTTTGAAGCCGAAATCTTTTCATGAAAATGGTCAACTTTTTTGAAGCCGAAATCTTTTCATGAAAATTTTCAACTTTTTGAAGCCGAAATCTTTTCATGATAATTTTCAACTTTTTGAAGCCGAAATCTTTTCATGAAAATTTTCAACTTTTTTGAAGTCGAAATCTTTTCATGTAAATTTTCAACTTTTTTGAAGCAGAAATCTTTTCATGAAAATGGTCAACTTTTTTGAAGCCGAAATCTTTTCATGAAAATGGTCAACTTTTTTGAAGCCGAAATCTTTTCATGAAAATTTTCAACTTTTTGAAGCCGAAATCTTTTCATGAAAATTTTCAACTTTTTTGAAGCAGAAATCTTTTCATGAAAATCTTAGACTTTTTTGAAGTCGAAATCTTTTCATGAAAATCTTAGACTTTTTTGAAGTCGAAATCTTTTCATGTAAATTTTCAACTTTTTTGAAGCAGAAATCTTTTCATGAAAATGTTCCATTTTTTTCAAACCGAAATACTTCATGAAAATATTCAACTTTTTTGAAGCCGAAATCTTTTCATGAAAATGTTCAACTTTTTTGAAGTCGAAATCTTTTCATGTAAATTTTCAACTTTTTTGAAACCGAAATCTTTTCATGTAAATGTTCAACTTTTTTGAAGCCGAAATCTTTTCATGAAAATGTTCAACTTTTTTGAAGCCGAGATCTTTTCATGAAAATTTTCAACTTTTTGAAACCGAAATCTTTTCATGAAAATTTTCAACTTTTTGAAGCCGAAATCTTTTCATGAAAATGGTCAACTTTTTTGAAGCCGAAATCTTTTCATGAAAATGGTCAACTTTTTTGAAGCCGAAATCTTTTCATGAAAATGTTCCATTTTTTTGAAGCCGAAATACTTCATGAAAATTTTCAACTTTTTTGAAGCCGAGATCTTTTCATGAAAATTTTCAACTTTTTGAAATCGAAATCTTTTCATGAAAATTGTCAACTTTTTTGAAGCCGAAATCTTTTCATGAAAATGGTCAACTTTTTTGAAGCCGAAATCTTTTCATGAAAATTTTCAACTTTTTTAAGCCGAAATCTTTTCATGAAAATGGTCAACTTTTTTGAAGCCGAAATCTTTTCATGAAAATTTTCAACTTTTTGAAGCCGAAATCTTTTCATGAAAATGGTCAACTTTTTTGAAGCCGAAATCTTTTCATGAAAATGTTACATTTTTTTGAAGCCGAAATACTTCATGAAAATTTTCAACTTTTTTGAAGCCGAGATCTTTTCATGAAAATTTTCAACTTTTTGAAATCGAAATCTTTTCATGAAAATTGTCAACTTTTTTGAAGCCGAAATCTTTTCATGAAAATGGTCAACTTTTTTGAAGCCGAAATCTTTTCATGAAAATTTTCAACTTTTTTAAGCCGAAATCTTTTCATGAAAATGGTCAACTTTTTTGAAGCCGAAATCTTTTCATGAAAATTTTCAACTTTTTGAAGCCGAAATCTTTTCATGAAAATTTTCAACTTTTTTGAAGCAGAAATCTTTTCATGAAAATGGTCAACTTTTTTGAAGCCGAAATCTTTTCATGAAAATGGTCAACTTTTTTGAAGCAGAAATCTTTTCATGAAAATGTTCAACTTTTTTGAAGCCGAAATCTTTTCATGAAAATGTTCCATTTTTTTGAAGCCGAAATACTTCATGAAAATTTTCAACTTTTTTGAAGTCGAAATCTTTTCATGTAAATTTTCAACTTTTTTGAAGCAGAAGTCTTTTCATGAAAATGTTCAACTTTTTTGAAGCCGAAATCTTTTCATGAAAATTTTCAACTTTTTTGAAGCCGAAATCTTTTCATGAAAATGTTCAACTTTTTTGAAGCCGAAATCTTTTCATGAAAATCTTCAACTTTTTTGAAACCGAAATCTTTTCATGTAAATGTTCAACTTTTTTGAAGCCGAAATCTTTTCATGAAAATTTTCAACTTTTTTGAAGCCGAGATCTTTTCATGAAAATTTTCAACTTTTTGAAACCGAAATCTTTTCATGAAAATTTTCAACTTTTTGAAGCCGAAATCTTTTCATGAAAATGTTCAACATTTTTGAAGCCGAAATCTTTTCATGAAAATGGTCAACTTTTTTGAAGCCGAAATCTTTTCATGAAAATTTTCAACTTTTTGAAGCCGAAATCTTTTCATGATAATTTTCAACTTTTTGAAGCCGAAATCTTTTCATGAAAATTTTCAACTTTTTTGAAGTCGAAATCTTTTCATGTAAATTTTCAACTTTTTTGAAGCAGAAATCTTTTCATGAAAATGGTCAACTTTTTTGAAGCCGAAATCTTTTCATGAAAATGGTCAACTTTTTTGAAGCCGAAATCTTTTCATGAAAATTTTCAACTTTTTGAAGCCGAAATCTTTTCATGAAAATTTTCAACTTTTTTGAAGCAGAAATCTTTTCATGAAAATCTTAGACTTTTTTGAAGTCGAAATCTTTTCATGAAAATCTTAGACTTTTTTGAAGTCGAAATCTTTTCATGTAAATTTTCAACTTTTTTGAAGCAGAAATCTTTTCATGAAAATGTTCCATTTTTTTCAAACCGAAATACTTCATGAAAATATTCAACTTTTTTGAAGCCGAAATCTTTTCATGAAAATGTTCAACTTTTTTGAAGCCGAAATCTTTTCATGAAAATCTTAGACTTTTTTGAAGTCGAAATCTTTTCATGTAAATTTTCAACTTTTTTGAAACCGAAATCTTTTCATGTAAATGTTCAACTTTTTTGAAGCCGAAATCTTTTCATGAAAATGTTCAACTTTTTTGAAGCCGAGATCTTTTCATGAAAATTTTCAACTTTTTGAAACCGAAATCTTTTCATGAAAATTTTCAACTTTTTGAAGCCGAAATCTTTTCATGAAAATGGTCAACTTTTTTGAAGCCGAAATCTTTTCATGAAAATGGTCAACTTTTTTGAAGCCGAAATCTTTTCATGAAAATGTTCCATTTTTTTGAAGCCGAAATACTTCATGAAAATTTTCAACTTTTTTGAAGCCGAGATCTTTTCATGAAAATTTTCAACTTTTTGAAATCGAAATCTTTTCATGAAAATTGTCAACTTTTTTGAAGCCGAAATCTTTTCATGAAAATGGTCAACTTTTTTGAAGCCGAAATCTTTTCATGAAAATTTTCAACATTTTTAAGCCGAAATCTTTTCATGAAAATGGTCAACTTTTTTGAAGCCGAAATCTTTTCATGAAAATTTTCAACTTTTTTAAGCCGAAATCTTTTCATGAAAATGGTCAACTTTTTTGAAGCCGAAATCTTTTCATGAAAATGTTACATTTTTTTGAAGCCGAAATACTTCATGAAAATTTTCAACTTTTTTGAAGCCGAGATCTTTTCATGAAAATTTTCAACTTTTTGAAATCGAAATCTTTTCATGAAAATTGTCAACTTTTTTGAAGCCGAAATCTTTTCATGAAAATGGTCAACTTTTTTGAAGCCGAAATCTTTTCATGAAAATTTTCAACTTTTTTAAGCCGAAATCTTTTCATGAAAATGGTCAACTTTTTTGAAGCCGAAATCTTTTCATGAAAATTTTCAACTTTTTTGAAGCAGAAATCTTTTCATGAAAATGGTCAACTTTTTTGAAGCCGAAATCTTTTCATGAAAATGGTCAACTTTTTTGAAGCAGAAATCTTTTCATGAAAATGTTCAACTTTTTTGAAGCCGAAATCTTTTCATGAAAATGTTCCATTTTTTTGAAGCCGAAATACTTCATGAAAATTTTCAACTTTTTTGAAGTCGAAATCTTTTCATGTAAATTTTCAACTTTTTTGAAGCAGAAGTCTTTTCATGAAAATGTTCAACTTTTTTGAAGCCGAAATCTTTTCATGAAAATTTTCAACTTTTTTGAAGCCGAAATCTTTTCATGAAAATGTTCAACTTTTTTGAAGCCGAAATCTTTTCATGAAAATCTTCAACTTTTTTGAAACCGAAATCTTTTCATGTAAATGTTCAACTTTTTTGAAGCCGAAATCTTTTCATGAAAATTTTCAACTTTTTTGAAGCCGAGATCTTTTCATGAAAATTTTCAACTTTTTGAAACCGAAATCTTTTCATGAAAATTTTCAACTTTTTGAAGCCGAAATCTTTTCATGAAAATGTTCAACATTTTTGAAGCCGAAATCTTTTCATGAAAATGGTCAACTTTTTTGAAGCCGAAATCTTTTCATGAAAATTTTCAACTTTTTGAAGCCGAAATCTTTTCATGATAATTTTCAACTTTTTGAAGCCGAAATCTTTTCATGAAAATTTTCAACTTTTTTGAAGTCGAAATCTTTTCATGTAAATTTTCAACTTTTTTGAAGCAGAAATCTTTTCATGAAAATGTTCCATTTTTTTCAAACCGAAATACTTCATGAAAATATTCAACTTTTTTGAAGCCGAAATCTTTTCATGAAAATGTTCAACTTTTTTGAAGCCGAAATCTTTTCATGAAAATCTTCAACTTTTTTGAAACCGAAATCTTTTCATGTAAATGTTCAACTTTTTTGAAGCCGAAATCTTTTCATGAAAATTTTCAACTTTTTTGAAGCCGAGATCTTTTCATGAAAATTTTCAACTTTTTGAAACCGAAATCTTTTCATGAAAATTTTCAACTTTTTGAAGCCGAAATCTTTTCATGAAAATGTTCAACATTTTTGAAGCCGAAATCTTTTCATGAAAATGGTCAACTTTTTTGAAGCCGAAATCTTTTCATGAAAATTTTCAACTTTTTGAAGCCGAAATCTTTTCATGATAATTTTCAACTTTTTGAAGCCGAAATCTTTTCATGAAAATTTTCAACTTTTTTGAAGTCGAAATCTTTTCATGTAAATTTTCAACTTTTTTGAAGCAGAAATCTTTTCATGAAAATGGTCAACTTTTTTGAAGCCGAAATCTTTTCATGAAAATGGTCAACTTTTTTGAAGCCGAAATCTTTTCATGAAAATTTTCAACTTTTTGAAGCCGAAATCTTTTCATGAAAATTTTCAACTTTTTTGAAGCAGAAATCTTTTCATGAAAATCTTAGACTTTTTTGAAGTCGAAATCTTTTCATGAAAATCTTAGACTTTTTTGAAGTCGAAATCTTTTCATGTAAATTTTCAACTTTTTTGAAGCAGAAATCTTTTCATGAAAATGTTCCATTTTTTTCAAACCGAAATACTTCATGAAAATATTCAACTTTTTTGAAGCCGAAATCTTTTCATGAAAATGTTCAACTTTTTTGAAGTCGAAATCTTTTCATGTAAATTTTCAACTTTTTTGAAACCGAAATCTTTTCATGTAAATGTTCAACTTTTTTGAAGCCGAAATCTTTTCATGAAAATGTTCAACTTTTTTGAAGCCGAGATCTTTTCATGAAAATTTTCAACTTTTTGAAACCGAAATCTTTTCATGAAAATTTTCAACTTTTTGAAGCCGAAATCTTTTCATGAAAATGGTCAACTTTTTTGAAGCCGAAATCTTTTCATGAAAATGGTCAACTTTTTTGAAGCCGAAATCTTTTCATGAAAATGTTCCATTTTTTTGAAGCCGAAATACTTCATGAAAATTTTCAACTTTTTTGAAGCCGAGATCTTTTCATGAAAATTTTCAACTTTTTGAAATCGAAATCTTTTCATGAAAATTGTCAACTTTTTTGAAGCCGAAATCTTTTCATGAAAATGGTCAACTTTTTTGAAGCCGAAATCTTTTCATGAAAATTTTCAACTTTTTTAAGCCGAAATCTTTTCATGAAAATGGTCAACTTTTTTGAAGCCGAAATCTTTTCATGAAAATTTTCAACTTTTTGAAGCCGAAATCTTTTCATGAAAATGGTCAACTTTTTTGAAGCCGAAATCTTTTCATGAAAATGTTACATTTTTTTGAAGCCGAAATACTTCATGAAAATTTTCAACTTTTTTGAAGCCGAGATCTTTTCATGAAAATTTTCAACTTTTTGAAATCGAAATCTTTTCATGAAAATTGTCAACTTTTTTGAAGCCGAAATCTTTTCATGAAAATGGTCAACTTTTTTGAAGCCGAAATCTTTTCATGAAAATTTTCAACTTTTTTAAGCCGAAATCTTTTCATGAAAATGGTCAACTTTTTTGAAGCCGAAATCTTTTCATGAAAATTTTCAACTTTTTGAAGCCGAAATCTTTTCATGAAAATTTTCAACTTTTTTGAAGCAGAAATCTTTTCATGAAAATGGTCAACTTTTTTGAAGCCGAAATCTTTTCATGAAAATTTTCAACTTTTTTGAAGCAGAAATCTTTTCATGAAAATGTTCAACTTTTTTGAAGCCGAAATCTTTTCATGAAAATGTTCCATTTTTTTGAAGCCGAAATACTTCATGAAAATTTTCAACTTTTTTGAAGTCGAAATCTTTTCATGTAAATTTTCAACTTTTTTGAAGCAGAAGTCTTTTCATGAAAATGTTCAACTTTTTTGAAGCCGAAATCTTTTCATGAAAATGTTCAACTTTTTTGAAGCCGAAATCTTTTCATGAAAATGTTCAACTTTTTTGAAGCCGAAATCTTTTCATGAAAATCTTCAACTTTTTTGAAACCGAAATCTTTTCATGTAAATGTTCAACTTTTTTGAAGCCGAAATCTTTTCATGAAAATTTTCAACTTTTTTGAAGCCGAGATCTTTTCATGAAAATTTTCAACTTTTTGAAACCGAAATCTTTTCATGAAAATTTTCAACTTTTTGAAGCCGAAATCTTTTCATGAAAATGTTCAACATTTTTGAAGCCGAAATCTTTTCATGAAAATGGTCAACTTTTTTGAAGCCGAAATCTTTTCATGAAAATTTTCAACTTTTTGAAGCCGAAATCTTTTCATGATAATTTTCAACTTTTTGAAGCCGAAATCTTTTCATGAAAATTTTCAACTTTTTTGAAGTCGAAATCTTTTCATGTAAATTTTCAACTTTTTTGAAGCAGAAATCTTTTCATGAAAATGGTCAACTTTTTTGAAGCCGAAATCTTTTCATGAAAATGGTCAACTTTTTTGAAGCCGAAATCTTTTCATGAAAATTTTCAACTTTTTGAAGCCGAAATCTTTTCATGAAAATTTTCAACTTTTTTGAAGCAGAAATCTTTTCATGAAAATCTTAGACTTTTTTGAAGTCGAAATCTTTTCATGAAAATCTTAGACTTTTTTGAAGTCGAAATCTTTTCATGTAAATTTTCAACTTTTTTGAAGCAGAAATCTTTTCATGAAAATGGTCAACTTTTTTGAAGCCGAAATCTTTTCATGAAAATGGTCAACTTTTTTGAAGCCGAAATCTTTTCATGAAAATTTTCAACTTTTTGAAGCCGAAATCTTTTCATGAAAATGGTCAACTTTTTTGAAGCCGAAATCTTTTCATGAAAATGGTCAACTTTTTTGAAGCCGAAATCTTTTCATGAAAATGTTCCATTTTTTTGAAGCCGAAATACTTCATGAAAATTTTCAACTTTTTTGAAGCCGAGATCTTTTCATGAAAATTTTCAACTTTTTGAAATCGAAATCTTTTCATGAAAATTGTCAACTTTTTTGAAGCCGAAATCTTTTCATGAAAATGGTCAACTTTTTTGAAGCCGAAATCTTTTCATGAAAATTTTCAACATTTTTAAGCCGAAATCTTTTCATGAAAATGGTCAACTTTTTTGAAGCCGAAATCTTTTCATGAAAATTTTCAACTTTTTTAAGCCGAAATCTTTTCATGAAAATGGTCAACTTTTTTGAAGCCGAAATCTTTTCATGAAAATGTTACATTTTTTTGAAGCCGAAATACTTCATGAAAATTTTCAACTTTTTTGAAGCCGAGATCTTTTCATGAAAATTTTCAACTTTTTGAAATCGAAATCTTTTCATGAAAATTGTCAACTTTTTTGAAGCCGAAATCTTTTCATGAAAATGGTCAACTTTTTTGAAGCCGAAATCTTTTCATGAAAATTTTCAACTTTTTTAAGCCGAAATCTTTTCATGAAAATGGTCAACTTTTTTGAAGCCGAAATCTTTTCATGAAAATTTTCAACTTTTTTGAAGCAGAAATCTTTTCATGAAAATGGTCAACTTTTTTGAAGCCGAAATCTTTTCATGAAAATGGTCAACTTTTTTGAAGCAGAAATCTTTTCATGAAAATGTTCAACTTTTTTGAAGCCGAAATCTTTTCATGAAAATGTTCCATTTTTTTGAAGCCGAAATACTTCATGAAAATTTTCAACTTTTTTGAAGTCGAAATCTTTTCATGTAAATTTTCAACTTTTTTGAAGCAGAAGTCTTTTCATGAAAATGTTCAACTTTTTTGAAGCCGAAATCTTTTCATGAAAATTTTCAACTTTTTTGAAGCCGAAATCTTTTCATGAAAATGTTCAACTTTTTTGAAGCCGAAATCTTTTCATGAAAATCTTCAACTTTTTTGAAACCGAAATCTTTTCATGTAAATGTTCAACTTTTTTGAAGCCGAAATCTTTTCATGAAAATTTTCAACTTTTTTGAAGCCGAGATCTTTTCATGAAAATTTTCAACTTTTTGAAACCGAAATCTTTTCATGAAAATTTTCAACTTTTTGAAGCCGAAATCTTTTCATGAAAATGTTCAACATTTTTGAAGCCGAAATCTTTTCATGAAAATGGTCAACTTTTTTGAAGCCGAAATCTTTTCATGAAAATTTTCAACTTTTTGAAGCCGAAATCTTTTCATGATAATTTTCAACTTTTTGAAGCCGAAATCTTTTCATGAAAATTTTCAACTTTTTTGAAGTCGAAATCTTTTCATGTAAATTTTCAACTTTTTTGAAGCAGAAATCTTTTCATGAAAATGTTCCATTTTTTTCAAACCGAAATACTTCATGAAAATATTCAACTTTTTTGAAGCCGAAATCTTTTCATGAAAATGTTCAACTTTTTTGAAGCCGAAATCTTTTCATGAAAATCTTCAACTTTTTTGAAACCGAAATCTTTTCATGTAAATGTTCAACTTTTTTGAAGCCGAAATCTTTTCATGAAAATTTTCAACTTTTTTGAAGCCGAGATCTTTTCATGAAAATTTTCAACTTTTTGAAACCGAAATCTTTTCATGAAAATTTTCAACTTTTTGAAGCCGAAATCTTTTCATGAAAATGTTCAACATTTTTGAAGCCGAAATCTTTTCATGAAAATGGTCAACTTTTTTGAAGCCGAAATCTTTTCATGAAAATTTTCAACTTTTTGAAGCCGAAATCTTTTCATGATAATTTTCAACTTTTTGAAGCCGAAATCTTTTCATGAAAATTTTCAACTTTTTTGAAGTCGAAATCTTTTCATGTAAATTTTCAACTTTTTTGAAGCAGAAATCTTTTCATGAAAATGGTCAACTTTTTTGAAGCCGAAATCTTTTCATGAAAATGGTCAACTTTTTTGAAGCCGAAATCTTTTCATGAAAATTTTCAACTTTTTGAAGCCGAAATCTTTTCATGAAAATTTTCAACTTTTTTGAAGCAGAAATCTTTTCATGAAAATGTTCCATTTTTTTCAAACCGAAATACTTCATGAAAATATTCAACTTTTTTGAAGCCGAAATCTTTTCATGAAAATGTTCAACTTTTTTGAAGTCGAAATCTTTTCATGTAAATTTTCAACTTTTTTGAAACCGAAATCTTTTCATGTAAATGTTCAACTTTTTTGAAGCCGAAATCTTTTCATGAAAATGTTCAACTTTTTTGAAGCCGAGATCTTTTCATGAAAATTTTCAACTTTTTGAAACCGAAATCTTTTCATGAAAATTTTCAACTTTTTGAAGCCGAAATCTTTTCATGAAAATGGTCAACTTTTTTGAAGCCGAAATCTTTTCATGAAAATGGTCAACTTTTTTGAAGCCGAAATCTTTTCATGAAAATGTTCCATTTTTTTGAAGCCGAAATACTTCATGAAAATTTTCAACTTTTTTGAAGCCGAGATCTTTTCATGAAAATTTTCAACTTTTTGAAATCGAAATCTTTTCATGAAAATTGTCAACTTTTTTGAAGCCGAAATCTTTTCATGAAAATGGTCAACTTTTTTGAAGCCGAAATCTTTTCATGAAAATTTTCAACTTTTTTAAGCCGAAATCTTTTCATGAAAATGGTCAACTTTTTTGAAGCCGAAATCTTTTCATGAAAATTTTCAACTTTTTGAAGCCGAAATCTTTTCATGAAAATGGTCAACTTTTTTGAAGCCGAAATCTTTTCATGAAAATGTTACATTTTTTTGAAGCCGAAATACTTCATGAAAATTTTCAACTTTTTTGAAGCCGAGATCTTTTCATGAAAATTTTCAACTTTTTGAAATCGAAATCTTTTCATGAAAATTGTCAACTTTTTTGAAGCCGAAATCTTTTCATGAAAATGGTCAACTTTTTTGAAGCCGAAATCTTTTCATGAAAATTTTCAACTTTTTTAAGCCGAAATCTTTTCATGAAAATGGTCAACTTTTTTGAAGCCGAAATCTTTTCATGAAAATTTTCAACTTTTTGAAGCCGAAATCTTTTCATGAAAATTTTCAACTTTTTTGAAGCAGAAATCTTTTCATGAAAATGGTCAACTTTTTTGAAGCCGAAATCTTTTCATGAAAATTTTCAACTTTTTTGAAGCAGAAATCTTTTCATGAAAATGTTCAACTTTTTTGAAGCCGAAATCTTTTCATGAAAATGTTCCATTTTTTTGAAGCCGAAATACTTCATGAAAATTTTCAACTTTTTTGAAGTCGAAATCTTTTCATGTAAATTTTCAACTTTTTTGAAGCAGAAGTCTTTTCATGAAAATGTTCAACTTTTTTGAAGCCGAAATCTTTTCATGAAAATGTTCAACTTTTTTGAAGCCGAAATCTTTTCATGAAAATGTTCAACTTTTTTGAAGCCGAAATCTTTTCATGAAAATCTTCAACTTTTTTGAAACCGAAATCTTTTCATGTAAATGTTCAACTTTTTTGAAGCCGAAATCTTTTCATGAAAATTTTCAACTTTTTTGAAGCCGAGATCTTTTCATGAAAATTTTCAACTTTTTGAAACCGAAATCTTTTCATGAAAATTTTCAACTTTTTGAAGCCGAAATCTTTTCATGAAAATGTTCAACATTTTTGAAGCCGAAATCTTTTCATGAAAATGGTCAACTTTTTTGAAGCCGAAATCTTTTCATGAAAATTTTCAACTTTTTGAAGCCGAAATCTTTTCATGATAATTTTCAACTTTTTGAAGCCGAAATCTTTTCATGAAAATTTTCAACTTTTTTGAAGTCGAAATCTTTTCATGTAAATTTTCAACTTTTTTGAAGCAGAAATCTTTTCATGAAAATGGTCAACTTTTTTGAAGCCGAAATCTTTTCATGAAAATGGTCAACTTTTTTGAAGCCGAAATCTTTTCATGAAAATTTTCAACTTTTTGAAGCCGAAATCTTTTCATGAAAATTTTCAACTTTTTTGAAGCAGAAATCTTTTCATGAAAATCTTAGACTTTTTTGAAGTCGAAATCTTTTCATGAAAATCTTAGACTTTTTTGAAGTCGAAATCTTTTCATGTAAATTTTCAACTTTTTTGAAGCAGAAATCTTTTCATGAAAATGGTCAACTTTTTTGAAGCCGAAATCTTTTCATGAAAATGGTCAACTTTTTTGAAGCCGAAATCTTTTCATGAAAATTTTCAACTTTTTGAAGCCGAAATCTTTTCATGAAAATTTTCAACTTTTTTGAAGGCGAAATCTTTTCATGAAAATGGTCAACTTTTTTGAAGCCGAAATCTTTTCATGAAAATGGTCAACTTTTTTGAAGCAGAAATCTTTTCATGAAAATGTTCAACTTTTTTGAAGCCGAAATCTTTTCATGAAAATGTTCCATTTTTTTGAAGCCGAAATACTTCATGAAAATTTTCAACTTTTTTGAAGTCGAAATCTTTTCATGTAAATTTTCAACTTTTTTGAAGCAGAAGTCTTTTCATGAAAATGTTCAACTTTTTTGAAGCCGAAATCTTTTCATGAAAATGTTCAACTTTTTTGAAGCCGAAATCTTTTCATGAAAATGTTCAACTTTTTTGAAGCCGAAATCTTTTCATGAAAATCTTCAACTTTTTTGAAACCGAAATCTTTTCATGTAAATGTTCAACTTTTTTGAAGCCGAAATCTTTTCATGAAAATTTTCAACTTTTTTGAAGCCGAGATCTTTTCATGAAAATTTTCAACTTTTTGAAACCGAAATCTTTTCATGAAAATTTTCAACTTTTTGAAGCCGAAATCTTTTCATGAAAATGTTCAACATTTTTGAAGCCGAAATCTTTTCATGAAAATGGTCAACTTTTTTGAAGCCGAAATCTTTTCATGAACATGGTCAACTTTTTTGAAGTCGAAATCTTTTCATGTAAATTTTCAACTTTTTTGAAGCAGAAATCTTTTCATGAAAATGGTCAACTTTTTTGAAGCCGAAATCTTTTCATGAAAATGGTCAACTTTTTTGAAGCCGAAATCTTTTCATGAAAATTTTCAACTTTTTGAAGCCGAAATCTTTTCATGAAAATTTTCAACTTTTTTGAAGCAGAAATCTTTTCATGAAAATCTTAGACTTTTTTGAAGTCGAAATCTTTTCATGAAAATCTTAGACTTTTTTGAAGTCGAAATCTTTTCATGTAAATTTTCAACTTTTTTGAAGCAGAAATCTTTTCATGAAAATGTTCCATTTTTTTCAAACCGAAATACTTCATGAAAATATTCAACTTTTTTGAAGCCGAAATCTTTTCATGAAAATGTTCAACTTTTTTGAAGCCGAAATCTTTTCATGAAAATGTTCCATTTTTTTCAAACCGAAATACTTCATGAAAATTTTCAACTTTTTTGAAGCCGAAATCTTTTCATGAAAATGTTCAACTTTTTTGAAGCCGAAATCTTTTCATGAAAATCTTCAACTTTTTTGAAACCGAAATCTTTTCATGTAAATGTTCAACTTTTTTGAAGCCGAAATCTTTTCATGAAAATCTTCAACTTTTTTGAAACCGAAATCTTTTCATGTAAATTTTCAACTTTTTTGAAGCAGAAATCTTTTCATGAAAATGTTCCATTTTTTTGAAGCCGAAATACTTCATGAAAATTTTCAACTTTTTTGAAGTCGAAATCTTTTCATGTAAATTTTCAACTTTTTTGAAGCAGAAATCTTTTCATAAAAATGTTCAACTTTTTTGAAGCCGAAATCTTTTCATGAAAATGTTACATTTTTTTGAAGCCGAAATACTTCATGAAAATTTTCAACTTTTTTGAAGCAGAGATCTTTTCATGAAAATTTTCAACTTTTTGAAGCCGAAATCTTTTCATGAAAATGGTCAACTTTTTTGAAGCAGAAATCTTTTCATGAAAATTTTCAACTTTTTGAAGCCGAAATCTTTTCATGAAGATTTTCAACTTTTTTGAAGCAGAAATCTTTTCATGAAAATCTTAGACTTTTTTGAAGTCGAAATCTTTTCATGAAAATCTTAGACTTTTTTGAAGTCGAAATCTTTTCATGTAAATTTTCCATTTTTTTCAAACCGAAATACTTCATGAAAATATTCAACTTTTTTGAAGCCGAAATCTTTTCATGAAAATGTTCAACTTTTTTGAAGCCGAAATCTTTTCATGAAAATCTTAGACTTTTTTGAAGTCGAAATCTTTTCATGTAAATTTTCAACTTTTTTGAAACCGAAATCTTTTCATGTAAATGTTCAACTTTTTTGAAGCCGAAATCTTTTCATGAAAATGTTCAACTTTTTTGAAGCCGAGATCTTTTCATGAAAATTTTCAACTTTTTGAAACCGAAATCTTTTCATGAAAATTTTCAACTTTTTGAAGCCGAAATCTTTTCATGAAAATGTTCAACTTTTTTGAAGCCGAAATCTTTTCATGAAAATGGTCAACTTTTTTGAAGCCGAAATCTTTTCATGAAAATGTTCCATTTTTTTGAAGCCGAAATACTTCATGAAAATTTTCAACTTTTTTGAAGCCGAGATCTTTTCATGAAAATTTTCAACTTTTTGAAATCGAAATCTTTTCATGAAAATTGTCAACTTTTTTGAAGCCGAAATCTTTTCATGAAAATGGTCAACTTTTTTGAAGCCGAAATCTTTTCATGAAAATTTTCAACTTTTTTAAGCCGAAATCTTTTCATGAAAATGGTCAACTTTTTTGAAGCCGAAATCTTTTCATGAAAATTTTCAACTTTTTTGAAGCCGAAATCTTTTCATGAAAATTTTCAACTTTTTGAAGCCGAAATCTTTTCATGAAAATTTTCAACTTTTTTGAAGGCGAAATCTTTTCATGAAAATGGTCAACTTTTTTGAAGCCGAAATCTTTTCATGAAAATGGTCAACTTTTTTGAAGCAGAATTCTTTTCATGAAAATGTTCAACTTTTTTGAAGCCGAAATCTTTTCATGAAAATGTTCCATTTTTTTGAAGCCGAAATACTTCATGAAAATTTTCAACTTTTTTGAAGTCGAAATCTTTTCATGTAAATTTTCAACTTTTTTGAAGCAGAAGTCTTTTCATGAAAATGTTCAACTTTTTTGAAGCCGAAATCTTTTCATGAAAATGTTCAACTTTTTTGAAGCAGAAATCTTTTCATGAAAATGTTCAACTTTTTTGAAGCCGAAATCTTTTCATGAAAATCTTCAACTTTTTTGAAACCGAAATCTTTTCATGTAAATGTTCAACTTTTTTGAAGCCGAAATCTTTTCATGAAAATTTTCAACTTTTTTGAAGCCGAGATCTTTTCATGAAAATTTTCAACTTTTTGAAACCGAAATCTTTTCATGAAAATTTTCAACTTTTTGAAGCCGAAATCTTTTCATGAAAATGTTCAACATTTTTGAAGCCGAAATCTTTTCATGAAAATGGTCAACTTTTTTGAAGCCGAAATCTTTTCATGAAAATTTTCAACTTTTTGAAGCCGAAATTTTTTCATGAAAATTTTCAACTTTTTTGAAGTCGAAATCTTTTCATGTAAATTTTCAACTTTTTTGAAGCAGAAATCTTTTCATGAAAATGGTCAACTTTTTTGAAGCCGAAATCTTTTCATGAAAATGGTCAACTTTTTTGAAGCCGAAATCTTTTCATGAAAATTTTCAACTTTTTTGAAGCCGAAATCTTTTCATGAAAATTTTCAACTTTTTGAAGCCGAAATCTTTTCATGAAAATTTTCAACTTTTTTGAAGGCGAAATCTTTTCATGAAAATGGTCAACTTTTTTGAAGCCGAAATCTTTTCATGAAAATGGTCAACTTTTTTGAAGCAGAATTCTTTTCATGAAAATGTTCAACTTTTTTGAAGCCGAAATCTTTTCATGAAAATGTTCCATTTTTTTGAAGCCGAAATACTTCATGAAAATTTTCAACTTTTTTGAAGCCGAAATCTTTTCATGAAAATGTTCAACTTTTTTGAAGCCGAAATCTTTTCATGAAAATCTTCAACTTTTTTGAAACCGAAATCTTTTCATGTAAATGTTCAACTTTTTTGAAGCCGAAATCTTTTCATGAAAATTTTCAACTTTTTTGAAGCCGAGATCTTTTCATGAAAATTTTCAACTTTTTGAAACCGAAATCTTTTCATGAAAATTTTCAACTTTTTGAAGCCGAAATCTTTTCATGAAAATGTTCAACATTTTTGAAGCCGAAATCTTTTCATGAAAATGGTCAACTTTTTTGAAGCCGAAATCTTTTCATGAAAATTTTCAACTTTTTGAAGCCGAAATTTTTTCATGAAAATTTTCAACTTTTTTGAAGTCGAAATCTTTTCATGTAAATTTTCAACTTTTTTGAAGCAGAAATCTTTTCATGAAAATGGTCAACTTTTTTGAAGCCGAAATCTTTTCATGAAAATGGTCAACTTTTTTGAAGCCGAAATCTTTTCATGAAAATTTTCAACTTTTTGAAGCCGAAATCTTTTCATGAAAATTTTCAACTATTTTGAAGCAGAAATCTTTTCATGAAAATCTTAGACTTTTTTGAAGTCGAAATCTTTTCATGAAAATCTTAGACTTTTTTGAAATCGAAATCTTTTCATGTAAACTTTCAACTTTTTTGAAGCAGAAATCTTTTCATGAAAATGTTCAACTTTTTTGAAGCCGAAATCTTTTCATGAAAATGTTCCATTTTTTTCAAACCGAAATACTTCATGAAAATATTCAACTTTTCTGAAGCCGAAATCTTTTCATGAAAATGTTCAACTTTTTTGAAGCCGAAATCTTTTCATGAAAATCTTAGACTTTTTTGAAGCCGAAATCTTTTCATGAAAATGTTCAACTTTTTTGAAGCCGAGATCTTTTCATGAAAATTTTCAACTTTTTGAAACCGAAATCTTTTCATGAAAATTTTCAACTTTTTGAAGCCGAAATCTTTTCATGAAAATGTTCAACTTTTTTGAAGCCGAAATCTTTTCATGAAAATGGTCAACTTTTTTGAAGCCGAAATCTTTTCATGAAAATGTTCCATTTTTTTGAAGCCGAAATACTTCATGAAAATTTTCAACTTTTTTGAAGCCGAAATCTTTTCATGAAAATGTTCAACTTTTTTGAAGCCGAAATCTTTTCATGAAAATCTTCAACTTTTTTGAAACCGAAATCTTTTCATGTAAATCTTCAACTTTTTTGAAGCCGAAATCTTTTCATGAAAATCTTCAACTTTTTTGAAACCGAAATCTTTTCATGAAAATGGTCAACTTTTTTGAAGCCGAAATCTTTTCATGAAAATGTTCCATTTTTTTGAAGCCGAAATACTTCATGAAAATTTTCAACTTTTTTGAAGCCGAGATCTTTTCATGAAAATTTTCAACTTTTTGAAATCGAAATCTTTTCATGAAAATTGTCAACTTTTTTGAAGCCGAAATCTTTTCATGAAAATGGTCAACTTTTTTGAAGCCGAAATCTTTTCATGAAAATTTTCAACTTTTTTAAGCCGAAATCTTTTCATGAAAATGGTCAACTTTTTTGAAGCCGAAATCTTTTCATGAAAATTTTCAACTTTTTTGAAGCCGAAATCTTTTCATGAAAATTTTCAACTTTTTGAAGCCGAAATCTTTTCATGAAAATTTTCAACTTTTTTGAAGGCGAAATCTTTTCATGAAAATGGTCAACTTTTTTGAAGCCGAAATCTTTTCATGAAAATGGTCAACTTTTTTGAAGCAGAAATCTTTTCATGAAAATGTTCAACTTTTTTGAAGCCGAAATCTTTTCATGAAAATGTTCCATTTTTTTGAAGCCGAAATACTTCATGAAAATTTTCAACTTTTTTGAAGTCGAAATCTTTTCATGTAAATTTTCAACTTTTTTGAAGCAGAAGTCTTTTCATGAAAATGTTCAACTTTTTTGAAGCCGAAATCTTTTCATGAAAATGTTCAACTTTTTTGAAGCCGAAATCTTTTCATGAAAATGTTCAACTTTTTTGAAGCCGAAATCTTTTCATGAAAATCTTCAACTTTTTTGAAACCGAAATCTTTTCATGTAAATGTTCAACTTTTTTGAAGCCGAAATCTTTTCATGAAAATTTTCAACTTTTTTGAAGCCGAGATCTTTTCATGAAAATTTTCAACTTTTTGAAACCGAAATCTTTTCATGAAAATTTTCAACTTTTTGAAGCCGAAATCTTTTCATGAAAATGTTCAACATTTTTGAAGCCGAAATCTTTTCATGAAAATGGTCAACTTTTTTGAAGCCGAAATCTTTTCATGAAAATTTTCAACTTTTTGAAGCCGAAATTTTTTCATAAAAAAATTTTCAACTTTTTTGAAGTCGAAATCTTTTCATGTAAATTTTCAACTTTTTTGAAGCAGAAATCTTTTCATGAAAATGGTCAACTTTTTTGAAGCCGAAATCTTTTCATGAAAATGGTCAACTTTTTTGAAGCCGAAATCTTTTCATGAAAATTTTCAACTTTTTGAAGCCGAAATCTTTTCATGAAAATTTTCAACTATTTTGAAGCAGAAATCTTTTCATGAAAATCTTAGACTTTTTTGAAGTCGAAATCTTTTCATGAAAATCTTAGACTTTTTTGAAGTCGAAATCTTTTCATGTAAATTTTCAACTTTTTTGAAGCAGAAATCTTTTCATGAAAATGTTCAACTTTTTTGAAGCCGAAATCTTTTCATGAAAATGTTCCATTTTTTTCAAACCGAAATACTTCATGAAAATATTCAACTTTTTTGAAGCCGAAATCTTTTCATGAAAATGTTCAACTTTTTTGAAGCCGAAATCTTTTCATGAAAATCTTAGACTTTTTTGAAGTCGAAATCTTTTCATGTAAATTTTCAACTTTTTTGAAACCGAAATCTTTTCATGAAAATGTTCAACTTTTTTGAAGCCGAAATCTTTTCATGAAAATGTTCAACTTTTTTGAAGCCGAGATCTTTTCATGAAAATTTTCAACTTTTTGAAACCGAAATCTTTTCATGAAAATTTTCAACTTTTTGAAGCCGAAATCTTTTCATGAAAATGTTCAACTTTTTTGAAGCCGAAATCTTTTCATGAAAATGGTCAACTTTTTTGAAGCCGAAATCTTTTCATGAAAATGTTCCATTTTTTTGAAGCCGAAATCTTTTCATGAAAATTTTCAACTTTTTTGAAGTCGAAATCTTTTCATGTAAATTTTCAACTTTTTTGAAGCAGAAGTCTTTTCATGAAAATGTTCAACTTTTTTGAAGCCGAAATCTTTTCATGAAAATGTTCCATTTTTTTCAAACCGAAATACTTCATGAAAATTTTCAACTTTTTTGAAGCCGAAATCTTTTCATGAAAATGTTCAACTTTTTTGAAGCCGAAATCTTTTCATGAAAATCTTCAACTTTTTTGAAACCGAAATCTTTTCATGTAAATGTTCAACTTTTTTGAAGCCGAAATCTTTTCATGAAAATCTTCAACTTTTTTGAAACCGAAATCTTTTCATGTAAATTTTCAACTTTTTTGAAGCAGAAATCTTTTCATGAAAATGTTCCATTTTTTTGAAGCCGAAATACTTCATGAAAATTTTCAACTTTTTTGAAGTCGAAGTCTTTTCATGTAAATTTTCAACTTTTTTGAAGCAGAAATCTTTTCATAAAAATGTTCAACTTTTTTGAAGCCGAAATCTTTTCATGAAAATGTTACATTTTTTTGAAGCCGAAATACTTCATGAAAATTTTCAACTTTTTTGAAGCAGAGATCTTTTCATGAAAATTTTCAACTTTTTGAAGCCGAAATCTTTTCATGAAAATGGTCAACTTTTTTGAAGCAGAAATCTTTTCATGAAAATTTTCAACTTTTTGAAGCCGAAATCTTTTCATGAAGATTTTCAACTTTTTTGAAGCCGAAATCTTTTCATGAAAATGTTCAACTTTTTTGAAGCCGAGATCTTTTCATGAAAATTTTCAACTTTTTGAAGCCGAAATCTTTTCATGAAAATGTTCCATTTTTTTCAAACCGAAATAATTCATGAAAATATTCAACTTTTTTGAAGCCGAAATCTTTTCATGAAAATGTTCAACTTTTTTGAAGCCGAAATCTTTTCATGAAAATCTTAGACTTTTTTGAAGCCGAAATCTTTTCATGAAAATGTTCAACTTTTTTGAAGCCGAGATCTTTTCATGAAAATTTTCAACTTTTTGAAACCGAAATCTTTTCATGAAAATTTTCAACTTTTTTGAAGTCGAAATCTTTTCATGTAAATTTTCAACTTTTTTGAAGCAGAAGTCTTTTCATGAAAATGTTCAACTTTTTTGAAGCCGAAATCTTTTCATGAAAATGTTCCATTTTTTTCAAACCGAAATACTTCATGAAAATTTTCAACTTTTTTGAAGCCGAAATCTTTTCATGAAAATGTTCAACTTTTTTGAAGCCGAAATCTTTTCATGAAAATCTTCAACTTTTTTGAAACCGAAATCTTTTCATGTAAATGTTCAACTTTTTTGAAGCCGAAATCTTTTCATGAAAATCTTCAACTTTTTTGAAACCGAAATCTTTTCATGTAAATTTTCAACTTTTTTGAAGCAGAAATCTTTTCATGAAAATGTTCCATTTTTTTGAAGCCGAAATACTTCATGAAAATTTTCAACTTTTTTGAAGTCGAAATCTTTTCATGTAAATTTTCAACTTTTTTGAAGCAGAAATCTTTTCATAAAAATGTTCAACTTTTTTGAAGCCGAAATCTTTTCATGAAAATGTTACATTTTTTTGAAGCCGAAATACTTCATGAAAATTTTCAACTTTTTTGAAGCAGAGATCTTTTCATGAAAATTTTCAACTTTTTGAAGCCGAAATCTTTTCATGAAAATGGTCAACTTTTTTGAAGCAGAAATCTTTTCATGAAAATTTTCAACTTTTTGAAGCCGAAATCTTTTCATGAAGATTTTCAACTTTTTTGAAGCCGAAATCTTTTCATGAAAATGTTCAACTTTTTTGAAGCCGAGATCTTTTCATGAAAATTTTCAACTTTTTGAAGCCGAAATCTTTTCATGAAAATGTTCCATTTTTTTCAAACCGAAATACTTCATGAAAATATTCAACTTTTTTGAAGCCGAAATCTTTTCATGAAAATGTTCAACTTTTTTGAAGCCGAAATCTTTTCATGAAAATCTTAGACTTTTTTGAAGCCGAAATCTTTTCATGAAAATGTTCAACTTTTTTGAAGCCGAGATCTTTTCATGAAAATTTTCAACTTTTTGAAACCGAAATCTTTTCATGAAAATTTTCAACTTTTTGAAGCCGAAATCTTTTCATGAAAATGTTCAACTTTTTTGAAGCCGAAATCTTTTCATGAAAATGGTCAACTTTTTTGAAGCCGAAATCTTTTCATGAAAATGTTCCATTTTTTTGAAGCCGAAATACTTCATGAAAATTTTCAACTTTTTTGAAGCCGAAATCTTTTCATGAAAATGTTCAACTTTTTTGAAGCCGAAATCTTTTCATGAAAATCTTCAACTTTTTTGAAACCGAAATCTTTTCATGTAAATCTTCAACTTTTTTGAAGCCGAAATCTTTTCATGAAAATCTTCAACTTTTTTGAAACCGAAATCTTTTCATGAAAATGGTCAACTTTTTTGAAGCCGAAATCTTTTCATGAAAATGTTCCATTTTTTTGAAGCCGAAATACTTCATGAAAATTTTCAACTTTTTTGAAGCCGAGATCTTTTCATGAAAATTTTCAACTTTTTGAAATCGAAATCTTTTCATGAAAATTGTCAACTTTTTTGAAGCCGAAATCTTTTCATGAAAATGGTCAACTTTTTTGAAGCCGAAATCTTTTCATGAAAATTTTCAACTTTTTTAAGCCGAAATCTTTTCATGAAAATGGTCAACTTTTTTGAAGCCGAAATCTTTTCATGAAAATTTTCAACTTTTTTGAAGCCGAAATCTTTTCATGAAAATTTTCAACTTTTTGAAGCCGAAATCTTTTCATGAAAATTTTCAACTTTTTTGAAGGCGAAATCTTTTCATGAAAATGGTCAACTTTTTTGAAGCCGAAATCTTTTCATGAAAATGGTCAACTTTTTTGAAGCAGAAATCTTTTCATGAAAATGTTCAACTTTTTTGAAGCCGAAATCTTTTCATGAAAATGTTCCATTTTTTTGAAGCCGAAATACTTCATGAAAATTTTCAACTTTTTTGAAGTCGAAATCTTTTCATGTAAATTTTCAACTTTTTTGAAGCAGAAGTCTTTTCATGAAAATGTTCAACTTTTTTGAAGCCGAAATCTTTTCATGAAAATGTTCAACTTTTTTGAAGCCGAAATCTTTTCATGAAAATGTTCAACTTTTTTGAAGCCGAAATCTTTTCATGAAAATCTTCAACTTTTTTGAAACCGAAATCTTTTCATGTAAATGTTCAACTTTTTTGAAGCCGAAATCTTTTCATGAAAATTTTCAACTTTTTTGAAGCCGAGATCTTTTCATGAAAATTTTCAACTTTTTGAAACCGAAATCTTTTCATGAAAATTTTCAACTTTTTGAAGCCGAAATCTTTTCATGAAAATGTTCAACATTTTTGAAGCCGAAATCTTTTCATGAAAATGGTCAACTTTTTTGAAGCCGAAATCTTTTCATGAAAATTTTCAACTTTTTGAAGCCGAAATTTTTTCATAAAAAATTTTTCAACTTTTTTGAAGTCGAAATCTTTTCATGTAAATTTTCAACTTTTTTGAAGCAGAAATCTTTTCATGAAAATGGTCAACTTTTTTGAAGCCGAAATCTTTTCATGAAAATGGTCAACTTTTTTGAAGCCGAAATCTTTTCATGAAAATTTTCAACTTTTTGAAGCCGAAATCTTTTCATGAAAATTTTCAACTATTTTGAAGCAGAAATCTTTTCATGAAAATCTTAGACTTTTTTGAAGTCGAAATCTTTTCATGAAAATCTTAGACTTTTTTGAAGTCGAAATCTTTTCATGTAAATTTTCAACTTTTTTGAAGCAGAAATCTTTTCATGAAAATGTTCAACTTTTTTGAAGCCGAAATCTTTTCATGAAAATGTTCCATTTTTTTCAAACCGAAATACTTCATGAAAATATTCAACTTTTTTGATGCCGAAATCTTTTCATGAAAATGTTCAACTTTTTTGAAGCCGAAATCTTTTCATGAAAATCTTAGACTTTTTTGAAGTCGAAATCTTTTCATGTAAATTTTCAACTTTTTTGAAACCGAAATCTTTTCATGAAAATGTTCAACTTTTTTGAAGCCGAAATCTTTTCATGAAAATGTTCAACTTTTTTGAAGCCGAGATCTTTTCATGAAAATTTTCAACTTTTTGAAACCGAAATCTTTTCATGAAAATTTTCAACTTTTTGAAGCCGAAATCTTTTCATGAAAATGTTCAACTTTTTTGAAGCCGAAATCTTTTCATGAAAATGGTCAACTTTTTTGAAGCCGAAATCTTTTCATGAAAATGTTCCATTTTTTTGAAGCCGAAATCTTTTCATGAAAATTTTCAACTTTTTTGAAGTCGAAATCTTTTCATGTAAATTTTCAACTTTTTTGAAGCAGAAGTCTTTTCATGAAAATGTTCAACTTTTTTGAAGCCGAAATCTTTTCATGAAAATGTTCCATTTTTTTCAAACCGAAATACTTCATGAAAATTTTCAACTTTTTTGAAGCCGAAATCTTTTCATGAAAATGTTCAACTTTTTTGAAGCCGAAATCTTTTCATGAAAATCTTCAACTTTTTTGAAACCGAAATCTTTTCATGTAAATGTTCAACTTTTTTGAAGCCGAAATCTTTTCATGAAAATCTTCAACTTTTTTGAAACCGAAATCTTTTCATGTAAATTTTCAACTTTTTTGAAGCAGAAATCTTTTCATGAAAATGTTCCATTTTTTTGAAGCCGAAATACTTCATGAAAATTTTCAACTTTTTTGAAGCCGAAATCTTTTCATGTAAATTTTCAACTTTTTTGAAGCAGAAATCTTTTCATAAAAATGTTCAACTTTTTTGAAGCCGAAATCTTTTCATGAAAATGTTACATTTTTTTGAAGCCGAAATACTTCATGAAAATTTTCAACTTTTTTGAAGCAGAGATCTTTTCATGAAAATTTTCAACTTTTTGAAGCCGAAATCTTTTCATGAAAATGGTCAACTTTTTTGAAGCAGAAATCTTTTCATGAAAATTTTCAACTTTTTGAAGCCGAAATCTTTTCATGAAGATTTTCAACTTTTTTGAAGCCGAAATCTTTTCATGAAAATGTTCAACTTTTTTGAAGCCGAGATCTTTTCATGAAAATTTTCAACTTTTTGAAGCCGAAATCTTTTCATGAAAATGTTCAACATATTTGAAGCCGAAATCTTTTCATGAAAATGGTCAACTTTTTTGAAGCCGAAATCTTTTCATGAAAATTTTCAACTTTTTGAAGCCGAAATCTTTTCATGAAAATGGTCAACTTTTTTGAAGCCGAAATCTTTTCATGAAAATGTTACATTTTTTTGAAGCCGAAATACTTCATGAAAATTTTCAACTTTTTTGAAGTCGAAATCTTTTCATGTAAATTTTCAACTTTTTTGAAGCAGAAATCTTTTCATAAAAATGTTCAACTTTTTTGAAGCCGAAATCTTTTCATGAAAATGTTACATTTTTTTGAAGCCGAAATACTTCATGAAAATTTTCAACCTTTTTGAAGCAGAGATCTTTTCATGAAAATTTTCAACTTTTTGAAGCCGAAATCTTTTCATGAAAATGGTCAACTTTTTTGAAGCAGAAATCTTTTCATGAAAATTTTCAACTTTTTGAAGCCGAAATCTTTTCATGAAAATGGTCAACTTTTTTGAAGCAGAAATCTTTTCATGAAAATTTTCAACTTTTTGAAGCCGAAATCTTTTCATGAAGATTTTCAACTTTTTTGAAGCCGAAATCTTTTCATGAAAATGTTCAACTTTTTTGAAGCCGAGATCTTTTCATGAAAATTTTCAACTTTTTGAAGCCGAAATCTTTTCATGAAAATGTTCAACATTTTTGAAGCCGAAATCTTTTCATGAAAATGGTCAACTTTTTTGAAGCCGAAATCTTTTCATGAAAATTTTCAACTTTTTGAAGCCGAAATCTTTTCATGAAAATGGTCAACTTTTTTGAAGCCGAAATCTTTTCATGAAAATGTTACATTTTTTTGAAGCCGAAATACTTCATGAAAATTTTCAACTTTTTTGAAGTCGAAATCTTTTCATGTAAATTTTCAACTTTTTTGAAGCAGAAATCTTTTCATAAAAATGTTCAACTTTTTTGAAGCCGAAATCTTTTCATGAAAATGTTACATTTTTTTGAAGCCGAAATACTTCATGAAAATTTTCAACTTTTTTGAAGCAGAGATCTTTTCATGAAAATTTTCAACTTTTTGAAGCCGAAATCTTTTCATGAAAATGGTCAACTTTTTTGAAGCAGAAATCTTTTCATGAAAATTTTCAACTTTTTGAAGCCGAAATCTTTTCATGAAGATTTTCAATTTTTTTGAAGCAGAAATCTTTTCATGAAAATCTTAGACTTTTTTGAAGCCGAAATCTTTTCATGAAAATGTTCAACTTTTTTGAAGCCGAGATCTTTTCATGAAAATTTTCAACTTTTTTGAAGCAGAAGTCTTTTCATGAAAATGTTCAACTTTTTGAAACCGAAATCTTTTCATGAAAATTTTCAACTTTTTGAAGCCGAAATCTTTTCATGAAAATGTTCAACATTTTTGAAGCCGAAATCTTTTCATGAAAATGGTCAACTTTTTTGAAGCCGAAATCTTTTCATGAAAATTTTCAACTTTTTGAAGCCGAAATTTTTTCATGAAAATTTTCAACTTTTTTGAAGTCGAAATCTTTTCATGTAAATTTTCAACTTTTTTGAAGCAGAAATCTTTTCATGAAAATGGTCAACTTTTTTGAAGCCGAAATCTTTTCATGAAAATGGTCAACTTTTTTGAAGCCGAAATCTTTTCATGAAAATTTTCAACTTTTTGAAGCCGAAATCTTTTCATGAAAATTTTCAACTATTTTGAAGCAGAAATCTTTTCATGAAAATCTTAGACTTTTTTGAAGTCGAAATCTTTTCATGAAAATCTTAGACTTTTTTGAAGTCGAAATCTTTTCATGTAAATTTTCAACTTTTTTGAAGCAGAAATCTTTTCATGAAAATGTTCAACTTTTTTGAAGCCGAAATCTTTTCATGAAAATGTTCCATTTTTTTCAAACCGAAATACTTCATGAAAATATTCAACTTTTTTGAAGCCGAAATCTTTTCATGAAAATGTTCAACTTTTTTGAAGCCGAAATCTTTTCATGAAAATCTTAGACTTTTTTGAAGTCGAAATCTTTTCATGTAAATTTTCAACTTTTTTGAAACCGAAATCTTTTCATGAAAATGTTCAACTTTTTTGAAGCCGAAATCTTTTCATGAAAATGTTCAACTTTTTTGAAGCCGAGATCTTTTCATGAAAATTTTCAACTTTTTGAAACCGAAATCTTTTCATGAAAATTTTCAACTTTTTGAAGCCGAAATCTTTTCATGAAAATTTTCAACTTTTTGAAGCCGAAATCTTTTCATGAAAATGTTCAACATTTTTGAAGCCGAAATCTTTTCATGAAAATGGTCAACTTTTTTGAAGCCGAAATCTTTTCATGAAAATTTTCAACTTTTTGAAGCCGAAATCTTTTCATGAAAATGGTCAACTTTTTTGAAGCCGAAATCTTTTCATGAAAATGTTACATTTTTTTGAAGCCGAAATACTTCATGAAAATTTTCAACTTTTTTGAAGTCGAAATCTTTTCATGTAAATTTTCAACTTTTTTGAAGCAGAAATCTTTTCATAAAAATGTTCAACTTTTTTGAAGCCGAAATCTTTTCATGAAAATGTTACATTTTTTTGAAGCCGAAATACTTCATGAAAATTTTCAACTTTTTTGAAGCAGAGATCTTTTCATGAAAATTTTCAACTTTTTGAAGCCGAAATCTTTTCATGAAAATGGTCAACTTTTTTGAAGCAGAAATCTTTTCATGAAAATTTTCAACTTTTTGAAGCCGAAATCTTTTCATGAAGATTTTCAATTTTTTTGAAGCAGAAATCTTTTCATGAAAATCTTAGACTTTTTTGAAGCCGAAATCTTTTCATGAAAATGTTCAACTTTTTTGAAGCCGAGATCTTTTCATGAAAATTTTCAACTTTTTGAAACCGAAATCTTTTCATGAAAATTTTCAACTTTTTGAAGCCGAAATCTTTTCATGAAAATGTTCAACATTTTTGAAGCCGAAATCTTTTCATGAAAATGGTCAACTTTTTTGAAGCCGAAATCTTTTCATGAAAATTTTCAACTTTTTGAAGCCGAAATCTTTTCATGAAAATGGTCAACTTTTTTGAAGCCGAAATCTTTTCATGAAAATGTTACATTTTTTTGAAGCCGAAATACTTCATGAAAATTTTCAACTTTTTTGAAGCCGAGATCTTTTCATGAAAATTTTCAACTTTTTGAAATCGAAATCTTTTCATGAAAATTGTCAACTTTTTTGAAGCCGAAATCTTTTCATGAAAATGGTCAACTTTTTTGAAGCCGAAATCTTTTCATGAAAATTTTCAACTTTTTTGAAGCCGAAATCTTTTCATGAAAATGGTCAACTTTTTTGAAGCCGAAATCTTTTCATGAAAATTTTCAACTTTTTGAAGCCGAAATCTTTTCATGAAAATTTTCAACTTTTTTGAAGGCGAAATCTTTTCATGAAAATGGTCAACTTTTTTGAAGCCGAAATCTTTTCATGAAAATGGTCAACTTTTTTGAAGCAGAAATCTTTTCATGAAAATTTTCAACTTTTTGAAGCCGAAATCTTTTCATGAAGATTTTCAACTTTTTTGAAGCAGAAATCTTTTCATGAAAATCTTAGACTTTTTTGATGTCGAAATCTTTTCATGTAAATTTTCAACTTTTTTGAAGCAGAAGTCTTTTCATGAAAATGTTCAACTTTTTTGAAGCCGAAATCTTTTCATGAAAATGTTCCATTTTTTTCAAACCGAAATACTTCTTGAAAATTTTCAACTTTTTTGAAGCCGAAATCTTTTCATGAAAATGTTCAACTTTTTTGAAGCCGAAATCTTTTCATGAAAATCTTACACTTTTTTGAAGCCGAGATCTTTTCATGAAAATGTTCAACTTTTTTGAAGCAGAAATCTTTTCATGAAAATTTTCAACTTTTTGAAGCCGAAATCTTTTCATGAAGATTTTCAACTTTTTTGAAGCAGAAATCTTTTCATGAAAATGTTCAACTTTTTTGAAGCCGAAATCTTTTCATGAAAATGTTCCATTTTTTTGAAGCCGAAATACTTCATGAAAATTTTCAACTTTTTTGAAGTCGAAATCTTTTCATGTAAATTTTCAACTTTTTTGAAGCAGAAGTCTTTTCATGAAAATGGTCAACTTTTTTGAAGCCGAAATCTTTTCATGAAAATGTTCCATTTTTTTCAAACCGAAATACTTCATGAAAATTTTCAACTTTTTTGAAGCCGAAATCTTTTCATGAAAATGTTCAACTTTTTTGAAGCCGAAATCTTTTCATGAAAATCTTCAACTTTTTTGAAACCGAAATCTTTTCATGTAAATGTTCAACTTTTTTGAAGCCGAAATCTTTTCATGAAAATGTTCAACTTTTTTGAAGCCGAGATCTTTTCATGAAAATTTTCAACTTTTTGAAACCGAAATCTTTTCATGAAAATTTTCAACTTTTTGAAGCCGAAATCTTTTCATGAAAATGTTCAACATTTTTGAAGCCGAAATCTTTTCATGAAAATGGTCAACTTTTTTGAAGCCGAAATCTTTTCATGAAAATTTTCAACTTTTTTGAAGTCGAAATCTTTTCATGTAAATTTTCAACTTTTTTGAAGCAGAAATCTTTTCATGAAAATGGTCAACTTTTTTGAAGCCGAAATCTTTTCATGAAAATGGTCAACTTTTTTGAAGCCGAAATCTTTTCTTGAAAATTTTCAACTTTTTTGAAGCCGAAATCTTTTCATGAAAATGGTCAACTTTTTTGAAGCCGAAATCTTTTCATGAAAATGGTCAACTTTTTTGAAGCAGAAATCTTTTCATGAAAATTTTCAACTTTTTGAAGCCGAAATCTTTTCATGAAGATTTTCAACTTTTTTGAAGCAGAAATCTTTTCATGAAAATCTTAGACTTTTTTGAAGTCGAAATCTTTTCATGTAAATTTTCAACTTTTTTGAAGCAGAAATCTTTTCATGAAAATGTTCAACTTTTTTGAAGCCGAAATCTTTTCATGAAAATTTTCCATTTTTTTGAAGCCGAAATACTTCATGAAAATTTTCAACTTTTTTGAAGTCGAAATCTTTTCATGTAAATTTTCAACTTTTTTGAAGCAGAAGTCTTTTCATGAAAATGTTCAACTTTTTTGAAGCCGAAATCTTTTCATGAAAATGTTCCATTTTTTTCAAACCGAAATACTTCATGAAAATTTTCAACTTTTTTGAAGCCGAAATCTTTTCATGAAAATGTTCAACTTTTTTGAAGCCGAAATCTTTTCATGAAAATCTTAGACTTTTTTGAAGTCGAAATCTTTTCATGTAAATTTTCAACTTTTTTGAAACCGAAATCTTTTCATGTAAATGTTCAACTTTTTTGAAGCCGAAATCTTTTCATGAAAATGTTCAACTTTTTTGAAGCCGAAATCTTTTCATGAAAATGGTCAACTTTTTTGAAGCCGAAATCTTTTCATGAAAATGGTCAACTTTTTTGAAGCCGAAATCTTTTCATGAAAATTTTCAACTTTTTGAAGCAGAAATCTTTTCATGAAAATCTTAGACTTTTTTGAAGTCGAAATCTTTTCATGTAAATTTTCAACTTTTTTGAAGCAGAAATCTTTTCATGAAAATCTTAGACTTTTTTGAAGTCGAAATCTTTTCATGTAAATTTTCAACTTTTTTGAAGCAGAAATCTTTTCATGAAAATGTTCCATTTTTTTGAAGCCGAAATACTTCATGAAAATTTTCAACTTTTTTGAAGCAGAAATCTTTTCTTGAAAATGTTCAACTTTTTTGAAGCCGAAATCTTTTCATGAAAATTTTCAACTTTTTGAAGCCGAAATCTTTTCATGAAAATGTTCAACTTTTTTGAAGCCGAAATCTTTTCATGAAAATGGTCAACTTTTTTGAAGCCGAAATCTTTTCATGAAAATTTTCAACTTTTTTGAAGCAGAAATCTTTTCATGAAAATGGTCAACTTTTTTGAAGCAGAAATCTTTTCATGAAAATTTTCAACTTTTTTGAAGCAGAAATCTTTTCATGAAAATGTTCAACTTTTTGAAGCCGAAATCTTTTCATGAAAATTTACAACTATTTTGAAGCCGAAATCTTTTCATGAAAATGGTCAACTTTTTTGAAGCCGAAATCTTTTCATATAAATTTTCAACTTTTTGAAGCCGAAATCTTTTCATGAAAATTTTCAACTTTTTGAAGCAGAAATCTTTTCATGAAAATGTTCAACTTTTTTGAAGCCGAAATCTTTTCATGAAAATGGTCAACTTTTTTGAAGCCGAAATCTTTTCATGAAAATTTTCAACTTTTTTGAAGCAGAAATCTTTTCATGAAAATCTTAGACTTTTTTGAAGTCGAAATCTTTTCATGAAAATTTTCAACTTTTTGAAGCCGAAATCTTTTTATGAAAATTTTCAACTTTTTTGAAGCAGAAATCTTTTCATGAAAATCTTAGACTTTTTTGAAGTCGAAATCTTTTCATGTAAATTTTCAACTTTTTTGAAGCAGAAATCTTTTCATGAAAATGTTCAACTTTTTTGAAGCCGAAATCTTTTCATGAAAATCTTAGACTTTTTTGAAGTCGAAATCTTTTCATGTAAATTTTCAACTTTTTTGAAGCAGAAATCTTTTCATGAAAATGTTCAACTTTTTTGAAGCCGAAATCTTTTCATGAAAATGTTCCATTTTTTTGAAGCAGAAATCTTTTCATGAAAATGTTCAACTTTTTTGAAGCCGAAATCTTTTCATGAAAATTTTCAACTTTTTGAAGCCGAAATCTTTTCATGAAAATGGTCAACTTTTTTGAAGCCGAAATCTTTTCATGAAAATGGTCAACTTTTTTGAAGCCGAAATCTTTTCATGAAAATTTTCAACTTTTTGAAGCCGAAATCTTTTCATGAAAATGTTCAACTTTTTTGAAGCCGAGATCTTTTCATGAAAATTTTCAACTTTTTGAAACCGAAATCTTTTCATGAAAATTTTCAACTTTTTTGAAGCAGAAATCTTTTCATGAAAATCTTAGACTTTTTTGAAGTCGAAATCTTTTCATGAAAATCTTAGACTTTTTTGAAGTCGAAATCTTTTCATGTAAATTTTCAACTTTTTTGAAGCAGAAATCTTTTCATGAAAATGTTCAACTTTTTTGAAGCCGAGATCTTTTCATGAAAATTTTCAACTTTTTGAAACCGAAATCTTTTCATGAAAATTTTCAACTTTTTGAAGCCGAAATCTTTTCATGAAAATGTTCAACTTTTTTGAAGCCGAAATCTTTTCATGAAAATGGTCAACTTTTTTGAAGCCGAAATCTTTTCATGAAAATTTTCAACTTTTTTGAAGCAGAAATCTTTTCATGAAAATGTTCAACTTTTTGAAGCCGAAATCTTTTCATGAAAATTTTCAACTTTTTTGAAGCCGAAATCTTTTCATGAAAATGGTCAACTTTTTTGAAGCCGAAATCTTTTCATATGAAATTTTCAACTTTTTGAAGCCGAAATCTTTTCATGAAAATGGTCAACTTTTTTGAAGCCGAAATCTTTTCTTGAAAATTTTCAACTTTTTGAAGCCGAAATCTTTTCTTGAAAATTTTCAACTTTTTTGAAGTCGAAATCTTTTCATGAAAATGGTCAACTTTTTTGAAGCCGAAATCTTTTCATGAAAATGGTCAACTTTTTTGAAGCAGAAATCTTTTCATGAAAATTTTCAACTTTTTGAAGCCGAAATCTTTTCATGAAGATTTTCAACTTTTTTGAAGCAGAAATCTTTTCATGAAAATCTTAGACTTTTTTGAAGTCGAAATCTTTTCATGTAAATTTTCAACTTTTTTGAAGCAGAAATCTTTTCATGAAAATGTTCAACTTTTTTGAAGCCGAAATCTTTTCATGAAAATTTTCCATTTTTTTGAAGCCGAAATACTTCATGAAAATTTTCAACTTTTTTGAAGTCGAAATCTTTTCATGTAAATTTTCAACTTTTTTGAAGCAGAAGTCTTTTCATGAAAATGTTCAACTTTTTTGAAGCCGAAATCTTTTCATGAAAATGTTCCATTTTTTTCAAACCGAAATACTTCATGAAAATTTTCAACTTTTTTGAAGCCGAAATCTTTTCATGAAAATGTTCAACTTTTTTGAAGCCGAAATCTTTTCATGAAAATCTTAGACTTTTTTGAAGTCGAAATCTTTTCATGTAAATTTTCAACTTTTTTGAAACCGAAATCTTTTCATGTAAATGTTCAACTTTTTTGAAGCCGAAATCTTTTCATGAAAATGTTCAACTTTTTTGAAGCCGAGATCTTTTCATGAAAATTTTCAACTTTTTGAAGCCGAAATCTTTTCATGAAAATGTTCAACATTTTTGAAGCCGAAATCTTTTCATGAAAATGGTCAACTTTTTTGAAGCCGAAATCTTTTCATGAAAATTTTCAACTTTTTGAAGCCGAAATCTTTTCATGAAAATTTTCAACTTTTTGAAGCCGAAATCTTTTCATGAAAATTTTCAACTTTTTTGAAGTCGAAATCTTTTCATGTAAATTTTCAACTTTTTTGAAGCAGAAATCTTTTCATGAAAATGGTCAACTTTTTTGAAGCCGAAATCTTTTCATGAAAATGGTCAACTTTTTTGAAGCAGAAATCTTTTCTTGAAAATGTTCAACTTTTTTGAAGCCGAAATCTTTTCATGAAAATTTTCAACTTTTTGAAGCCGAAATCTTTTCATGAAAATGTTCAACTTTCTTGAAGCCGAAATCTTTTCATGAAAATGGTCAACTTTTTTGAAGCCGAAATCTTTTCATGAAAATTTTCAACTTTTTTGAAGCAGAAATCTTTTCATGAAAATGGTCAACTTTTTTGAAGCAGAAATCTTTTCATGAAAATTTTCAACTTTTTTGAAGCAGAAATCTTTTCATGAAAATGTTCAACTTTTTGAAGCCGAAATCTTTTCATGAAAATTTTCAACTATTTTGAAGCCGAAATCTTTTCATGTAAATTTTCAACTTTTTTGAAGCAGAAATCTTTTCATGAAAATGTTCAACTTTTTTGAAGGCGAGATCTTTTCATGAAAATTTTCAACTTTTTGAAACCGAAATCTTTTCATGAAAATTTTCAACTTTTTGAAGCCGAAATCTTTTCATGAAAATGTTCAACTTTTTTGAAGCCGAAATCTTTTCATGAAAATGGTCAACTTTTTTGAAGCCGAAATCTTTTCATGAAAATTTTCAACTTTTTTGAAGCAGAAATCTTTTCATGAAAATGTTCAACTTTTTGAAGCCGAAATCTTTTCATGAAAATTTTCAACTTTTTTGAAGCCGAAATCTTTTCATGAAAATGGTCAACTTTTTTGAAGCCGAAATCTTTTCATATGAAATTTTCAACTTTTTGAAGCCGAAATCTTTTCATGAAAATGGTCAACTTTTTTGAAGCCGAAATCTTTTCTTGAAAATTTTCAACTTTTTGAAGCCGAAATCTTTTCTTGAAAATTTTCAACTTTTTTGAAGTCGAAATCTTTTCATGAAAATGGTCAACTTTTTTGAAGCCGAAATCTTTTCATGAAAATGGTCAACTTTTTTGAAGCAGAAATCTTTTCATGAAAATTTTCAACTTTTTGAAGCCGAAATCTTTTCATGAAGATTTTCAACTTTTTTGAAGCAGAAATCTTTTCATGAAAATCTTAGACTTTTTTGAAGTCGAAATCTTTTCATGTAAATTTTCAACTTTTTTGAAGCAGAAATCTTTTCATGAAAATGTTCAACTTTTTTGAAGCCGAAATCTTTTCATGAAAATTTTCCATTTTTTTGAAGCCGAAATACTTCATGAAAATTTTCAACTTTTTTGAAGTCGAAATCTTTTCATGTAAATTTTCAACTTTTTTGAAGCAGAAGTCTTTTCATGAAAATGTTCAACTTTTTTGAAGCCGAAATCTTTTCATGAAAATGTTCCATTTTTTTCAAACCGAAATACTTCATGAAAATTTTCAACTTTTTTGAAGCCGAAATCTTTTCATGAAAATGTTCAACTTTTTTGAAGCCGAAATCTTTTCATGAAAATCTTAGACTTTTTTGAAGTCGAAATCTTTTCATGTAAATTTTCAACTTTTTTGAAACCGAAATCTTTTCATGTAAATGTTCAACTTTTTTGAAGCCGAAATCTTTTCATGAAAATGTTCAACTTTTTTGAAGCCGAGATCTTTTCATGAAAATTTTCAACTTTTTGAAGCCGAAATCTTTTCATGAAAATGTTCAACATTTTTGAAGCCGAAATCTTTTCATGAAAATGGTCAACTTTTTTGAAGCCGAAATCTTTTCATGAAAATTTTCAACTTTTTGAAGCCGAAATCTTTTCATGAAAATTTTCAACTTTTTGAAGCCGAAATCTTTTCATGAAAATTTTCAACTTTTTTGAAGTCGAAATCTTTTCATGTAAATTTTCAACTTTTTTGAAGCAGAAATCTTTTCATGAAAATGGTCAACTTTTTTGAAGCCGAAATCTTTTCATGAAAATGGTCAACTTTTTTGAAGCAGAAATCTTTTCTTGAAAATGTTCAACTTTTTTGAAGCCGAAATCTTTTCATGAAAATTTTCAACTTTTTGAAGCCGAAATCTTTTCATGAAAATGTTCAACTTTCTTGAAGCCGAAATCTTTTCATGAAAATGGTCAACTTTTTTGAAGCCGAAATCTTTTCATGAAAATTTTCAACTTTTTTGAAGCAGAAATCTTTTCATGAAAATGGTCAACTTTTTTGAAGCAGAAATCTTTTCATGAAAATTTTCAACTTTTTTGAAGCAGAAATCTTTTCATGAAAATGTTCAACTTTTTGAAGCCGAAATCTTTTCATGAAAATTTTCAACTATTTTGAAGCCGAAATCTTTTCATGTAAATTTTCAACTTTTTTGAAGCAGAAATCTTTTCATGAAAATGTTCAACTTTTTTGAAGCCGAGATCTTTTCATGAAAATTTTCAACTTTTTGAAACCGAAATCTTTTCATGAAAATTTTCAACTTTTTGAAGCCGAAATCTTTTCATGAAAATGTTCAACTTTTTTGAAGCCGAAATCTTTTCATGAAAATGGTCAACTTTTTTGAAGCCGAAATCTTTTCATGAAAATTTTCAACTTTTTTGAAGCAGAAATCTTTTCATGAAAATGTTCAACTTTTTGAAGCCGAAATCTTTTCATGAAAATTTTCAACTTTTTTGAAGCCGAAATCTTTTCATGAAAATGGTCAACTTTTTTGAAGCCGAAATCTTTTCATATGAAATTTTCAACTTTTTGAAGCCGAAATCTTTTCATGAAAATGGTCAACTTTTTTGAAGCCGAAATCTTTTCTTGAAAATTTTCAACTTTTTGAAGCCGAAATCTTTTCTTGAAAATTTTCAACTTTTTTGAAGTCGAAATCTTTTCATGAAAATGGTCAACTTTTTTGAAGCCGAAATCTTTTCATGAAAATGGTCAACTTTTTTGAAGCAGAAATCTTTTCATGAAAATTTTCAACTTTTTGAAGCCGAAATCTTTTCATGAAGATTTTCAACTTTTTTGAAGCAGAAATCTTTTCATGAAAATCTTAGACTTTTTTGAAGTCGAAATCTTTTCATGTAAATTTTCAACTTTTTTGAAGCAGAAATCTTTTCATGAAAATGTTCAACTTTTTTGAAGCCGAAATCTTTTCATGAAAATTTTCCATTTTTTTGAAGCCGAAATACTTCATGAAAATTTTCAACTTTTTTGAAGTCGAAATCTTTTCATGTAAATTTTCAACTTTTTTGAAGCAGAAGTCTTTTCATGAAAATGTTCAACTTTTTTGAAGCCGAAATCTTTTCATGAAAATGTTCCATTTTTTTCAAACCGAAATACTTCATGAAAATTTTCAACTTTTTTGAAGCCGAAATCTTTTCATGAAAATGTTCAACTTTTTTGAAGCCGAAATCTTTTCATGAAAATCTTAGACTTTTTTGAAGTCGAAATCTTTTCATGTAAATTTTCAACTTTTTTGAAACCGAAATCTTTTCATGTAAATGTTCAACTTTTTTGAAGCCGAAATCTTTTCATGAAAATGTTCAACTTTTTTGAAGCCGAGATCTTTTCATGAAAATTTTCAACTTTTTGAAGCCGAAATCTTTTCATGAAAATGTTCAACATTTTTGAAGCCGAAATCTTTTCATGAAAATGGTCAACTTTTTTGAAGCCGAAATCTTTTCATGAAAATTTTCAACTTTTTGAAGCCGAAATCTTTTCATGAAAATTTTCAACTTTTTGAAGCCGAAATCTTTTCATGAAAATTTTCAACTTTTTTGAAGTCGAAATCTTTTCATGTAAATTTTCAACTTTTTTGAAGCAGAAATCTTTTCATGAAAATGGTCAACTTTTTTGAAGCCGAAATCTTTTCATGAAAATGGTCAACTTTTTTGAAGCAGAAATCTTTTCTTGAAAATGTTCAACTTTTTTGAAGCCGAAATCTTTTCATGAAAATTTTCAACTTTTTGAAGCCGAAATCTTTTCATGAAAATGTTCAACTTTCTTGAAGCCGAAATCTTTTCATGAAAATGGTCAACTTTTTTGAAGCAGAAATCTTTTCATGAAAATTTTCAACTTTTTTGAAGCAGAAATCTTTTCATGAAAATGTTCAACTTTTTGAAGCCGAAATCTTTTCATGAAAATTTTCAACTATTTTGAAGCCGAAATCTTTTCATGAAAATGGTCAACTTTTTTGAAGCCGAAATCTTTTCATATAAATTTTCAACTTTTTGAAGCCGAAATCTTTTCATGAAAATTTTCAACTTTTTGAAGCAGAAATCTTTTCATGAAAATGTTCAACTTTTTTGAAGCCGAAATCTTTTCATGAAAATGGTCAACTTTTTTGAAGCCGAAATCTTTTCATGAAAATTTTCAACTTTTTTGAAGCAGAAATCTTTTCATGAAAATCTTAGACTTTTTTGAAGCAGAAATCTTTTCATGAAAATGGTCAACTTTTTTGAAGCCGAAATCTTTTCATATAAATTTTCAACTTTTTGAAGCCGAAATCTTTTCATGAAAATTTTCAACTTTTTTGAAGCCGAAATCTTTTCATGAAAATGGTCAACTTTTTTGAAGCCGAAATCTTTTCATGAAAATGGTCAACTTTTTTGAAGCAGAAATCTTTTCATGAAAATTTTCAACTTTTTGAAGCCGAAATCTTTTCATGAAGATTTTCAACTTTTTTGAAGCAGAAATCTTTTCATGAAAATCTTAGACTTTTTTGAAGTCGAAATCTTTTCATGTAAATTTTCAACTTTTTTGAAGCAGAAATCTTTTCATGAAAATGTTCAACTTTTTTGAAGCCGAAATCTTTTCATGAAAATTTTCCATTTTTTTGAAGCCGAAATACTTCATGAAAATTTTCAACTTTTTTGAAGTCGAAATCTTTTCATGTAAATTTTCAACTTTTTTGAAGCAGAAGTCTTTTCATGAAAATGTTCAACTTTTTTGAAGCCGAAATCTTTTCATGAAAATGTTCCATTTTTTTCAAACCGAAATACTTCATGAAAATTTTCAACTTTTTTGAAGCCGAAATCTTTTCATGAAAATGTTCAACTTTTTTGAAGCCGAAATCTTTTCATGAAAATGGTCAACTTTTTTGAAGCCGAAATCTTTTCATGAAAATTTTCAACTTTTTGAAGCAGAAATCTTTTCATGAAAATCTTAGACTTTTTTGAAGTCGAAATCTTTTCATGTAAATTTTCAACTTTTTTGAAGCAGAAATCTTTTCATGAAAATCTTAGACTTTTTTGAAGTCGAAATCTTTTCATGTAAATTTTCAACTTTTTTGAAGCAGAAATCTTTTCATGAAAATGTTCAACTTTTTTGAAGCCGAAATCTTTTCATGAAAATGTTCCATTTTTTTGAAGCCGAAATACTTCATGAAAATTTTCAACTTTTTTGAAGCAGAAATCTTTTCTTGAAAATGTTCAACTTTTTTGAAGCCGAAATCTTTTCATGAAAATTTTCAACTTTTTGAAGCCGAAATCTTTTCATGAAAATGTTCAACTTTTTTGAAGCCGAAATCTTTTCATGAAAATGGTCAACTTTTTTGAAGCCGAAATCTTTTAATGAAAATTTTCAACTTTTTTGAAGCAGAAATCTTTTCATGAAAATGGTCAACTTTTTTGAAGCAGAAATCTTTTCATGAAAATTTTCAACTTTTTTGAAGCAGAAATCTTTTCATGAAAATGTTCAACTTTTTGAAGCCGAAATCTTTTCATGAAAATTTTCAACTATTTTGAAGCCGAAATCTTTTCATGAAAATGGTCAACTTTTTTGAAGCCGAAATCTTTTCATATAAATTTTCAACTTTTTGAAGCCGAAATCTTTTCATGAAAATTTTCAACTTTTTGAAGCAGAAATCTTTTCATGAAAATGTTCAACTTTTTTGAAGCCGAAATCTTTTCATGAAAATGGTCAACTTTTTTGAAGCCGAAATCTTTTCATGAAAATTTTCAACTTTTTTGAAGCAGAAATCTTTTCATGAAAATCTTAGACTTTTTTGAAGTCGAAATCTTTTCATGAAAATTTTCAACTTTTTGAAGCCGAAATCTTTTTATGAAAATTTTCAACTTTTTTGAAGCAGAAATCTTTTCATGAAAATCTTAGACTTTTTTGAAGTCGAAATCTTTTCATGTAAATTTTCAACTTTTTTGAAGCAGAAATCTTTTCATGAAAATGTTCAACTTTTTTGAAGCCGAAATCTTTTCATGAAAATCTTAGACTTTTTTGAAGTCGAAATCTTTTCATGTAAATTTTCAACTTTTTTGAAGCAGAAATCTTTTCATGAAAATGTTCAACTTTTTTGAAGCCGAAATCTTTTCATGAAAATGTTCCATTTTTTTGAAGCAGAAATCTTTTCATGAAAATGTTCAACTTTTTTGAAGCCGAAATCTTTTCATGAAAATTTTCAACTTTTTGAAGCCGAAATCTTTTCATGAAAATGGTCAACTTTTTTGAAGCCGAAATCTTTTCATGAAAATGGTCAACTTTTTTGAAGCCGAAATCTTTTCATGAAAATTTTCAACTTTTTGAAGCCGAAATCTTTTCATGAAAATTTTCAACTTTTTTGAAGCAGAAATCTTTTCATGAAAATCTTAGACTTTTTTGAAGTCGAAATCTTTTCATGAAAATCTTAGACTTTTTTGAAGTCGAAATCTTTTCATGTAAATTTTCAACTTTTTTGAAGCAGAAATCTTTTCATGAAAATGTTCAACTTTTTTGAAGCCGAGATCTTTTCATGAAAATTTTCAACTTTTTGAAACCGAAATCTTTTCATGAAAATTTTCAACTTTTTGAAGCCGAAATCTTTTCATGAAAATGTTCAACTTTTTTGAAGCCGAAATCTTTTCATGAAAATGGTCAACTTTTTTGAAGCCGAAATCTTTTCATGAAAATTTTCAACTTTTTTGAAGCAGAAATCTTTTCATGAAAATGTTCAACTTTTTGAAGCCGAAATCTTTTCATGAAAATTTTCAACTTTTTTGAAGCCGAAATCTTTTCATGAAAATGGTCAACTTTTTTGAAGCCGAAATCTTTTCATATGAAATTTTCAACTTTTTGAAGCCGAAATCTTTTCATGAAAATGGTCAACTTTTTTGAAGCCGAAATCTTTTCTTGAAAATTTTCAACTTTTTGAAGCCGAAATCTTTTCTTGAAAATTTTCAACTTTTTTGAAGCCGAAATCTTTTCATGAAAATTTTCAACTTTTTGAAGCCGAAATCTTTTCATGAAAATTTTCAACTTTTTTGAAGTCGAAATCTTTTCATGTAAATTTTCAACTTTTTGAAGCAGAAATCTTTTCATGAAAATTTTCAACTTTTTTGAAGCAGAAATCTTTTCATGAAAATCTTAGACTTTTTTGAAGTCGAAATCTTTTCATGTAAATTTTCAACTTTTTTGAAGCAGAAATCTTTTCATGAAAATGTTCAACTTTTTTGAAGCCGAAATCTTTTCATGAAAATGTTCCATTTTTTTGAAGCCGAAATACTTCATGAAAATTTTCAACTTTTTTGAAGCAGAAATCTTTTCTTGAAAATGTTCAACTTTTTTGAAGCCGAAATCTTTTCATGAAAATTTTCAACTTTTTGAAGCCGAAATCTTTTCATGAAAATGTTCAACTTTTTTGAAGCCGAAATCTTTTCATGAAAATGGTCAACTTTTTTGAAGCCGAAATCTTTTCATGAAAATTTTCAACTTTTTTGAAGCAGAAATCTTTTCATGAAAATGGTCAACTTTTTTGAAGCAGAAATCTTTTCATGAAAATTTTCAACTTTTTTGAAGCAGAAATCTTTTCATGAAAATGTTCAACTTTTTGAAGCCGAAATCTTTTCATGAAAATTTTCAACTATTTTGAAGCCGAAATCTTTTCATGAAAATGGTCAACTTTTTTGAAGCCGAAATCTTTTCATATAAATTTTCAACTTTTTGAAGCCGAAATCTTTTCATGAAAATTTTCAACTTTTTGAAGCAGAAATCTTTTCATGAAAATGTTCAACTTTTTTGAAGCCGAAATCTTTTCATGAAAATGGTCAACTTTTTTGAAGCCGAAATCTTTTCATGAAAATTTTCAACTTTTTTGAAGCAGAAATCTTTTCATGAAAATCTTAGACTTTTTTGAAGTCGAAATCTTTTCATGAAAATTTTCAACTTTTTGAAGCCGAAATCTTTTTATGAAAATTTTCAACTTTTTTGAAGCAGAAATCTTTTCATGAAAATCTTAGACTTTTTTGAAGTCGAAATCTTTTCATGTAAATTTTCAACTTTTTTGAAGCAGAAATCTTTTCATGAAAATGTTCAACTTTTTTGAAGCCGAAATCTTTTCATGAAAATCTTAGACTTTTTTGAAGTCGAAATCTTTTCATGTAAATTTTCAACTTTTTTGAAGCAGAAATCTTTTCATGAAAATGTTCAACTTTTTTGAAGCCGAAATCTTTTCATGAAAATGTTCCATTTTTTTGAAGCAGAAATCTTTTCATGAAAATGTTCAACTTTTTTGAAGCCGAAATCTTTTCATGAAAATTTTCAACTTTTTGAAGCCGAAATCTTTTCATGAAAATGTTCAACTTTTTTGAAGCCGAAATCTTTTCATGAAAATGGTCAACTTTTTTGAAGCCGAAATCTTTTCATGAAAATTTTCAACTTTTTTGAAGCAGAAATCTTTTCATGAAAATGTTCAACTTTTTGAAGCCGAAATCTTTTCATGAAAATGGTCAACTTTTTTGAAGCCGAAATCTTTTCATGAAAATGGTCAACTTTTTTGAAGCAGAAATCTTTTCATGAAAATTTTCAACTTTTTTGAAGCAGAAATCTTTTCATGAAAATGTTCAACTTTTTGAAGCAGAAATCTTTTCATGAAAATTTTCAACTATTTTGAAGCCGAAATCTTTTCATGAAAATGGTCAACTTTTTTGAAGCCGAAATCTTTTCATATAAATTTTCAACTTTTTGAAGCCGAAATCTTTTCATGAAAATTTTCAACTTTTTGAAGCAGAAATCTTTTCATGAAAATGTTCAACTTTTTTGAAGCCGAAATCTTTTCATGAAAATGGTCAACTTTTTTGAAGCCGAAATCTTTTCATGAAAATTTTCAACTTTTTTGAAGCAGAAATCTTTTCATGAAAATCTTAGACTTTTTTGAAGTCGAAATCTTTTCATGAAAATTTTCAACTTTTTGAAGCCGAAATCTTTTTATGAAAATTTTCAACTTTTTTGAAGCAGAAATCTTTTCATGAAAATCTTAGACTTTTTTGAAGTCGAAATCTTTTCATGTAAATTTTCAACTTTTTTGAAGCAGAAATCTTTTCATGAAAATGTTCAACTTTTTTGAAGCCGAAATCTTTTCATGAAAATCTTAGACTTTTTTGAAGTCGAAATCTTTTCATGTAAATTTTCAACTTTTTTGAAGCAGAAATCTTTTCATGAAAATTTTCAACTTTTTTGAAGCCGAAATCTTTTCATGAAAATGTTCCATTTTTTTGAAGCCGAAATACTTCATGAAAATTTTCAACTTTTTTGAAGTCGAAATCTTTTCATGTAAATTTTCAACTTTTTTGAAGCAGAAAACTTTTCATAAAAATGTTCAACTTTTTTGAAGCCGAAATCTTTTCATGAAAATGTTACATTTTTTTGAAGCCGAAATACTTCATGAAAATTTTCAACTTTTTTGAAGTCGAAATCTTTTCATGTAAATTTTCAACTTTTTTGAAGCAGAAGTCTTTTCATGAAAATGTTCAACTTTTTTGAAGCCGAAATCTTTTCATGAAAATGTTCCATTTTTTTCAAACCGAAATACTTCATGAAAATTTTCAACTTTTTTGAAGCCGAAATCTTTTCATGAAAATGTTCAACTTTTTTGAAGCCGAAATCTTTTCATGAAAATCTTAGACTTTTTTGAAGTCGAAATCTTTTCATGTAAATTTTCAACTTTTTTGAAACCGAAATCTTTTCATGTAAATGTTCAACTTTTTTGAAGCAGAAATCTTTTCATGAAAATGGTCAACTTTTTTGAAGCCGAAATCTTTTCATGAAAATGGTCAACTTTTTTGAAGCAGAAATCTTTTCTTGAAAATGTTCAACTTTTTTGAAGCCGAAATCTTTTCATGAAAATTTTCAACTTTTTGAAGCCGAAATCTTTTCATGAAAATGTTCAACTTTCTTGAAGCCGAAATCTTTTCATGAAAATGGTCAACTTTTTTGAAGCCGAAATCTTTTCATGAAAATTTTCAACTTTTTTGAAGCAGAAATCTTTTCATGAAAATGGTCAACTTTTTTGAAGCAGAAATCTTTTCATGAAAATTTTCAACTTTTTTGAAGCAGAAATCTTTTCATGAAAATGTTCAACTTTTTGAAGCCGAAATCTTTTCATGAAAATTTTCAACTATTTTGAAGCCGAAATCTTTTCATGTAAATTTTCAACTTTTTTGAAGCAGAAATCTTTTCATGAAAATGTTCAACTTTTTTGAAGCCGAGATCTTTTCATGAAAATTTTCAACTTTTTGAAACCGAAATCTTTTCATGAAAATTTTCAACTTTTTGAAGCCGAAATCTTTTCATGAAAATGTTCAACTTTTTTGAAGCCGAAATCTTTTCATGAAAATGGTCAACTTTTTTGAAGCCGAAATCTTTTCATGAAAATTTTCAACTTTTTTGAAGCAGAAATCTTTTCATGAAAATGTTCAACTTTTTGAAGCCGAAATCTTTTCATGAAAATTTTCAACTTTTTTGAAGCCGAAATCTTTTCATGAAAATGGTCAACTTTTTTGAAGCCGAAATCTTTTCATATGAAATTTTCAACTTTTTGAAGCCGAAATCTTTTCATGAAAATGGTCAACTTTTTTGAAGCCGAAATCTTTTCTTGAAAATTTTCAACTTTTTGAAGCCGAAATCTTTTCTTGAAAATTTTCAACTTTTTTGAAGTCGAAATCTTTTCATGAAAATGGTCAACTTTTTTGAAGCCGAAATCTTTTCATGAAAATGGTCAACTTTTTTGAAGCAGAAATCTTTTCATGAAAATTTTCAACTTTTTGAAGCCGAAATCTTTTCATGAAGATTTTCAACTTTTTTGAAGCAGAAATCTTTTCATGAAAATCTTAGACTTTTTTGAAGTCGAAATCTTTTCATGTAAATTTTCAACTTTTTTGAAGCAGAAATCTTTTCATGAAAATGTTCAACTTTTTTGAAGCCGAAATCTTTTCATGAAAATTTTCCATTTTTTTGAAGCCGAAATACTTCATGAAAATTTTCAACTTTTTTGAAGTCGAAATCTTTTCATGTAAATTTTCAACTTTTTTGAAGCAGAAGTCTTTTCATGAAAATGTTCAACTTTTTTGAAGCCGAAATCTTTTCATGAAAATGTTCCATTTTTTTCAAACCGAAATACTTCATGAAAATTTTCAACTTTTTTGAAGCCGAAATCTTTTCATGAAAATGTTCAACTTTTTTGAAGCCGAAATCTTTTCATGAAAATCTTAGACTTTTTTGAAGTCGAAATCTTTTCATGTAAATTTTCAACTTTTTTGAAACCGAAATCTTTTCATGTAAATGTTCAACTTTTTTGAAGCCGAAATCTTTTCATGAAAATGTTCAACTTTTTTGAAGCCGAGATCTTTTCATGAAAATTTTCAACTTTTTGAAGCCGAAATCTTTTCATGAAAATGTTCAACATTTTTGAAGCCGAAATCTTTTCATGAAAATGGTCAACTTTTTTGAAGCCGAAATCTTTTCATGAAAATTTTCAACTTTTTGAAGCCGAAATCTTTTCATGAAAATTTTCAACTTTTTGAAGCCGAAATCTTTTCATGAAAATTTTCAACTTTTTTGAAGTCGAAATCTTTTCATGTAAATTTTCAACTTTTTTGAAGCAGAAATCTTTTCATGAAAATGGTCAACTTTTTTGAAGCCGAAATCTTTTCATGAAAATGGTCAACTTTTTTGAAGCAGAAATCTTTTCTTGAAAATGTTCAACTTTTTTGAAGCCGAAATCTTTTCATGAAAATTTTCAACTTTTTGAAGCCGAAATCTTTTCATGAAAATGTTCAACTTTCTTGAAGCCGAAATCTTTTCATGAAAATGGTCAACTTTTTTGAAGCCGAAATCTTTTCATGAAAATTTTCAACTTTTTTGAAGCAGAAATCTTTTCATGAAAATGGTCAACTTTTTTGAAGCAGAAATCTTTTCATGAAAATTTTCAACTTTTTTGAAGCAGAAATCTTTTCATGAAAATGTTCAACTTTTTGAAGCCGAAATCTTTTCATGAAAATTTTCAACTATTTTGAAGCCGAAATCTTTTCATGAAAATGGTCAACTTTTTTGAAGCCGAAATCTTTTCATATAAATTTTCAACTTTTTGAAGCCGAAATCTTTTCATGAAAATTTTCAACTTTTTGAAGCAGAAATCTTTTCATGAAAATGTTCAACTTTTTTGAAGCCGAAATCTTTTCATGAAAATGGTCAACTTTTTTGAAGCCGAAATCTTTTCATGAAAATTTTCAACTTTTTTGAAGCAGAAATCTTTTCATGAAAATCTTAGACTTTTTTGAAGCAGAAATCTTTTCATGAAAATGGTCAACTTTTTTGAAGCCGAAATCTTTTCATATAAATTTTCAACTTTTTGAAGCCGAAATCTTTTCATGAAAATTTTCAACTTTTTTGAAGCCGAAATCTTTTCATGAAAATGGTCAACTTTTTTGAAGCCGAAATCTTTTCATGAAAATGGTCAACTTTTTTGAAGCAGAAATCTTTTCATGAAAATTTTCAACTTTTTGAAGCCGAAATCTTTTCATGAAGATTTTCAACTTTTTTGAAGCAGAAATCTTTTCATGAAAATCTTAGACTTTTTTGAAGTCGAAATCTTTTCATGTAAATTTTCAACTTTTTTGAAGCAGAAATCTTTTCATGAAAATGTTCAACTTTTTTGAAGCCGAAATCTTTTCATGAAAATTTTCCATTTTTTTGAAGCCGAAATACTTCATGAAAATTTTCAACTTTTTTGAAGTCGAAATCTTTTCATGTAAATTTTCAACTTTTTTGAAGCAGAAGTCTTTTCATGAAAATGTTCAACTTTTTTGAAGCCGAAATCTTTTCATGAAAATGTTCCATTTTTTTCAAACCGAAATACTTCATGAAAATTTTCAACTTTTTTGAAGCCGAAATCTTTTCATGAAAATGTTCAACTTTTTTGAAGCCGAAATCTTTTCATGAAAATGGTCAACTTTTTTGAAGCCGAAATCTTTTCATGAAAATTTTCAACTTTTTGAAGCAGAAATCTTTTCATGAAAATCTTAGACTTTTTTGAAGTCGAAATCTTTTCATGTAAATTTTCAACTTTTTTGAAGCAGAAATCTTTTCATGAAAATCTTAGACTTTTTTGAAGTCGAAATCTTTTCATGTAAATTTTCAACTTTTTTGAAGCAGAAATCTTTTCATGAAAATGTTCAACTTTTTTGAAGCCGAAATCTTTTCATGAAAATGTTACATTTTTTTGAAGCCGAAATACTTCATGAAAATTTTCAACTTTTTTGAAGCAGAAATCTTTTCTTGAAAATGTTCAACTTTTTTGAAGCCGAAATCTTTTCATGAAAATTTTCAACTTTTTGAAGCCGAAATCTTTTCATGAAAATGTTCAACTTTTTTGAAGCCGAAATCTTTTCATGAAAATGGTCAACTTTTTTGAAGCCGAAATCTTTTCATGAAAATTTTCAACTTTTTTGAAGCAGAAATCTTTTCATGAAAATGGTCAACTTTTTTGAAGCAGAAATCTTTTCATGAAAATTTTCAACTTTTTTGAAGCAGAAATCTTTTCATGAAAATGTTCAACTTTTTGAAGCCGAAATCTTTTCATGAAAATTTTCAACTATTTTGAAGCCGAAATCTTTTCATGAAAATGGTCAACTTTTTTGAAGCCGAAATCTTTTCATATAAATTTTCAACTTTTTGAAGCCGAAATCTTTTCATGAAAATTTTCAACTTTTTGAAGCAGAAATCTTTTCATGAAAATGTTCAACTTTTTTGAAGCCGAAATCTTTTCATGAAAATGGTCAACTTTTTTGAAGCCGAAATCTTTTCATGAAAATTTTCAACTTTTTTGAAGCAGAAATCTTTTCATGAAAATCTTAGACTTTTTTGAAGTCGAAATCTTTTCATGAAAATTTTCAACTTTTTGAAGCCGAAATCTTTTTATGAAAATTTTCAACTTTTTTGAAGCAGAAATCTTTTCATGAAAATCTTAGACTTTTTTGAAGTCGAAATCTTTTCATGTAAATTTTCAACTTTTTTGAAGCAGAAATCTTTTCATGAAAATGTTCAACTTTTTTGAAGCCGAAATCTTTTCATGAAAATCTTAGACTTTTTTGAAGTCGAAATCTTTTCATGTAAATTTTCAACTTTTTTGAAGCAGAAATCTTTTCATGAAAATGTTCAACTTTTTTGAAGCCGAAATCTTTTCATGAAAATGTTCCATTTTTTTGAAGCAGAAATCTTTTCATGAAAATGTTCAACTTTTTTGAAGCCGAAATCTTTTCATGAAAATTTTCAACTTTTTGAAGCCGAAATCTTTTCATGAAAATGTTCAACTTTTTTGAAGCCGAAATCTTTTCATGAAAATGGTCAACTTTTTTGAAGCCGAAATCTTTTCATGAAAATTTTCAACTTTTTTGAAGCAGAAATCTTTTCATGAAAATGTTCAACTTTTTGAAGCCGAAATCTTTTCATGAAAATGGTCAACTTTTTTGAAGCCGAAATCTTTTCATGAAAATGGTCAACTTTTTTGAAGCAGAAATCTTTTCATGAAAATTTTCAACTTTTTTGAAGCAGAAATCTTTTCATGAAAATGTTCAACTTTTTGAAGCAGAAATCTTTTCATGAAAATTTTCAACTATTTTGAAGCCGAAATCTTTTCATGAAAATGGTCAACTTTTTTGAAGCCGAAATCTTTTCATATAAATTTTCAACTTTTTGAAGCCGAAATCTTTTCATGAAAATTTTCAACTTTTTGAAGCAGAAATCTTTTCATGAAAATGTTCAACTTTTTTGAAGCCGAAATCTTTTCATGAAAATGGTCAACTTTTTTGAAGCCGAAATCTTTTCATGAAAATTTTCAACTTTTTTGAAGCAGAAATCTTTTCATGAAAATCTTAGACTTTTTTGAAGTCGAAATCTTTTCATGAAAATTTTCAACTTTTTGAAGCCGAAATCTTTTTATGAAAATTTTCAACTTTTTTGAAGCAGAAATCTTTTCATGAAAATCTTAGACTTTTTTGAAGTCGAAATCTTTTCATGTAAATTTTCAACTTTTTTGAAGCAGAAATCTTTTCATGAAAATGTTCAACTTTTTTGAAGCCGAAATCTTTTCATGAAAATCTTCAACTTTTTTGAAGTCGAAATCTTTTCATGTAAATTTTCAACTTTTTTGAAGCAGAAATCTTTTCATGAAAATTTTCAACTTTTTTGAAGCCGAAATCTTTTCATGAAAATGTTCCATTTTTTTGAAGCCGAAATACTTCATGAAAATTTTCAACTTTTTTGAAGTCGAAATCTTTTCATGTAAATTTTCAACTTTTTTGAAGCAGAAAACTTTTCATAAAAATGTTCAACTTTTTTGAAGCCGAAATCTTTTCATGAAAATGTTACATTTTTTTGAAGCCGAAATACTTCATGAAAATTTTCAACTTTTTTGAAGTCGAAATCTTTTCATGTAAATTTTCAACTTTTTTGAAGCAGAAGTCTTTTCATGAAAATGTTCAACTTTTTTGAAGCCGAAATCTTTTCATGAAAATGTTCCATTTTTTTCAAACCGAAATACTTCATGAAAATTTTCAACTTTTTTGAAGCCGAAATCTTTTCATGAAAATGTTCAACTTTTTTGAAGCCGAAATCTTTTCATGAAAATCTTAGACTTTTTTGAAGTCGAAATCTTTTCATGTAAATTTTCAACTTTTTTGAAACCGAAATCTTTTCATGTAAATGTTCAACTTTTTTGAAGCCGAAATCTTTTCATGAAAATGTTCAACTTTTTTGAAGCCGAGATCTTTTCATGAAAATTTTCAACTTTTTGAAGCCGAAATCTTTTCATGAAAATGTTCAACATTTTTGAAGCCGAAATCTTTTCATGAAAATGGTCAACTTTTTTGAAGCCGAAATCTTTTCATGAAAATTTTCAACTTTTTGAAGCCGAAATCTTTTCATGAAAATTTTCAACTTTTTGAAGCCGAAATCTTTTCATGAAAATTTTCAACTTTTTTGAAGTCGAAATCTTTTCATGTAAATTTTCAACTTTTTTGAAGCAGAAATCTTTTCATGAAAATGGTCAACTTTTTTGAAGCCGAAATCTTTTCATGAAAATGGTCAACTTTTTTGAAGCAGAAATCTTTTCTTGAAAATGTTCAACTTTTTTGAAGCCGAAATCTTTTCATGAAAATTTTCAACTTTTTGAAGCCGAAATCTTTTCATGAAAATGTTCAACTTTCTTGAAGCCGAAATCTTTTCATGAAAATGGTCAACTTTTTTGAAGCAGAAATCTTTTCATGAAAATGGTCAACTTTTTTGAAGTCGAAATCTTTTCATGTAAATTTTCAACTTTTTTGAAGCAGAAATCTTTTCATGAAAATGTTCAACTTTTTTGAAGCCGAAATCTTTTCATGAAAATCTTAGACTTTTTTGAAGTCGAAATCTTTTCATGTAAATTTTCAACTTTTTTGAAGCAGAAATCTTTTCATGAAAATTTTCAACTTTTTTGAAGCCGAAATCTTTTCATGAAAATGTTCCATTTTTTTGAAGCCGAAATACTTCATGAAAATTTTCAACTTTTTTGAAGTCGAAATCTTTTCATGTAAATTTTCAACTTTTTTGAAGCAGAAAACTTTTCATAAAAATGTTCAACTTTTTTGAAGCCGAAATCTTTTCATGAAAATGTTACATTTTTTTGAAGCCGAAATACTTCATGAAAATTTTCAACTTTTTTGAAGTCGAAATCTTTTCATGTAAATTTTCAACTTTTTTGAAGCAGAAGTCTTTTCATGAAAATGTTCAACTTTTTTGAAGCCGAAATCTTTTCATGAAAATGTTCCATTTTTTTCAAACCGAAATACTTCATGAAAATTTTCAACTTTTTTGAAGCCGAAATCTTTTCATGAAAATGTTCAACTTTTTTGAAGCCGAAATCTTTTCATGAAAATCTTAGACTTTTTTGAAGTCGAAATCTTTTCATGTAAATTTTCAACTTTTTTGAAACCGAAATCTTTTCATGTAAATGTTCAACTTTTTTGAAGCCGAAATCTTTTCATGAAAATGTTCAACTTTTTTGAAGCCGAGATCTTTTCATGAAAATTTTCAACTTTTTGAAGCCGAAATCTTTTCATGAAAATGTTCAACATTTTTGAAGCCGAAATCTTTTCATGAAAATGGTCAACTTTTTTGAAGCCGAAATCTTTTCATGAAAATTTTCAACTTTTTGAAGCCGAAATCTTTTCATGAAAATTTTCAACTTTTTGAAGCCGAAATCTTTTCATGAAAATTTTCAACTTTTTTGAAGTCGAAATCTTTTCATGTAAATTTTCAACTTTTTTGAAGCAGAAATCTTTTCATGAAAATGGTCAACTTTTTTGAAGCCGAAATCTTTTCATGAAAATGGTCAACTTTTTTGAAGCAGAAATCTTTTCTTGAAAATGTTCAACTTTTTTGAAGCCGAAATCTTTTCATGAAAATGTTCAACTTTTTGAATCAGAAATCTTTTCATGAAAATTTTCAACTATTTTGAAGCCGAAATCTTTTCATGAAAATGGTCAACTTTTTTGAAGCCGAAATCTTTTCATATAAATTTTCAACTTTTTGAAGCCGAAATCTTTTCATGAAAATTTTCAACTTTTTGAAGCAGAAATCTTTTCATGAAAATGTTCAACTTTTTTGAAGCCGAAATCTTTTCATGAAAATGGTCAACTTTTTTGAAGCCGAAATCTTTTCATGAAAATTTTCAACTTTTTTGAAGCAGAAATCTTTTCATGAAAATCTTAGACTTTTTTGAAGTCGAAATCTTTTCATGTAAATTTTCAACTTTTTTGAAGCAGAAATCTTTTCATGAAAATGTTCAACTTTTTTGAAGCCGAAATCTTTTCATGAAAATCTTAGACTTTTTTGAAGTCGAAAGCTTTTCATGTAAATTTTCAACTTTTTTGAAGCAGAAATCTTTTCATGAAAATTTTCAACTTTTTTGAAGCCGAAATCTTTTCATGAAAATGTTCCATTTTTTTGAAGCCGAAATACTTCATGAAAATTTTCAACTTTTTTGAAGTCGAAATCTTTTCATGTAAATTTTCAACTTTTTTGAAGCAGAAAACTTTTCATAAAAATGTTCAACTTTTTTGAAGCCGAAATCTTTTCATGAAAATGTTACATTTTTTTGAAGCCGAAATACTTCATGAAAATTTTCAACTTTTTTGAAGCCGAGATCTTTTCATGTAAATTTTCAACTTTTTTGAAGCAGAAATCTTTTCATAAAAATGTTCAACTTTTTTGAAGCCGAAATCTTTTCATGAAAATGTTACATTTTTTTGAAGCCGAAATACTTCATGAAAATTTTCAACTTTTTTGAAGCCGAGATCTTTTCATGAAAATGGTCAACTTTTTTGAAGCAGAAATCTTTTCATGAAAATTTTCAACTTTTTGAAGCCGAAATCTTTTCATGAAGATTTTCAACTTTTTTGAAGCCGAAATCTTTTCATGAAAATCTTAGACTTTTTTGAAGTCGAAATCTTTTCATGTAAATTTTCAACTTTTTTGAAACCGAAATCTTTTCATGTAAATGTTCAACTTTTTTGAAGCCGAAATCTTTTCATGAAAATGTTCAACTTTTTTGAAGCCGAGATCTTTTCATGAAAATTTTCAACTTTTTGAAACCGAAATCTTTTCATGAAAATTTTCAACTTTTTGAAGCCGAAATCTTTTCATGAAAATGTTCAACATTTTTGAAGCCGAAATCTTTTCATGAAAATGGTCAACTTTTTTGAACCCGAAATCTTTTCATGAAAATTTTCAACTTTTTGAAGCCGAAATCTTTTCATGAAAATTTTCAACTTTTTGAAGCCGAAATCTTTTCATGAAAATTTTCAACTTTTTTGAAGCAGAAATCTTTTCATGAAAATGTTCCATTTTTTTGAAGCCGAAATACTTCATGAAAATTTTCAACTTTTTTGAAGTCGAAATCTTTTCCTGTAAATTTTCAACTTTTTTGAAGCAGAAATCTTTTCATAAAAATGTTCAACTTTTTTGAAGCAGAAATCTTTTCATGAAAATGTTACATTTTTTTGAAGCCGAAATACTTCATGAAAATTTTCAACTTTTTTGAAGCCGAGATCTTTTCATGAAAATTTTCAACTTTTTGAAACCGAAATCTTTTCATGAAAATGGTCAACTTTTTTGAAGCCGAAATCTTTTCATGAAAATGGTCAACTTTTTTGAAGCCGAAATCTTTTCATGAAAATTTTCAACTTTTTGAAGCCGAAATCTTTTCATGAAAATGGTCAACTTTTTTGAAGCCGAAATCTTTTCATGAAAATTTTCAACTTTTTGAAGCAGAAATCTTTTCATGAAAATTTTCAACTTTTTTGAAGCAGAAATCTTTTCATGAAAATCTTAGACTTTTTTGAAGTCGAAATCTTTTCATGTAAATTTTCAACTTTTTTGAAGCAGAAATCTTTTCATGAAAATGTTCAACTTTTTTGAAGCCGAAATCTTTTCATGAAAATGTTCCATTTTTTGAAACCGAAATCTTTTCATGAAAATGGTCAACTTTTTTGAAGCCGAAATCTTTTCATGAAAATGGTCAACTTTTTTGAAGCCGAAATCTTTTCATGAAAATTTTCAACTTTTTGAAGCCGAAATCTTTTCATGAAAATGGTCAACTTTTTTGAAGCCGAAATCTTTTCATGAAAATGGTCAACTTTTTTGAAGCCGAAATCTTTTCATGAAAATTTTCAACTTTTTGAAGCCGAAATCTTTTCATGAAAATGGTCAACTTTTTTGAAGCCGAAATCTTTTCATGAAAATTTTCAACTTTTTGAAGCAGAAATCTTTTCATGAAAATTTTCAACTTTTTTGAAGCAGAAATCTTTTCATGAAAATCTTAGACTTTTTTGAAGTCGAAATCTTTTCATGTAAATTTTCAACTTTTTTGAAGCAGAAATCTTTTCATGAAAATGTTCAACTTTTTTGAAGCCGAAATCTTTTCATGAAAATGTTCCATTTTTTTGAAGCCGAAATACTTCATGAAAATTTTCAACTTTTTTGAAGCAGAAATCTTTTCTTGAAAATGTTCAACTTTTTTGAAGCCGAAATCTTTTCATGAAAATTTTCAACTTTTTGAAGCCGAAATCTTTTCATGAAAATGTTCAACTTTTTTGAAGCCGAAATCTTTTCATGAAAATGGTCAACTTTTTTGAAGCCGAAATCTTTTCATGAAAATTTTCAACTTTTTTGAAGCAGAAATCTTTTCATGAAAATGGTCAACTTTTTTGAAGCAGAAATCTTTTCATGAAAATTTTCAACTTTTTTGAAGCAGAAATCTTTTCATGAAAATGTTCAACTTTTTGAAGCCGAAATCTTTTCATGAAAATTTTCAACTATTTTGAAGCCGAAATCTTTTCATGAAAATGGTCAACTTTTTTGAAGCCGAAATCTTTTCATATAAATTTTCAACTTTTTGAAGCCGAAATCTTTTCATGAAAATTTTCAACTTTTTGAAGCCGAAATCTTTTCATGAAAATGTTCAACTTTTTTGAAGCCGAAATCTTTTCATGAAAATGGTCAACTTTTTTGAAGCCGAAATCTTTTCATGAAAATTTTCAACTTTTTTGAAGCAGAAATCTTTTCATGAAAATCTTAGACTTTTTTGAAGTCGAAATCTTTTCATGAAAATTTTCAACTTTTTGAAGCCGAAATCTTTTTATGAAAATTTTCAACTTTTTTGAAGCAGAAATCTTTTCATGAAAATCTTAGACTTTTTTGAAGTCGAAATCTTTTCATGTAAATTTTCAACTTTTTTGAAGCAGAAATCTTTTCATGAAAATGTTCAACTTTTTTGAAGCCGAAATCTTTTCATGAAAATCTTAGACTTTTTTGAAGTCGAAATCTTTTCATGTAAATTTTCAACTTTTTTGAAGCAGAAATCTTTTCATGAAAATGTTCAACTTTTTTGAAGCCGAAATCTTTTCATGAAAATGTTCAACTTTTTGAAGCAGAAATCTTTTCATGAAAATTTTCAACTATTTTGAAGCCGAAATCTTTTCATGAAAATGGTCAACTTTTTTGAAGCAGAAATCTTTTCATGAAAATGTTCAACTTTTTTGAAGCAGAAATCTTTTCATGAAAATGTTCAACTTTTTTGAAGCCGAAATCTTTTCATGAAAATTTTCAACTTTTTGAAGCCGAAATCTTTTCATGAAAATGTTCAACTTTTTTGAAGCCGAAATCTTTTCATGAAAATGGTCAACTTTTTTGAAGCAGAAATCTTTTCATGAAAATGTTCAACTTTTTGAAGCCGAAATCTTTTCATGAAAATGGTCAACTTTTTTGAAGCCGAAATCTTTTCATGAAAATGGTCAACTTTTTTGAAGCAGAAATCTTTTCATGAAAATTTTCAACTTTTTTGAAGCAGAAATCTTTTCATGAAAATGTTCAACTTTTTGAAGCAGAAATCTTTTCATGAAAATTTTCAACTATTTTGAAGCCGAAATCTTTTCATGAAAATGGTCAACTTTTTTGAAGCCGAAATCTTTTCATATAAATTTTCAACTTTTTGAAGCCGAAATCTTTTCATGAAAATTTTCAACTTTTTGAAGCAGAAATCTTTTTATGAAAATTTTCAACTTTTTTGAAGCAGAAATCTTTTCATGAAAATCTTAGACTTTTTTGAAGTCGAAATCTTTTCATGTAAATTTTCAACTTTTTTGAAGCAGAAATCTTTTCATGAAAATGTTCAACTTTTTTGAAGCCGAAATCTTTTCATGAAAATCTTAGACTTTTTTGAAGTCGAAATCTTTTCATGTAAATTTTCAACTTTTTTGAAGCAGAAATCTTTTCATGAAAATTTTCAACTTTTTTGAAGCCGAAATCTTTTCATGAAAATGTTCCATTTTTTTGAAGCCGAAATACTTCATGAAAATTTTCAACTTTTTTGAAGTCGAAATCTTTTCATGTAAATTTTCAACTTTTTTGAAGCAGAAAACTTTTCATAAAAATGTTCAACTTTTTTGAAGCCGAAATCTTTTCATGAAAATGTTACATTTTTTTGAAGCCGAAATACTTCATGAAAATTTTCAACTTTTTTGAAGCCGAGATCTTTTCATGTAAATTTTCAACTTTTTTGAAGCAGAAATCTTTTCATAAAAATGTTCAACTTTTTTGAAGCCGAAATCTTTTCATGAAAATGTTACATTTTTTTGAAGCCGAAATACTTCATGAAAATTTTCAACTTTTTTGAAGCCGAGATCTTTTCATGAAAATGGTCAACTTTTTTGAAGCAGAAATCTTTTCATGAAAATTTTCAACTTTTTGAAGCCGAAATCTTTTCATGAAGATTTTCAACTTTTTTGAAGCAGAAATCTTTTCATGAAAATCTTAGACTTTTTTGAAGTCGAAATCTTTTCATGTAAATTTTCAACTTTTTTGAAGCAGAAATCTTTTCATGAAAATGTTCAACTTTTTTGAAGCCGAAATCTTTTCATGAAAATTTTCCATTTTTTTGAAGCCGAAATACTTCTTGAAAATTTTCAACTTTTTTGAAGTCGAAATCTTTTCATGTAAATTTTCAACTTTTTTGAAGCAGAAGTCTTTTCATGAAAATGTTCAACTTTTTTGAAGCCGAAATCTTTTCATGAAAATGTTCCATTTTTTTCAAACCGAAATACTTCATGAAAATTTTCAACTTTTTTGAAGCCGAAATCTTTTCATGAAAATCTTAGACTTTTTTGAAGTCGAAATCTTTTCATGTAAATTTTCAACTTTTTTGAAACCGAAATCTTTTCATGTAAATGTTCAACTTTTTTGAAGCCGAAATCTTTTCATGAAAATGTTCAACTTTTTTGAAGCCGAGATCTTTTCATGAAAATTTTCAACTTTTTGAAACCGAAATCTTTTCATGAAAATTTTCAACTTTTTGAAGCCGAAATCTTTTCATGAAAATGTTCAACATTTTTGAAGCCGAAATCTTTTCATGAAAATGGTCAACTTTTTTGAAGCCGAAATCTTTTCATGAAAATTTTCAACTTTTTGAAGCCGAAATCTTTTCATGAAAATTTTCAACTTTTTGAAGCCGAAATCTTTTCATGAAAATTTTCAACTTTTTTGAAGCAGAAATCTTTTCATGAAAATGTTCCATTTTTTTGAAGCCGAAATACTTCATGAAAATTTTCAACTTTTTTGAAGTCGAAATCTTTTCCTGTAAATTTTCAACTTTTTTGAAGCAGAAATCTTTTCATAAAAATGTTCAACTTTTTTGAAGCAGAAATCTTTTCATGAAAATGTTACATTTTTTTGAAGCCGAAATACTTCATGAAAATTTTCAACTTTTTTGAAGCCGAGATCTTTTCATGAAAATTTTCAACTTTTTGAAACCGAAATCTTTTCATGAAAATGGTCAACTTTTTTGAAGCCGAAATCTTTTCATGAAAATTTTCAACTTTTTGAAGCCGAAATCTTTTCATGAAAATTTTCAACTTTTTTGAAGCAGAAATCTTTTCATGAAAATGTTCCATTTTTTTGAAGCCGAAATACTTCATGAAAATTTTCAACTTTTTTGAAGTCGAAATCTTTTCATGTAAATTTTCAACTTTTTTGAAGCAGAAATCTTTTCATAAAAATGTTCAACTTTTTTGAAGCCGAAATCTTTTCATGAAAATGTTACATTTTTTTGAAGCCGAAATACTTCATGAAAATTTTCAACTTTTTTGAAGCCGAGATCTTTTCATGAAAATTTTCAACTTTTTGAAATCGAAATCTTTTCATGAAAATGGTCAACTTTTTTGAAGCCGAAATCTTTTCATGAAAATGGTCAACTTTTTTGAAGCCGAAATTTTTTCATGAAAATGTTCAACTTTTTGAAGCCGAAATCTTTTCATGAAAATGGTCAACTTTTTTGAAGCCGAAATCTTTTCATGAAAATTTTCAACTTTTTGAAGCCGAAATCTTTTCATGAAAATTATCAACTTTTTTGAAGCCGAAATCTTTTCATGAAAATGGTCAACTTTTTTGAAGCAGAAATCTTTTCATAAAAATTTTCAACTTTTTGAAGCCGAAATCTTTTCATGAAAATTTTCAACTTTTTGAAGCCGAAATCTTTTCATGAAAATGTTCAACTTTTTTGAAGCAGAAATCTTTTCATGAAAATGTTCCATTTTTTTGAAGCCGAAATACTTCATGAAAATTTTCAACTTTTTTGAAGCCGAGATCTTTTCATGAAAATTTTCAACTTTTTGAAACCGAAATCTTTTCATGAAAATGGTCAACTTTTTTGAAGCCGAAATCTTTTCATGAAAATGGTCAACTTTTTTGAAGCCGAAATCTTTTCATGAAAATTTTCAACTTTTTGAAGCCGAAATCTTTTCATGAAAATGGTCAACTTTTTTGAAGCCGAAATCTTTTCATGAAAATTTTCAACTTTTTTGAAACCGAAATCTTTTCATGTAAATGTTCAACTTTTTTGAAGCCGAAATCTTTTCATGAAAATGTTCCATTTTTTTCAAACCGAAATACTTCATGAAAATTTTCAACTTTTTTGAAGCCGAAATCTTTTCATGAAAATGTTCAACTTTTTTGAAGCCGAAATCTTTTCATGAAAATCTTAGACTTTTTTGAAGTCGAAATCTTTTCATGTAAATTTTCAACTTTTTTGAAACCGAAATCTTTTCATGTAAATGTTCAACTTTTTTGAAGCCGAGATCTTTTCATGAAAATGTTCAACTTTTTGAAACCGAAATCTTTTCATGAAAATTTTCAACTTTTTGAAGCCGAAATCTTTTCATGAAAATGTTCAACATTTTTGAAGCCGAAATCTTTTCATGAAAATGGTCAACTTTTTTGAAGCCGAAATCTTTTCATGAAAATTTTCAACTTTTTGAAGCCGAAATCTTTTCATGAAAATTTTCAACTTTTTGAAGCCGAAATCTTTTCATGAAAATTTTCAACTTTTTTGAAGCAGAAATCTTTTCATGAAAATCTTAGACTTTTTTGAAGCCGAAATCTTTTCATGTAAATTTTCAACTTTTTTGAAGTCTAAATCTTTTCATGAAAATGTTCAACTTTTTTGAAGCCGAAATCTTTTCATGAAAATGTTCCATTTTTTTGAAGCCGAAATACTTCATGAAAATTTTCAACTTTTTTGAAGTCGAAATCTTTTCATGAAAATTTTCAACTTTTTTGAAGCAGAAGTCTTTTCATGAAAATGTTCAACTTTTTTGAAGCCGAAATCTTTTCATGAAAATGTTCCATTTTCTTCAAACCGAAATACTTCATGAAAATTTTCAACTTTTTTGAAGCCGAAATCTTTTCATGAAAATGTTCAACTTTTTTGAAGATGAGATCTTTTCATGAAAATCTTAGACTTTTTTGAAGTCGAAATCTTTTCATGTAAATTTTCAACTTTTTTGAAGTCGAAATCTTTTCATGTAAATTTTCAACTTTTTTGAAGCAGAAGTCTTTTCATGAAAATGTTCAACTTTTTTGAAGCCGAAATCTTTTCATGAAAATGTTCCATTTTTTTCAAACCGAAATACTTCATGAAAATTTTCAACTTTTTTGAAGCCGAAATCTTTTCATGAATGTTCAACTTTTTTGAAGCCGAAATCTTTTCATGAAAATCTTAGACTTTTTTGAAGTCGAAATCTTTTCATGTAAATTTTCAACTTTTTTGAAACCGAAATCTTTTCATGAAAATGTTCCATTTTTTTGAAGCCGAAATACTTCATGAAAATTTTCAACTTTTTTGAAGTCGAAATCTTTTCATGTAAATTTTCAACTTTTTTGAAGCAGAAATCTTTTCATAAAAATGTTCAACTTTTTTGAAGCCGAAATCTTTTCATGAAAATGTTCCATTTTTTTGAAGCCGAAATACTTCATGAAAATCTTAGACTTTTTTGAAGTCGAAATCTTTTCATGTAAATTTTCAACTTTTTTGAAACCGAAATCTTTTCATGTAAATGTTCAACTTTTTGAAGCCGAAATCTTTTCATGAAAATGTTCAACTTTTTTGAAGCCGAAATGTTTTCATGAAAATTTTCAACTTTTTTGAAGCCGAAATCTTTTCATGAAAATGGTCAACTTTTTTGAAGCCGAAATCTTTTCATGAAAATTTTCAACTTTTTTGAAGCCGAAATCTTTTCATGAAAATGGTCAACTTTTTTGAAGCCGAAATACTTCATGAAAATCTTAGACTTTTTTGAAGTCGAAATCTTTTCATGTAAATTTTCAACTTTTTTGAAACCGAAATCTTTTCATGTAAATGTTCAACTTTTTGAAGCCGAAATCTTTTCATGAAAATGTTCAACTTTTTTGAAGCCGAAATGTTTTCATGAAAATGGTCAACTTTTTTGAAGCCGAAATCTTTTCATGAAAATTTTCAACTTTTTTGAAGCCGAAATCTTTTCATGAAAATGGTCAACTTTTTTGAAGCCGAAATCTTTTCATGAAAATGTTCAACTTTTTTGAAGCCGAAATCTTTTCATGAAAATGGTCAACTTTTTTGAAGCCGAAATCTTTTCATGAAAATTTTCAACTTTTTTGAAGCAGAAATCTTTTCATGAAAATCTTAGACTTTTTTGAAGTCGAAATCTTTTCATGAAAATTTTCAACTTTTTGAAGCCGAAATCTTTTCATGAAGATTTTCAACTTTTTTGAAGCAGAAATCTTTTCATGAAAATCTTAGACTTTTTTGAAGTCGAAATCTTTTCATGTAAATTTTCAACTTTTTTGAAGCAGAAATCTTTTCATGAAAATGTTCAACTTTTTTGAAGCCGAAATCTTTTCATGAAAATGTTCCATTTTTTTGAAGCCGAAATACTTCATGAAAATTTTCAACTTTTTTGAAGTCGAAATCTTTTCATGTAAATTTTCAACTTTTTTGAAGCAGAAGTCTTTTCATGAAAATGTTCAACTTTTTTGAAGCCGAAATCTTTTCATGAAAATGTTCCATTTTTTTCAAACCGAAATACTTCATGAAAATTTTCAACTTTTTTGAAGCCGAAATCTTTTCATGAAAATTTTCAACTTTTTTGAAGCCGAAATCTTTTCATGAAAATTTTCAACTTTTTTGGAGCAGAAATCTTTTCATGAAAATCTTAGACTTTTTTGAAGTCGAAATCTTTTCTTGAAAATTTTCAACTTTTTGAAGCCGAAATCTTTTCATGAAAATGTTACATTTTTTTGAAGCCGAAATCTTTTCATGAAAATGGTCAACTTTTTTGAAGCCGAAATCTTTTCTTGAAAATTTTCAACTTTTTGAAGCCGAAATCTTTTCATGAAAATTTTCAACTTTTTTGAAGCCGAAATCTTTTCATGAAAATGGTCAACTTTTTTGAAGCCGAAATCTTTTCATGAAAATGGTCAACTTTTTTGAAGCAGAAATCTTTTCATGAAAATTTTCAACTTTTTGAAGCCGAAATCTTTTCATGAAGATTTTCAACTTTTTTGAAGCAGAAATCTTTTCATGAAAATCTTAGACTTTTTTGAAGTCGAAATCTTTTCATGTAAATTTTCAACTTTTTGAAGCAGAAATCTTTTCATGAAAATGTTCAACTTTTTTGAAGCCGAAATCTTTTCATGAAAATGTTCCATTTTTTTCAAACCGAAATACTTCATGAAAATTTTCAACTTTTTTGAAGCCGAAATCTTTTCATGAAAATGTTCAACTTTTTTGAAGCCGAAATCTTTTCATGAAAATCTTAGACTTTTTTGAAGTCGAAATCTTTTCATGTAAATTTTCAACTTTTTTGAAACCGAAATCTTTTCATGAAAATGTTCCATTTTTTTGAAGCCGAAATACTTCATGAAAATTTTCAACTTTTTTGAAGTCGAAATCTTTTCATGTAAATTTTCAACTTTTTTGAAGCAGAAATCTTTTCATAAAAATGTTCAACTTTTTTGAAGCCGAAATCTTTTCATGAAAATGTTACATTTTTTTGAAGCCGAAATACTTCATGAAAATTTTCAACTTTTTTGAAGCCGAGATCTTTTCATGAAAATTTTCAACTTTTTGAAACCGAAATCTTTTCATGAAAATGGTCAACTTTTTTGAAGCCGAAATCTTTTCATGAAAATGGTCAACTTTTTTGAAGCAGAAATCTTTTCATGAAAATTTTCAACTTTTTGAAGCCGAAATCTTTTCATGAAAATGGTCAACTTTTTTGAAGCCGAAATCTTTTCATGAAAATTTTCAACTTTTTGAAGCCGAAATCTTTTCATGAAAATTTTCAACTTTTTTGAAGCCGAAATCTTTTCATGAAAATGGTCAACTTTTTTGAAGCCGAAATCTTTTCATGAAAATGGTCAACTTTTTTGAAGCCGAAATCTTTTCATGTAAATTTTCAACTTTTTTGAAGCAGAAATCTTTTCATGAAAATGTTCAACTTTTTTGAAGCCGAAATCTTTTCATGAAAATGTTCAACTTTTTTGAAGCCGAGATTTTTTCATGAAAATTTTCAACTTTTTGAAACGGAAATCTTTTCATGAAAATTTTCAACTTTTTGAAGCCGAAATCTTTTCATGAAAATGTTCAACTTTTTGAAGCCGAAATCTTTTCATGAAAATTTTCAACTTTTTTGAAGCCGAAATCTTTTCATGAAAAAGGTCAACTTTTTTGAAGCCGAAATCTTTTCATATAAATTTTCAACTTTTTGAAGCCGAAATCTTTTCATGAAAATTTTCAACTTTTTGAAGCCGAAATCTTTTCATGAAAATGTTCAACTTTTTTGAAGCCGAAATCTTTTCATGAAAATGGTCAACTTTTTTGAAGCCGAAATCTTTTCATGAAAATTTTCAACTTTTTTGAAGCAGAAATCTTTTCATGAAAATGTTCCATTTTTTTCAAACCGAAATACTTCATGAAAATTTTCAACTTTTTTGAAGCCGAAATCTTTTCATGAAAATGTTCAACTTTTTTGAAGCCGAAATCTTTTCATGAAAATCTTAGACTTTTTTGAAGTCGAAATCTTTTCATGTAAATTTTCAACTTTTTTGAAACCGAAATCTTTTCATGTAAATGTTCAACTTTTTGAAGCCGAAATCTTTTCATGAAAATGTTCAACTTTTTTGAAGCCGAAATGTTTTCATGAAAATGGTCAACTTTTTTGAAGCCGAAATCTTTTCATGAAAATTTTCAACTTTTTTGAAGCCGAAATCTTTTCATGAAAATGGTCAACTTTTTTGAAGCCGAAATCTTTTCATATAAATTTTCAACTTTTTGAAGCCGAAATCTTTTCATGAAAATTTTCAACTTTTTGAAGCCGAAATCTTTTCATGAAAATGTTCAACTTTTTTGAAGCCGAAATCTTTTCATGAAAATGGTCAACTTTTTTGAAGCAGAAATCTTTTCATGAAAATTTTCAACTTTTTTGAAGCAGAAATCTTTTCATGAAAATCTTAGACTTTTTTGAAGTCGAAATCTTTTCATGAAAATTTTCAACTTTTTGAAGCCGAAATCTTTTCATGAAGATTTTCAACTTTTTTGAAGCAGAAATCTTTTCATGAAAATCTTAGACTTTTTTGAAGTCGAAATCTTTTCATGTAAATTTTCAACTTTTTTGAAGCAGAAGTCTTTTCATGAAAATGTTCAACTTTTTTGAAGCCGAAATCTTTTCATGAAAATGTTCCATTTTTTTCAAACCGAAATACTTCATGAAAATTTTCAACTTTTTTGAAGCCGAAATCTTTTCATGAAAATTTTCAACTTTTTTGAAGCCGAAATCTTTTCATGAAAATTTTCAACTTTTTTGAAGCAGAAATCTTTTCATGAAAATCTTAGACTTTTTTGAAGTCGAAATCTTTTCTTGAAAATTTTCAACTTTTTGAAGCCGAAATCTTTTCATGAAAATGTTACATTTTTTTGAAGCCGAAATACTTCATGAAAATTTTCAACTTTTTTGAAGCCGAGATCTTTTCATGAAAATTTTCAACTTTTTGAAATCGAAATCTTTTCATGAAAATGGTCAACTTTTTTGAAGCCGAAATCTTTTTATGAAAATGGTCAACTTTTTTGAAGCCGAAATCTTTTCATGAAAATTTTCAACTTTTTGAAGCCGAAATCTTTTCATGAAAATGGTCAACTTTTTTGAAGCCGAAATCTTTTCTTGAAAATTTTCAACTTTTTGAAGCCGAAATCTTTTCATGAAAATTTTCAACTTTTTTGAAGCCGAAATCTTTTCATGAAAATGGTCAACTTTTTTGAATCCGAAATCTTTTCATGAAAATGGTCAACTTTTTTGAAGCAGAAATCTTTTCATGAAAATTTTCAACTTTTTGAAGCCGAAATCTTTTCATGAAGATTTTCAACTTTTTTGAAGCAGAAATCTTTTCATGAAAATCTTAGACTTTTTTGAAGTCGAAATCTTTTCATGTAAATTTTCAACTTTTTTGAAGCAGAAATCTTTTCATGAAAATGTTCAACTTTTTTGAAGCCGAAATCTTTTCATGAAAATGTTCCATTTTTTTGAAGCCGAAATACTTCATGAAAATTTTCAACTTTTTTGAAGTCGAAATCTTTTCATGTAAATTTTCAACTTTTTTGAAGCAGAAGTCTTTTCATGAAAATGTTCAACTTTTTTGAAGCCGAAATCTTTTCATGAAAATGTTCCATTTTTTTCAAACCGAAATACTTCATGAAAATTTTCAACTTTTTTGAAGCCGAAATCTTTTCATGAAAATGTTCAACTTTTTTGAAGCCGAAATCTTTTCATGAAAATCTTAGACTTTTTTGAAGTCGAAATCTTTTCATGTAAATTTTCAACTTTTTTGAAACCGAAATCTTTTCATGAAAATGTTCCATTTTTTTGAAGCCGAAATACTTCATGAAAATTTTCAACTTTTTTGAAGTCGAAATCTTTTCATGTAAATTTTCAACTTTTTTGAAGCAGAAATCTTTTCATAAAAATGTTCAACTTTTTTGAAGCCGAAATCTTTTCATGAAAATGTTACATTTTTTTGAAGCCGAAATACTTCATGAAAATTTTCAACTTTTTTGAAGCCGAGATCTTTTCATGAAAATTTTCAACTTTTTGAAACCGAAATCTTTTCATGAAAATGGTCAACTTTTTTGAAGCCGAAATCTTTTCATGAAAATGGTCAACTTTTTTGAAGCAGAAATCTTTTCATGAAAATTTTCAACTTTTTGAAGCCGAAATCTTTTCATGAAAATGGTCAACTTTTTTGAAGCCGAAATCTTTTCATGAAAATTTTCAACTTTTTGAAGCCGAAATCTTTTCATGAAAATTTTCAACTTTTTTGAAGCCGAAATCTTTTCATGAAAATGGTCAACTTTTTTGAAGCCGAAATCTTTTCATGAAAATGGTCAACTTTTTTGAAGCCGAAATCTTTTCATGTAAATTTTCAACTTTTTTGAAGCAGAAATCTTTTCATGAAAATGTTCAACTTTTTTGAAGCCGAAATCTTTTCATGAAAATGTTCAACTTTTTTGAAGCCGAGATTTTTTCATGAAAATTTTCAACTTTTTGAAACGGAAATCTTTTCATGAAAATTTTCAACTTTTTGAAGCCGAAATCTTTTCATGAAAATGTTCAACTTTTTGAAGCCGAAATCTTTTCATGAAAATTTTCAACTTTTTTGAAGCCGAAATCTTTTCATGAAAAAGGTCAACTTTTTTGAAGCCGAAATCTTTTCATATAAATTTTCAACTTTTTGAAGCCGAAATCTTTTCATGAAAATGTTCAACTTTTTGAAGCCGAAATCTTTTCATGAAAATGTTCAACTTTTTTGAAGCCGAAATCTTTTCATGAAAATGGTCAACTTTTTTGAAGCCGAAATCTTTTCATGAAAATTTTCAACTTTTTTGAAGCAGAAATCTTTTCATGAAAATCTTAGACTTTTTTGAAGCCGAAATCTTTTCATGAAAATGTTCCATTTTTTTCAAACCGAAATACTTCATGAAAATTTTCAACTTTTTTGAAGCCGAAATCTTTTCATGAAAATGTTCAACTTTTTTGAAGCCGAAATCTTTTCATGAAAATCTTAGACTTTTTTGAAGTCGAAATCTTTTCATGTAAATTTTCAACTTTTTTGAAACCGAAATCTTTTCATGTAAATGTTCAACTTTTTGAAGCCGAAATCTTTTCATGAAAATGTTCAACTTTTTTGAAGCCGAAATGTTTTCATGAAAATGGTCAACTTTTTTGAAGCCGAAATCTTTTCATGAAAATTTTCAACTTTTTTGAAGCCGAAATCTTTTCATGAAAATGGTCAACTTTTTTGAAGCCGAAATCTTTTCATATAAATTTTCAACTTTTTGAAGCCGAAATCTTTTCATGAAAATTTTCAACTTTTTGAAGCCGAAATCTTTTCATGAAAATGTTCAACTTTTTTGAAGCCGAAATCTTTTCATGAAAATGGTCAACTTTTTTGAAGCAGAAATCTTTTCATGAAAATTTTCAACTTTTTTGAAGCAGAAATCTTTTCATGAAAATCTTAGACTTTTTTGAAGTCGAAATCTTTTCATGAAAATTTTCAACTTTTTGAAGCCGAAATCTTTTCATGAAGATTTTCAACTTTTTTGAAGCAGAAATCTTTTCATGAAAATCTTAGACTTTTTTGAAGTCGAAATCTTTTCATGTAAATTTTCAACTTTTTTGAAGCAGAAATCTTTTCATGAAAATGTTCAACTTTTTTGAAGCCGAAATCTTTTCATGAAAATGTTCCATTTTTTTGAAGCCGAAATACTTCATGAAAATTTTCAACTTTTTTGAAGTCGAAATCTTTTCATGTAAATTTTCAACTTTTTTGAAGCAGAAGTCTTTTCATGAAAATGTTCAACTTTTTTGAAGCCGAAATCTTTTCATGAAAATGTTCCATTTTTTTCAAACCGAAATAATTCATGAAAATTTTCAACTTTTTTGAAGCCGAAATCTTTTCATGAAAATTTTCAACTTTTTTGAAGCCGAAATCTTTTCATGAAAATTTTCAACTTTTTTGAAGTAGAAATCTTTTCATGAAAATCTTAGACTTTTTTGAAGTCGAAATCTTTTCTTGAAAATTTTCAACTTTTTGAAGCCGAAATCTTTTCATGAAAATGTTACATTTTTTTGAAGCCGAAATACTTCATGAAAATTTTCAACTTTTTTGAAGCCGAGATCTTTTCATGAAAATTTTCAACTTTTTGAAATCGAAATCTTTTCATGAAAATGGTCAACTTTTTTGAAGCCGAAATCTTTTTATGAAAATGGTCAACTTTTTTGAAGCCGAAATCTTTTCATGAAAATTTTCAACTTTTTGAAGCCGAAATCTTTTCATGAAAATGGTCAACTTTTTTGAAGCCGAAATCTTTTCTTGAAAATTTTCAACTTTTTGAAGCCGAAATCTTTTCATGAAAATTTTTAACTTTTTTGAAGCCGAAATCTTTTCATGAAAATGGTCAACTTTTTTGAAGCCGAAATCTTTTCATGAAAATGGTCAACTTTTTTGAAGCAGAAATCTTTTCATGAAAATTTTCAACTTTTTGAAGCCGAAATCTTTTCATGAAGATTTTCAACTTTTTTGAAGCAGAAATCTTTTCATGAAAATCTTAGACTTTTTTGAAGTCGAAATCTTTTCATGTAAATTTTCAACTTTTTTGAAGCAGAAATCTTTTCATGAAAATGTTCAACTTTTTTGAAGCCGAAATCTTTTCATGAAAATGTTCCATTTTTTTGAAGCCGAAATACTTCATGAAAATTTTCAACTTTTTTGAAGTCGAAATCTTTTCATGTAAATTTTCAACTTTTTTGAAGCAGAAGTCTTTTCATGAAAATGTTCAACTTTTTTGAAGCCGAAATCTTTTCATGAAAATGTTCCATTTTTTTCAAACCGAAATACTTCATGAAAATTTTCAACTTTTTTGAAGCCGAAATCTTTTCATGAAAATGTTCAACTTTTTTGAAGCCGAAATCTTTTCATGAAAATCTTAGACTTTTTTGAAGTCGAAATCTTTTCATGTAAATTTTCAACTTTTTTGAAACCGAAATCTTTTCATGAAAATGTTCCATTTTTTTGAAGCAGAAATCTTTTCATGAAAATTTTCAACTTTTTGAAGCCGAAATCTTTTCATGAAAATGGTCAACTTTTTTGAAGCCGAAATCTTTTCATGAAAATTTTCAACTTTTTGAAGCCGAAATCTTTTCATGAAAATTTTCAACTTTTTTGAAGCAGAAATCTTTTCATGAAAATCTTAGACTTTTTTGAAGTCGAAATCTTTTCATGAAAATGTTCCATTTTTTTGAAGCCGAAATACTTCATGAAAATTTTCAACTTTGTGAAGCCGAAATCTTTTCATGAAGATTTTCAACTTTTTTGAAGCAGAAATCTTTTCATGAAAATCTTAGACTTTTTTGAAGTCGAAATCTTTTCATGAAAATGTTCCATTTTTTTGAAGCCGAAATACTTCATGAAAATTTTCAACTTTTTTGAAGTCGAAATCTTTTCATGTAAATTTTCAACTTTTTTGAAGCAGAAGTCTTTTCATGAAAATGTTCAACTTTTTTGAAGCCGAAATCTTTTCATGAAAATTTTCAACTTTTTGAAGCCGAAATCTTTTCATGAAAATTTTCAACTTTTTTGAAGCAGAAATCTTTTCATGAAAATCTTAGACTTTTTTGAAGTCGAAATCTTTTCATGAAAATGTTCCATTTTTTTGAAGCCGAAATACTTCATGAAAATTTTCAACTTTTTGAAGCCGAAATCTTTTCATGAAGATTTTCAACTTTTTTGAAGCAGAAATCTTTTCATGAAAATCTTAGACTTTTTTGAAGTCGAAATCTTTTCATGAAAATGTTCCATTTTTTTGAAGCCGAAATATTTCATGAAAATTTTCAACTTTTTTGAAGTCGAAATCTTTTCATGTAAATTTTCAACTTTTTTGAAGCAGAAGTCTTTTCATGAAAATGTTCAACTTTTTTGAAGCCGAAATCTTTTCATGAAAATGTTCCATTTTTTTCAAACCGAAATACTTCATGAAAATTTTCAACTTTTTTGAAGCCGAAATCTTTTCATGAAAATTTTCAACTTTTTTGAAGCCGAAATCTTTTCATGAAAATTTTCAACTTTTTTGAAGCAGAAATCTTTTCATGAAAATCTTAGACTTTTTTGAAGTCGAAATCTTTTCATGTAAATTTTCAACTTTTTTGAAGCAGAAATCTTTTCATGAAAATGTTCCATTTTTTTGAAGCTGAAATACTTCATGAAAATTTTCAACTTTTTTGAAGTCGAAATCTTTTCATGTAAATTCTCAACTTTTTTGAAGCAGAAATCTTTTCATAAAAATGTTCAACTTTTTTGAAGCCGAAATCTTTTCATGAAAATGTTACATTTTTTTGAAGCCGAGATCTTTTCATGAAAATTTTCAACTTTTTGAAATCGAAATCTTTTCATGAAAATGGTCAACTTTTTTGAAGCCGAAATCTTTTCATGAAAATGGTCAACTTTTTTGAAGCCGAAATCTTTTCATGAAAATTTTCAACTTTTTGAAGCCGAAATCTTTTCATGAAAATGGTCAACTTTTTTGAAGCCGAAATCTTTTCTTGAAAATTTTCAACTTTTTGAAGCCGAAATCTTTTCATGAAAATGGTCAACTTTTTTGAAGCAGAAATCTTTTCATGAAAATTTTCAACTTTTTTGAAGCAGAAATCTTTTCATGAAAATCTTAGACTTTTTTGAAGTCGAAATCTTTTCATGTAAATTTTCAACTTTTTTGAAGCAGAAATACTTCATGAAAATTTTCAACTTTTTTGAAGTCGAAATCTTTTCATGAAAATTTTCAACTTTTTTGAAGCAGAAGTCTTTTCATGAAAATTTTCAACTTTTTGGAATCGAAATCTTTTCATGAAAATTGTCAACTTTTTTGAAGCCGAAATCTTTTCATGAAAATGGTCAACTTTTTTGAAGCCGAAATCTTTTCATGAAAATTTTCAACTTTTTGGATGCCGAAATCTATTCATGAAAATGGTCAACTTTTTTGAAGCCGAAATCTTTTCATGAAAATTTTCAACTTTTTTGAAGACGAAATCTTTTCATGAAAATTTTCAACTTTTTTGAAGCCGAAATCTTTTCATGAAAATGGTCAACTTTTTTGAAGCCGAAATCTTTTCATGAAAATCTTAGACTTTTTTGAAGTCGAAATCTTTTCATGTAAATTTTCAACTTTTTTGAAGCAGAAATCTTTTCATGAAAATGTTCCATTTTTTTGAAGCTGAAATACTTCATGAAAATTTTCAACTTTTTTGAAGTCGAAATCTTTTCATGTAAATTTTCAACTTTTTTGAAGCAGAAATCTTTTCATAAAAATGTTCAACTTTTTTGAAGCCGAAATCTTTTCATGAAAATGTTACATTTTTTTGAAGCCGAAATACTTCATGAAAATTTTCAACTTTTTTGAAGCCGAGATCTTTTCATGAAAATTTTCAACTTTTTTGAAGCAGAAGTCTTTTCATGAAAATTTTCAACTTTTTGGAATCGAAATCTTTTCATGAAAATGGTCAACTTTTTTGAAGCCGAAATCTTTTCATGAAAATGGTCAACTTTTTTGAAGCCGAAATCTTTTCATGAAAATGTTCAACTTTTTGGATGCCGAAATCTATTCATGAAAATGGTCAACTTTTTTGAAGCCGAAATCTTTTCATGAAAATGTTCAACTTTTTGAAGCCGAAATCTTTTCTTGAAAATTTTCAACTTTTTTGAAGCCGAAATCTTTTCATGAAAATGGTCAACTTTTTTGAAGCCGAAATCTTTTCATATAAATTTTCAACTTTTTGAAGCCGAAATCTTTTCATGAAAATTTTCAACTTTTTGAAGCCGAAATCTTTTCATGAAAATGTTCAACTTTTTTGAAGCCGAAATCTTTTCATAAAAATGGTCAACTTTTTTGAAGCCGAAATCTTTTCATGAAAATTTTCAACTTTTTTGAAGCAGAAATCTTTTCATGAAAATCTTAGACTTTTTTGAAGTCGAAATCTTTTCATGAAAATTTTCAACTTTTTGAAGCCGAAATCTTTTCATGAAAATTTTCAACTTTTTTGAAGCAGAAATCTTTTCATGAAAATCTTAGACTTTTTTGAAGTCGAAATCTTTTCATGTAAATTTTCAACTTTTTTGAAGCAGAAATCTTTTCATGAAAATGTTCAACTTTTTTGAAGCCGAAATCTTTTCATGAAAATGTTCCATTTTTTTGAAGCCGAAATACTTCATGAAAATTTTCAACTTTTTTGAAGTCGAAATCTTTTCATGTAAATTTTCAACTTTTTTGAAGCAGAAATCTTTTCATAAAAATGTTCAACTTTTTTGAAGCCGAAATCTTTTCATGAAAATGTTACATTTTTTTGAAGCCGAAATACTTCATGAAAATTTTCAACTTTTTTGAAGCCGAGATCTTTTCATGAAAATTTTCAACTTTTTGAAATCGAAATCTTTTCATGAAAATGGTCAACTTTTTTGAAGCCGAAATCTTTTCATGAAAATGGTCAACTTTTTTGAAGCCGAAATCTTTTCATGAAAATTTTCAACTTTTTGAAGCCGAAATCTTTTCATGAAAATGGTCAACTTTTTTGAAGCCGAAATCTTTTCATGTAAATTTTCAACTTTTTTGAAGCAGAAGTCTTTTCATGAAAATTTTCAACTTTTTGGAAAAGAAATCTTTTCATGAAAATGGTCAACTTTTTTGAAGCCGAAATCTTTTCATGAAAATGGTCAACTTTTTTGAAGCCGAAATCTTTTCATGAAAATTTTCAACTTTTTGAAGCCGAAATCTTTTCATGAAAATGGTCAACTTTTTTGAAGCCGAAATCTTTTCTTAAAAATTTTCAACTTTTTGAAGCCGAAATCTTTTCATGAAAATCTTAGACTTTTTTGAAGTCGAAATCTTTTCATGTAAATTTTCAACTTTTTTGAAGCAGAAATCTTTTCATGAAAATGTTCAACTTTTTTGAAGCCGAAATCTTTTCATGAAAATGTTCCATTTTTTTGAAGCCGAAATACTTCATGAAAATTTTCAACTTTTTTGAAGTCGAAATCTTTTCATGTAAATTTTCAACTTTTTTGAAGCAGAAGTCTTTTCATGAAAATGTTCAACTTTTTTGAAGCCGAAATCTTTTCATGAAAATGTTCCATTTTTTTCAAACCAAAATACTTCATGAAAATTTTCAACTTTTTTGAAGCCGAAATCTTTTCATGAAAATGTTCAACTTTTTTGAAGCCGAAATCTTTTCATGAAAATGGTCAACTTTTTTGAAGCCGAAATCTTTTCATGAAAATGTTCAACTTTTTGAAGCCGAAATCTTTTCATGAAAATTTTCAACTTTTTGAAGCCGAAATCTTTTCATGAAAATGTTCAACTTTTTTGAAGCCGAAATCTTTTCATGAAAATGGTCAACTTTTTTGAAGTCGAAATCTTTTCATGTAAATTTTCAACTTTTTTGAAGCAGAAATCTTTTCATAAAAATGTTCAACTTTTTTGAAGCCGAAATCTTTTCATGAAAATGTTACATTTTTTTGAAGCCGAAATACTTCATGAAAATTTTCAACTTTTTTGAAGCCGAGATCTTTTCATGAAAATTTTCAACTTTTTGAAATCGAAATCTTTTCATGAAAATGGTCAACTTTTTTGAAGCCGAAATCTTTTCATGAAAATGGTCAACTTTTTTGAAGCCGAAATCTTTTCATGAAAATTTTCAACTTTTTGAAGCCGAAATCTTTTCATGAAAATGGTCAACTTTTTTGAAGCCGAAATCTTTTCATGTAAATTTTCAACTTTTTTGAAGCAGAAGTCTTTTCATGAAAATTTTCAACTTTTTGGAAAAGAAATCTTTTCATGAAAATGGTCAACTTTTTTGAAGCCGAAATCTTTTCATGAAAATGGTCAACTTTTTTGAAGCCGAAATCTTTTCATGAAAATTTTCAACTTTTTGAAGCCGAAATCTTTTCATGAAAATGGTCAACTTTTTTGAAGCCGAAATCTTTTCTTAAAAATTTTCAACTTTTTGAAGCCGAAATCTTTTCATGAAAATCTTAGACTTTTTTGAAGTCGAAATCTTTTCATGTAAATTTTCAACTTTTTTGAAGCAGAAATCTTTTCATGAAAATGTTCAACTTTTTTGAAGCCGAAATCTTTTCATGAAAATGTTCCATTTTTTTGAAGCCGAAATACTTCATGAAAATTTTCAACTTTTTTGAAGTCGAAATCTTTTCATGTAAATTTTCAACTTTTTTGAAGCAGAAGTCTTTTCATGAAAATGTTCAACTTTTTTGAAGCCGAAATCTTTTCATGAAAATGTTCCATTTTTTTGAAGCCGAAATACTTCATGAAAATTTTCAACTTTTTTGAAGTCGAAATCTTTTCATGTAAATTTTCAACTTTTTTGAAGCAGAAGTCTTTTCATGAAAATGTTCAACTTTTTTGAAGCCGAAATCTTTTCATGAAAATGGTCAACTTTTTTGAAGCCGAAATCTTTTCATGAAAATTTTCAACTTTTTTGAAGCAGAAATCTTTTCATGAAAATCTTAGACTTTTTTGAAGCCGAAATCTTTTCATGAAAATGTTCAACTTTTAGGAAGCCGAAATCTTTTCATGAAAATGGTCAACTTTTTTGAAGCCGAAATCTTTTCATGAAAATTTTCAACTTTTTTGAAGCAGAAATCTTTTCATGAAAATGTTCAACTTTTTGAAGCCGAAATCTTTTCATGAAAATCTTAGACTTTTTTGAAGTCGAAATCTTTTCATGTAAATTTTCAACTTTTTTGAAACCGAAATCTTTTCATGTAAATGTTCAACTTTTTTGAAGCCGAAATCTTTTCATGAAATTGTTCAACTTTTTTGAAGCCGAGATCTTTTCATGAAAATTTTCAACTTTTTGAAGCCGAAGTCTTTTCATGAAAATTTTCAACTTTTTGGAATCGAAATCTTTTCATGAAAATGGTCAACTTTTTTGAAGCCGAAATCTTTTCATGAAAATGGTCAACTTTTTTGAAGCCGAAATCTTTTCATGAAAATTTTCAACTTTTTGAAGCCGAAATCTTTTCATGAAAATGGTCAACTTTTTTGAAGCCGAAATCTTTTAATGAAAATTTTCAACTTTTTTGAAGCCGAAATCTTTTCATGAAAATTTTCAACTTTTTTGAAGCCGAAATCTTTTCATGAAAATGGTCAACTTTTTTGAAGCCGAAATCTTTTCATATAAATTTTCAACTTTTTGAAGCCGAAATCTTTTCATGAAAATTTTCAACTTTTTGAAGCCGAAATCTTTTCATGAAAATGTTCAACTTTTTTGAAGCCGAAATCTTTTCATGAAAATGGTCAACTTTTTTGAAGCCGAAATCTTTTCATGAAAATTTTCAACTTTTTTGAAGCAGAAATCTTTTCATGAAAATCTTAGACTTTTTTGAAGTCGAAATCTTTTCATGAAAATTTTCAACTTTTTGAAGCCGAAATCTTTTCATGAAAATTTTCAACTTTTTTGAAGCAGAAATCTTTTCATGAAAATCTTAGACTTTTTTGAAGTCGAAATCTTTTCACGTAAATTTTCAACTTTTTTGAAGCAGAAATCTTTTCATGAAAATGTTCCATTTTTTTGAAGCCGAAATACTTCATGAAAATTTTCAACTTTTTTGAAGTCGAAATCTTTTCATGTAAATTTTCAACTTTTTTGAAGCAGAAATCTTTTCATAAAAATGTTCAACTTTTTTGAAGCCGAAATCTTTTCATGAAAATGTTACATTTTTTTGAAGCCGAAATACTTCATGAAAATTTTCAACTTTTTTGAAGCCGAGATCTTTTCATGAAAATTTTCAACTTTTTGAAATCGAAATCTTTTCATGAAAATGGTCAACTTTTTTGAAGCCGAAATCTTTTCATGAAAATGGTCAACTTTTTTGAAGCCGAAATCTTTTCATGAAAATTTTCAACTTTTTGAAGCCGAAATCTTTTCATGAAAATGGTCAACTTTTTTGAAGCCGAAATCTTTTCTTGAAAATTTTCAACTTTTTGAAGCCGAAATCTTTTCATGAAAATGGTCAACTTTTTTGAAGCCGAAATCTTTTCATGAAAATGGTCAACTTTTTTGAAGCCGAAATCTTTTCATGAAAATGGTCAACTTTTTTGAAGCAGAAATCTTTTCATGAAAATTTTCAACTTTTTGAAGCCGAAATCTTTTCATGAAGATTTTCAACTTTTTTGAAGCAGAAATCTTTTCATGAAAATCTTAGACTTTTTTGAAGTCGAAATCTTTTCATGTAAATTTTCAACTTTTTTGAAGCAGAAATACTTCATGAAAATTTTCAACTTTTTTGAAGTCGAAATCTTTTCATGAAAATTTTCAACTTTTTTGAAGCCGAAATCTTTTCATGAAAATTTTCAACTTTTTGGAATCGAAATCTTTTCATGAAAATGGTCAACTTTTTTGAAGCCGAAATCTTTTCATGAAAATGGTCAACTTTTTTGAAGCCGAAATCTTTTCATGAAAATTTTCAACTTTTTGAAGCCGAAATCTTTTCATGAAAATGGTCAACTTTTTTGAAGCCGAAATCTTTTCTTGAAAATTTTCAACTTTTTGAAGCCGAAATCTTTTCATGAAAATGTTCAACTTTTTGGAAGCAGAAATCTTTTCATGAAAATGGTCAACTTTTTTGAAGCCGAAATCTTTTCATGAAAATTTTCAACTTTTTTGAAGCAGAAATCTTTTCATGAAAATGTTCAACTTTTTGAAGCCGAAATCTTTTCTTGAAAATTTTCAACTTTTTTGAAGCCGAAATCTTTTCATGAAAATGGTCAACTTTTTTGAAGCCGATATCTTTTCATATAAATTTTCAACTTTTTGAAGCCGAAATCTTTTCATGAAAATTTTCAACTTTTTGAAGCCGAAATCTTTTCATGAAAATGTTCAACTTTTTTGAAGCCGAAATCTTTTCATGAAAATGTTCCATTTTTTTCAAACCAAAATACTTCATGAAAATTTTCAACTTTTTTGAAGCCGAAATCTTTTCATGAAAATGTTCAACTTTTTTGAAGCCGAAATCTTTTCATGAAAATCTTAGACTTTTTTGAAGTCGAAATCTTTTCATGTAAATTTTCAACTTTTTTGAAACCGAAATCATTTCATGTAAATGTTCAACTTTTTTGAAGCCGAAATCTTTTCATGAAAATGTTCAACTTTTTTGAAGCCGAGATCTTTTTATGAAAATTTTCAACTTTTTGAAACCGAAATCTTTTCATGAAAATTTTCAACTTTTTGAAGCCGAAATCTTTTCATGAAAAAGTTCAACATTTTTGAAGCCGAAATCTTTTCATGAAAATGGTCAACTTTTTTGAAGCCGAAATCTTTTCATGTAAATTTTCAACTTTTTTGAAGCAGAAATCTTTTCATGAAAATGTTCAACTTTTTTGAAGCCGAAATCTTTTCATGAAAATCTTAGACTTTTTTGAAGTCGAAATCTTTTCATGTAAATTTTCAACTTTTTTGAAACCGAAATCTTTTCATGTAAATGTTCAACTTTTTTGAAGCCGAAATCTTTTCATGAAAATGTTTAACTTTTTTGAAGCCGAGATTTTTTCATGAAAATTTTCAACTTTTTGAAACCGAAATCTTTTCATGAAAATTTTCAACTTTTTGAAGCCGAAATCTTTTCATGAAAATGGTCAACTTTTTTGAAGCCGAAATCTTTTCATGAAAATGGTCAACTTTTTTGAAGCAGAAATCTTTTCATGAAAATGTTCAACTTTTTTGAAGCCGAAATCTTTTCATGAAAATGGTCAACTTTTTTGAAGTCGAAATCTTTTCATGAAAATTTTCAACTTTTTTGAAGCCGAAATCTTTTCATGAAAATTTTCAACTTTTTGAAGCCGAAATCTTTTCATGAAAATGTTCAACTTTTTTGAAGCCGAAATCTTTTCATGAAAATGGTCAACTTTTTTGAAGCCGAAATCTTTTCATGAAAATTTTCAACTTTTTTGAAGCAGAAATCTTTTCATGAAAATCTTAGACTTTTTTGAAGTCGAAATCTTTTCATGAAAATTTTCAACTTTTTGAAGCCGAAATCTTTTCATGAAAATTTTCAACTTTTTTGAAGCAGAAATCTTTTCATGAAAATCTTAGACTTTTTTGAAGTCGAAATCTTTTCACGTAAATTTTCAACTTTTTTGAAGCAGAAATCTTTTCATGAAAATGTTCCATTTTTTTGAAGCCGAAATACTTCATGAAAATTTTCAACTTTTTTGAAGTCGAAATCTTTTCATGTAAATTTTCAACTTTTTTGAAGCAGAAATCTTTTCATAAAAATGTTCAACTTTTTTGAAGCCGAAATCTTTTCATGAAAATGTTACATTTTTTTGAAGCCGAAATACTTCATGAAAATTTTCAACTTTTTTGAAGCCGAGATCTTTTCATGAAAATTTTCAACTTTTTGAAATCGAAATCTTTTCATGAAAATGGTCAACTTTTTTGAAGCCGAAATCTTTTCATGAAAATGGTCAACTTTTTTGAAGCCGAAATCTTTTCATGAAAATTTTCAACTTTTTGAAGCCGAAATCTTTTCATGAAAATGGTCAACTTTTTTGAAGCCGAAATCTTTTCTTGAAAATTTTCAACTTTTTGAAGCCGAAATCTTTTCATGAAAATGGTCAACTTTTTTGAAGCCGAAATCTTTTCATGAAAATGGTCAACTTTTTTGAAGCCGAAATCTTTTCATGAAAATGGTCAACTTTTTTGAAGCAGAAATCTTTTCATGAAAATTTTCAACTTTTTGAAGCCGAAATCTTTTCATGAAGATTTTCAACTTTTTTGAAGCAGAAATCTTTTCATGAAAATCTTAGACTTTTTTGAAGTCGAAATCTTTTCATGTAAATTTTCACCTTTTTTGAAGCAGAAATACTTCATGAAAATTTTCAACTTTTTTGAAGTCGAAATCTTTTCATGAAAATTTTCAACTTTTTTGAAGCCGAAATCTTTTCATGAAAATTTTCAACTTTTTGGAATCGAAATCTTTTCATGAAAATGGTCAACTTTTTTGAAGCCGAAATCTTTTCATGAAAATGGTCAACTTTTTTGAAGCCGAAATCTTTTCATGAAAATTTTCAACTTTTTGAAGCCGAAATCTTTTCATGAAAATGGTCAACTTTTTTGAAGCCGAAATCTTTTCTTGAAAATTTTCAACTTTTTGAAGCCGAAATCTTTTCATGAAAATGTTCAACTTTTTGGAAGCCGAAATCTTTTCATGAAAATGGTCAACTTTTTTGAAGCCGAAATCTTTTCATGAAAATTTTCAACTTTTTTGAAGCAGAAATCTTTTCATGAAAATGTTCAACTTTTTGAAGCCGAAATCTTTTCTTGAAAATTTTCAACTTTTTTGAAGCCGAAATCTTTTCATGAAAATGGTCAACTTTTTTGAAGCCGAAATCTTTTCATATAAATTTTCAACTTTTTGAAGCCGAAATCTTTTCATGAAAATTTTCAACTTTTTGAAGCCGAAATCTTTTCATGAAAATGTTCAACTTTTTTGAAGCCGAAATCTTTTCATGAAAATGTTCCATTTTTTTCAAACCAAAATACTTCATGAAAATTTTCAACTTTTTTGAAGCCGAAATCTTTTCATGAAAATGTTCAACTTTTTTGAAGCCGAAATCTTTTCATGAAAATCTTAGACTTTTTTGAAGTCGAAATCTTTTCATGTAAATTTTCAACTTTTTTGAAACCGAAATCTTTTCATGTAAATGTTCAACTTTTTTGAAGCCGAAATCTTTTCATGAAAATGTTCAACTTTTTTGAAGCCGAGATCTTTTTATGAAAATTTTCAACTTTTTGAAACCGAAATCTTTTCATGAAAATTTTCAACTTTTTGAAGCCGAAATCTTTTCATGAAAAAGTTCAACATTTTTGAAGCCGAAATCTTTTCATGAAAATGGTCAACTTTTTTGAAGCCGAAATCTTTTCATGTAAATTTTCAACTTTTTTGAAGCAGAAATCTTTTCATGAAAATGTTCAACTTTTTTGAAGCCGAAATCTTTTCATGAAAATCTTAGACTTTTTTGAAGTCGAAATCTTTTCATGTAAATTTTCAACTTTTTTGAAACCGAAATCTTTTCATGTAAATGTTCAACTTTTTTGAAGCCGAAATCTTTTCATGAAAATGTTTAACTTTTTTGAAGCCGAGATTTTTTCATGAAAATTTTCAACTTTTTGAAACCGAAATCTTTTCATGAAAATTTTCAACTTTTTGAAGCCGAAATCTTTTCATGAAAATGGTCAACTTTTTTGAAGCCGAAATCTTTTCATGAAAATGGTCAACTTTTTTGAAGCAGAAATCTTTTCATGAAAATTTTCAACTTTTTTGAAGCAGAAGTCTTTTCATGAAAATGTTCAACTTTTTTGAAGCCGAAATCTTTTCATGAAAATGGTCAACTTTTTTGAAGTCGAAATCTTTTCATGAAAATTTTCAACTTTTTTGAAGCAGAAATCTTTTCATGAAAATGTTCAACTTTTTTGAAGCCGAAATCTTTTCATGAAAATGTTCCATTTTTTTCAAACCGAAATACTTCATGAAAATTTTCAACTTTTTTGAAGCCGAAATCTTTTCATGAAAATGTTCAACTTTTTTGAAGCCGAAATCTTTTCATGAAAATGTTCAACTTTTTTGAAGTCGAAATCTTTTCATGTAAATTTTCAACTTTTTTGAAACCGAAATCTTTTCATGAAAATGTTCAACTTTTTTGAAGCCGAGATCTTTTCATGAAAATTTTCAACTTTTTGAAACCGAAATCTTTTCATGAAAATGTTTAACTTTTTTGAAGCCGAAATCTTTTCATGAAAATCTTAGACTTTTTTGAAGTCGAAATCTTTTCATGTAAATGTTCAACTTTTTTGAAGCCGAAATCTTTTCATGAAAATGTTCAACTTTTTTGAAGCAGAAATCTTTTCATGAAAATGTTCAACTTTTTGAAGCCGAAATCTTTTCATGAAAATTTTCAACTTTTTTGAAGCCGAAATCTTTTCATGAAAATGGTCAACTTTTTTGAAGCCGAAATCTTTTCATATAAATTTTCAACTTTTTGAAGCCGAAATCTTTTCATGAAAATTTTCAACTTTTTGAAGCCGAAATCTTTTCATGAAAATGTTCAACTTTTTTGAAGCCGAAATCTTTTCATGAAAATGGTCAACTTTTTTGAAGCCGAAATCATTTCATGAAAATTTTCAACTTTTTTGAAGCAGAAATCTTTTCATGAAAATCTTAGACTTTTTTGAAGTCGAAATCTTTTCATGAAAATTTTCAACTTTTTGAAGCCGAAATCTTTTCATGAAAATTTTCAACTTTTTTGAAGCAGAAATCTTTTCATGGAAATCTTAGACTTTTTTGAAGTCGAAATCTTTTCATGTAAATTTTCAACTTTTTTGAAGCAGAAATCTTTTCATGAAAATGTTCAACTTTTTTGAAGCCGAAATCTTTTCATGAAAATGTTCCATTTTTTTGAAGCCGAAATACTTCATGAAAATTTTCAACTTTTTTGAAGTCGAAATCTTTTCATGTAAATTTTCAACTTTTTTGAAGCAGAAATCTTTTCATGAAAATGTTCAACTTTTTTGAAGCCGAAATCTTTTCATGAAAATGTTCCATTTTTTTGAAGCCGAAATACTTCATGAAAATTTTCAACTTTTTTGAAGTCGAAATCTTTTCATGTAAATTTTCAACTTTTTTGAAGCAGAAGTCTTTTCATGAAAATGTTCCATTTTTTTCAAACCAAAATACTTCATGAAAATTTTCAACTTTTTTGAAGCCGAAATCTTTTCATGAAAATGTTCAACTTTTTTGAAGCCGAAATCTTTTCATGAAAATCTTAGACTTTTTTGAAGTCGAAATCTTTTCATGTAAATTTTCAACTTTTTTGAAACCGAAATCTTTTCATGTAAATGTTCAACTTTTTTGAAGCCGAAATCTTTTCATGAAAATGTTCAACTTTTTTGAAGCCGAGATCTTTTCATGAAAATTTTCAACTTTTTGAAGCCGAAATCTTTTCATGAAAATTTTCAACTTTTTGAAGCCGAAATCTTTTCATGAAAATGTTCAACATTTTTGAAGCCGAAATCTTTTAATGAAAATGGTCAACTTTTTTGAAGCCGAAATCTTTTCATGTAAATGGTCAACTTTTTTGAAGCAGAAATCTTTTCATGAAAATTTTCAACTTTTTTGAAGCAGAAGTCTTTTCATGAAAATGTTCAACTTTTTTGAAGCCGAAATCTTTTCATGAAAATCTTAGACTTTTTTGAAGTCGAAATCTTTTCATGTAAATTTTCAACTTTTTTGAAACCGAAATCTTTTCATGTAAATGTTCAACTTTTTTGAAGCCGAAATCTTTTCATGAAAATGTTCAACTTTTTTGAAGCCGAGATCTTTTCATGAAAATTTTCAACTTTTTGAAACCGAAATCTTTTCATGAAAATTTTCAACTTTTTGAAGCCGAAATCTTTTCATGAAAATGTTCAACATTTTTGAAGCCGAAATCTTTTCATGAAAATGGTCAACTTTTTTGAAGCCGAAATCTTTTCATGAAAATGGTCAACTTTTTTGAAGCAGAAATCTTTTCATGAAAATTTTCAACTTTTTTGAAGCAGAAGTCTTTTCATGAAAATGTTCAACTTTTTTGAAGCCGAAATCTTTTCATGAAAATGGTCAACTTTTTTGAAGTCGAAATCTTTTCATGAAAATTTTCAACTTTTTTGAAGCAGAAATCTTTTCATGAAAATGTTCAACTTTTTTGAAGCCGAAATCTTTTCATGAAAATGTTCCATTTTTTTCAAACCGAAATACTTCATGAAAATTTTCAACTTTTTTGAAGCCGAAATCTTTTCATGAAAATGTTCAACTTTTTTGAAGCCGAAATCTTTTCATGAAAATGTTCAACTTTTTTGAAGTCGAAATCTTTTCATGTAAATTTTCAACTTTTTTGAAACCGAAATCTTTTCATGAAAATGTTCAACTTTTTTGAAGCCGAGATCTTTTCATGAAAATTTTCAACTTTTTGAAACCGAAATCTTTTCATGAAAATGTTCAACTTTTTTGAAGCCGAAATCTTTTCATGAAAATCTTAGACTTTTTTGAAGTCGAAATCTTTTCATGTAAATGTTCAACTTTTTTGAAGCCGAAATCTTTTCATGAAAATGTTCAACTTTTTTGAAGCCGAAATCTTTTCATGAAAATTTTCAACTTTTTTGAAGCAGAAATCTTTTCATGAAAATGTTCAACTTTTTGAAGCCGAAATCTTTTCATGAAAATGTTCAACTTTTTTGAAGCCGAAATCTTTTCATGAAAATGTTCAACTTTTTTGAAGTCGAAATCTTTTCATGTAAATTTTCAACTTTTTTGAAACCGAAATCTTTTCATGAAAATGTTCAACTTTTTTGAAGCCGAGATCTTTTCATGAAAATTTTCAACTTTTTGAAACCGAAATCTTTTCATGAAAATGTTCAACTTTTTTGAAGCCGAAATCTTTTCATGAAAATCTTAGACTTTTTTGAAGTCAAAATCTTTTCATGTAAATGTTCAACTTTTTTGAAGCCGAAATCTTTTCATGAAAATGTTCAACTTTTTTGAAGCCGAGATCTTTTCATGAAAATTTTCAACTTTTTGAAACCGAAATCTTTTCATGAAAATTTTCAACTTTTTTGAAGCAGAAATCTTTTCATGAAAATGTTCAACTTTTTTGAAGCCGAAATCTTTTCATGAAAATGGTCAACTTTTTTGAAGCCGAAATCTTTTCATGAAAATTTTCAACTTTTTTGAAGCAGAAATCTTTTCATGAAAATGTTCAACTTTTTGAAGCCGAAATCTTTTCATGAAAATTTTCAACTTTTTTGAAGCCGAAATCTTTTCATGAAAATGGTCAACTTTTTTGAAGCCGAAATCTTTTCATATAAATTTTCAACTTTTTGAAGCCGAAATCTTTTCATGAAAATTTTCAACTTTTTGAAGCCGAAATCTTTTCATGAAAATGTTCAACTTTTTTGAAGCCGAAATCTTTTCATGAAAATGGTCAACTTTTTTGAAGCCAAAATCTTTTCATGAAAATTTTCAACTTTTTTGAAGCAGAAATCTTTTCATGAAAATCTTAGACTTTTTTGAAGTCGAAATCTTTTCATGAAAATTTTCAACTTTTTGAAGCCGAAATCTTTTCATGAAAATGTTCAACTTTTTTGAAGCAGAAATCTTTTCATGGAAATCTTAGACTTTTTTGAAGTCGAAATCTTTTCATGTAAATTTTCAACTTTTTTGAAGCAGAAATCTTTTCATGAAAATGTTCAACTTTTTTGAAGCCGAAATCTTTTCATGAAAATGTTCCATTTTTTTGAAGCCGAAATACTTCATGAAAATTTTCAACTTTTTTGAAGTCGAAATCTTTTCATGTAAATTTTCAACTTTTTTGAAGCCGAAATCTTTTCATGAAAATGTTACATTTTTTTGAAGCCGAAATACTTCATGAAAATTTTCAACTTTTTTGAAGCCGAGATCTTTTCATGAAAATTTTCAACTTTTTGAAATCGAAATCTTTTCATGAAAATGGTCAACTTTTTTGAAGCCGAAATCTTTTCATGAAAATGGTCAACTTTTTTGAAGCCGAAATCTTTTCATGAAAATGGTCAACTTTTTTGAAGCCGAAATCTTTTCTTGAAAATTTTCAACTTTTTGAAGCCGAAATCTTTTCATGAAAATGGTCAACTTTTTTGAAGCCGAAATCTTTTCATGAAAATGGTCAACTTTTTTGAAGCAGAAATCTTTTCATGAAAATTTTCAACTTTTTGAAGCCGAAATCTTTTCATGAAGATTTTCAAATTTTTTGAAGCAGAAATCTTTTCATGAAAATCTTAGACTTTTTTGAAGTCGAAATCTTTTCATGTAAATTTTCAACTTTTTTGAAGCAGAAATCTTTTCATGAAAATGTTCAACTTTTTTGAAGCCGAAATCTTTTCATGAAAATGTTCCATTTTTTTGAAGCCGAAATACTTCATGAAAATTTTCAACTTTTTTGAAGTCGAAATCTTTTCATGTAAATTTTCAACTTTTTTGAAGCAGAAGTCTTTTCATGAAAATGTTCAACTTTTTTGAAGCCGAAATCTTTTCATGAAAATGTTCCATTTTTTTCAAACCGAAATACTTCATGAAAATTTTCAACTTTTTTGAAGCCGAAATCTTTTCATGAAAATGTTCAACTTTTTTGAAGCCGAAATCTTTTCATGAAAATCTTAGACATTTTTGAAGTCGAAATCTTTTCATGTAAATTTTCAACTTTTTTGAAACCGAAATCTTTTCATGTAAATGTTCAACTTTTTTGAAGCCGAAATCTTTTCATGAAAATGTTACATTTTTTTGAAGCCGGAATACTTCATGAAAATTTTCAACTTTTTTGAAGCCGAGATCTTTTCATGAAAATTTTCAACTTTTTGAAACCGAAATCTTTTCATGAAAATTTTCAACTTTTTTGAAGCCGAAATCTTTTCATGAAAATGGTCAACTTTTTTGAAGCCGAAATCTTTTCATGAAAATTTTCAACTTTTTGAAGCCGAAATCTTTTCATGAAAATGTTCAACTTTTTTGAAGCAGAAATCTTTTCATGAAAATCTTAGACTTTTTTGAAGTCGAAATCTTTTCATGTAAATTTTCAACTTTTTTGAAGCAGAAATCTTTTCATGAAAATGTTCAACTTTTTTGAAGCCGAAATCTTTTCATGAAAATTTTCAACTTTTTTGAAGCCGAAATCTTTTCATGAAAATGTTACATTTTTTTGAAGCCAAAATACTTCATGAAAATTTTCAACTTTTTTGAAGCCGAAATCTTTTCATGAAAATGTTACATTTTTTTGAAGCCGAAATACTTCATGAAAATTTTCAACTTTTTTGAAGCCGAGATCTTTCCATGAAAATTTTCAACTTGTTGAAAACGAAATCTTTTCATGAAAATTTTCAACTTTTTGAAGCCGAAATCTTTTCATGAAAATGGTCAACTTTTTTGAAGTCGAAATCTTTTCATGTAAATTTTCAACTTTTTTGAAGCCGAAATCTTTTCATGAAAATGGTCAACTTTTTTGAAGCCGAAATCTTTTCATGAAAATTTTCAACTTTTTGAAGCCGAAATCTTTTCATGAAAATGTTACATTTTTTTGAAGCCGAAATACTTCATGATAATTTTCAACTTTTTTGAAGCCGAGATCTTTCCATGAAAATTTTCAACTTTTTGAAACCGAAATCTTTTCATGAAAATTTTCAACTTTTTTGAAGCAGAAATCTTTTCATGAAAATCTTAGACTTTTTTGAAGTCGAAATCTTTTCATGTAAATTTTCAACTTTTTTGAAGCCGAGATCTTTCCATGAAAATTTTCAACTTTTTGAAACCGAAATATTTTCATGAAAATTTTCAACTTTTTTGAAGCAGAAATCTTTTCATGAAAATTTTCAACTTTTTTGAAGCAGAAATCTTTTCATGAAAATCTTAGACTTTTTTGAAGTCGAAATCTTTTCATGTAAATTTTCAACTTTTTTGAAGCAGAAATATTTTCATGAAAATGTTCAACTTTTTTGAAGCCGAAATCTTTTCATGAAAATTTTCAACTTTTTTGAAGCCGAAATCTTTTCATGAAAATGGTCAATTTTTTTGAAGCCGAAATCTTTTCATGAAAATGTTACATTTTTTTGAAGCCAAAATACTTCATGAAAATTTTCAACTTTTTTGAAGCCGAAATCTTTTCATGAAAATGTTCAACTTTTTTGAAGCCGAAATCTTTTCATGAAAATGTTCAACTTTTTGAAGCCGAAATCTTTTCATGAAAATGTTCAACTTTTTTGAAGCCGAGATCTTTTCATGAAAATTTTCAACTTTTTGAAACCGAAATCTTTTCATGAAAATTTTCAACTTTTTTGAAGCAGAAATCTTTTCATGAAAATGTTCAACTTTTTTGAAGCCGAAATCTTTTCATGAAAATGGTCAACTTTTTTGAAGCCGAAATCTTTTCATGAAAATTTTCAACTTTTTTGAAGCAGAAATCTTTTCATGAAAATGTTCAACTTTTTGAAGCCGAAATCTTTTCATGAAAATGTTCAACTTTTTTGAAGCCGAAATCTTTTCATGAAAATGTTACATTTTTTTGAAGCCGAAATACTTCATGATAATTTTCAACTTTTTTGAAGCCGAGATCTTTCCATGAAAATTTTCAACTTTTTGAAACCGAAATCTTTTCATGAAAATTTTCAACTTTTTTGAAGCAGAAATCTTTTCATGAAAATCTTAGACTTTTTTGAAGTCGAAATCTTTTCATGTAAATTTTCAACTTTTTTGAAGCCGAGATCTTTCCATGAAAATTTTCAACTTTTTGAAACCGAAATATTTTCATGAAAATTTTCAACTTTTTTGAAGCAGAAATCTTTTCATGAAAATTTTCAACTTTTTTGAAGCAGAAATCTTTTCATGAAAATCTTAGACTTTTTTGAAGTCGAAATCTTTTCATGTAAATTTTCAACTTTTTTGAAGCAGAAATATTTTCATGAAAATGTTCAACTTTTTTGAAGCCGAAATCTTTTCATTAAAATTTTCAACTTTTTTGAAACCGAAATCTTTTCATGAAAATGGTCAATTTTTTTGAAGCCGAAATCTTTTCATGAAAATGTTACATTTTTTTGAAGCCAAAATACTTCATGAAAATTTTCAACTTTTTTGAAGCCGAAATCTTTTCATGAAAATGTTCAACTTTTTTGAAGCCGAAATCTTTTCATGAAAATGTTCAACTTTTTGAAGCCGAGATCTTTTCATGAAAATTTTCAACTTTTTGAAACCGAAATCTTTTCATGAAAATTTTCAACTTTTTTGAAGCAGAAATCTTTTCATGAAAATGTTCAACTTTTTTGAAGCCGAAATCTTTTCATGAAAATGGTCAACTTTTTTGAAGCCGAAATCTTTTCATGAAAATTTTCAACTTTTTTGAAGCAGAAATCTTTTCATGAAAATGTTCAACTTTTTGAAGCCGAAATCTTTTCATGAAAATGTTCAACTTTTTTGAAGCAGAAATCTTTTCATAAAAATGTTCAACTTTTTTGAAGCCGAAATCTTTTCATGAAAATGTTACATTTTTTTGAAGCCGAAATACTTCATGAAAATTTTCAACTTTTTTGAAGCCGAGATCTTTTCATGAAAATGGTCAACTTTTTGAAATCGAAATCTTTTCATGAAAATGGTCAACTTTTTTGAAGCCGAAATCTTTTCATGAAAATGGTCAACTTTTTTGAAGCCGAAATCTTTTCATGAAAATGGTCAACTTTTTTGAAGCCGAAATCTTTTCATGAAAATTTTCAACTTTTTGAAGCCGAAATCTTTTCATGAAAATGTTCAACTTTTTTGAAGCAGAAATCTTTTCATGAAAATCTTAGACTTTTTTGAAGTCGAAATCTTTTCATGTAAATTTTCAACTTTTTTGAAGCAGAAATCTTTTCATGAAAATGTTCAACTTTTTTGAAGCCGAAATCTTTTCATGAAAATGTTCCATTTTTTTGAAGCCGAAATACTTCATGAAAATTTTCAACTTTTTTGAAGTCGAAATCTTTTCATGTAAATTTTCAACTTTTTTGAAGCAGAAGTCTTTTCATGAAAATGTTCAACTTTTTTGAAGCCGAAATCTTTTCATGAAAATGTTCCATTTTTTTCAAACCGAAATACTTCATGAAAATTTTCAACTTTTTTGAAGCCGAAATCTTTTCATGAAAATGTTCAACTTTTTTGAAGCCGAAATCTTTTCATGAAAATCTTAGACATTTTTGAAGTCGAAATCTTTTCATGTAAATTTTCAACTTTTTTGAAACCGAAATCTTTTCATGTAAATGTTCAACTTTTTTGAAGCCGAAATCTTTTCATGAAAATGTTACATTTTTTTGAAGCCGGAATACTTCATGAAAATTTTCAACTTTTTTGAAGCCGAGATCTTTTCATGAAAATTTTCAACTTTTTGAAACCGAAATCTTTTCATGAAAATTTTCAACTTTTTTGAAGCCGAAATCTTTTCATGAAAATGGTCAACTTTTTTGAAGCCGAAATCTTTTCATGAAAATTTTCAACTTTTTGAAGCCGAAATCTTTTCATGAAAATGTTCAACTTTTTTGAAGCAGAAATCTTTTCATGAAAATCTTAGACTTTTTTGAAGTCGAAATCTTTTCATGTAAATTTTCAACTTTTTTGAAGCAGAAATCTTTTCATGAAAATGTTCAACTTTTTTGAAGCCGAGATCTTTTCATGAAAATTTTCAACTTTTTGAAACCGAAATCTTTTCATGAAAATTTTCAACTTTTTTGAAGCCGAAATCTTTTCATGAAAATGGTCAACTTTTTTGAAGCCGAAATCTTTTCATGAAAATTTTCAACTTTTTGAAGCCGAAATCTTTTCATGAAAATGTTCAACTTTTTTGAAGCAGAAATCTTTTCATGAAAATCTTAGACTTTTTTGAAGTCGAAATCTTTTCATGTAAATTTTCAACTTTTTTGAAGCAGAAATCTTTTCATGAAAATGTTCAACTTTTTTGAAGCCGAAATCTTTTCATGAAAATTTTCAACTTTTTTGAAGCCGAAATCTTTTCATGAAAATGTTACATTTTTTTGAAGCCAAAATACTTCATGAAAATTTTCAACTTTTTTGAAGCCGAAATCTTTTCATGAAAATGTTACATTTTTTTGAAGCCGAAATACTTCATGAAAATTTTCAACTTTTTTGAAGCCGAGATCTTTCCATGAAAATTTTCAACTTGTTGAAAACGAAATCTTTTCATGAAAATTTTCAACTTTTTGAAGCCGAAATCTTTTCATGAAAATGGTCAACTTTTTTGAAGTCGAAATCTTTTCATGTAAATTTTCAACTTTTTTGAAGCCGAAATCTTTTCATGAAAATGGTCAACTTTTTTGAAGCCGAAATCATTTCATGAAAATTTTCAACTTTTTGAAGCAGAAATCTTTTCATGAAAATGTTCAACTTTTTTGAAGCCGAAATCTTTTCATGAAAATGTTCAACTTTTTTGAAGCCGAAATCTTTTCATGAAAATGGTCAATTTTTTTGAAGCCGAAATCTTTTCATGAAAATGTTACATTTTTTTGAAGCCAAAATACTTCATGAAAATTTTCAACTTTTTTGAAGCCGAAATCTTTTCATGAAAATGTTCAACTTTTTTGAAGCCGAAATCTTTTCATGAAAATGTTCAACTTTTTGAAGCCGAAATCTTTTCATGAAAATGTTCAACTTTTTTGAAGCCGAGATCTTTTCATGAAAATTTTCAACTTTTTGAAACCGAAATCTTTTCATGAAAATTTTCAACTTTTTTGAAGCAGAAATCTTTTCATGAAAATGTTCAACTTTTTTGAAGCCGAAATCTTTTCATGAAAATGGTCAACTTTTTTGAAGCCGAAATCTTTTCATGAAAATTTTCAACTTTTTTGAAGCAGAAATCTTTTCATGAAAATGTTCAACTTTTTGAAGCCGAAATCTTTTCATGAAAATGTTCAACTTTTTTGAAGCCGAAATCTTTTCATGAAAATGTTACATTTTTTTGAAGCCGAAATACTTCATGATAATTTTCAACTTTTTTGAAGCCGAGATCTTTCCATGAAAATTTTCAACTTTTTGAAACCGAAATCTTTTCATGAAAATTTTCAACTTTTTTGAAGCAGAAATCTTTTCATGAAAATCTTAGACTTTTTTGAAGTCGAAATCTTTTCATGTAAATTTTCAACTTTTTTGAAGCCGAGATCTTTCCATGAAAATTTTCAACTTTTTGAAACCGAAATATTTTCATGAAAATTTTCAACTTTTTTGAAGCCGAAATCTTTTCATGAAAATTTTCAACTTTTTTGAAGCCGAAATCTTTTCATGAAAATCTTAGACATTTTTGAAGTCGAAATCTTTTCATGTAAATTTTCAACTTTTTTGAAACCGAAATCTTTTCATGTAAATGTTCAACTTTTTTGAAGCCGAAATCTTTTCATGAAAATGTTACATTTTTTTGAAGCCGGAATACTTCATGAAAATTTTCAACTTTTTTGAAGCCGAGATCTTTTCATGAAAATTTTCAACTTTTTGAAACCGAAATCTTTTCATGAAAATTTTCAACTTTTTTGAAGCCGAAATCTTTTCATGAAAATGGTCAACTTTTTTGAAGCCGAAATCTTTTCATGAAAATTTTCAACTTTTTGAAGCCGAAATCTTTTCATGAAAATGTTCAACTTTTTTGAAGCAGAAATCTTTTCATGAAAATCTTAGACTTTTTTGAAGTCGAAATCTTTTCATGTAAATTTTCAACTTTTTTGAAGCAGAAATCTTTTCATGAAAATGTTCAACTTTTTTGAAGCCGAAATCTTTTCATGAAAATTTTCAACTTTTTTGAAGCCGAAATCTTTTCATGAAAATGTTACATTTTTTTGAAGCCAAAATACTTCATGAAAATTTTCAACTTTTTTGAAGCCGAAATCTTTTCATGAAAATGTTACATTTTTTTGAAGCCGAAATACTTCATGAAAATTTTCAACTTTTTTGAAGCCGAGATCTTTCCATGAAAATTTTCAACTTGTTGAAAACGAAATCTTTTCATGAAAATTTTCAACTTTTTGAAGCCGAAATCTTTTCATGAAAATGGTCAACTTTTTTGAAGTCGAAATCTTTTCATGTAAATTTTCAACTTTTTTGAAGCCGAAATCTTTTCATGAAAATGGTCAACTTTTTTGAAGCCGAAATCATTTCATGAAAATTTTCAACTTTTTGAAGCAGAAATCTTTTCATGAAAATCTTAGACATTTTTGAAGTCGAAATCTTTTCATGTAAATTTTCAACTTTTTTGAAACCGAAATCTTTTCATGTAAATGTTCAACTTTTTTGAAGCCGAAATCTTTTCATGAAAATGTTACATTTTTTTGAAGCCGGAATACTTCATGAAAATTTTCAACTTTTTTGAAGCCGAGATCTTTTCATGAAAATTTTCAACTTTTTGAAACCGAAATCTTTTCATGAAAATTTTCAACTTTTTTGAAGCCGAAATCTTTTCATGAAAATGGTCAACTTTTTTGAAGCCGAAATCTTTTCATGAAAATTTTCAACTTTTTGAAGCCGAAATCTTTTCATGAAAATGTTCAACTTTTTTGAAGCAGAAATCTTTTCATGAAAATCTTAGACTTTTTTGAAGTCGAAATCTTTTCATGTAAATTTTCAACTTTTTTGAAGCAGAAATCTTTTCATGAAAATGTTCAACTTTTTTGAAGCCGAAATCTTTTCATGAAAATTTTCAACTTTTTTGAAGCCGAAATCTTTTCATGAAAATGTTACATTTTTTTGAAGCCAAAATACTTCATGAAAATTTTCAACTTTTTTGAAGCCGAAATCTTTTCATGAAAATGTTACATTTTTTTGAAGCCGAAATACTTCATGAAAATTTTCAACTTTTTTGAAGCCGAGATCTTTCCATGAAAATTTTCAACTTGTTGAAAACGAAATCTTTTCATGAAAATTTTCAACTTTTTGAAGCCGAAATCTTTTCATGAAAATGGTCAACTTTTTTGAAGTCGAAATCTTTTCATGTAAATTTTCAACTTTTTTGAAGCCGAAATCTTTTCATGAAAATGGTCAACTTTTTTGAAGCCGAAATCATTTCATGAAAATTTTCAACTTTTTGAAGCAGAAATCTTTTCATGAAAATGTTCAACTTTTTTGAAGCCGAAATCTTTTCATGAAAATGTTCAACTTTTTTGAAGCCGAAATCTTTTCATGAAAATGGTCAATTTTTTTGAAGCCGAAATCTTTTCATGAAAATGTTACATTTTTTTGAAGCCAAAATACTTCATGAAAATTTTCAACTTTTTTGAAGCCGAAATCTTTTCATGAAAATGTTCAACTTTTTTGAAGCCGAAATCTTTTCATGAAAATGTTCAACTTTTTGAAGCCGAAATCTTTTCATGAAAATGTTCAACTTTTTTGAAGCCGAGATCTTTTCATGAAAATTTTCAACTTTTTGAAACCGAAATCTTTTCATGAAAATTTTCAACTTTTTTGAAGCAGAAATCTTTTCATGAAAATGTTCAACTTTTTTGAAGCCGAAATCTTTTCATGAAAATGGTCAACTTTTTTGAAGCCGAAATCTTTTCATGAAAATTTTCAACTTTTTTGAAGCCGAGATCTTTCCATGAAAATTTTCAACTTTTTGAAACCGAAATCTTTTCATGAAAATTTTCAACTTTTTTGAAGCAGAAATCTTTTCATGAAAATTTTCAACTTTTTTGAAGCCGAGATCTTTCCATGAAAATTTTCAACTTTTTGAAACCGAAATCTTTTCATGAAAATTTTCAACTTTTTTGAAGCAGAAATCTTTTCATGAAAATCTTAGACTTTTTTGAAGTCGAAATCTTTTCATGTAAATTTTCAACTTTTTTGAAGCCGAGATCTTTCCATGAAAATTTTCAACTTTTTGAAACCGAAATATTTTCATGAAAATTTTCAACTTTTTTGAAGCCGAAATCTTTTCATGAAAATTTTCAACTTTTTTGAAGCAGAAATCTTTTCATGAAAATCTTAGACTTTTTTGAAGTCGAAATCTTTTCATGTAAATTTTCAACTTTTTTGAAGCAGAAATATTTTCATGAAAATGTTCAACTTTTTTGAAGCCGAAATCTTTTCATGAAAATTTTCAACTTTTTTGAAGCCGAAATCTTTTCATGAAAATGGTCAATTTTTTTGAAGCCGAAATCTTTTCATGAAAATGTTACATTTTTTTGAAGCCAAAATACTTCATGAAAATTTTCAACTTTTTTGAAGCCGAAATCTTTTCATGAAAATGTTCAACTTTTTTGAAGCCGAAATCTTTTCATGAAAATGTTCAACTTTTTGAAGCCGAAATCTTTTCATGAAAATGTTCAACTTTTTTGAAGCCGAGATCTTTTCATGAAAATTTTCAACTTTTTGAAACCGAAATCTTTTCATGAAAATTTTCAACTTTTTTGAAGCAGAAATCTTTTCATGAAAATGTTCAACTTTTTTGAAGCCGAAATCTTTTCATGAAAATGGTCAACTTTTTTGAAGCCGAAATCTTTTCATGAAAATTTTCAACTTTTTTGAAGCAGAAATATTTTCATGAAAATGTTCAACTTTTTGAAGCCGAAATCTTTTCATGAAAATGTTCAACTTTTTTGAAGCAGAAATCTTTTCATAAAAATGTTCAACTTTTTTGAAGCCGAAATCTTTTCATGAAAATGTTACATTTTTTTGAAGCCGAAATACTTCATGAAAATTTTCAACTTTTTTGAAGCCGAGATCTTTTCATGAAAATTTTCAACTTTTTGAAATCGAAATCTTTTCATGAAAATGGTCAACTTTTTTGAAGCCGAAATCTTTTCATGAAAATGGTCAACTTTTTTGAAGCCGAAATCTTTTCATGAAAATGGTCAACTTTTTTGAAGCCGAAATCTTTTCATGAAAATTTTCAACTTTTTGAAGCCGAAATCTTTTCATGAAAATGTTCAACTTTTTTGAAGCAGAAATCTTTTCATGAAAATCTTAGACTTTTTTGAAGTCGAAATCTTTTCATGTAAATTTTCAACTTTTTTGAAGCAGAAGTCTTTTCATGAAAATGTTCAACTTTTTTGAAGCCGAAATCTTTTCATGAAAATGTTCCATTTTTTTCAAACCGAAATACTTCATGAAAATTTTCAACTTTTTTGAAGCCGAAATCTTTTCATGAAAATGTTCAACTTTTTTGAAGCCGAAATCTTTTCATGAAAATCTTAGACATTTTTGAAGTCGAAATCTTTTCATGTAAATTTTCAACTTTTTTGAAACCGAAATCTTTTCATGTAAATGTTCAACTTTTTTGAAGCCGAAATCTTTTCATGAAAATGTTACATTTTTTTGAAGCCGGAATACTTCATGAAAATTTTCAACTTTTTTGAAGCCGAGATCTTTTCATGAAAATTTTCAACTTTTTGAAACCGAAATCTTTTCATGAAAATTTTCAACTTTTTTGAAGCCGAAATCTTTTCATGAAAATGGTCAACTTTTTTGAAGCCGAAATCTTTTCATGAAAATTTTCAACTTTTTGAAGCCGAAATCTTTTCATGAAAATGTTCAACTTTTTTGAAGCAGAAATCTTTTCATGAAAATCTTAGACTTTTTTGAAGTCGAAATCTTTTCATGTAAATTTTCAACTTTTTTGAAGCAGAAATCTTTTCATGAAAATGTTCAACTTTTTTGAAGCCGAAATCTTTTCATGAAAATTTTCAACTTTTTTGAAGCCGAAATCTTTTCATGAAAATGTTACATTTTTTTGAAGCCAAAATACTTCATGAAAATTTTCAACTTTTTTGAAGCCGAAATCTTTTCATGAAAATGTTACATTTTTTTGAAGCCGAAATACTTCATGAAAATTTTCAACTTTTTTGAAGCCGAGATCTTTCCATGAAAATTTTCAACTTGTTGAAAACGAAATCTTTTCATGAAAATTTTCAACTTTTTGAAGCCGAAATCTTTTCATGAAAATGGTCAACTTTTTTGAAGTCGAAATCTTTTCATGTAAATTTTCAACTTTTTTGAAGCCGAAATCTTTTCATGAAAATGGTCAACTTTTTTGAAGCCGAAATCATTTCATGAAAATTTTCAACTTTTTGAAGCAGAAATCTTTTCATGAAAATCTTAGACATTTTTGAAGTCGAAATCTTTTCATGTAAATTTTCAACTTTTTTGAAACCGAAATCTTTTCATGTAAATGTTCAACTTTTTTGAAGCCGAAATCTTTTCATGAAAATGTTACATTTTTTTGAAGCCGGAATACTTCATGAAAATTTTCAACTTTTTTGAAGCCGAGATCTTTTCATGAAAATTTTCAACTTTTTGAAACCGAAATCTTTTCATGAAAATTTTCAACTTTTTTGAAGCCGAAATCTTTTCATGAAAATGGTCAACTTTTTTGAAGCCGAAATCTTTTCATGAAAATTTTCAACTTTTTGAAGCCGAAATCTTTTCATGAAAATGTTCAACTTTTTTGAAGCAGAAATCTTTTCATGAAAATCTTAGACTTTTTTGAAGTCGAAATCTTTTCATGTAAATTTTCAACTTTTTTGAAGCAGAAATCTTTTCATGAAAATGTTCAACTTTTTTGAAGCCGAAATCTTTTCATGAAAATTTTCAACTTTTTTGAAGCCGAAATCTTTTCATGAAAATGTTACATTTTTTTGAAGCCAAAATACTTCATGAAAATTTTCAACTTTTTTGAAGCCGAAATCTTTTCATGAAAATGTTACATTTTTTTGAAGCCGAAATACTTCATGAAAATTTTCAACTTTTTTGAAGCCGAGATCTTTCCATGAAAATTTTCAACTTGTTGAAAACGAAATCTTTTCATGAAAATTTTCAACTTTTTGAAGCCGAAATCTTTTCATGAAAATGGTCAACTTTTTTGAAGTCGAAATCTTTTCATGTAAATTTTCAACTTTTTTGAAGCCGAAATCTTTTCATGAAAATGGTCAACTTTTTTGAAGCCGAAATCATTTCATGAAAATTTTCAACTTTTTGAAGCAGAAATCTTTTCATGAAAATTTTCAACTTTTTTGAAGCAGAAATCTTTTCATGGAAATCTTAGACTTTTTTGAAGTCGAAATCTTTTCATGTAAATTTTCAACTTTTTTGAAGCAGAAATCTTTTCATAAAAATGTTCAACTTTTTTGAAGCCGAAATCTTTTCATGAAAATGTTACATTTTTTTGAAGCCGAAATACTTCATGAAAATTTTCAACTTTTTTGAAGCCGAGATCTTTTCATGAAAATTTTCAACTTTTTGAAATCGAAATCTTTTCATGAAAATGGTCAACTTTTTTGAAGCCGAAATCTTTTCATGAAAATGGTCAACTTTTTTGAAGCCGAAATCTTTTCATGAAAATGGTCAACTTTTTTGAAGCCGAAATCTTTTCTTGAAAATTTTCAACTTTTTGAAGCCGAAATCTTTTCATGAAAATGGTCAACTTTTTTGAAGCCGAAATCTTTTCATGAAAATGGTCAACTTTTTTGAAGCCGAAATCTTTTCATGAAAATGTTCCATTTTTTTGAAGCCGAAATACTTCATGAAAATTTTCAACTTTTTTGAAGCCGAGATCTTTTCATGAAAATTTTCAACTTTTTGAAACCGAAATCTTTTCATGAAAATTTTCAACTTTTTTGAAGCCGAAATCTTTTCATGAAAATGGTCAACTTTTTTGAAGCCGAAATCTTTTCATGAAAATGTTCAACTTTTTGAAGCCGAAATCTTTTCATGAAAATGTTCAACTTTTTTGAAGCAGAAATCTTTTCATGAAAATCTTAGACTTTTTTGAAGCAGAAATCTATTCATGAAAATGTTCAACTTTTTTGAAGCCGAAATCTTTTCATGAAAATTTTCAACTTTTTTGAAGCCGAAATCTTTTCATGAAAATGTTACATTTTTTTGAAGCCAAAATACTTCATGAAAATTTTCAACTTTTTTGAAGCTGAAATCTTTTCATGAAAATGTTCAACTTTTTTGAAGCCGAAATCTTTTCATGAAAATGTTCAACTTTTTTGAAGCCGAAATCTTTTCATGAAAATGTTACATTTTTTTGAAGCCGAAATACTTCATGAAAATTTTCAACTTTTTTGAAGCCGAGATCTTTCCATGAAAATTTTCAACTTGTTGAAAACGAAATCTTTTCATGAAAATTTTCAACTTTTTGAAGCCGAAATCTTTTCATGAAAATGGTCAACTTTTTTGAAGTTGAAATCTTTTCATGTAAATTTTCAACTTTTTTGAAGCCGAAATCTTTTCATGAAAATGGTCAACTTTTTTGAAGCCGAAATCTTTTCATGTAAATTTTCAACTTTTTTGAAGCCGAAATCTTTTCATGAAAATGGTCAACTTTTTTGAAGCCGAAATCTTTTCATGTAAATTTTCAACTTTTTTGAAGCCGAAATCTTTTCATGAAAATGGTCAACTTTTTTGAAGCCGAAATCTTTTCATGTAAATTTTCAACTTTTTTGAAGCCGAAATCTTTTCATGAAAATTTTCAACTTTTTGAAGCAGAAATCTTTTCATGAAAATGTTCAACTTTTTTGAAGCCGAAATCTTTTCATGAAAATGTTCAACTTTTTTGAAGCCGAAATCTTTTCATGAAAATGTTACATTTTTTTGAAGCCGAAATACTTCATGAAAATTTTCAACTTTTTTGAAGCCGAGATCTTTCCATGAAAATTTTCAACTTTTTGAAACCGAAATCTTTTCATGAAAATTTTCAACTTTTTTGAAGCAGAAATCTTTTCATGAAAATCTTAGACTTTTTTGAAGTCGAAATCTTTTCATGTAAATTTTCAACTTTTTTGAAGCAGAAATATTTTCATGAAAATGTTCAACTTTTTTGAAGCCGAAATCTTTTCATGAAAATTTTCAACTTTTTTGAAGCCGAAATCTTTTCATGAAAATGGTCAACTTTTTTGAAGCCGAAATCTTTTCATGAAAATGTTACATTTTTTTGAAGCCAAAATACTTCATGAAAATTTTCAACTTTTTTGAAGCCGAAATCTTTTCATGAAAATGTTCAACTTTTTTGAAGCCGAAATCTTTTCATGAAAATGTTACATTTTTTTGAAGCCGACATACTTCATGAAAATTTTCAACTTTTTTGAAGCCGAGACCTTTCCATGAAAATTTTCAACTTTTTGAAACCGAAATCTTTTCATGAAAATTTTCAACTTTTTTGAAGCCGAAATCTTTTCATGAAAATGGTCAACTTTTTTGAAGTCGAAATCTTTTCATGTAAATTTTCAACTTTTTTGAAGCCGAAATCTTTTCATGAAAATGGTCAACTTTTTTGAAGCCGAAATCTTTTCATGAAAATTTTCAACTTTTTGAAGCAGAAATCTTTTCATGAAAATGGTCAACTTTTTTGAAGCCGAAATCTTTTCATGAAAATGTTACATTTTTTTGAAGCCGAAATACTTCATGAAAATTTTCAACTTTTTTGAAGCCGAGATCTTTCCATGAAAATTTTCAACTTTTTGAAGCCGAAATCTTTTCATGAAAATGTTCCATTTTTTTCAAACCGAAATACTTCATGAAAATTTTCAACTTTTTTGAAGCCGAAATCTTTTCATGAAAATGTTCAACTTTTTTGAAGCCGAAATCTTTTCATGAAAATCTTAGACATTTTTGAAGTCGAAATCTTTTCATGTAAATTTTCAACTTTTTTGAAACCGAAATCTTTTCATGTAAATGTTCAACTTTTTTGAAGCCGAAATCTTTTCATGAAAATGTTACATTTTTTTGAAGCCGGAATACTTCATGAAAATTTTCAACTTTTTTGAAGCCGAGATCTTTTCATGAAAATTTTCAACTTTTTGAAACCGAAATCTTTTCATGAAAATTTTCAACTTTTTTGAAGCCGAAATCTTTTCATGAAAATGGTCAACTTTTTTGAAGCCGAAATCTTTTCATGAAAATTTTCAACTTTTTGAAGCCGAAATCTTTTCATGAAAATGTTCAACTTTTTTGAAGCAGAAATCTTTTCATGAAAATCTTAGACTTTTTTGAAGTCGAAATCTTTTCATGTAAATTTTCAACTTTTTTGAAGCAGAAATCTTTTCATGAAAATGTTCAACTTTTTTGAAGCCGAAATCTTTTCATGAAAATTTTCAACTTTTTTGAAGCCGAAATCTTTTCATGAAAATGTTACATTTTTTTGAAGCCAAAATACTTCATGAAAATTTTCAACTTTTTTGAAGCCGAAATCTTTTCATGAAAATGTTACATTTTTTTGAAGCCGAAATACTTCATGAAAATTTTCAACTTTTTTGAAGCCGAGATCTTTCCATGAAAATTTTCAACTTGTTGAAAACGAAATCTTTTCATGAAAATTTTCAACTTTTTGAAGCCGAAATCTTTTCATGAAAATGGTCAACTTTTTTGAAGTCGAAATCTTTTCATGTAAATTTTCAACTTTTTTGAAGCCGAAATCTTTTCATGAAAATGGTCAACTTTTTTGAAGCCGAAATCATTTCATGAAAATTTTCAACTTTTTGAAGCAGAAATCTTTTCATGAAAATGTTCAACTTTTTTGAAGCCGAAATCTTTTCATGAAAATGTTCAACTTTTTTGAAGCCGAAATCTTTTCATGAAAATGGTCAATTTTTTTGAAGCCGAAATCTTTTCATGAAAATGTTACATTTTTTTGAAGCCAAAATACTTCATGAAAATTTTCAACTTTTTTGAAGCCGAAATCTTTTCATGAAAATGTTCAACTTTTTTGAAGCCGAAATCTTTTCATGAAAATGTTCAACTTTTTGAAGCCGAAATCTTTTCATGAAAATGTTCAACTTTTTTGAAGCCGAGATCTTTTCATGAAAATGTTCAACTTTTTTGAAGCCGAAATCTTTTCATGAAAATGGTCAACTTTATTGAAGCCGAAATCTTTTCATGAAAATTTTCAACTTTTTTGAAGCAGAAATCTTTTCATGAAAATGTTCAACTTTTTGAAGCCGAAATCTTTTCATGAAAATGTTCAACTTTTTTGAAGCCGAAATCTTTTCATGAAAATGTTACATTTTTTTGAAGCCGAAATACTTCATGATAATTTTCAACTTTTTTGAAGCCGAGATCTTTCCATGAAAATTTTCAACTTTTTGAAACCGAAATCTTTTCATGAAAATTTTCAACTTTTTTGAAGCAGAAATCTTTTCATGAAAATCTTAGACTTTTTTGAAGTCGAAATCTTTTCATGTAAATTTTCAACTTTTTTGAAGCCGAGATCTTTCCATGAAAATTTTCAACTTTTTGAAACCGAAATATTTTCATGAAAATTTTCAACTTTTTTGAAGCAGAAATCTTTTCATGAAAATTTTCAACTTTTTTGAAGCAGAAATCTTTTCATGAAAATCTTAGACTTTTTTGAAGTCGAAATCTTTTCATGTAAATTTTCAACTTTTTTGAAGCAGAAATATTTTCATGAAAATGTTCAACTTTTTTGAAGCCGAAATCTTTTCATGAAAATTTTCAACTTTTTTGAAGCCGAAATCTTTTCATGAAAATGGTCAATTTTTTTGAAGCCGAAGTCTTTTCATGAAAATGTTACATTTTTTTGAAGCCAAAATACTTCATGAAAATTTTCAACTTTTTTGAAGCCGAAATCTTTTCATGAAAATGTTCAACTTTTTTGAAGCCGAAATCTTTTCATGAAAATGTTCAACTTTTTGAAGCCGAAATCTTTTCATGAAAATGTTCAACTTTTTTGAAGCCGAGATCTTTTCATGAAAATTTTCAACTTTTTGAAACCGAAATCTTTTCATGAAAATTTTCAACTTTTTTGAAGCAGAAATCTTTTCATGAAAATGTTCAACTTTTTTGAAGCCGAAATCTTTTCATGAAAATGGTCAACTTTTTTGAAGCCGAAATCTTTTCATGAAAATTTTCAACTTTTTTGAAGCAGAAATCTTTTCATGAAAATGTTCAACTTTTTGAAGCCGAAATCTTTTCATGAAAATGTTCAACTTTTTTGAAGCAGAAATCTTTTCATAAAAATGTTCAACTTTTTTGAAGCCGAAATCTTTTCATGAAAATGTTACATTTTTTTGAAGCCGAAATACTTCATGAAAATTTTCAACTTTTTTGAAGCCGAGATCTTTTCATGAAAATTTTCAACTTTTTGAAATCGAAATCTTTTCATGAAAATGGTCAACTTTTTTGAAGCCGAAATCTTTTCATGAAAATGGTCAACTTTTTTGAAGCCGAAATCTTTTCATGAAAATGGTCAACTTTTTTGAAGCCGAAATCTTTTCATGAAAATTTTCAACTTTTTGAAGCCGAAATCTTTTCATGAAAATGTTCAACTTTTTTGAAGCAGAAATCTTTTCATGAAAATCTTAGACTTTTTTGAAGTCGAAATCTTTTCATGTAAATTTTCAACTTTTTTGAAGCAGAAATCTTTTCATGAAAATGTTCAACTTTTTTGAAGCCGAAATCTTTTCATGAAAATGTTCCATTTTTTTCAAACCGAAATACTTCATGAAAATTTTCAACTTTTTTGAAGCCGAAATCTTTTCATGAAAATGTTCAACTTTTTTGAAGCCGAAATCTTTTCATGAAAATCTTAGACATTTTTGAAGTCGAAATCTTTTCATGTAAATTTTCAACTTTTTTGAAACCGAAATCTTTTCATGTAAATGTTCAACTTTTTTGAAGCCGAAATCTTTTCATGAAAATGTTACATTTTTTTGAAGCCGGAATACTTCATGAAAATTTTCAACTTTTTTGAAGCCGAGATCTTTTCATGAAAATTTTCAACTTTTTGAAACCGAAATCTTTTCATGAAAATTTTCAACTTTTTTGAAGCCGAAATCTTTTCATGAAAATGGTCAACTTTTTTGAAGCCGAAATCTTTTCATGAAAATTTTCAACTTTTTGAAGCCGAAATCTTTTCATGAAAATGTTCAACTTTTTTGAAGCAGAAATCTTTTCATGAAAATCTTAGACTTTTTTGAAGTCGAAATCTTTTCATGTAAATTTTCAACTTTTTTGAAGCAGAAATCTTTTCATGAAAATGTTCAACTTTTTTGAAGCCGAAATCTTTTCATGAAAATTTTCAACTTTTTTGAAGCCGAAATCTTTTCATGAAAATGTTACATTTTTTTGAAGCCAAAATACTTCATGAAAATTTTCAACTTTTTTGAAGCCGAAATCTTTTCATGAAAATGTTACATTTTTTTGAAGCCGAAATACTTCATGAAAATTTTCAACTTTTTTGAAGCCGAGATCTTTCCATGAAAATTTTCAACTTGTTGAAAACGAAATCTTTTCATGAAAATTTTCAACTTTTTGAAGCCGAAATCTTTTCATGAAAATGGTCAACTTTTTTGAAGTCGAAATCTTTTCATGTAAATTTTCAACTTTTTTGAAGCCGAAATCTTTTCATGAAAATGGTCAACTTTTTTGAAGCCGAAATCATTTCATGAAAATTTTCAACTTTTTGAAGCAGAAATCTTTTCATGAAAATGTTCAACTTTTTTGAAGCCGAAATCTTTTCATGAAAATGTTCAACTTTTTTGAAGCCGAAATCTTTTCATGAAAATGTTACATTTTTTTGAAGCCGAAATACTTCATGAAAATTTTCAACTTTTTTGAAGCCGAGATCTTTCCATGAAAATTTTCAACTTTTTGAAACCGAAATCTTTTCATGAAAATTTTCAACTTTTTTGAAGCAGAAATCTTTTCATGAAAATCTTAGACTTCTTTGAAGTCGAAATCTTTTCATGTAAATTTTCAACTTTTTTGAAGCCGAGATCTTTCCATGAAAATTTTCAACTTTTTGAAACCGAAATATTTTCATGAAAATTTTCAACTTTTTTGAAGCAGAAATCTTTTCATGAAAATTTTCAACTTTTTTGAAGCAGAAATCTTTTCATGAAAATCTTAGACTTTTTTGAAGTCGAAATCTTTTCATGTAAATTTTCAACTTTTTTGAAGCAGAAATATTTTCATGAAAATGTTCAACTTTTTTGAAGCCGAAATCTTTTCATGAAAATTTTCAACTTTTTTGAAGCCGAAATCTTTTCATGAAAATGGTCAATTTTTTTGAAGCCGAAATCTTTTCATGAAAATGTTACATTTTTTTGAAGCCAAAATACTTCATGAAAATTTTCAACTTTTTTGAAGCCGAAATCTTTTCATGAAAATGTTCAACTTTTTTGAAGCCGAAATCTTTTCATGAAAATGTTCAACTTTTTGAAGCCGAAATCTTTTCATGAAAATGTTCAACTTTTTTGAAGCCGAGATCTTTTCATGAAAATTTTCAACTTTTTGAAACCGAAATCTTTTCATGAAAATTTTCAACTTTTTTGAAGCAGAAATCTTTTCATGAAAATGTTCAACTTTTTTGAAGCCGAAATCTTTTCATGAAAATGGTCAACTTTTTTGAAGCCGAAATCTTTTCATGAAAATTTTCAACTTTTTTGAAGCAGAAATCTTTTCATGAAAATGTTCAACTTTTTGAAGCCGAAATCTTTTCATGAAAATGTTCAACTTTTTTGAAGCCGAAATCTTTTCATGAAAATGGTCAACTTTTTTGAAGCCGAAATCTTTTCATATAAATTTTCAACTTTTTGAAGCCGAAATCTTTTCATGAAAATTTTCAACTTTTTGAAGCCGAAATCTTTTCATGAAAATGTTCAACTTTTTTGAAGCCGAAATCTTTTCATGAAAATGGTCAACTTTTTTGAAGCCGAAATCTTTTCATGAAAATTTTCAACTTTTTTGAAGCAGAAATCTTTTCATGAAAATCTTAGACTTTTTTGAAGTCGAAATCTTTTCATGAAAATTTTCAACTTTTTGAAGCCGAAATCTTTTCATGAAAATTTTCAACTTTTTTGAAGCAGAAATCTTTTCATGGAAATCTTAGACTTTTTTGAAGTCGAAATCTTTTCATGTAAATTTTCAACTTTTTTGAAGCAGAAATCTTTTCATAAAAATGTTCAACTTTTTTGAAGCCGAAATCTTTTCATGAAAATGTTACATTTTTTTGAAGCCGAAATACTTCATGAAAATTTTCAACTTTTTTGAAGCCGAGATCTTTTCATGAAAATTTTCAACTTTTTGAAATCGAAATCTTTTCATGAAAATGGTCAACTTTTTTGAAGCCGAAATCTTTTCATGAAAATGGTCAACTTTTTTGAAGCCGAAATCTTTTCATGAAAATGGTCAACTTTTTTGAAGCCGAAATCTTTTCTTGAAAATTTTCAACTTTTTGAAGCCGAAATCTTTTCATGAAAATGGTCAACTTTTTTGAAGCCGAAATCTTTTCATGAAAATGGTCAACTTTTTTGAAGCCGAAATCTTTTCATGAAAATGTTCCATTTTTTTGAAGCCGAAATACTTCATGAAAATTTTCAACTTTTTTGAAGTCGAAATCTTTTCATGTAAATTTTCAACTTTTTTGAAGCAGAAGTCTTTTCATGAAAATGTTCAACTTTTTTGAAGCCGAAATCTTTTCATGAAAATGTTCCATTTTTTTCAAACCGAAATACTTCATGAAAATTTTCAACTTTTTTGAAGCCGAAATCTTTTCATGAAAATGTTCAACTTTTTTGAAGCCGAAATCTTTTCATGAAAATCTTAGACATTTTTGAAGTCGAAATCTTTTCATGTAAATTTTCAACTTTTTTGAAACCGAAATCTTTTCATGTAAATGTTCAACTTTTTTGAAGCCGAAATCTTTTCATGAAAATGTTAAATTTTTTTGAAGCCGGAATACTTCATGAAAATTTTCAACTTTTTTGAAGCCGAGATCTTTTCATGAAAATTTTCAACTTTTTGAAACCGAAATCTTTTCATGAAAATTTTCAACTTTTTTGAAGCCGAAATCTTTTCATGAAAATGGTCAACTTTTTTGAAGCCGAAATCTTTTCATGAAAATGTTCAACTTTTTGAAGCCGAAATCTTTTCATGAAAATGTTCAACTTTTTTGAAGCAGAAATCTTTTCATGAAAATCTTAGACTTTTTTGAAGCAGAAATCTATTCATGAAAATGTTCAACTTTTTTGAAGCCGAAATCTTTTCATGAAAATTTTCAACTTTTTTGAAGCCGAAATCTTTTCATGAAAATGTTACATTTTTTTGAAGCCAAAATACTTCATGAAAATTTTCAACTTTTTTGAAGCTGAAATCTTTTCATGAAAATGTTCAACTTTTTTGAAGCCGAAATCTTTTCATGAAAATGTTCAACTTTTTTGAAGCCGAAATCTTTTCATGAAAATGTTACATTTTTTTGAAGCCGAAATACTTCATGAAAATTTTCAACTTTTTTGAAGCCGAGATCTTTCCATGAAAATTTTCAACTTGTTGAAAACGAAATCTTTTCATGAAAATTTTCAACTTTTTGAAGCCGAAATCTTTTCATGAAAATGGTCAACTTTTTTGAAGTTGAAATCTTTTCATGTAAATTTTCAACTTTTTTGAAGCCGAAATCTTTTCATGAAAATGGTCAACTTTTTTGAAGCCGAAATCTTTTCATGAAAATTTTCAACTTTTTGAAGCAGAAATCTTTTCATGAAAATGTTCAACTTTTTTGAAGCCGAAATCTTTTCATGAAAATGTTCAACTTTTTTGAAGCCGAAATCTTTTCATGAAAATGTTACATTTTTTTGAAGCCGAAATACTTCATGAAAATTTTCAACTTTTTTGGAGCCGAGATCTTTCCATAAAAATTTTCAACTTTTTGAAACCGAAATCTTTTCATGAAAATTTTCAACTTTTTTGAAGCAGAAATCTTTTCATGAAAATCTTAGACTTTTTTGAAGTCGAAATCTTTTCATGTAAATTTTCAACTTTTTTGAAGCAGAAATATTTTCATGAAAATGTTCAACTTTTTTGAAGCCGAAATCTTTTCATGAAAATTTTCAACTTTTTTGAAGCCGAAATCTTTTCATGAAAATGGTCAACTTTTTTGAAGCCGAAATCTTTTCATGAAAATGTTACATTTTTTTGAAGCCAAAATACTTCATGAAAATTTTCAACTTTTTTGAAGCCGAAATCTTTTCATGAAAATGTTCAACTTTTTTGAAGCCGAAATCTTTTCATGAAAATGTTACATTTTTTTGAAGCCGACATACTTCATGAAAATTTTCAACTTTTTTGAAGCCGAGACCTTTCCATGAAAATTTTCAACTTTTTGAAACCGAAATCTTTTCATGAAAATTTTCAACTTTTTTGAAGCCGAAATCTTTTCATGAAAATGGTCAACTTTTTTGAAGTCGAAATCTTTTCATGTAAATTTTCAACTTTTTTGAAGCCGAAATCTTTTCATGAAAATGGTCAACTTTTTTGAAGCCGAAATCTTTTCATGAAAATTTTCAACTTTTTGAAGCAGAAATCTTTTCATGAAAATGTTCAACTTTTTTGAAGCCGAAATCTTTTCATGAAAATGTTCAACTTTTTTGAAGCCGAAATCTTTTCATGAAAATGTTACATTTTTTTGAAGCCGAAATACTTCATGAAAATTTTCAACTTTTTTGAAGCCGAGATCTTTCCATGAAAATTTTCAACTTTTTGAAACCGAAATCTTTTCATGAAAATTTTCAACTTTTTTGAAGCAGAAATCTTTTCATGAAAATCTTAGACTTTTTTGAAGACGAAATCTTTTCATGTAAATTTTCAACTTTTTTGAAGCAGAAATCTTTTCATGAAAATGTTCAACTTTTTTGAAGCCGAAATCTTTTCATGAAAATGTTCCATTTTTTTGAAGCCGAAATACTTCATGAAAATTTTCAACTTTTTTGAAGTCGAAATCTTTTCATGTAAATTTTCAACTTTTTTGAAGCAGAAGTCTTTTCATGAAAATGTTCAACTTTTTTGAAGCCGAAATCTTTTCATGAAAATGTTCCATTTTTTTCAAACCGAAATACTTCATGAAAATTTTCAACTTTTTTGAAGCCGAAATCTTTTCATGAAAATGTTCAACTTTTTTGAAGCCGAAATCTTTTCATGAAAATCTTAGACATTTTTGAAGTCGAAATCTTTTCATGTAAATTTTCAACTTTTTTGAAACCGAAATCTTTTCATGTAAATGTTCAACTTTTTTGAAGCCGAAATCTTTTCATGAAAATGTTACATTTTTTTGAAGCCGGAATACTTCATGAAAATTTTCAACTTTTTTGAAGCCGAGATCTTTTCATGAAAATTTTCAACTTTTTGAAACCGAAATCTTTTCATGAAAATTTTCAACTTTTTTGAAGCCGAAATCTTTTCATGAAAATGGTCAACTTTTTTGAAGCCGAAATCTTTTCATGAAAATTTTCAACTTTTTGAAGCCGAAATCTTTTCATGAAAATGTTCAACTTTTTTGAAGCAGAAATCTTTTCATGAAAATCTTAGACTTTTTTGAAGTCGAAATCTTTTCATGTAAATTTTCAACTTTTTTGAAGCAGAAATCTTTTCATGAAAATGTTCAACTTTTTTGAAGCCGAAATCTTTTCATGAAAATTTTCAACTTTTTTGAAGCCGAAATCTTTTCATGAAAATGTTACATTTTTTTGAAGCCAAAATACTTCATGAAAATTTTCAACTTTTTTGAAGCCGAAATCTTTTCATGAAAATGTTACATTTTTTTGAATCCGAAATACTTCATGAAAATTTTCAACTTTTTTGAAGCCGAGATCTTTCCATGAAAATTTTCAACTTGTTGAAAACGAAATCTTTTCATGAAAATTTTCAACTTTTTGAAGCCGAAATCTTTTCATGAAAATGGTCAACTTTTTTGAAGTCGAAATCTTTTCATGTAAATTTTCAACTTTTTTGAAGCCGAGATCTTTCCATGAAAATTTTCAACTTTTTGAAACCGAAATATTTTCATGAAAATTTTCAACTTTTTTGAAGCAGAAATCTTTTCATGAAAATTTTCAACTTTTTTGAAGCAGAAATCTTTTCATGAAAATCTTAGACTTTTTTGAAGTCGAAATCTTTTCATGTAAATTTTCAACTTTTTTGAAGCAGAAATATTTTCATGAAAATGTTCAACTTTTTTGAAGCCGAAATCTTTTCATGAAAATTTTCAACTTTTTTGAAGCCGAAATCTTTTCATGAAAATGGTCAATTTTTTTGAAGCCGAAATCTTTTCATGAAAATGTTACATTTTTTTGAAGCCAAAATACTTCATGAAAATTTTCAACTTTTTTGAAGCCGAAATCTTTTCATGAAAATGTTCAACTTTTTTGAAGCCGAAATCTTTTCATGAAAATGTTCAACTTTTTGAAGCCGAAATCTTTTCATGAAAATGTTCAACTTTTTTGAAGCCGAGATCTTTTCATGAAAATTTTCAACTTTTTGAAACCGAAATCTTTTCATGAAAATTTTCAACTTTTTTGAAGCAGAAATCTTTTCATGAAAATGTTCAACTTTTTTGAAGCCGAAATCTTTTCATGAAAATGGTCAACTTTTTTGAAGCAGAAATCTTTTCATGAAAATTTTCAACTTTTTTGAAGCAGAAATCTTTTCATGAAAATGTTCAACTTTTTGAAGCCGAAATCTTTTCATGAAAATGGTCAACTTTTTTGAAGCCGAAATCTTTTCATGAAAATTTTCAACTTTTTTGAAGCAGAAATCTTTTCATGAAAATCTTAGACTTTTTTGAAGTCGAAATCTTTTCATGAAAATTTTCAACTTTTTGAAGCCGAAATCTTTTCATGAAAATTTTCAACTTTTTTGAAGCAGAAATCTTTTCATGGAAATCTTATACTTTTTTGAAGTCGAAATCTTTTCATGTAAATTTTCAACTTTTTTGAAGCAGAAATCTTTTCATGAAAATGTTCAACTTTTTTGAAGCCGAAATCTTTTCATGAAAATGTTCCATTTTTTTGAAGCCGAAATACTTCATGAAAATTTTCAACTTTTTTGAAGTCGAAATCTTTTCATGTAAATTTTCAACTTTTTTGAAGCAGAAATCTTTTCATAAAAATGTTCAACTTTTTTGAAGCCGAAATCTTTTCATGAAAATGTTACATTTTTTTGAAGCCGAAATACTTCATGAAAATTTTCAACTTTTTTGAAGCCGAGATCTTTTCATGAAAATTTTCAACTTTTTGAAATCGAAATCTTTTCATGAAAATGGTCAACTTTTTTGAAGCCGAAATCTTTTCATGAAAATGGTCAACTTTTTTGAAGCCGAAATCTTTTCATGAAAATGGTCAACTTTTTTGAAGCCGAAATCTTTTCTTGAAAATTTTCAACTTTTTGAAGCCGAAATCTTTTCATGAAAATGGTCAACTTTTTTGAAGCCGAAATCTTTTCATGAAAATGGTCAACTTTTTTGAAGCCGAAATCTTTTCATGAAAATGTTCCATTTTTTTGAAGCCGAAATACTTCATGAAAATTTTCAACTTTTTTGAAGTCGAAATCTTTTCATGTAAATTTTCAACTTTTTTGAAGCAGAAGTCTTTTCATGAAAATGTTCAACTTTTTTGAAGCCGAAATCTTTTCATGAAAATGTTCCATTTTTTTGAAGCCGAAATACTTCATGAAAATGTTCAACTTTTTTGAAGTCGAAATCTTTTCATGTAAATTTTCAACTTTTTTGAAGCAGAAGTCTTTTCATGAAAATGTTCAACTTTTTTGAAGCCGAAATCTTTTCATGAAAATTTTCAACTTTTTTGAAGCCGAAATCTTTTCATGAAAATGTTACATTTTTTTGAAGCCAAAATACTTCATGAAAATTTTCAACTTTTTTGAAGCCGAAATCTTTTCATGAAAATGTTCAACTTGTTGAAAACGAAATCTTTTCATGAAAATTTTCAACTTTTTGAAGCCGAAATCTTTTCATGAAAATGGTCAACTTTTTTGAAGTCGAAATCTTTTCATGTAAATTTTCAACTTTTTTGAAGCCGAAATCTTTTCATGAAAATGGTCAACTTTTTTGAAGCCGAAATCTTTTCATGAAAATTTTCAACTTTTTTGAAGCCGAAATCTTTTCATGAAAATGGTCAACTTTTTTGAAGCCGAAATCTTTTCATGAAAATGTTACATTTTTTTGAAGCCAAAATACTTCATGAAAATTTTCAACTTTTTTGAAGCCGAAATCTTTTCATGAAAATGTTCAACTTTTTTGAAGCCGAAATCTTTTCATGAAAATGTTACATTTTTTTGAAGCCGAAATACTTCATGAAAATTTTCAACTTTTTTGAAGCCGAGACTTTTCCATGAAAATTTTCAACTTTTTGAAACCGAAATCTTTTCATGAAAATTTTCAACTTTTTTGAAGCCGAAATCTTTTCATGAAAATGGTCAACTTTTTTGAAGTCGAAATCTTTTCATGTAAATTTTCAACTTTTTTGAAGCCGAAATCTTTTCATGAAAATGGTCAACTTTTTTGAAGCCGAAATCTTTTCATGAAAATTTTCAACTTTTTTGAAGCCGAAATCTTTTCATGAAAATGTTACATTTTTTTGAAGCCGAAATACTTCATGAAAATTTTCAACTTTTTTGAAGCCGAGATCTTTCCATGAAAATTTTCAACTTTTTTGAAGCAGAAATCTTTTCATGAAAATTTTCAACTTTTTGAAGCCGAAATCTTTTCATGAAGATTTTCAACTTTTTTGAAGCAGAAATCTTTTCATGAAAATCTTAGACTTTTTTGAAGTCGAAATCTTTTCATGTAAATTTTCAACTTTTTTGAAGCAGAAATCTTTTCATGAAAATGTTCAACTTTTTTGAAGCCGAAATCTTTTCATGAAAATGTTCCATTTTTTTGAAGCCGAAATACTTCATGAAAATTTTCAACTTTTTTGAAGTCGAAATCTTTTCATGTAAATTTTCAACTTTTTTGAAGCAGAAGTCTTTTCATGAAAATGTTCAACTTTTTTGAAGCCGAAATCTTTTCATGAAAATGTTCCATTTTTTTCAAACCGAAATACTTCATGAAAATTTTCAACTTTTTTGAAGCCGAAATCTTTTCATGAAAATGTTCAACTTTTTTGAAGCCGAAATCTTTTCATGAAAATCTTAGACTTTTTTGAAGTCCAAATCTTTTCATGTAAATTTTCAACTTTTTTGAAACCGAAATCTTTTCATGTAAATGTTCAACTTTTTTGAAGCCGAAATCTTTTCATGAAAATGTTACATTTTTTTGAAGCCGGAATACTTCATGAAAATTTTCAACTTTTTTGAAGCCGAGATCTTTTCATGAAAATTTTCAACTTTTTGAAACCGAAATCTTTTCATGAAAATTTTCAACTTTTTTGAAGCCGAAATCTTTTCATGAAAATGGTCAACTTTTTTGAAGCCGAAATCTTTTCATGAAAATTTTCAACTTTTTGAAAAAGAAATCTTTTCATGAAAATGTTCAACTTTTTTGAAGCCGAAATCTTTTCATGAAAATTTTCAACTTTTTTGAAGCCGAAATCTTTTCATGAAAATGTTCAACTTTTTTGAAGCCGAAATCTTTTCATGAAAATGTTCAACTTTTTTGAAGCCGAAATCTTTTCATGAAAATGTTACATTTTTTTGAAGCCGAAATACTTCATGAAAATTTTCAACTTTTTTGAAGCCGAGATCTTTCCATGAAAATTTTCAACTTTTTGAAACCGAAATCTTTTAATGAAAATTTTCAACTTTTTTGAAGCAGAAATCTTTTCATGAAAATCTTAGACTTTTTTGAAGTCGAAATCTTTTCATGTAAATTTTCAACTTTTTTGAAGCCGAGATCTTTCCATGAAAATTTTCAACTTTTTGAAACCGAAATATTTTCATGAAAATTTTCAACTTTTTTGAAGCAGAAATATTTTCATGAAAATGTTCAACTTTTTTGAAGCCGAAATCTTTTCATGAAAATGTTCAACTTTTTTGAAGCCGAAATCTTTTCATGTAAATTTTCAACTTTTTTGAAACCGAAATCTTTTCATGAAAATTTTCAACTTTTTTGAAGCAGAAATCTTTTCATGAAAATCTTAGACTTTTTTGAAGTCGAAATCTTTTCATGTAAATTTTCAACTTTTTTGAAGCAGAAATCTTTTCATGAAAATGTTCAACTTTTTTGAAGTCGAAATCTTTTCATGAAAATGTTCAACTTTTTTGAAGCCAAAATCTTTTCATGAAAATGTTCAACTTTTTTGAAGCCGAAATCTTTTCATGAAAATGTTACATTTTTTTGAAGCCAAAATACTTCATGAAAATTTTCAACTTTTTTGAAGCCGCAATCTTTTCATGAAAATGTTCAACTTTTTTGAAGCCGAAATCTTTTCATGAAAATGTTCCATTTTTTTGAAGCCGCAATCTTTTCATGAAAATGTTCAACTTTTTTGAAGCCGAAATCTTTTCATGAAAATGTTACATTTTTTTGAAGCCGAAATACTTCATGAAAATTTTCAACTTTTTTGAAGCCGAGATCTTTCCATGAAAATTTTCAACTTTTTGAAACCGAAATCTTTTCATGAAAATTTTCAACTTTTTTGAAGCCGAAATCTTTTCATGAAAATGGTCAACTTTTTTGAAGTCGAAATCTTTTCATGTAAATTTTCAACTTTTTTGAAGCCGAAATCTTTTCATGAAAATGGTCAACTTTTTTGAAGCCGAAATCTTTTCATGAAAATTTTCAACTTTTTGAAGCCGAAATCTTTTCATGAAAATGTTCAACTTTTTTGAAGCCGAAATCTTTTCATGAAAATGTTCAACTTTTTTGAAGCCGAAATCTTTTCATGAAAATGTTACATTTTTTTGAAGCCAAAATACTTCATGAAAATGTTCAACTTTTTGAAACCAAAATCTTTTCATGAAAATTTTCAACTTTTTTGAAGCTGAAATCTTTTCATGAAAATGTTACATTTTTTTGAAGCCAAAATGCTTCATGAAAATTTTCAACTTTTTGAAACCAAAATCTTTTCATGAAAATTTTCAACTTTTTTGAAGCTGAAATCTTTTCATGAAAATGTTCAACTTTTTGAAGCCGAAATCTTTTCATGAAAATTTTCAACTTTTTTGAAGCAGAAATCTTTTCATGAAAATCTTAGACTTTTTTGAAGTCGAAATCTTTTCATGTAAATTTTCAACTTTTTTGAAGCAGAAATCTTTTCATGAAAATGTTCAACTTTTTTGAAGCCGAAATCTTTTCATGAAAATGTTCAACTTTTTTGAAGCCGAAATCTTTTCATGTAAATTTTCAACTTTTTTGAAACCGAAATCTTTTCATGTAAATTTTCAACTTTTTGAAGCCGAAATCTTTTCATGAAAATGGTCAACTTTTTTGAAGCCGAAATCTTTTCATGAAAATGTTCAACTTTTTGAAGCCGAAATCTTTTCATGAAAATTTTCAACTTTTTTGAAGCAGAAATCTTTTCATGAAAATCTTAGACTTTTTTGAAGTCGAAATCTTTTCATGTAAATTTTCAACTTTTTTGAAGCAGAAATCTTTTCATGAAAATGTTCAACTTTTTTGAAGTCGAAATCTTTTCATGAAAATGTTCAACTTTTTTGAAGCCGAAATCTTTTCATGAAAATGTTCAACTTTTTTGAAGCCGAAATCTTTTCATGAAAATGTTACATTTTTTTGAAGCCGAAATACTTCATGAAAATTTTCAACTTTTTTGAAGCCGAGATCTTTCCATGAAAATTTTCAACTTGTTGAAAACGAAATCTTTTCATGAAAATTTTCAACTTTTTTGAAGCCGAAATCTTTTCATGAAAATGGTCAACTTTTTTGAAGTCGAAATCTTTTCATGTAAATTTTCAACTTTTATGAAGCCGAAATCTTTTCATGAAAATGTTCAACTTTTTTGAAGCCGAAATCTTTTCATGAAAATTTTCAACTTTTTGAAGCAGAAATCTTTTCATGAAAATGTTCAACTTTTTTGAAGCCGAAATCTTTTCATGAAAATGTTCAACTTTTTTGAAGCCGAAATCTTTTCATGAAAATGTTACATTTTTTTGAAGCCGAAATACTTCATGAAAATTTTCAACTTTTTTGAAGCCGAGATCTTTCCATGAAAATTTTCGACTTTTTGAAACCGAAATATTTTCATGAAAATTTTCAACTTTTTTGAAGCAGAAATCTTTTCATGAAAATTTTCGACTTTTTTGAAGCAGAAATCTTTTCATGAAAATCTTAGACTTTTTTGAAGTCGAAATCTTTTCATGTAAATTTTCAACTTTTTTGAAGCAGAAATATTTTCATGAAAATGTTCAACTTTTTTGAAGCCGAAATCTTTTCATGAAAATTTTCAACTTTTTTGAAGCCGAAATCTTTTCATGAAAATGGTCAACTTTTTTGAAGCCGAAATCTTTTCATGAAAATGTTACATTTTTTTGAAGCCAAAATACTTCATGAAAATTTTCAACTTTTTTGAAGCCGAAATCTTTTCATGAAAATGTTCAACTTTTTTGAAGCCGAAATCTTTTCATGAAAATGTTACATTTTTTTGAAGCCGAAATACTTCATGAAAATTTTCAACTTTTTTGAAGCCGAGCTCTTTCCATGAAAATTTTCAACTTTTTGAAAACGAAATCTTTTCATGTAAATTTTCAACTTTTTTGAAGCCGAAATCTTTTCATGAAAATGGTCAACTTTTTTGAAGTCGAAATCTTTTCATGTAAATTTTCAACTTTTTGAAGCCAAAATCTTTTCATGAAAATGTTCAACTTTTTTGAAGCCGAAATCTTTTCATGAAAATGTTCAACTTTTTTGAAGCCGAAATCTTTTCATGAAAATGTTACATTTTTTTGAAGCCAAAATACTTCATGAAAATGTTCAACTTTTTTGAAGCCGAAATCTTTTCATGAAAATGTTCAACTTTTTTGAAGCCGAAATCTTTTCATGAAAATGTTACATTTTTTTGAAGCCGAAATACTTCATGAAAATTTTCAACTTTTTGAAACCAAAATCTTTTCATGAAAATTTTCAACTTTTTTGAAGCTGAAATCTTTTCATGAAAATGTTCAACTTTTTGAAGCCGAAATCTTTTCATGAAAATTTTCAACTTTTTTGAAGCAGAAATCTTTTCATGAAAATCTTAGACTTTTTTGAAGTCGAAATCTTTTCATGAAAATTTTCAACTTTTTGAAGCCGAAATCTTTTCATGAAAATGTTCAACTTTTTGAAGCCGAAATCTTTTCATGAAAATGTTCAACTTTTTTGAAGCCGAAATCTTTTCATGTAAATTTTCAACTTTTTTGAAGCAGAAATCTTTTCATGAAAATGTTCAACTTTTTTGAAGCAGAAATCTTTTCATGAAAATGTTCAACTTTTTTGAAGCCGAAATCTTTTCATGAAAATTTTCAACTTTTTGAAACCAAAATCTTTTCATGTAATTTTTCAACTTTTTTTGAAGCAGAAATCTTTTCATGAAAATGTTCAACTTTTTTGAAGCAGAAATCTTTTCATGAAAATTTTCAACTTTTTTGAAGCAGAAATCTTTTCATGAAAATCTTAGACTTTTTTGAAGTCGAAATCTTTTCATGTAAATTTTCAACTTTTTTGAAGCAGAAATCTTTTCATGAAAATGTTCAACTTTTTTGAAGCCGAAATCTTTTCATGAAAATGTTCCATTTTTTTGAAGCCGAAATACTTCATGAAAATTTTCAACTTTTTTGAAGCCGAAATCTTTTCATGAAAATTTTCAACTTTTTGAAGCCGAAATCTTTTCATGAAAATGTTCAACTTTTTTGAAGCCGAAATCTTTTCATGAAAATGTTCAACTTTTTTGAAGCCGAAATCTTTTCATGAAAATGTTCAACTTTTTTGAAGCCGAAATCTTTTCATGTAAATTTTCAACTTTTTTGAAACCGAAATCTTTTCATGAAAATTTTCAACTTTTTTGAAGCAGAAATCTTTTCATGAAAATCTTAGACTTTTTTGAAGTCGAAATCTTTTCATGTAAATTTTCAACTTTTTTGAAGCAGAAATCTTTTCATGAAAATGTTCAACTTTTTTGAAGTCGAAATCTTTTCATGAAAATGTTCAACTTTTTTGAAGCCGAAATCTTTTCATGAAAATGTTCAACTTTTTTGAAGCCGAAATCTTTTCATGAAAATGTTACATTTTTTTGAAGCCGAAATACTTCATGAAAATTTTCAACTTTTTTGAAGCCGAGATCTTTCCATGAAAATTTTCAACTTGTTGAAAACGAAATCTTTTCATGAAAATTTTCAACTTTTTTGAAGCCGAAATCTTTTCATGAAAATGGTCAACTTTTTTGAAGTCGAAATCTTTTCATGTAAATTTTCAACTTTTATGAAGCCGAAATCTTTTCATGAAAATGTTCAACTTTTTTGAAGCCGAAATCTTTTCATGAAAATTTTCAACTTTTTGAAGCCGAAATCTTTTCATGAAAATTTTCAACTTTTTTGAAGCCGAAATCTTTTCATGAAAATGGTCAACTTTTTTGAAGCCGAAATCTTTTCATGAAAATGTTACATTTTTTTGAAGCCAAAATACTTCATGAAAATGTTCAACTTTTTTGAAGCCGAAATCTTTTCATGAAAATGTTCAACTTTTTTGAAGCCGAAATCTTTTCATGAAAATGTTACATTTTTTTGAAGCCGAAATACTTCATGAAAATTTTCAACTTTTTGAAACCAAAATCTTTTCATGAAAATTTTCAACTTTTTTGAAGCTGAAATCTTTTCATGAAAATGTTCAACTTTTTGAAGCCGAAATCTTTTCATGAAAATTTTCAACTTTTTTGAAGCAGAAATCTTTTCATGAAAATCTTAGACTTTTTTGAAGTCGAAATCTTTTCATGAAAATTTTCAACTTTTTGAAGCCGAAATCTTTTCATGAAAATGTTCAACTTTTTGAAGCCGAAATCTTTTCATGAAAATGTTCAACTTTTTTGAAGCCGAAATCTTTTCATGTAAATTTTCAACTTTTTTGAAGCAGAAATCTTTTCATGAAAATGTTCAACTTTTTTGAAGCAGAAATCTTTTCATGAAAATGTTCAACTTTTTTGAAGCCGAAATCTTTTCATGAAAATTTTCAACTTTTTGAAACCAAAATCTTTTCATGTAATTTTTCAACTTTTTTTGAAGCAGAAATCTTTTCATGAAAATGTTCAACTTTTTTGAAGCAGAAATCTTTTCATGAAAATTTTCAACTTTTTTGAAGCAGAAATCTTTTCATGAAAATCTTAGACTTTTTTGAAGTCGAAATCTTTTCATGTAAATTTTCAACTTTTTTGAAGCAGAAATCTTTTCATGAAAATGTTCAACTTTTTTGAAGCCGAAATCTTTTCATGAAAATGTTCCATTTTTTTGAAGCCGAAATACTTCATGAAAATTTTCAACTTTTTTGAAGCCGAAATCTTTTCATGTAAATTTTCAACTTTTTGAAGCCGAAATCTTTTCATGTAAATTTTCAACTTTTTTGAAACCGAAATCTTTTCATGAAAATTTTCAACTTTTTTGAAGCAGAAATCTTTTCATGAAAATCTTAGACTTTTTTGAAGTCGAAATCTTTTCATGTAAATTTTCAACTTTTTTGAAGCAGAAATCTTTTCATGAAAATGTTCAACTTTTTTGAAGCCGAAATCTTTTCTTGAAAATTTTCAACTTTTTTGAAGCCGAAATCTTTTCATGAAAATGGTCAACTTTTTTGAAGCCGAAATCTTTTCATGAAAATTTTCAACTTTTTGAAGCCGAAATCTTTTCATGAAAATTTTCAACTTTTTTGAAGCAGAAATCTTTTCATGAAAATCTTAGACTTTTTTGAAGTCGAAATCTTTTCATGTAAATTTTCAACTTTTTTGAAGCAGAAATCTTTTCATGAAAATGTTCAACTTTTTTGAAGCCGAAATCTTTTCATGAAAATGTTCCATTTTTTTGAAGCCGAAGTACTTCATGAAAATTTTCAACTTTTTTGAAGTCGAAATCTTTTCATGTAAATTTTCAACTTTTTTGAAGCCGAAATCTTTTCATGAAAATGTTACATTTTTTTGAAGCCGGAATACTTCATGAAAATTTTCAACTTTTTTGAAGCCGAGATCTTTTCATGAAAATTTTCAACTTTTTGAAACCGAAATCTTTTCATGAAAATTTTCAACTTTTTTGAAGCCGAAATCTTTTCATGAAAATGTCAACTTTTTTGAAGCCGAAATCTTTTCATGAAAATTTTCAACTTTTTGAAGCAGAAATCTTTTCATGAAAATTTTCAACTTTTTTGAAGCAGAAATCTTTTCATGAAAATCTTAGATTTTTTTGAAGTCGAAATCTTTTCATGTAAATTTTCAACTTTTTTGAAGCAGAAATCTTTTCATGAAAATGTTCAACTTTTTTGAAGTCGAAATCTTTTCATGAAAATGTTCAACTTTTTTGAAGCCAAAATCTTTTCATGAAAATGTTCAACTTTTTTGAAGCCGAAATCTTTTCATGAAAATGTTACATTTTTTTGAAGCCAAAATACTTCATGAAAATTTTCAACTTTTTTGAAGCCGCAATCTTTTCATGAAAATGTTCAACTTTTTTGAAGCCGAAATCTTTTCATGAAAATGTTCCATTTTTTTGAAGCCGAAATACTTCATGAAAATTTTCAACTTTTTTGAAGCCGAGATCTTTCCATGAAAATTTTCAACTTGTTGAAAACGAAATCTTTTCATGAAAATGTTCAACTTTTTTGAAGCCGAAATCTTTTCATGAAAATGTTACATTTTTTTGAAGCCGAAATACTTCATGAAAATTTTCAACTTTTTTGAAGCCGAGACCTTTCCATGAAAATTTTCAACTTTTTGAAACCGAAATCTTTTCATGAAAATTTTCAACTTTTTTGAAGCCGAAATCTTTTCATGAAAATGGTCAACTTTTTTGAAGTCGAAATCTTTTCATGTAAATTTTCAAATTTTTTGAAGCCGAAATCTTTTCATGAAAATGGTCAACTTTTTTGAAGCCGAAATCTTTTCATGAAAATTTTCAACTTTTTGAAGCAGAAATCTTTTCATGAAAATGTTCAACTTTTTTGAAGCCGAAATCTTTTCATGAAAATGGTCAACTTTTTTGAAGCCGAAATCTTTTCATGAAAATGTTACATTTTTTTGAAGCCGAAATACTTCATGAAAATTTTCAACTTTTTTGAAGCCGAGATCTTTCCATGAAAATTTTCAACTTTTTGAAACCGAAATCTTTTCATGAAAATTTTCAACTTTTTTGAAGCAGAAATCTTTTCATGAAAATCTTAGACTTTTTTGAAGTCGAAATCTTTTCATGTAAATTTTCAACTTTTTTGAAGCAGAAATATTTTCATGAAAATGTTCAACTTTTTTGAAGCCGAAATCTTTTCATGAAAATTTTCAACTTTTTTGAAGCCGAAATCTTTTCATGAAAATGGTCAACTTTTTTGAAGCCGAAATCTTTTCATGAAAATGTTACATTTTTTTGAAGCCAAAATACTTCTTGAAAATTTTCAACTTTTTTGAAGCCGAAATCTTTTCATGAAAATGTTCAACTTTTTTGAAGCCGAAATCTTTTCATGAAAATGTTCAACTTTTTGAAGCCGAAATCTTTTCATGAAAATGTTCAACTTTTTTGAAGCCGAGATCTTTTCATGAAAATTTTCAACTTTTTGAAACCGAAATCTTTTCATGAAAATTTTCAACTTTTTTGAAGCAGAAATCTTTTCATGAAAATGTTCAACTTTTTTGAAGCCGAAATCTTTTCATGAAAATGGTCAACTTTTTTGAAGCCGAAATCTTTTCATGAAAATTTTCATCTTTTTTGAAGCAGAAATCTTTTCATGAAAATCTTAGACTTTTTTGAAGTCGAAATCTTTTCATGAAAATTTTCAACTTTTTGAAGCCGAAATCTTTTCATGAAAATTTTCAACTTTTTTGAAGCAGAAATCTTTTCATGGAAATCTTAGACTTTTTTGAAGTCGAAATCTTTTCATGTAAATTTTCAACTTTTTTGAAGCAGAAATCTTTTCATGAAAATGTTCAACTTTTTTGAAGCCGAAATCTTTTCATGAAAATGTTCCATTTTTTTGAAGCCGAAATACTTCATGAAAATTTTCAACTTTTTTGAAGTCGAAATCTTTTCATGTAAATTTTCAACTTTTTTGAAGCAGAAATCTTTTCATGAAAATGTTCAACTTTTTTGAAGCCGAAATCTTTTCATGAAAATGTTCCATTTTTTTGAAGCCGAAATACTTCATGAAAATTTTCAACTTTTTTGAAGTCGAAATCTTTTCATGTAAATTTTCAACTTTATTGAAGCAGAAGTCTTTTCATGAAAATGTTCAACTTTTTTGAAGCCGAAATCTTTTCATGAAAATGTTCCATTTTTTTAAAACCGAAATACTTCATGAAAATTTTCAACTTTTTTGAAGCCGAAATCTTTTCATGAAAATGTTCAACTTTTTTGAAGCCGAAATCTTTTCATGAAAATCTTAGACATTTTTGAAGTCGAAATCTTTTCATGTAAATTTTCAACTTTTTTGAAACCGAAATCTTTTCATGTAAATGTTCAACTTTTTTGAAGCCGAAATCTTTTCATGAAAATGTTACATTTTTTTGAAGCCGGAATACTTCATGAAAATTTTCAACTTTTTTGAAGCCGAGATCTTTTCATGAAAATTTTCAACTTTTTGAAACCGAAATCTTTTCATGAAAATTTTCAACTTTTTTGAAGCCGAAATCTTTTCATGAAAATGGTCAACTTTTTTGAAGCCGAAATCTTTTCATGAAAATTTTCAACTTTTTGAAGCCGAAATCTTTTCATGAAAATGTTCAACTTTTTTGAAGCAGAAATCTTTTCATGAAAATCTTAGACTTTTTTGAAGCAGAAATCTTTTCATGAAAATGTTCAACTTTTTTGAAGCCGAAATCTTTTCATGAAAATTTTCAAATTTTTTGAAGCAGAAATCTTTTCATGAAAATCTTAGACTTTTTTGAAGTCGAAATCTTTTCATGTAAATTTTCAACTTTTTTGAAGCAGAAATCTTTTCATGAAAATGTTCAACTTTTTTGAAGCCGAAATCTTTTCATGAAAATGTTCCATTTTTTTGAAGCCGAAATACTTCATGAAAATTTTCAACTTTTTTGAAGCCGAGATCTTTCCATGAAAATTTTCAACTTGTTGAAAACGAAATCTTTTCATGAAAATTTTCAACTTTTTGAAGCCGAAATCTTTTCATGAAAATGGTCAACTTTTTTGAAGTCGAAATCTTTTCATGTAAATTTTCAACTTTTTTGAAGCCGAAATCTTTTCATGAAAATGGTCAACTTTTTTGAAGCCGAAATCTTTTCATGAAAATTTTCAACTTTTTGAAGCAGAAATCTTTTCATGAAAATGTTTCACTTTTTTGAAGCCGAAATCTTTTCATGAAAATGTTCAACTTTTTTGAAGCCGAAATCTTTTCATGAAAATTTTCAACTTTTTGAAGCAGAAATCTTTTCATGAAAATGTTCAACTTTTTTGAAGCCGAAATCTTTTCATGAAAATTTTCAACTTTTTGAAGCAGAAATCTTTTCATGAAAATTTTCAACTTTTTTGAAGCAGAAATCTTTTCATGAAAATCTTAGACTTTTTTGAAGTCGAAATATTTTCATGTAAATTTTCAACTTTTTTGAAGCCGAGATCTTTCCATGAAAATTTTCAACTTTTTGAAACCGAAATATTTTCATGAAAATTTTCAACTTTTTTGAAGCAGAAATCTTTTCATGAAAATTTTCAACTTTTTTGAAGTCGAAATCTTTTCATGTAAATTTTCAACTTTTTTGAAGCAGAAATATTTTCATGAAAATGTTCAACTTTTTTGAAGCCGAAATCTTTTCATGAAAATTTTCAACTTTTTTGAAGCCGAAATCTTTTCATGAAAATGGTCAACTTTTTTGAAGCCGAAATCTTTTCATGAAAATGTTACATTTTTTTGAAGCCAAAATACTTCATGAAAATTTTCAACTTTTTTGAAGCCGAAATCTTTTCATGAAAATGTTCAACTTTTTTGAAGCCGAAATCTTTTCATGAAAATCTTAGACTTTTTTGAAGTCGAAATCTTTTCATGTAAATTTTCAACTTTTTTGAAGCCGAGATCTTTCCATGAAAATTTTCAACTTTTTGAAACCGAAATATTTTCATGAAAATTTTCAACTTTTTTGAAGCAGAAATCTTTTCATGAAAATTTTCAACTTTTTTGAAGCAGAAATCTTTTCATGAAAATCTTAGACTTTTTTGAAGTCGAAATCTTTTCATGTAAATTTTCAACTTTTTTGAAGCAGAAATATTTTCATGAAAATGTTCAACTTTTTTGAAGCCGAAATCTTTTCATGAAAATTTTCAACTTTTTTGAAGCCGAAATCTTTTCATGAAAATGGTCAACTTTTTTGAAGCCGAAATCTTTTCATGAAAATGTTACATTTTTTTGAAGCCAAAATACTTCATGAAAATTTTCAACTTTTTTGAAGCCGAGACCTTTCCATGAAAATTTTAAACTTTTTGAAACCGAAATCTTTTCATGAAAATTTTCAACTTTTTTGAAGCCGAAATCTTTTCATGAAAATGTTCAACTTTTTTGAAGCAGAAATCTTTTCATGAAAATCTTAGACTTTTTTGAAGTCGAAATCTTTTCATGTAAATTTTCAACTTTTTTGAAGCAGAAATCTTTTCATGAAAATGTTCAACTTTTTTGAAGCCGAAATCTTTTCATGAAAATTTTCAACTTTTTTGAAGCCGAAATCTTTTCATGAAAATGTTACATTTTTTTGAAGCCAAAATACTTCATGAAAATTTTCAACTTTTTTGAAGCAGAAATCTTTTCATGAAAATGTTCAACTTTTTTGAAGCCGAAATCTTTTCTTGAAAATTTTCAACTTTTTTGAAGCCGAAATCTTTTCATGAAAATGGTCAACTTTTTTGAAGCCGAAATCTTTTCATGAAAATTTTCAACTTTTTGAAGCCGAAATCTTTTCATGAAAATTTTCAACTTTTTTGAAGCAGAAATCTTTTCATGAAAATCTTAGACTTTTTTGAAGTCGAAATCTTTTCATGTAAATTTTCAACTTTTTTGAAGCAGAAATCTTTTCATGAAAATGTTCAACTTTTTTGAAGCCGAAATCTTTTCATGAAAATGTTCCATTTTTTTGAAGCCGAAGTACTTCATGAAAATTTTCAACTTTTTTGAAGTCGAAATCTTTTCATGTAAATTTTCAACTTTTTTGAAGCCGAAATCTTTTCATGAAAATGTTACATTTTTTTGAAGCCGGAATACTTCATGAAAATTTTCAACTTTTTTGAAGCCGAGATCTTTTCATGAAAATTTTCAACTTTTTGAAACCGAAATCTTTTCATGAAAATTTTCAACTTTTTTGAAGCCGAAATCTTTTCATGAAAATGTCAACTTTTTTGAAGCCGAAATCTTTTCATGAAAATTTTCAACTTTTTGAAGCAGAAATCTTTTCATGAAAATTTTCAACTTTTTTGAAGCAGAAATCTTTTCATGAAAATCTTAGATTTTTTTGAAGTCGAAATCTTTTCATGTAAATTTTCAACTTTTTTGAAGCAGAAATCTTTTCATGAAAATGTTCAACTTTTTTGAAGTCGAAATCTTTTCATGAAAATGTTCAACTTTTTTGAAGCCAAAATCTTTTCATGAAAATGTTCAACTTTTTTGAAGCCGAAATCTTTTCATGAAAATGTTACATTTTTTTGAAGCCAAAATACTTCATGAAAATTTTCAACTTTTTTGAAGCCGCAATCTTTTCATGAAAATGTTCAACTTTTTTGAAGCCGAAATCTTTTCATGAAAATGTTCCATTTTTTTGAAGCCGAAATACTTCATGAAAATTTTCAACTTTTTTGAAGCCGAGATCTTTCCATGAAAATTTTCAACTTGTTGAAAACGAAATCTTTTCATGAAAATGTTCAACTTTTTTGAAGCCGAAATCTTTTCATGAAAATGTTCCATTTTTTTGAAGCCGAAATACTTCATGAAAATTTTCAACTTTTTTGAAGCCGAGATCTTTCCATGAAAATTTTCAACTTGTTGAAAACGAAATCTTTTCATGAAAATGTTCAACTTTTTTGAAGCCGAAATCTTTTCATGAAAATGTTACATTTTTTTGAAGCCGAAATACTTCATGAAAATTTTCAACTTTTTTGAAGCCGAGACCTTTCCATGAAAATTTTCAACTTTTTGAAACCGAAATCTTTTCATGAAAATTTTCAACTTTTTTGAAGCCGAAATCTTTTCATGAAAATTTTCAACTTTTTGAAGCAGAAATCTTTTCATGAAAATGTTCAACTTTTTTGAAGCCGAAATCTTTTCATGAAAATGGTCAACTTTTTTGAAGCCGAAATCTTTTCATGAAAATGTTACATTTTTTTGAAGCCGAAATACTTCATGAAAATTTTCAACTTTTTTGAAGCCGAGATCTTTCCATGAAAATTTTCAACTTTTTGAAACCGAAATCTTTTCATGAAAATTTTCAACTTTTTTGAAGCAGAAATCTTTTCATGAAAATCTTAGACTTTTTTGAAGTCGAAATCTTTTCATGTAAATTTTCAACTTTTTTGAAGCCGAGATCTTTCCATGAAAATTTTCAACTTTTTGAAACCGAAATATTTTCATGAAAATTTTCAACTTTTTTGAAGCAGAAATCTTTTCATGAAAATTTTCAACTTTTTTGAAGCAGAAATCTTTTCATGAAAATCTTAGACTTTTTTGAAGTCGAAATCTTTTCATGTAAATTTTCAACTTTTTTGAAGCAGAAATATTTTCATGAAAATGTTCAACTTTTTTGAAGCCGAAATCTTTTCATGAAAATTTTCAACTTTTTTGAAGCCGAAATCTTTTCATGAAAATGGTCAACTTTTTTGAAGCCGAAATCTTTTCATGAAAATGTTACATTTTTTTGAAGCCAAAATACTTCTTGAAAATTTTCAACTTTTTTGAAGCCGAAATCTTTTCATGAAAATGTTCAACTTTTTGAAGCCGAAATCTTTTCATGAAAATGTTCAACTTTTTTGAAGCCGAGATCTTTTCATGAAAATTTTCAACTTTTTGAAACCGAAATCTTTTCATGAAAATTTTCAACTTTTTTGAAGCAGAAATCTTTTCATGAAAATGTTCAACTTTTTTGAAGCCGAAATCTTTTCATGAAAATGGTCAACTTTTTTGAAGCCGAAATCTTTTCATGAAAATTTTCATCTTTTTTGAAGCAGAAATCTTTTCATGAAAATCTTAGACTTTTTTGAAGTCGAAATCTTTTCATGAAAATTTTCAACTTTTTGAAGCCGAAATCTTTTCATGAAAATTTTCAACTTTTTTGAAGCAGAAATCTTTTCATGGAAATCTTAGACTTTTTTGAAGTCGAAATCTTTTCATGTAAATTTTCAACTTTTTTGAAGCAGAAATCTTTTCATGAAAATGTTCAACTTTTTTGAAGCCGAAATCTTTTCATGAAAATGTTCCATTTTTTTGAAGCCGAAATACTTCATGAAAATTTTCAACTTTTTTGAAGTCGAAATCTTTTCATGTAAATTTTCAACTTTTTTGAAGCAGAAATCTTTTCATGAAAATGTTCAACTTTTTTGAAGCCGAAATCTTTTCATGAAAATGTTCCATTTTTTTGAAGCCGAAATACTTCATGAAAATTTTCAACTTTTTTGAAGTCGAAATCTTTTCATGTAAATTTTCAACTTTATTGAAGCAGAAGTCTTTTCATGAAAATGTTCAACTTTTTTGAAGCCGAAATCTTTTCATGAAAATGTTCCATTTTTTTAAAACCGAAATACTTCATGAAAATTTTCAACTTTTTTGAAGCCGAAATCTTTTCATGAAAATGTTCAACTTTTTTGAAGCCGAAATCTTTTCATGAAAATCTTAGACATTTTTGAAGTCGAAATCTTTTCATGTAAATTTTCAACTTTTTTGAAACCGAAATCTTTTCATGTAAATGTTCAACTTTTTTGAAGCCGAAATCTTTTCATGAAAATGTTACATTTTTTTGAAGCCGGAATACTTCATGAAAATTTTCAACTTTTTTGAAGCCGAGATCTTTTCATGAAAATTTTCAACTTTTTGAAACCGAAATCTTTTCATGAAAATTTTCAACTTTTTTGAAGCCGAAATCTTTTCATGAAAATGGTCAACTTTTTTGAAGCCGAAATCTTTTCATGAAAATTTTCAACTTTTTGAAGCCGAAATCTTTTCATGAAAATGTTCAACTTTTTTGAAGCAGAAATCTTTTCATGAAAATCTTAGACTTTTTTGAAGCAGAAATCTTTTCATGAAAATGTTCAACTTTTTTGAAGCCGAAATCTTTTCATGAAAATTTTCAAATTTTTTGAAGCAGAAATCTTTTCATGAAAATCTTAGACTTTTTTGAAGTCGAAATCTTTTCATGTAAATTTTCAACTTTTTTGAAGCAGAAATCTTTTCATGAAAATGTTCAACTTTTTTGAAGCCGAAATCTTTTCATGAAAATGTTCCATTTTTTTGAAGCCGAAATACTTCATGAAAATTTTCAACTTTTTTGAAGCCGAGATCTTTCCATGAAAATTTTCAACTTGTTGAAAACGAAATCTTTTCATGAAAATTTTCAACTTTTTGAAGCCGAAATCTTTTCATGAAAATGGTCAACTTTTTTGAAGTCGAAATCTTTTCATGTAAATTTTCAACTTTTTTGAAGCCGAAATCTTTTCATGAAAATGGTCAACTTTTTTGAAGCCGAAATCTTTTCATGAAAATTTTCAACTTTTTGAAGCAGAAATCTTTTCATGAAAATGTTTCACTTTTTTGAAGCCGAAATCTTTTCATGAAAATGTTCAACTTTTTTGAAGCCGAAATCTTTTCATGAAAATTTTCAACTTTTTGAAGCAGAAATCTTTTCATGAAAATTTTCAACTTTTTTGAAGCAGAAATCTTTTCATGAAAATCTTAGACTTTTTTGAAGTCGAAATCTTTTCATGTAAATTTTCAACTTTTTTGAAGCCGAGATCTTTCCATGAAAATTTTCAACTTTTTGAAACCGAAATATTTTCATGAAAATTTTCAACTTTTTTGAAGCAGAAATCTTTTCATGAAAATTTTCAACTTTTTTGAAGTCGAAATCTTTTCATGAAAATTTTCAACTTTTTTGAAGTCGAAATCTTTTCATGTAAATTTTCAACTTTTTTGAAGCCGAAATCTTTTCATGAAAATTTTCAACTTTTTTGAAGCCGAAATCTTTTCATGAAAATGGTCAACTTTTTTGAAGCCGAAATCTTTTCATGAAAATGTTACATTTTTTTGAAGCCAAAATACTTCATGAAAATTTTCAACTTTTTTGAAGCCGAAATCTTTTCATGAAAATGTTCAACTTTTTTGAAGCCGAAATCTTTTCATGAAAATGTTCAACTTTTTTGAAGCCGAAATCTTTTCATGAAAATTTTCAACTTTTTTGAAGCCGAGATCTTTCCATGAAAATTTTCAACTTTTTGAAACCGAAATATTTTCATGAAAATTTTCAACTTTTTTGAAGCAGAAATCTTTTCATGAAAATTTTCAACTTTTTTGAAGCAGAAATCTTTTCATGAAAATTTTCAACTTTTTTGAAGCAGAAATATTTTCATGAAAATGTTCAACTTTTTTGAAGCCGAAATCTTTTCATGAAAATTTTCAACTTTTTTGAAGCCGAAATCTTTTCATGAAAATGGTCAACTTTTTTGAAGCCGAAATCTTTTCATGAAAATGTTACATTTTTTTGAAGCCAAAATACTTCATGAAAATTTTCAACTTTTTTGAAGCCGAGACCTTTCCATGAAAATTTTAAACTTTTTGAAACCGAAATCTTTTCATGAAAATTTTCAACTTTTTTGAAGCCGAAATCTTTTCATGAAAATGTTCAACTTTTTTGAAGCAGAAATCTTTTCATGAAAATCTTAGACTTTTTTGAAGTCGAAATCTTTTCATGTAAATTTTCAACTTTTTTGAAGCAGAAATCTTTTCATGAAAATGTTCAACTTTTTTGAAGCCGAAATCTTTTCATGAAAATTTTCAACTTTTTTGAAGCCGAAATCTTTTCATGAAAATGTTACATTTTTTTGAAGCCAAAATACTTCATGAAAATTTGCAACTTTTTTGAAGCCGAAATCTTTTCATGAAAATGTTCAACTTTTTTGAAGCCGAAATCTTTTCATGAAAATGTTACATTTTTTTGAAGCCGAAATACTTCATGAAAATTTTCAACTTTTTTGAAGCCGAGATCTTTCCATGAAAATTTTCAACTTGTTGAAAACGAAATCTTTTCATGAAAATTTTCAACTTTTTGAAGCCGAAATCTTTTCATGAAAATGGTCAACTTTTTTGAAGTCGAAATCTTTTCATGTAAATTTTCAACTTTTTTGAAGCCGAAATCTTTTCATGAAAATGGTCAACTTTTTTGAAGCCGAAATCTTTTCATGAAAATTTTCAACTTTTTGAAGCAGAAATCTTTTCATGAAAATGTTCAACTTTTTTGAAGCCGAAATCTTTTCATGAAAATGTTCAACTTTTTTGAAGCCGAAATCTTTTCATGAAAATGTTACATTTTTTTGAAGCCGAAATACTTCATGAAAATTTTCAACTTTTTTGAAGCCGAGATCTTTCCATGAAAATTTTCAACTTTTTGAAACCGAAATCTTTTCATGAAAATTTTCAACTTTTTTGAAGCAGAAATCTTTTCATGAAAATCTTAGACTTTTTTGAAGTCGAAATCTTTTCATGTAAATTTTCAACTTTTTTGAAGCCGAGATCTTTCCATGAAAATTTTCAACTTTTTGAAACCGAAATATTTTCATGAAAATTTTCAACTTTTTTGAAGCAGAAATATTTTCATGAAAATTTTCAACTTTTTTGAAGCAGAAATCTTTTCATGAAAATCTTAGACTTTTTTTGAAGTCGAAATCTTTTCATGTAAATTTTCAACTTTTTTGAAGCAGAAATATTTTCATGAAAATGTTCAACTTTTTTGAAGCCGAAATCTTTTCATGAAAATTTTCAACTTTTTTGAAGCCGAAATCTTTTCATGAAAATGGTCAACTTTTTTGAAGCCGAAATCTTTTCATGAAAATGTTACATTTTTTTGAAGCCAAAATCTTTTCATGAAAATGTTCAACTTTTTTGAAGCCGAAATCTTTTCATGAAAATGTTCAACTTTTTTGAAGCCGAAATCTTTTCATGAAAATGTTCAACTTTTTTGAAGCCGAAATCTTTTCATGAAAATGTTCAACTTTTTTGAAGCCGAAATCTTTTCATGTAAATTTTCAACTTTTTTGAAACCGAAATCTTTTCATGAAAATTTTCAACTTTTTTGAAGCAGAAATCTTTTCATGAAAATCTTAGACTTTTTTGAAGTCGAAATCTTTTCATGTAAATTTTCAACTTTTTTGAAGCAGAAATCTTTTCATGAAAATGTTCAACTTTTTTGAAGCCGAAATCTTTTCTTGAAAATTTTCAACTTTTTTGAAGCCGAAATCTTTTCATGAAAATGGTCAACTTTTTTGAAGCCGAAATCTTTTCATGAAAATTTTCAACTTTTTGAAGCCGAAATCTTTTCATGAAAATTTTCAACTTTTTTGAAGTCGAAATCTTTTCATGAAAATCTTAGACTTTTTTGAAGTCGAAATCTTTTCATGTAAATTTTCAACTTTTTTGAAGCAGAAATCTTTTCATGAAAATGTTCAACTTTTTTGAAGCCGAAATCTTTTCATGAAAATGTTACATTTTTTTGAAGCCGGAATACTTCATGAAAATTTTCAACTTTTTTGAAGCCGAGATCTTGTCATGAAAATTTTCAACTTTTTGAAACCGAAATCTTTTCATGAAAATTTTCAACTTTTTTGAAGCCGAAATCTTTTCATGAAAATGTTCAACTTTTTTGAAGCCGAAATCTTTTCATGAAAATGTTCCATTTTTTTGAAGCCGAAATACTTCATGAAAATTTTCAACTTTTTTGAAGCCGAGATCTTTCCATGAAAATTTTCAACTTGTTGAAAACGAAATCTTTTCATGAAAATGTTCAACTTTTTTGAAGCCGAAATCTTTTCATGAAAATGTTCAACTTTTTTGAAGCCGAAATCTTTTCATGAAAATGTTACATTTTTTTGAAGCCGAAATACTTCATGAAAATTTTCAACTTTTTTGAAGTCGAGATCTTTCCATGAAAAATTTCAACTTTTTGAAACCGAAATATTTTCATGAAAATTTTCAACTTTTTTGAAGCAGAAATCTTTTCATGAAAATTTTCAACTTTTTTGAAGCAGAAATCTTTTCATGAAAATCTTAGACTTTTTTGAAGTCGAAATCTTTTCATGTAAATTTTCAACTTTTTTGAAGCAGAAATATTTTCATGAAAATGTTCAACTTTTTTGAAGCCGAAATCTTTTCATGAAAATTTTCAACTTTTTTGAAGCCGAAATCTTTTCATGAAAATGGTCAACTTTTTTGAAGCCGAAATCTTTTCATGAAAATGTTACATTTTTTTGAAGCCAAAATACTTCATGAAAATGTTCAACTTTTTTGAAGCCGAAATCTTTTCATGAAAATATTACATTTTTTTGAAGCCGAAATACTTCATGAAAATTTTCAACTTTTTGAAACCAAAATCTTTTCATGAAAATTTTCAACTTTTTTGAAGCTGAAATCTTTTCATGAAAATGTTCAACTTTTTGAAGCCGAAATCTTTTCATGAAAATTTTCAACTTTTTTGAAGCAGAAATCTTTTCATGAAAATCTTAGACTTTTTTGAAGTCGAAATCTTTTCATGTAAATTTTCAACTTTTTTGAAGCCGAGATCTTTCCATGAAAATTTTCAACTTTTTGAAACCGAAATATTTTCATGAAAATTTTCAACTTTTTTGAAGCAGAAATCTTTTCATGAAAATCTTAGACTTTTTTGAAGTCGAAATCTTTTCATGTAAATTTTCAACTTTTTTGAAGCAGAAATATTTTCATGAAAATGTTCAACTTTTTTGAAGCCGAAATCTTTTCATGAAAATTTTCAACTTTTTTGAAGCCGAAATCTTTTCATGAAAATGGTCAACTTTTTTGAAGCCGAAATCTTTTCATGAAAATGTTACATTTTTTTGAAGCCAAAATACTTCATGAAAATTTTCAACTTTTTTGAAGCCGAAATCTTTTCATGAAAATGTTCAACTTTTTTGAAACCGAAATCTTTTCATGTAAATTTTCAACTTTTTTGAAGCAGAAATCTTTTCATGAAAATTTTCAACTTTTTGAAGCCGAAATCTTTTCATGAAAATGGTCAACTTTTTTGAAGCCGAAATCTTTTCATGAAAATGTTCAACTTTTTTGAAGCAGAAATCTTTTCATGTAAATTTTCAACTTTTTTGAAGCAGAAATCTTTTCATGAAAATTTTCAACTTTTTGAAGCCGAAATCTTTTCATGAAAATGGTCAACTTTTTTGAAGCCGAAATCTTTTCATGAAAATGTTCAACTTTTTGAAGCCGAAATCTTTTCATGAAAATTTTCAACTTTTTTGAAGCAGAAATCTTTTCATGAAAATCTTAGACTTTTTTGAAGTCGAAATCTGTTCATGTAAATTTTCAACTTTTTTGAAGCAGAAATCTTTTCATGAAAATGTTCAACTTTTTTGAAGTCGAAATCTTTTCATGAAAATGTTCAACTTTTTTGAAGCCGAAATCTTTTCATGAAAATGTTCAACTTTTTTGAAGCCGAAATCTTTTCATGAAAATGTTACATTTTTTTGAAGCCAAAATACTTCATGTAAATTTTCAACTTTTTTGAAGCAGAAATCTTTTCATGAAAATTTTCAACTTTTTGAAGCCGAAATCTTTTCATGAAAATGGTCAACTTTTTTGAAGCCGAAATCTTTTCATGAAAATGTTCAACTTTTTGAAGCCGAAATCTTTTCATGAAAATTTTCAACTTTTTTGAAGCAGAAATCTTTTCATGTAAATTTTCAACTTTTTTGAAGCAGAAATCTTTTCATGAACATTTTCAACTTTTTGAAGCCGAAATCTTTTCATGAAAATGGTCAACTTTTTTGAAGCCGAAATCTTTTCATGAAAATGTTCAACTTTTTGAAGCCGAAATCTTTTCATGAAAATTTTCAACTTTTTTGAAGCAGAAATCTTTTCATGAAAATCTTAGTCTTTTTTGAAGTCGAAATCTTTTCATGAAAATGTTCAACTTTTTTGAAGCCGAAATCTTTTCATGAAAATGTTACATTTTTTTGAAGCCAAAATACTTCATGAAAATTTTCAACTTTTTTGAAGCCGAAATCTTTTCATGAAAATGTTCAACTTTTTTGAAGCCGAAATCTTTTCATGAAAATGTTACATTTTTTTGAAGCCGAAATACTTCATGAAAATTTTCAACTTTTTTGAAGCCGAGATCTTTCCATGAAAATTTTCAACTTGTTGAAAACGAAATATTTTCATGAAAATTTTCAACTTTTTTGAAGCCGAAATCTTTTCATGTAAATTTTCAACTTTTTTGAAGCCGAAATCTTTTCATGAAAATGGTCAACTTTTTTGAAGCCGAAATCTTTTCATGAAAATTTTCAACTTTTTGAAGCAGAAATCTTTTCATGAAAATGTTCAACTTTTTTGAAGCCGAAATCTTTTCATGAAAATGTTCAACTTTTTTGAAGTCGAAATCTTTTCATGTAAATTTTCAACTTTTTTGAAGCAGAAATCTTTCCATGAAAATTTTCAACTTTTTGAAACCGAAATCTTTTCATGAAAATTTTCAACTTTTTTGAAGCAGAAATCTTTTCATGAAAATCTTAGACTTTTTTGAAGTCGAAATCTTTTCATGTAAATTTTCAACTTTTTTGAAGCCGAGATCTTTCCATGAAAATTTTCAACTTTTTGAAACCGAAATCTTTTCATGTAAATTTTCAACTTTTTTGAAGCCGAAATCTTTTCATGAAAATGGTCAACTTTTTTGAAGTCGAAATCTTTTCATGTAAATTTTCAACTTTTTGAAGCCGAAATCTTTTCATGAAAATGTTCAACTTTTTTGAAGCCGAAATCTTTTCATGAAAATGTTACATTTTTTTGAAGCCAAAATACTTCATGAAAATGTTCAACTTTTTTGAAGCCGAAATCTTTTCATGAAAATGTTCAACTTTTTTGAAGCCGAAATCTTTTCATGAAAATGTTACATTTTTTTGAAGCCGAAATACTTCATGAAAATGTTCAACTTTTTGAAACCAAAATCTTTTCATGAAAATTTTCAACTTTTTTGAAGCTGAAATCTTTTCATGAAAATGTTCAACTTTTTGAAGCCGAAATCTTTTCATGAAAATTTTCAACTTTTTTGAAGCAGAAATCTTTTCATGAAAATCTTAGACTTTTTTGAAGTCGAAATCTTTTCATGTAAATTTTCAACTTTTTTGAAGCCGAGATCTTTCCATGAAAATTTTCAACTTTTTGAAACCGAAATATTTTCATGAAAATTTTCAACTTTTTTAAAGCAGAAATCTTTTCATGAAAATTTTCAACTTTTTTGAAGCAGAAATCTTTTCATGAAAATCTTAGACTTTTTTGAAGTCGAAATCTTTTCATGTAAATTTTCAACTTTTTTGAAGCAGAAATATTTTCATGAAAATGTTCAACTTTTTTGAAGCCGAAATCTTTTCATGAAAATTTTCAACTTTTTTGAAGCCGAAATCTTTTCATGAAAATGGTCAACTTTTTTGAAGCCGAAATCTTTTCATGAAAATGTTACATTTTTTTGAAGCCAAAATACTTCATGAAAATTTTCAACTTTTTGAAGCCGAAATCTTTTCATGAAAATGTTCAACTTTTTTGAAGCCGAAATCTTTTCATGAAAATGTTACATTTTTTTGAAGCCGAAATACTTCATGAAAATTTTTAACTTTTTTGAAGCCGAGCTCTTTCCATGAAAATTTTCAACTTTTTGAAACCGAAATCTTTTCATGTAAATTTTCAACTTTTTTGAAGCCGAAATCTTTTCATGAAAATTTTCAACTTTTTGAAGCCGAAATCTTTTCATGAAAATGTTCAACTTTTTGAAGCCGAAATCTTTTCATGAAAATGTTCAACTTTTTTGAAGCCGAAATCTTTTCATGAAAATTTTCAACTTTTTTGAAGCCGAAATCTTTTCATGAAAATTTTCAACTTTTTTGAAGCCGAAATCGTTTCATGAAAATTTTCAACTTTTTGAAGCCGAAATCTTTTCATGAAAATGTTCAACTTTTTTGAAGCCGAGATCTTTTCATGAAAATTTTCAACTTTTTGAAACCGAGATCTTTTCATGAAAATTTTCAACTTTTTGGATCCGAAAACTTTTCATGAAAAATTTAAACTTTTTTGAAGCCGAAATCTTTTCATGAAAATGGTCAACTTTTTTGAAGCCGAAATCGTTTCATGAAAATTTTCAACTTTTTGAAGCCGAAATCTTTTCATGAAAATTTTCAACTTTTTTGAAGCAGAAATCTTTTCATGAAAATGTTCAACTTTTTTGAAGCTGAAATCTTTTCATGAAAATGTTCAACTTTTTTGAAGCCGAAATCTTTTCATGAAAATCTTCAACTTTTTTGAAGCCGAGATCTTTTCATATAAATTTTCAACTTTTTGAAACCGAATTCTATTCATGAAAATTTTCAACTTTTTTGAAGCCGAAATCTTTCCATGAAAATGGTCAACTTTTTTGAAGCCGAAATCTTTTCATGAAAATGTAACATTTTTTTGAATCCGAAATACTTCATGAAAATGTTTAACTTTTTTGAAGCCGAAATCTTTTCATGAAAATTTTCAACTTTTTGAAACCAAAATCTTTTCATGAAAATTTTCAACTTTTTTGAAGCAGAAATCTTTTCATGAAAATGTTCAACTTTTTTGAAGCCGAAATCTTTTCATGAAAATGTTCCATTTTTTTGAAGCCGAAATACTTCATGAAAATGGTCAAATTTTTTGAAGTCGAAATCTTTTCATGAAAATGTTACATTTTTTTGAAGCCGAAATACTTCATGAAAATTTTCAACTTTTTTGAAGCCGAAATCTTTTCATGAAAATGTTCAACTTTTTTGAAGCCGAAATCTTTTCATGAAAATGTTACATTTTTTTGAAGCCGAAATACTTCATGAAAATTTTCAACTTTTTTGAAGCCGAGATCTTTCCATGAAAATTTTCAACTTTTTGAAACCGAAATCTTTTCATGAAAATTTTTAACTTTTTTGAAGCCGAAATCTTTTCATGAAAATGGTCAACTTTTTTGAAGCCGAAATCTTTTCATGAAAATGTTACATTTTTTTGAAGCCGAAATACTTCATGAAAATTTTCAACTTTTTTGAAGCCGAGATCTTTCCATGAAAATTTTCAACTTTTTTGAAGCTGAGATCTTTCCATGAAAATTTTCAACTTTTTGAAACCGAAATCTTTTCATGAAAATTTTCATTTTTTTTGAAGCCGAAATCTTTTCATGAAAATGTTCCATTTTTTTGAAGCCGAAATACTTCATGAAAATTTTCAACTTTTTGAAACCAAAATCTTTTCATGAAAATTTTCAACTTTTTTGAAGCCGAAATCTTTTTATGAAAATGGTCAACTTTTTTGAAGCCAAAATCTTTTCATGAAAATGTTACATTTTTTTGAAGCCGAAATACTTCATGAAAATTTTCAACTTTTTTGAAGCCGAGATCTTTCCATGAAAATTTTCAACTTTTTTGAAGCTGAGATCTTTCCATGAAAATTTTCAACTTTTTGAAACCGAAATCTTTTCATGAAAATGTTCCATTTTTTTCAAACCGAAATACTTCATGAAAATTTTCAACTTTTTTGAAGCCGAAATCTTTTCATGAAAATGTTCAACTTTTTTGAAGCCGAAATCTTTTCATGAAAATCTTAGACTTTTTTGAAGTCGAAATCTTTTCATGTAAATTTTCAACTTTTTTGAAACCGAAATCTTTTCATGAAAATGGTCAACTTTTTTTAAGCCGAAATCGTTTCATGAAAATTTTCAACTTTTTGAAGCCGAAATCTTTTCATGAAAATTTTCAACTTTTTTGAAGCAGAAATCTTTTCATGAAAATTTTCAACTTTTTTGAAGCAGAAATCTTTTCATGAAAATTTTCAACTTTTTTGAAGCTGAAATCTTTTCATGAGAATGTTCAACTTTTTTGAAGCCGAAATCTTTTCATGAAAATGTTACATTTTTTTGAAGCCGAAATACTTCATGAAAATTTTCAACTTTTTTGAAGCCGAAATCTTTTCATGAAAATGTTCAACTTTTTTGAAGCCGAAATCTTTTCATGAAAATGTTACATTTTTTTGAAGCCGAAATACTTCATGAAAATTTTCAACTTTTTTGAAGCCGAGATCTTTCCATGAAAATTTTCAACTTTTTGAAACCGAAATCTTTTCATGAAAATTTTTAACTTTTTTGAAGCCGAAATCTTTTCATGAAAATGGTCAACTTTTTTGAAGCCGAAATCTTTTCATGAAAATGTTACATTTTTTTGAAGCCGAAATACTTCATGAAAATTTTCAACTTTTTTGAAGCCGAGATCTTTCCATGAAAATTTTCAACTTTTTTGAAGCTGAGATCTTTCCATGAAAATTTTCAACTTTTTGAAACCGAAATCTTTTCATGAAAATTTTCATTTTTTTTGAAGCCGAAATCTTTTCATGAAAATGTTCCATTTTTTTGAAGCCAAAATACTTCATGAAAATTTTCAACTCTTTTGAAGTCGAAATCTTTTCATGTAAATTTTCAACTTTTTTGAAGCAGAAATCTTTTCATGAAAATGTTCCATTTTTTTCAAACCGAAATACTTCATGAAAATTTTCAACTTTTTTGAAGCCGAAATCTTTTCATGAAAATGTTCAACTTTTTTGAAGCCGAAATCTTTTCATGAAAATCTTAGACTTTTTTGAAGTCGAAATCTTTTCATGTAAATTTTCAACTTTTTTGAAGCCGAAATCTTTTCATGAAAATGTTACATTTTTTTGAAGCCGAAATACTTCATGAAAATTTTCAACTTTTTTGAAGCCGAGATCTTTCCATGAAAATTTTCAACTTTTTTGAAGCTGAGATCTTTCCATGAAAATTTTCAACTTTTTGAAACCGAAATCTTTTCATGAAAATTTTTAACTTTTTTGAAGCCGAAATCTTTTCATGAAAATGGTCAACTTTTTTGAAGCCGAAATCTTTTCATGAAAATTTTCAACTTTTTGAAGCAGAAATCTTTTCATGAAAATGTTCAACTTTTTTGAAGTCAAAATCTTTTCATGTAAATTTTCAACTTTTTTGAAGCAGAAATCTTTTCATGAAAATGTTCAACTTTTTTGAAGCCGAAATCTTTTCATGAAAATGTTCAACTTTTTTGAAGCCGAAATCTTTTCATGAAAATGTTCATTTTTTTTGAAGCCGAAATCTTTTCATGAAAATGTTCCATTTTTTTTAAGCCAAAATACTTCATGAAAATTTTCAACTTTTTTGAAGTCGAAATCTTTTCATGTAAATTTTCAACTTTTTTGAAGCAGAAATCTTTTCATGAAAATGTTCCATTTTTTTCAAACCGAAATACTTCATGAAAATTTTCAACTTTTTTGAAGCCGAAATCTTTTCATGAAAATGTTCAACTTTTTTGAAGCCGAAATCTTTTCATGAAAATCTTAGACTTTTTTGAAGTCGAAATCTTTTCATGTAAATTTTCAACTTTTTTGAAGCAGAAATCTTTTCATGAAAATGTTCAACTTTTTTGAAGCCGAAATCTTTTCATGAAAATTTTCAACTTTTTTGAAGCCGAAATCTTTTCATGAAAATGTTACATTTTTTTGAAGCCAAAATACTTCATGAAAATTTGCAACTTTTTTGAAGCCGAAATCTTTTCATGAAAATGTTCAACTTTTTTGAAGCCGAAATCTTTTCATGAAAATGTTACATTTTTTTGAAGCCGAAATACTTCATGAAAATTTTCAACTTTTTTGAAGCCGAGATCTTTCCATGAAAATTTTCAACTTGTTGAAAACGAAATCTTTTCATGAAAATTTTCAACTTTTTGAAGCCGAAATCTTTTCATGAAAATGGTCAACTTTTTTGAAGTCGAAATCTTTTCATGTAAATTTTCAACTTTTTTGAAGCCGAGATCTTTCCATGAAAATTTTCAACTTTTTGAAACCGAAATATTTTCATGAAAATTTTCAACTTTTTTGAAGCAGAAATCTTTTCATGAAAATCTTAGACTTTTTTGAAGTCGAAATCTTTTCATGTAAATTTTCAACTTTTTTGAAGCAGAAATATTTTCATGAAAATGTTCAACTTTTTTGAAGCCGAAATCTTTTCATGAAAATTTTCAACTTTTTTGAAGCCGAAATCTTTTCATGAAAATGGTCAACTTTTTTGAAGCCGAAATCTTTTCATGAAAATGTTACATTTTTTTGAAGCCAAAATACTTCATGAAAATTTTCAACTTTTTTGAAGCCGAAATCTTTTCATGAAAATGTTCAACTTTTTTGAAACCGAAATCTTTTCATGTAAATTTTCAACTTTTTTGAAGCAGAAATCTTTTCATGAAAATTTTCAACTTTTTGAAGCCGAAATCTTTTCATGAAAATGGTCAACTTTTTTGAAGCCGAAATCTTTTCATGAAAATGTTCAACTTTTTTGAAGCAGAAATCTTTTCATGTAAATTTTCAACTTTTTTGAAGCAGAAATCTTTTCATGAAAATTTTCAACTTTTTGAAGCCGAAATCTTTTCATGAAAATGGTCAACTTTTTTGAAGCCGAAATCTTTTCATGAAAATGTTCAACTTTTTGAAGCCGAAATCTTTTCATGAAAATTTTCAACTTTTTTGAAGCAGAATGTCTTTTCATGAAAATCTTAGACTTTTTTGAAGTCGAAATCTGTTCATGTAAATTTTCAACTTTTTTGAAGCAGAAATCTTTTCATGAAAATGTTCAACTTTTTTGAAGTCGAAATCTTTTCATGAAAATGTTCAACTTTTTTGAAGCCGAAATCTTTTCATGAAAATGTTCAACTTTTTTGAAGCCGAAATCTTTTCATGAAAATGTTACATTTTTTTGAAGCCAAAATACTTCATGTAAATTTTCAACTTTTTTGAAGCAGAAATCTTTTCATGAAAATTTTCAACTTTTTGAAGCCGAAATCTTTTCATGAAAATGGTCAACTTTTTTGAAGCCGAAATCTTTTCATGAAAATGTTCAACTTTTTGAAGCCGAAATCTTTTCATGAAAATTTTCAACTTTTTTGAAGCAGAAATCTTTTCATGTAAATTTTCAACTTTTTTGAAGCAGAAATCTTTTCATGAACATTTTCAACTTTTTGAAGCCGAAATCTTTTCATGAAAATGGTCAACTTTTTTGAAGCCGAAATCTTTTCATGAAAATGTTCAACTTTTTGAAGCCGAAATCTTTTCATGAAAATTTTCAACTTTTTTGAAGCAGAAATCTTTTCATGAAAATCTTAGTCTTTTTTGAAGTCGAAATCTTTTCATGTAAATTTTCAACTTTTTTGAAGCAGAAATCTTTTCATGAAAATGTTCAACTTTTTTGAAGCCGAAATCTTTTCATGAAAATGTTCAACTTTTTTGAAGCCGAAATCTTTTCATGAAAATGTTACATTTTTTTGAAGCCAAAATACTTCATGAAAATTTTCAACTTTTTTGAAGCCGAAATCTTTTCATGAAAATGTTCAACTTTTTTGAAGCCGAAATCTTTTCATGAAAATGTTACATTTTTTTGAAGCCGAAATACTTCATGAAAATTTTCAACTTTTTTGAAGCCGAGATCTTTCCATGAAAATTTTCAACTTGTTGAAAACGAAATATTTTCATGAAAATTTTCAACTTTTTTGAAGCCGAAATCTTTTCATGTAAATTTTCAACTTTTTTGAAGCCGAAATCTTTTCATGAAAATGGTCAACTTTTTTGAAGCCGAAATCTTTTCATGAAAATTTTCAACTTTTTGAAGCAGAAATCTTTTCATGAAAATGTTCAACTTTTTTGAAGCCGAAATCTTTTCATGAAAATGTTCAACTTTTTTGAAGTCGAAATCTTTTCATGTAAATTTTCAACTTTTTTGAAGCAGAAATCTTTCCATGAAAATTTTCAACTTTTTGAAACCGAAATCTTTTCATGAAAATTTTCAACTTTTTTGAAGCAGAAATCTTTTCATGAAAATCTTAGACTTTTTTGAAGTCGAAATCTTTTCATGTAAATTTTCAACTTTTTTGAAGCCGAGATCTTTCCATGAAAATTTTCAACTTTTTGAAACCGAAATCTTTTCATGTAAATTTTCAACTTTTTTGAAGCCGAAATCTTTTCATGAAAATGGTCAACTTTTTTGAAGTCGAAATCTTTTCATGTAAATTTTCAACTTTTTGAAGCCGAAATCTTTTCATGAAAATGTTCAACTTTTTTGAAGCCGAAATCTTTTCATGAAAATGTTACATTTTTTTGAAGCCAAAATACTTCATGAAAATGTTCAACTTTTTTGAAGCCGAAATCTTTTCATGAAAATGTTCAACTTTTTTGAAGCCGAAATCTTTTCATGAAAATGTTACATTTTTTTGAAGCCGAAATACTTCATGAAAATGTTCAACTTTTTGAAACCAAAATCTTTTCATGAAAATTTTCAACTTTTTTGAAGCTGAAATCTTTTCATGAAAATGTTCAACTTTTTGAAGCCGAAATCTTTTCATGAAAATTTTCAACTTTTTTGAAGCAGAAATCTTTTCATGAAAATCTTAGACTTTTTTGAAGTCGAAATCTTTTCATGTAAATTTTCAACTTTTTTGAAGCCGAGATCTTTCCATGAAAATTTTCAACTTTTTGAAACCGAAATATTTTCATGAAAATTTTCAACTTTTTTAAAGCAGAAATCTTTTCATGAAAATTTTCAACTTTTTTGAAGCAGAAATCTTTTCATGAAAATCTTAGACTTTTTTGAAGTCGAAATCTTTTCATGTAAATTTTCAACTTTTTTGAAGCAGAAATATTTTCATGAAAATGTTCAACTTTTTTGAAGCCGAAATCTTTTCATGAAAATTTTCAACTTTTTTGAAGCCGAAATCTTTTCATGAAAATGGTCAACTTTTTTGAAGCCGAAATCTTTTCATGAAAATGTTACATTTTTTTGAAGCCAAAATACTTCATGAAAATTTTCAACTTTTTGAAGCCGAAATCTTTTCATGAAAATGTTCAACTTTTTTGAAGCCGAAATCTTTTCATGAAAATGTTACATTTTTTTGAAGCCGAAATACTTCATGAAAATTTTTAACTTTTTTGAAGCCGAGCTCTTTCCATGAAAATTTTCAACTTTTTGAAACCGAAATCTTTTCATGTAAATTTTCAACTTTTTTGAAGCCGAAATCTTTTCATGAAAATTTTCAACTTTTTGAAGCCGAAATCTTTTCATGAAAATGTTCAACTTTTTGAAGCCGAAATCTTTTCATGAAAATGTTCAACTTTTTTGAAGCCGAAATCTTTTCATGAAAATTTTCAACTTTTTTGAAGCCGAAATCTTTTCATGAAAATTTTCAACTTTTTTGAAGCCGAAATCGTTTCATGAAAATTTTCAACTTTTTGAAGCCGAAATCTTTTCATGAAAATGTTCAACTTTTTTGAAGCCGAGATCTTTTCATGAAAATTTTCAACTTTTTGAAACCGAGATCTTTTCATGAAAATTTTCAACTTTTTGGATCCGAAAACTTTTCATGAAAAATTTAAACTTTTTTGAAGCCGAAATCTTTTCATGAAAATGGTCAACTTTTTTGAAGCCGAAATCGTTTCATGAAAATTTTCAACTTTTTGAAGCCGAAATCTTTTCATGAAAATTTTCAACTTTTTTGAATCAGAAATCTTTTCATGAAAATGTTCAACTTTTTTGAAGCTGAAATCTTTTCATGAAAATGTTCAACTTTTTTGAAGCCGAAATCTTTTCATGAAAATCTTCAACTTTTTTGAAGCCGAGATCTTTTCATATAAATTTTCAACTTTTTGAAACCGAATTCTATTCATGAAAATTTTCAACTTTTTTGAAGCCGAAATCTTTCCATGAAAATGGTCAACTTTTTTGAAGCCGAAATCTTTTCATGAAAATGTAACATTTTTTTGAATCCGAAATACTTCATGAAAATGTTTAACTTTTTTGAAGCCGAAATCTTTTCATGAAAATTTTCAACTTTTTGAAACCAAAATCTTTTCATGAAAATTTTCAACTTTTTTGAAGCAGAAATCTTTTCATGAAAATGTTCAACTTTTTTGAAGCCGAAATCTTTTCATGAAAATGTTCCATTTTTTTGAAGCCGAAATACTTCATGAAAATGGTCAAATTTTTTGAAGTCGAAATCTTTTCATGAAAATGTTACATTTTTTTGAAGCCGAAATACTTCATGAAAATTTTCAACTTTTTTGAAGCCGAAATCTTTTCATGAAAATGTTCAACTTTTTTGAAGCCGAAATCTTTTCATGAAAATGTTACATTTTTTTGAAGCCGAAATACTTCATGAAAATTTTCAACTTTTTTGAAGCCGAGATCTTTCCATGAAAATTTTCAACTTTTTGAAACCGAAATCTTTTCATGAAAATTTTTAACTTTTTTGAAGCCGAAATCTTTTCATGAAAATGGTCAACTTTTTTGAAGCCGAAATCTTTTCATGAAAATGTTACATTTTTTTGAAGCCGAAATACTTCATGAAAATTTTCAACTTTTTTGAAGCCGAGATCTTTCCATGAAAATTTTCAACTTTTTTGAAGCTGAGATCTTTCCATGAAAATTTTCAACTTTTTGAAACCGAAATCTTTTCATGAAAATTTTCATTTTTTTTGAAGCCGAAATCTTTTCATGAAAATGTTCCATTTTTTTGAAGCCGAAATACTTCATGAAAATTTTCAACTTTTTGAAACCAAAATCTTTTCATGAAAATTTTCAACTTTTTTGAAGCCGAAATCTTTTTATGAAAATGGTCAACTTTTTTGAAGCCAAAATCTTTTCATGAAAATGTTACATTTTTTTGAAGCCGAAATACTTCATGAAAATTTTCAACTTTTTTGAAGCCGAGATCTTTCCATGAAAATTTTCAACTTTTTTGAAGCTGAGATCTTTCCATGAAAATTTTCAACTTTTTGAAACCGAAATCTTTTCATGAAAATGTTCCATTTTTTTCAAACCGAAATACTTCATGAAAATTTTCAACTTTTTTGAAGCCGAAATCTTTTCATGAAAATGTTCAACTTTTTTGAAGCCGAAATCTTTTCATGAAAATCTTAGACTTTTTTGAAGTCGAAATCTTTTCATGTAAATTTTCAACTTTTTTGAAACCGAAATCTTTTCATGAAAATGGTCAACTTTTTTTAAGCCGAAATCGTTTCATGAAAATTTTCAACTTTTTGAAGCCGAAATCTTTTCATGAAAATTTTCAACTTTTTTGAAGCAGAAATCTTTTCATGAAAATTTTCAACTTTTTTGAAGCAGAAATCTTTTCATGAAAATTTTCAACTTTTTTGAAGCTGAAATCTTTTCATGAGAATGTTCAACTTTTTTGAAGCCGAAATCTTTTCATGAAAATGTTACATTTTTTTGAAGCCGAAATACTTCATGAAAATTTTCAACTTTTTTGAAGCCGAAATCTTTTCATGAAAATGTTCAACTTTTTTGAAGCCGAAATCTTTTCATGAAAATGTTACATTTTTTTGAAGCCGAAATACTTCATGAAAATTTTCAACTTTTTTGAAGCCGAGATCTTTCCATGAAAATTTTCAACTTTTTGAAACCGAAATCTTTTCATGAAAATTTTTAACTTTTTTGAAGCCGAAATCTTTTCATGAAAATGGTCAACTTTTTTGAAGCCGAAATCTTTTCATGAAAATGTTACATTTTTTTGAAGCCGAAATACTTCATGAAAATTTTCAACTTTTTTGAAGCCGAGATCTTTCCATGAAAATTTTCAACTTTTTTGAAGCTGAGATCTTTCCATGAAAATTTTCAACTTTTTGAAACCGAAATCTTTTCATGAAAATTTTCATTTTTTTTGAAGCCGAAATCTTTTCATGAAAATGTTCCATTTTTTTGAAGCCAAAATACTTCATGAAAATTTTCAACTCTTTTGAAGTCGAAATCTTTTCATGTAAATTTTCAACTTTTTTGAAGCAGAAATCTTTTCATGAAAATGTTCCATTTTTTTCAAACCGAAATACTTCATGAAAATTTTCAACTTTTTTGAAGCCGAAATCTTTTCATGAAAATGTTCAACTTTTTTGAAGCCGAAATCTTTTCATGAAAATCTTAGACTTTTTTGAAGTCGAAATCTTTTCATGTAAATTTTCAACTTTTTTGAAGCCGAAATCTTTTCATGAAAATGTTACATTTTTTTGAAGCCGAAATACTTCATGAAAATTTTCAACTTTTTTGAAGCCGAGATCTTTCCATGAAAATTTTCAACTTTTTTGAAGCTGAGATCTTTCCATGAAAATTTTCAACTTTTTGAAACCGAAATCTTTTCATGAAAATTTTTAACTTTTTTGAAGCCGAAATCTTTTCATGAAAATGGTCAACTTTTTTGAAGCCGAAATCTTTTCATGAAAATTTTCAACTTTTTGAAGCAGAAATCTTTTCATGAAAATGTTCAACTTTTTTGAAGTCAAAATCTTTTCATGTAAATTTTCAACTTTTTTGAAGCAGAAATCTTTTCATGAAAATGTTCAACTTTTTTGAAGCCGAAATCTTTTCATGAAAATGTTCAACTTTTTTGAAGCCGAAATCTTTTCATGAAAATGTTCATTTTTTTTGAAGCCGAAATCTTTTCATGAAAATGTTCCATTTTTTTTAAGCCAAAATACTTCATGAAAATTTTCAACTTTTTTGAAGTCGAAATCTTTTCATGTAAATTTTCAACTTTTTTGAAGCAGAAATCTTTTCATGAAAATGTTCCATTTTTTTCAAACCGAAATACTTCATGAAAATTTTCAACTTTTTTGAAGCCGAAATCTTTTCATGAAAATGTTCAACTTTTTTGAAGCCGAAATCTTTTCATGAAAATCTTAGACTTTTTTGAAGTCGAAATCTTTTCATTTAAATTTTCAACTTTTTTGAAACCGAAATCTTTTCATGAAAATGGTCAACTTTTTTGAAGCCGAAATCTTTTCATGAAAATGTTCAACTTTTTTGAAGCCGAAATCTTTTCATGAAAATGTTCAACTTTTTTGAAGCTGAAATCTTTTCATGAGAATGTTCAACTTTTTTGAAGCCGAAATCTTTTCATGAAAATGTTCAACTTTTTTGAAGCCGAAATCTTTTCATGAAAATGGTCAACTTTTTTGAAGCCGAAATCTTTTCATGAAAATGTTACATTTTTTTGAAGCCGAAATACTTCATGAAAATGTTCAACTTTTTTGAAGCCGAAATCTTTTCATGAAAATGTTCAACTTTTTTGAAGCCGAAATCTTTTCATGAAAATGTTCAACTTTTTTGAAGCCGAAATACTTCATGAAAATTTTCAACTTTTTTGAAGCCGAGATCTTTCCATGAAAATTTTCAACTTTTTGAAACCGAAATCTTTTCATGAAAATTTTTAACTTTTTTGAAGCCGAAATCTTTTCATGAAAATGTTCAACTTTTTTGAAGCCGAAATCTTTTCATGAAAATGTTCATTTTTTTTGAAGCCGAAATCTTTTCATGAAAATGTTCCATTTTTTTTAAGCCAAAATACTTCATGAAAATTTTCAACTTTTTTGAAGTCGAAATCTTTTCATGTAAATTTTCAACTTTTTTGAAGCAGAAATCTTTTCATGAAAATGTTCCATTTTTTTTAAGCCAAAATACTTCATGAAAATTTTCAACTTTTTTGAAGTCGAAATCTTTTCATGAAAATTTTCAACTTTTTGAAGCCGAAATCTTTTCATGAAAATGTTCAACTTTTTGAAGCCGAAATCTTTTCATGAAAATGTTCAACTTTTTTGAAGCCGAAATCTTTTCATGAAAATTTTCAACTTTTTTGAAGCCGAAATCTTTTCATGAAAATTTTCAACTTTTTTGAAGCCGAAATCGTTTCATGAAAATTTTCAACTTTTTGAAGCCGAAATCTTTTCATGAAAATGTTCAACTTTTTTGAAGCCGAGATCTTTTCATGAAAATTTTCAACTTTTTGAAACCGAGATCTTTTCATGAAAATTTTCAACTTTTTGGATCCGAAAACTTTTCATGAAAAATTTAAACTTTTTTGAAGCCGAAATCTTTTCATGAAAATGGTCAACTTTTTTGAAGCCGAAATCGTTTCATGAAAATTTTCAACTTTTTGAAGCCGAAATCTTTTCATGAAAATTTTCAACTTTTTTGAAGCAGAAATCTTTTCATGAAAATGTTCAACTTTTTTGAAGCTGAAATCTTTTCATGAAAATGTTCAACTTTTTTGAAGCCGAAATCTTTTCATGAAAATCTTCAACTTTTTTGAAGCCGAGATCTTTTCATATAAATTTTCAACTTTTTGAAACCGAATTCTATTCATGAAAATTTTCAACTTTTTTGAAGCCGAAATCTTTTCATGAAAATTTTCAACTTTTTGAAACCAAAATCTTTTCATGAAAATTTTCAACTTTTTTGAAGCAGAAATCTTTTCATGAAAATGTTCAACTTTTTTGAAGCCGAAATCTTTTCATGAAAATGTTCCATTTTTTTGAAGCCGAAATACTTCATGAAAATGGTCAAATTTTTTGAAGTCGAAATCTTTTCATGAAAATGTTACATTTTTTTGAAGCCGAAATACTTCATGAAAATTTTCAACTTTTTTGAAGCCGAGATCTTTCCATGAAAATTTTCAACTTTTTGAAGCCGAAATATTTTCATGAAAATTTTCAACTTTTTTGAAGCAGAAATCTTTTCATGAAAATCTTAGACTTTTTTGAAGTCGAAATCTTTTCATGTAAATTTTCAACTTTTTTGAAGTCGAAATCTTTTCATGTAAATTTTCAACTTTTTTGAAGCAGAAATCTTTTCATGAAAATGTTCAACTTTTTTGAAGCCGAAATCTTTTCATGAAAATGTTCCATTTTTTTGAAGCCGAAATACTTCATGAAAATTTTCAACTTTTTGAAACCAAAATCTTTTCATGAAAATTTTCAACTTTTTTGAAGCCGAAATCTTTTTATGAAAATGGTCAACTTTTTTGAAGCCAAAATCTTTTCATGAAAATGTTACATTTTTTTGAAGCCGAAATACTTCATGAAAATCCTAGACTTTTTTGAAGTCGAAATCTTTTCATTTAAATTTTCAACTTTTTTGAAACCGAAATCTTTTCATGAAAATGGTCAACTTTTTTGAAGCCGAAATCTTTTCATGAAAATGTTCAACTTTTTTGAAGCCGAAATCTTTTCATGAAAATGTTCAACTTTTTTGAAGCTGAAATCTTTTCATGAGAATGTTCAACTTTTTTGAAGCCGAAATCTTTTCATGAAAATGTTCAACTTTTTTGAAGCCGAAATCTTTTCATGAAAATGGTCAACTTTTTTGAAGCCGAAATCTTTTCATGAAAATGTTACATTTTTTTGAAGCCGAAATACTTCATGAAAATGTTCAACTTTTTTGAAGCCGAAATCTTTTCATGAAAATGTTCAACTTTTTTGAAGCCGAAATCTTTTCATGAAAATGTTCAACTTTTTTGAAGCCGAAATACTTCATGAAAATTTTCAACTTTTTTGAAGCCGAGATCTTTCCATGAAAATTTTCAACTTTTTGAAACCGAAATCTTTTCATGAAAATTTTTAACTTTTTTGAAGCCGAAATCTTTTCATGAAAATGTTCAACTTTTTTGAAGCCGAAATCTTTTCATGAAAATGTTCATTTTTTTTGAAGCCGAAATCTTTTCATGAAAATGTTCCATTTTTTTTAAGCCAAAATACTTCATGAAAATTTTCAACTTTTTTGAAGTCGAAATCTTTTCATGTAAATTTTCAACTTTTTTGAAGCAGAAATCTTTTCATGAAAATGTTCCATTTTTTTCAAACCGAAATACTTCATGAAAATTTTCAACTTTTTTGAAGCCGAAATCTTTTCATGAAAATGTTCAACTTTTTTGAAGCCGAAATCTTTTCATGAAAATCTTAGACTTTTTTGAAGTCGAAATCTTTTCATGTAAATTTTCAACTTTTTTGAAGTCGAAATCTTTGCATGTAAATTTTCAACTTTTTTGAAGCAGAAATCTTTTCATGAAAATGTTCAACTTTTTTGAAGCCGAAATCTTTTCATGAAAATGTTCCATTTTTTTGAAGCCGAAATACTTCATGAAAATTTTCAACTTTTTGAAACCAAAATCTTTTCATGAAAATTTTCAACTTTTTTGAAGCCGAAATCTTTTTATGAAAATGGTCAACTTTTTTGAAGCCAAAATCTTTTCATGAAAATGTTACATTTTTTTGAAGCCGAAATACTTCATGAAAATTTTCAACTTTTTTGAAGCCGAGATCTTTCCATGAAAATTTTCAACTTTTTTGAAGCTGAGATCTTTCCATGAAAATTTTCAACTTTTTGAAACCGAAATCTTTTCATGAAAATGTTCCATTTTTTTCAAACCGAAATACTTCATGAAAATTTTCAACTTTTTTGAAGCCGAAATCTTTTCATGAAAATGTTCAACTTTTTTGAAGCCGAAATCTTTTCATGAAAATCTTAGACTTTTTTGAAGTCGAAATCTTTTCATGTAAATTTTCAACTTTTTTGAAACCGAAATCTTTTCATGAAAATGGTCAACTTTTTTTAAGCCGAAATCGTTTCATGAAAATTTTCAACTTTTTGAAGCCGAAATCTTTTCATGAAAATTTTCAACTTTTTTGAAGCAGAAATCTTTTCATGAAAATTTTCAACTTTTTTGAAGCAGAAATCTTTTCATGAAAATTTTCAACTTTTTTGAAGCTGAAATCTTTTCATGAGAATGTTCAACTTTTTTGAAGCCGAAATCTTTTCATGAAAATGTTACATTTTTTTGAAGCCGAAATACTTCATGAAAATTTTCAACTTTTTTGAAGCCGAAATCTTTTCATGAAAATGTTCAACTTTTTTGAAGCCGAAATCTTTTCATGAAAATGTTACATTTTTTTGAAGCCGAAATACTTCATGAAAATTTTCAACTTTTTTGAAGCCGAGATCTTTCCATGAAAATTTTCAACTTTTTGAAACCGAAATCTTTTCATGAAAATTTTTAACTTTTTTGAAGCCGAAATCTTTTCATGAAAATGGTCAACTTTTTTGAAGCCGAAATCTTTTCATGAAAATGTTACATTTTTTTGAAGCCGAAATACTTCATGAAAATTTTCAACTTTTTTGAAGCCGAGATCTTTCCATGAAAATTTTCAACTTTTTTGAAGCTGAGATCTTTCCATGAAAATTTTCAACTTTTTGAAACCGAAATCTTTTCATGAAAATTTTCATTTTTTTTGAAGCCGAAATCTTTTCATGAAAATGTTCCATTTTTTTGAAGCCAAAATACTTCATGAAAATTTTCAACTCTTTTGAAGTCGAAATCTTTTCATGTAAATTTTCAACTTTTTTGAAGCAGAAATCTTTTCATGAAAATGTTCCATTTTTTTCAAACCGAAATACTTCATGAAAATTTTCAACTTTTTTGAAGCCGAAATCTTTTCATGAAAATGTTCAACTTTTTTGAAGCCGAAATCTTTTCATGAAAATCTTAGACTTTTTTGAAGTCGAAATCTTTTCATGTAAATTTTCAACTTTTTTGAAGCCGAAATCTTTTCATGAAAATGTTACATTTTTTTGAAGCCGAAATACTTCATGAAAATTTTCAACTTTTTTGAAGCCGAGATCTTTCCATGAAAATTTTCAACTTTTTTGAAGCTGAGATCTTTCCATGAAAATTTTCAACTTTTTGAAACCGAAATCTTTTCATGAAAATTTTTAACTTTTTTGAAGCCGAAATCTTTTCATGAAAATGGTCAACTTTTTTGAAGCCGAAATCTTTTCATGAAAATTTTCAACTTTTTGAAGCAGAAATCTTTTCATGAAAATGTTCAACTTTTTTGAAGTCAAAATCTTTTCATGTAAATTTTCAACTTTTTTGAAGCAGAAATCTTTTCATGAAAATGTTCAACTTTTTTGAAGCCGAAATCTTTTCATGAAAATGTTCAACTTTTTTGAAGCCGAAATCTTTTCATGAAAATGTTCATTTTTTTTGAAGCCGAAATCTTTTCATGAAAATGTTCCATTTTTTTTAAGCCAAAATACTTCATGAAAATTTTCAACTTTTTTGAAGTCGAAATCTTTTCATGTAAATTTTCAAGTTTTTTGAAGCAGAAATCTTTTCATGAAAATGTTCCATTTTTTTCAAACCTAAATACTTCATGAAAATTTTCAACTTTTTTGAAGCCGAAATCTTTTCATGAAAATGTTCAACTTTTTTGAAGCCGAAATCTTTTCATGAAAATCTTAGACTTTTTTGAAGTCGAAATCTTTTCATTTAAATTTTCAACTTTTTTGAAACCGAAATCTTTTCATGAAAATGGTCAACTTTTTTGAAGCCGAAATCTTTTCATGAAAATGTTCAACTTTTTTGAAGCCGAAATCTTTTCATGAAAATGTTCAACTTTTTTGAAGCTGAAATCTTTTCATGAGAATGTTCAACTTTTTTGAAGCCGAAATCTTTTCATGAAAATGTTCAACTTTTTTGAAGCCGAAATCTTTTCATGAAAATGGTCAACTTTTTTGAAGCCGAAATCTTTTCATGAAAATGTTACATTTTTTTGAAGCCGAAATACTTCATGAAAATGTTCAACTTTTTTGAAGCCGAAATCTTTTCATGAAAATGTTCAACTTTTTTGAAGCCGAAATCTTTTCATGAAAATGTTCAACTTTTTTGAAGCCGAAATACTTCATGAAAATTTTCAACTTTTTTGAAGCCGAGATCTTTCCATGAAAATTTTCAACTTTTTGAAACCGAAATCTTTTCATGAAAATTTTTAACTTTTTTGAAGCCGAAATCTTTTCATGAAAATGTTCCATTTTTTTTAAGCCAAAATACTTCATGAAAATTTTCAACTTTTTTGAAGTCGAAATCTTTTCATGTAAATTTTCAACTTTTTTGAAGCAGAAATCTTTTCATGAAAATGTTCCATTTTTTTCAAACCGAAATACTTCATGAAAATTTTCAACTTTTTTGAAGCCGAAATCTTTTCATGAAAATGTTCAACTTTTTTGAAGCCGAAATCTTTTCATGAAAATCTTAGACTTTTTTGAAGTCGAAATCTTTTCATTTAAATTTTCAACTTTTTTGAAACCGAAATCTTTTCATGAAAATGGTCAACTTTTTTGAAGCCGAAATCTTTTCATGAAAATGTTCAACTTTTTTGAAGCCGAAATCTTTTCATGAAAATGTTCAACTTTTTTGAAGCTGAAATCTTTTCATGAGAATGTTCAACTTTTTTGAAGCCGAAATCTTTTCATGAAAATGTTCAACTTTTTTGAAGCCGAAATCTTTTCATGAAAATGGTCAACTTTTTTGAAGCCGAAATCTTTTCATGAAAATGTTACATTTTTTTGAAGCCGAAATACTTCATGAAAATGTTCAACTTTTTTGAAGCCGAAATCTTTTCATGAAAATGTTCAACTTTTTTGAAGCCGAAATCTTTTCATGAAAATGTTCAACTTTTTTGAAGCCGAAATCTTTTCATGAAAATCTTAGACTTTTTTGAAGCCGAAATCTTTTCATGAAAATTTTCAACTTTTTGAAGCCGAAATCTTTTCATGAAAATTTTCAACTTTTTTGAAGCAGAAATCTTTTCATAAAAATGTTCAACTTTTTTGAAGCAGAAATCTTTTCATGAAAATCTTAGACTTTTTTGAAGTCGAAATCTTTTCATGTAAACTTTCAACTTTTTTGAAGCAGAAATCTTTTCATGAAAATGTTCAACTTTTTTGAAGCCGAAATACTTCATGAAAATTTTCAACTTTTTTGAAGTCGAATTCTTTTTATGTAAATTTTCAACTTTTTTGAAGCAGAAATCTTTTCATAAAAATGTTCAACTTTTTTGAAGCCGAAATCTTTTCATGAAAATGTTACATTTTTTTGAAGCCGAAATACTTCATGAAAATTTTCAACTTTTTGAAACCGAAATCTTTTCATGAAAATTTTCAACTTTTTTGAAGCCGAAATCTTTTCATGAAAATGGTCAACTTTTTTGAAGCCGAAATCTTTTCATGAAAATTTTCAACTTTTTGAAGTCGAAATATTTTCATGAAAATTTTCAACTTTTTTGAAGCAGAAATCTTTTCATGAAAATCTTTGACTTTTTTGAAGTCTAAATATTTTCATGTAAATTTTCAACTTTTTTGAAGCAGAAATCTTTTCATGAAAATGTTCAACTTTTTTTAAGCCGAAATCGTTTCATGAAAATTTTCAACTTTTTTGAAGCAGAAATCTTTTCATGAAAATTTTCAACTTTTTTGAAGCAGAAATCTTTTCATGAAAATTTTCAACTTTTTTGAAGCTGAAATCTTTTCATGAGAATGTTCAACTTTTTTGAAGCCGAAATCTTTTCATGAAAATGTTCAACTTTTTTGAAGCCGAAATCTTTTCATGAAAATGGTCAACTTTTTTGAAGCCGAAATCTTTTCATGAAAATGTTACATTTTTTTGAAGCCGAAATACTTCATGAAAATTTTCAACTTTTTTGAAGCCGAAATCTTTTCATGAAAATGTTACATTTTTTTGAAGCCGAAATACTTCATGAAAATTTTCAACTTTTTTGAAGCCGAGATCTTTCCATGAAAATTTTCAACTTTTTGAAACCGAAATCTTTTCATGAAAATTTTTAACTTTTTTGAAGCCGAAATCTTTTCATGAAAACGGTCAACTTTTTTGAAGCCGAAATCTTTTCATGAAAATGTTACATTTTTTTGAAGCCGAAATACTTCATGAAAATTTTCAACTTTTTTGAAGCCGAGATCTTTCCATGAAAATTTTCAACTTTTTTGAAGCTGAGATCTTTCCATGAAAATTTTCAACTTTTTGAAACCGAAATCTTTTCATGAAAATTTTCAACTTTTTGAAGCAGAAATCTTTTCATGAAAATGTTCAACTTTTTTGAAGTCAAAATCTTTTCATGTAAATTTTCAACTTTTTTGAAGCAGAAATCTTTTCATGAAAATGTTCAACTTTTTTGAAGCCGAAATCTTTTCATGAAAATGTTCAACTTTTTTGAAGCCGAAATCTTTTCATGAAAATGTTCATTTTTTTTGAAGCCGAAATCTTTTCATGAAAATGTTCCATTTTTTTGAAGCCAAAATACTTCATGAAAATTTTCAACTTTTTTGAAGTCGAAATCTTTTCATGTAAATTTTCAACTTTTTTGAAGCAGAAATCTTTTCATGAAAATCTTAGACTTTTTTGAAGTCGAAATCTTTTCATGTAAACTTTCAACTTTTTTGAAGCAGAAATCTTTTCATGAAAATGTTCAACTTTTTTGAAGCCGAAATCTTTTCATGAAATTGTTCCATTTTTTTGAAGCCGAAATACTTCATGAAAATTTTCAACTTTTTTGAAGTCGAATTCTTTTTATGTAAATTTTCAACTTTTTTGAAGCAGAAATCTTTTCATAAAAATTTTCAACTTTTTGAAACCGAAATCTTTTCATGAAAATTTTCAACTTTTTTGAAGCCGAAATCTTTTCATGAAAATGGTCAACTTTTTTGAAGCCGAAATCTTTTCATGAAAATTTTCAACTTTTTGAAGTCGAAATATTTTCATGAAAATTTTCAACTTTTTTGAAGCAGAAATCTTTTCATGAAAATCTTAGACTTTTTTGAAGTCTAAATATTTTCATGTAAATTTTCAACTTTTTTGAAGTCAAAATCTTTTTATGTAAATTTTCAACTTTTTTGAAGCAGAAATCTTTTCATGAAAATGTTCAACTTTTTTGAAGCCGAAATCTTTTCATGAAAATGTTCCATTTTTTTGAAGCCGAAATACTTCATGAAAATTTTCAACTTTTTGAATCCAAAATCTTTTCATGAAAATGTTCAACTTTTTTGAAGCCGAAATCTTTTCATGAAAATGTTCAACTTTTTGAAGCCGCAATCGTTTCATGAAAATTTTCAACTTTTTGAAGCCGAAATCTTTTCATGAAAATTTTCAACTTTTTTGAAGCAGAAATCTTTTCATGAAAATGTTCAACTTTTTTGAAGCTGAAATCTTTTCATGAAAATGTTCAACTTTTTTGAAGCCGAAATACTTCATGAAAATTTTCAACTTTTTTGAAGCCGAGATCTTTCCATGAAAATTTTCAACTTTCTGAAACCGAAATCTTTTCATGAAAATTTTCAACTTTTTTGAAGCCGAAATCTTTTCATGAAAATGGTCAACTTTTTTGAAGCCGAAATCTTTTCATGAAAATTTTCAACTTTTTGAAGCCGAAATATTTTCATGAAAATTTTCAACTTTTTTGAAGTAGAAATCTTTTCATGAAAATCTTAGACTTTTTTGAAGTCGAAATCTTTTCATGTAAATTTTCAACTTTTTTGAAGCAGAAATCTTTTCATGAAAATGTTCAACTTTTTTGAAGCCGAAATCTTTTCATGAAAATGTTCCATTTTTTTCAAACCGAAATACTTCATGAAAATTTTCAACTTTTTTGAAGCCGAAATCTTTTCATGAAAATGTTCAACTTTTTTGAAGCCGAAATCTTTTCATGAAATTGTTCCATTTTTTTGAAGCCGAAATTCTTCATGAAAATTTTCAACTTTTTTGAAGTCGAAATCTTTTTATGTAAATTTTCAACTTTTTTGAAGCAGAAATCTTTTCATAAAAATGTTCAACTTTTTTGAAGCAGAAATCTTTTCATGAAAATGTTACATTTTTTTGAAGCCGAAATACTTCATGAAAATTTTCAACTTTTTGAAACCGAAATCTTTTCATGAAAATTTTCAACTTTTTTGAAGCCGAAATCTTTTCATGAAAATGGTCAACTTTTTTGAAGCCGAAATCTTTTCATGAAAATTTTCAACTTTTTGAAGTCGAAATATTTTCATGAAAATGTTCAACTTTTTTGAAGCCGAAATCTTTTCATGAAAATGTTACATTTTTTTGAAGCCGAAATACTTCATGAAAATTTTCAACTTTTTTGAAGCCGAGATCTTTCCATGAAAATTTTCAACTTTTTGAAACCGAAATCTTTTCATGAAAATTTTCAACTTTTTTGAAGCCGAAATCTTTTCATGAAAATGTTACATTTTTTTGAAGCCGAAATACTTCATGAAAATTTTCAACTTTTTTGAAGCCGAGATCTTTCCATGAAAATTTTCAACTTTTTTGAAGCTGAGATCTTTCCATGAAAATTTTCAACTTTTTTGAAGTAGAAATCTTTTCATGAAAATCTTAGACTTTTTTGAAGTCTAAATATTTTCATGTAAATTTTCAACTTTTTTGAAGTCAAAATCTTTTTATGTAAATTTTCAACTTTTTTGAAGCAGAAATCTTTTCATGAAAATGTTCAACTTTTTTGAAGCCGAAATCTTTTCATGAAAATGTTCCATTTTTTTGAAGCCGAAATACTTCATGAAAATTTTCAACTTTTTGAATCCAAAATCTTTTCATGAAAATGTTCAACTTTTTTGAAGCCGAAATCTTTTCATGTAAATTTTCAACTTTTTTGAAGCCGAAATCTTTTCATGAAAATGTTACATTTTTTTGAAGCCGAAATACTTCATGAAAATTTTCAACTTTTTTGAAGCCGAGATCTTTCCATGAAAATTTTCAACTTTTTTGAAGCTGAGATCTTTCCATGAAAATTTTCAACTTTCTGAAAACGAAATCTTTTCATGAAAATTTTTAACTTTTTTGAAGCCGAAATCTTTTCATGAAAATGGTCAACTTTTTTGAAGCCGAAATCTTTTCATGAAAATTTTCAACTTTTTGAAGCAGAAATCTTTTCATGAAAATGTTCAACTTTTTTGAAGTCAAAATCTTTTCATGTAAATTTTCAACTTTTTTGAAGCAGAAATCTTTTCATGAAAATGTTCAACTTTTTTGAAGCCGAAATCTTTTCATGAAAATGTTCAACTTTTTTGAAGCCGAAATCTTTTCATGAAAATGTTCAACTTTTTTGAAGCCGAAATCTTTTCATGAAAATGTTCCATTTTTTTTAAGCCAAAATACTTCATGAAAATTTTCAACTTTTTTGAAGCCGAAATCTTTTCATGAAAATGTTCAACTTTTTTGAAGCCGAAATCTTTTCATGAAATTTTTAGACTTTTTTGAAGTCGAAATCTTTTCATGTAAATTTTCAACTTTTTTGAAACCGAAATCTTTTCATGAAAATGGTCAACTTTTTTGAAGCCGAAATCTTTTCATGAAAATGTTCAACTTTTTTGAAGCCGAAATCTTTTCATGAAAATGTTCAACTTTTTTGAAGCTGAAATCTTTTCATGAGAATGTTCAACTTTTTTGAAGCCGAAATCTTTTCATGAAAATGTTTAACTTTTTTGAAGCCGAAATCTTTTCATGAAAATGGTCAACTTTTTTGAAGCCGAAATCTTTTCATGAAAATGTTACATTTTTTTGAAGCCGAAATACTTCATGAAAATGTTCAACTTTTTTGAAGCCGAAATCTTTTCATGAAAATGTTACATTTTTTTGAAGCCGAAATACTTCATGAAAATTTTCAACTTTTTTGAAGCCGAGATCTTTCCATGAAAATTTTCAACTTTTTGAAACCGAAATCTTTTCATGAAAATTTTTAACTTTTTTGAAGCCGAAATCTTTTCATGAAAATGGTCAACTTTTTTGAAGCCGAAATCTTTTCATGAAAATGTTACATTTTTTTGAAGCCGAAATACTTCATGAAAATTTTCAACTTTTTTGAAGCCGAGATCTTTCCATGAAAATGTTACATTTTTTTGAAGCCGAAATACTTCATGAAAATTTTCAACTTTTTGAAACCGAAATCTTTTCATGAAAATTTTTAACTTTTTTGAAGCCGAAATCTTTTCATGAAAATGGTCAACTTTTTTGAAGCCGAAATCTTTTCATGAAAATTTTCAACTTTTTGAAGCAGAAATCTTTTCATGAAAATGTTCAACTTTTTTGAAGTCAAAATCTTTTCATGTAAATTTTCAACTTTTTTGAAGCAGAAATCTTTTCATGAAAATGTTCAACTTTTTTGAAGCCGAAATCTTTTCATGAAAATGTTCCATTTTTTTCAAACCGAAATACTTCATGAAAATTTTCAACTTTTTTGAAGCCGAAATCTTTTCATGAAAATGTTCAACTTTTTTGAAGCCGAAATCTTTTCATGAAATTGTTCCATTTTTTTGAAGCCGAAATTCTTCATGAAAATTTTCAACTTTTTTGAAGTCGAAATCTTTTTATGTAAATTTTCAACTTTTTTGAAGCAGAAATCTTTTCATAAAAATGTTCAACTTTTTTGAAGCAGAAATCTTTTCATGAAAATGTTACATTTTTTTGAAGCCGAAATACTTCATGAAAATTTTCAACTTTTTGAAACCGAAATCTTTTCATGAAAATTTTCAACTTTTTTGAAGCCGAAATCTTTTCATGAAAATGGTCAACTTTTTTGAAACCGAAATCTTTTCATGAAAATTTTCAACTTTTTGAAGTCGAAATATTTTCATGAAAATGTTCAACTTTTTTGAAGCCGAAATCTTTTCATGAAAATGTTACATTTTTTTGAAGCCGAAATACTTCATGAAAATTTTCAACTTTTTTGAAGCCGAGATCTTTCCATGAAAATTTTCAACTTTTTGAAACCGAAATCTTTTCATGAAAATTTTCAACTTTTTTGAAGCCGAAATCTTTTCATGAAAATGTTACATTTTTTTGAAGCCGAAATACTTCATGAAAATTTTCAACTTTTTTGAAGCCGAGATCTTTCCATGAAAATTTTCAACTTTTTTGAAGCTGAGATCTTTCCATGAAAATTTTCAACTTTTTTGAAGTAGAAATCTTTTCATGAAAATCTTAGACTTTTTTGAAGTCTAAATATTTTCATGTAAATTTTCAACTTTTTTGAAGTCAAAATCTTTTTATGTAAATTTTCAACTTTTTTGAAGCAGAAATCTTTTCATGAAAATGTTCAACTTTTTTGAAGCCGAAATCTTTTCATGAAAATGTTCCATTTTTTTGAAGCCGAAATACTTCATGAAAATTTTCAACTTTTTGAATCCAAAATCTTTTCATGAAAATGTTCAACTTTTTTGAAGCCGAAATCTTTTCATGTAAATTTTCAACTTTTTTGAAGCCGAAATCTTTTCATGAAAATGTTACATTTTTTTGAAGCCGAAATACTTCATGAAAATTTTCAACTTTTTTGAAGCCGAGATCTTTCCATGAAAATTTTCAACTTTTTTGAAGCTGAGATCTTTCCATGAAAATTTTCAACTTTTTGAAAACGAAATCTTTTCATGAAAATTTTTAACTTTTTTGAAGCCGAAATCTTTTCATGAAAATGGTCAACTTTTTTGAAGCCGAAATCTTTTCATGAAAATTTTCAACTTTTTGAAGCAGAAATCTTTTCATGAAAATGTTCAACTTTTTTGAAGTCAAAATCTTTTCATGTAAATTTTCAACTTTTTTGAAGCAGAAATCTTTTCATGAAAATGTTCAACTTTTTTGAAGCCGAAATCTTTTCATGAAAATGTTCAACTTTTTTGAAGCCAAAATCTTTTCATGAAAATGTTCAACTTTTTTGAAGCCGAAATCTTTTCATGAAAATGTTCCATTTTTTTTAAGCCAAAATACTTCATGAAAATTTTCAACTTTTTTGAAGCCGAAATCTTTTCATGAAAATGTTCAACTTTTTTGAAGCCGAAATCTTTTCATGAAATTTTTAGACTTTTTTGAAGTCGAAATCTTTTCATGTAAATTTTCAACTTTTTTGAAACCGAAATCTTTTCATGAAAATGGTCAACTTTTTTGAAGCCGAAATCTTTTCATGAAAATGTTCAACTTTTTTGAAGCCGAAATCTTTTCATGAAAATGTTCAACTTTTTTGAAGCTGAAATCTTTTCATGAGAATGTTCAACTTTTTTGAAGCCGAAATCTTTTCATGAAAATGTTTAACTTTTTTGAAGCCGAAATCTTTTCATGAAAATGGTCAACTTTTTTGAAGCCGAAATCTTTTCATGAAAATGTTACATTTTTTTGAAGCCGAAATACTTCATGAAAATGTTCAACTTTTTTGAAGCCGAAATCTTTTCATGAAAATGTTCAACTTTTTTGAAGCCGAAATCTTTTCATGAAAATGTTACATTTTTTTGAAGCCGAAATACTTCATGAAAATTTTCAACTTTTTTGAAGCCGAGATCTTTCCATGAAAATTTTCAACTTTTTGAAACCGAAATCTTTTCATGAAAATTTTTAACTTTTTTGAAGCCGAAATCTTTTCATGAAAATGGTCAACTTTTTTGAAGCCGAAATCTTTTCATGAAAATGTTACATTTTTTTGAAGCCGAAATACTTCATGAAAATTTTCAACTTTTTTGAAGCCGAGATCTTTCCATGAAAATGTTACATTTTTTTGAAGCCGAAATACTTCATGAAAATTTTCAACTTTTTGAAACCGAAATCTTTTCATGAAAATTTTTAACTTTTTTGAAGCCGAAATCTTTTCATGAAAATGGTCAACTTTTTTGAAGCCGAAATCTTTTCATGAAAATTTTCAACTTTTTGAAGCAGAAATCTTTTCATGAAAATGTTCAACTTTTTTGAAGTCAAAATCTTTTCATGTAAATTTTCAACTTTTTTGAAGCAGAAATCTTTTCATGAAAATGTTCAACTTTTTTGAAGCCGAAATCTTTTCATGAAAATGTTCACCTTTTTTGAAGCCGAAATCTTTTCATGAAAATGTTCATTTTTTTTGAAGCCGAAATCTTTTCATGAAAATGTTCCATTTTTTTGAAGCCAAAATACTTCATGAAAATTTTCAACTTTTTTGAAGTCGAAATCTTTTCATGTAAATTTTCAACTTTTTTGAAGCCGAAATCTTTTCATGAAAATGTTCAACTTTTTGAAGCCGAAATCTTTTCATGAAAATTTTCAACTTTTTTGAAGCATAAATCTTTTCATAAAAATGTTCAACTTTTTTGAAGCAGAAATCTTTTCATGAAAATCTTAGACTTTTTTGAAGTCGAAATCTTTTCATGTAAACTTTCAACTTTTTTGAAGCAGAAATCTTTTCATGAAAATGTTCAACTTTTTTGAAGCCGAAATCTTTTCATGAAATTGTTCCATTTTTTTGAAGCCGAAATACTTCATGAAAATTTTCAACTTTTTTGAAGTCGAATTCTTTTTATGTAAATTTTCAACTTTTTTGAAGCAGAAATCTTTTCATAAAAATGTTCAACTTTTTTGAAGCCGAAATCTTTTCATGAAAATGTTACATTTTTTTGAAGCCGAAATACTTCATGAAAATTTTCAACTTTTTGAAACCGAAATCTTTTCATGAAAATGGTCAACTTTTTTGAAGCCGCAATCGTTTCATGAAAATTTTCAACTTTTTGAAGCCGAAATCTTTTCATGAAAATTTTCAACTTTTTTGAAGCAGAAATCTTTTCATGAAAATGTTCAACTTTTTTGAAGCTGAAATCTTTTCATGAAAATGTTCAACTTTTTTGAAGCCGAAATCTTTTCATGAAAATGTTCAACTTTTTTGAAGCCGAGATCTTTTCATGAAAATTTTCAACTTTTTGAAACCGAATTCTTTTCATGAAAATTTTCAACTTTTTTGAAGCCGAAATCTTTTCATGAAAATGGTCAACTTTTTTGAAGCCGAAATCTTTTCATGAAAATGTTACATTTTTTTGAATCCGAAATACTTCATGAAAATTTTCAACTTTTTTGAAGCCGAAATCTTTTCATGAAAATGTTTAACTTTTTTGAAGCCGAAATCTTTTCATGAAAATTTTCAACTTTTTGAAACCAAAATCTTTTCATGAAAATTTTCAACTTTTTTGAAGCAGAAATCTTTTCATGAAAATGTTCAACTTTTTTGAAGCCGAAATCTTTTCATGAAAATGTTACATTTTTTTGAAGCCGAAATACTTCATGAAAATTTTCAACTTTTTTGAAACCGAGATCTTTCCATGAAAATTTTCAACTTTTTGAAACCGAAATCTTTTCATGAAAATTTTCAACTTTTTTGAAGCCGAAATCTTTTCATGAAAATGGTCAACTTTTTTGAAGCCGAAATCTTTTCATGAAAATTTTCAACTTTTTGAAGCCGAAATATTTTCATGAAAATTTTCAACTTTTTTGAAGTAGAAATCTTTTCATGAAAATCTTAGACTTTTTTGAAGTCGAAATCTTTTCATGTAAATTTTCAACTTTTTTGAAGCAGAAATCTTTTCATGAAAATGTTCAACTTTTTTGAAGCCGAAATCTTTTCATGAAAATGTTCCATTTTTTTCAAACCGAAATACTTCATGAAAATTTTCAACTTTTTTGAAGCCGAAATCTTTTCATGAAAATGTTCAACTTTTTTGAAGCCGAAATCTTTTCATGAAATTGTTCCATTTTTTTGAAGCCGAAATTCTTCATGAAAATTTTCAACTTTTTTGAAGTCGAAATCTTTTTATGTAAATTTTCAACTTTTTTGAAGCAGAAATCTTTTCATAAAAATGTTCAACTTTTTTGAAGCAGAAATCTTTTCATGAAAATGTTACATTTTTTTGAAGCCGAAATACTTCATGAAAATTTTCAACTTTTTGAAACCGAAATCTTTTCATGAAAATTTTCAACTTTTTTGAAGCCGAAATCTTTTCATGAAAATGGTCAACTTTTTTGAAGCCGAAATCTTTTCATGAAAATTTTTCGACTTCAAAAAGTTGAAAATTTTCATGGAAAGATCTCGGTTTCAAAAAAGTTGAAAATTTTCATGAAGTATTTCGGCTTCAAAAAAATGTAACATTTTCATGAAAAGATTTCGGCTTCAAAAAAGTTGAACATTTTCATGAAAAGATGAAAAGATGAAAAGATTTCGGCTTCAAAAAAGTTAAACATTTTCATGAAAAGATTTCGGCTTCAAAAAAGTTGAAAATTTTCATGAAGTATTTCGGATTCAAAAAAGTTGAAAATTTTCATGAAAAGATTTCGGTTTCAAAAAGTTGAAAATTTTCATGGAAAGATCTCGGTTTCAAAAAAGTTGAAAATTTTCATGAAGTATTTCGGCTTCAAAAAAATGTAACATTTTCATGAAAAGATTTCGGCTTCAAAAAAGTTGAACATTTTCATGAAAAGATTTCTGCTTCAAAAAAGTTGAACATTTTCATGAAAAGATTTTGGTTTCAAAAAGTTGAAAATTTTCATGAAAAGATTTCGGCTTCAAAAAAGTTAAACATTTTCATGAAAAGATTTCGGCTTCAAAAAAGTTGAAAATTTTCATGAAGTATTTCGGATTCAAAAAAGTTGAAAATTTTCATGAAAAGATTTCGGTTTCAAAAAGTTGAAAATTTTCATGAAAATTTTCAACTTTTTGAAACCAAAATCTTTTCATGAAAATTTTCAACTTTTTTGAAGCAGAAATCTTTTCATGAAAATGTTCAACTTTTTTGAAGCCGAAATGTTTTCATGAAAATGTTACATTTTTTTGAAGCCGAAATACTTCATGAAAATGGTCAACTTTTTTGAAGCCGAAATCTTTTCATGAAAATGTTACATTTTTTTGAAGCCGAAATACTTCATGAAAATTTTCAACTTTTTTGAAGCCGAGATCTTTCCATGAAAATTTTCAACTTTTTTGAAGCCGAAATCTTTTCATGAAAATTTTCAACTTTTTGAAGCCGAAATATTTTCATGAAAATTTTTAACTTTTTTGAAGTAGAAATCTTTTCATGAAAATCTTAGACTTTTTTGAAGTCGAAATCTTTTCATGTAAATTTTCAACTTTTTTGAAGCAGAAATCTTTTCATGAAAATGTTCAACTTTTTTGAAGCCGAAATCTTTTCATGAAAATGTTCAACTTTTTTGAAGCCGAAATCTTTTCATGAAATTGTTCCATTTTTTTGAAGCCGAAATTCTTCATGAAAATTTTCAACTTTTTTGAAGTCGAAATCTTTTTATGTAAATTTTCAACTTTTTTGAATCCGAAATACTTCATGAAAATTTTCAACTTTTTTGAAGCCGAAATCTTTTCATGAAAATGTTCCATTTTTTTGAAGCCGAAATACTTCATGAAAATTTTCAACTTTTTGAATCCAAAATCTTTTCATGAAAATGTTCAACTTTTTTGAAGCCGAAATCTTTTCATGAAAATGTTCAACTTTTTTGAAGCCGAAATCTTTTCATGAAAATGGTCAACTTTTTTGAAGCCGAAATCGTTTCATGAAAATTTTCAACTTTTTGAAGCCGAAATCTTTTCATGAAAATTTTCAACTTTTTTGAAGCAGAAATCTTTTCATGAAAATGTTCAACTTTTTTGAAGCTGAAATCTTTTCATGAAAATGTTCAACTTTTTTGAAGCCGAAATCTTTTCATGAAAATGTTCAACTTTTTTGAAGCCGAGATCTTTTCATGAAAATTTTCAACTTTTTGAAACCGAATTCTTTTCATGAAAATTTTCAACTTTTTTGAAGCCGAAATCTTTTCATGAAAATGGTCAACTTTTTTGAAGCCGAAATCTTTTCATGAAAATGTTACATTTTTTTGAATCCGAAATACTTCATGAAAATTTTCAACTTTTTTGAAGCCGAAATCTTTTCATGAAAATGTTTAACTTTTTTGAAGCCGAAATCTTTTCATGAAAATTTTCAACTTTTTGAAACCAAAATCTTTTCATGAAAATTTTCAACTTTTTTGAAGCAGAAATCTTTTCATGAAAATTTTCAACTTTTTTGAAGCCGAAATCTTTTCATGAAAATGTTACATTTTTTTGAAGCCGAAATACTTCATGAAAATGGTCAACTTTTTTGAAGCCGAAATCTTTTCATGAAAATGTTACATTTTTTTGAAGCCGAAATACTTCATGAAAATTTTCAACTTTTTTGAAGCCGAGATCTTTCCATGAAAATTTTCAACTTTTTGAAACCGAAATCTTTTCATGAAAATTTTCAACTTTTTTGAAGCCGAAATCTTTTCATGAAAATGGTCAACTTTTTTGAAGCCGAAATCTTTTCATGAAAATTTTCATTTTTTTTGAAGCCGAAATCTTTTCATGAAAATGTTCCATTTTTTTGAAGCCAAAATACTTCATGAAAATTTTCAACTTTTTTGAAGTCGAAATCTTTTCATGTAAATTTTCAACTTTTTTGAAGCCGAAATCTTTTCATGAAAATGTTCAACTTTTTTGAAGCCGAAATCTTTTCATGAAAATGTTCCATTTTTTTGAAGCCGAAATCTTTTCATGAAATTTTTCAACTTTTTGAAGCCGAAATCTTTTCATGTAAATTTTCAACTTTTTTGAAGCAGAAATCTTTTCATGAAAATGTTCAACTTTTTTGAAGCCGAAATCTTTTCATGAAAATGTTCCATTTTTTTGAAGCCGAAATACTTCATGAAAATTTTCAACTTTTTTGAAGTCGAAATCTTTTTATGTAAATTTTCAACTTTTTTGAAGCAGAAATCTTTTCATAAAAATGTTCAACTTTTTTGAAGCCGAAATCTTTTCATGAAAATGTTACATTTTTTTGAAGCCGAAATACTTCATGAAAATTTTCAACTTTTTGAAACCGAAATCTTTTCATGAAAATTTTCAACTTTTTTGAAGCCGAAATCTTTTCATGAAAATGGTCAACTTTTTTGAAGCCGAAATCTTTTCATGAAAATGTTACATTTTTTTGAATCCGAAATACTTCATGAAAATTTTCAACTTTTTTGAAGCCGAAATCTTTTCATGAAAATGTTTAACTTTTTTGAAGCCGAAATCTTTTCATGAAAATTTTCAACTTTTTGAAACCAAAATCTTTTCATGAAAATTTTCAACTTTTTTGAAGCAGAAATCTTTTCATGAAAATGTTCAACTTTTTTGAAGCCGAAATCTTTTCATGAAAATGTTACATTTTTTTGAAGCCGAAATACTTCATGAAAATTTTCAACTTTTTTGAAACCGAGATCTTTCCATGAAAATTTTCAACTTTTTGAAACCGAAATCTTTTCATGAAAATTTTCAACTTTTTTGAAGCCGAAATCTTTTCATGAAAATGGTCAACTTTTTTGAAGCCGAAATCTTTTCATGAAATTGTTCCATTTTTTTGAAGCCGAAATTCTTCATGAAAATTTTCAACTTTTTTGAAGTCGAAATCTTTTTATGTAAATTTTCAACTTTTTTGAAGCAGAAATCTTTTCATAAAAATGTTCAACTTTTTTGAAGCAGAAATCTTTTCATGAAAATGTTACATTTTTTTGAAGCCGAAATACTTCATGAAAATTTTCAACTTTTTGAAACCGAAATCTTTTCATGAAAATTTTCAACTTTTTTGAAGCCGAAATCTTTTCATGAAAATGGTCAACTTTTTTGAAGCCGAAATCTTTTCATGAAAATTTTTCGACTTCAAAAAGTTGAAAATTTTCATGGAAAGATCTCGGTTTCAAAAAAGTTGAAAATTTTCATGAAGTATTTCGGCTTCAAAAAAATGTAACATTTTCATGAAAAGATTTCGGCTTCAAAAAAGTTGAACATTTTCATGAAAAGATGAAAAGATGAAAAGATTTCGGCTTCAAAAAAGTTAAACATTTTCATGAAAAGATTTTGGCTTCAAAAAAGTTGAAAATTTTCATGAAGTATTTCGGATTCAAAAAAGTTGAAAATTTTCATGAAAAGATTTCGGTTTCAAAAAGTTGAAAATTTTCATGGAAAGATCTCGGTTTCAAAAAAGTTGAAAATTTTCATGAAGTATTTCGGCTTCAAAAAAATGTAACATTTTCATGAAAAGATTTCGGCTTCAAAAAAGTTGAACATTTTCATGAAAAGATTTCTGCTTCAAAAAAGTTGAAAATTTTCATGAAAAGATTTTGGTTTCAAAAAGTTGAAAATTTTCATGAAAAGATTTCGGCTTCAAAAAAGTTAAACATTTTCATGAAAAGATTTCGGCTTCAAAAAAGTTGAAAATTTTCATGAAGTATTTCGGATTCAAAAAAGTTGAAAATTTTCATGAAAAGATTTCGGTTTCAAAAAGTTGAAAATTTTCATGAAAATTTTCAACTTTTTGAAACCAAAATCTTTTCATGAAAATTTTCAACTTTTTTGAAGCAGAAATCTTTTCATGAAAATGTTCAACTTTTTTGAAGCCGAAATGTTTTCATGAAAATGTTACATTTTTTTGAAGCCGAAATACTTCATGAAAATGGTCAACTTTTTTGAAGCCGAAATCTTTTCATGAAAATGTTACATTTTTTTGAAGCCGAAATACTTCATGAAAATTTTCAACTTTTTTGAAGCCGAGATCTTTCCATGAAAATTTTCAACTTTTTTGAAGCCGAAATCTTTTCATGAAAATTTTCAACTTTTTGAAGCCGAAATATTTTCATGAAAATTTTTAACTTTTTTGAAGTAGAAATCTTTTCATGAAAATCTTAGACTTTTTTGAAGTCGAAATCTTTTCATGTAAATTTTCAACTTTTTTGAAGCAGAAATCTTTTCATGAAAATGTTCAACTTTTTTGAAGCCGAAATCTTTTCATGAAAATGTTCAACTTTTTTGAAGCCGAAATCTTTTCATGAAATTGTTCCATTTTTTTGAATCCGAAATTCTTCATGAAAATTTTCAACTTTTTTGAAGTCGAAATCTTTTTATGTAAATTTTCAACTTTTTTGAATCCGAAATACTTCATGAAAATTTTCAACTTTTTTGAAGCCGAAATCTTTTCATGAAAATGTTCCATTTTTTTGAAGCCGAAATACTTCATGAAAATTTTCAACTTTTTGAATCCAAAATCTTTTCATGAAAATGTTCAACTTTTTTGAAGCCGAAATCTTTTCATGAAAATGTTCAACTTTTTTGAAGCCGAAATCTTTTCATGAAAATGGTCAACTTTTTTGAAGCCGAAATCGTTTCATGAAAATTTTCAACTTTTTGAAGCCGAAATCTTTTCATGAAAATTTTCAACTTTTTTGAAGCAGAAATCTTTTCATGAAAATGTTCAACTTTTTTGAAGCTGAAATCTTTTCATGAAAATGTTCAACTTTTTTGAAGCCGAAATCTTTTCATGAAAATGTTCAACTTTTTTGAAGCCGAGATCTTTTCATGAAAATTTTCAACTTTTTGAAACCGAATTCTTTTCATGAAAATTTTCAACTTTTTTGAAGCCGAAATCTTTTCATGAAAATGGTCAACTTTTTTGAAGCCGAAATCTTTTCATGAAAATGTTACATTTTTTTGAATCCGAAATACTTCATGAAAATTTTCAACTTTTTTGAAGCCGAAATCTTTTCATGAAAATGTTTAACTTTTTTGAAGCCGAAATCTTTTCATGAAAATTTTCAACTTTTTGAAACCAAAATCTTTTCATGAAAATTTTCAACTTTTTTGAAGCAGAAATCTTTTCATGAAAATTTTCAACTTTTTTGAAGCCGAAATCTTTTCATGAAAATGTTACATTTTTTTGAAGCCGAAATACTTCATGAAAATGGTCAACTTTTTTGAAGCCGAAATCTTTTCATGAAAATGTTACATTTTTTTGAAGCCGAAATACTTCATGAAAATTTTCAACTTTTTTGAAGCCGAGATCTTTCCATGAAAATTTTCAACTTTTTGAAACCGAAATCTTTTCATGAAAATTTTCAACTTTTTTGAAGCCGAAATCTTTTCATGAAAATGGTCAACTTTTTTGAAGCCGAAATCTTTTCATGAAAATTTTCATTTTTTTTGAAGCCGAAATCTTTTCATGAAAATGTTCCATTTTTTTGAAGCCAAAATACTTCATGAAAATTTTCAACTTTTTTGAAGTCGAAATCTTTTCATGTAAATTTTCAACTTTTTTGAAGCCGAAATCTTTTCATGAAAATGTTCAACTTTTTTGAAGCCGAAATCTTTTCATGAAAATGTTCCATTTTTTTCAAACCGAAATACTTCATGAAAATTTTCAACTTTTTTGAAGCCGAAATCTTTTCATGAAAATGTTCAACTTTTTTGAAGCCGAAATCTTTTCATGAAATTTTTCAACTTTTTGAAGCCGAAATCTTTTCATGTAAATTTTCAACTTTTTTGAAGCAGAAATCTTTTCATGAAAATGTTCAACTTTTTTGAAGCCGAAATCTTTTCATGAAAATGTTCCATTTTTTTGAAGCCGAAATACTTCATGAAAATTTTCAACTTTTTTGAAGTCGAAATCTTTTTATGTAAATTTTCAACTTTTTTGAAGCAGAAATCTTTTCATAAAAATGTTCAACTTTTTTGAAGCCGAAATCTTTTCATGAAAATGTTACATTTTTTTGAAGCCGAAATACTTCATGAAAATTTTCAACTTTTTGAAACCGAAATCTTTTCATGAAAATTTTCAACTTTTTTGAAGCCGAAATCTTTTCATGAAAATGGTCAACTTTTTTGAAGCCGAAATCTTTTCATGAAAATGTTCAACTTTTTTGAAGCCTTAATCTTTTCATGAAAATGTTCAACTTTTTTGAAGCCGAGATCTTTTCATGAAAATGTTCCATTTTTTTGAAGCCGAAATACTTCATGAAAATTTTCAACTTTTTGAAACCAAAATCTTTTCATGAAAATTTTCAACTTTTTTGAAGCCGAAATCTTTTCATGAAAATGTTCAACTTTTTTGAAGCCGAGATCTTTTCATGAAAATTTTCAACTTTTTGGAACTGAAATCTTTTCATGAAAATTTTCAACTTTTTTGAAGCCGAAATCTTTTCATGAAAATTTTCAACTTTTTTGAAGCCGAGATCTTTTCATGAAAATGTTCAACTTTTTTGAAGCCGAAATCTTTTCATGAAAATGTTCCATTTTTTTGAAGCCGAAATACTTCATGAAAATTTTCAACTTTTTGAAACCGAAATCTTTTCATGAAAATTTTCAACTTTTTTGAAGCCGAAATCTTTTCATGAAAATTTTCAACTTTTTGAAGTCGAAATATTTTCATGAAAATTTTCAACTTTTTTGAAGCAGAAATCTTTTCATGAAAATCTTAGACTTTTTTGAAGTCTAAATCTTTTCATGTAAATTTTCAACTTTTTTGAAGTCAAAATCTTTTTATGTAAATTTTCAACTTTTTTGAAGCAGAAATCTTTTCATGAAAATGTTCAACTTTTTTGAAGCCGAAATCTTTTCATGAAAATGTTCCATTTTTTTGAAGCCGAAATACTTCATGAAAATTTTCAACTTTTTGAATCCAAAATCTTTTCATGAAAATGTTCAACTTTTTTGAAGCCGAAATCTTTTCATGAAAATGTTCAACTTTTTTGAAGCCGAAATCTTTTCATGAAAATGGTCAACTTTTTTGAAGCCGAAATCGTTTCATGAAAATTTTCAACTTTTTGAAGCCGAAATCTTTTCATGAAAATTTTCAACTTTTTTGAAGCCGAAATCTTTTCATGAAAATGGTCAACTTTTTTGAAGCCGAAATCTTTTCATGAAAATTTTACATTTTTTTGAATCCGAAATACTTCATGAAAATTTTCAACTTTTTTGAAGCCGAAATCTTTTCATGAAAATGTTTAACTTTTTTGAAGCCGAAATCTTTTCATGAAAATTTTCAACTTTTTGAAACCAAAATCTTTTCATGAAAATTTTCAACTTTTTTGAAGCAGAAATCTTTTCATGAAAATGTTCAACTTTTTTGAAGCCGAAATCTTTTCATGAAAATGTTCCATTTTTTTGAAGCCGAAATACTTCATGAAAATTTTCAACTTTTTTGAAGTCGAAATCTTTTTATGTAAATTTTCAACTTTTTTGAAGCAGAAATCTTTTCATGAAAATGGTCAACTTTTTTGAAGCCGAAATCTTTTCATGAAAATTTTCAACTTTTTGAAGTCGAAATCTTTTCATGAAAAATTTCAACTTTTTTGAAGCAGAAATCTTTCCATGAAAATCTTAGACTTTTTTGAAGTCGAAATCTTTTCATGTAAATTTTCAACTTTTTTGAAGTCAAAATCTTTTTATGTAAATTTTCAACTTTTTTGAAGCAGAAATCTTTTCATGAAAATGTTCAACTTTTTTGAAGCCGAAATCTTTTCATGAAAATGTTCCATTTTTTTGAAGCCGAAATACTTCATGAAAATTTTCAACTTTTTGAATCCAAAATCTTTTCATGAAAATGTTCAACTTTTTTGAAGCCGAGATCTTGTCATGAAAATGTTCAACTTTTTTGAAGCCGAGATCTTTTCATGAAAATTTTCAACTTTTTGAATCCGAAATCTTTTCATGAAAATTTTAAACTTTTTTGAAGCCGAAATCTTTTCATGAAAATGGTCAACTTTTTTGAAGCCGAAATCTTTTCATGAAAATGTTACATTTTTTTGAATCCGAAATACTTCATGAAAATTTTCAACTTTTTTGAAGCCGAAATCTTTTCATGAAAATGTTTAACTTTTTTGAAGCCGAAATCTTTTCATGAAAATTTTCAACTTTTTGAAACCAAAATCTTTTCATGAAAATTTTCAACTTTTTTGAAGCAGAAATCTTTTCATGAAAATGTTCAACTTTTTTGAAGCCGAAATCTTTTCATGAAAATGTTACATTTTTTTGAAGCCGAAATACTTCATGAAAATGGTCAACTTTTTTGAAGCCGAAATCTTTTCATGAAAATCTTAGACTTTTTTGAAGTCGAAATCTTTTCATGTAAATTTTCAACTTTTTTGAAGCAGAAATCTTTTTATGTAAATTTTCAACTTTTTTGAAGCAGAAATCTTTTCATGAAAATGTTCAACTTTTTTGAAGCCGAAATCTTTTCATGAAAATGTTCCATTTTTTTGAAGCCGAAATACTTCATGAAAATTTTAAAATTTTTGAATCCAAAATCTTTTCATGAAAATGTTCAACTTTTTTGAAGCTGAAATCTTTTCATGAAAATGTTCAACTTTTTTGAAGCCGAAATCTTTTCATGAAAATGTTCAACTTTTTTGAAGCCGAGATCTTTTCATGAAAATTTTCAACTTTTTGAAACCGAATTCTTTTCATGAAAATTTTCAACTTTTTTGAAGCCGAAATCTTTTCATGAAAATGTTCAACTTTTTTGAAGCCGAAATCTTTTCATGAAAATGTTACATTTTTTTGAATCCGAAATACTTCATGAAAATTTTCAACTTTTTTGAAGCCGAAATCTTTTCATGAAAATGTTTAACTTTTTTGAAGCCGAAATCTTTTCATGAAAATTTTCAACTTTTTGAAAACAAAATCTTTTCATGAAAATTTTCAACTTTTTTGAAGCAGAAATCTTTTCATGAAAATTTTCAACTTTTTTGAAGCCGAAATCTTTTCATGAAAATGTTACATTTTTTTGAAGCCGAAATACTTCATGAAAATGGTCAACTTTTTTGAAGCCGAAATCTTTTCATGAAAATGTTACATTTTTTTGAAGCCGAAATCTTTTCATGAAAATTTTCAACTTTTTTGAAGCAGAAATCTTTTCATGAAAATCTTAGACTTTTTTGAAGTCGAAATCTTTTCATGTAAATTTTCAACTTTTTTGAAGCAGAAATCTTTTCATGAAAATGTTCAACTTTTTTGAAGCCGAAATCTTTTCATGAAAATGTTCAACTTTTTTGAAGCCGAAATCTTTTCATGAAAATGTTCCATTTTTTTCAAACCGAAATACTTCATGAAAATTTTCAACTTTTTTGAAGCCGAAATCTTTTCATGAAAATGTTCAACTTTTTTGAAGCCGAAATCTTTTCATGAAAATTTTCAACTTTTTGAAGCCGAAATCTTTTCATGAAAATTTTCAACTTTTTTGAAGCAGAAATCTTTTCATGAAAATGTTCCATTTTTTTGAAGCCGAAATACTTCATGAAAATTTTCAACTTTTTTGAAGTAGAAATCTTTTCATGTAAATTTTCAACTTTTTTGAAGCTGAAATCTTTTCATAAAAATTTTCAACTTTTTTGAAGCAGAAATCTTTTCATGAAAATCTTAGACTTTTTTGAAGTCGAAATCTTTTCATGTAAATTTTCAACTTTTTTGAAGCAGAAATCTTTTCATGAAAATGTTCAACTTTTTTGAAGCCGAAATCTTTTCATGAAAATCTTAGACTTTTTTGAAGTCTAAATCTTTTCATGTAAATTTTCAACTTTTTTGAAGTAAAAATCTTTTTATGTAAATTTTCAACTTTTTTGAAGCAGAAATCTTTTCATGAAAATGTTCAACTTTTTTGAAGCCGAAATCTTTTCATGAAAATGTTCCATTTTTTGAAGCCGAAATACTTCATGAAAATTTTCAACTTTTTGAATCCAAAATCTTTTCATGAAAATGTTCAACTTTTTTGAAGCCGAGATCTTTTCATGAAAATGTTCAACTTTTTTGAAGCCGAGATCTTTTCATGAAAATTTTCAACTTTTTGAATCCGAAATCTTTTCATGAAAATTTTAAACTTTTTTGAAGCCGAAATCGTTTCATGAAAATTTTCAACTTTTTGAAGCCGAAATCTTTTCATGAAAATTTTCAACTTTTTTGAAGCAGAAATCTTTTCATGAAAATGTTCAACTTTATTGAAGCTGAAATCTTTTCATGAAAATGTTCAACTTTTTTGAAGCCGTAATCTTTTCATGAAAATGTTCAACTTTTTTGAAGCCGAGATCTTTTCATGAAAATGTTCAACTTTTTTGAAGTCAAAATCTTTTCATGTAAATTTTCAACTTTTTTGAAGCAGAAATCTTTTCATGAAAATGTTCAACTTTTTTGAAGCCGAAATCTTTTCATGAAAATGTTCAACTTTTTTGAAGCCGAAATCTTTTCATGAAAATGTTCCATTTTTTTGAAGCCGAAATACTTCATGAAAATTTTCAACTTTTTTGAAGCCGAAATCTTTTCATGAAAATGTTCAACTTTTTTGAAGCCGAGATCTTTTCATGAAAATTTTCAACTTATTGGAACTGAAATCTTTTCATGAAAATTTTCAACTTTTTTGAAGCCGAAATCTTTTCATGAAAATTTTCAACTTTTTTGAAGCCGAGATCTTTTCATGAAAATTTTCAACTTTTTTGAAGCCGAAATTTTTTCATGAAAATGTTCAACTTTTTTGAAGCAGAAATCTTTTCATGAAAATGTTCAACTTTTTTGAAGCCGAAATCTTTTCATGAAAATGTTCCATTTTTTTGAAGCCGAAATACTTCATGAAAATTTTCAACTTTTTGAAACCGAAATCTTTTCATGAAAATTTTCAACTTTTTTGAAGCCGAAATCTTTTCATGAAAATTTTCAACTTTTTGAAGTCGAAATATTTTCATGAAAATTTTCAACTTTTTTGAAGCAGAAATCTTTTCATGAAAATCTTAGACTTTTTTGAAGTCTAAATCTTTTCATGTAAATTTTCAACTTTTTTGAAGTCAAAATCTTTTTATGTAAATTTTCAACTTTTTTGAAGCAGAAATCTTTTCATGAAAATGTTCAACTTTTTTGAAGCCGAAATCTTTTCATGAAAATGTTCCATTTTTCTGAAGCCGAAATACTTCATGAAAATTTTCAACTTTTTTGAAGTAGAAATCTTTTCATGTAAATTTTCAACTTTTTTGAAGCTGAAATCTTTTCATAAAAATTTTCAACTTTTTTGAAGCAGAAATCTTTTCATGAAAATCTTAGACTTTTTTGAAGTCGAAATCTTTTCATGTAAATTTTCAACTTTTTTGAAGCAGAAATCTTTTCATGAAAATGTTCAACTTTTTTGAAGCCGAAATCTTTTCATGAAAATGTTCCATTTTTTTGAAGCCGAAATACTTCATGAAAATTTTCAACTTTTTTGAAGTCGAAATCTTTTTATGTAAATTTTCAACTTTTTTGAAGCAGAAATCTTTTCATAAAAATGTTCAACTTTTTTGAAGCCGAAATCTTTTCATGAAAATGTTACATTTTTTTGAAGCCGAAATACTTCATGAAAATTTTCAACTTTTTGAAACCGAAATCTTTTCATGAAAATTTTCAACTTTTTTGAAGCCGAAATCTTTTCATGAAAATGGTCAACTTTTTTGAAGCCGAAATCTTTTCATGAAAATTTTCAACTTTTTGAAGTCGAAATATTTTCATGAAAACTTTCAACTTTTTTGAAGCAGAAATCTTTTCATGAAAATCTTAGACTTTTTTGAAGTCTAAATCTTTTCATGTAAATTTTCAACTTTTTTGAAGTCAAAATCTTTTTATGTAAATTTTCAACTTTTTTGAAGCAGAAATCTTTTCATGAAAATGTTCAACTTTTTTGAAGCCGAAATCTTTTCATGAAAATGTTCCATTTTTTGAAGCCGAAATACTTCATGAAAATTTTCAACTTTTTGAATCCAAAATCTTTTCATGAAAATGTTCAACTTTTTTGAAGCCGAGATCTTTTCATGAAAATGTTCAACTTTTTTGAAGCCGAGATCTTTTCATGAAAATTTTCAACTTTTTGAATCCGAAATCTTTTCATGAAAATTTTAAACTTTTTTGAAGCCGAAATCGTTTCATGAAAATTTTCAACTTTTTGAAGCCGAAATCTTTTCATGAAAATTTTCAACTTTTTTGAAGCAGAAATCTTTTCATGAAAATGTTCAACTTTATTGAAGCTGAAATCTTTTCATGAAAATGTTCAACTTTTTTGAAGCCGTAATCTTTTCATGAAAATGTTCAACTTTTTTGAAGCCGAGATCTTTTCATGAAAATGTTCAACTTTTTTGAAGTCAAAATCTTTTCATGAAAATGTTACATTTTTTTGAAGCCAAAATACTTCATGAAAATGTTCAACTTTTTTGAAGCCGAAATCTTTTCATGAAAATGTTCAACTTTTTTGAAGCCGAAATCTTTTCATGAAAATGTTCCATTTTTTTGAAGCCGAAATACTTCATGAAAATTTTCAACTTTTTGAAACCAAAATCTTTTCATGAAAATTTTCAACTTTTTTGAAGCCGAAATCTTTTCATGAAAATGTTCAACTTTTTTGAAGCCGAGATCTTTTCATGAAAATTTTCAACTTATTGGAACTGAAATCTTTTCATGAAAATTTTCAACTTTTTTGAAGCCGAAATCTTTTCATGAAAATTTTCAACTTTTTTGAAGCCGAGATCTTTTCATGAAAATTTTCAACTTTTTTGAAGCCGAAATTTTTTCATGAAAATGTTCAACTTTTTTGAAGCAGAAATCTTTTCATGAAAATGTTCAACTTTTTTGAAGCCGAAATCTTTTCATGAAAATGTTCCATTTTTTTGAAGCCGAAATACTTCATGAAAATTTTCAACTTTTTGAAACCGAAATCTTTTCATGAAAATTTTCAACTTTTTTGAAGCCGAAATCTTTTCATGAAAATTTTCAACTTTTTGAAGTCGAAATATTTTCATGAAAATTTTCAACTTTTTTGAAGCAGAAATCTTTTCATGAAAATCTTAGACTTTTTTGAAGTCTAAATCTTTTCATGTAAATTTTCAACTTTTTTGAAGTCAAAATCTTTTTATGTAAATTTTCAACTTTTTTGAAGCAGAAATCTTTTCATGAAAATGTTCAACTTTTTTGAAGCCGAAATCTTTTCATGAAAATGTTCCATTTTTTTGAAGCCGAAATACTTCATGAAAATTTTCAACTTTTTGAAACCGAAATCTTTTCATGAAAATTTTCAACTTTTTTGAAGCCGAAATCTTTTCATGAAAATTTTCAACTTTTTGAAGTCGAAATATTTTCATGAAAATTTTCAACTTTTTTGAAGCAGAAATCTTTTCATGAAAATCTTAGACTTTTTTGAAGTCTAAATCTTTTCATGTAAATTTTCAACTTTTTTGAAGTCAAAATCTTTTTATGTAAATTTTCAACTTTTTTGAAGCAGAAATCTTTTCATGAAAATGTTCAACTTTTTTGAAGCCGAAATCTTTTCATGAAAATGTTCCATTTTTTTGAAGCCGAAATACTTCATGAAAATTTTCAACTTTTTGAAACCGAAATCTTTTCATGAAAATTTTCAACTTTTTTGAAGCCGAAATCTTTTCATGAAAATGGTCAACTTTTTTGAAGCCGAAATCTTTTCATGAAAATTTTCAACTTTTTGAAGTCGAAATATTTTCATGAAAACTTTCAACTTTTTTGAAGCAGAAATCTTTTCATGAAAATCTTAGACTTTTTTGAAGTCTAAATCTTTTCATGTAAATTTTCAACTTTTTTGAAGTCAAAATCTTTTTATGTAAATTTTCAACTTTTTTGAAGCAGAAATATTTTCATGAAAATGTTCAACTTTTTTGAAGCCGAAATCTTTTCATGAAAATGTTCCATTTTTTGAAGCCGAAATACTTCATGAAAATTTTCAACTTTTTGAATCCAAAATCTTTTCATGAAAATGTTCAACTTTTTTGAAGCCGAGATCTTTTCATGAAAATGTTCAACTTTTTTGAAGCCGAGATCTTTTCATGAAAATTTTCAACTTTTTGAATCCGAAATCTTTTCATGAAAATTTTAAACTTTTTTGAAGCCGAAATCGTTTCATGAAAATTTTCAACTTTTTGAAGCCGAAATCTTTTCATGAAAATTTTCAACTTTTTTGAAGCAGAAATCTTTTCATGAAAATGTTCAACTTTATTGAAGCTGAAATCTTTTCATGAAAATGTTCAACTTTTTTGAAGCCGTAATCTTTTCATGAAAATGTTCAACTTTTTTGAAGCCGAGATCTTTTCATGAAAATGTTCAACTTTTTTGAAGTCAAAATCTTTTCATGTAAATTTTCAACATTTTTGAAGCAGAAATCTTTTCATGAAAATGTTCAACTTTTTTGAAGCCGAAATCTTTTCATGAAAATGTTCAACTTTTTTGAAGCCGAAATCTTTTCATGAAAATGTTCCATTTTTTTGAAGCCGAAATACTTCATGAAAATTTTCAACTTTTTGAAACCAAAATCTTTTCATGAAAATTTTCAACTTTTTTGAAGCCGAAATCTTTTCATGAAAATGTTCAACTTTTTTGAAGCCGAGATCTTTTCATGAAAATTTTCAACTTTTTGGAACTGAAATCTTTTCATGAAAATTTTCAACTTTTTTGAAGCCGAAATCTTTTCATGAAAATTTTCAACTTTTTTGAAGCCGAGATCTTTTCATGAAAATTTTCAACTTTTTTGAAGCCGAAATTTTTTCATGAAAATGTTCAACTTTTTTGAAGCAGAAATCTTTTCATGAAAATGTTCAACTTTTTTGAAGCCGAAATCTTTTCATGAAAATGTTCCATTTTTTTGAAGCCGAAATACTTCATGAAAATTTTCAACTTTTTGAAACCGAAATCTTTTCATGAAAATTTTCAACTTTTTTGAAGCCGAAATCTTTTCATGAAAATTTTCAACTTTTTGAAGTCGAAATATTTTCATGAAAATTTTCAACTTTTTGAAACCGAAATCTTTTCATGAAAATTTTCAACTTTTTTGAAGCCGAAATCTTTTCATGAAAATTTTCAACTTTTTGAAGTCGAAATATTTTCATGAAAATTTTCAACTTTTTTGAAGCAGAAATCTTTTCATGAAAATCTTAGACTTTTTTGAAGTCTAAATCTTTTCATGTAAATTTTCAACTTTTTTGAAGTCAAAATCTTTTTATGTAAATTTTCAACTTTTTGGAAGCAGAAATCTTTTCATGAAAATGTTCAACTTTTTTGAAGCCGAAATCTTTTCATGAAAATGTTCCATTTTTTTGAAGCCGAAATACTTCATGAAAATTTTCAACTTTTTGAATCCAAAATCTTTTCATGAAAATGTTCAACTTTTTTGAAGCCGAAATCTTTTCATGAAAATGTTCAACTTTTTTGAAGCCGAAATCTTTTCATGAAAATGTTCCATTTTTTTCAAACCGAAATACTTCATGAAAATTTTCAACTTTTTTGAAGCCGAAATCTTTTCATGAAAATGTTCAACTTTTTTGAAGCCGAAATCTTTTCATGAAAATTTTCAACTTTTTTGAAGCCGAGATCTTTTCATGAAAATTTTCAACTTTTTGAATCCGAAATCTTTTCATGAAAATTTTAAACTTTTTTGAAGCCGAAATCTTTTCATGAAAATGGTCAACTTTTTTGAAGCCGAAATCGTTTCATGAAAATTTTCAACTTTTTGAAGCCGAAATCTTTTCATGAAAATTTTCAACTTTTTTGAAGCAGAAATCTTTTCATGAAAATGTTCAACTTTTTTGAAGCTGAAATCTTTTCATGAAAATGTTCAACTTTTTTGAAGCCGTAATCTTTTCATGAAAATGTTCAACTTTTTTGAAGCCGAGATCTTTTCATGAAAATGTTCAACTTTTTTGAAGTCAAAATCTTTTCATGTAAATTTTCAACTTTTTTGAAGCAGAAATCTTTTCATGAAAATGTTCAACTTTTTTGAAGCCGAAATCTTTTCATGAAAATGTTCAACTTTTTTGAAGCCGAAATCTTTTCATGAAAATGTTCCATTTTTTTGAAGCCGAAATACTTCATGAAAATTTTCAACTTTTTGAAACCAAAATCTTTTCATGAAAATTTTCAACTTTTTTGAAGCCGAAATCTTTTCATGAAAATGTTCAACTTTTTTGAAGCCGAGATCTTTTCATGAAAATTTTCAACTTTTTGGAACTGAAATCTTTTCATGAAAATTTTCAACTTTTTTGAAGCCGAAATCTTTTCATGAAAATTTTCAACTTTTTTGAAGCCGAGATCTTTTCATGAAAATTTTCAACTTTTTTGAAGCCGAAATTTTTTCATGAAAATGTTCAACTTTTTTGAAGCAGAAATCTTTTCATGAAAATGTTCAACTTTTTTGAAGCCGAAATCTTTTCATGAAAATGATCCATTTTTTTGAAGCCGAAATACTTCATGAAAATTTTCAACTTTTTGAAACCGAAATCTTTTCATGAAAATTTTCAACTTTTTTGAAGCCGAAATCTTTTCATGAAAATTTTCAACTTTTTGAAGTCGAAATATTTTCATGAAAATTTTCAACTTTTTTGAAGCAGAAATCTTTTCATGAAAATCTTAGACTTTTTTGAAGTCTAAATCTTTTCATGTAAATTTTCAACTTTTTTGAAGTCAAAATCTTTTTATGTAAATTTTCAACTTTTTTGAAGCAGAAATCTTTTCATGAAAATGTTCAACTTTTTTGAAGCCGAAATCTTTTCATGAAAATGTTCCATTTTTTTGAAGCCGAAATACTTCATGAAAATTTTCAACTTTTTGAATCCAAAATCTTTTCATGAAAATGTTCAACTTTTTTGAAGCCGAAATCTTTTCATGAAAATGTTCAACTTTTTTGAAGCCGAAATCTTTTCATGAAAATGGTCAACTTTTTTGAAGCCGAAATCGTTTCATGAAAATTTTCAACTTTTTGAAGCCGAAATCTTTTCATGAAAATTTTCAACTTTTTTGAAGCCGAGATCTTTCCATGAAAATTTTCAACTTTTTGAAACCGAAATCTTTTCATGAAAATTTTCAACTTTTTTGAAGCCGAAATCTTTTCATGAAAATGGTCAACTTTTTTGAAGCCGAAATCTTTTCATGAAAATGTTCATTTTTTTTGAAGCCGAAATCTTTTCATGAAAATGTTCCATTTTTTTGAAGCCGAAATACTTCATGAAAATTTTCAACTTTTTGAATCCAAAATCTTTTCATGAAAATGTTCAACTTTTTTGAAGCCGAAATCGTTTCATGAAAATGTTCCATTTTTTTCAAACCGAAATACTTCATGAAAATTTTCAACTTTTTTGAAGCCGAAATCTTTTCATGAAAATGTTCAACTTTTTTGAAGCCGAAATCTTTTCATGAAAATTTTCAACTTTTTGAAGCCGAAATCTTTTCATGAAAATTTTCAACTTTTTTGAAGCAGAAATCTTTTCATGAAAATCTTAGACTTTTTTGAAGCCGAAATCTTTTCATGTAAATTTTCAACTTTTTTGAAGCAGAAATCTTTTCATGAAAATTTTCAACTTTTTTGAAGCCGAAATCTTTTCATGAAAATGTTACATTTTTTTGAAGCCGAAATACTTCATGAAAATTTCAACTTTTTTGAAGTTGAAATCTTTTCATGTAAATTTTCAACTTTTTGAAGCAGAAATCTTTTCATAAAAATTTTCAACTTTTTTGAACCAGAAATCTTTTCATGAAAATCTTAGACTTTTTTGAAGTCGAAATCTTTTCATGTAAATTTTCAACTTTTTTGAAGCCGAAATCTTTTCATGAAAATGTTCAACTTTTTTGAAGCCGAAATCTTTTCATGAAAATGTTCCATTTTTTTGAAGCCGAAATACTTCATGAAAATTTTCAACTTTTTTGAAGTCGAAATCTTTTTATGTAAATTTTCAACTTTTTTGAAGCAGAAATCTTTTCATGAAAATGTTACATTTTTTTGAAGCCGAAATACTTCATGAAAATTTTCAATTTTTTGAAGCCGAAATCTTTTCATGAAAATGGTCAACTTTTTTGAAGCCGAAATCGTTTCATGAAAATTTTCAACTTTTTGAAGCCGAAATCTTTTCATGAAAATTTTCAACTTTTTTGAAGCAGAAATCTTTTCATGAAAATGTTCAACTTTTTTGAAGCTGAAATCTTTTCATGAAAATGTTCAACTTTTTTGAAGCCGAAATCTTTTCATTAAAATGTTCAACTTTTTTGAAGCCGAGATCTTTTCATGAAAATTTTCAACTTTTTGAAACCGAATTCTTTTCATGAAAATTTTCAACTTTTTTGAAGCCGAAATCTTTTCATGAAATTGGTCAACTTTTTTGAAGCCGAAATCTTTTCATGAAAATGTTACATTTTTTTGAATCCGAAATACTTCATGAAAATTTTCAACTTTTTTGAAGCCGAAATCTTTTCATGAAAATGTTTAACTTTTTTGAAGCCGAAATCTTTTCATGAAAATTTTCAACTTTTTGAAACCAAAATCTTTTCATGAAAATTTTCAACTTTTTTGAAGCAGAAATCTTTTCATGAAAATTTTCAACTTTTTTGAAGCCGAAATCTTTTCATGAAAATGTTACATTTTTTTGAAGCCGAAATACTTCATGAAAATTTTCAACTTTTTTGAAGCCGAAATCTTTTCATGAAAATGTTACATTTTTTTGAAGCCGAAATACTTCATGAAAATTTTCAACTTTTTTGAAGCCGAGATCTTTCCATGAAAATTTTCAACTTTTTGAAACCGAAATCTTTTCATGAAAATTTTCAACTTTTTTGAAGCCGAAATCTTTTCATGAAAATGGTCAACTTTTTTGAAGCCGAAATCTTTTCATGAAAATGTTCATTTTTTTTGAAGCCGAAATCTTTTCATGAAATTGTTCCATTTTTTTGAAGCCAAAATACTTCATGAAAATTTTCAACTTTTTTGAAGTCGAAATCTTTTCATGTAAATTTTCAACTTTTTTGAAGCCGAAATCTTTTCATGAAAATGTTCAACTTTTTTGAAGCCGAAATCTTTTCATGAAAATGTTCCATTTTTTTCAAACCGAAATACTTCATGAAAATTTTCAACTTTTTTGAAGCCGAAATCTTTTCATGAAAATGTTCAACTTTTTTGAAGCAAAAATCTTTTCATGAAAATTTTCAACTTTTTGAAGCCGAAATCTTTTCATGAAAATTTTCAACTTTTTTGAAGCAGAAATCTTTTCATGAAAATCTTAGACTTTTTTGAAGTCGAAATCTTTTCATGTAAATTTTCAACTTTTTGAAGTCAAAATATTTTCATGTAAATTTTCAACTTTTTTGAAGTCTAAATCTTTTCATGTAAATTTTCAACTTTTTTGAAGTCAAAATCTTTTTATGTAAATTTTCAACTTTTTTGAAGCAGAAATCTTTTCATGAAAATGTTCAACTTTTCTGAAGCCGAAATCTTTTCATGAAAATGTTCCATTTTTTTGAAGCCGAAATACTTCATGAAAATTTTCAACTTTTTGAATCCAAAATCTTTTCATGAAAATGTTCAACTTTTTTGAAGCCGAAATCTTTTCATGAAAATGGTCAACTTTTTTGAAGCCGAAATCGTTTCATGAAAATGTTCAACTTTTTTGAAGTCGAAATCTTTTCATGTAAATTTTCAACTTTTTTGAAACCGAAATCTTTTCATGTAAATGTTCAACTTTTTTGAAGCCGAAATCTTTTCATGAAAATTTTCAACTTTTTGAAGCCGAAATCTTTTCATGAAAATTTTCAACTTTTTTGAAGCAGAAATCTTTTCATGAAAATCTTAGACTTTTTTGAAGTCGAAATCTTTTCATGTAAATTTTCAACTTTTTTGAAGCAGAAATCTTTTCATGAAAATGTTCAACTTTTTTGAAGCTGAAATCTTTTCATGAAAATGTTCAACTTTTTTGAAGCCGAAATCTTTTCATGAAAATGTTCAACTTTTTTGAAGCCGAGATCTTTTCATGAAAATTTTCAACTTTTTGAAACCGAATTCTTTTCATGAAAATTTTCAACTTTTTTGAAGCCGAAATCTTTTCATGAAAATGGTCAACTTTTTTGAAGCCGAAATCTTTTCATGAAAATGTTACATTTTTTTGAATCCGAAATACTTCATGAAAATTTTCAACTTTTTTGAAGCCGAAATCTTTTCATGAAAATGTTTAACTTTTTTGAAGCCGAAATCTTTTCATGAAAATTTTCAACTTTTTGAAACCAAAATCTTTTCATGAAAATTTTCAACTTTTTTGAAGCAGAAATCTTTTCATGAAAATTTTCAACTTTTTTGAAGCCGAAATCTTTTCATGAAAATGTTTAACTTTTTTGAAGCCGAAATCTTTTCATGAAAATTTTCAACTTTTTGAAACCAAAATCTTTTCATGAAAATTTTCAACTTTTTTGAAGCAGAAATCTTTTCATGAAAATTTTCAACTTTTTTGAAGCCGAAATCTTTTCATGAAAATGTTACATTTTTTTGAAGCCGAAATACTTCATGAAAATGGTCAACTTTTTTGAAGCCGAAATCTTTTCATGAAAATGTTACATTTTTTTGAAGCCGAAATACTTCATGAAAATTTTCAACTTTTTTGAAGCCGAGATCTTTCCATGAAAATTTTCAACTTTTTGAAACCGAAATCTTTTCATGAAAATTTTCAACTTTTTTGAAGCCGAAATCTTTTCATGAAAATGGTCAACTTTTTTGAAGCCGAAATCTTTTCATGAAAATGTTCATTTTTTTTGAAGCCGAAATCTTTTCATGAAAATGTTCCATTTTTTTCAAACCGAAATACTTCATGAAAATTTTCAACTTTTTTGAAGCCGAAATCTTTTCATGAAAATGTTCAACTTTTTTGAAGCCGAAATCTTTTCATGAAAATTTTCAACTTTTTGAAGCCGAAATCTTTTCATGAAAATTTTCAACTTTTTTGAAGCAGAAATCTTTTCATGAAAATCTTAGACTTTTTTGAAGTCTAAATCTTTTCATGTAAATTTTCAACTTTTTTGAAGTCAAAATCTTTTTATGTAAATTTTCAACTTTTTTGAAGCCGAAATCTTTTCATGAAAATGTTCAACTTTTTTGAAGCCGAAATCTTTTCATGAAAATGGTCAACTTTTTTGAAGCCGAAATCGTTTCATGAAAATGTTCAACTTTTTTGAAGTCGAAATCTTTTCATGTAAATTTTCAACTTTTTTGAAACCGAAATCTTTTCATGTAAATGTTCAACTTTTTTGAAGCCGAAATCTTTTCATGAAAATTTTCAACTTTTTGAAGCCGAAATCTTTTCATGAAAATTTTCAACTTTTTTGAAGCAGAAATCTTTTCATGAAAATCTTAGACTTTTTTGAAGTCGAAATCTTTTCATGTAAATTTTCAACTTTTTTGAAGCAGAAATCTTTTCATGAAAATGTTCAACTTTTTTGAAGCCGAAATCTTTTCATGAAAATTTTCCATTTTTTTAAAGCCGAAATACTTCATGAAAATTTTCAACTTTTTTGAAGTAGAAATCTTTTCATGTAAATTTTCAACTTTTTTGAAGCTGAAATCTTTTCATAAAAATTTTCAACTTTTTTGAAGCAGAAATCTTTTCATGAAAATCTTAGACTTTTTTGAAGTCGAAATCTTTTCATGTAAATTTTCAACTTTTTTGAAGCAGAAATCTTTTCATGAAAATGTTCAACTTTTTTGAAGCCGAAATCTTTTCATGAAAATGTTCCATTTTTTTGAAGCCGAAATACTTCATGAAAATTTTCAACTTTTTGAATCCAAAATCTTTTCATGAAAATGTTCAACTTTTTTGAAGCCGAAATCTTTTCATGAAAATGTTCAACTTTTTTGAAGCCGAAATCTTTTCATGAAAATGGTCAACTTTTTTGAAGCCGAAATCGTTTCATGAAAATTTTCAACTTTTTGAAGCCGAAATCTTTTCATGAAAATTTTCAACTTTTTTGAAGCCGAAATCTTTTCATGAAAATGTTCAACTTTTTTGAAGCCGAAATCTTTTCATGAAAATGTTCAACTTTTTTGAAGCCGAAATCTTTTCATGAAAATGGTCAACTTTTTTGAAGCCGAAATCGTTTCATGAAAATTTTCAACTTTTTGAAGCCGAAATCTTTTCATGAAAATGTTCAACTTTTTTGAAGCCGAAATCTTTTCATGAAAATGTTCAACTTTTTTGAAGCCGAAATCTTTTCATGAAAATGGTCAACTTTTTTGAAGCCGAAATCTTTTCATGAAAATGTTCAACTTTTTTGAAGCCGAAATCTTTTCATGAAAATGGTCAACTTTTTTGAAGCCGAAATCGTTTCATGAAAATTTTCAACTTTTTGAAGCCGAAATCTTTTCATGAAAATTTTCAACTTTTTTGAAGCCGAAATCTTTTCATGAAAATTTTCCATTTTTTTAAAGCCGAAATCTTTTCATGTAAATTTTCAACTTTTTTGAAACCGAAATCTTTTCATGTAAATGTTCAACTTTTTTGAAGCCGAAATCTTTTCATGAAAATTTTCAACTTTTTGAAGCCGAAATCTTTTCATGAAAATTTTCAACTTTTTTGAAGCAGAAATCTTTTCATGAAAATCTTAGACTTTTTTGAAGTCGAAATCTTTTCATGTAAATTTTCAACTTTTTTGAAGCAGAAATCTTTTCATGAAAATGTTCAACTTTTTTGAAGCTGAAATCTTTTCATGAAAATGTTCAACTTTTTTGAAGCCGAAATCTTTTCATGAAAATGTTCAACTTTTTTGAAGCCGAGATCTTTTCATGAAAATTTTCAACTTTTTGAAACCGAATTCTTTTCATGAAAATTTTCAACTTTTTTGAAGCCGAAATCTTTTCATGAAAATGGTCAACTTTTTTGAAGCCGAAATCTTTTCATGAAAATGTTACATTTTTTTGAATCCGAAATACTTCATGAAAATTTTCAACTTTTTTGAAGCCGAAATCTTTTCATGAAAATGTTTAACTTTTTTGAAGCCGAAATCTTTTCATGAAAATTTTCAACTTTTTGAAACCAAAATCTTTTCATGAAAATTTTCAACTTTTTTGAAGCAGAAATCTTTTCATGAAAATTTTCAACTTTTTTGAAGCCGAAATCTTTTCATGAAAATGTTTAACTTTTTTGAAGCCGAAATCTTTTCATGAAAATTTTCAACTTTTTGAAACCAAAATCTTTTCATGAAAATTTTCAACTTTTTTGAAGCAGAAATCTTTTCATGAAAATTTTCAACTTTTTTGAAGCCGAAATCTTTTCATGAAAATGTTACATTTTTTTGAAGCCGAAATACTTCATGAAAATGGTCAACTTTTTTGAAGCCGAAATCTTTTCATGAAAATGTTACATTTTTTTGAAGCCGAAATACTTCATGAAAATTTTCAACTTTTTTGAAGCCGAGATCTTTCCATGAAAATTTTCAACTTTTTGAAACCGAAATCTTTTCATGAAAATTTTCAACTTTTTTGAAGCCGAAATCTTTTCATGAAAATGGTCAACTTTTTTGAAGCCGAAATCTTTTCATGAAAATGTTCATTTTTTTTGAAGCCGAAATCTTTTCATGAAAATGTTCCATTTTTTTCAAACCGAAATACTTCATGAAAATTTTCAACTTTTTTGAAGCCGAAATCTTTTCATGAAAATGTTCAACTTTTTTGAAGCCGAAATCTTTTCATGAAAATTTTCAACTTTTTGAAGCCGAAATCTTTTCATGAAAATTTTCAACTTTTTTGAAGCAGAAATCTTTTCATGAAAATCTTAGACTTTTTTGAAGTCTAAATCTTTTCATGTAAATTTTCAACTTTTTTGAAGTCAAAATCTTTTTATGTAAATTTTCAACTTTTTTGAAGCCGAAATCTTTTCATGAAAATGTTCAACTTTTTTGAAGCCGAAATCTTTTCATGAAAATGGTCAACTTTTTTGAAGCCGAAATCGTTTCATGAAAATGTTCAACTTTTTTGAAGTCGAAATCTTTTCATGTAAATTTTCAACTTTTTTGAAACCGAAATCTTTTCATGTAAATGTTCAACTTTTTTGAAGCCGAAATCTTTTCATGAAAATTTTCAACTTTTTGAAGCCGAAATCTTTTCATGAAAATTTTCAACTTTTTTGAAGCAGAAATCTTTTCATGAAAATCTTAGACTTTTTTGAAGTCGAAATCTTTTCATGTAAATTTTCAACTTTTTTGAAGCAGAAATCTTTTCATGAAAATGTTCAACTTTTTTGAAGCCGAAATCTTTTCATGAAAATTTTCCATTTTTTTAAAGCCGAAATACTTCATGAAAATTTTCAACTTTTTTGAAGTAGAAATCTTTTCATGTAAATTTTCAACTTTTTTGAAGCTGAAATCTTTTCATAAAAATTTTCAACTTTTTTGAAGCAGAAATCTTTTCATGAAAATCTTAGACTTTTTTGAAGTCGAAATCTTTTCATGTAAATTTTCAACTTTTTTGAAGCAGAAATCTTTTCATGAAAATGTTCAACTTTTTTGAAGCCGAAATCTTTTCATGAAAATGTTCCATTTTTTTGAAGCCGAAATACTTCATGAAAATTTTCAACTTTTTGAATCCAAAATCTTTTCATGAAAATGTTCAACTTTTTTGAAGCCGAAATCTTTTCATGAAAATGTTCAACTTTTTTGAAGCCGAAATCTTTTCATGAAAATGGTCAACTTTTTTGAAGCCGAAATCGTTTCATGAAAATTTTCAACTTTTTGAAGCCGAAATCTTTTCATGAAAATTTTCAACTTTTTTGAAGCCGAAATCTTTTCATGAAAATGTTCAACTTTTTTGAAGCCGAAATCTTTTCATGAAAATGTTCAACTTTTTTGAAGCCGAAATCTTTTCATGAAAATGGTCAACTTTTTTGAAGCCGAAATCGTTTCATGAAAATTTTCAACTTTTTGAAGCCGAAATCTTTTCATGAAAATGTTCAACTTTTTTGAAGCCGAAATCTTTTCATGAAAATGTTCAACTTTTTTGAAGCCGAAATCTTTTCATGAAAATGGTCAACTTTTTTGAAGCCGAAATCTTTTCATGAAAATGTTCAACTTTTTTGAAGCCGAAATCTTTTCATGAAAATGGTCAACTTTTTTGAAGCCGAAATCGTTTCATGAAAATTTTCAACTTTTTGAAGCCGAAATCTTTTCATGAAAATTTTCAACTTTTTTGAAGCCGAAATCTTTTCATGAAAATTTTCCATTTTTTTAAAGCCGAAATACTTCATGAAAATTTTCAACTTTTTTGAAGTAGAAATCTTTTCATGTAAATTTTCAACTTTTTTGAAGCTGAAATCTTTTCATAAAAATTTTCAACTTTTTTGAAGCAGAAATCTTTTCATGAAAATCTTAGACTTTTTTGAAGTCGAAATCTTTTCATGTAAATTTTCAACTTTTTTGAAGCAGAAATCTTTTCATGAAAATGTTCAACTTTTTTGAAGCCGAAATCTTTTCATGAAAATGTTCCATTTTTTTGAAGCCGAAATACTTCATGAAAATTTTCAACTTTTTGAATCCAAAATCTTTTCATGAAAATGTTCAACTTTTTTGAAGCCGAAATCTTTTCATGAAAATGTTCAACTTTTTTGAAGCCGAAATCTTTTCATGAAAATGGTCAACTTTTTTGAAGCCGAAATCGTTTCATGAAAATTTTCAACTTTTTGAAGCCGAAATCTTTTCATGAAAATTTTCAACTTTTTTGAAGCAGAAATCTTTTCATGAAAATGTTCAACTTTTTTGAAGCTGAAATCTTTTCATGAAAATGTTCAACTTTTTTGAAGCCGAAATCTTTTCATGAAAATTTTCAACTTTTTTGAAGCCGAAATCTTTTCATGAAAATGGTCAACTTTTTTGAAGCCGAAATCTTTTCATGAAAATGTTACATTTTTTTGAATCCGAAATACTTTATGAAAATTTTCAACTTTTTTGAAGCCGAAATCTTTTCATGAAAATGTTTAACTTTTTTGAAGCCGAAATCTTTTCATGAAAATTTTCAACTTTTTGAAACCAAAATCTTTTCATGAAAATTTTCAACTTTTTTGAAGCAGAAATCTTTTCATGAAAATGTTCAACTTTTTTGAAGCCGAAATCTTTTCATGAAAATGTTACATTTTTTTGAAGCCGAAATACTTCATGAAAATGGTCAACTTTTTTGAAGCCGAAATCTTTTCATGAAAATTTTCAACTTTTTTGAAGCCGAGATCTTTTCATGAAAATTTTCAACTTTTTGAAACCGAAACCTTTTCATGAAAATTTTCAACTTTTTTGAAGCAGAAATCTTTTCATGAAAATCTTAAACTTTTTTGAAGTCGAAATCTTTTCATGAAAATGGTCAACTTTTTTGAAGCCGAAATCTTTTCATGAAAATTTTCAACTTTTTGAAGCCGAAATATTTTCATGAAAATTTTGAACTTTTTTGAAGCAGAAATCTTTTCATGAAAATTTTAGACTTTTTTGAAGTCGAAATCTTTTCATGTAAATTTTCAACTTTTTTGAAGCCGAAATCTTTTCATGAAAATGGTCAACTTTTTTGAAGCCGAAATCTTTTCATAAAAATGTTCAACTTTTTTGAAGCCGAAATCTTTTCATGAAAATGTTACATTTTTTTGAAGCCGAAATACTTCATGAAAATTTTCAACTTTTTTGAAGCCGAGATCTTTCCATGAAAATTTTCAACTTTTTGAAACCGAAATCTTTTCATGAAAATTTTCAACTTTTTTGAAGCCGAAATCTTTTCATGAAAATGGTGAACTTTTTTGAAGCCGAAATCTTTTCATGAAAATTTTCAACTTTTTGAAGCCGAAATCTTTTCATGTAAATTTTCAACTTTTTTGAAGCCGAAATCTTTTCATGAAAATGTTCAACTTTTTTGAAGCCGAGATCTTTTCAAGAACATTTTCAACTTTTTGAAACCGAAACCTTTTCATGAAAGTTTTCACCTTTTTTGAAGCAGAAATCTTTTCATGAAAATTTTCAACTTTTTTGAAGCCGAAATCTTTTCATGAAAATTTTCAACTTTTTGAAGCCGAAATCTTTTCATGAAAATCTTAGACTTTTTTGAAGTCGAAATCTTTTCATGTAAATTTTCAACTTTTTTGAAGCAGAAATCTTTTCATTAAAATTTTCGACTTTTTTGAAGCCGAAATCTTTTCATGAAAATTTTCAACTTTTTTGAAGCCAAAATCTTTTCATGAAAATGGTCAACTTTTTTGAAGCCGAAATCTTTTCATGAAAATGGTCTACTTTTTTGAAGCCGAAATCTTTTCATGAAAATTTTCAACTTTTTGAAGCCGAAATCTTTTCATGAAAATTTTCAACTTTTTTGAAGCCGAAATCTTTTCATGAAAATGTTCCATTTTTTTCAAGCCGAAATACTACATGAAAATGTTCAACTTTTTGAAGCCGAAATCTTTTCATGAAAATTTTCAACTTTTTTGAAGCAGAAATCTTTTCATGAAAATGTTCCATTTTTTTGAAGCCGAAATACTTCATGAAAATCTTAGACTTTTTGAAACCAAAATCTTTTCATGAAAATTTTCAACTTTTTTGAAGCCGAAGTCTTTTCATGAAAATGTTCAACTTTTTTGAAGCCGAAATCTTTTCATGAAAATGTTCAACTTTTTTGAAGCCGAAATCTTTTCATGAAAATCTTAGACTTTTTTGAAGTCGAAATCTTTTCATGTAAATTTTCAACTTTTTTGAAACCGAAATCTTTTCATGTAAATTTTCAACTTTTTTGAAGCAGAAATCTTTTCACGAAAATTTTCAACTTTTTTGAAGCCGAAATCTTTTCATGAAAATGTTCCATTTTTTTCAAGCCGAAATACTACATGAAAATTTTCAACTTTTTTGAAGCCGAGATCTTTTCATGAAAATGGTCAACTTTTTTGAAGCCGAAATCTTTTCATGAAAATGTTACATTTTTTTGAAGCCGAAATACTTCATGAAAATTTTCAACTTTTTTGAAGCCGAGATCTTTCCATGAAAATTTTCAACTTTTTGAAACCGAAATCTTTTCATGAAAATTTTCAACTTTTTTGAAGCCGAAATCTTTTCATGAAAATTTTCAACTTTTTTGAAGCCGAGATCTTTTCATGAAAATTTTCAACTTTTTGAAACCGAAACCTTTTCATGAATATTTTCAACTTTTTTGAAGCAGAAATCTTTTCATGAAAATCTTAAACTTTTTTGAAGTCGAAATCTTTTCATGAAAATGGTCAACTTTTTTGAAGCCGAAATCTTTTCATGAAAATTTTCAACTTTTTGAAGCCGAAATATTTTCATGAAAATTTTGAACTTTTTTGAAGCAGAAATCTTTTCATGAAAATTTTAGACTTTTTTGAAGTCGAAATCTTTTCATGTAAATTTTCAACTTTTTTGAAGCCGAAATCTTTTCATGAAAATGGTCAACTTTTTTGAAGCCGAAATCTTTTCATGAAAATTTTCAACTTTTTGAAGCCGAAATCTTTTCATGAAAATGGTCAACTTTTTTTGAAGCCGAAATCTTTTCATGAAAATGGTCTACTTTTTTGAAGCCGAAATCTTTTCATGAAAATTTTCAACTTTTTGAAGCCGAAATCTTTTCATGAAAATTTTCAACTTTTTTGAAGCCGAAATCTTTTCATGAAAATTTTCAACTTTTTTGAAGCCGAAATCTTTTCATGAAAATGTTCCATTTTTTTGAAGCCGAAATACTTCATGAAAATCTTAGACTTTTTGAAACCAAAATCTTTTCATGAAAATTTTCAACTTTTTTGAAGCCGAAGTCTTTTCATGAAAATGTTCAACTTTTTTGAAGCCGAAATCTTTTCATGAAAATGTTCAACTTTTTTGAAGCCGAAATCTTTTCATGAAAATCTTAGACTTTTTTGAAGTCGAAATCTTTTCATGTAAATTTTCAACTTTTTTGAAACCGAAATCTTTTCATGTAAATTTTCAACTTTTTTGAAGCAGAAATCTTTTCACGAAAATTTTCAACTTTTTTGAAGCCGAAATCTTTTCATGAAAATGTTCCATTTTTTTCAAGCCGAAATACTACATGAAAATTTTCAACTTTTTTGAAGCCGAGATCTTTTCATGAAAATGTTCAACTTTTTTGAAGCCGAAATCTTTTCATGAAAATGTTCCATTTTTTTCAAGCCGAAATACTACATGAAAATTTTCAACTTTTTGAAGCCGAAATCTTTTCATGAAAATTTTCAACTTTTTTGAAGCAGAAATCTTTTCATGAAAATGTTCAACTTTTTTGAAGCTGAAATCTTTTCATGAAAATGTTCAACTTTTTTGAAGCCGAAATCTTTTCATGAAAATGTTCAACTTTTTTGAAGCCGAGATCTTTTCATGAAAATTTTCAACTTTTTGAAACCGAATTCTTTTCATGAAAATTTTCAACTTTTTTGAAGCCGAAATCTTTTCATGAAAATGGTCAACTTTTTTGAAGCCGAAATCTTTTCATGAAAATGTTACATTTTTTTGAATCCGAAATACTTCATGAAAATTTTCAACTTTTTTGAAGCCGAAATCTTTTCATGAAAATGTTTAACTTTTTTGAAGCCGAGATCTTTCCATGAAAATTTTCAACTTTTTGAAACCGAAATCTTTTCATGAAAATTTTCAACTTTTTTGAAGCCGAAATCTTTTCATGAAAATTTTCAACTTTTTTGAAGCCGAGATCTTTTCATGAAAATTTTCAACTTTTTGAAACCGAAACCTTTTCATGAATATTTTCAACTTTTTTGAAGCAGAAATCTTTTCATGAAAATCTTAAACTTTTTTGAAGTCGAAATCTTTTCATGAAAATGGTCAACTTTTTTGAAGCCGAAATCTTTTCATGAAAATTTTCAACTTTTTGAAGCCGAAATATTTTCATGAAAATTTTGAACTTTTTTGAAGCAGAAATCTTTTCATGAAAATTTTAGACTTTTTTGAAGTCGAAATCTTTTCATGTAAATTTTCAACTTTTTTGAAGCCGAAATCTTTTCATGAAAATGGTCAACTTTTTTGAAGCCGAAATCTTTTCATGAAAATTTTCAACTTTTTGAAGCCGAAATCTTTTCATGAAAATTTTAAACTTTTTTGAAGCAGAAATCTTTTCATGAAAATCTTAGACTTTTTTGAAGCAGAAATCTTTTCATGAAAATGTTCAACTTTTTTGAAGCCGAAATATTTTCATGAAAATGTTCAACTTTTTTGAAGCCGAAATCTTTTCATGAAAATGTTACATTTTTTTGAAGCCGAAATACTTCATGAAAATTTTCAACTTTTTTGAAGCCGAGATCTTTCCATGAAAATTTTCAACTTTTTGAAACCGAAATCTTTTCATGAAAATTTTCAACTTTTTTGAAGCCGAAATCTTTTCATGAAAATGTTACATTTTTTTGAAGCCGAAATACTTCATGAAAATTTTCAACTTTTTTGAAACCGAAATCTTTTCATGTAAATTTTCAACTTTTTTGAAGCAGAAATCTTTTCACGAAAATTTTCAACTTTTTTGAAGCCGAAATCTTTTCATGAAAATGTTCCATTTTTTTCAAGCCGAAATACTACATGAAAATTTTCAACTTTTTTGAAGCCGAGATCTTTTCATGAAAATGTTCAACTTTTTTGAAGCCGAAATCTTTTCATGAAAATGTTCCATTTTTTTCAAGCCGAAATACTACATGAAAATTTTCAACTTTTTGAAGCCGAAATCTTTTCATGAAAATTTTCAACTTTTTGAAACCGAAACCTTTTCATGAATATTTTCAACTTTTTTGAAGCAGAAATCTTTTCATGAAAATCTTAAACTTTTTTGAAGTCGAAATCTTTTCATGAAAATGGTCAACTTTTTTGAAGCCGAAATCTTTTCATGAAAATTTTCAACTTTTTGAAGCCGAAATATTTTCATGAAAATTTTGAACTTTTTTGAAGCAGAAATCTTTTCATGAAAATTTTAGACTTTTTTGAAGTCGAAATCTTTTCATGTAAATTTTCAACTTTTTTGAAGCCGAAATCTTTTCATGAAAATGGTCAACTTTTTTGAAGCCGAAATCTTTTCATGAAAATTTTCAACTTTTTGAAGCCGAAATCTTTTCATGAAAATGGTCAACTTTTTTTGAAGCCGAAATCTTTTCATGAAAATGGTCTACTTTTTTGAAGCCGAAATCTTTTCATGAAAATTTTCAACTTTTTGAAGCCGAAATCTTTTCATGAAAATTTTCAACTTTTTTGAAGCCGAAATCTTTTCATGAAAATTTTCAACTTTTTTGAAGCCGAAATCTTTTCATGAAAATGTTCCATTTTTTTCAAGCCGAAATACTACATGAAAATTTTCAACTTTTTGAAGCCGAAATCTTTTCATGAAAATTTTCAACTTTTTTGAAGCAGAAATCTTTTCATGAAAATGTTCAACTTTTTTGAAGCTGAAATCTTTTCATGAAAATGTTCAACTTTTTTGAAGCCGAAATCTTTTCATGAAAATGTTCAACTTTTTTGAAGCCGAGATCTTTTCATGAAAATTTTCAACTTTTTGAAACCGAATTCTTTTCATGAAAATTTTCAACTTTTTTGAAGCCGAAATCTTTTCATGAAAATGGTCAACTTTTTTGAAGCCGAAATCTTTTCATGAAAATGTTATATTTTTTTGAATCCGAAATACTTCATGAAAATTTTCAACTTTTTTGAAGCCGAAATCTTTTCATGAAAATGTTTAACTTTTTTGAAGCCGAGATCTTTCCATGAAAATTTTCAACTTTTTGAAACCGAAATCTTTTCATGAAAATTTTCAACTTTTTTGAAGCCGAAATCTTTTCATGAAAATTTTCAACTTTTTTGAAGCCGAGATCTTTTCATGAAAATTTTCAACTTTTTGAAACCGAAACCTTTTCATGAATATTTTCAACTTTTTTGAAGCAGAAATCTTTTCATGAAAATCTTAAACTTTTTTGAAGTCGAAATCTTTTCATGAAAATGGTCAACTTTTTTGAAGCCGAAATCTTTTCATGAAAATTTTCAACTTTTTGAAGCCGAAATATTTTCATGAAAATTTTGAACTTTTTTGAAGCAGAAATCTTTTCATGAAAATTTTAGACTTTTTTGAAGTCGAAATCTTTTCATGTAAATTTTCAACTTTTTTGAAGCCGAAATCTTTTCATGAAAATGGTCAACTTTTTTGAAGCCGAAATCTTTTCATGAAAATTTTCAACTTTTTGAAGCCGAAATCTTTTCATGAAAATTTTAAACTTTTTTGAAGCAGAAATCTTTTCATGAAAATCTTAGACTTTTTTGAAGCAGAAATCTTTTCATGAAAATGTTCAACTTTTTTGAAGCCGAAATATTTTCATGAAAATGTTCAACTTTTTTGAAGCCGAAATCTTTTCATGAAAATGTTACATTTTTTTGAAGCCGAAATACTTCATGAAAATTTTCAACTTTTTTGAAGCCGAGATCTTTCCATGAAAATTTTCAACTTTTTGAAACCGAAATCTTTTCATGAAAATTTTCAACTTTTTTGAAGCCGAAATCTTTTCATGAAAATGTTACATTTTTTTGAAGCCGAAATACTTCATGAAAATTTTCAACTTTTTTGAAACCGAAATCTTTTCATGTAAATTTTCAACTTTTTTGAAGCAGAAATCTTTTCACGAAAATTTTCAACTTTTTTGAAGCCGAAATCTTTTCATGAAAATGTTCCATTTTTTTCAAGCCGAAATACTACATGAAAATTTTCAACTTTTTTGAAGCCGAGATCTTTTCATGAAAATGTTCAACTTTTTTGAAGCCGAAATCTTTTCATGAAAATGTTCCATTTTTTTCAAGCCGAAATACTACATGAAAATTTTCAACTTTTTGAAGCCGAAATCTTTTCATGAAAATTTTCAACTTTTTGAAACCGAAACCTTTTCATGAATATTTTCAACTTTTTTGAAGCAGAAATCTTTTCATGAAAATCTTAAACTTTTTTGAAGTCGAAATCTTTTCATGAAAATGGTCAACTTTTTTGAAGCCGAAATCTTTTCATGAAAATTTTCAACTTTTTGAAGCCGAAATATTTTCATGAAAATTTTGAACTTTTTTGAAGCAGAAATCTTTTCATGAAAATTTTAGACTTTTTTGAAGTCGAAATCTTTTCATGTAAATTTTCAACTTTTTTGAAGCCGAAATCTTTTCATGAAAATGGTCAACTTTTTTGAAGCCGAAATCTTTTCATGAAAATTTTCAACTTTTTGAAGCCGAAATCTTTTCATGAAAATGGTCAACTTTTTTTGAAGCCGAAATCTTTTCATGAAAATGGTCTACTTTTTTGAAGCCGAAATCTTTTCATGAAAATTTTCAACTTTTTGAAGCCGAAATCTTTTCATGAAAATTTTCAACTTTTTTGAAGCCGAAATCTTTTCATGAAAATTTTCAACTTTTTTGAAGCCGAAATCTTTTCATGAAAATGTTCCATTTTTTTCAAGCCGAAATACTACATGAAAATTTTCAACTTTTTGAAGCCGAAATCTTTTCATGAAAATTTTCAACTTTTTTGAAGCAGAAATCTTTTCATGAAAATGTTCAACTTTTTTGAAGCTGAAATCTTTTCATGAAAATGTTCAACTTTTTTGAAGCCGAAATCTTTTCATGAAAATGTTCAACTTTTTTGAAGCCGAGATCTTTTCATGAAAATTTTCAACTTTTTGAAACCGAATTCTTTTCATGAAAATTTTCAACTTTTTTGAAGCCGAAATCTTTTCATGAAAATGGTCAACTTTTTTGAAGCCGAAATCTTTTCATGAAAATGTTATATTTTTTTGAATCCGAAATACTTCATGAAAATTTTCAACTTTTTTGAAGCCGAAATCTTTTCATGAAAATGTTTAACTTTTTTGAAGCCGAGATCTTTCCATGAAAATTTTCAACTTTTTGAAACCGAAATCTTTTCATGAAAATTTTCAACTTTTTTGAAGCCGAAATCTTTTCATGAAAATTTTCAACTTTTTTGAAGCCGAGATCTTTTCATGAAAATTTTCAACTTTTTGAAACCGAAACCTTTTCATGAATATTTTCAACTTTTTTGAAGCAGAAATCTTTTCATGAAAATCTTAAACTTTTTTGAAGTCGAAATCTTTTCATGAAAATGGTCAACTTTTTTGAAGCCGAAATCTTTTCATGAAAATTTTCAACTTTTTGAAGCCGAAATATTTTCATGAAAATTTTGAACTTTTTTGAAGCAGAAATCTTTTCATGAAAATTTTAGACTTTTTTGAAGTCGAAATCTTTTCATGTAAATTTTCAACTTTTTTGAAGCCGAAATCTTTTCATGAAAATGGTCAACTTTTTTGAAGCCGAAATCTTTTCATGAAAATTTTCAACTTTTTGAAGCCGAAATCTTTTCATGAAAATTTTAAACTTTTTTGAAGCAGAAATCTTTTCATGAAAATCTTAGACTTTTTTGAAGCAGAAATCTTTTCATGAAAATGTTCAACTTTTTTGAAGCCGAAATATTTTCATGAAAATGTTCAACTTTTTTGAAGCCGAAATCTTTTCATGAAAATGTTACATTTTTTTGAAGCCGAAATACTTCATGAAAATTTTCAACTTTTTTGAAGCCGAGATCTTTCCATGAAAATTTTCAACTTTTTGAAACCGAAATCTTTTCATGAAAATTTTCAACTTTTTTGAAGCCGAAATCTTTTCATGAAAATGTTACATTTTTTTGAAGCCGAAATACTTCATGAAAATTTTCAACTTTTTTGAAACCGAAATCTTTTCATGTAAATTTTCAACTTTTTTGAAGCAGAAATCTTTTCACGAAAATTTTCAACTTTTTTGAAGCCGAAATCTTTTCATGAAAATGTTCCATTTTTTTCAAGCCGAAATACTACATGAAAATTTTCAACTTTTTTGAAGCCGAGATCTTTTCATGAAAATGTTCAACTTTTTTGAAGCCGAAATCTTTTCATGAAAATGTTCCATTTTTTTCAAGCCGAAATACTACATGAAAATTTTCAACTTTTTGAAGCCGAAATCTTTTCATGAAAATTTTCAACTTTTTTGAAGCAGAAATCTTTTCATGAAAATGTTCAACTTTTTTGAAGCTGAAATCTTTTCATGAAAATGTTCAACTTTTTTGAAGCCGAAATCTTTTCATGAAAATGTTCAACTTTTTTGAAGCCGAGATCTTTTCATGAAAATTTTCAACTTTTTGAAACCGAATTCTTTTCATGAAAATTTTCAACTTTTTTGAAGCCGAAATCTTTTCATGAAAATGGTCAACTTTTTTGAAGCCGAAATCTTTTCATGAAAATGTTACATTTTTTTGAAGCCGAAATACTTCATGAAAATTTTCAACTTTTTTGAAGCCGAGATCTTTCCATGAAAATTTTCAACTTTTTGAAACCGAAATCTTTTCATGAAAATTTTCAACTTTTTTGAAGCCGAAATCTTTTCATGAAGATTTTCAACTTTTTTGAAGCCGAGATCTTTTCATGAAAATTTTCAACTTTTTGAAACCGAAACCTTTTCATGAATATTTTCAACTTTTTTGAAGCAGAAATCTTTTCATGAAAATCTTAAACTTTTTTGAAGTCGAAATCTTTTCATGAAAATGGTCAACTTTTTTGAAGCCGAAATCTTTTCATGAAAATTTTCAACTTTTTGAAGCCGAAATATTTTCATGAAAATTTTGAACTTTTTTGAAGCAGAAATCTTTTCATGAAAATTTTAGACTTTTTTGAAGTCGAAATCTTTTCATGTAAATTTTCAACTTTTTTGAAGCCGAAATCTTTTCATGAAAATGGTCAACTTTTTTGAAGCCGAAATCTTTTCATGAAAATTTTCAACTTTTTGAAGCCGAAATCTTTTCATGAAAATGGTCAACTTTTTTTGAAGCCGAAATCTTTTCATGAAAATTTTCAACTTTTTTGAAGCCGAGATCTTTTCATGAAAATTTTCCACTTTTTGAAACCGAAACCTTTTCATGAAAATTTTCAACTTTTTGGAACTGAAATCTTTTCATGAAAATTTTCAACTTTTTTGAAGCCGAAATCTTTTCATGAAAATTTTCAACTTTTTTGAAGCCGAGATCTTTTCATGAAAATTTTCCACTTTTTGAAACCGAAACCTTTTCATGAAAATTTTCAACTTTTTGGAACTGAAATCTTTTCATGAAAATTTTCAACTTTTTTGAAGCCGAAATCTTTTCATGAAAATTTTCAACTTTTTTGAAGCCGAAATCTTTTCATGAAAATCTTAAACTTTTTTGAAGCCGAAATCTTTTCATGAAAATGTTCAACTTTTTTGAAGCCGAAATCTTTTCATGAAAATGTTCAACTTTTTTGAAGCCGAAATCTTTTCATGAAAATTTTCAACTTTTTTGAAGCAGAAATCTTTTCATGAAAATGTTCAACTTTTTTGAAGCCGAAATCTTTTCATGAAAATTTTCAACTTTTTTGAAGCCGAAATCTTTTCATGAAAATGTTACATTTTTTTGAAGCCAAAATGCTTCATGAAAATGTTTAACTTTTTTGAAGCCGAAATCTTTTCATGAAAATGTTCAACTTTTTTGAAGCCGAAATCTTTTCATGAAAATTTTCAACTTTTTTGAAGCCGAAATCTTTTCATGAAAATTTTCAACTGTTTTGAAGCCGAAATCTTTTCATGAAAATTTTCAACTTTTTTGAAGCAGAAATCTTTTCATGAAAATCTTAGACTTTTTTGAAGTCGAAATCTTTTCATGTAAATTTTCAACTTTTTTGAAGCAGAAATCTTTTCATGAAAATGGTCAACTTTTTTGAAGCCGAAATCTTTTCATGAAAATGTTCCATTTTTTTGAAGCCGAAATACTTCATGAAAATCTTAGACTTTTTGAAACCAAATTCTTTTCATGAAAATGTTCAACTTTTTTGAAGCCGAAATCTTTTCATGAAAATGTTCAACTTTTTTGAAGCCGAGATCTTTTCAAGAACATTTTCAACTTTTTGAAACCGAAACCTTTTCATGAAAGTTTTCAACATTTTTGAAGCAGAAATCTTTTCATGAAAATTTTCAACTTTTTTGAAGCCGAAATCTTTTCATGAAAATTTTCAACTTTTTGAAGCCGAAATCTTTTCATGAAAATGGTCAACTTTTTTGAAGCCGAAATCTTTTCATGAAAATGGTCAACTTTTTTGAAGCCGAAATCTTTTCATGAAAATCTTAAACTTTTTTGAAGCAGAAATCTTTTCATGAAAATCTTAGACTTTTTTGAAGTCGAAATCTTTTCATGTAAATTTTCAACTTTTTTGAAGCAGAAATCTTTTCATTAAAATTTTCGACTTTTTTGAAGCCGAAATCTTTTCATGAAAATTTTCAACTTTTTTGAAGCCGAAATCTTTTCATGAAAATGTTCAACTTTTTTGAAGCCGAGATCTTTTCATGAAAATTTTCAACTTTTTGAAACCGAAATCTTTTCATGAAAATGTTCAACTTTTTTGAAGCCGAGATCTTTTCATGAAAATTCTCAACTTTTTGAAACCGAAACCTTTTCATGAAAATTTTCAACTTTTTTGAAGCAGAAATCTTTTCATGAAAATCTTAAACTTTTTTGAAGCCGAAATCTTTTCATGAAAATGTTACATTTTTTTCAAGCCGAAATACTACATGAAAATGTTCAACTTTTTTGAAACCGAAATCTTTTCATGAAAATTTTCAACTTTTTTGAAGCCGAAATCTTTTCAAGAAAATGGTCAACTTTTTTGAAGCCGAAATCTTTTCATGAAAATTTTCAACTTTTTGAAGCCGAAATCTTTTCATGAAAATTTTCAACTTTTTTGAAGCCAAAATCCTGTCATGAAAATTTTCAACTTTTTTGAAGCCGAAATACTTCATGAAAATGTTCAACTTTTTTGAAGCCGAAATCTTTTCATGAAAATGGTCAACTTTTTTGAAGCCGAAATCTTTTCATGAAAATGGTCAACTTTTTTGAAGCCGAAATCTTTTCATGAAAATTTTCAACTTTTTTGAAGCAGAAATCTTTTCATGAAAATCTTAGACTTTTTTGAAGTCGAAATCTTTTCATGAAAATTTTCAACTTTTTGAAACCGAAATCTTTTCATGAAAATTTTCAACTTTTTTGAAGCCGAAATCTTTTCATGAAAATGTTCAACTTTTTTGAAGCCGAGATCTTTTCATGAAAATTTTCAACTTTTTGAAACCGAAACCTTTTCATGAAAATTTTCAACTTTTTTGAAGCCGAAATCTTTTCATGAAAATTTTCAACTTTTTTGAAGCCGAAATCTTTTCATGAAAATGTTCCATTTTTTTGAAGCCGAAATACTTCATGAAAATCTTAGACTTTTTGAAACCAAAATCTTTTCATGAAAATGTTCAACTTTTTTGAAGCCGAAATCTTTTCATGAAAATGTTACATTTTTTTCAAGCCGAAATACTACATGAAAATGTTCAACTTTTTTGAAGCCGAGATCTTTTCATGAAAATTTTCAACTTTTTGAAACCGAAATCTTTTCATGAAAATTTTCAACTTTTTTGAAGCCAAAATCCTGTCATGAAAATTTTCAACTTTTTTGAAGCCGAAATACTTCATGAAAATGTTCAACTTTTTTGAAGCCGAAATCTTTTCATGAAAATGGTCAACTTTTTTGAAGCCGAAATCTTTTCATGAAAATGGTCAACTTTTTTGAAGCCGAGATCTTTTCATGAAAATTTTCAACTTTTTGAAACCGAAACCTTTTCATGAAAATTTTCAACTTTTTTGAAGCAGAAATCTTTTCATGAAAATGTTCAACTTTTTTGAAGCCGAAATCTTTTCATGAAAATTTTCAACTTTTTTGAAGCCGAAATCTTTTCATGAAAATGTTACATTTTTTTGAAGCCAAAATGCTTCATGAAAATGTTTAACTTTTTTGAAGCCGAAATCTTTTCATGAAAATGTTCAACTTTTTTGAAGCCGAAATCTTTTCATGAAAATTTTCAACTTTTTTGAAGCCGAAATCTTTTCATGAAAATTTTCAACTGTTTTGAAGCCGAAATCTTTTCATGAAAATTTTCAACTTTTTTGAAGCAGAAATCTTTTCATGAAAATCTTAGACTTTTTTGAAGTCGAAATCTTTTCATGTAAATTTTCAACTTTTTTGAAGCAGAAATCTTTTCATGAAAATGGTCAACTTTTTTGAAGCCGAAATCTTTTCATGAAAATGTTCCATTTTTTTGAAGCCGAAATACTTCATGAAAATCTTAGACTTTTTGAAACCAAAATCTTTTCATGAAAATGTTCAACTTTTTTGAAGCCGAAATCTTTTCATGAAAATGTTCAACTTTTTTGAAGCCGAGATCTTTTCAAGAACATTTTCAACTTTTTAAAACCGAAACCTTTTCATGAAAGTTTTCAACATTTTTGAAGCAGAAATCTTTTCATGAAAATTTTCAACTTTTTTGAAGCCGAAATCTTTTCATGAAAATTTTCAACTTTTTGAAGCCGAAATCTTTTCATGAAAATGGTCAACTTTTTTGAAGCCGAAATCTTTTCATGAAAATGGTCAACTTTTTTGAAGCCGAAATCTTTTCATGAAAATTTTCAACTTTTTTGAAGCAGAAATCTTTTCATGAAAATCTTAGACTTTTTTGAAGTCGAAATCTTTTCATGTAAATTTTCAACTTTTTTGAAGCAGAAATCTTTTCATTAAAATTTTCGACTTTTTTGAAGCCGAAATCTTTTCATGAAAATTTTCAACTTTTTTGAAGCCGAAATCTTTTCATGAAAATGTTCAACTTTTTTGAAGCCGAGATCTTTTCATGAAAATTTTCAACTTTTTGAAACCGAAATCTTTTCATGAAAATGTTCAACTTTTTTGAAGCCGAAATCTTTTCATGAAAATGTTCAACTTTTTTGAAGCCGAGATCTTTTCATGAAAATTTTCAACTTTTTGAAACCGAAACCTTTTCATGAAAATTTTCAACTTTTTTGAAGCAGAAATCTTTTCATGAAAATCTTAAACTTTTTTGAAGCCGAAATCTTTTCATGAAAATGTTACATTTTTTTCAAGCCGAAATACTACATGAAAATGTTCAACTTTTTTGAAGCCGAGATCTTTTCATGAAAATTTTCAACTTTTTGAAACCGAAATCTTTTCATGAAAATTTTCAACTTTTTTGAAGCCGAAATCTTTTCATGAAAATGTTCAACTTTTTTGAAGCCGAGATCTTTTCATGAAAATTCTCAACTTTTTGAAACCGAAACCTTTTCATGAAAATTTTCAACTTTTTTGAAGCAGAAATCTTTTCATGAAAATCTTAAACTTTTTTGAAGCCGAAATCTTTTCATGAAAATGTTACATTTTTTTCAAGCCGAAATACTACATGAAAATGTTCAACTTTTTTGAAGCCGAGATCTTTTCATGAAAATTTTCAACTTTTTGAAACCGAAATCTTTTCATGAAAATTTTCAACTTTTTTGAAGCCGAAATCTTTTCATGAAAATGGTCAACTTTTTTGAAGCCGAAATCTTTTCATGAAAATTTTCAACTTTTTGAAGCCGAAATCTTTTCATGAAAATTTTCAACTTTTTTGAAGCCAAAATCCTGTCATGAAAATTTTCAACTTTTTTGAAGCCGAAATACTTCATGAAAATGTTCAACTTTTTTGAAGCTGAAATCTTTTCATGAAAATGTTCAAATTTTTTGAAGCCAGATCTTTTCATGAAAATTTTCAACTTTTTGAAACCGAAATCTTTTCATGAAAATTTTCAACTTTTTTGAAGCCAAAATGTTTTCATGAAAATGGTCAACTTTTTTGAAGCCGAAATCTTTTCATGAAAATGGTCAACTTTTTTGAAGCCGAAATCTTTTCATGAAAATTTTCAACTTTTTTGAAGCAGAAATCTTTTCATGAAAATCTTAGACTTTTTTGAAGTCGAAATCTTTTCATGAAAATTTTCAACTTTTTGAAACCGAAATCTTTTCATGAAAATTTTCAACTTTTTTGAAGCCGAAATCTTTTCATGAAAATGTTCAACTTTTTTGAAGCCGAGATCTTTTCATGAAAATTTTCAACTTTTTGAAACCGAAACCTTTTCATGAAAATTTTCAACTTTTTTGAAGCAGAAATCTTTTCATGAAAATCTTAAACTTTTTTGAAGTCGAAATCTTTTCATGAAAATTTTCAACTTTTTTGAAGCCGAAATCTTTTCATGAAAATTTTCAACTTTTTGAAGCCGAAATCTTTTCATGAAAATGTTCAACTTTTTTGAAGCCGAAATCTTTTCATGAAAATGGTCAACTTTTTTGAAGCCGAAATCTTTTCATGAAAATTTTCAACTTTTTTGAAGCCGAAATCTTTTCATGAAAATTTTCAACTGTTTTGAAGCCGAAATCTTTTCATGAAAATTTTCAACTTTTTTGAAGCAGAAATCTTTTCATGAAAATCTTAGACTTTTTTGAAGTCGAAATCTTTTCATGTAAATTTTCAACTTTTTTGAAGCAGAAATCTTTTCATGAAAATGGTCAACTTTTTTGAAGCCGAAATCTTTTCATGAAAATGTTCCATTTTTTTGAAGCCGAAATACTTCATGAAAATCTTAGACTTTTTGAAACCAAATTCTTTTCATGAAAATGTTCAACTTTTTTGAAGCCGAAATCTTTTCATGAAAATGTTCAACTTTTTTGAAGCCGAGATCTTTTCAAGAACATTTTCAACTTTTTGAAACCGAAACCTTTTCATGAAAGTTTTCAACATTTTTGAAGCAGAAATCTTTTCATGAAAATTTTCAACTTTTTTGAAGCCGAAATCTTTTCATGAAAATTTTCAACTTTTTGAAGCCGAAATCTTTTCCTGAAAATGGTCAACTTTTTTGAAGCCGAAATCTTTTCATGAAAATGGTCAACTTTTTTGAAGCCGAAATCTTTTCATGAAAATCTTAAACTTTTTTGAAGCAGAAATCTTTTCATGAAAATCTTAGACTTTTTTGAAGTCGAAATCTTTTCATGTAAATTTTCAACTTTTTTGAAGCAGAAATCTTTTCATTAAAATTTTCGACTTTTTTGAAGCCGAAATCTTTTCATGAAAATTTTCAACTTTTTTGAAGCCGAAATCTTTTCATGAAAATGTTCAACTTTTTTGAAGCCGAGATCTTTTCATGAAAATTTTCAACTTTTTGAAACCGAAATCTTTTCATGAAAATGTTCAACTTTTTTGAAGCCGAGATCTTTTCATGAAAATTCTCAACTTTTTGAAACCGAAACCTTTTCATGAAAATTTTCAACTTTTTTGAAGCAGAAATCTTTTCATGAAAATCTTTAACTTTTTTGAAGCCGAAATCTTTTCATGAAAATGTTACATTTTTTTCAAGCCGAAATACTACATGAAAATGTTCAACTTTTTTGAAACCGAAATCTTTTCATGAAAATTTTCAACTTTTTTGAAGCCGAAATCTTTTCATGAAAATGGTCAACTTTTTTGAAGCCGAAATCTTTTCATGAAAATTTTCAACTTTTTGAAGCCGAAATCTTTTCATGAAAATTTTCAACTTTTTTGAAGCCAAAATCCTGTCATGAAAATTTTCAACTTTTTTGAAGCCGAAATACTTCATGAAAATGTTCAACTTTTTTGAAGCCGAAATCTTTTCATGAAAATGGTCAACTTTTTTGAAGCCGAAATCTTTTCATGAAAATGGTCAACTTTTTTGAAGCCGAAATCTTTTCATGAAAATTTTCAACTTTTTTGAAGCAGAAATCTTTTCATGAAAATCTTAGACTTTTTTGAAGTCGAAATCTTTTCATGAAAATTTTCAACTTTTTGAAACCGAAATCTTTTCATGAAAATTTTCAACTTTTTTGAAGCCGAAATCTTTTCATGAAAATGTTCAACTTTTTTGAAGCCGAGATCTTTTCATGAAAATTTTCAACTTTTTGAAACCGAAACCTTTTCATGAAAATTTTCAACTTTTTTGAAGCCGAAATCTTTTCATGAAAATTTTCTACTTTTTTGAAGCCGAAATCTTTTCATGAAAATGTTCCATTTTTTTGAAGCCGAAATACTTCATGAAAATCTTAGACTTTTTGAAACCAAAATCTTTTCATGAAAATTTTCAACTTTTTTGAAGCCGAAATCTTTTCATGAAAATGTTCAACTTTTTTGAAGCCGAAATCTTTTCATGAAAATTTTCAACTTTTTTGAAGCCGAAATCTTTTCATGAAAATGTTACATTTTTTTGAAGCCAAAAGGCTTCATGAAAATGTTTAACTTTTTTGAAGCCGAAATCTTTTCATGAAAATGTTCAACTTTTTTGAAGCCGAAATCTTTTCATGAAAATTTTCAACTTTTTTGAAGCCGAAATCTTTTCATGAAAATTTTCAACTGTTTTGAAGCCGAAATCTTTTCATGAAAATTTTCAACTTTTTTGAAGCAGAAATCTTTTCATGAAAATCTTAGACTTTTTTGAAGTCGAAATCTTTTCATGTAAATTTTCAACTTTTTTGAAGCAGAAATCTTTTCATGAAAATGGTCAACTTTTTTGAAGCCGAAATCTTTTCATGAAAATGTTCCATTTTTTTGAAGCCGAAATACTTCATGAAAATCTTAGACTTTTTGAAACCAAAATCTTTTCATGAAAATGTTCAACTTTTTTGAAGCCGAAATCTTTTCATGAAAATGTTCAACTTTTTTGAAGCCGAGATCTTTTCAAGAACATTTTCAACTTTTTAAAACCGAAACCTTTTCATGAAAGTTTTCAACATTTTTGAAGCAGAAATCTTTTCATGAAAATTTTCAACTTTTTTGAAGCCGAAATCTTTTCATGAAAATTTTCAACTTTTTGAAGCCGAAATCTTTTCATGAAAATGGTCAACTTTTTTGAAGCCGAAATCTTTTCATGAAAATGGTCAACTTTTTTGAAGCCGAAATCTTTTCATGAAAATTTTCAACTTTTTTGAAGCAGAAATCTTTTCATGAAAATCTTAGACTTTTTTGAAGTCGAAATCTTTTCATGTAAATTTTCAACTTTTTTGAAGCAGAAATCTTTTCATTAAAATTTTCGACTTTTTTGAAGCCGAAATCTTTTCATGAAAATTTTCAACTTTTTTGAAGCCGAAATCTTTTCATGAAAATGTTCAACTTTTTTGAAGCCGAGATCTTTTCATGAAAATTTTCAACTTTTTGAAACCGAAATCTTTTCATGAAAATGTTCAACTTTTTTGAAGCCGAAATCTTTTCATGAAAATGTTCAACTTTTTTGAAGCCGAGATCTTTTCATGAAAATTTTCAACTTTTTGAAACCGAAACCTTTTCATGAAAATTTTAAACTTTTTTGAAGCAGAAATCTTTTCATGAAAATCTTAAACTTTTTTGAAGCCGAAATCTTTTCATGAAAATGTTACATTTTTTTCAAGCCGAAATACTACATGAAAATGTTCAACTTTTTTGAAGCCGAGATCTTTTCATGAAAATTCTCAACTTTTTGAAACCGAAACCTTTTCATGAAAATTTTCAACTTTTTTGAAGCAGAAATCTTTTCATGAAAATCTTAAACTTTTTTGAAGCCGAAATCTTTTCATGAAAATGTTACATTTTTTTCAAGCCGAAATACTACATGAAAATGTTCAACTTTTTTGAAGCCGAGATCTTTTCATGAAAATTTTCAACTTTTTGAAACCGAAATCTTTTCATGAAAATTTTCAACTTTTTTGAAGCCGAAATCTTTTCATGAAAATGGTCAACTTTTTTGAAGCCGAAATCTTTTCATGAAAATTTTCAACTTTTTGAAGCCGAAATCTTTTCATGAAAATTTTCAACTTTTTTGAAGCCAAAATCCTGTCATGAAAATTTTCAACTTTTTTGAAGCCGAAATACTTCATGAAAATGTTCAACTTTTTTGAAGCTGAAATCTTTTCATGAAAATGTTCAACTTTTTTGAAGCCAGATCTTTTCATGAAAATTTTCAACTTTTTGAAACCGAAATCTTTTCATGAAAATTTTCAACTTTTTTGAAGCCAAAATGTTTTCATGAAAATGGTCAACTTTTTTGAAGCCGAAATCTTTTCATGAAAATGGTCAACTTTTTTGAAGCCGAAATCTTTTCATGAAAATTTTCAACTTTTTTGAAGCAGAAATCTTTTCATGAAAATCTTAGACTTTTTTGAAGTCGAAATCTTTTCATGAAAATTTTCAACTTTTTGAAACCGAAATCTTTTCATGAAAATTTTCAACTTTTTTGAAGCCGAAATCTTTTCATGAAAATGTTCAACTTTTTTGAAGCCGAGATCTTTTCATGAAAATTTTCAACTTTTTGAAACCGAAACCTTTTCATGAAAATTTTCAACTTTTTTGAAGCAGAAATCTTTTCATGAAAATCTTAAACTTTTTTGAAGTCGAAATCTTTTCATGAAAATTTTCAACTTTTTTGAAGCCGAAATCTTTTCATGAAAATTTTCAACTTTTTGAAGCCGAAATCTTTTCATGAAAATGTTCAACTTTTTTGAAGCCGAAATCTTTTCATGAAAATGGTCAACTTTTTTGAAGCCGAAATCTTTTCATGAAAATTTTCAACTTTTTGAAGCCGAAATCTTTTCATGAAAATTTTCAACTTTTTTGAAGCAGAAATCTTTTCATGAAAATCTTAGACTTTTTTGAAGTCGAAATCTTTTCATGTAAATTTTCAACTTTTTTGAAGCCGAAATACTTCATGAAAATGTTCAACTTTTTTGAAGCTGAAATCTTTTCATGAAAATGTTCAACTTTTTTGAAGCCGAGATCTTTTCATGAAAATTTTCAACTTTTTGAAACCGAAATCTTTTCATGAAAATTTTCAACTTTTTTGAAGCCGAAATCTTTTCATGAAAATTTTCAACTTTTTTGAAACCGAGATCTTTTCAAGAACATTTTCAACTTTTTGAAACCGAAACCTTTTCATGAAAGTTTTCAACTTTTTTGAAGCAGAAATCTTTTCATGAAAATTTTCAACTTTTTTGAAGCCGAAATCTTTTCATGAAAATTTTCAACTTTTTGAAGCCGAAATCTTTTCAGGAAAATGGTCAACTTTTTTGAAGCCGAAATCTTTTCATGAAAATGGTCAACTTTTTTGAAGCCGAAATCTTTTCATGAAAATTTTCAACTTTTTTGAAGCAGAAATCTTTTCATGAAAATCTTAGACTTTTTTGAAGTCGAAATCTTTTCATGTAAATTTTCAACTTTTTTGAAGCAGAAATCTTTTCATTAAAATTTTCGACTTTTTTGAAGCCGAAATCTTTTCATGAAAATTTTCAACTTTTTTGAAGCCAAAATCTTTTCATGAAAATGGTCAACTTTTTTGAAGCCGAAATCTTTTCATGAAAATGGTCTACTTTTTTGAAGCCGAAATCTTTTCATGAAAATTTTCAACTTTTTGAAGCCGAAATCTTTTCATGAAAATTTTCAACTTTTTTGAAGCCAAAATCCTGTCATGAAAATTTTCAACTTTTTTGAAGCCGAAATACTTCATGAAAATGGTCAACTTTTTTGAAGCCGAAATCTTTTCATGAAAATTTTCAACTTTTTTGAAGCAGAAATCTTTTCATGAAAATCTTAGACTTTTTTGAAGTCGAAATCTTTTCATGAAAATTTTCAACTTTTTGAAACCGAAATCTTTTCATGAAAATTTTCAACTTTTTTGAAGCCGAAATCTTTTCATGAAAATGTTCAACTTTTTTGAAGCCGAGATCTTTTCATGAAAATTTTCAACTTTTTGAAACCGAAAGCTTTTCATGAAAATTTTCAACTTTTTTGAAGCAGAAATCTTTTCATGAAAATCTTAAACTTTTTTGAAGTCGAAATCTTTTCATGAAAATTTTCAACTTTTTTGAAGCCGAAATCTTTTCATGAAAATTTTCAACTTTTTGAAGCCGAAATCTTTTCATGAAAATGTTCAACTTTTTTGAAGCCGAAATCTTTTCATGAAAATGGTCAACTTTTTTGAAGCCGAAATCTTTTCATGAAAATTTTCAACTTTTTTGAAGCAGAAATCTTTTCATGAAAATTTTCAACTGTTTTGAAGCCGAAATCTTTTCATGAAAATTTTCAACTTTTTTGAAGCAGAAATCTTTTCATGAAAATCTTAGACTTTTTTGAAGTCGAAATCTTTTCATGTAAATTTTCAACTTTTTTGAAGCAGAAATCTTTTCATGAAAATGGTCAACTTTTTTGAAGCCGAAATCTTTTCATGAAAATGTTCCATTTTTTTGAAGCCGAAATACTTCATGAAAATCTTAGACTTTTTGAAACCAAATTCTTTTCATGAAAATGTTCAACTTTTTTGAAGCCGAAATCTTTTCATGAAAATGTTCAACTTTTTTGAAGCCGAGATCTTTTCAAGAACATTTTCAACTTTTTGAAACCGAAACCTTTTCATGAAAGTTTTCAACATTTTTGAAGCAGAAATCTTTTCATGAAAATTTTCAACTTTTTTGAAGCCGAAATCTTTTCATGAAAATTTTCAACTTTTTGAAGCCGAAATCTTTTCATGAAAATGGTCAACTTTTTTGAAGCCGAAATCTTTTCATGAAAATGGTCAACTTTTTTGAAGCCGAAATCTTTTCATGAAAATCTTAAACTTTTTTGAAGCAGAAATCTTTTCATGAAAATCTTAGACTTTTTTGAAGTCGAAATCTTTTCATGTAAATTTTCAACTTTTTTGAAGCTGAAATCTTTTCATTAAAATTTTCGACTTTTTTGAAGCCGAAATCTTTTCATGAAAATTTTCAACTTTTTTGAAGCCGAAATCTTTTCATGAAAATGTTCAACTTTTTTGAAGCCGAGATCTTTTCATGAAAATTTTCAACTTTTTGAAACCGAAATCTTTTCATGAAAATGTTCAACTTTTTTGAAGCCGAGATCTTTTCATGAAAATTCTCAACTTTTTGAAACCGAAACCTTTTCATGAAAATTTTCAACTTTTTTGAAGCAGAAATCTTTTCATGAAAATCTTTAACTTTTTTGAAGCCGAAATCTTTTCATGAAAATGTTACATTTTTTTCAAGCCGAAATACTACATGAAAATGTTCAACTTTTTTGAAACCGAAATCTTTTCATGAAAATTTTCAACTTTTTTGAAGCCGAAATCTTTTCATGAAAATGGTCAACTTTTTTGAAGCCGAAATCTTTTCATGAAAATTTTCAACTTTTTGAAGCCGAAATCTTTTCATGAAAATTTTCAACTTTTTTGAAGCCAAAATCCTGTCATGAAAATTTTCAACTTTTTTGAAGCCGAAATACTTCATGAAAATGTTCAACTTTTTTGAAGCCGAAATCTTTTCATGAAAATGGTCAACTTTTTTGAAGCCGAAATCTTTTCATGAAAATGGTCAACTTTTTTGAAGCCGAAATCTTTTCATGAAAATTTTCAACTTTTTTGAAGCAGAAATCTTTTCATGAAAATCTTAGACTTTTTTGAAGTCGAAATCTTTTCATGAAAATTTTCAACTTTTTGAAACCGAAATCTTTTCATGAAAATTTTCAACTTTTTTGAAGCCGAAATCTTTTCATGAAAATGTTCAACTTTTTTGAAGCCGAGATCTTTTCATGAAAATTTTCAACTTTTTGAAACCGAAACCTTTTCATGAAAATTTTCAACTTTTTTGAAGCCGAAATCTTTTCATGAAAATTTTCTACTTTTTTGAAGCCGAAATCTTTTCATGAAAATGTTCCATTTTTTTGAAGCCGAAATACTTCATGAAAATCTTAGACTTTTTGAAACCAAAATCTTTTCATGAAAATTTTCAACTTTTTTGAAGCCGAAATCTTTTCATGAAAATGTTCAACTTTTTTGAAGCCAAGATCTTTTCATGAAAATTTTCAACTTTTTGGAACTGAAATCTTTTCATAAAAATTTTCAACTTTTTTGAAGCCGAAATCTTTTCATGAAAATTTTCAACTTTTTTGAAGCCGAGATCTTTTCATGAAAATTTTCCACTTTTTGAAACCGAAACCTTTTCATGAAAATTTTCAACTTTTTTGAAGCAGAAATCTTTTCATGAAAATCTTAAACTTTTTTGAAGCCGAAATCTTTTCATGAAAATGTTCAACTTTTTTGAAGCCGAGATCTTTTCAAGAACATTTTCAACTTTTTGAAGCCGAAATCTTTTCATGAAAATGGTCAACTTTTTTGAAGCCGAAATCTTTTCATGAAAATGGTCAACTTTTTTGAAGCCGAAATCTTTTCAAGAAAATTTTCAACTTTTTTGAAGCAGAAATCTTTTCATGAAAATCTTAGACTTTTTTGAAGTCGAAATCTTTTCATGTAAATTTTCAACTTTTTTGAAGCAGAAATCTTTTCATTAAAATTTTCGACTTTTTTGAAGCTGAAATCTTTTCATGAAAATTTTCAACTTTTTTGAAGCCGAAATCTTTTCATGAAAATGTTCAACTTTTTTGAAGCCGAGATCATTTCATGAAAATTTTCAACTTTTTGAAACCGAAATCTTTTCATGAAAATTTTCAACTTTTTTGAAGCCGAAATCTTTTCATGAAAATGTTCAACTTTTTTGAAGCCGAGATCTTTTCATGAAAATTTTCAACTTTTTGAAACCGAAACCTTTTCATGAAAATTTTCAACTTTTTTGAAGCAGAAATCTTTTCATGAAAATCTTAAACTTTTTTGAAGCCGAAATCTTTTCATGAAAATGTTACATTTTTTTCAAGCCGAAATACTACATGAAAATGTTCAACTTTTTTGAAGCCGAGATCTTTTCATGAAAATTTTCAACTTTTTGAAACCGAAATCTTTTCATGAAAATTTTCAACTTTTTTGAAGCCGAAATCTTTTCATGAAAATGTTCAACTTTTTTGAAGCCGAGATCTTTTCATGAAAATTCTCAACTTTTTGAAACCGAAACCTTTTCATGAAAATTTTCAACTTTTTTGAAGCAGAAATCTTTTCATGAAAATCTTAAACTTTTTTGAAGCCGAAATCTTTTCATGAAAATGTTACATTTTTTTCAAGCCGAAATACTACAGGAAAATGTTCAACTTTTTTGAAGCCGAGATCTTTTCATGAAAATTTTCAACTTTTTGAAACCGAAATCTTTTCATGAAAATTTTCAACTTTTTTGAAGCCGAAATCTTTTCATGAAAATGTTACATTTTTTTCAAGCCGAAATACTACAGGAAAATGTTCAACTTTTTTGAAGCCGAGATCTTTTCATGAAAATTTTCAACTTTTTGAAACCGAAATCTTTTCATGAAAATTTTCAACTTTTTTGAAGCCGAAATCTTTTCATGAAAATGGTCAACTTTTTTGAAGCCGAAATCTTTTCATGAAAATTTTCAACTTTTTGAAGCCGAAATCTTTTCATGAAAATTTTCAACTTTTTTGAAGCCAAAATCCTGTCATGAAAATTTTCAACTTTTTTGAAGCCGAAATACTTCATGAAAATGTTCAACTTTTTTGAAGCCGAAATCTTTTCATGAAAATGGTCAACTTTTTTGAAGCCGAAATCTTTTCATGAAAATGGTCAACTTTTTTGAAGCCGAAATCTTTTCATGAAAATTTTCAACTTTTTTGAAGCAGAAATCTTTTCATGAAAATCTTACACTTTTTTGAAGTCGAAATCTTTTCATGAAAATTTTCAACTTTTTGAAACCGAAATCTTTTCATGAAAATTTTCAACTTTTTTGAAGCCGAGATCTTTTCATGAAAATTTTCAACTTTTTGAAACCGAAACCTTTTCATGAAAATTTTCAACTTTTTTGAAGCAGAAATCTTTTCATGAAAATGTTCAACTTTTTTGAAGCCGAAATCTTTTCATGAAAATTTTCAACTTTTTTGAAGCCGAAATCTTTTCATGAAAATGTTCAACTTTTTTGAAGCCGAGATCTTTTCAAGAACATTTTCAACTTTTTGAAGCCGAAATCTTTTCATGAAAATGGTCAACTTTTTTGAAGCCGAAATCTTTTCATGAAAATGGTCAACTTTTTTGAAGCCGAAATCTTTTCAAGAAAATTTTCAACTTTTTTGAAGCAGAAATCTTTTCATGAAAATCTTAGACTTTTTTGAAGTCGAAATCTTTTCATGTAAATTTTCAACTTTTTTGAAGCAGAAATCTTTTCATTAAAATTTTCGACTTTTTTGAAGCTGAAATCTTTTCATGAAAATTTTCAACTTTTTTGAAGCCGAAATCTTTTCATGAAAATGTTCAACTTTTTTGAAGCCGAGATCATTTCATGAAAATTTTCAACTTTTTGAAACCGAAATCTTTTCATGAAAATTTTCAACTTTTTTGAAGCCGAAATCTTTTCATGAAAATGTTCAACTTTTTTGAAGCCGAGATCTTTTCATGAAAATTTTCAACTTTTTGAAACCGAAACCTTTTCATGAAAATTTTCAACTTTTTTGAAGCAGAAATCTTTTCATGAAAATCTTAAACTTTTTTGAAGCCGAAATCTTTTCATGAAAATGTTACATTTTTTTCAAGCCGAAATACTACATGAAAATGTTCAACTTTTTTGAAGCCGAGATCTTTTCATGAAAATTTTCAACTTTTTGAAACCGAAATCTTTTCATGAAAATTTTCAACTTTTTTGAAGCCGAAATCTTTTCATGAAAATGTTCAACTTTTTTGAAGCCGAGATCTTTTCATGAAAATTCTCAACTTTTTGAAACCGAAACCTTTTCATGAAAATTTTCAACTTTTTTGAAGCAGAAATCTTTTCATGAAAATCTTAAACTTTTTTGAAGCCGAAATCTTTTCATGAAAATGTTACATTTTTTTCAAGCCGAAATACTACAGGAAAATGTTCAACTTTTTTGAAGCCGAAATCTTTTCATGAAAATTTTCAACTTTTTTGAAGCCAAAATCCTGTCATGAAAATTTTCAACTTTTTTGAAGCCGAAATACTTCATGAAAATGTTCAACTTTTTTGAAGCCGAAATCTTTTCATGAAAATGGTCAACTTTTTTGAAGCCGAAATCTTTTCATGAAAATGGTCAACTTTTTTGAAGCCGAAATCTTTTCATGAAAATTTTCAACTTTTTTGAAGCAGAAATCTTTTCATGAAAATCTTACACTTTTTTGAAGTCGAAATCTTTTCATGAAAATTTTCAACTTTTTGAAACCGAAATCTTTTCATGAAAATTTTCAACTTTTTTGAAGCCGAGATCTTTTCATGAAAATTTTCAACTTTTTGAAACCGAAACCTTTTCATGAAAATTTTCAACTTTTTTGAAGCAGAAATCTTTTCATGAAAATGTTCAACTTTTTTGAAGCCGAAATCTTTTCATGAAAATTTTCAACTTTTTTGAAGCCGAAATCTTTTCATGAAAATGTTCAACTTTTTTGAAGCCGAGATCTTTTCAAGAACATTTTCAACTTTTTGAAGCCGAAATCTTTTCATGAAAATGGTCAACTTTTTTGAAGCCGAAATCTTTTCATGAAAATGGTCAACTTTTTTGAAGCCGAAATCTTTTCAAGAAAATTTTCAACTTTTTTGAAGCAGAAATCTTTTCATGAAAATCTTAGACTTTTTTGAAGTCGAAATCTTTTCATGTAAATTTTCAACTTTTTTGAAGCAGAAATCTTTTCATTAAAATTTTCGACTTTTTTGAAGCTGAAATCTTTTCATGAAAATTTTCAACTTTTTTGAAGCCGAAATCTTTTCATGAAAATGTTCAACTTTTTTGAAGCCGAGATCATTTCATGAAAATTTTCAACTTTTTGAAACCGAAATCTTTTCATGAAAATTTTCAACTTTTTTGAAGCCGAAATCTTTTCATGAAAATGTTCAACTTTTTTGAAGCCGAGATCTTTTCATGAAAATTTTCAACTTTTTGAAACCGAAACCTTTTCATGAAAATTTTCAACTTTTTTGAAGCAGAAATCTTTTCATGAAAATCTTAAACTTTTTTGAAGCCGAAATCTTTTCATGAAAATGTTACATTTTTTTCAAGCCGAAATACTACATGAAAATGTTCAACTTTTTTGAAGCCGAGATCTTTTCATGAAAATTTTCAACTTTTTGAAACCGAAATCTTTTCATGAAAATTTTCAACTTTTTTGAAGCCGAAATCTTTTCATGAAAATGTTCAACTTTTTTGAAGCCGAGATCTTTTCATGAAAATTCTCAACTTTTTGAAACCGAAACCTTTTCATGAAAATTTTCAACTTTTTTGAAGCAGAAATCTTTTCATGAAAATCTTAAACTTTTTTGAAGCCGAAATCTTTTCATGAAAATGTTACATTTTTTTCAAGCCGAAATACTACAGGAAAATGTTCAACTTTTTTGAAGCCGAGATCTTTTCATGAAAATTTTCAACTTTTTGAAACCGAAATCTTTTCATGAAAATTTTCAACTTTTTTGAAGCCGAAATCTTTTCATGAAAATGTTACATTTTTTTCAAGCCGAAATACTACAGGAAAATGTTCAACTTTTTTGAAGCCGAGATCTTTTCATGAAAATTTTCAACTTTTTGAAACCGAAATCTTTTCATGAAAATTTTCAACTTTTTTGAAGCCGAAATCTTTTCATGAAAATGGTCAACTTTTTTGAAGCCGAAATCTTTTCATGAAAATTTTCAACTTTTTGAAACCGAAATCTTTTCATGAAAATTTTCAACTTTTTTGAAGCCAAAATCCTGTCATGAAAATTTTCAACTTTTTTGAAGCCGAAATACTTCATGAAAATGTTCAACTTTTTTGAAGCCGAAATCTTTTCATGAAAATGGTCAACTTTTTTGAAGCCGAAATCTTTTCATGAAAATGGTCAACTTTTTTGAAGCCGAAATCTTTTCATGAAAATTTTCAACTTTTTTGAAGCAGAAATCTTTTCATGAAAATCTTACACTTTTTTGAAGTCGAAATCTTTTCATGAAAATTTTCAACTTTTTGAAACCGAAATCTTTTCATGAAAATTTTCAACTTTTTTGAAGCCGAGATCTTTTCATGAAAATTTTCAACTTTTTGAAACCTAAACCTTTTCATGAAAATTTTCAACTTTTTTGAAGCAGAAATCTTTTCATGAAAATGTTCAACTTTTTTGAAGCCGAAATCTTTTCATGAAAATTTTCAACTTTTTTGAAGCCGAAATCTTTTCATGAAAATGTTACATTTTTTTGAAGCCAAAATGCTTCATGAAAATGTTTAACTTTTTTGAAGCCGAAATCTTTTCATGAAAATGTTCAACTTTTTTGAAGCCGAAATCTTTTCATGAAAATTTTCAACTTTTTTGAAGCCGAAATCTTTTCATGAAAATTTTCAACTGTTTTGAAGCCGAAATCTTTTCATGAAAATTTTCAACTTTTTTGAAGCAGAAATCTTTTCATGAAAATCTTAGACTTTTTTGAAGTCGAAATCTTTTCATGTAAATTTTCAACTTTTTTGAAGCAGAAATCTTTTCATGAAAATGATCAACTTTTTTGAAGCCGAAATCTTTTCATGAAAATGTTCCATTTTTTTGAAGCCGAAATACTTCATGAAAATCTTAGACTTTTTGAAACCAAAATCTTTTCATGAAAATGTTCAACTTTTTTGAAGCCGAAATCTTTTCATGAAAATGTTCAACTTTTTTGAAGCCGAGATCTTTTCAAGAACATTTTCAACTTTTTAAAACCGAAACCTTTTCATGAAAGTTTTCAACATTTTTGAAGCAGAAATCTTTTCATGAAAATTTTCAACTTTTTTGAAGCCGAAATCTTTTCATGAAAATTTTCAACTTTTTGAAGCCGAAATCTTTTCATGAAAATGGTCAACTTTTTTGAAGCCGAAATCTTTTCATGAAAATGGTCAACTTTTTTGAAGCCGAAATCTTTTCATGAAAATTTTCAACTTTTTTGAAGCAGAAATCTTTTCATGAAAATCTTAGACTTTTTTGAAGTCGAAATCTTTTCATGTAAATTTTCAACTTTTTTGAAGCAGAAATCTTTTCATTAAAATTTTCGACTTTTTTGAAGCCGAAATCTTTTCATGAAAATTTTCAACTTTTTTGAAGCCGAAATCTTTTCATGAAAATGTTCAACTTTTTTGAAGCCGAGATCTTTTCATGAAAATTTTCAACTTTTTGAAACCGAAATCTTTTCATGAAAATGTTCAACTTTTTTGAAGCCGAAATCTTTTCATGAAAATGTTCAACTTTTTTGAAGCCGAGATCTTTTCATGAAAATTTTCAACTTTTTGAAACCGAAACCTTTTCATGAAAATTTTCAACTTTTTTGAAGCAGAAATCTTTTCATGAAAATCTTAAACTTTTTTGAAGCCGAAATCTTTTCATGAAAATGTTACATTTTTTTCAAGCCGAAATACTACATGAAAATGTTCAACTTTTTTGAAGCCGAGATCTTTTCATGAAGATTTTCAACTTTTTGAAACCGAAATCTTTTCATGAAAATTTTCAACTTTTTTGAAGCCGAAATCTTTTCATGAAAATGTTCAACTTTTTTGAAGCCGAGATCTTTTCATGAAAATTCTCAACTTTTTGAAACCGAAACCTTTTCATGAAAATTTTCAACTTTTTTGAAGCAGAAATCTTTTCATGAAAATCTTAAACTTTTTTGAAGCCGAAATCTTTTCATGAAAATGTTACATTTTTTTCAAGCCGAAATACTACATGAAAATGTTCAACTTTTTTGAAGCCGAGATCTTTTCATGAAAATTTTCAACTTTTTGAAACCGAAATCTTTTCATGAAAATTTTCAACTTTTTTGAAGCCGAAATCTTTTCATGAAAATGGTCAACTTTTTTGAAGCCGAAATCTTTTCATGAAAATTTTCAACTTTTTGAAGCCGAAATCTTTTCATGAAAATTTTCAACTTTTTTGAAGCCAAAATCCTGTCATGAAAATTTTCAACTTTTTTGAAGCCGAAATACTTCATGAAAATGTTCAACTTTTTTGAAGCTGAAATCTTTTCATGAAAATGTTCAACTTTTTTGAAGCCAGATCTTTTCATGAAAATTTTCAACTTTTTGAAACCGAAATCTTTTCATGAAAATTTTCAACTTTTTTGAAGCCAAAATGTTTTCATGAAAATGGTCAACTTTTTTGAAGCAGAAATTTTTTCATGAAAATCTTAGACTTTTTGGAAGTCGAAATCTTTTCATGAAAATTTTCAACTTTTTGAAACCGAAATCTTTTCATGAAAATTTTCAACTTTTTTGAAGCCGAAATCTTTTCATGAAAATGGTCAACTTTTTTGAAGCCGAAATCTTTTCATTAAAATTTTCAACTTTTTGAAGCCGAAATCTTTTCATGAAAATTTTCAACTTTTTTGAAGCAGAAATCTTTTCATGAAAATCTTAGACTTTTTTGAAGTCGAAATCTTTTCATGTAAATTTTCAACTTTTTTGAAGCCGAAATACTTCATGAAAATGTTCAACTTTTTTGAAGCTGAAATCTTTTCATGAAAATGTTCAACTTTTTTGAAGCCGAGATCTTTTCATGAAAATTTTCAACTTTTTGAAACCGAAATCTTTTCATGAAAATTTTCAACTTTTTTGAAGCCGAAATCTTTTCATGAAAATGTTCAACTTTTTTGAAACCGAGATCTTTTCAAGAACATTTTCAACTTTTTGAAACCGAAACCTTTTCATGAAAGTTTTCAACTTTTTTGAAGCAGAAATCTTTTCATGAAAATTTTCAACTTTTTTGAAGCCGAAATCTTTTCATGAAAATTTTCAACTTTTTGAAGCCGAAATCTTTTCAGGAAAATGGTCAACTTTTTTGAAGCCGAAATCTTTTCATGAAAATGGTCAACTTTTTTGAAGCCGAAATCTTTTCATGAAAATTTTCAACTTTTTTGAAGCAGAAATCTTTTCATGAAAATCTTAGACTTTTTTGAAGTCGAAATCTTTTCATGTAAATTTTCAACTTTTTTGAAGCAGAAATCTTTTCATTAAAATTTTCGACTTTTTTGAAGCCGAAATCTTTTCATGAAAATTTTCAACTTTTTTGAAGCCAAAATCTTTTCATGAAAATGGTCAACTTTTTTGAAGCCGAAATCTTTTCATGAAAATGGTCTACTTTTTTGAAGCCGAAATCTTTTCATGAAAATTTTCAACTTTTTTGAAGCAGAAATCTTTTCATGAAAATTTTAGAATTTTTTGAAGTCGAAATCTTTTCATGTAAATTTTCAACTTTTTTGAAGCCGAAATCTTTTCATGAAAATGTTCAACTTTTTTGAAGCCGAGATCTTTTCAAGAACATTTTCAACTTTTTGAAACCGAAACCTTTTCATGAAAATTTTCAACTTTTTTGAAGCAGAAATCTTTTCATGAAAATCTTAAACTTTTTTGAAGCAGAAATCTTTTCATGAAAATTTTCAACTTTTTTGAAGCCGAAATCTTTTCATGAAAATGTTCCATTTTTTTGAAACCGAAATACTTCATGAAAATTTTCAACTTTTTTGAAGCCGAAATCTTTTCATGAAAATGTTCAACTTTTTTGAAGCCGAAATCTTTTCATGAAAATCTTAGACTTTTTTGAAGTCGAAATCTTTTCATGTAAATTTTCAACTTTTTTGAAGCAGAAATCTTTTCATGAAAATTTTCAACTTTTTTGAAGCCGAAATCTTTTCATGAAAATGTTACATTTTTTTCAAGCCGAAATACTACATGAAAATTTTCAACTTTTTTGAAGCCGAGATCTTTTCATGAAAATTTTCAACTTTTTGAAACCGAAATCTTTTCATGAAAATGTTCAACTTTTTTGAAGCCGAAATCTTTTCATGAAAATGGTCAACTTTTTTGAAGCCGAAATCTTTTCATGAAAATTTTCAACTTTTTTGAAGCAGAAATCTTTTCATGAAAATGTTCAACTTTTTTGAAGCCGAAATCTTTTCATGAAAATTTTCAACTTTTTTGAAGTCAAAATCTTTTCATGTAAATTTTCAACTTTTTTGAAGCAGAAATCTTTTCATGAAAATGTTCAACTTTTTTGAAGCCAAAATCTTTTCATGAATATGTTCCATTTTTTTGAAGCCGAAATACTTCATGAAAATTTTCAACTTTTTGAAACCAAAATCTTTTCATGAAAATTTTCAACTTTTTTGAAGCCGAAATCTTTTCATGAAAATGTTCAACTTTTTTGAAGCCGAAATCTTTTCATGAAAATGGTCAACTTTTTTGAAGCCGAAATCTTTTCATGAAAATGTTCAACTTTTTTGAAGCCGAAATCTTTTCATGAAAATGTTACATTTTTTTGAAGCCAAAATACTTCATGAAAATTTTCAACTTTTTTGAAGCCGAAATCTTTTCATGAAAATGTTCAACTTTTTTGAAGCCGAAATCTTTTCATGTAAATGTTACATTTTTTTGAAGCCGAGATCTTTTCAAGAACATTTTCAACTTTTTGAAACCGAAATCTTTTCATGAAAATGGTCAACTTTTTGAAGCCGAAATCTTTTCATGAAAATTTTCAACTTTTTGAAGCCGAAATATTTTCATGAAAATTTTCAACTTTTTTGAAGCAGAAATCTTTTCATGAAAATCTTAGACTTTTTTGAAGCCGAAATCTTTTCATGAAAATTTTCAACCTTTTTGAAGCCAAAATCCTGTCATGAAAATTTTCAACTTTTTTGAAGCCGAAATCTTTTCATGAAAATGGTCAACTTTTTTGAAGCCGAAATCTTTTCATGAAAATTTTCAACTTTTTTAAGCCGAAATCTTTTCATGAAAATTTTCAACTTTTTGAATCCGAAATCTTTTCATGAAAATGTTCAACTTTTTTGAAGCCGAAATCTTTTCATGAAAATTTTCAACCTTTTTGAAGCCAAAATCCTGTCATGAAAATTTTCAACTTTTTTGAAGCCGAAATCTTTTCATGAAAATGGTCAACTTTTTTGAAGCCGAAATCTTTTCATGAAAATTTTCAACTTTTTTAAGCCGAAATCTTTTCATGAAAATTTTCAACTTTTTGAATCCGAAATCTTTTCATGAAAATGTTCAACTTTTTTGAAGCCGAAATCTTTTCATGAAAATGGTCAACTTTTTTGAAGCCGAAATCTTTTCATGAAAATTTTCAACTTTTTTGAAGCAGAAATCTTTTCATGAAAATTTTCAACTTTTTTGAAGCAGAAATCTTTTCATGAAAATCTTAGACTTTTTTGAAGTCGAAATCTTTTCATGTAAATTTTCAACTTTTTTGAAGCAGAAATCTTTTCATGAAAATGTTCAACTTTTTTGAAGCTGAAATCTTTTCATGAAAATGTTCAACTTTTTTGAAGCCGAGATCTTTTCATGAAAATTTTCAACTTTTTGAAACCGAAATCTTTTCATGAAAATTTTCAACTATTTTGAAGCCGAAATCTTTTCATGAAAATGTTCAACTTTTTTGAAGCCGAGATCTTTTCATGAAAATTTTCAACTTTTTGAAACCGAAACCTTTTCATGAAAATTTTCAACTTTTTTGAAGCAGAAATCTTTTCATGAAAATCTTAAACTTTTTTGAAGCCGAAATCTTTTCATGAAAATTTTCAACTTTTTGAAGCAGAAATCTTTTCATGAAATTGGTCAACTTTTTTGAAGCCGAAATCTTTTCATGAAAATGGTCAACTTTTTTGAAGCCGAAATCTTTTCATGAAAATTTTCAACTTTTTTGAAGCAGAAATCTTTTCATGTAAATTTTCAACTTTTTTGAAGCCGAAATCTTTTCATGAAAATGTTCAACTTTTTTGAAGCCGAAATCTTTTCATGAAAATGTTCAACTTTTTTGAAGCCGAAATCTTTTCATGAAAATGTTCCATTTTTTTGAAGCCGAAATACTTCATGAAAATTTTCAACTTTTTGAAACCAAAATCTTTTCATGAAAATTATCAACTTTTTGAAACCGAAATCTTTTCATGAAAATTTTCAACTTTTATGAAGCCGAAATCTTTTCATGAAAATGGTCAACTTTTTTGAAGCCGAAATCGTTTCATGAAAATTTTCAACTTTTTGAAGCCGAAATCTTTTCATGAAAATGTTACATTTTTTTGAAGCCAAAATGCTTCATGAAAATGTTCAACTTTTTTGAAGCAGAAATCTTTTCATGAAAATGTTCAACTTTTTTGAAGCTGAAATCTTTTCATGAAAATGTTCAACTTTTTTGAAGCAGAAATCTTTTCATGAAAATTTTCAACTTTTTGAAACCGAAATCTTTTCATGAAAATGGTCAACTTTTTTGAAGCCGAAATCTTTTAATGAAAATGTTACATTTTTTTGAAGCCGAAATACTTCATGAAAATTTTCAACTTTTTTGAAGCCGAAATCTTTTCATGAAAATGTTTAACTTTTTTGAAGCCGAAATCTTTTCATGAAAATTTTCATCTTTTTTGAAGCAGAAATCTTTTCATGAAAATGTTCAACTTTTTTGAAGCAGAAATCTTTTCATGAAAATTTTCAACTTTTTTGAACCAGAAATCTTTTCATGAAAATCTTAGATTTTTTGAAGTCGAAATCTTTTCATGTAAATTTTCAACTTTTTTGAAGCAGAAATCTTTTCATGAAAATGTTCAACTTTTTTGAAGCCGAAATCTTTTCATGAAAATGTTCCATTTTTTTGAAGCCGAAATACTTCATGAAAATTTTCAACTTTTTTGAAGTCGAAATCTTTTTATGTAAATTTTCAACTTTTTTGAAGCAGAAATCTTTTCATAAAAATGTTCAACTTTTTTGAAGCCGAAATCTTTTCATGAAAATGTTACATTTTTTTGAAGCCGAAATACTTCATGAAAATTTTCAACTTTTTGAAACCGAAATCTTTTCATGAAAATTTTCAACTTTTTTGAAGCCGAAATCTTTTCATGAAAATTTTCAACTTTTTTGAAGCAGAAATCTTTTCATGAAAATCTTAGACTTTTTTGACGTCTAAATCTTTTCATGTAAATTTTCAACTTTTTTGAAGTCAAATTCTTTTTATGTAAATTTTCAACTTTTTTGAAGCAGAAATCTTTTCATGAAAATGGTCAACTTTTTTGAAGCCGAAATCTTTTCATGAAAATTTTCAACTTTTTTGAAGCAGAAATCTTTTCATGAAAATGTTCAACTTTTTTGAAGCCAAAATCTTTTCATGAATATGTTCCATTTTTTTGAAGCCGAAATACTTCATGAAAATTTTCAACTTTTTGAAACCAAAATCTTTTCATGAAAATTTTCAACTTTTTTGAAGCCGAAATCTTTTCATGAAAATGTTCAACTTTTTTGAAGCCGAAATCTTTTCATGAAAATGGTCAACTTTTTTGAAGCCGAAATCTTTTCATGAAAATGTTCAACTTTTTTGAAGCCGAAATCTTTTCATGAAAATGTTACATTTTTTTGAAGCCAAAATACTTCATGAAAATTTTCAACTTTTTTGAAGCCGAAATCTTTTCATGAAAATGTTCAACTTTTTTGAAGCCGAAATCTTTTCATGTAAATGTTACATTTTTTTGAAGCCGAGATCTTTTCAAGAACATTTTCAACTTTTTGAAACCGAAATCTTTTCATGAAAATGGTCAACTTTTTTGAAGCCGAAATCTTTTCATGAAAATTTTCAACTTTTTGAAGCCGAAATATTTTCATGAAAATTTTCAACTTTTTTGAAGCAGAAATCTTTTCATGAAAATCTTAGACTTTTTTGAAGCCGAAATCTTTTCATGAAAATTTTCAACCTTTTTGAAGCCAAAATCCTGTCATGAAAATTTTCAACTTTTTTGAAGCCGAAATACTTCATGAAAATGTTCAACTTTTTTGAAGCCGAAATCTTTTCATGAAAATGTTCAACTTTTTTGAAGCCGAAATCTTTTCATGAAAATGTTCAACTTTTTTGAAGCCGAGATCTTTTCAAGAACATTTTCAACTTTTTGAAACCGAAACCTTTTCATGAAAGTTTTCAACTTTTTTGAAGCAGAAATCTTTTCATGAAAATTTTCAACTTTTTTGAAGCCGAAATCTTTTCATGAAAATGGTCAACTTTTTTGAAGCCGAAATCTTTTCATGAAAATGGTCAACTTTTTTGAAGCCGAAATCTTTTCATGAAAATGTTCAACTTTTTTGAAGCCGAAATCTTTTCATGAAAATGGTCAACTTTTTTGAAGCCGAAATCTTTTCATGAAAATGTTCAACTTTTTTGAAGCCGAAATCTTTTCATGAAAATGTTACATTTTTTTGAAGCCAAAATACTTCATGAAAATTTTCAACTTTTTTGAAGCCGAAATCTTTTCATGAAAATGTTCAACATTTTTGAAGCCGAAATCTTTTCATGTAAATGTTACATTTTTTTGAAGCCGAGATCTTTTCAAGAACATTTTCAACTTTTTGAAACCGAAATCTTTTCATGAAAATGGTCAACTTTTTTGAAGCCGAAATCTTTTCATGAAAATTTTCAACTTTTTGAAGCCGAAATATTTTCATGAAAATTTTCAACTTTTTTGAAGCAGAAATCTTTTCATGAAAATCTTAGACTTTTTTGAAGCCGAAATCTTTTCATGAAAATTTTCAACCTTTTTGAAGCCAAAATCCTGTCATGAAAATTTTCAACTTTTTTGAAGCCGAAATACTTCATGAAAATGTTCTACTTTTTTGAAGCCGAAATCTTTTCATGAAAATGTTCAACTTTTTTGAAGCCGAAATCTTTTCATGAAAATGTTCAACTTTTTTGAAGCCGAGATCTTTTCAAGAACATTTTCAACTTTTTGAAACCGAAACCTTTTCATGAAAGTTTTCAACTTTTTTGAAGCAGAAATCTTTTCATGAAAATTTTCAACTTTTTTGAAGCCGAAATCTTTTCATGAAAATGGTCAACTTTTTTGAAGCCGAAATCTTTTCATGAAAATGGTCAACTTTTTTGAAGCCGAAATCTTTTCATGAAAATTTTCAACTTTTTTGAAGCCGAAATCTTTTCATGAAAATGTTCAACTTTTTTGAAGCCGAGATCTTTTCATGAAAATTTTCAACTTTTTGAAACCGAAATCTTTTCATGAAAATTTTTAACTTTTTTGAAGCCGAAATCTTTTCATGAAAATGTTCAACTTTTTTGAAGCCGAGATCTTTTCATGAAAATTTTCAACTTTTTGAAACCGAAACCTTTTCATGAAAATTTTCAACTTTTTTGAAGCAGAAATCTTTTCATGAAAATCTTAAACTTTTTTGAAGTCGAAATCTTTTCATGAAAATTTCCACCTTTTTTAAGCCGAAATCTTTTCATGAAAATTTTCAACTTTTTGAATCCGAAATCTTTTCATGAAAATGTTCAACTTTTTTGAAGCCGAAATCTTTTCATGAAAATGGTCAACTTTTTTGAAGCCGAAATCTTTTCATGAAAATTTTCAACTTTTTTGAAGCAGAAATCTTTTCATGAAAATTTTCAACTTTTTGAAGCCGAAATCTTTTCATGAAAATTTTCAACTTTTTTGAAGCAGAAATCTTTTCATGAAAATGGTCAACTTTTTTGAAGCCGAAATCTTTTCATGAAAATTATCAACTTTTTGAAGCCGAAATCTTTTCATGAAAATTTTCAACTTTTTTGAAGCAGAAATCTTTTCATGAAAATCTTAGACTTTTTTGAAGTCGAAATCTTTTCATGTAAATTTTCAACTTTTTTGAAGCAGAAATCTTTTCATGAAAATGTTCAACTTTTTTGAAGCTGAAATCTTTTCATGAAAATGTTCAACTTTTTTGAAGCCGAGATCTTTTCATGAAAATTTTCAACTTTTTGAAACCGAAATCTTTTCATGAAAATTTTCAACTATTTTGAAGCCGAAATCTTTTCATGAAAATGTTCAACTTTTTTGAAGCCGAGATCTTTTCATGAAAATTTTCAACTTTTTGAAACCGAAACCTTTTCATGAAAATTTTCAACTTTTTTGAAGCAGAAATCTTTTCATGAAAATCTTAAACTTTTTTGAAGCCGAAATCTTTTCATGAAAATTTTCAACTTTTTGAAGCCGAAATCTTTTCATGAAAATGGTCAACTTTTTTGAAGCCGAAATCTTTTCATGAAAATGGTCAACTTTTTTGAAGCCGAAATCTTTTCATGAAAATTTTCAACTTTTTTGAAGCAGAAATCTTTTCATGTAAATTTTCAACTTTTTTGAAGCCGAAATCTTTTCATGAAAATGTTCAACTTTTTTGAAGCCGAAATCTTTTCATGAAAATGTTCAACTTTTTTGAAGCCGAAATCTTTTCATGAAAATGTTCCATTTTTTTGAAGCCGAAATACTTCATGAAAATTTTCAACTTTTTGAAACCAAAATCTTTTCATGAAAATTATCAACTTTTTGAAACCGAAATCTTTTCATGAAAATTTTCAACTTTTATGAAGCCGAAATCTTTTCATGAAAATGGTCAACTTTTTTGAAGCCGAAATCGTTTCATGAAAATTTTCAACTTTTTGAAGCCGAAATCTTTTCATGAAAATGTTACATTTTTTTGAAGCCAAAATGCTTCATGAAAATGTTCAACTTTTTTGAAGCAGAAATCTTTTCATGAAAATGTTCAACTTTTTTGAAGCTGAAATCTTTTCATGAAAATGTTCAACTTTTTTGAAGCAGAAATCTTTTCATGAAAATTTTCAACTTTTTGAAACCGAAATCTTTTCATGAAAATGGTCAACTTTTTTGAAGCCGAAATCTTTTAATGAAAATGTTACATTTTTTTGAAGCCGAAATACTTCATGAAAATTTTCAACTTTTTTGAAGCCGAAATCTTTTCATGAAAATGTTTAACTTTTTTGAAGCCGAAATCTTTTCATGAAAATGTTCAACTTTTTTGAAGCCGAGATCTTTTCATGAAAATTTTCAACTTTTTGAAACCGAAATCTTTTCATGAAAATTTTTAACTTTTTTGAAGCCGAAATCTTTTCATGAAAATGTTCAACTTTTTTGAAGCCGAGATCTTTTCATGAAAATTTTCAACTTTTTGAAACCGAAACCTTTTCATGAAAATTTTCAACTTTTTTGAAGCAGAAATCTTTTCATGAAAATCTTAAACTTTTTTGAAGTCGAAATCTTTTCATGAAAATTTCCACCTTTTTTAAGCCGAAATCTTTTCATGAAAATTTTCAACTTTTTGAATCCGAAATCTTTTCATGAAAATGTTCAACTTTTTTGAAGCCGAAATCTTTTCATGAAAATGGTCAACTTTTTTGAAGCCGAAATCTTTTCATGAAAATTTTCAACTTTTTTGAAGCAGAAATCTTTTCATGAAAATTTTCAACTTTTTGAAGCCGAAATCTTTTCATGAAAATTTTCAACTTTTTTGAAGCAGAAATCTTTTCATGAAAATGGTCAACTTTTTTGAAGCCGAAATCTTTTCATGAAAATTATCAACTTTTTGAAGCCGAAATCTTTTCATGAAAATTTTCAACTTTTTTGAAGCAGAAATCTTTTCATGAAAATCTTAGACTTTTTTGAAGTCGAAATCTTTTCATGTAAATTTTCAACTTTTTTGAAGCAGAAATCTTTTCATGAAAATGTTCAACTTTTTTGAAGCTGAAATCTTTTCATGAAAATGTTCAACTTTTTTGAAGCCGAGATCTTTTCATGAAAATTTTCAACTTTTTGAAACCGAAATCTTTTCATGAAAATTTTCAACTATTTTGAAGCCGAAATCTTTTCATGAAAATGTTCAACTTTTTTGAAGCCGAGATCTTTTCATGAAAATTTTCAACTTTTTGAAACCGAAACCTTTTCATGAAAATTTTCAACTTTTTTGAAGCAGAAATCTTTTCATGAAAATCTTAAACTTTTTTGAAGCCGAAATCTTTTCATGAAAATTTTCAACTTTTTTTAAGCCGAAATCTTTTCATGAAAATGGTCAACTTTTTTGAAGCCGAAATCTTTTCATGTAAATTTTCAACTTTTTTGAAGCCGAAATCTTTTCATGAAAATGTTCAACTTTTTTGAAGCCGAAATCTTTTCATGAAAATGTTCCATTTTTTTGAAGCCGAAATTCTTCATGAAAATTTTCAACTTTTTGAAACCAAAATCTTTTCATGAAAATTATCAACTTTTTGAAACCGAAATCTTTTCATGAAAATTTTCAACTTTTATGAAGCCGAAATCTTTTCATGAAAATGGTCAACTTTTTTGAAGCCGAAATCGTTTCATGAAAATTTTCAACTTTTTGAAGCCGAAATCTTTTCATGAAAATGTTACATTTTTTTGAAGCCAAAATGCTTCATGAAAATGTTCAACTTTTTTGAAGCAGAAATCTTTTCATGAAAATGTTCAACTTTTTTGAAGCTGAAATCTTTTCATGAAAATGTTCAACTTTTTTGAAGCAGAAATCTTTTCATGAAAATTTTCAACTTTTTGAAACCGAAATCTTTTCATGAAAATGGTCAACTTTTTTGAAGCCGAAATCTTTTAATGAAAATGTTACATTTTTTTGAAGCCGAAATACTTCATGAAAATTTTCAACTTTTTTGAAGCCGAAATCTTTTCATGAAAATGTTTAACTTTTTTGAAGCCGAAATCTTTTCATGAAAATTTTCATCTTTTTTGAAGCAGAAATCTTTTCATGAAAATGTTCAACTTTTTTGAAGCAGAAATCTTTTCATGAAAATTTCAACTTTTTTGAAGTCGAAATCTTTTCATGTAAATTTTCAACTTTTTGAAGCAGAAATCTTTTCATAAAAATTTTCAACTTTTTTGAACCAGAAATCTTTTCATGAAAATCTTAGATTTTTTGAAGTCGAAATCTTTTCATGTAAATTTTCAACTTTTTTGAAGCAGAAATCTTTTCATGAAAATGTTCAACTTTTTTGAAGCCGAAATCTTTTCATGAAAATGTTCCATTTTTTTGAAGCCGAAATACTTCATGAAAATTTTCAACTTTTTTGAAGTCGAAATCTTTTTATGTAAATTTTCAACTTTTTTGAAGCAGAAATCTTTTCATAAAAATGTTCAACTTTTTTGAAGCCGAAATCTTTTCATGAAAATGTTACATTTTTTTGAAGCCGAAATACTTCATGAAAATTTTCAACTTTTTGAAACCGAAATCTTTTCATGAAAATTTTCAACTTTTTTGAAGCCGAAATCTTTTCATGAAAATTTTCAACTTTTTTGAAGCAGAAATCTTTTCATGAAAATCTTAGACTTTTTTGACGTCTAAATCTTTTCATGTAAATTTTCAACTTTTTTGAAGTCAAATTCTTTTTATGTAAATTTTCAACTTTTTTGAAGCAGAAATCTTTTCATGAAAATGGTCAACTTTTTTGAAGCCGAAATCTTTTCATGAAAATTTTCAACTTTTTTGAAGCAGAAATCTTTTCATGAAAATTTTCAACTTTTTGAAGCCGAAATCTTTTCATGAAAATTTTCAACTTTTTTGAAGCCGAAATCTTTTCATGAAAATGGTCAACTTTTTTGAAGCAGAAATCTTTTCATGAAAATCTTAAACTTTTTTGAAGTCGAAATCTTTTCATGAAAATTTCCACCTTTTTTAAGCCGAAATCTTTTCATGAAAATTTTCAACTTTTTGAATCCGAAATCTTTTCATGAAAATGTTCAACTTTTTTGAAGCCGAAATCTTTTCATGAAAATGGTCAACTTTTTTGAAGCCGAAATCTTTTCATGAAAATTTTCAACTTTTTTGAAGCAGAAATCTTTTCATGAAAATTTTCAACTTTTTGAAGCCGAAATCTTTTCATGAAAATTTTCAACTTTTTTGAAGCAGAAATCTTTTCATGAAAATGGTCAACTTTTTTGAAGCCGAAATCTTTTCATGAAAATTATCAACTTTTTGAAGCCGAAATCTTTTCATGAAAATTTTCAACTTTTTTGAAGCAGAAATCTTTTCATGAAAATCTTAGACTTTTTTGAAGTCGAAATCTTTTCATGTAAATTTTCAACTTTTTTGAAGCAGAAATCTTTTCATGAAAATGTTCAACTTTTTTGAAGCTGAAATCTTTTCATGAAAATGTTCAACTTTTTTGAAGCCGAGATCTTTTCATGAAAATTTTCAACTTTTTGAAACCGAAATCTTTTCATGAAAATTTTCAACTATTTTGAAGCCGAAATCTTTTCATGAAAATGTTCAACTTTTTTGAAGCCGAGATCTTTTCATGAAAATTTTCAACTTTTTGAAACCGAAACCTTTTCATGAAAATTTTCAACTTTTTTGAAGCAGAAATCTTTTCATGAAAATCTTAAACTTTTTTGAAGCCGAAATCTTTTCATGAAAATTTTCAACTTTTTGAAGCCGAAATCTTTTCATGAAAATGGTCAACTTTTTTGAAGCCGAAATCTTTTCATGAAAATGGTCAACTTTTTTGAAGCCGAAATCTTTTCATGAAAATTTTCAACTTTTTTGAAGCAGAAATCTTTTCATGTAAATTTTCAACTTTTTTGAAGCAGAAATCTTTTCATGAAAATGTTCAACTTTTTTGAAGCCGAAATCTTTTCATGAAAATGTTCAACTTTTTTGAAGCCGAAATCTTTTCATGAAAATGTTCCATTTTTTTGAAGCCGAAATACTTCATGAAAATTTTCAACTTTTTGAAACCAAAATCTTTTCATGAAAATTTTCAACTTTTTTGAAGCCGAAATCTTTTCATGAAAATGTTCAACTTTTTTGAAGCCGAGATCTTTTCATGAAAATTTTCAACTTTTTGAAACCGAAATCTTTTCATGAAAATTTTCAACTTTTATGAAGCCGAAATCTTTTCATGAAAATGGTCAACTTTTTTGAAGCCGAAATCGTTTCATGAAAATTTTCAACTTTTTGAAGCCGAAATCTTTTCATGAAAATGTTACATTTTTTTGAAGCCAAAATGCTTCATGAAAATGTTCAACTTTTTTGAAGCAGAAATCTTTTCATGAAAATGTTCAACTTTTTTGAAGCTGAAATCTTTTCATGAAAATGTTCAACTTTTTTGAAGCAGAAATCTTTTCATGAAAATTTTCAACTTTTTGAAACCGAAATCTTTTCATGAAAATGGTCAACTTTTTTGAAGCCGAAATCTTTTAATGAAAATGTTACATTTTTTTGAAGCCGAAATACTTCATGAAAATTTTCAACTTTTTTGAAGCCGAAATCTTTTCATGAAAATGTTTAACTTTTTTGAAGCCGAAATCTTTTCATGAAAATTTTCATCTTTTTTGAAGCAGAAATCTTTTCATGAAAATGTTCAACTTTTTTGAAGCAGAAATCTTTTCATGAAAATTTCAACTTTTTTGAAGTCGAAATCTTTTCATGTAAATTTTCAACTTTTTGAAGCAGAAATCTTTTCATAAAAATTTTCAACTTTTTTGAACCAGAAATCTTTTCATGAAAATCTTAGATTTTTTGAAGTCGAAATCTTTTCATGTAAATTTTCAACTTTTTTGAAGCAGAAATCTTTTCATGAAAATGTTCAACTTTTTTGAAGCCGAAATCTTTTCATGAAAATGTTCCATTTTTTTGAAGCCGAAATACTTCATGAAAATTTTCAACTTTTTTGAAGTCGAAATCTTTTTATGTAAATTTTCAACTTTTTTGAAGCAGAAATCTTTTCATAAAAATGTTCAACTTTTTTGAAGCCGAAATCTTTTCATGAAAATGTTACATTTTTTTGAAGCCGAAATACTTCATGAAAATTTTCAACTTTTTGAAACCGAAATCTTTTCATGAAAATTTTCAACTTTTTTGAAGCCGAAATCTTTTCATGAAAATGGTCAACTTTTTTGAAGCCGAAATCTTTTCATGAAAATTTTCAACTTTTTGAAGTCAAAATATTTTCATGAAAATTTTCAACTTTTTTGAAGCAGAAATCTTTTCATGAAAATCTTAGACTTTTTTGACGTCTAAATCTTTTTATGTAAATTTTCAACTTTTTTGAAGTCAAATTCTTTTTATGTAAATTTTCAACTTTTTTGAAGCCGAAATCTTTTCATGAAAATGGTCAACTTTTTTGAAGCCGAAATCTTTTCATGAAAATTTTCAACTTTTTTGAAGCAGAAATCTTTTCATGAAAATTTTCAACTTTTTGAAGCCGAAATCTTTTCATGAAAATTTTCAACTTTTTTGAAGCCGAAATCTTTTCATGAAAATGGTCAACTTTTTTGAAGCCGAAATCTTTTCATGAAAATTATCAACTTTTTGAAGCCGAAATCTTTTCATGAAAATTTTCAACTTTTTTGAAGCAGAAATCTTTTCATGAAAATCTTAGACTTTTTTGAAGTCGAAATCTTTTCATGTAAATTTTCAACTTTTTTGAAGCAGAAATCTTTTCATGAAAATGTTCAACTTTTTTGAAGCTGAAATCTTTTCATGAAAATGTTCAACTTTTTTGAAGCCGAGATCTTTTCATGAAAATTTTCAACTTTTTGAAACCGAAATCTTTTCATGAAAATTTTCAACTATTTTGAAGCCGAAATCTTTTCATGAAAATGTTCAACTTTTTTGAAGCCGAGATCTTTTCATGAAAATTTTCAACTTTTTGAAGCCGAAACCTTTTCATGAAAATTTTCAACTTTTTTGAAGCAGAAATCTTTTCATGAAAATCTTAAACTTTTTTGAAGCCGAAATCTTTTCATGAAAATTTTCAACTTTTTGAAGCCGAAATCTTTTCATGAAAATGGTCAACTTTTTTGAAGCCGAAATCTTTTCATGAAAATGGTCAACTTTTTTGAAGCCGAAATCTTTTCATGAAAATTTTCAACTTTTTGAAGTCAAAATATTTTCATGAAAATTTTCAACTTTTTTGAAGCAGAAATCTTTTCATGAAAATCTTAGACTTTTTTGACGTCTAAATCTTTTCATGTAAATTTTCAACTTTTTTGAAGTCAAATTCTTTTTATGTAAATTTTCAACTTTTTTGAAGCCGAAATCTTTTCATGAAAATGGTCAACTTTTTTGAAGCCGAAATCTTTTCATGAAAATTTTCAACTTTTTTGAAGCAGAAATCTTTTCATGAAAATTTTCAACTTTTTGAAGCCGAAATCTTTTCATGAAAATTTTCAACTTTTTTGAAGCCGAAATCTTTTCATGAAAATGGTCAACTTTTTTGAAGCCGAAATCTTTTCATGAAAATTATCAACTTTTTGAAGCCGAAATCTTTTCATGAAAATTTTCAACTTTTTTGAAGCAGAAATCTTTTCATGAAAATCTTAGACTTTTTTGAAGTCGAAATCTTTTCATGTAAATTTTCAACTTTTTTGAAGCAGAAATCTTTTCATGAAAATGTTCAACTTTTTTGAAGCTGAAATCTTTTCATGAAAATGTTCAACTTTTTTGAAGCCGAGATCTTTTCATGAAAATTTTCAACTTTTTGAAACCGAAATCTTTTCATGAAAATTTTCAACTATTTTGAAGCCGAAATCTTTTCATGAAAATGTTCAACTTTTTTGAAGCCGAGATCTTTTCATGAAAATTTTCAACTTTTTGAAACCGAAACCTTTTCATGAAAATTTTCAACTTTTTTGAAGCAGAAATCTTTTCATGAAAATCTTAAACTTTTTTGAAGCCGAAATCTTTTCATGAAAATTTTCAACTTTTTGAAGCCGAAATCTTTTCATGAAAATGGTCAACTTTTTTGAAGCCGAAATCTTTTCATGAAAATGGTCAACTTTTTTGAAGCCGAAATCTTTTCATGAAAATTTTCAACTTTTTTGAAGCAGAAATCTTTTCATGTAAATTTTCAACTTTTTTGAAGCAGAAATCTTTTCATGAAAATGTTCAACTTTTTTGAAGCCGAAATCTTTTCATGAAAATGTTCAACTTTTTTGAAGCCGAAATCTTTTCATGAAAATGTTCCATTTTTTTGAAGCCGAAATACTTCATGAAAATTTTCAACTTTTTGAAACCAAAATCTTTTCATGAAAATTTTCAACTTTTTTGAAGCCGAAATCTTTTCATGAAAATGTTCAACTTTTTTGAAGCCGAGATCTTTTCATGAAAATTTTCAACTTTTTGAAACCGAAATCTTTTCATGAAAATTTTCAACTTTTATGAAGCCGAAATCTTTTCATGAAAATGGTCAACTTTTTTGAAGCCGAAATCGTTTCATGAAAATTTTCAACTTTTTGAAGCCGAAATCTTTTCATGAAAATGTTACATTTTTTTGAAGCCAAAATGCTTCATGAAAATGTTCAACTTTTTTGAAGCAGAAATCTTTTCATGAAAATGTTCAACTTTTTTGAAGCTGAAATCTTTTCATGAAAATGTTCAACTTTTTTGAAGCAGAAATCTTTTCATGAAAATTTTCAACTTTTTGAAACCGAAATCTTTTCATGAAAATGGTCAACTTTTTTGAAGCCGAAATCTTTTAATGAAAATGTTACATTTTTTTGAAGCCGAAATACTTCATGAAAATTTTCAACTTTTTTGAAGCCGAAATCTTTTCATGAAAATGTTTAACTTTTTTGAAGCCGAAATCTTTTCATGAAAATTTTCATCTTTTTTGAAGCAGAAATCTTTTCATGAAAATGTTCAACTTTTTTGAAGCAGAAATCTTTTCATGAAAATTTCAACTTTTTTGAAGTCGAAATCTTTTCATGTAAATTTTCAACTTTTTGAAGCAGAAATCTTTTCATAAAAATTTTCAACTTTTTTGAACCAGAAATCTTTTCATGAAAATCTTAGATTTTTTGAAGTCGAAATCTTTTCATGTAAATTTTCAACTTTTTTGAAGCAGAAATCTTTTCATGAAAATGTTCAACTTTTTTGAAGCCGAAATCTTTTCATGAAAATGTTCCATTTTTTTGAAGCCGAAATACTTCATGAAAATTTTCAACTTTTTTGAAGTCGAAATCTTTTTATGTAAATTTTCAACTTTTTTGAAGCAGAAATCTTTTCATAAAAATGTTCAACTTTTTTGAAGCCGAAATCTTTTCATGAAAATGTTACATTTTTTTGAAGCCGAAATACTTCATGAAAATTTTCAACTTTTTGAAACCGAAATCTTTTCATGAAAATTTTCAACTTTTTTGAAGCCGAAATCTTTTCATGAAAATGGTCAACTTTTTTGAAGCCGAAATCTTTTCATGAAAATTTTCAACTTTTTGAAGTCAAAATATTTTCATGAAAATGTTCAACTTTTTTGAAGCAGAAATCTTTTCATGAAAATCTTAGACTTTTTTGACGTCTAAATCTTTTCATGTAAATTTTCAACTTTTTTGAAGTCAAATTCTTTTTATGTAAATTTTCAACTTTTTTGAAGCAGAAATCTTTTCATGAAAATGGTCAACTTTTTTGAAGCCGAAATCTTTTCATGAAAATTTTCAACTTTTTTGAAGCAGAAATCTTTTCATGAAAATTTTCAACTTTTTGAAGCCGAAATCTTTTCATGAAAATTTTCAACTTTTTTGAAGCCGAAATCTTTTCATGAAAATGGTCAACTTTTTTGAAGCCGAAATCTTTTCATGAAAATTATCAACTTTTTGAAGCCGAAATCTTTTCATGAAAATTTTCAACTTTTTTGAAGCAGAAATCTTTTCATGAAAATCTTAGACTTTTTTGAAGTCGAAATCTTTTCATGTAAATTTTCAACTTTTTTGAAGCAGAAATCTTTTCATGAAAATGTTCAACTTTTTTGAAGCTGAAATCTTTTCATGAAAATGTTCAACTTTTTTGAAGCCGAGATCTTTTCATGAAAATTTTCAACTTTTTGAAACCGAAATCTTTTCATGAAAATTTTCAACTATTTTGAAGCCGAAATCTTTTCATGAAAATGTTCAACTTTTTTGAAGCCGAGATCTTTTCATGAAAATTTTCAACTTTTTGAAACCGAAACCTTTTCATGAAAATTTTCAACTTTTTTGAAGCAGAAATCTTTTCATGAAAATCTTAAACTTTTTTGAAGCCGAAATCTTTTCATGAAAATTTTCAACTTTTTGAAGCCGAAATCTTTTCATGAAAATGGTCAACTTTTTTGAAGCCGAAATCTTTTCATGAAAATGGTCAACTTTTTTGAAGCCGAAATCTTTTCATGAAAATTTTCAACTTTTTGAAACCAAAATCTTTTCATGTAATTTTTCAACTTTTTTGAAGCAGAAATCTTTTCATGAAAATTTTCAACTTTTTGAAGCCGAAATCTTTTCATGAAAATTTTCAACTTTTTTGAAGCAGAAATCTTTTCATGAAAATGTTCAACTTTTTTGAAGCCGAAATCTTTTCATGAAAATTTTCAACTTTTTGAAACCAAAATCTTTTCATGTAATTTTTCAACTTTTTTGAAGCCGAAATCTTTTCATGAAAATTTTCAACTTTTTTGAAGCCGAAATCTTTTCATGAAAATTTTCAACTTTTTGAAACCGAAATCTTTTCATGAAAATTTTCAACTTTTTTGAAGCCGAAATCTTTTCATGAAAATGGTCAACTTTTTTGAAGCAGAAATCTTTTCATGAAAATTTTCAACTTTTTTGAAACCAAAATCTTTTCATGAAAATGTTAAACTTTTTTAAGCCGAAATCTTTTCATGAAAATTTTCAAATTTTTTGAAGCCGAGATCTTTTCATGAAAATTTTCAACTTTTTGAAACCAAAATCTTTTCATGAAAATTTTCAACTTTTTTGAAGCAGAAATCTTTTCATGAAAATCTTAGACTTTTTTGAAGTAGAAATCTTTTCATGTAAATTTTCAACTTTTTTGAAGCAGAAATCTTTTCATGAAAATGTTCAACTTTTTTGAAGCCGAAATCTTTTCATGAAAATCTTCAACTTTTTTGAAGCCGAAATCTTTTCATGAAAATGTTCCATTTTTTTGCAGCCGAAATACTTCATGAAAATTTTCAACTTTTTTGAAGCAGAAATCTTTTCATGAAAATTTTCAACTTTTTGAAACCGAAATCTTTTCATGAAAATTTTCAACTTTTTGAAACCAAAATCTTTTCATGTAATTTTTCAACTTTTTTGAAGCAGAAATCTTTTCATGAAAATTTTCAACTTTTTGAAGCCGAAATCTTTTCATGAAAATTTTCAACTTTTTTGAAGCAGAAATCTTTTCATGAAAATGTTCAACTTTTTTGAAGCCGAAATCTTTTCATGTAAATTTTCAACTTTTTGAAACCAAAATCTTTTCATGTAATTTTTCAACTTTTTTGAAGCCGAAATCTTTTCATGAAAATGTTACATTTTTTTGAAGCCGAAATACTTCATGAAAATTTTCAACTTTTTTGAAGCAGAAATCTTTTCATGAAAATTTTCAACTTTTTTGAAGCAGAAATCTTTTCATGAAAATTTTCAACTTTTTGAAGCCGAAATCTTTTCATGAAAATGTTCAACTTTTTTGAAGCCGAAATCTTTTCATGAAAATTTTCAACTTTTTGAAACCAAAATCTTTTCATGTAATTTTTCAACTTTTTTGAAGCAGAAATCTTTTCATGAAAATTTTCAACTTTTTGAAGCCGAAATCTTTTCATGAAAATTTTCAACTTTTTTGAAGCAGAAATCTTTTCATGAAAATGTTCAACTTTTTTGAAGCCGAAATCTTTTCATGAAAATTTTCAACTTTTTGAAACCAAAATCTTTTCATGTAATTTTTCAACTTTTTTGAAGCCGAAATCTTTTCATGAAAATGTTACATTTTTTTGATGCCGAAATACTTCATGAAAATTTTCAACTTTTTTGAAGCAGAAATCTTTTCATGAAACTTTTCAACTTTTTTGAAGCAGAAATCTTTTCATGAAAATGTTCAACTTTTTTGAAGCCGAAATCTTTTCATGAAAATTTTCAACTTTTTGAAACCAAAATCTTTTCATGTAATTTTTCAACTTTTTTGAAGCCGAAATCTTTTCATGAAAATTTTCAACTTTTTTGAAGCAGAAAACTTTTCATGAAAATCTTAGACTTTTTTGAAGTCGAAATCTTTTCATGTAAACTTTCAACTTTTTTGAAGCAGAAATCTTTTCATGAAAATGTTCCATTTTTTTGAAGCCGAAATACTTCATGAAAATTTTCAACTTTTTTGAAGCAGAAATCTTTTCATGAAAATGTTCAACTTTTTTGAAGCCGAAATCTTTTCATGAAAATTTTCAACTTTTTTGAAGCCAAAATCCTGTCATGAAAATTTTCAACTTTTTTGAAGCCGAAATCTTTTCATGAAAATCTTCGACTTTTTTGAAGCCGAAATACTTGATGAAAATATTCAACTTTTTTGAAGTCTAAATCTTTTCATGAAAATTTTCAACTTTTTTGAAGCCGAAATCTTTTCATGAAAATTTTCAACTTTTTTGAAGCAGAAATCTTTTCATGAAAATGTTCAACTTTTTTGAAGCCGAAATAGTTCATGAAAATTTTAGACTTTTTTGAAGCCGAAATACTTCATGAAAATGTTCAACCTTTTTGAAGCCAAAATCCTGTCATGAAAATTTTCAACTTTTTTGAAGCAGAAATCTTTTCATGAAAATTTTCAACTTTTTTGAAGCAGAAATCTTTTCATGAAAATTTTCAACTTTTTTGAAGACGAAATACTTCATGAAAATTTTCAACTTTTTTGAAGCAGAAATCTTTTCATGAAAATGGTCAACTTTTTTGAAGCAGATATCTTTTCATGAAAATCTTAGACTTTTTTGAAGTCGAAACCTTTTATGTAAATTTTCAACTTTTTTGAAGCCGAAATCTTTTCATGAAAATGGTCAACTTTTTTGAAGCAGATATCTTTTCATGAAAATCTTAGACTTTTTTGAAGTCGAAACCTTTTATGTAAATTTTCAACTTTTTTGAAGCCGAAATCTTTTCATGAAAATCTTCGACTTTTTTGAAGTCGAAATAGTTCATGAAAATTTTCAACTTTTTTGAAGCTGAAATCTTTTCATGAAAATTTTCAACTTTTTTGAAGCCGAAATCTTTTCATGAAAATTTTCAACTTTGTGAAGCCGAAATCTTTTCATGAAAACTTTCAACTTTTTTGAAGCCGAAATACTTGATGAAAATATTCAACTTTTTTGATGTCTAAATCTTTTCATGAAAATTTTCAACTTTTTTGAAGCCGAAATCTTTTCATGAAAATTTTCAACTTTTTTGAAACAGAAATCTTTTCATGAAAATCTTCGACTTTTTTGAAGTCGAAATAGTTCATGAAAATGTTCAACTTTTTTGATGCCGAAATTATTTCATGAAAATTTTCAACTTTTTTGAAGTCGAAATAGTTCATGAAAGTTTTCAACCTTTTTGAAGCTGAAATCTTTTCATGAAAATGTTCAACTTTTTTGAAGCCGAAATCTTTTCATGAAAATTTTCAACTTTTTGAAACCAAAATCTTTTCATGAAAATTTTCAACTTTTTTTAAGCCGAAATCTTTTCATGAAAATGTTCAACTTTTTTGAAGCCGAGATCTTTTCATGAAAATTTTCAACTTTTTGAAACCGAAATCTTTTCATGAAAATTTTCAACTTTTTTGAAGCCGAAATCTTTTCATGAAAATGTTCAACTTTTTTGAAACCGAAATCTTTTCATGAAAATTTTCAACTTTTTGAAACCAAAATCTTTTCATGAAAATTTTCAACTTTTTTGAAGCAGAAATCTTTTCATGAAAATCTTAGACTTTTTTGAAGTCGAAATCTTTTCATGTAAATTTTCAACTTTTTTGAAGCAGAAATCTTTTCATGTAAATTTTCAACTTTTTTGAAGCAGAAATCTTTTCATGAAAATTTTCAACTTTTTTGAAGCCGAAATCTTTTCATGAAAATGGTCAACTTTTTTAAAGCAGATATCTTTTCATGAAAATCTTAGACTTTTTTGAAGTCGAAACCTTTTATGTAAATTTTCAACTTTTTTGAAGCCGAAATCTTTTCATGAAAATCTTCGACTTTTTTGAAGTCGAAATAGTTCATGAAAATTTTCAACTTTTTTGAAGCTGAAATCTTTTCATGAAAACTTTCAACTTTTTTGAAGCCGAAATCTTTTCATGAAAATTTTCAACTTTTTTGAAGCCGAAATCTTTTCATGAAAATTTTCAACTTTTTTGAAACAGAAATCTTTTCATGAAAATCTTCGACTTTTTTGAAGCCGAAATCTTTTCATGAAAAGTTCAACTTTTTTGATGCCGAAATTATTTCATGAAAATTTTCAACTTTTTTGAAGTCGAAATAGTTCATGAAAGTTTTCAACCTTTTTGAAGCTGAAATCTTTTCATGAAAATGTTCAACTTTTTTGAAGCCGAAATCTTTTCATGAAAATTTTCAACTTTTTGAAACCGAAATCTTTTCATGAAAATTTTCAACTTTTTTGAAGCTGAAATCTTTTCATGAAAATGGTCAAATTTTTTTAAGCCGAAATCTTTTCATGAAAATTTTCAACTTTTTGAAGCTGAAATCTTTTCATGAAAATCTTAGACTTTTTTGAAGTCGAAATCTTTTCATGTAAATTTTCAACTTTTTTGAAGCAGAAATCTTTTCATGAAAATGTTCAACTTTTTTGAAGCCGAAATCTTTTCATGAAAATGTTCAACTTTTTTGAAGTCGAAATCTTTTCATGAAAATGTTTCATTTTTTTGCAGCCGAAATACTTCATGAAAATTTTCAACTTTTTTGAAGCAGAAATCTTTTCATGAAAATTTTCAACTTTTTGAAACCGAAATCTTTTCATGAAAATTTTCAACTTTTTTGAAGCCGAAATCTTTTCATGAAAATTTTCAACTTTTTGAAACCGAAATCTTTTCATGAAAATTTTCAACTTTTTTGAAGCCGAAATCTTTTCATGAAAATGGTCAACTTTTTTGAAGCAGAAATCTTTTCATGAAAATTTTCAACTTTTTTGAAACCAAAATCTTTTCATGAAAATGTTAAACTTTTTTAAGCCGAAATCTTTTCATGAAAATTTTCAAATTTTTTGAAGCCGAGATCTTTTCATGAAAATTTTCAACTTTTTGAAACCAAAATCTTTTCATGTAAATTTTCAACTTTTTTGAAGCAGAAATCTTTTCATGAAAATGTTCAACTTTTTTGAAGCCGAAATCTTTTCATGAAAATCTTCAACTTTTTTGAAGCCGAAATCTTTTCATGAAAATGTTCCATTTTTTTGCAGACGAAATACTTCATGAAAATTTTCAACTTTTTTGAAGCAGAAATCTTTTCATGAAAATTTTCAACTTTTTGAAACCGAAATCTTTTCATGAAAATTTTCAACTTTTTTGAAGCCGAAATCTTTTCATGAAAATGGTTAACTTTTTTGAAGCCGAAATCTTTTCATGAAAATGTTCAACTTTTTTGAAGTCGAAATCTTTTCATGAAAATGTTCCATTTTTTTGCAGCCGAAATACTTCATGAAAATTTTCAACTTTTTTGAAGCAGAAATCTTTTCATGAAAATTTTCAACTTTTTGAAACCGAAATCTTTTCATGAAAATTTTCAACTTTTTTGAAGCCGAAATCTTTTCATGAAAATTTTCAACTTTTTGAAACCGAAATCTTTTCATGAAAATTTTCAACTTTTTTGAAGCCGAAATCTTTTCATGAAAATGGTCAACTTTTTTGAAGCAGAAATCTTTTCATGAAAATTTTCAACTTTTTTGAAACCAAAATCTTTTCATGAAAATGTTAAACTTTTTTAAGCCGAAATCTTTTCATGAAAATTTTCAAATTTTTTGAAGCCGAGATCTTTTCATGAAAATCTTAGACTTATTTGAAGTAGAAATCTTTTCATGTAAATTTTCAACTTTTTTGAAGCAGAAATCTTTTCATGAAAATGTTCAACTTTTTTGAAGCCGAAATCTTTTCATGAAAATCTTCAACTTTTTTGAAGCCGAAATCTTTTCATGAAAATGTTCCATTTTTTTGCAGCCGAAATACTTCATGAAAATTTTCAACTTTTTTGAAGCAGAAATCTTTTCATGAAAATTTTCAACTTTTTGAAACCGAAATCTTTTCATGAAAATTTTCAACTTTTTTGAAGCCGAAATCTTTTCATGAAAATGGTTAACTTTTTTGAAGCCGAAATCTTTTCATGAAAATTTTCAACTTTTTTGAAGCAGAAGTCTTTTCATGAAAATGTTCCATTTTTTTGAAGCCGAAATACTTCATGAAAATTTTCAACTTTTTGAAACCAAAATCTTTTCATGTAATTTTTCAACTTTTTTGAAGCAGAAATCTTTTCATGAAAATCTTAGACTTTTTTGAAGTCGAAATCTTTTCATGTAAATTTTCATCTTTTTTGAAGCAGAAATCTTTTCATGAAAATGTTCCATTTTTTTGAAGCTGAAATACTTCATGAAAATGTTCAACTTTTTTGAAGCAGAAATCTTTTCATAAAAATTTTCAACTTTTTTGAAGCCAAAATCTTTTAATTTAATTTTTCAACTTTTTTGAAGCAGAAATCTTTTCATGAAAATTTTCAACTTTCTGAAGCCGAAATCTTTTCATGAAAATGTTCAACTTTTTTGAAGCCGAAATCTTTTCATGAAAATTTTCAACTTTTTGAAACCAAAATCTTTTCATGTAATTTTTCAACTTTTTTGAAGCAGAAATCTTTTCATGAAAATTTTCAACTTTTTGAAGCCGAAATCTTTTCATAAAAATTTTCAACTTTTTTGAAGCAGAAATCTTTTCATGAAAATGTTCAACTTTTTTGAAGCCGAAATCTTTTCATGAAAATTTTCAACTTTTTGAAACCAAAATCTTTTCATGTAATTTTTCAACTTTTTTGAAGCCGAAATCTTTTCATGAAAATGTTACATTTTTTTGAAGCCGAAATACGTCATGAAAATTTTCAACTTTTTTGAAGCAGAAATCTTTTCATGAAAATTTTCAACTTTTTTGAAGCAGAAATCTTTTCATGAAAATTTTCAACTTTTTTGAAGCCGAAATCTTTTCATGAAAATTTTCAACTTTTTGAAACCAAAATCTTTTCATGTAATTTTTCAACTTTTTTGAAGCCGAAATCTTTTCATGAAAATTTTCAACTTTTTTGAAGCAGAAAACTTTTCATGAAAATCTTAGACTTTTTTGAAGTCGAAATCTTTTCATGTAAACTTTCAACTTTTTTGAAGCAGAAATCTTTTCATGAAAATGTTCCATTTTTTTGAAGCCGAAATACTTCATGAAAATTTTCAACTTTTTTGAAGCAGAAATCTTTTCATGAAAATGTTCAACTTTTTTGAAGCCGAAATCTTTTCATGAAAATTTTCAACTTTTTTGAAGCCAAAATCCTGTCATGAAAATTTTCAACTTTTTTGAAGCAGAAATCTTTTCATGAAAATCTTCGACTTTTTTGAAGCCGAAATCTTTTCATGAAAATTTTCAACTTTTTTGAAGCCGAAATCTTTTCATGAAAATTTTCAACTTTTTTGAAGCAGAAATCTTTTCATGAAAATGTTCAACTTTTTTGAAGCCGAAATAGTTCATGAAAATTTTAGACTTTTTTGAAGCCGAAATACTTCATGAAAATGTTCAACCTTTTTGAAGCCGAAATCTTTTCATGAAAATCTTCGACTTTTTTGAAGTCGAAATAGTTCATGAAAGTTTTCAACCTTTTTGAAGTCGAAATAGTTCATGGAAGTTTTCAACCTTTTTGAAGCCGAAATCTTTTCATGAAAATTTTCAACTTTTTTGAAGCAGAAATCTTTTCATGAAAATTGTCAACTTTTTTGAAGTCGAAATCTTTTCATGAAAATTTTCAACTTTTTTGAAGCCGAAATCTTTTCATGAAAATCGTCAACTTTTTAGAAGCCGAAATCTTTTCATGAAAATTTTCAACTTTTTGAAGCCGAAATATTTTCATGAAAATGTTCCATTTTTTTGAAGCCGAAATACTTCATGAAAATTTTCAACTTTTTTGAAGCCGAAGTCTTTTCATGAAAATGTTTAACTTTTTTGAAGCCGAAATCTTTTCATGAAAATGTTCAATTTTTTTGAAGCCGAAATACTTCATGAAAATATTCAACTTTTTTGAATACGAAATCTTTTCATGAAAATTTTCAACTTTTTTTAAGCCGAAATCTTTTCATGAAAATTTTCAACTTTTTTGAAGCAGAAATCTTTTCATGAAAATTTTCAACTTTTTTGAAGCCGAAATAGTACATGAAAATTTTAGACTTTTTTGAAGCCGAAATCTTTTCATGAAAATTTTCAACTTTTTTGATGCCGAAATAGTTCATGAAAATTTTCAACTTTTTTGAACCCGAAATCTTTTCATGAAAATGTTCAACTTTTTTGAAGCCGAAATCTTTTCATGAAAATGTTCCATTTTTTTGAAGCCGAAATACTTCATGAAAATTTTCAACTTTTTTGAAACCGAAATCTTTTCATGAAAATGTTCAACTTTTTTGAAGCCGAAATCTTTTCATGAAAATGTTCAACTTTTTTGAAGCCGAAATCTTTTCATGAAAATGTTCAACTTTTTTGAAGACGAAATCTTTTCATGAAAATGTTCCATTTTTTTGAAGCAGAAATACTTCATGAAAATGTTCAACTTTTTTGAAGCCGAAATCTTTTCATGAAAATGTTCAACTTTTTTGAAGCCGAAATCTTTTCATGAAAATGTTCCATTTTTTTGAAGCCGAAATACTTCATGAAAATGTTCCATTTTTTTGATGCCGAAATACTTCATGAAAATGTTAAACTTTTTTGAAGCCGAAATCTTTTCATGAAAATGTTCAATTTTTTTGAAGCCGAAATACTTCATGAAAATTTTCAACTTTTTTGAAGCCGAAATCTTTTCATGTAAATTTTCGACTTTTTTGAAGCAGAAATCTTTTCATGAAAATTTTCGACTTTTTGAAGCCGAAATCTTTTCATGAAAATTTTCAACTTTTTGAAGCAGAAATCTTTTCATGAAAATTTTCAACTTTTTTGAAGCAGAAATCTTTTCATGAAAATGTTCAACTTTTTTGAAGCCGAAATCTTTTCATGAAAATGTTACATTTTTTTGAAGCCCAAATACTTCATGAAAATTTTCAACTTTTTTGAAGTCTAAATCTTTTCATGAAAATTTTCAACTTTTTTGAAACCAAAATCTTTTCATGTAATTTTTCAACTTTTTTGAAGCCGAAATCTTTTCATGAAAATGTTACATTTTTTTGAAGCCGAAATACTTCATGAAAATTTTCGACTTTTTTGAAGCAGAAATCTTTTCATGAAAATTTTCAACTTTTTTGAAGCAGAAATCTTTTCATGAAAATGTTCCATTTTTTTGAAGCCGAAATACTTCATGAAAATTTTCAACTTTTTTGAAGCAGAAATCTTTTCATGTAAATTTTCAACTTTTTTGAAGCAGAAATCTTTTCATGAAAATGTTCCATTTTTTTGAAGCCGAAATACTTCATGAAAATTTTCAACTTTTTTGAAGCAGAAATCTTTTCATGAAAATGTTCAACTTTTTTGAAGCCGAAATCTTTTCATGAAAATTTTCAACTTTTTTGAAGCCAAAATAGTTCATGAAAATTTTCAACTTTTTGAACCCGAAATCTTTTCATGAAAATTTTCAACTTTTTTGAAGCAGAAATCTTTTCATGAAAATGTTCCATTTTTTTGAAGCCGAAATACTTCATGAAAATTTTCAACTTTTTTGAAGCAGAAATCTTTTCATGAAAATGTTCAACTTTTTTGAAGCCGAAATCTTTTCATGAAAATTTTCAACTTTTTTGAAGCCAAAATAGTTCATGAAAATTTTCAACTTTTTGAACCCGAAATCTTTTCATGAAAATGTTCAACTTTTTTAAAGCCGAAATCTTTTCATGAAAATTTTCAACTTTTTTGAAGCCGAAATCTTTTCATGAAAATCTTCGACTTTTTTGAAGTCGAAATAGTTCATGAAAGTTTTCAACCTTTTTGAAGTCGAAATAGTTCATGAAAGTTTTCAACCTTTTTGAAGCCGAAATCTTTTCATGAAAATTTTCAACTTTTTTGAAGAAGAAATCTTTTCATGAAAATGTTCAACTTTTTTGAAGCCGAAATCTTTTCATGAAAATTTTCAACTTTTTTGAAGCAGAAATCTTTTCATGAAAATCTTCGACTTTTTTGAAGTCGAAATACTTGATGAAAATATTCAACTTTTTTGAAGTCTAAATCTTTTCATGAAAATTTTCAACTTTTTTGAAGCCGAAATCTTTTCATGAAAATGTTACATTTTTTTGAAGCCGAAATACTTCATGAAAATTTTCAACTTTTTTGAAGCCGAAATCTTTTCATGAAAATTTTCAACTTTTTTGAAGCCGAAATCTTTTCATGTAAATTTTCAACTTTTTTGAAGCAGAAATCTTTTCATTAAAATGTTCAACTTTTTTGAAGCAGAAATCTTTTCATGAAAATTTTCAAGTTTTTTGAAGCCGAAATCTTTTCATGAAAATGTTCAACTTTTTTGAAGCAGAAATCTTTTAATGAAAATCTTAGACTTTTTTGAAGTCGAAATCTTTTCATGTAAATTTTCAACTTTTTTGAAGCAGAAATCTTTTCATGAAAATGTTCCATTTTTTTGAAGCCGAAATACTTCATGAAAATTTTCAACTTTTTTGAAGCAGAAATCTTTTCATGAAAATGTTCAACTTTTTTGAAGCCGAAATCTTTTCATGAAAATTTTCAACTTTTTTGAAGCCAAAATAGTTCATGAAAATTTTCAACTTTTTGAACCCGAAATCTTTTCATGAAAATGTTCAACTTTTTTAAAGCCGAAATCTTTTCATGAAAATTTTCAACTTTTTTGAAGCCGAAATCTTTTCATGAAAATCTTCGACTTTTTTGAAGTCGAAATAGTTCATGAAAGTTTTCAACCTTTTTGAAGTCGAAATAGTTCATGAAAGTTTTCAACCTTTTTGAAGCCGAAATCTTTTCATGAAAATTTTCAACTTTTTTGAAGAAGAAATCTTTTCATGAAAATTTTCAACTTTTTTGAAGCAGAAATCTTTTCATGAAAATCTTCGACTTTTTTGAAGTCGAAATACTTGATGAAAATATTCAACTTTTTTGAAGTCTAAATCTTTTCATGAAAATTTTCAACTTTTTTGAAGCCGAAATCTTTTCATGAAAATGTTACATTTTTTTGAAGCCGAAATACTTCATGAAAATTTTCAACTTTTTTGAAGCCGAAATCTTTTCATGAAAATTTTCAACTTTTTTGAAGCCGAAATCTTTTCATGTAAATTTTCAACTTTTTTGAAGCAGAAATCTTTTCATTAAAATGTTCAACTTTTTTGAAGCCGAAATCTTTTCATGAAAATTTTCAAGTTTTTTGAAGCCGAAATCTTTTCATGAAAATGTTCAACTTTTTTGAAGCCGAAATCTTTTCATGAAAATTTTCAACTTTTTGAAACCAAAATCTTTTCATGTAATTTTTCAACTTTTTTGAAGCAGAAATCTTTTAATGAAAATCTTAGACTTTTTTGAAGTCGAAATCTTTTCATGTAAATTTTCAACTTTTTTGAAGCAGAAATCTTTTCATGAAAATGTTCCATTTTTTTGAAGCCGAAATACTTCATGAAAATTTTCAACTTTTTTGAAGCAGAAATCTTTTCATGAAAATGTTCAACTTTTTTGAAGCCGAAATCTTTTCATGAAAATTTTCAACTTTTTTGAAGCCAAAATAGTTCATGAAAGTTTTCAACTTTTTGAACCCGAAATCTTTTCATGAAAATGTTCAACTTTTTTAAAGCCGAAATCTTTTCATGAAAATTTTCAACTTTTTTGAAGCAGAAATCTTTTCATGAAAATGTTCAACTTTTTTGAAGCCGAAATCTTTTCATGAAAATTTTCAACTTTTTTGAAGCAGAAATCTTTTCATGAAAATCTTTGACTTTTTTGAAGTCGAAATACTTGATGAAAATATTCAACTTTTTTGAAGTCTAAATTTTTTCATGAAAATTTTCAACTTTTTTGAAGCCGAAATCTTTTCATGAAAATGTTACATTTTTTTGAAGCCGAAATCTTTTCATGAAAATTTTCAACTTTTTTGAAGCCGAAATCTTTTCATGAAAATGTTTAACTTTTTTGAAGCCGAAATCTTTTCATGAAAATGTTCAATTTTTTTGAAGCCGAAATACTTCATGAAAATATTCAACTTTTTTGAAGTCTAAATCTTTTCATGAAAATTTTCAACTTTTTTTAAGCCGAAATCTTTTCATGAAAATTTTCAACTTTTTTGAAGCAGAAATCTTTTCATGAAAATTTTCAACTTTTTTGAAGCCGAAATAGTTCATGAAAATTTTAGACTTTTTTGAAGCCGAAATCTTTTCATGAAAATTTTCAACTTTTTTGATGCCGAAATAGTTCATGAAAATTTTCAACTTTTTCGAACCCGAAATCTTTTCATGAAAATGTTCAACTTTTTTGAAGCCGAAATCTTTTCATGAAAATGTTCCATTTTTTTGAAGCCGAAATACTTCATGAAAATTTTCAACTTTTTTGAAACCGAAATCTTTTCATGAAAATGTTCAACTTTTTTGAAACCGAAATCTTTTCATGAAAATGTTCAACTTTTTTGAAGCCGAAATCTTTTCATGAAAATGTTCAACTTTTTTGAAGACGAAATCTTTTCATGAAAATGTTCCATTTTTTTGAAGCAGAAATACTTCATGAAAATGTTCCATTTTTTTGAAGCCGAAATACTTCATGAAAATGTTCAACTTTTTTGAAGCCGAAATCTTTTTATGAAAATGTTCAACTTTTTTGAAACCGAAATCTTTTCATGAAAATGTTCAACTTTTTTGAAGCCGAAATCTTTTCATGAAAATGTTCAACTTTTTTGAAGCCGAAATCTTTTCATGAAAATGTTCAACTTTTTTGAAGCAGAAATCTTTTAATGAAAATCTTAGACTTTTTTGAAGTCGAAATCTTTTCATGTAAATTTTCAACTTTTTTGAAGCAGAAATCTTTTCATGAAAATGTTCCATTTTTTTGAAGCCGAAATACTTCATGAAAATTTTCAACTTTTTTGAAGCAGAAATCTTTTCATGAAAATGTTCAACTTTTTTGAAGCCGAAATCTTTTCATGAAAATTTTCAACTTTTTTGAAGCCAAAATAGTTCATGAAAATTTTCAACTTTTTGAACCCGAAATCTTTTCATGAAAATGTTCAACTTTTTTAAAGCCGAAATCTTTTCATGAAAATTTTCAACTTTTTTGAAGCCGAAATCTTTTCATGAAAATCTTCGACTTTTTTGAAGTCGAAATAGTTCATGAAAGTTTTCAACCTTTTTGAAGTCGAAATAGTTCATGAAAGTTTTCAACCTTTTTGAAGCCGAAATCTTTTCATGAAAATTTTCAACTTTTTTGAAGAAGAAATCTTTTCATGAAAATGTTCAACTTTTTTGAAGCCGAAATCTTTTCATGAAAATTTTCAACTTTTTTGAAGCAGAAATCTTTTCATGAAAATCTTCGACTTTTTTGAAGTCGAAATACTTGATGAAAATATTCAACTTTTTTGAAGTCTAAATCTTTTCATGAAAATTTTCAACTTTTTTGAAGCCGAAATCTTTTCATGAAAATGTTACATTTTTTTGAAGCCGAAATACTTCATGAAAATTTTCAACTTTTTTGAAGCCGAAATCTTTTCATGAAAATTTTCAACTTTTTTGAAGCCGAAATCTTTTCATGTAAATTTTCAACTTTTTTGAAGCAGAAATCTTTTCATTAAAATGTTCAACTTTTTTGAAGCCGAAATCTTTTCATGAAAATTTTCAAGTTTTTTGAAGCCGAAATCTTTTCATGAAAATGTTCAACTTTTTTGAAGCCGAAATCTTTTCATGAAAATTTTCAACTTTTTGAAACCAAAATCTATTCATGTAATTTTTCAACTTTTTTGAAGCCGAAATCTTTTCATGAAAATGTTACATTTTTTTGAAGCCGAAATACTTCATGAAAATTTTCGACTTTTTTGAAGCAGAAATCTTTTCATGAAAATTTTCAACTTTTTTGAAGCAGAAATCTTTTCATGAAAATCTTAGACTTTTTTGAAGTCGAAATCTTTTCATGTAAATTTTCAACTTTTTTGAAGCAGAAATCTTTTCATGAAAATGTTCCATTTTTTTGAAGCCGAAATACTTCATGAAAATTTTCAACTTTTTTGAAACCGAAATCTTTTCATGAAAATGTTCAACTTTTTTGAAGCCGAAATCTTTTCATGAAAATTTTCAACTTTTTTGAAGCCAAAATAGTTCATGAAAATTTTCAACTTTTTGAACCTGAAATCTTTTCATGAAAATTTTCAACTTTTTTGAAGCAGAAATCTTTTAATGAAAATCTTAGACTTTTTTGAAGTCGAAATCTTTTCATGTAAATTTTCAACTTTTTTGAAGCAGAAATCTTTTCATGAAAATGTTCCATTTTTTTGAAGCCGAAATACTTCATGAAAATTTTCAACTTTTTTGAAGCAGAAATCTTTTCATGTAAATTTTCAACTTTTTTGAAGCAGAAATCTTTTCATGAAAATGTTCCATTTTTTTGAAGCCGAAATACTTCATGAAAATTTTCAACTTTTTTGAAGCAGAAATCTTTTCATGAAAATGTTCAACTTTTTTGAAGCCGAAATCTTTTCATGAAAATTTTCAACTTTTTTGAAGCCAAAATAGTTCATGAAAATTTTCAACTTTTTGAACCCGAAATCTTTTCATGAAAATTTTCAACTTTTTTGAAGCAGAAATCTTTTCATGAAAATGTTCCATTTTTTTGAAGCCGAAATACTTCATGAAAATTTTCAACTTTTTTGAAGCAGAAATCTTTTCATGAAAATGTTCAACTTTTTTGAAGCCGAAATCTTTTCATGAAAATTTTCAACTTTTTTGAAGCCAAAATAGTTCATGAAAATTTTCAACTTTTTGAACCCGAAATCTTTTCATGAAAATGTTCAACTTTTTTAAAGCCGAAATCTTTTCATGAAAATTTTCAACTTTTTTGAAGCCGAAATCTTTTCATGAAAATCTTCGACTTTTTTGAAGTCGAAATAGTTCATGAAAGTTTTCAACCTTTTTGAAGTCGAAATAGTTCATGAAAGTTTTCAACCTTTTTGAAGCCGAAATCTTTTCATGAAAATTTTCAACTTTTTTGAAGAAGAAATCTTTTCATGAAAATGTTCAACTTTTTTGAAGCCGAAATCTTTTCATGAAAATTTTCAACTTTTTTGAAGCAGAAATCTTTTCATGAAAATCTTCGACTTTTTTGAAGTCGAAATACTTGATGAAAATATTCAACTTTTTTGAAGTCTAAATCTTTTCATGAAAATTTTCAACTTTTTTGAAGCCGAAATCTTTTCATGAAAATGTTACATTTTTTTGAAGCCGAAATACTTCATGAAAATTTTCAACTTTTTTGAAGCCGAAATCTTTTCATGAAAATTTTCAACTTTTTTGAAGCCGAAATCTTTTCATGTAAATTTTCAACTTTTTTGAAGCAGAAATCTTTTCATTAAAATGTTCAACTTTTTTGAAGCAGAAATCTTTTCATGAAAATTTTCAAGTTTTTTGAAGCCGAAATCTTTTCATGAAAATGTTCAACTTTTTTGAAGCAGAAATCTTTTCATGAAAATGTTCAACTTTTTTGAAGCCGAAATCTTTTCATGAAAATTTTCAACTTTTTTGAAGCCAAAATAGTTCATGAAAATTTTCAACTTTTTGAACCCGAAATCTTTTCATGAAAATGTTCAACTTTTTTAAAGCCGAAATCTTTTCATGAAAATTTTCAACTTTTTTGAAGCCGAAATCTTTTCATGAAAATCTTCGACTTTTTTGAAGTCGAAATAGTTCATGAAAGTTTTCAACCTTTTTGAAGTCGAAATAGTTCATGAAAGTTTTCAACCTTTTTGAAGCCGAAATCTTTTCATGAAAATTTTCAACTTTTTTGAAGAAGAAATCTTTTCATGAAAATGTTCAACTTTTTTGAAGCCGAAATCTTTTCATGAAAATTTTCAACTTTTTTGAAGCAGAAATCTTTTCATGAAAATCTTCGACTTTTTTGAAGTCGAAATACTTGATGAAAATATTCAACTTTTTTGAAGTCTAAATCTTTTCATGAAAATTTTCAACTTTTTTGAAGCCGAAATCTTTTCATGAAAATGTTACATTTTTTTGAAGCCGAAATACTTCATGAAAATTTTCAACTTTTTTGAAGCCGAAATCTTTTCATGAAAATTTTCAACTTTTTTGAAGCCGAAATCTTTTCATGTAAATTTTCAACTTTTTTGAAGCAGAAATCTTTTCATTAAAATGTTCAACTTTTTTGAAGCCGAAATCTTTTCATGAAAATTTTCAAGTTTTTTGAAGCCGAAATCTTTTCATGAAAATGTTCAACTTTTTTGAAGCCGAAATCTTTTCATGAAAATTTTCAACTTTTTGAAACCAAAATCTATTCATGTAATTTTTCAACTTTTTTGAAGCCGAAATCTTTTCATGAAAATGTTACATTTTTTTGAAGCCGAAATACTTCATGAAAATTTTCGACTTTTTTGAAGCAGAAATCTTTTCATGAAAATTTTCAACTTTTTTGAAGCAGAAATCTTTTCATGAAAATCTTAGACTTTTTTGAAGTCGAAATCTTTTCATGTAAATTTTCAACTTTTTTGAAGCAGAAATCTTTTCATGAAAATGTTCCATTTTTTTGAAGCCGAAATACTTCATGAAAATTTTCAACTTTTTTGAAACCGAAATCTTTTCATGAAAATGTTCAACTTTTTTGAAGCCGAAATCTTTTCATGAAAATTTTCAACTTTTTTGAAGCCAAAATAGTTCATGAAAATTTTCAACTTTTTGAACCTGAAATCTTTTCATGAAAATTTTCAACTTTTTTGAAGCAGAAATCTTTTAATGAAAATCTTAGACTTTTTTGAAGTCGAAATCTTTTCATGTAAATTTTCAACTTTTTTGAAGCAGAAATCTTTTCATGAAAATGTTCCATTTTTTTGAAGCCGAAATACTTCATGAAAATTTTCAACTTTTTTGAAGCAGAAATCTTTTCATGTAAATTTTCAACTTTTTTGAAGCAGAAATCTTTTCATGAAAATGTTCCATTTTTTTGAAGCCGAAATACTTCATGAAAATTTTCAACTTTTTTGAAGCAGAAATCTTTTCATGAAAATGTTCAACTTTTTTGAAGCCGAAATCTTTTCATGAAAATTTTCAACTTTTTTGAAGCCAAAATAGTTCATGAAAATTTTCAACTTTTTGAACCCGAAATCTTTTCATGAAAATTTTCAACTTTTTTGAAGCAGAAATCTTTTCATGAAAATGTTCCATTTTTTTGAAGCCGAAATACTTCATGAAAATTTTCAACTTTTTTGAAGCAGAAATCTTTTCATGAAAATGTTCAACTTTTTTGAAGCCGAAATCTTTTCATGAAAATTTTCAACTTTTTTGAAGCCAAAATAGTTCATGAAAATTTTCAACTTTTTGAACCCGAAATCTTTTCATGAAAATGTTCAACTTTTTTAAAGCCGAAATCTTTTCATGAAAATTTTCAACTTTTTTGAAGCCGAAATCTTTTCATGAAAATCTTCGACTTTTTTGAAGTCGAAATAGTTCATGAAAGTTTTCAACCTTTTTGAAGTCGAAATAGTTCATGAAAGTTTTCAACCTTTTTGAAGCCGAAATCTTTTCATGAAAATTTTCAACTTTTTTGAAGAAGAAATCTTTTCATGAAAATGTTCAACTTTTTTGAAGCCGAAATCTTTTCATGAAAATTTTCAACTTTTTTGAAGCAGAAATCTTTTCATGAAAATCTTCGACTTTTTTGAAGTCGAAATACTTGATGAAAATATTCAACTTTTTTGAAGTCTAAATCTTTTCATGAAAATTTTCAACTTTTTTGAAGCCGAAATCTTTTCATGAAAATGTTACATTTTTTTGAAGCCGAAATACTTCATGAAAATTTTCAACTTTTTTGAAGCCGAAATCTTTTCATGAAAATTTTCAACTTTTTTGAAGCCGAAATCTTTTCATGTAAATTTTCAACTTTTTTGAAGCAGAAATCTTTTCATTAAAATGTTCAACTTTTTTGAAGCAGAAATCTTTTCATGAAAATTTTCAAGTTTTTTGAAGCCGAAATCTTTTCATGAAAATGTTCAACTTTTTTGAAGCAGAAATCTTTTAATGAAAATCTTAGACTTTTTTGAAGTCGAAATCTTTTCATGTAAATTTTCAACTTTTTTGAAGCAGAAATCTTTTCATGAAAATGTTCCATTTTTTTGAAGCCGAAATACTTCATGAAAATTTTCAACTTTTTTGAAGCAGAAATCTTTTCATGAAAATGTTCAACTTTTTTGAAGCCGAAATCTTTTCATGAAAATTTTCAACTTTTTTGAAGCCAAAATAGTTCATGAAAATTTTCAACTTTTTGAACCCGAAATCTTTTCATGAAAATGTTCAACTTTTTTAAAGCCGAAATCTTTTCATGAAAATTTTCAACTTTTTTGAAGCCGAAATCTTTTCATGAAAATCTTCGACTTTTTTGAAGTCGAAATAGTTCATGAAAGTTTTCAACCTTTTTGAAGTCGAAATAGTTCATGAAAGTTTTCAACCTTTTTGAAGCCGAAATCTTTTCATGAAAATTTTCAACTTTTTTGAAGAAGAAATCTTTTCATGAAAATTTTCAACTTTTTTGAAGCAGAAATCTTTTCATGAAAATCTTCGACTTTTTTGAAGTCGAAATACTTGATGAAAATATTCAACTTTTTTGAAGTCTAAATCTTTTCATGAAAATTTTCAACTTTTTTGAAGCCGAAATCTTTTCATGAAAATGTTACATTTTTTTGAAGCCGAAATACTTCATGAAAATTTTCAACTTTTTTGAAGCCGAAATCTTTTCATGAAAATTTTCAACTTTTTTGAAGCCGAAATCTTTTCATGTAAATTTTCAACTTTTTTGAAGCAGAAATCTTTTCATTAAAATGTTCAACTTTTTTGAAGCCGAAATCTTTTCATGAAAATTTTCAAGTTTTTTGAAGCCGAAATCTTTTCATGAAAATGTTCAACTTTTTTGAAGCCGAAATCTTTTCATGAAAATTTTCAACTTTTTGAAACCAAAATCTTTTCATGTAATTTTTCAACTTTTTTGAAGCCGAAATCTTTTCATGAAAATGTTACATTTTTTTGAAGCCGAAATACTTCATGAAAATTTTCGACTTTTTTGAAGCAGAAATCTTTTCATGAAAATTTTCAACTTTTTTGAAGCAGAAATCTTTTCATGAAAATCTTAGACTTTTTTGAAGTCGAAATCTTTTCATGTAAATTTTCAACTTTTTTGAAGCAGAAATCTTTTCATGAAAATGTTCCATTTTTTTGAAGCCGAAATACTTCATGAAAATTTTCAACTTTTTTGAAACCGAAATCTTTTCATGAAAATGTTCAACTTTTTTGAAGCCGAAATCTTTTCATGAAAATTTTCAACTTTTTTGAAGCCAAAATAGTTCATGAAAATTTTCAACTTTTTGAACCTGAAATCTTTTCATGAAAATTTTCAACTTTTTTGAAGCAGAAATCTTTTAATGAAAATCTTAGACTTTTTTGAAGTCGAAATCTTTTCATGTAAATTTTCAACTTTTTTGAAGCAGAAATCTTTTCATGAAAATGTTCCATTTTTTTGAAGCCGAAATACTTCATGAAAATTTTCAACTTTTTTGAAGCAGAAATCTTTTCATGAAAATGTTCAACTTTTTTGAAGCCGAAATCTTTTCATGAAAATTTTCAACTTTTTTGAAGCCAAAATAGTTCATGAAAGTTTTCAACTTTTTGAACCCGAAATCTTTTCATGAAAATGTTCAACTTTTTTAAAGCCGAAATCTTTTCATGAAAATTTTCAACTTTTTTGAAGCAGAAATCTTTTCATGAAAATGTTCAACTTTTTTGAAGCCGAAATCTTTTCATGAAAATTTTCAACTTTTTTGAAGCAGAAATCTTTTCATGAAAATCTTCGACTTTTTTGAAGTCGAAATACTTGATGAAAATATTCAACTTTTTTGAAGTCTAAATCTTTTCATGAAAATTTTCAACTTTTTTGAAGCCGAAATCTTTTCATGAAAATGTTACATTTTTTTGAAGCCGAAATCTTTTCATGAAAATTTTCAACTTTTTTGAAGCCGAAATCTTTTCATGAAAATGTTTAACTTTTTTGAAGCCGAAATCTTTTCATGAAAATGTTCAATTTTTTTGAAGCCGAAATACTTCATGAAAATATACAACTTTTTTGAAGTCTAAATCTTTTCATGAAAATTTTCAACTTTTTTTAAGCCGAAATCTTTTCATGAAAATTTTCAACTTTTTTGAAGCAGAAATCTTTTCATGAAAATTTTCAACTTTTTTGAAGCCGAAATAGTTCATGAAAATTTTAGACTTTTTTGAAGCCGAAATCTTTTCATGAAAATTTTCAACTTTTTTGATGCCGAAATAGTTCATGAAAATTTTCAACTTTTTCGAACCCGAAATCTTTTCATGAAAATGTTCAACTTTTTTGAAGCCGAAATCTTTTCATGAAAATGTTCCATTTTTTTGAAGCCGAAATACTTCATGAAAATTTTCAACTTTTTTGAAACCGAAATCTTTTCATGAAAATGTTCAACTTTTTTGAAACCGAAATCTTTTCATGAAAATGTTCAACTTTTTTGAAGCCGAAATCTTTTCATGAAAATGTTCAACTTTTTTGAAGACGAAATCTTTTCATGAAAATGTTCCATTTTTTTGAAGCAGAAATACTTCATGAAAATGTTCCATTTTTTTGAAGCCGAAATACTTCATGAAAATGTTCAACTTTTTTGAAGCCGAAATCTTTTTATGAAAATGTTCAACTTTTTTGAAACCGAAATCTTTTCATGAAAATGTTCAACTTTTTTGAAGCCGAAATCTTTTCATGAAAATGTTCAACTTTTTTGAAGCCGAAATCTTTTCATGAAAATGTTCAACTTTTTTGAAGCAGAAATCTTTTAATGAAAATCTTAGACTTTTTTGAAGTCGAAATCTTTTCATGTAAATTTTCAACTTTTTTGAAGCAGAAATCTTTTCATGAAAATGTTCCATTTTTTTGAAGCCGAAATACTTCATGAAAATTTTCAACTTTTTTGAAGCAGAAATCTTTTCATGAAAATGTTCAACTTTTTTGAAGCCGAAATCTTTTCATGAAAATTTTCAACTTTTTTGAAGCCAAAATAGTTCATGAAAATTTTCAACTTTTTGAACCCGAAATCTTTTCATGAAAATGTTCAACTTTTTTAAAGCCGAAATCTTTTCATGAAAATTTTCAACTTTTTTGAAGCCGAAATCTTTTCATGAAAATCTTCGACTTTTTTGAAGTCGAAATAGTTCATGAAAGTTTTCAACCTTTTTGAAGTCGAAATAGTTCATGAAAGTTTTCAACCTTTTTGAAGCCGAAATCTTTTCATGAAAATTTTCAACTTTTTTGAAGAAGAAATCTTTTCATGAAAATGTTCAACTTTTTTGAAGCCGAAATCTTTTCATGAAAATTTTCAACTTTTTTGAAGCAGAAATCTTTTCATGAAAATCTTCGACTTTTTTGAAGTCGAAATACTTGATGAAAATATTCAACTTTTTTGAAGTCTAAATCTTTTCATGAAAATTTTCAACTTTTTTGAAGCCGAAATCTTTTCATGAAAATGTTACATTTTTTTGAAGCCGAAATCTTTTCATGAAAATTTTCAACTTTTTTGAAGCCGAAATCTTTTCATGTAAATTTTCAACTTTTTTGAAGCAGAAATCTTTTCATTAAAATGTTCAACTTTTTTGAAGCCGAAATCTTTTCATGAAAATTTTCAAGTTTTTTGAAGCCGAAATCTTTTCATGAAAATGTTCAACTTTTTTGAAGCCGAAATCTTTTCATGAAAATTTTCAACTTTTTGAAACCAAAATCTATTCATGTAATTTTTCAACTTTTTTGAAGCCGAAATCTTTTCATGAAAATGTTACATTTTTTTGAAGCCGAAATACTTCATGAAAATTTTCGACTTTTTTGAAGCAGAAATCTTTTCATGAAAATTTTCAACTTTTTTGAAGCAGAAATCTTTTCATGAAAATCTTAGACTTTTTTGAAGTCGAAATCTTTTCATGTAAATTTTCAACTTTTTTGAAGCAGAAATCTTTTCATGAAAATGTTCCATTTTTTTGAAGCCGAAATACTTCATGAAAATTTTCAACTTTTTTGAAACCGAAATCTTTTCATGAAAATGTTCAACTTTTTTGAAGCCGAAATCTTTTCATGAAAATTTTCAACTTTTTTGAAGCCAAAATAGTTCATGAAAATTTTCAACTTTTTGAACCTGAAATCTTTTCATGAAAATTTTCAACTTTTTTGAAGCAGAAATCTTTTAATGAAAATCTTAGACTTTTTTGAAGTCGAAATCTTTTCATGTAAATTTTCAACTTTTTTGAAGCAGAAATCTTTTCATGAAAATGTTCCATTTTTTTGAAGCCGAAATACTTCATGAAAATTTTCAACTTTTTTGAAGCAGAAATCTTTTCATGAAAATGTTCAACTTTTTTGAAGCCGAAATCTTTTCATGAAAATTTTCAACTTTTTTGAAGCCAAAATAGTTCATGAAAATTTTCAACTTTTTGAACCCGAAATCTTTTCATGAAAATGTTCAACTTTTTTAAAGCCGAAATCTTTTCATGAAAATTTTCAACTTTTTTGAAGCCGAAATCTTTTCATGAAAATCTTCGACTTTTTTCAAGTCGAAATAGTTCATGAAAGTTTTCAACCTTTTTGAAGTCGAAATAGTTCATGAAAGTTTTCAACCTTTTTGAAGCCGAAATCTTTTCATGAAAATTTTCAACTTTTTTGAAGCAGAAATCTTTTCATGAAAATGTTCAACTTTTTTGAAGCCGAAATCTTTTCATGAAAATTTTCAACTTTTTTGAAGCAGAAATCTTTTCATGAAAATCTTCGACTTTTTTGAAGTCGAAATACTTGATGAAAATATTCAACTTTTTTGAAGTCTAAATCTTTTCATGAAAATTTTCAACTTTTTTGAAGCCGAAATCTTTTCATGAAAATGTTACATTTTTTTGAAGCCGAAATCTTTTCATGAAAATTTTCAACTTTTTTGAAGCCGAAATCTTTTCATGAAAATGTTTAACTTTTTTGAAGCCGAAATCTTTTCATGAAAATGTTCAATTTTTTTGAAGCCGAAATACTTCATGAAAATATTCAACTTTTTTGAAGTCTAAATCTTTTCATGAAAATTTTCAACTTTTTTTAAGCCGAAATCTTTTCATGAAAATTTTCAACTTTTTTGAAGCAGAAATCTTTTCATGAAAATTTTCAACTTTTTTGAAGCAGAAATCTTTTCATGAAAATTTTCAACTTTTTTGAAGCCGAAATAGTTCATGAAAATTTTAGACTTTTTTGAAGACGAAATCTTTTCATGAAAATGTTCCATTTTTTTGAAGCAGAAATACTTCATGAAAATGTTCCATTTTTTTGAAGCCGAAATACTTCATGAAAATGTTCAACTTTTTTGAAGCCGAAATCTTTTCATGAAAATGTTCAACTTTTTTGAAACCGAAATCTTTTCATGAAAATGTTCAACTTTTTTGAAGCCGAAATCTTTTCATGAAAATGTTCAACTTTTTTGAAGCCGAAATCTTTTCATGAAAATTTTCAACTTTTTTGAAGCCGAAATCTTTTCATGAAAATGTTTAACTTTTTTGAAGCCGAAATCTTTTCATGAAAATGTTCAATTTTTTTGAAGCCGAAATACTTCATGAAAATATTCAACTTTTTTGAAGTCTAAATCTTTTCATGAAAATTTTCAACTTTTTTTAAGCCGAAATCTTTTCATGAAAATTTTCAACTTTTTTGAAGCAGAAATCTTTTCATGAAAATTTTCAACTTTTTTGAAGCCGAAATAGTTCATGAAAATTTTAGACTTTTTTGAAGCCGAAATCTTTTCATGAAAATTTTAAACTTTTTTGATGCCGAAATAGTTCATGAAAATTTTCAACTTTTTCGAACCCGAAATCTTTTCATGAAAATGTTCCATTTTTTTGAAGCCGAAATACTTCATGAAAATTTTCAACTTTTTTGAAACCGAAATCTTTTCATGAAAATGTTCAACTTTTTTGAAGCCGAAATCTTTTCATGAAAATGTTCAACTTTTTTGAAGCCGAAATCTTTTCATGAAAATGTTCAACTTTTTTGAAGACGAAATCTTTTCATGAAAATGTTCCATTTTTTTGAAGCAGAAATACTTCATGAAAATGTTCCATTTTTTTGAAGCCGAAATACTTCATGAAAATGTTCAACTTTTTTGAAGCCGAAATCTTTTCATGAAAATGTTCAACTTTTTTGAAACCGAAATCTTTTCATGAAAATGTTCAACTTTTTTGAAGCCGAAATCTTTTCATGAAAATGTTCAACTTTTTTGAAGCCGAAATCTTTTCATGAAAATGTTCAACTTTTTTGAAGACGAAATCTTTTCATGAAAATGTTCCATTTTTTTGAAGCAGAAATACTTCATGAAAATGTTCCATTTTTTTGAAGCCGAAATACTTCATGAAAATGTTCAACTTTTTTGAAGCCGAAATCTTTTCATGAAAATGTTCAACTTTTTTGAAGCCGAAATCTTTTCATGAAAATGTTCCATTTTTTTGAAGCCGAAATACTTCATGAAAATGTTCCATTTTTTTGATGCCGAAATACTTCATGAAAATGTTCAACTTTTTTGAAGCCGAAATCTTTTCATGAAAATGTTCAATTTTTTTGAAGCCGAAATACTTCATGAAAATTTTCAACTTTTTTGAAGCCGAAATCTTTTCATGTAAATTTTCAACTTTTTTGAAGCCGAAATCTTTTCATGAAAATGTTGAACTTTTTTGAAGCCGAAATCTTTTCATGAAAATTTTCGACTTTTTGAAGCCGAATTCTTTTCATGAAAATTTTCAACTTTTTGAAGCAGAAATCTTTTCATGAAAATTTTCAACTTTTTTGAAGCAGAAATCTTTTCATGAAAATGTTCAACTTTTTTGAAGCCGAAATCTTTTCATGAAAATGTTACATTTTTTTGAAGCAGAAATCTTTTCATGAAAATCTTCGACTTTTTTGAAGTCGAAATACTTGATGAAAATATTCAACTTTTTTGAAATCTAAATCTTTTCATGAAAATTTTCAACTTTTTTGAAGCAGAAATCTTTTCATGAAAATTTTCAACTTTTTTGAAGCCGAAATCTTTTAATGAAAATCTTAGACTTTTTTGAAGTCGAAATCTTTTCATGAAAATGTTCCATTTTTTTGAAGCCGAAATACTTCATGAAAATTTTCAACTTTTTTGAAGCAGAAATCTTTTCATGAAAATGTTCAACTTTTTTGAAACCGAAATCTTTTCATGAAAATGTTCAACTTTTTTGAAGCCGAAATCTTTTCATGAAAATGTTCAACTTTTTTGAAGCCGAAATCTTTTCATGAAAATGTTCAACTTTTTTGAAGACGAAATCTTTTCATGAAAATGTTCCATTTTTTTGAAGCAGAAATACTTCATGAAAATGTTCCATTTTTTTGAAGCCGAAATACTTCATGAAAATGTTCAACTTTTTTGAAGCCGAAATCTTTTCATGTAAATTTTCAACTTTTTTGAAGCAGAAATCTTTTCATTAAAATGTTCAACTTTTTTGAAGCCGAAATCTTTTCATGAAAATTTTCAAGTTTTTTGAAGCCGAAATCTTTTCATGAAAATGTTCAACTTTTTTGAAGCCGAAATCTTTTCATGAAAATTTTCAACTTTTTGAAACCAAAATCTATTCATGTAATTTTTCAACTTTTTTGAAGCCGAAATCTTTTCATGAAAATGTTACATTTTTTTGAAGCCGAAATACTTCATGAAAATTTTCGACTTTTTTGAAGCAGAAATCTTTTCATGAAAATTTTCAACTTTTTTGAAGCAGAAATCTTTTCATGAAAATCTTAGACTTTTTTGAAGTCGAAATCTTTTCATGTAAATTTTCAACTTTTTTGAAGCAGAAATCTTTTCATGAAAATGTTCCATTTTTTTGAAGCCGAAATACTTCATGAAAATTTTCAACTTTTTTGAAACCGAAATCTTTTCATGAAAATGTTCAACTTTTTTGAAGCCGAAATCTTTTCATGAAAATTTTCAACTTTTTTGAAGCCAAAATAGTTCATGAAAATTTTCAACTTTTTGAACCTGAAATCTTTTCATGAAAATTTTCAACTTTTTTGAAGCAGAAATCTTTTAATGAAAATCTTAGACTTTTTTGAAGTCGAAATCTTTTCATGTAAATTTTCAACTTTTTTGAAGCAGAAATCTTTTCATGAAAATGTTCCATTTTTTTGAAGCCGAAATACTTCATGAAAATTTTCAACTTTTTTGAAGCAGAAATCTTTTCATGAAAATGTTCAACTTTTTTGAAGCCGAAATCTTTTCATGAAAATTTTCAACTTTTTTGAAGCCAAAATAGTTCATGAAAATTTTCAACTTTTTGAACCCGAAATCTTTTCATGAAAATGTTCAACTTTTTTAAAGCCGAAATCTTTTCATGAAAATTTTCAACTTTTTTGAAGCCGAAATCTTTTCATGAAAATCTTCGACTTTTTTCAAGTCGAAATAGTTCATGAAAGTTTTCAACCTTTTTGAAGTCGAAATAGTTCATGAAAGTTTTCAACCTTTTTGAAGCCGAAATCTTTTCATGAAAATTTTCAACTTTTTTGAAGCAGAAATCTTTTCATGAAAATGTTCAACTTTTTTGAAGCCGAAATCTTTTCATGAAAATTTTCAACTTTTTTGAAGCAGAAATCTTTTCATGAAAATCTTCGACTTTTTTGAAGTCGAAATACTTGATGAAAATATTCAACTTTTTTGAAGTCTAAATCTTTTCATGAAAATTTTCAACTTTTTTGAAGCCGAAATCTTTTCATGAAAATGTTTAACTTTTTTGAAGCCGAAATCTTTTCATGAAAATGTTCAATTTTTTTGAAGCCGAAATACTTCATGAAAATATTCAACTTTTTTGAAGTCTAAATCTTTTCATGAAAATTTTCAACTTTTTTTAAGCCGAAATCTTTTCATGAAAATTTTCAACTTTTTTGAAGCAGAAATCTTTTCATGAAAATTTTCAACTTTTTTGAAGCCGAAATAGTTCATGAAAATTTTAGACTTTTTTGAAGCCGAAATCTTTTCATGAAAATTTTCAACTTTTTTGATGCCGAAATCTTTTCATGAAAATTTTCAACTTTTTTGAAGCAGAAATCTTTTCATGAAAATTTTCAACTTTTTTGAAGCCGAAATAGTTCATGAAAATTTTAGACTTTTTTGAAGACGAAATCTTTTCATGAAAATGTTCCATTTTTTTGAAGCAGAAATACTTCATGAAAATGTTCCATTTTTTTGAAGCCGAAATACTTCATGAAAATGTTCAACTTTTTTGAAGCCGAAATCTTTTCATGAAAATGTTCAACTTTTTTGAAACCGAAATCTTTTCATGAAAATGTTCAACTTTTTTGAAGCCGAAATCTTTTCATGAAAATGTTCAACTTTTTTGAAGCCGAAATCTTTTCATGAAAATTTTCAACTTTTTTGAAGCCGAAATCTTTTCATGAAAATGTTTAACTTTTTTGAAGCCGAAATCTTTTCATGAAAATGTTCAATTTTTTTGAAGCCGAAATACTTCATGAAAATATTCAACTTTTTTGAAGTCTAAATCTTTTCATGAAAATTTTCAACTTTTTTTAAGCCGAAATCTTTTCATGAAAATTTTCAACTTTTTTGAAGCAGAAATCTTTTCATGAAAATTTTCAACTTTTTTGAAGCCGAAATAGTTCATGAAAATTTTAGACTTTTTTGAAGCCGAAATCTTTTCATGAAAATTTTAAACTTTTTTGATGCCGAAATAGTTCATGAAAATTTTCAACTTTTTCGAACCCGAAATCTTTTCATGAAAATGTTCCATTTTTTTGAAGCCGAAATACTTCATGAAAATTTTCAACTTTTTTGAAACCGAAATCTTTTCATGAAAATGTTCAACTTTTTTGAAGCCGAAATCTTTTCATGAAAATGTTCAACTTTTTTGAAGCCGAAATCTTTTCATGAAAATGTTCAACTTTTTTGAAGACGAAATCTTTTCATGAAAATGTTCCATTTTTTTGAAGCAGAAATACTTCATGAAAATGTTCCATTTTTTTGAAGCCGAAATACTTCATGAAAATGTTCAACTTTTTTGAAGCCGAAATCTTTTCATGAAAATGTTCAACTTTTTTGAAACCGAAATCTTTTCATGAAAATGTTCAACTTTTTTGAAGCCGAAATCTTTTCATGAAAATGTTCAACTTTTTTGAAGCCGAAATCTTTTCATGAAAATGTTCAACTTTTTTGAAGACGAAATCTTTTCATGAAAATGTTCCATTTTTTTGAAGCAGAAATACTTCATGAAAATGTTCCATTTTTTTGAAGCCGAAATACTTCATGAAAATGTTCAACTTTTTTGAAGCCGAAATCTTTTCATGAAAATGTTCAACTTTTTTGAAGCCGAAATCTTTTCATGAAAATGTTCCATTTTTTTGAAGCCGAAATACTTCATGAAAATGTTCCATTTTTTTGATGCCGAAATACTTCATGAAAATGTTCAACTTTTTTGAAGCCGAAATCTTTTCATGAAAATGTTCAATTTTTTTGAAGCCGAAATACTTCATGAAAATTTTCAACTTTTTTGAAGCCGAAATCTTTTCATGTAAATTTTCAACTTTTTTGAAGCCGAAATCTTTTCATGAAAATGTTGAACTTTTTTGAAGCCGAAATCTTTTCATGAAAATTTTCGACTTTTTGAAGCCGAATTCTTTTCATGAAAATTTTCAACTTTTTGAAGCAGAAATCTTTTCATGAAAATTTTCAACTTTTTTGAAGCAGAAATCTTTTCATGAAAATGTTCAACTTTTTTGAAGCCGAAATCTTTTCATGAAAATGTTACATTTTTTTGAAGCAGAAATCTTTTCATGAAAATCTTCGACTTTTTTGAAGTCGAAATACTTGATGAAAATATTCAACTTTTTTGAAATCTAAATCTTTTCATGAAAATTTTCAACTTTTTTGAAGCAGAAATCTTTTCATGAAAATTTTCAACTTTTTTGAAGCCGAAATCTTTTAATGAAAATCTTAGACTTTTTTGAAGTCGAAATCTTTTCATGAAAATGTTCCATTTTTTTGAAGCCGAAATACTTCATGAAAATTTTCAACTTTTTTGAAGCAGAAATCTTTTCATGAAAATGTTCAACTTTTTTGAAACCGAAATCTTTTCATGAAAATGTTCAACTTTTTTGAAGCCGAAATCTTTTCATGAAAATGTTCAACTTTTTTGAAGCCGAAATCTTTTCATGAAAATGTTCAACTTTTTTGAAGACGAAATCTTTTCATGAAAATGTTCCATTTTTTTGAAGCAGAAATACTTCATGAAAATGTTCCATTTTTTTGAAGCCGAAATACTTCATGAAAATGTTCAACTTTTTTGAAGCCGAAATCTTTTCATGAAAATGTTCAACTTTTTTGAAGCCGAAATCTTTTCATGAAAATGTTCAATTTTTTTGAAGCCGAAATACTTCATGAAAATATTCAACTTTTTTGAAGTCTAAATCTTTTCATGAAAATTTTCAACTTTTTTTAAGCCGAAATCTTTTCATGAAAATTTTCAACTTTTTTGAAGCAGAAATCTTTTCATGAAAATTTTCAACTTTTTTGAAGCCGAAATAGTTCATGAAAATTTTAGACTTTTTTGAAGCCGAAATCTTTTCATGAAAATTTTCAACTTTTTTGATGCCGAAATAGTTCATGAAAATTTTCAACTTTTTCGAACCCGAAATCTTTTCATGAAAATGTTCAACTTTTTTGAAGCCGAAATCTTTTCATGAAAATGTTCCATTTTTTTGAAGCCGAAATACTTCATGAAAATTTTCAACTTTTTTGAAACCGAAATCTTTTCATGAAAATGTTCAACTTTTTTGAAGCCGAAATCTTTTCATGAAAATGTTCAACTTTTTTGAAGCCGAAATCTTTTCATGAAAATGTTCAACTTTTTTGAAGATGAAATCTTTTCATGAAAATGTTCAACTTTTTTGAAGATGAAATCTTTTCATGAAAATGTTCCATTTTTTTGAAGCAGAAATACTTCATGAAAATGTTCCATTTTTTTGAAGCCGAAATACTTCATGAAAATGTTCAACTTTTTTGAAGCCGAAATCTTTTCATGAAAATGTTCAACTTTTTTGAAGCCGAAATCTTTTCATGAAAATGTTCCATTTTTTTGAAGCAGAAATACTTCATGAAAATGTTCCATTTTTTTGAAGCCGAAATACTTCATGAAAATGTTCAACTTTTTTGAAGCCGAAATCTTTTCATGAAAATGTTCAACTTTTTTGAAACCGAAATCTTTTCATGAAAATGTTCAACTTTTTTGAAGCCGAAATCTTTTCATGAAAATGTTCAACTTTTTTGAAGCCGAAATCTTTTCATGAAAATTTTCAACTTTTTTGAAGCCGAAATCTTTTCATGAAAATGTTTAACTTTTTTGAAGCCGAAATCTTTTCATGAAAATGTTCAATTTTTTTGAAGCCGAAATACTTCATGAAAATATTCAACTTTTTTGAAGTCTAAATCTTTTCATGAAAATTTTCAACTTTTTTGAAGCAGAAATCTTTTCATGAAAATTTTCAACTTTTTTGAAGCCGAAATAGTTCATGAAAATTTTAGACTTTTTTGAAGCCGAAATCTTTTCATGAAAATTTTCAACTTTTTTGATGCCGAAATAGTTCATGAAAATTTTCAACTTTTTCGAACCCGAAATCTTTTCATGAAAATGTTCAACTTTTTTGAAGCCGAAATCTTTTCATGAAAATGTTCCATTTTTTTGAAGCCGAAATACTTCATGAAAATTTTCAACTTTTTTGAAACCGAAATCTTTTCATGAAAATGTTCAACTTTTTTGAAGCCGAAATCTTTTCATGAAAATGTTCAACTTTTTTGAAGCCGAAATCTTTTCATGAAAATGTTCAACTTTTTTGAAGATGAAATCTTTTCATGAAAATGTTCCATTTTTTTGAAGCAGAAATACTTCATGAAAATGTTCCATTTTTTTGAAGCCGAAATACTTCATGAAAATGTTCAACTTTTTTGAAGCCGAAATCTTTTCATGAAAATGTTCAACTTTTTTGAAACCGAAATCTTTTCATGAAAATGTTCAACTTTTTTGAAGCCGAAATCTTTTCATGAAAATGTTCAACTTTTTTGAAGCCGAAATCTTTTCATGAAAATGTTCAACTTTTTTGAAGACGAAATCTTTTCATGAAAATGTTCCATTTTTTTGAAGCAGAAATACTTCATGAAAATGTTCCATTTTTTTGAAGCCGAAATACTTAATGAAAATGTTCAACTTTTTTGAAGCCGAAATCTTTTCATGAAAATGTTCAACTTTTTTGAAGCCGAAATCTTTTCATGAAAATGTTCCATTTTTTTGAAGCCGAAATACTTCATGAAAATGTTCCATTTTTTTGAAGCCGAAATCTTTTCATGAAAATGTTGAACTTTTTTGAAGCCGAAATCTTTTCATGAAAATTTTCGACTTTTTGAAGCCGAATTCTTTTCATGAAAATTTTCAACTTTTTGAAGCAGAAATCTTTTCATGAAAATTTTCAACTTTTTTGAAGCAGAAATCTTTTCATGAAAATGTTCAACTTTTTTGAAGCCGAAATCTTTTCATGAAAATGTTACATTTTTTTGAAGCAGAAATCTTTTCATGAAAATCTTCGACTTTTTTGAAGTCGAAATACTTGATGAAAATATTCAACTTTTTTGAAATCTAAATCTTTTCATGAAAATTTTCAACTTTTTTGAAGCAGAAATCTTTTCATGAAAATTTTCAACTTTTTTGAAGCCGAAATCTTTTAATGAAAATCTTAGACTTTTTTGAAGCCGAAATCTTTTCATGTAAATTTTCAACTTTTTTGAAGCAGAAATCTTTTCATGAAAATGTTCCATTTTTTTGAAGCCGAAATACTTCATGAAAATTTTCAACTTTTTTGAAGCAGAAATCTTTTCATGAAAATGTTCAACTTTTTTGAAGCCGAAATCTTTTCATGAAAATTTTCAACTTTTTTGAAGCCAAAATAGTTCATGAAAATTTTCAACTTTTTGAACCCGAAATCTTTTCATGAAAATGTTCAACTTTTTTAAAGCCGAAATCTTTTCATGAAAATTTTCAACTTTTTTGAAGCCGAAATCTTTTCATGAAATTCTTCGATTTTTTTGAAGTCGAAATATTTCATGAAAGTTTTCAACCTTTTTGAAGTCGAAATAGTTCATGAAAGTTTTCAACCTTTTTGAAGCCGAAATCTTTTCATGAAAATTTTCAACTTTTTTGAAGCAGAAATCTTTTCATGAAAATGTTCAACTTTTTTGAAGCAGAAATCTTTTCATGAAAATTTTCAACTTTTTTGAAGCAGAAATCTTTTCATGAAAATCTTCGACTTTTTTGAAGTCGAAATACTTGATGAAAATATTCAACTTTTTTGAAATCTAAATCTTTTCATGAAAATTTTCAACTTTTTTGAAGCCGAAATCTTTTCATGAAAATTTTCAACTTTTTTGAAGCAGAAATCTTTTCATGAAAATTGTCAACTTTTTTGAAGTCGAAATCTTTTCATGAAAATTTTCAACTTTTTTGAAGCCGAAATCTTTTCATGAAAATGGTCAACTTTTTAGAAGCCGAAATCTTTTCATGAAAATTTTCAACTTTTTGAAGCCGAAATATTTTCATGAAAATGTTCCATTTTTTTGAAGCCGAAATACTTCATGAAAATTTTCAACTTTTTTGAAGCCGAAATCTTTTCATGAAAATGTTACATTTTTTTGAAGCCGAAATACTTCATGAAAATTTTAGACTTTTTTGAAGCCGAAATCTTTTCATGAAAATTTTCAACTTTTTTGATGCCGAAATAGTTCATGAAAATTTTCAACTTTTTTGAACCCGAAATCTTTTCATGAAAATGTTCAACTTTTTTGAAGCCGAAATCTTTTCATGAAAATGTTCAACTTTTTTGAAGCCGAAATCTTTTCATGAAAATGTTCAACTTTTTTGAAGACGAAATCTTTTCATGAAAATGTTCCATTTTTTTGAAGCAGAAATACTTCATGAAAATGTTCCATTTTTTTGAAGCCGAAATACTTCATGAAAATGTTCAACTTTTTTGAAGCCGAAATCTTTTCATGAAAATGTTCAACTTTTTTGAAGCCGAAATCTTTTCATGAAAATGTTCCATTTTTTTGAAGCCGAAATACTTCATGAAAATGTTCCATTTTTTTGATGCCGAAATACTTCATGAAAATGTTCAACTTTTTTGAAGCCGAAATCTTTTCATGAAAATGTTCAATTTTTTTGAAGCCGAAATACTTCATGAAAATTTTCAACTTTTTTGAAGCCGAAATCTTTTCATGTAAATTTTCAACTTTTTTGAAGCAGAAATCTTTTCATGAAAATTTTCAACTTTTTTGAAGCAGAAATCTTTTCATGAAAATGTTCAACTTTTTTGAAGCCGAAATCTTTTCATGAAAATGTTACATTTTTTTGAAGCCCAAATACTTGATGAAAATATTCAACTTTTTTGAAGTCTAAATCTTTTCATGAAAATTTTCAACTTTTTTGAAGCCGAAATCTTTTCATGAAAATTTTCAACTTTTTTGAAGCAGAAATCCTTTCATGAAAATTTTCAACTTTTTGAAGCCGAAATCTTTTCATGAAGATTTTCAACTTTTTTGAAGCAGAAATCTTTTCATGAAAATGGTCAACTTTTTTGAAGCCGAAATCTTTTCATGAAAATTTTCAACTTTTTTGAAGCAGAAATCTTTTCATGAAAATGTTCAACTTTTTTGAAGCCGAAATCTTTTCATGAAAATTTTCAACTTTTTGAAACCAAAATCTTTTCATGTAATTTTTCAACTTTTTTGAAGCCGAAATCTTTTCATGAAAATGTTACATTTTTTTGAAGCCCAAATACTTGATGAAAATATTCAACTTTTTTGAAGTCTAAATCTTTTCATGAAAATTTTCAACTTTTTTGAAGCCGAAATCTTTTCATGAAAATTTTCAACTTTTTTGAAGCAGAAATCCTTTCATGAAAATTTTCAACTTTTTGAAGCCGAAATCTTTTCATGAAGATTTTCAACTTTTTTGAAGCAGAAATCTTTTCATGAAAATGGTCAACTTTTTTGAAGCCAAAATCTTTTCATGAAAATTTTCAACTTTTTTGAAGCCGAAATCTTTTCATGAAAATGTTCAACTTTTTTGAAGCAGAAATCTTTTCATGAAAATTTTCAACTTTTTTGAAGCCAAAATCCTGTCATGAAAATTTTCAACTTTTTTGAAGCAGAAATCTTTTCATGAAAATCTTCGACTTTTTTGAAGCCGAAATACTTGATGAAAATATTCAACTTTTTTGAAGTCTAAATCTTTTCATGAAAATTTTCAACTTTTTTGAAGCCGAAATCTTTTCATGAAAATTTTCAACTTTTTTGAAGCAGAAATCCTTTCATGAAAATTTTCAACTTTTTGAAGCCGAAATCTTTTCATGAAGATTTTCAACTTTTTTGAAGCAGAAATCTTTTCATGAAAATGGTCAACTTTTTTGAAGCCCAAATACTTGATGAAAATATTCAACTTTTTTGAAGTCTAAATCTTTTCATGAAAATTTTCAACTTTTTTGAAGCAGAAATCCTTTCATGAAGATTTTCAACTTTTTGAAGCCGAAATCTTTTCATGAAAATGTTCAACTTTTTTGAAGCCGAAATCTTTTCATGAAAATGTTACATTTTTTTGAAGCCCAAATACTTGATGAAAATATTCAACTTTTTTGAAGTCTAAATCTTTTCATGAAAATTTTCAACTTTTTTGAAGCAGAAATCCTTTCATGAAGATTTTCAACTTTTTTGAAGCAGAAATCTTTTCATGAAAATGGTCAACTTTTTTGAAGCCGAAATCTTTTCATGAAAATTTTCAACTTTTTTGAAGCCGAAATCTTTTCATGAAAATGTTCAACTTTTTTGAAGCAGAAATCTTTTCATGAAAATGTTCAACTTTTTTGAAGCCAAAATCCTGTCATGAAAATTTTCAACTTTTTTGAAGCCGAAATCTTTTCATGAAAATTTTCAACTTTTTTGAAGCCAAAATCGTGTCATGAAAATTTTCAACTTTTTTGAAGCAGAAATCTTTTCATGAAAATCTTCGACTTTTTTGAAGCCGAAATACTTGATGAAAATATTCAACTTTTTTGAAGTCTAAATCTTTTCATGAAAATTTTCAACTTTTTTGAAGCCGAAATCTTTTCATGAAAATTTTCAACTTTTTTGAAGCCGAAATCTTTTCATGAAAATGGTCAACTTTTTTGAAGCCGAAATCTTTTCATGAAAATTTTCAACTTTTTGAAGCCGAAATATTTTCATGAAAATTTTCAACTTTTTTGAAGCAGAAATCTTTTCATGAAAATGTTCAACTTTTTTGAAGCCGAAATCTTTTCATGAAAATGTTCCATTTTTTTGAAGCCGAAATACTTCATGAAAATTTTCAACTTTTTTGAAGCCGAAATCTTTTCATGAAAATGTTACATTTTTTTGAAGCCGAAATACTTCATGAAAATTTTCGACTTTTTTGAAGCCGAAATCTTTTCATGATTTGTTACATTTTTTTGAAGCCGAAATCTTTTCATGTAAATTTTCAACTTTTTTGAAGCCGAAATCTTTTCATGAAAATTTTCAACTTTTTTGAAGCCGAAATCTTTTCATGTAAATTTTCAACTTTTTTGAAGCAGAAATCTTTTCATGTAAATTTTCAACTTTTTTGAAGCCGAAATCTTTTCATGAAAATGTTCAAGTTTTTTGAAGCCGAAATCTTTTCATGAAAATGTTCAACTTTTTTGAAGCCGAAATCTTTTCATGAAAATTTTCAACTTTTTTGAAGCCGAAATACTTGATGAAAATATTCAACTTTTTTGAAGCCGAAATCTTTTCATGAAAATGTTCCATTTTTTTGAAGCCGAAATACTTCATGAAAATTTTCAACTTTTTTGAAGGCGAAATCTTTTCATGAAAATGTTCAACTTTTTTGAAACCAAAATCTTTTCATGAAAATTTTCAACTTTTTTGAAGCCGAAATCTTTTCATGAAAATGTTCAACTTTTTTGAAGCTGAGATCTTTTCATGAAAATTTTCAACTTTTTGAAACCGAAATCTTTTCATGAAAATTTTCAACTTTTTTGAAGTCGAAATCTTTTCATGAAAATGGTCAACTTTTTTGAAGCCAAAATCCTGTCATGAAAATTTTCAACTTTTTTGAAGCCGAAATCTTTTCATGAAAATTTTCAACTTTTTTGAAGCCAAAATCGTGTCATGAAAATTTTCAACTTTTTTGAAGCAGAAATCTTTTCATGAAAATCTTCGACTTTTTTGAAGCCGAAATACTTGATGAAAATATTCAACTTTTTTGAAGTCTAAATCTTTTCATGAAAATTTTCAACTTTTTTGAAGCCGAAATCTTTTCATGAAAATTTTCAACTTTTTTGAAGCCGAAATCTTTTCATGAAAATGGTCAACTTTTTTGAAGCCGAAATCTTTTCATGAAAATTTTCAACTTTTTGAAGCCGAAATATTTTCATGAAAATTTTCAACTTTTTTGAAGCAGAAATCTTTTCATGAAAATGTTCAACTTTTTTGAAGCCGAAATCTTTTCATGAAAATGTTCCATTTTTTTGAAGCCGAAATACTTCATGAAAATTTTCAACTTTTTTGAAGCCGAAATCTTTTCATGAAAATGTTACATTTTTTTGAAGCCGAAATACTTCATGAAAATTTTCGACTTTTTTGAAGCCGAAATCTTTTCATGATTTGTTACATTTTTTTGAAGCCGAAATCTTTTCATGTAAATTTTCAACTTTTTTGAAGCCGAAATCTTTTCATGAAAATTTTCAACTTTTTTGAAGCCGAAATCTTTTCATGTAAATTTTCAACTTTTTTGAAGCAGAAATCTTTTCATGTAAATTTTCAACTTTTTTGAAGCCGAAATCTTTTCATGAAAATGTTCAAGTTTTTTGAAGCCGAAATCTTTTCATGAAAATGTTCAACTTTTTTGAAGCCGAAATCTTTTCATGAAAATTTTCAACTTTTTTGAAGCCGAAATACTTGATGAAAATATTCAACTTTTTTGAAGCCGAAATCTTTTCATGAAAATGTTCCATTTTTTTGAAGCCGAAATACTTCATGAAAATTTTCAACTTTTTTGAAGGCGAAATCTTTTCATGAAAATGTTCAACTTTTTTGAAACCAAAATCTTTTCATGAAAATTTTCAACTTTTTTGAAGCCGAAATCTTTTCATGAAAATGTTCAACTTTTTTGAAGCTGAGATCTTTTCATGAAAATTTTCAACTTTTTGAAACCGAAATCTTTTCATGAAAATTTTCAACTTTTTTGAAGTCGAAATCTTTTCATGAAAATGGTCAACTTTTTTGAAGCCGAAATCTTTTCATGAAAATTTTCAACTTTTTGAATCCGAAATCTTTTCATGAAAATTTTCAACTTTTTTGAAGCAGAAATCTTTTCATGAAAATCTAAGACTTTTTTAAAGCAGGAATCTTTTCATATAAATATTCAACTTTTTTGAAGCAGAAATCTTTTCATGAAAATCTTCAACTTTTTTGAAGCCGAAATCTTTTCATGAAAATGTTCAACTTTTTTGAAGCCGAAATCTTTTCATGAATATGTTCCATTTTTTTGAAGCCGAAATACTTCATGAAAATGTTCAACTTTTTTGAAGCCGAAATCTTTTCATGAAAATGTTCAACTTTTTTGAAGCCGAAATCTTTTCATGAAAATTTTCAACTTTTTTGAAGCAGAAATCTTTTCATGAAAATCTTCGACTTTTTTGAAGCCGAAATACTTGATGAAAATATTTAACTTTTTTGTAGTCTAAATCTTTTCATGAAAATTTTCAACTTTTTTGAAGCAGAAATCTTTTCATGAAAATTTTCAACTTTTTTGAAGCAGAAATCTTTTCATGAAAATTTTCAACTTATTTGATGCCGAAATAGTTCATGAAAATTTTCAACTTTTTTGAAGCCGAAATCCTGTCATGAAAATGTTCAACTTTTTTGATGCCGAAATCTTTTCATGAAAATTTTCATCTTTTTTGAAGCATAAATCTTTTCATGAAAATTTTAGACTTTTTTGCAGCCGAAATACTTCATGAAAATTTTCAACTTTTTTGAAGTCGAAATCTTTTCATGAAAATCTTCGACTTTTTTGAAGTCGAAATAGTTCATGAAAGTTTTCAACCTTTTTGAAGCTGAAATCTTTTCATGAAAATTTTCAACTTTTTTGAAACCAAAATCTTTTCATGAAAATTTTCAACTTTTTTGAAGCAGAAATCTTTTCATGCAAATGTTCAACTTTTTTGAAGCCGAGATCTTTTCATGAAAATTTTCAACTTTTTGAAACCGAAATCTTTTCATAAAAATGGTCAACTTTTTTGAAGCCGAAATCTTTTCATGAAAATTTTCAACTTTTTGAAGCCAAAATCTTTTCATGAAAATTTTCAACTTTTTTGAAGCCGAAATCTTTTCATGAAAATCTTCCATTTTTTTGAAGCCGAAATACTTCATGAAAATTTTAGACTTTTTTGAAGTCGAAATCTTTTCATGTAAATTTTCAACTTTTTTGAAGCCGAAAAATTTTCATGAAAATGTTCAACTTTTTTGAAGCCGAAATCTTTTCATGAAAATGTTCCATTTTTTTGAAGCCGAAATACTTCATGAAAATTTTCAACTTTTTTGAAGGCGAAATCTTTTCATGAAAATGTTCAACTTTTTTGAAGCCGAAATCTTTTCATGAAAATGTTCAACTTTTTTGAAGCTGAGATCTTTTCATGAAAATTTTCAACTTTTTGAAACCGAAATCTTTTCATGAAAATTTTCAACTTTTTTGAAGCCGAAATCTTTTCATGAAAATGGTCAACTTTTTTGAAGCCGAAATCTTTTCATGAAAATTTTCAACTTTTTGAATCCGAAATCTTTTCATGAAAATTTTCAACTTTTTTGAAGCCTAAATCTTTTCATGAAAATCTTAGACTTTTTTAAAGCAGGAATCTTTTCATATAAATATTCAACTTTTTTGAAGCAGAAATCTTTTCATGAAAATCTTCAACTTTTTTGAAGCCGAAATCTTTTCATGAAAATGTTCAACTTTTTTGAAGCCGAAATCTTTTCATGAAAATGTTCCATTTTTTTGAAGCCGAAATACTTCATGAAAATGTTCAACTTTTTTGAAGCCGAAATCTTTTCATGAAAATGTTCAACTTTTTTGAAGCCGAAATCTTTTCATGAAAATTTTCAACTTTTTTGAAGCAGAAATCTTTTCATGAAAATCTTCGACTTTTTTGAAGCCGAAATACTTGATGAAAATATTTAACTTTTTTGTAGTCTAAATCTTTTCATGAAAATTTTCAACTTATTTGATGCCGAAATAGTTCATGAAAATTTTCAACTTTTTTGAAGCCGAAATCCTGTCATGAAAATGTTCAACTTTTTTGATGCCGAAATCTTTTCATGAAAATTTTCATCTTTTTTGAAGCATAAATCTTTTCATGAAAATTTTAGACTTTTTTGCAGCCGAAATACTTCATGAAAATTTTCAACTTTTTTGAAGTCGAAATCTTTTCATGAAAATCTTCGACTTTTTTGAAGTCGAAATAGTTCATGAAAGTTTTCAACCTTTTTGAAGCTGAAATCTTTTCATGAAAATTTTCAACTTTTTTGAAACCAAAATCTTTTCATGAAAATTTTCAACTTTTTTGAAGCAGAAATCTTTTCATGCAAATGTTCAACTTTTTTGAAGCCGAGATCTTTTCATGAAAATTTTCAACTTTTTGAAACCGAAATCTTTTCATAAAAATGGTCAACTTTTTTGAAGCCGAAATCTTTTCATGAAAATGTTCCATTTTTTTGAAGCCGAAATACTTCATGAAAATTTTCAACTTTTTTGAAGGCGAAATCTTTTCATGAAAATGTTCAACTTTTTTGAAGCCGAAATCTTTTCATGAAAATGTTCAACTTTTTTGAAGCTGAGATCTTTTCATGAAAATTTTCAACTTTTTGAAACCGAAATCTTTTCATGAAAATTTTCAACTTTTTTGAAGCCGAAATCTTTTCATGAAAATGGTCAACTTTTTTGAAGCCGAAATCTTTTCATGAAAATTTTCAACTTTTTGAATCCGAAATCTTTTCATGAAAATTTTCAACTTTTTTGAAGCCTAAATCTTTTCATGAAAATCTTAGACTTTTTTAAAGCAGGAATCTTTTCATATAAATATTCAACTGTTTTGAAGCAGAAATCTTTTCATGAAAATCTTCAACTTTTTTGAAGCCGAAATCTTTTCATGAAAATGTTCAACTTTTTTGAAGCCGAAATCTTTTCATGAAAATGTTCCATTTTTTTGAAGCCGAAATACTTCATGAAAATGTTCAACTTTTTTGAAGCCGAAATCTTTTCATGAAAATGTTCAACTTTTTTGAAGCCGAAATCTTTTCATGAAAATTTTCAACTTTTTTGAAGCAGAAATCTTTTCATGAAAATCTTCGACTTTTTTGAAGCCGAAATACTTGATGAAAATATTTAACTTTTTTGTAGTCTAAATCTTTTCATGAAAATTTTCAACTTTTTTGAAGCCGAAATCCTGTCATGAAAATGTTCAACTTTTTTGATGCCGAAATCTTTTCATGAAAATTTTCATCTTTTTTGAAGCATAAATCTTTTCATGAAAATTTTAGACTTTTTTGCAGCCGAAATACTTCATGAAAATTTTCAACTTTTTTTAAGCCGAAATCTTTTCATGAAAATCTTCGACTTTTTTGAAGTCGAAATAGTTCATGAAAGTTTTCAACCTTTTTGAAGCTGAAATCTTTTCATGAAAATGTTCAACTTTTTTGAAACCAAAATCTTTTCATGAAAATTTTCAACTTTTTTGAAGCAGAAATCTTTTCATGCAAATGTTCAACTTTTTTGAAGCCGAGATCTTTTCATGAAAATTTTCAACTTTTTGAAACCGAAATCTTTTCATAAAAATGGTCAACTTTTTTGAAGCAGAAATCTTTTCATGAAAATTTTCAACTTTTTTGAAGCAGAAATCTTTTCATGAAAATGTTCAACTTTTTTGAAGTCGAAATCTTTTCATGAAAATTTTCAACTTTTTTGAAGCCGAAATCTTTTCATGAAAATGGTCAACTTTTTTGAATCCGAAATCTTTTCATGAAAATTTTCAACTTTTTGAAGCCGAAATCTTTTCATGAAAATTTTCAACTTTTTTGAAGCAGAAATCTTTTCATGAAAATGTTCAACTTTTTTGAAGCCGAAATCTTTTCATGAAAATGTTCCATTTTTTTGAAGCCGAAATACTTCATGAAAATTTTCAACTTTTTTGAAGCCGAAATCTTTTCATGATTTGTTACATTTTTTTGAAGCCGAAATCTTTTCATGAAAATGTTACATTTTTTTGAAGCCGAAATACTTCATGAAAATTTTGGACTTTTTTGAAGCCGAAATCTTTTCATGATTTGTTACATTTTTTTGAAGCCGAAATCTTTTCATGTAAATTTTCAACTTTTTTGAAGCCGAAATCTTTTCATGAAAATTTTCAACTTTTTTGAAGCCGAAATCTTTTCATGTAAATTTTCAACTTTTTTGAAGCAGAAATCTTTTCATTAAAATGTTCAACTTTTTTGAAGCCGAAATCTTTTCATGAAAATGTTCAAGTTTTTTGAAGCCGAAATCTTTTCATGAAAATGTTCAACTTTTTTGAAGCCGAAATCTTTTCATGAAAATTTTCAACTTTTTTGAAGCCGAAATACTTGATGAAAATATTCAACTTTTTTGAAGTCTAAATCTTTTCATGAAAATTTTCAACTTTTTTGAAGCCGAAATCTTTTCATGAAAATGTTCAACTTTTTTGAAGCCGAGATCTTTTCATGAAAATTTTCAACTTTTTTGAAGCCAAAATAGTTCATGAAAATTTTCAACTTTTTGAACCCGAAATCTTTTCATGAAAATGTTCAACTTTTTTAAAGCCGAAATCTTTTCATGAAAATTTTCAACTTTTTTGAAGCCGAAATCTTTTCATGAAAATCTTCGACTTTTTTGAAGTCGAAATAGTTCATGAAAGTTTTCAACCTTTTTGAAGTCGAAATAGTTCATGTAAGTTTTCAACCTTTTTGAAGCCGAAATCTTTTCATGAAAATTTTCAACTTTTTTGAAGCAGAAATCTTTTCATGAAAATGTTCAACTTTTTTGAAGCCGAAATCTTTTCATGAAATTTTTCAACTTTTTTGAAGCCAAAATCCTGTCATGAATATTTTCAACTTTTTTGAAGCAGAAATCTTTTTATGAAAATCTTCGACTTTTTTGAAGTCGAAATACTTGATGAAAATATTCAACTTTTTTGAAGTCTAAATCTTTTCATGAAAATCTTCGACTTTTTTGAAGTCGAAATACTTCATGAAAATATTCAACTTTTTTGAAGCAGAAATCTTTTCATGAAAATGTTCAACTTTTTTGAAGCCGAAATCTTTTCATGAAAATTTTCAACTTTTTTGAAGCCAAAATCGTGTCATGAAAATTTTCAACTTTTTTGAAGCAGAAATCTTTTCATGAAAATCTTCGACTTTTTTGAAGCCGAAATACTTGATGAAAATATTCAACTTTTTTGAAGTCTAAATCTTTTCATGAAAATTTTCAACTTTTTTGAAGCCGAAATCTTTTCATGAAAATTTTCAACTTTTTTGAAGCAGAAATCTTTTCATGAAAATGTTCAACTTTTTTGAAGCCGAAATAGTTCATGAAAATCTTCGACTTTTTTGAAGTCGAAATAGTTCATGAAAGTTTTCAACCTTTTTGAAGCCGAAATCTTTTCATGAAAATTTTCAACTTTTTTGAAGCAGAAATCTTTTCATGAAAATCTTAGACTTTTTTGAAGTCGAAATCTTTTCATGTAAATTTTCAACTATTTTGAAGGAGAAATCTTTTCATGAAAATTTTCAACTTTTTTGAAGCCGAAATCTTTTCATGAAAATCTTCCATTTTTTTGAAGCCGAAATACTTCATGAAAATTTTAGACTTTTTTGAAGTCGAAATCTTTTCATGTAAATTTTCAACTTTTTTGAAGCCGAAAAATTTTCATGAAAATGTTCAACTTTTTTGAAGCCGAAATCTTTTCATGAAAATGTTCCATTTTTTTGAAGCCGAAATACTTCATGAAAATTTTAAACTTTTTTGAAGGCGAAATCTTTTCATGAAAATGTTCAACTTTTTTGAAGCCGAAATCTTTTCATGAAAATTTTCAACTTTTTTGAAGCTGAGATCTTTTCATGAAAATTTTCAACTTTTTGAAACCGAAATCTTTTCATGAAAATTTTCAACTTTTTTGAAGCCGAAATCTTTTCATGAAAATGGTCAACTTTTTTGAAGCCGAAATCTTTTCATGAAAATCTTAGACTTTTTTAAAGCAGGAATCTTTTCATATAAATATTCAACTTTTTTGAAGCAGAAATCTTTTCATGAAAATATTCAACTTTTTTGAAGCAGAAATCTTTTCATGAAAATCTTCAACTTTTTTGAAGCCGAAATCTTTTCATGAAAATGTTCAACTTTTTTGAAGCCGAAATCTTTTCATGAAAATGTTCAACTTTTCTGAAGCCGAAATCTTTTCATGAAAATTTTCAACTTTTTTGAAGCAGAAATCTTTTCATGAAAATCTTCGACTTTTTTGAAGCCGAAATACTTGATGAAAATATTTAACTTTTTTGTAGTCTAAATCTTTTCATGAAAATTTTCAACTTATTTGATGCCGAAATAGTTCATGAAAATTTTCAACTTTTTTGAAGCCGAAATCCTGTCATGAAAATGTTCAACTTTTTTGATGCCGAAATCTTTTCATGAAAATTTTCATCTTTTTTGAAGCATAAATCTTTTCATGAAAATTTTAGACTTTTTTGCAGCCGAAATACTTCATGAAAATTTTCAACTTTTTTTAAGCCGAAATCTTTTCATGAAAATCTTCGACTTTTTTGAAGTCGAAATAGTTCATGAAAGTTTTCAACCTTTTTGAAGCTGAAATCTTTTCATGAAAATGTTCAACTTTTTTGAAACCAAAATCTTTTCATGAAAATTTTCAACTTTTTTGAAGCAGAAATCTTTTCATGGAAATGTTCAACTTTTTTGAAGCCGAGATCTTTTCATGAAAATTTTCAACTTTTTGAAACCGAAATCTTTTCATAAAAATGGTCAACTTTTTTGAAGCAGAAATCTTTTCATGAAAATGTTCAACTTTTTTGAAGTCGAAATCTTTTCATGAAAATTTTCAACTTTTTTGAAGCCGAAATCTTTTCATGAAAATGGTCAACTTTTTTGAAGCCGAAATCTTTTCATGAAAATTTTCAACTTTTTGAAGCCGAAATCTTTTCATGAAAATTTTCAACTTTTTTGAAGCAGAAATCTTTTCATGAAAATGTTCAACTTTTTTGAAGCCGAAATCTTTTCATGAAAATGTTCCATTTTTTTGAAGCCGAAATACTTCATGAAAATTTTCAACTTTTTTGAAGCCGAAATCTTTTCATGAAAATGTTACATTTTTTTGAAGCCGAAATACTTCATGAAAATTTTCGACTTTTTTGAAGCCGAAATCTTTTCATGAAAATGTTACATTTTTTTGAAGCCGAAATCTTTTCATGTAAATTTTCAACTTTTTTGAAGCCGAAATCTTTTCATGAAAATTTTCAACTTTTTTGAAGCCGAAATCTTTTCATGTAAATTTTCAACTTTTTTGAAGCAGAAATCTTTTCATTAAAATGTTCAACTTTTTTGAAGCCGAAATCTTTTCATGAAAATGTTCAAGTTTTTTGAAGCCGAAATCTTTTCATGAAAATGTTCAACTTTTTTGAAGCCGAAATCTTTTCATGAAAATTTTCAACTTTTTTGAAGCAGAAATCTTTTCATGAAAATCTTAGACTTTTTTGAAGTCGAAATCTTTTCATGTAAATTTTCAACTTTTTTGAAGCAGAAATCTTTTCATGAAAATGTTCCATTTTTTTGAAGCCGAAATACTTCATGAAAATGTTCAACTTTTTTGAAGCCGAAATCTTTTCATGAAAATGTTCAACTTTTTTGAAGCCGAAATCTTTTCATGAAAATTTTCAACTTTTTTGAAGCAGAAATCTTTTCATGAAAATCTTCGACTTTTTTGAAGCCGAAATACTTGATGAAAATATTTAACTTTTTTGTAGTCTAAATCTTTTCATGAAAATTTTCAACTTTTTTGAAGCAAAAATCTTTTCATGAAAATTTTCAACTTTTTTGAAGCAGAAATCTTTTCATGAAAATTTTCAACTTATTTGATGCCGAAATAGTTCATGAAAATTTTCAACTTTTTTGAATCCGAAATCCTGTCATGAAAATGTTCAACTTTTTTGATGCCGAAATCTTTTCATGAAAATTTTCATCTTTTTTGAAGCATAAATCTTTTCATGAAAATTTTAGACTTTTTTGCAGCCGAAATACTTCATGAAAATTTTCAACTTTTTTTAAGCCGAAATCTTTTCATGAAAATCTTCGACTTTTTTGAAGTCGAAATAGTTCATGAAAGTTTTCAACCTTTTTGAAGCTGAAATCTTTTCATGAAAATGTTCAACTTTTTTGAAACCAAAATCTTTTCATGAAAATTTTCAACTTTTTTGAAGCCGAAATCTTTTCATGTAAATTTTCAACTTTTTGGAAGCAGAAATCTTTTCATTAAAATGTTCAAGTTTTTTGAAGCCGAAATCTTTTCATGAAAATGTTCAAGTTTTTTGAAGCCGAAAACTTTTCATGAAAATGTTCAACTTTTTTGAAGCCGAAATCTTTTCATGAAAATTTTCAACTTTTTTGAAGCAGAAATCTTTTCATGAAAATCTTAGACTTTTTTGAAGTCGAAATCTTTTCATGTAAATTTTCAACTTTTTTGAAGCAGAAATCTTTTCATGAAAATGTTCCATTTTTTTGAAGCCGAAATACTTCATGAAAATGTTCAACTTTTTTGAAGCCGAAATCTTTTCATGAAAATGTTCAACTTTTTTGAAGCCGAAATCTTTTCATGAAAATTTTCAACTTTTTTGAAGCAGAAATCTTTTCATGAAAATCTTCGACTTTTTTGAAGCCGAAATACTTGATGAAAATATTTAACTTTTTTGTAGTCTAAATCTTTTCATGAAAATTTTCAACTTTTTTGAAGCAAAAATCTTTTCATGAAAATTTTCAACTTTTTTGAAGCAGAAATCTTTTCATGAAAATTTTCAACTTATTTGATGCCGAAATAGTTCATGAAAATTTTCAACTTTTTTGAATCCGAAATCCTGTCATGAAAATGTTCAACTTTTTTGATGCCGAAATCTTTTCATGAAAATTTTCATCTTTTTTGAAGCATAAATCTTTTCATGAAAATTTTAGACTTTTTTGCAGCCGAAATACTTCATGAAAATTTTCAACTTTTTTTAAGCCGAAATCTTTTCATGAAAATCTTCGACTTTTTTGAAGTCGAAATAGTTCATGAAAGTTTTCAACCTTTTTGAAGCTGAAATCTTTTCATGAAAATGTTCAACTTTTTTGAAACCAAAATCTTTTCATGAAAATTTTCAACTTTTTTGAAGCAGAAATCTTTTCATGCAAATGTTCAACTTTTTTGAAGCCGAAATCTTTTCATGAAAATTTTCAACTTTTTGAAGCCGAAATCTTTTCATGAAAATTTTCAACTTTTTTGAAGCAGAAATCTTTTCATGAAAATGTTCAACTTTTTTGAAGCCGAAATCTTTTCATGAAAATTTTCAACTTTTTTGAAGCCAAAATCGTGTCATGAAAATTTTCAACTTTTTTGAAGCAGAAATCTTTTCATGAAAATCTTCGACTTTTTTGAAGCCGAAATACTTGATGAAAATATTCAACTTTTTTGAAGTCTAAATCTTTTCATGAAAATTTTCAACTTTTTTGAAGCCGAAATCTTTTCATGAAAATTTTCAACTTTTTTGAAGCAGAAATCTTTTCATGAAAATGTTCAACTTTTTTGAAGCCGAAATAGTTCATGAAAATCTTCGACTTTTTTGAAGTCGAAATAGTTCATGAAAGTTTTCAACCTTTTTGAAGCCGAAATCTTTTCATGAAAATTTTCAACTTTTTTGAAGCAGAAATCTTTTCATGAAAATCTTAGACTTTTTTGAAGTCGAAATCTTTTCATGTAAATTTTCAACTATTTTGAAGGAGAAATCTTTTCATGAAAATTTTCAACTTTTTTGAAGCCGAAATCTTTTCATGAAAATCTTCCATTTTTTTGAAGCCGAAATACTTCATGAAAATTTTAGACTTTTTTGAAGTCGAAATCTTTTCATGTAAATTTTCAACTTTTTTGAAGCCGAAAAATTTTCATGAAAATGTTCAACTTTTTTGAAGCCGAAATCTTTTCATGAAAATGTTCCATTTTTTTGAAGCCGAAATACTTCATGAAAATTTTCAACTTTTTTGAAGGCGAAATCTTTTCATGAAAATGTTCAACTTTTTTGAAGCCGAAATCTTTTCATGAAAATTTTCAACTTTTTTGAAGCTGAGATCTTTTCATGAAAATTTTCAACTTTTTGAAACCGAAATCTTTTCATGAAAATTTTCAACTTTTTTGAAGCCGAAATCTTTTCATGAAAATGGTCAACTTTTTTGAAGCCGAAATCTTTTCATGAAAATTTTCAACTTTTTGAATCCGAAATCTTTTCATGAAAATTTTCAACTTTTTTGAAGCCTAAATCTTTTCATGAAAATCTTAGACTTTTTTAAAGCAGGAATCTTTTCATATAAATATTCAACTTTTTTGAAGCAGAAATCTTTTCATGAAAATATTCAACTTTTTTGAAGCAGAAATCTTTTCATGAAAATCTTCAACTTTTTTGAAGCCGAAATCTTTTCATGAAAATGTTCAACTTTTTTGAAGCCGAAATCTTTTCATGAAAATGTTCAACTTTTCTGAAGCCGAAATCTTTTCATGAAAATTTTCAACTTTTTTGAAGCAGAAATCTTTTCATGAAAATCTTCGACTTTTTTGAAGCCGAAATACTTGATGAAAATATTTAACTTTTTTGTAGTCTAAATCTTTTCATGAAAATTTTCAACTTATTTGATGCCGAAATAGTTCATGAAAATTTTCAACTTTTTTGAAGCCGAAATCCTGTCATGAAAATGTTCAACTTTTTTGATGCCGAAATCTTTTCATGAAAATTTTCATCTTTTTTGAAGCATAAATCTTTTCATGAAAATTTTAGACTTTTTTGCAGCCGAAATACTTCATGAAAATTTTCAACTTTTTTTAAGCCGAAATCTTTTCATGAAAATCTTCGACTTTTTTGAAGTCGAAATAGTTCATGAAAGTTTTCAACCTTTTTGAAGCTGAAATCTTTTCATGAAAATGTTCAACTTTTTTGAAACCAAAATCTTTTCATGAAAATTTTCAACTTTTTTGAAGCAGAAATCTTTTCATGGAAATGTTCAACTTTTTTGAAGCCGAGATCTTTTCATGAAAATTTTCAACTTTTTGAAACCGAAATCTTTTCATAAAAATGGTCAACTTTTTTGAAGCCGAAATCTTTTCATGAAAATTTTCAACTTTTTTGAAGCAGAAATCTTTTCATGAAAATGTTCAACTTTTTTGAAGTCGAAATCTTTTCATGAAAATTTTCAACTTTTTTGAAGCCGAAATCTTTTCATGAAAATGGTCAACTTTTTTGAAGCCGAAATCTTTTCATGAAAATTTTCAACTTTTTGAAGCCGAAATCTTTTCATGAAAATTTTCAACTTTTTTGAAGCAGAAATCTTTTCATGAAAATGTTCAACTTTTTTGAAGCCGAAATCTTTTCATGAAAATGTTCCATTTTTTTGAAGCCGAAATACTTCATGAAAATTTTCAACTTTTTTGAAGCCGAAATCTTTTCATGAAAATGTTACATTTTTTTGAAGCCGAAATACTTCATGAAAATTTTCGACTTTTTTGAAGCCGAAATCTTTTCATGAAAATGTTACATTTTTTTGAAGCCGAAATCTTTTCATGTAAATTTTCAACTTTTTTGAAGCCGAAATCTTTTCATGAAAATTTTCAACTTTTTTGAAGCCGAAATCTTTTCATGTAAATTTTCAACTTTTTTGAAGCAGAAATCTTTTCATTAAAATGTTCAACTTTTTTGAAGCCGAAATCTTTTCATGAAAATGTTCAAGTTTTTTGAAGCCGAAATCTTTTCATGAAAATGTTCAACTTTTTTGAAGCCGAAATCTTTTCATGAAAATTTTCAACTTTTTTGAAGCAGAAATCTTTTCATGAAAATCTTAGACTTTTTTGAAGTCGAAATCTTTTCATGTAAATTTTCAACTTTTTTGAAGCAGAAATCTTTTCATGAAAATGTTCCATTTTTTTGAAGCCGAAATACTTCATGAAAATGTTCAACTTTTTTGAAGCCGAAATCTTTTCATGAAAATGTTCAACTTTTTTGAAGCCGAAATCTTTTCATGAAAATTTTCAACTTTTTTGAAGCAGAAATCTTTTCATGAAAATCTTCGACTTTTTTGAAGCCGAAATACTTGATGAAAATATTTAACTTTTTTGTAGTCTAAATCTTTTCATGAAAATTTTCAACTTTTTTGAAGCAAAAATCTTTTCATGAAAATTTTCAACTTTTTTGAAGCAGAAATCTTTTCATGAAAATTTTCAACTTATTTGATGCCGAAATAGTTCATGAAAATTTTCAACTTTTTTGAATCCGAAATCCTGTCATGAAAATGTTCAACTTTTTTGATGCCGAAATCTTTTCATGAAAATTTTCATCTTTTTTGAAGCATAAATCTTTTCATGAAAATTTTAGACTTTTTTGCAGCCGAAATACTTCATGAAAATTTTCAACTTTTTTTAAGCCGAAATCTTTTCATGAAAATCTTCGACTTTTTTGAAGTCGAAATAGTTCATAAAAGTTTTCAACCTTTTTGAAGCTGAAATCTTTTCATGAAAATGTTCAACTTTTTTGAAACCAAAATCTTTTCATGAAAATTTTCAACTTTTTTGAAGCAGAAATCTTTTCATGCAAATGTTCAACTTTTTTGAAGCCGAAATCTTTTCATGAAAATTTTCAACTTTTTGAAGCCGAAATCTTTTCATGAAAATTTTCAACTTTTTTGAAGCAGAAATCTTTTCATGAAAATGTTCAACTTTTTTGAAGCCGAAATCTTTTCATGAAAATGTTCCATTTTTTTGAAGCCGAAATACTTCATGAAAATTTTCAACTTTTTTGAAGCCGAAATCTTTTCATGAAAATGTAACATTTTTTTGAAGCCGAAATACTTCATGAAAATTTTCGACTTTTTTGAAGCCGAAATCTTTTCATGAAAATGTTACATTTTTTTGAAGCCGAAATACTTCATGAAAATTTTCAACTTTTTTGAAGCCGAAATCTTTTCATGAAAATTTTCAACTTTTTTGAAGCCGAAATCTTTTCATGTAAATTTTCAACTTTTTTGAAGCAGAAATCTTTTCATTAAAATGTTCAAGTTTTTTGAAGCCGAAATCTTTTCATGAAAATGTTCAAGTTTTTTGAAGCCGAAATCTTTTCATGAAAATGTTCAACTTTTTTGAAGCCGAAATCTTTTCATGAAAATTTTCAACTTTTTTGAAGCAGAAATCTTTTCATGAAAATCTTAGACTTTTTTGAAGTCGAAATCTTTTCATGTAAATTTTCAACTTTTTTGAAGCAGAAATCTTTTCATGAAAATGTTCCATTTTTTTGAAGCCGAAATACTTCATGAAAATGTTCAACTTTTTTGAAGCCGAAATCTTTTCATGAAAATGTTCAACTTTTTTGAAGCCGAAATCTTTTCATGAAAATTTTCAACTTTTTTGAAGCAGAAATCTTTTCATGAAAATCTTCGACTTTTTTGAAGCCGAAATACTTGATGAAAATATTTAACTTTTTTGTAGTCTAAATCTTTTCATGAAAATTTTCAACTTTTTTGAAGCAGAAATCTTTTCATGAAAATCTTAGACTTTTTTGAAGTCGAAATCTTTTCATGTAAATTTTCAACTTTTTTGAAGCAGAAATCTTTTCATGAAAATGTTCCATTTTTTTGAAGCCGAAATACTTCATGAAAATGTTCAACTTTTTTGAAGCCGAAATCTTTTCATGAAAATGTTCAACTTTTTTGAAGCCGAAATCTTTTCATGAAAATTTTCAACTTTTTTGAAGCAGAAATCTTTTCATGAAAATCTTCGACTTTTTTGAAGCCGAAATACTTGATGAAAATATTTAACTTTTTTGTAGTCTAAATCTTTTCATGAAAATTTTCAACTTTTTTGAAGCAAAAATCTTTTCATGAAAATTTTCAACTTTTTTGAAGCAGAAATCTTTTCATGAAAATCTTAGACTTTTTTGAAGTCGAAATCTTTTCATGTAAATTTTCAACTATTTTGAAGGAGAAATCTTTTCATGAAAATTTTCAACTTTTTTGAAGCCGAAATCTTTTCATGAAAATCTTCCATTTTTTTGAAGCCGAAATACTTCATGAAAATTTTAGACTTTTTTGAAGTCGAAATCTTTTCATGTAAATTTTCAACTTTTTTGAAGCCGAAAAATTTTCATGAAAATGTTCAACTTTTTTGAAGCCGAAATCTTTTCATGAAAATGTTCCATTTTTTTGAAGCCGAAATACTTCATGAAAATTTTCAACTTTTTTGAAGGCGAAATCTTTTCATGAAAATGTTCAACTTTTTTGAAGCCGAAATCTTTTCATGAAAATTTTCAACTTTTTTGAAGCTGAGATCTTTTCATGAAAATTTTCAACTTTTTGAAACCGAAATCTTTTCATGAAAATTTTCAACTTTTTTGAAGCCGAAATCTTTTCATGAAAATGGTCAACTTTTTTGAAGCCGAAATCTTTTCATGAAAATTTTCAACTTTTTGAATCCGAAATCTTTTCATGAAAATTTTCAACTTTTTTGAAGCCTAAATCTTTTCATGAAAATCTTAGACTTTTTTAAAGCAGGAATCTTTTCATATAAATATTCAACTTTTTTGAAGCAGAAATCTTTTCATGAAAATATTCAACTTTTTTGAAGCAGAAATCTTTTCATGAAAATCTTCAACTTTTTTGAAGCCGAAATCTTTTCATGAAAATGTTCAACTTTTTTGAAGCCGAAATCTTTTCATGAAAATGTTCAACTTTTCTGAAGCCGAAATCTTTTCATGAAAATTTTCAACTTTTTTGAAGCAGAAATCTTTTCATGAAAATCTTCGACTTTTTTGAAGCCGAAATACTTGATGAAAATATTTAACTTTTTTGTAGTCTAAATCTTTTCATGAAAATTTTCAACTTATTTGATGCCGAAATAGTTCATGAAAATTTTCAACTTTTTTGAAGCCGAAATCCTGTCATGAAAATGTTCAACTTTTTTGATGCCGAAATCTTTTCATGAAAATTTTCATCTTTTTTGAAGCATAAATCTTTTCATGAAAATTTTAGACTTTTTTGCAGCCGAAATACTTCATGAAAATTTTCAACTTTTTTTAAGCCGAAATCTTTTCATGAAAATCTTCGACTTTTTTGAAGTCGAAATAGTTCATGAAAGTTTTCAACCTTTTTGAAGCTGAAATCTTTTCATGAAAATGTTCAACTTTTTTGAAACCAAAATCTTTTCATGAAAATTTTCAACTTTTTTGAAGCAGAAATCTTTTCATGGAAATGTTCAACTTTTTTGAAGCCGAGATCTTTTCATGAAAATTTTCAACTTTTTGAAACCGAAATCTTTTCATAAAAATGGTCAACTTTTTTGAAGCCGAAATCTTTTCATGAAAATTTTCAACTTTTTTGAAGCAGAAATCTTTTCATGAAAATGTTCAACTTTTTTGAAGTCGAAATCTTTTCATGAAAATTTTCAACTTTTTTGAAGCCGAAATCTTTTCATGAAAATGGTCAACTTTTTTGAAGCCGAAATCTTTTCATGAAAATTTTCAACTTTTTGAAGCCGAAATCTTTTCATGAAAATTTTCAACTTTTTTGAAGCAGAAATCTTTTCATGAAAATGTTCAACTTTTTTGAAGCCGAAATCTTTTCATGAAAATGTTCCATTTTTTTGAAGCCGAAATACTTCATGAAAATTTTCAACTTTTTTGAAGCCGAAATCTTTTCATGAAAATGTTACATTTTTTTGAAGCCGAAATACTTCATGAAAATTTTCGACTTTTTTGAAGCCGAAATCTTTTCATGAAAATGTTACATTTTTTTGAAGCCGAAATCTTTTCATGTAAATTTTCAACTTTTTTGAAGCCGAAATCTTTTCATGAAAATTTTCAACTTTTTTGAAGCCGAAATCTTTTCATGTAAATTTTCAACTTTTTTGAAGCAGAAATCTTTTCATTAAAATGTTCAACTTTTTTGAAGCCGAAATCTTTTCATGAAAATGTTCAAGTTTTTTGAAGCCGAAATCTTTTCATGAAAATGTTCAACTTTTTTGAAGCCGAAATCTTTTCATGAAAATTTTCAACTTTTTTGAAGCAGAAATCTTTTCATGAAAATCTTAGACTTTTTTGAAGTCGAAATCTTTTCATGTAAATTTTCAACTTTTTTGAAGCAGAAATCTTTTCATGAAAATGTTCCATTTTTTTGAAGCCGAAATACTTCATGAAAATGTTCAACTTTTTTGAAGCCGAAATCTTTTCATGAAAATGTTCAACTTTTTTGAAGCCGAAATCTTTTCATGAAAATTTTCAACTTTTTTGAAGCAGAAATCTTTTCATGAAAATCTTCGACTTTTTTGAAGCCGAAATACTTGATGAAAATATTTAACTTTTTTGTAGTCTAAATCTTTTCATGAAAATTTTCAACTTTTTTGAAGCAAAAATCTTTTCATGAAAATTTTCAACTTTTTTGAAGCAGAAATCTTTTCATGAAAATTTTCAACTTATTTGAAGCCGAAATAGTTCATGAAAATTTTCAACTTTTTTGAATCCGAAATCCTGTCATGAAAATGTTCAACTTTTTTGATGCCGAAATCTTTTCATGAAAATTTTCATCTTTTTTGAAGCATAAATCTTTTCATGAAAATTTTAGACTTTTTTGCAGCCGAAATACTTCATGAAAATTTTCAACTTTTTTTAAGCCGAAATCTTTTCATGAAAATCTTCGACTTTTTTGAAGTCGAAATAGTTCATGAAAGTTTTCAACCTTTTTGAAGCTGAAATCTTTTCATGAAAATGTTCAACTTTTTTGAAACCAAAATCTTTTCATGAAAATTTTCAACTTTTTTGAAGCAGAAATCTTTTCATGCAAATGTTCAACTTTTTTGAAGCCGAAATCTTTTCATGAAAATTTTCAACTTTTTGAAGCCGAAATCTTTTCATGAAAATTTTCAACTTTTTTGAAGCAGAAATCTTTTCATGAAAATGTTCAACTTTTTTGAAGCCGAAATCTTTTCATGAAAATGTTCCATTTTTTTGAAGCCGAAATACTTCATGAAAATTTTCAACTTTTTTGAAGCCGAAATCTTTTCATGAAAATGTAACATTTTTTTGAAGCCGAAATACTTCATGAAAATTTTCGACTTTTTTGAAGCCGAAATCTTTTCATGAAAATGTTACATTTTTTTGAAGCCGAAATACTTCATGAAAATTTTCAACTTTTTTGAAGCCGAAATCTTTTCATGAAAATTTTCAACTTTTTTGAAGCCGAAATCTTTTCATGTAAATTTTCAACTTTTTTGAAGCAGAAATCTTTTCATTAAAATGTTCAAGTTTTTTGAAGCCGAAATCTTTTCATGAAAATGTTCAAGTTTTTTGAAGCCGAAATCTTTTCATGAAAATGTTCAACTTTTTTGAAGCCGAAATCTTTTCATGAAAATTTTCAACTTTTTTGAAGCAGAAATCTTTTCATGAAAATCTTAGACTTTTTTGAAGTCGAAATCTTTTCATGTAAATTTTCAACTTTTTTGAAGCAGAAATCTTTTCATGAAAATGTTCCATTTTTTTGAAGCCGAAATACTTCATGAAAATGTTCAACTTTTTTGAAGCCGAAATCTTTTCATGAAAATGTTCAACTTTTTTGAAGCCGAAATCTTTTCATGAAAATTTTCAACTTTTTTGAAGCAGAAATCTTTTCATGAAAATCTTCGACTTTTTTGAAGCCGAAATACTTGATGAAAATATTTAACTTTTTTGTAGTCTAAATCTTTTCATGAAAATTTTCAACTTTTTTGAAGCAAAAATCTTTTCATGAAAATTTTCAACTTTTTTGAAGCAGAAATCTTTTCATGAAAATTTTCAACTTATTTGATGCCGAAATAGTTCATGAAAATTTTCAACTTTTTTGAATCCGAAATCCTGTCATGAAAATGTTCAACTTTTTTGATGCCGAAATCTTTTCATGAAAATTTTCATCTTTTTTGAAGCATAAATCTTTTCATGAAAATTTTAGACTTTTTTGCAGCCGAAATACTTCATGAAAATTTTCAACTTTTTTTAAGCCGAAATCTTTTCATGAAAATCTTCGACTTTTTTGAAGTCGAAATAGTTCATGAAAGCTTTCAACCTTTTTGAAGCTGAAATCTTTTCATGAAAATGTTCAACTTTTTTGAAACCAAAATCTTTTCATGAAAATTTTCAACTTTTTTGAAGCAGAAATCTTTTCATGCAAATGTTCAACTTTTTTGAAGCCGAAATCTTTTCATGAAAATTTTCAACTTTTTGAAGCCGAAATCTTTTCATGAAAATTTTCAACTTTTTTGAAGCAGAAATCTTTTCATGATAATGTTCAACTTTTTTGAAGCCGAAATCTTTTCATGAAAATGTTCCATTTTTTTGAAGCCGAAATACTTCATGAAAATTTTCAACTTTTTTGAAGCCGAAATCTTTTCATGAAAATGTAACATTTTTTTGAAGCCGAAATACTTCATGAAAATTTTCGACTTTTTTGAAGCCGAAATCTTTTCATGAAAATGTTACATTTTTTTGAAGCCGAAATACTTCATGAAAATTTTCAACTTTTTTGAAGCCGAAATCTTTTCATGAAAATTTTCAACTTTTTTGAAGCCGAAATCTTTTCATGTAAATTTTCAACTTTTTTGAAGCAGAAATCTTTTCATTAAAATGTTCAAGTTTTTTGAAGCCGAAATCTTTTCATGAAAATGTTCAAGTTTTTTGAAGCCGAAATCTTTTCATGAAAATGTTCAACTTTTTTGAAGCCGAAATCTTTTCATGAAAATTTTCAACTTTTTTGAAGCAGAAATCTTTTCATGAAAATCTTAGACTTTTTTGAAGTCGAAATCTTTTCATGTAAATTTTCAACTTTTTTGAAGCAGAAATCTTTTCATGAAAATGTTCCATTTTTTTGAAGCCGAAATACTTCATGAAAATGTTCAACTTTTTTGAAGCCGAAATCTTTTCATGAAAATGTTCAACTTTTTTGAAGCCGAAATCTTTTCATGAAAATTTTCAACTTTTTTGAAGCAGAAATCTTTTCATGAAAATCTTCGACTTTTTTGAAGCCGAAATACTTGATGAAAATATTTAACTTTTTTGTAGTCTAAATCTTTTCATGAAAATTTTCAACTTTTTTGAAGCAAAAATCTTTTCATGAAAATTTTCAACTTTTTTGAAGCAGAAATCTTTTCATGAAAATTTTCAACTTATTTGATGCCGAAATAGTTCATGAAAATTTTCAACTTTTTTGAATCCGAAATCCTGTCATGAAAATGTTCAACTTTTTTGATGCCGAAATCTTTTCATGAAAATTTTCATCTTTTTTGAAGCATAAATCTTTTCATGAATATTTTAGACTTTTTTGCAGCCGAAATACTTCATGAAAATTTTCAACTTTTTTTAAGCCGAAATCTTTTCATGAAAATCTTCGACTTTTTTGAAGTCGAAATAGTTCATGAAAGCTTTCAACCTTTTTGAAGCTGAAATCTTTTCATGAAAATGTTCAACTTTTTTGAAACCAAAATCTTTTCATGAAAATTTTCAACTTTTTTGAAGCAGAAATCTTTTCATGCAAATGTTCAACTTTTTTGAAGCCGAAATCTTTTCATGAAAATTTTCAACTTTTTGAAGCCGAAATCTTTTCATGAAAATTTTCAACTTTTTTGAAGCAGAAATCTTTTCATGAAAATGTTCAACTTTTTTGAAGCCGAAATCTTTTCATGAAAATGTTCCATTTTTTTGAAGCCGAAATACTTCATGAAAATTTTCAACTTTTTTGAAGCCGAAATCTTTTCATGAAAATGTAACATTTTTTTGAAGCCGAAATACTTCATGAAAATTTTCGACTTTTTTGAAGCCGAAATCTTTTCATGAAAATGTTACATTTTTTTGAAGCCGAAATACTTCATGAAAATTTTCAACTTTTTTGAAGCCGAAATCTTTTCATGAAAATTTTCAACTTTTTTGAAGCCGAAATCTTTTCATGTAAATTTTCAACTTTTTTGAAGCAGAAATCTTTTCATTAAAATGTTCAAGTTTTTTGAAGCCGAAATCTTTTCATGAAAATGTTCAAGTTTTTTGAAGCCGAAATCTTTTCATGAAAATGTTCAACTTTTTTGAAGCCGAAATCTTTTCATGAAAATTTTCAACTTTTTTGAAGCAGAAATCTTTTCATGAAAATCTTAGACTTTTTTGAAGTCGAAATCTTTTCATGTAAATTTTCAACTTTTTTGAAGCAGAAATCTTTTCATGAAAATGTTCCATTTTTTTGAAGCCGAAATACTTCATGAAAATGTTCAACTTTTTTGAAGCCGAAATCTTTTCATGAAAATGTTCAACTTTTTTGAAGCCGAAATCTTTTCATGAAAATTTTCAACTTTTTTGAAGCAGAAATCTTTTCATGAAAATCTTCGACTTTTTTGAAGCCGAAATACTTGATGAAAATATTTAACTTTTTTGTAGTCTAAATCTTTTCATGAAAATTTTCAACTTTTTTGAAGCAAAAATCTTTTCATGAAAATTTTCAACTTTTTTGAAGCAGAAATCTTTTCATGAAAATTTTCAACTTATTTGATGCCGAAATAGTTCATGAAAATTTTCAACTTTTTTGAATCCGAAATCCTGTCATGAAAATGTTCAACTTTTTTGATGCCGAAATCTTTTCATGAAAATTTTCATCTTTTTTGAAGCATAAATCTTTTCATGAAAATTTTAGACTTTTTTGCAGCCGAAATACTTCATGAAAATTTTCAACTTTTTTTAAGCCGAAATCTTTTCATGAAAATCTTCGACTTTTTTGAAGTCGAAATAGTTCATGAAAGTTTTCAACCTTTTTGAAGCTGAAATCTTTTCATGAAAATGTTCAACTTTTTTGAAACCAAAATCTTTTCATGAAAATTTTCAACTTTTTTGAAGCAGAAATCTTTTCATGCAAATGTTCAACTTTTTTGAAGCCGAAATCTTTTCATGAAAATTTTCAACTTTTTGAAGCCGAAATCTTTTCATGAAAATTTTCAACTTTTTTGAAGCAGAAATCTTTTCATGAAAATGTTCAACTTTTTTGAAGCCGAAATCTTTTCATGAAAATGTTCCATTTTTTTGAAGCCGAAATACTTCATGAAAATTTTCGACTTTTTTGAAGCCGAAATCTTTTCATGAAAATGTTACATTTTTTTGAAGCCGAAATACTTCATGAAAATTTTCAACTTTTTTGAAGCCGAAATCTTTTCATGAAAATTTTCAACTTTTTTGAAGCCGAAATCTTTTCATGTAAATTTTCAACTTTTTTGAAGCAGAAATCTTTTCATTAAAATGTTCAAGTTTTTTGAAGCCGAAATCTTTTCATGAAAATGTTCAAGTTTTTTGAAGCCGAAATCTTTTCATGAAAATGTTCAACTTTTTTGAAGCCGAAATCTTTTCATGAAAATTTTCAACTTTTTGAAACCAAAATCTTTTCATGTAATTTTTCAACTTTTTGAAACCAAAATCTTTTCATGAAAATTTTCAACTTTTTTGAAGCAGAAATCTTTTCATGAAAATCTTAGACTTTTTTGAAGTCGAAATCTTTTCATGTAAATTTTCAACTTTTTTGAAGCAGAAATCTTTTCATGAAAATGTTCCATTTTTTTGAAGCCGAAATACTTCATGAAAATTTTCAACTTTTTTGAAGCATAAATCTTTTCATGAAAATGTTCAACTTTTTTGAAGCCGAAATCTTTTCATGAAAATTTTCAACTTTTTTGAAGCCAAAATAGTTCATGAAAATTTTCAACTTTTTGAACCCGAAATCTTTTCATGAAAATTTTCAACTTTTTTGAAGCAGAAATCTTTTCATGAAAATCTTAGACTTTTTTGAAGTCGAAATCTTTTCATGTAAATTTTCAACTTTTTTGAAGCAGAAATCTTTTCATGAAAATGTTCCATTTTTTTGAAGCCGAAATACTTCATGAAAATTTTCAACTTTTTTGAAGCAGAAATCTTTTCATGAAAATGTTCAACTTTTTTGAAGCCGAAATCTTTTCATGAAAACTTTCAACTTTTTTGAAGTCGAAATACTTCATGAAAATATTCAACTTTTTTGAAGCAGAAATCTTTTCATGAAAATGTTCAACTTTTTTGAAGCCGAAATCTTTTCATGAAAATTTTCAACTTTTTTGAAGCCAAAATCGTGTCATGAAAATTTTCAACTTTTTTGAAGCAGAAATCTTTTCATGAAAATCTTCGACTTTTTTGAAGCCGAAATACTTGATGAAAATATTCAACTTTTTTGAAGTCTAAATCTTTTCATGAAAATTTTCAACTTTTTTGAAGCCGAAATCTTTTCATGAAAATTTTCAACTTTTTTGAAGCAGAAATCTTTTCATGAAAATGTTCAACTTTTTTGAAGCCGAAATAGTTCATGAAAATCTTCGACTTTTTTGAAGTCGAAATAGTTCATGAAAGTTTTCAACCTTTTTGAAGCCGAAATCTTTTCATGAAAATTTTCAACTTTTTTGAAGCAGAAATCTTTTCATGAAAATCTTAGACTTTTTTGAAGTCGAAATCTTTTCATGTAAATTTTCAACTATTTTGAAGGAGAAATCTTTTCATGAAAATTTTCAACTTTTTTGAAGCCGAAATCTTTTCATGAAAATCTTCCATTTTTTTGAAGCCGAAATACTTCATGAAAATTTTAGACTTTTTTGAAGTCGAAATCTTTTCATGTAAATTTTCAACTTTTTTGAAGCCGAAAAATTTTCATGAAAATGTTCAACTTTTTTGAAGCCGAAATCTTTTCATGAAAATGTTACATTTTTTTGAAGCCGAAATACTTCATGAAAATTTTCAACTTTTTTGAAGGCGAAATCTTTTCATGAAAATGTTCAACTTTTTTGAAGCCGAAATCTTTTCATGAAAATTTTCAACTTTTTTGAAGCTGAGATCTTTTCATGAAAATTTTCAACTTTTTGAAACCGAAATCTTTTCATGAAAATTTTCAACTTTTTTGAAGCCGAAATCTTTTCATGAAAATGGTCAACTTTTTTGAAGCCGAAATCTTTTCATGAAAATTTTCAACTTTTTGAATCCGAAATCTTTTCATGAAAATTTTCAACTTTTTTGAAGCCTAAATCTTTTCATGAAAATCTTAGACTTTTTTAAAGCAGGAATCTTTTCATATAAATATTCAACTTTTTTGAAGCAGAAATCTTTTCATGAAAATATTCAACTTTTTTGAAGCAGAAATCTTTTCATGAAAATCTTCAACTTTTTTGAAGCCGAAATCTTTTCATGAAAATGTTCAACTTTTTTGAAGCCGAAATCTTTTCATGAAAATGTTCAACTTTTCTGAAGCCGAAATCTTTTCATGAAAATTTTCAACTTTTTTGAAGCAGAAATCTTTTCATGAAAATCTTCGACTTTTTTGAAGCCGAAATACTTGATGAAAATATTTAACTTTTTTGTAGTCTAAATCTTTTCATGAAAATTTTCAACTTATTTGATGCCGAAATAGTTCATGAAAATTTTCAACTTTTTTGAAGCCGAAATCCTGTCATGAAAATGTTCAACTTTTTTGATGCCGAAATCTTTTCATGAAAATTTTCATCTTTTTTGAAGCATAAATCTTTTCATGAAAATTTTAGACTTTTTTGCAGCCGAAATACTTCATGAAAATTTTCAACTTTTTTTAAGCCGAAATCTTTTCATGAAAATCTTCGACTTTTTTGAAGTCGAAATAGTTCATGAAAGTTTTCAACCTTTTTGAAGCTGAAATCTTTTCATGAAAATGTTCAACTTTTTTGAAACCAAAATCTTTTCATGAAAATTTTCAACTTTTTTGAAGCAGAAATCTTTTCATGGAAATGTTCAACTTTTTTGAAGCCGAGATCTTTTCATGAAAATTTTCAACTTTTTGAAACCGAAATCTTTTCATAAAAATGGTCAACTTTTTTGAAGCCGAAATCTTTTCATGAAAATTTTCAACTTTTTTGAAGCAGAAATCTTTTCATGAAAATGTTCAACTTTTTTGAAGTCGAAATCTTTTCATGAAAATTTTCAACTTTTTTGAAGCCGAAATCTTTTCATGAAAATGGTCAACTTTTTTGAAGCCGAAATCTTTTCATGAAAATTTTCAACTTTTTGAAGCCGAAATCTTTTCATGAAAATTTTCAACTTTTTTGAAGCAGAAATCTTTTCATGAAAATGTTCAACTTTTTTGAAGCCGAAATCTTTTCATGAAAATGTTCCATTTTTTTGAAGCCGAAATACTTCATGAAAATTTTCAACTTTTTTGAAGCCGAAATCTTTTCATGAAAATGTTACATTTTTTTGAAGCCGAAATACTTCATGAAAATTTTCGACTTTTTTGAAGCCGAAATCTTTTCATGAAAATGTTACATTTTTTTGAAGCCGAAATCTTTTCATGTAAATTTTCAACTTTTTTGAAGCCGAAATCTTTTCATGAAAATTTTCAACTTTTTTGAAGCCGAAATCTTTTCATGTAAATTTTCAACTTTTTTGAAGCAGAAATCTTTTCATTAAAATGTTCAACTTTTTTGAAGCCGAAATCTTTTCATGAAAATGTTCAAGTTTTTTGAAGCCGAAATCTTTTCATGAAAATGTTCAACTTTTTTGAAGCCGAAATCTTTTCATGAAAATTTTCAACTTTTTTGAAGCAGAAATCTTTTCATGAAAATCTTAGACTTTTTTGAAGTCGAAATCTTTTCATGTAAATTTTCAACTTTTTTGAAGCAGAAATCTTTTCATGAAAATGTTCCATTTTTTTGAAGCCGAAATACTTCATGAAAATGTTCAACTTTTTTGAAGCCGAAATCTTTTCATGAAAATGTTCAACTTTTTTGAAGCCGAAATCTTTTCATGAAAATTTTCAACTTTTTTGAAGCAGAAATCTTTTCATGAAAATCTTCGACTTTTTTGAAGCCGAAATACTTGATGAAAATATTTAACTTTTTTGTAGTCTAAATCTTTTCATGAAAATTTTCAACTTTTTTGAAGCAAAAATCTTTTCATGAAAATTTTCAACTTTTTTGAAGCAGAAATCTTTTCATGAAAATTTTCAACTTATTTGATGCCGAAATAGTTCATGAAAATTTTCAACTTTTTTGAATCCGAAATCCTGTCATGAAAATGTTCAACTTTTTTGATGCCGAAATCTTTTCATGAAAATTTTCATCTTTTTTGAAGCATAAATCTTTTCATGAAAATTTTAGACTTTTTTGCAGCCGAAATACTTCATGAAAATTTTCAACTTTTTTTAAGCTGAAATCTTTTCATGAAAATGTTCAACTTTTTTGAAACCAAAATCTTTTCATGAAAATTTTCAACTTTTTTGAAGCAGAAATCTTTTCATGCAAATGTTCAACTTTTTTGAAGCCGAAATCTTTTCATGAAAATTTTCAACTTTTTGAAGCCGAAATCTTTTCATGAAAATTTTCAACTTTTTTGAAGCAGAAATCTTTTCATGAAAATGTTCAACTTTTTTGAAGCCGAAATCTTTTCATGAAAATGTTCCATTTTTTTGAAGCCGAAATACTTCATGAAAATTTTCAACTTTTTTGAAGCCGAAATCTTTTCATGAAAATGTAACATTTTTTTGAAGCCGAAATACTTCATGAAAATTTTCGACTTTTTTGAAGCCGAAATCTTTTCATGAAAATGTTACATTTTTTTGAAGCCGAAATACTTCATGAAAATTTTCAACTTTTTTGAAGCCGAAATCTTTTCATGAAAATTTTCAACTTTTTTGAAGCCGAAATCTTTTCATGTAAATTTTCAACTTTTTTGAAGCAGAAATCTTTTCATTAAAATGTTCAAGTTTTTTGAAGCCGAAATCTTTTCATGAAAATGTTCAAGTTTTTTGAAGCCGAAATCTTTTCATGAAAATGTTCAACTTTTTTGAAGCCGAAATCTTTTCATGAAAATTTTCAACTTTTTTGAAGCAGAAATCTTTTCATGAAAATCTTAGACTTTTTTGAAGTCGAAATCTTTTCATGTAAATTTTCAACTTTTTTGAAGCAGAAATCTTTTCATGAAAATGTTCCATTTTTTTGAAGCCGAAATACTTCATGAAAATGTTCAACTTTTTTGAAGCCGAAATCTTTTCATGAAAATGTTCAACTTTTTTGAAGCCGAAATCTTTTCATGAAAATTTTCAACTTTTTTGAAGCAGAAATCTTTTCATGAAAATCTTCGACTTTTTTGAAGCCGAAATACTTGATGAAAATATTTAACTTTTTTGTAGTCTAAATCTTTTCATGAAAATTTTCAACTTTTTTGAAGCAAAAATCTTTTCATGAAAATTTTCAACTTTTTTGAAGCAGAAATCTTTTCATGAAAATTTTCAACTTATTTGATGCCGAAATAGTTCATGAAAATTTTCAACTTTTTTGAATCCGAAATCCTGTCATGAAAATGTTCAACTTTTTTGATGCCGAAATCTTTTCATGAAAATTTTCATCTTTTTTGAAGCATAAATCTTTTCATGAAAATTTTAGACTTTTTTGCAGCCGAAATACTTCATGAAAATTTTCAACTTTTTTTAAGCCGAAATCTTTTCATGAAAATCTTCGACTTTTTTGAAGTCGAAATAGTTCATGAAAGTTTTCAACCTTTTTGAAGCTGAAATCTTTTCATGAAAATGTTCAACTTTTTTGAAACCAAAATCTTTTCATGAAAATTTTCAACTTTTTTGAAGCAGAAATCTTTTCATGCAAATGTTCAACTTTTTTGAAGCCGAAATCTTTTCATGAAAATTTTCAACTTTTTTGAAGCAAAAATCTTTTCATGAAAATTTTCAACTTTTTTGAAGCAGAAATCTTTTCATGAAAATTTTCAACTTATTTGATGCCGAAATAGTTCATGAAAATTTTCAACTTTTTTGAATCCGAAATCCTGTCATGAAAATGTTCAACTTTTTTGATGCCGAAATCTTTTCATGAAAATTTTCATCTTTTTTGAAGCATAAATCTTTTCATGAAAATTTTAGACTTTTTTGCAGCCGAAATACTTCATGAAAATTTTCAACTTTTTTTAAGCTGAAATCTTTTCATGAAAATGTTCAACTTTTTTGAAACCAAAATCTTTTCATGAAAATTTTCAACTTTTTTGAAGCAGAAATCTTTTCATGCAAATGTTCAACTTTTTTGAAGCCGAAATCTTTTCATGAAAATTTTCAACTTTTTGAAGCCGAAATCTTTTCATGAAAATTTTCAACTTTTTTGAAGCAGAAATCTTTTCATGAAAATGTTCAACTTTTTTGAAGCCGAAATCTTTTCATGAAAATGTTCCATTTTTTTGAAGCCGAAATACTTCATGAAAATTTTCAACTTTTTTGAAGCCGAAATCTTTTCATGAAAATGTAACATTTTTTTGAAGCCGAAATACTTCATGAAAATTTTCGACTTTTTTGAAGCCGAAATCTTTTCATGAAAATGTTACATTTTTTTGAAGCCGAAATACTTCATGAAAATTTTCAACTTTTTTGAAGCCGAAATCTTTTCATGAAAATTTTCAACTTTTTTGAAGCCGAAATCTTTTCATGTAAATTTTCAACTTTTTTGAAGCAGAAATCTTTTCATTAAAATGTTCAAGTTTTTTGAAGCCGAAATCTTTTCATGAAAATGTTCAAGTTTTTTGAAGCCGAAATCTTTTCATGAAAATGTTCAACTTTTTTGAAGCCGAAATCTTTTCATGAAAATTTTCAACTTTTTTGAAGCAGAAATCTTTTCATGAAAATCTTAGACTTTTTTGAAGTCGAAATCTTTTCATGTAAATTTTCAACTTTTTTGAAGCAGAAATCTTTTCATGAAAATGTTCCATTTTTTTGAAGCCGAAATACTTCATGAAAATGTTCAACTTTTTTGAAGCCGAAATCTTTTCATGAAAATGTTCAACTTTTTTGAAGCCGAAATCTTTTCATGAAAATTTTCAACTTTTTTGAAGCAGAAATCTTTTCATGAAAATCTTCGACTTTTTTGAAGCCGAAATACTTGATGAAAATATTTAACTTTTTTGTAGTCTAAATCTTTTCATGAAAATTTTCAACTTTTTTGAAGCAAAAATCTTTTCATGAAAATTTTCAACTTTTTTGAAGCAGAAATCTTTTCATGAAAATTTTCAACTTATTTGATGCCGAAATAGTTCATGAAAATTTTCAACTTTTTTGAATCCGAAATCCTGTCATGAAAATGTTCAACTTTTTTGATGCCGAAATCTTTTCATGAAAATTTTCATCTTTTTTGAAGCATAAATCTTTTCATGAAAATTTTAGACTTTTTTGCAGCCGAAATACTTCATGAAAATTTTCAACTTTTTTTAAGCCGAAATCTTTTCATGAAAATCTTCGACTTTTTTGAAGTCGAAATAGTTCATGAAAGTTTTCAACCTTTTTGAAGCTGAAATCTTTTCATGAAAATGTTCAACTTTTTTGAAACCAAAATCTTTTCATGAAAATTTTCAACTTTTTTGAAGCAGAAATCTTTTCATGCAAATGTTCAACTTTTTTGAAGCCGAAATCTTTTCATGAAAATTTTCAACTTTTTGAAGCCGAAATCTTTTCATGAAAATTTTCAACTTTTTTGAAGCAGAAATCTTTTCATGAAAATGTTCAACTTTTTTGAAGCCGAAATCTTTTCATGAAAATGTTCCATTTTTTTGAAGCCGAAATACTTCATGAAAATTTTCAACTTTTTTGAAGCCGAAATCTTTTCATGAAAATGTAACATTTTTTTGAAGCCGAAATACTTCATGAAAATTTTCGACTTTTTTGAAGCCGAAATCTTTTCATGAAAATGTTACATTTTTTTGAAGCCGAAATACTTCATGAAAATTTTCAACTTTTTTGAAGCCGAAATCTTTTCATGAAAATTTTCAACTTTTTTGAAGCCGAAATCTTTTCATGTAAATTTTCAACTTTTTTGAAGCAGAAATCTTTTCATTAAAATGTTCAAGTTTTTTGAAGCCGAAATCTTTTCATGAAAATGTTCAAGTTTTTTGAAGCCGAAATCTTTTCATGAAAATGTTCAACTTTTTTGAAGCCGAAATCTTTTCATGAAAATTTTCAACTTTTTGAAACCAAAATCTTTTCATGTAATTTTTCAACTTTTTGAAACCAAAATCTTTTCATGAAAATTTTCAACTTTTTTGAAGCAGAAATCTTTTCATGAAAATCTTAGACTTTTTTGAAGTCGAAATCTTTTCATGTAAATTTTCAACTTTTTTGAAGCAGAAATCTTTTCATGAAAATGTTCCATTTTTTTGAAGCCGAAATACTTCATGAAAATTTTCAACTTTTTTGAAGCATAAATCTTTTCATGAAAATGTTCAACTTTTTTGAAGCCGAAATCTTTTCATGAAAATTTTCAACTTTTTTGAAGCCAAAATAGTTCATGAAAATTTTCAACTTTTTGAACCCGAAATCTTTTCATGAAAATTTTCAACTTTTTTGAAGCAGAAATCTTTTCATGAAAATCTTAGACTTTTTTGAAGTCGAAATCTTTTCATGTAAATTTTCAACTTTTTTGAAGCAGAAATCTTTTCATGAAAATGTTCCATTTTTTTGAAGCCGAAATACTTCATGAAAATTTTCAACTTTTTTGAAGCAGAAATCTTTTCATGAAAATGTTCAACTTTTTTGAAGCCGAAATCTTTTCATGAAAACTTTCAACTTTTTTGAAGCCAAAATAGTTCATGAAAATTTTCAACTTTTTGAACCCGAAATCTTTTCATGAAAATGTTCAACTTTTTTAAAGCCGAAATCTTTTCATGAAAATTTTCAACTTTTTTGAAGCCGAAATCTTTTCATGAAAATTTTCAACTTTTTTGAAGCCAAAATCCTGTCATGAAAATGGTCAACTTTTTTGAAGCCGAAATCTTTTCATGAAAATTTTCAACTTTTTGAAGCCGAAATATTTTCATGAAAATGTTCCATTTTTTTGAAGCCGAAATACTTCATGAAAATATTCAACTTTTTTGAAGTCTAAATCTTTTCATGAAAATTTTCAACTTTTTTGAAGCCGAAATCTTTTCATGAAAATGGTCAACTTTTTTGAAGCCAAAATCCTGTCATGAAAATTTTCAACTTTTTTGAAGCAGAAATCTTTTCATGAAAATTTTCAACTTTTTTGAAGCCGAAATCTTTTCATGAAAATTTTCAACTTTTTGAAGCAGAAATCTTTTCATGAAAATTTTCAACTTTTTTGAAGCAGAAATCTTTTCATGAAAATGTTAAACTTTTTTGAAGCCGAAATCTTTTCATGAAAATGTTCAACTTTTTTGAAGCCGAAATCTTTTCATGAAAATGTTACATTTTTTTGAAGCCCAAATACTTGATGAAAATATTCAACTTTTTTGAAGTCTAAATCTTTTCATGAAAATTTTCAACTTTTTTGAAGCCGAAATCTTTTCATGAAAATTTTCAACTTTTTTGAAGCCGAAATCTTTTCATGAAGATTTTCAACTTTTTTGAAGCAGAAATCTTTTCATGAAAATGGTCAACTTTTTTGAAGCCGAAATCTTTTCATGAAAATTTTCAACTTTTTTGAAGCCGAAATCTTTTCATGAAAATGTTCAACTTTTTTGAAGCCGAAATCTTTTCATGAAAATTTTCAACTTTTTGAAACCAAAATCTTTTCATGTAATTTTTCAACTTTTTTGAAGCAGAAATCTTTTCATGAAAATTTTCAACTTTTTTGAAGCCAAAATCCTGTCATGAAAATTTTCAACTTTTTTGAAGCAGAAATAGTTCATGAAAATTTTCAACTTTTTGAACCCGAAATCTTTTCATGAAAATGTTCAACTTTTTTAAAGCCGAAATCTTTTCATGAAAATTTTCAACTTTTTTGAAGCCGAAATCTTTTCATGAAAATGTTAAACTTTTTTGAAGCCGAAATCTTTTCATGAAAATCTTCGACTTTTTTGAAGCCGAAATACTTGATGAAAATATTCAACTTTTTTGAAGTCTAAATCTTTTCATGAAAATTTTCAACTTTTTTGAAGCCAAAATCCTGTCATGAAAATTTTCAACTTTTTTGATGCCGAAATCTTTTCATGAAAATTTTCATCTTTTTTGAAGCATAAATCTTTTCATGAAAATTTTAGACTTTTTTGCAGCCGAAATACTTCATGAAAATTTTCAACTTTTTTGAAGTCGAAATCTTTTCATGAAAATCTTCGACTTTTTTGAAGTCGAAATAGTTCATGAAAGTTTTCAACCTTTTTGAAGCTGAAATCTTTTCATGAAAATTTTCAACTTTTTTGAAACCAAAATCTTTTCATGAAAATTTTCAACTTTTTTGAAGCAGAAATCTTTTCATGCAAATGTTCAACTTTTTTGAAGCCGAGATCTTTTCATGAAAATTTTCAACTTTTTGAAACCGAAATCTTTTCATAAAAATGGTCAACTTTTTTGAAGCCGAAATCTTTTCATGAAAATGTTCCATTTTTTTGAAGCCGAAATACTTCATGAAAATTTTCAACTTTTTTGAAGGCGAAATCTTTTCATGAAAATGTTCAACTTTTTTGAAGCCGAAATCTTTTCATGAAAATGTTCAACTTTTTTGAAGCTGAGATCTTTTCATGAAAATTTTCAACTTTTTGAAACCGAAATCTTTTCATGAAAATTTTCAACTTTTTTGAAGCCGAAATCTTTTCATGAAAATGGTCAACTTTTTTGAAGCCGAAATCTTTTCATGAAAATTTTCAACTTTTTGAATCCGAAATCTTTTCATGAAAATTTTCAACTTTTTTGAAGCCTAAATCTTTTCATGAAAATCTTAGACTTTTTTAAAGCAGGAATCTTTTCATATAAATATTCAACTGTTTTGAAGCAGAAATCTTTTCATGAAAATCTTCAACTTTTTTGAAGCCGAAATCTTTTCATGAAAATGTTCAACTTTTTTGAAGCCGAAATCTTTTCATGAAAATGTTCCATTTTTTTGAAGCCGAAATACTTCATGAAAATGTTCAACTTTTTTGAAGCCGAAATCTTTTCATGAAAATGTTCAACTTTTTTGAAGCCGAAATCTTTTCATGAAAATTTTCAACTTTTTTGAAGCAGAAATCTTTTCATGAAAATCTTCGACTTTTTTGAAGCCGAAATACTTGATGAAAATATTTAACTTTTTTGTAGTCTAAATCTTTTCATGAAAATTTTCAACTTTTTTGAAGCCGAAATCCTGTCATGAAAATGTTCAACTTTTTTGATGCCGAAATCTTTTCATGAAAATTTTCATCTTTTTTGAAGCATAAATCTTTTCATGAAAATTTTAGACTTTTTTGCAGCCGAAATACTTCATGAAAATTTTCAACTTTTTTTAAGCCGAAATCTTTTCATGAAAATCTTCGACTTTTTTGAAGTCGAAATAGTTCATGAAAGTTTTCAACCTTTTTGAAGCTGAAATCTTTTCATGAAAATGTTCAACTTTTTTGAAACCAAAATCTTTTCATGAAAATTTTCAACTTTTTTGAAGCAGAAATCTTTTCATGCAAATGTTCAACTTTTTTGAAGCCGAGATCTTTTCATGAAAATTTTCAACTTTTTGAAACCGAAATCTTTTCATAAAAATGGTCAACTTTTTTGAAGCAGAAATCTTTTCATGAAAATTTTCAACTTTTTTGAAGCAGAAATCTTTTCATGAAAATGTTCAACTTTTTTGAAGTCGAAATCTTTTCATGAAAATTTTCAACTTTTTTGAAGCCGAAATCTTTTCATGAAAATGGTCAACTTTTTTGAAGCCGAAATCTTTTCATGAAAATTTTCAACTTTTTGAAGCCGAAATCTTTTCATGAAAATTTTCAACTTTTTTGAAGCAGAAATCTTTTCATGAAAATGTTCAAATTTTGTGAAGCCGAAATCTTTTCATGAAAATGTTCCATTTTTTTGAAGCCGAAATCTTTTCATGTAAATTTTCAACTTTTTTGAAGCCGAAATCTTTTCATGAAAATTTTCAACTTTTTTGAAGCCGAAATCTTTTCATGTAAATTTTCAACTTTTTTGAAGCAGAAATCTTTTCATTAAAATGTTCAACTTTTTTGAAGCCGAAATCTTTTCATGAAAATGTTCAAGTTTTTTGAAGCCGAAATCTTTTCATGAAAATGTTCAACTTTTTTGAAGCCGAAATCTTTTCATGAAAATTTTCAACTTTTTTGAAGCCGAAATACTTGATGAAAATATTCAACTTTTTTGAAGTCTAAATCTTTTCATGAAAATTTTCAACTTTTTTGAAGCCGAAATACTTAATGAAAATTTTCAACTTTTTGAAGCCGAAATCTTTTCATGAAAATGTTCAACTTTTTTGAAGCCGAGATCTTTTCATGAAAATTTTCAACTTTTTTGAAGCCAAAATAGTTCATGAAAATTTTCAACTTTTTGAACCCGAAATCTTTTCATGAAAATGTTCAACTTTTTTAAAGCCGAAATCTTTTCATGAAAATTTTCAACTTTTTTGAAGCCGAAATCTTTTCATGAAAATCTTCGACTTTTTTGAAGTCGAAATAGTTCATGAAAGTTTTCAACCTTTTTGAAGTCGAAATAGTTCATGTAAGTTTTCAACCTTTTTGAAGCCGAAATCTTTTCATGAAAATTTTCAACTTTTTTGAAGCAGAAATCTTTTCATGAAAATGTTCAACTTTTTTGAAGCCGAAATCTTTTCATGAAATTTTTCAACTTTTTTGAAGCCAAAATCCTGTCATGAATATTTTCAACTTTTTTGAAGCAGAAATCTTTTTATGAAAATCTTCGACTTTTTTGAAGTCGAAATACTTGATGAAAATATTCAACTTTTTTGAAGTCTAAATCTTTTCATGAAAATCTTCGACTTTTTTGAAGTCGAAATACTTCATGAAAATATTCAACTTTTTTGAAGCAGAAATCTTTTCATGAAAATGTTCAACTTTTTTGAAGCCGAAATCTTTTCATGAAAATTTTCAACTTTTTTGAAGCCAAAATCGTGTCATGAAAATTTTCAACTTTTTTGAAGCAGAAATCTTTTCATGAAAATCTTCGACTTTTTTGAAGCCGAAATACTTGATGAAAATATTCAACTTTTTTGAAGTCTAAATCTTTTCATGAAAATTTTCAACTTTTTTGAAGCCGAAATCTTTTCATGAAAATTTTCAACTTTTTTGAAGCAGAAATCTTTTCATGAAAATGTTCAACTTTTTTGAAGCCGAAATAGTTCATGAAAATTTTAGACTTTTTTGAAGCTGAAATACTTCATGAAAATCTTCGACTTTTTTGAAGTCGAAATAGTTCATGAAAGTTTTCAACCTTTTTGAAGCCGAAATCTTTTCATGAAAATTTTCAACTTTTTTGAAGCAGAAATCTTTTCATGAAAATCTTAGACTTTTTTGAAGTCGAAATCTTTTCATGTAAATTTTCAACTATTTTGAAGGAGAAATCTTTTCATGAAAATTTTCAACTTTTTTGAAGCCGAAATCTTTTCATGAAAATCTTCCATTTTTTTGAAGCCGAAATACTTCATGAAAATTTTAGACTTTTTTGAAGTCGAAATCTTTTCATGTAAATTTTCAACTTTTTTGAAGCCGAAAAATTTTCATGAAAATGTTCAACTTTTTTGAAGCCGAAATCTTTTCATGAAAATGTTCCATTTTTTTGAAGCCGAAATACTTCATGAAAATTTTCAACTTTTTTGAAGGCGAAATCTTTTCATGAAAATGTTCAACTTTTTTGAAGCCGAAATCTTTTCATGAAAATTTTCAACTTTTTTGAAGCTGAGATCTTTTCATGAAAATTTTCAACTTTTTGAAACCGAAATCTTTTCATGAAAATTTTCAACTTTTTTGAAGCCGAAATCTTTTCATGAAAATGGTCAACTTTTTTGAAGCCGAAATCTTTTCATGAAAATTTTCAACTTTTTGAATCCGAAATCTTTTCATGAAAATTTTCAACTTTTTTGAAGCCTAAATCTTTTCATGAAAATCTTAGACTTTTTTAAAGCAGGAATCTTTTCATATAAATATTCAACTTTTTTGAAGCAGAAATCTTTTCATGAAAATATTCAACTTTTTTGAAGCAGAAATCTTTTCATGAAAATCTTCAACTTTTTTGAAGCCGAAATCTTTTCATGAAAATGTTCAACTTTTTTGAAGCCAAAATCTTTTCATGAAAATGTTCAACTTTTCTGAAGCCGAAATCTTTTCATGAAAATTTTCAACTTTTTTGAAGCAGAAATCTTTTCATGAAAATCTTCGACTTTTTTGAAGCCGAAATACTTGATGAAAATATTTAACTTTTTTGTAGTCTAAATCTTTTCATGAAAATTTTCAACTTATTTGATGCCGAAATAGTTCATGAAAATTTTCAACTTTTTTGAAGCCGAAATCCTGTCATGAAAATGTTCAACTTTTTTGATGCCGAAATCTTTTCATGAAAATTTTCATCTTTTTTGAAGCATAAATCTTTTCATGAAAATTTTAGACTTTTTTGCAGCCGAAATACTTCATGAAAATTTTCAACTTTTTTTAAGCCGAAATCTTTTCATGAAAATCTTCGACTTTTTTGAAGTCGAAATAGTTCATGAAAGTTTTCAACCTTTTTGAAGCTGAAATCTTTTCATGAAAATGTTCAACTTTTTTGAAACCAAAATCTTTTCATGAAAATTTTCAACTTTTTTGAAGCAGAAATCTTTTCATGGAAATGTTCAACTTTTTTGAAGCCGAGATCTTTTCATGAAAATTTTCAACTTTTTGAAACCGAAATCTTTTCATAAAAATGGTCAACTTTTTTGAAGCCGAAATCTTTTCATGAAAATTTTCAACTTTTTTGAAGCAGAAATCTTTTCATGAAAATGTTCAACTTTTTTGAAGTCGAAATCTTTTCATGAAAATTTTCAACTTTTTTGAAGCCGAAATCTTTTCATGAAAATGGTCAACTTTTTTGAAGCCGAAATCTTTTCATGAAAATTTTCAACTTTTTGAAGCCGAAATCTTTTCATGAAAATTTTCAACTTTTTTGAAGCAGAAATCTTTTCATGAAAATGTTCAACTTTTTTGAAGCCGAAATCTTTTCATGAAAATGTTCCATTTTTTTGAAGCCGAAATACTTCATGAAAATTTTCAACTTTTTTGAAGCCGAAATCTTTTCATGAAAATGTTACATTTTTTTGAAGCCGAAATACTTCATGAAAATTTTCGACTTTTTTGAAGCCGAAATCTTTTCATGAAAATGTTACATTTTTTTGAAGCCGAAATCTTTTCATGTAAATTTTCAACTTTTTTGAAGCCGAAATCTTTTCATGAAAATTTTCAACTTTTTTGAAGCCGAAATCTTTTCATGTAAATTTTCAACTTTTTTGAAGCAGAAATCTTTTCATTAAAATGTTCAACTTTTTTGAAGCCGAAATCTTTTCATGAAAATGTTCAAGTTTTTTGAAGCCGAAATCTTTTCATGAAAATGTTCAACTTTTTTGAAGCCGAAATCTTTTCATGAAAATTTTCAACTTTTTTGAAGCAGAAATCTTTTCATGAAAATCTTAGACTTTTTTGAAGTCGAAATCTTTTCATGTAAATTTTCAACTTTTTTGAAGCAGAAATCTTTTCATGAAAATGTTCCATTTTTTTGAAGCCGAAATACTTCATGAAAATGTTCAACTTTTTTGAAGTCGAAATCTTTTCATGAAAATGTTCAACTTTTTTGAAGCCGAAATCTTTTCATGAAAATTTTCAACTTTTTTGAAGCAGAAATCTTTTCATGAAAATCTTCGACTTTTTTGAAGCCGAAATACTTGATGAAAATATTTAACTTTTTTGTAGTCTAAATCTTTTCATGAAAATTTTCAACTTTTTTGAAGCAAAAATCTTTTCATGAAAATTTTCAACTTTTTTGAAGCAGAAATCTTTTCATGAAAATTTTCAACTTATTTGATGCCGAAATAGTTCATGAAAATTTTCAACTTTTTTGAATCCGAAATCCTGTCATGAAAATGTTCAACTTTTTTGATGCCGAAATCTTTTCATGAAAATTTTCATCTTTTTTGAAGCATAAATCTTTTCATGAAAATTTTAGACTTTTTTGCAGCCGAAATACTTCATGAAAATTTTCAACTTTTTTTAAGCCGAAATCTTTTCATGAAAATCTTCGACTTTTTTGAAGTCGAAATAGTTCATGAAAGTTTTCAACCTTTTTGAAGCTGAAATCTTTTCATGAAAATGTTCAACTTTTTTGAAACCAAAATCTTTTCATGAAAATTTTCAACTTTTTTGAAGCAGAAATCTTTTCATGCAAATGTTCAACTTTTTTGAAGCCGAAATCTTTTCATGAAAATTTTCAACTTTTTGAAGCCGAAATCTTTTCATGAAAATTTTCAACTTTTTTGAAGCAGAAATCTTTTCATGAAAATGTTCAACTTTTTTGAAGCCGAAATCTTTTCATGAAAATGTTCCATTTTTTTGAAGCCGAAATACTTCATGAAAATTTTCAACTTTTTTGAAGCCGAAATCTTTTCATGAAAATGTAACATTTTTTTGAAGCCGAAATACTTCATGAAAATTTTCGACTTTTTTGAAGCCGAAATCTTTTCATGAAAATGTTACATTTTTTTGAAGCCGAAATACTTCATGAAAATTTTCAACTTTTTTGAAGCCGAAATCTTTTCATGAAAATTTTCAACTTTTTTGAAGCCGAAATCTTTTCATGTAAATTTTCAACTTTTTTGAAGCAGAAATCTTTTCATTAAAATGTTCAAGTTTTTTGAAGCCGAAATCTTTTCATGAAAATGTTCAAGTTTTTTGAAGCCGAAATCTTTTCATGAAAATGTTCAACTTTTTTCAAGCCGAAATCTTTTCATGAAAATTTTCAACTTTTTGAAACCAAAATCTTTTCATGTAATTTTTCAACTTTTTGAAACCAAAATCTTTTCATGAAAATTTTCAACTTTTTTGAAGCAGAAATCTTTTCATGAAAATCTTAGACTTTTTTGAAGTCGAAATCTTTTCATGTAAATTTTCAACTTTTTTGAAGCAGAAATCTTTTCATGAAAATGTTCCATTTTTTTGAAGCCGAAATACTTCATGAAAATTTTCAACTTTTTTGAAGCATAAATCTTTTCATGAAAATGTTCAACTTTTTTGAAGCCGAAATCTTTTCATGAAAATTTTCAACTTTTTTGAAGCCAAAACAGTTCATGAAAATTTTCAACTTTTTGAACCCGAAATCTTTTCATGAAAATTTTCAACTTTTTTGAAGCAGAAATCTTTTCATGAAAATCTTAGACTTTTTTGAAGTCGAAATCTTTTCATGTAAATTTTCAACTTTTTTGAAGCAGAAATCTTTTCATGAAAATGTTCCATTTTTTTGAAGCCGAAATACTTCATGAAAATTTTCAACTTTTTTGAAGCAGAAATCTTTTCATGAAAATGTTCAACTTTTTTGAAGCCGAAATCTTTTCATGAAAACTTTCAACTTTTTTGAAGCCAAAATAGTTCATGAAAATTTTCAACTTTTTGAACCCGAAATCTTTTCATGAAAATGTTCAACTTTTTTAAAGCCGAAATCTTTTCATGAAAATTTTCAACTTTTTTGAAGCCGAAATCTTTTCATGAAAATTTTCAACTTTTTTGAAGCCAAAATCCTGTCATGAAAATGGTCAACTTTTTTGAAGCCGAAATCTTTTCATGAAAATTTTCAACTTTTTGAAGCCGAAATATTTTCATGAAAATGTTCCATTTTTTTGAAGCCGAAATACTTCATGAAAATATTCAACTTTTTTGAAGTCTAAATCTTTTCATGAAAATTTTCAACTTTTTTGAAGCCGAAATCTTTTCATGAAAATGTTAAAATTTTTTGAAGCCGAAATAATTCATGAAAATTTTCAACTTTTTTGAAGCCGAAATCTTTTCATGAAAATGTTCAACTTTTTGAAGCCGAAATCTTTTCATGAAAATTTTCAACTTTTTGAAGCAGAAATCTTTTCATGAAAATTTTCAACTTTTTTGAAGCAGAAATCTTTTCATGAAAATGTTAAACTTTTTTGAAGCCGAAAACTTTTCATGAAAATGTTCAACTTTTTTGAAGCCCAAATACTTGATGAAAATATTCAACTTTTTTGAAGTCTAAATCTTTTCATGAAAATTTTCAACTTTTTTGAAGCCGAAATACTTAATGAAAATTTTCAACTTTTTGAAGCCGAAATCTTTTCATGAAAATGTTCAACTTTTTTGAAGCCGAGATCTTTTCATGAAAATTTTCAACTTTTTTGAAGCCAAAATAGTTCATGAAAATTTTCAACTTTTTGAACCCGAAATCTTTTCATGAAAATGTTCAACTTTTTTAAAGCCGAAATCTTTTCATGAAAATTTTCAACTTTTTTGAAGCCGAAATCTTTTCATGAAAATCTTCGACTTTTTTGAAGTCGAAATAGTTCATGAAAGTTTTCAACCTTTTTGAACTCGAAATCTTTTCATGAAAATGTTAAAATTTTTTGAAGTCGAAATAATTCATGAAAATTTTCAACTTTTTTGAAGCCGAAATCTTTTCATGAAAATGTTCAACTTTTTGAAGCCGAAATCTTTTCATGAAAATTTTCAACTTTTTGAAGCAGAAATCTTTTCATGAAAATTTTCAACTTTTTTGAAGCAGAAATCTTTTCATGAAAATGTTAAACTTTTTTGAAGCCGAAATCTTTTCATGAAAATGTTCAACTTTTTTGAAGCCGAAATCTTTTCATGAAAATGTTACATTTTTTTGAAGCCCAAATACTTGATGAAAATATTCAACTTTTTTGAAGTCTAAATCTTTTCATGAAAATTTTCAACTTTTTTGAAGCCGAAATCTTTTCATGAAAATTTTCAACTTTTTTGAAGCAGAAATCCTTTCATGAAAATTTTCAACTTTTTGAAGCCGAAATCTTTTCATGAAGATTTTCAACTTTTTTGAAGCAGAAATCTTTTCATGAAACTGGTCAACTTTTTTGAAGCCGAAATCTTTTCATGAAAATTTTCAACTTTTTTGAAGCCGAAATCTTTTCATGAAAATGTTCAACTTTTTTGAAGCCGAAATCTTTTCATGAAAATTTTCAACTTTTTGAAACCAAAATCTTTTCATGTAATTTTTCAACTTTTTTGAAGCAGAAATCTTTTCATGAAAATTTTCAACTTTTTTGAAGCCAAAATCCTGTCATGAAAATTTTCAACTTTTTTGAAGCAGAAATAGTTCATGAAAATTTTCAACTTTTTGAACCCGAAATCTTTTCATGAAAATGTTCAACTTTTTTAAAGCCGAAATCTTTTCATGAAAATTTTCAACTTTTTTGAAGCCGAAATCTTTTCATGAAAATGTTAAACTTTTTTGAAGCCGAAATCTTTTCATGAAAATTTTCAACTTTTTTGAAGCCAAAATCCTGTCATGAAAATTTTCAACTTTTTTGAAGCAGAAATCTTTTCATGAAAATCTTCGACTTTTTTGAAGCCGAAATACTTGATGAAAATATTCAACTTTTTTGAAGTCTAAATCTTTTCATGAAAATTTTCAACTTTTTTGAAGCCGAAATCTTTTCATGAAAATCTTCGACTTTTTTGAAGTCGAAATAGTTCATGAAAGTTTTCAACCTTTTTGAAGTCGAAATAGTTCATGAAAGTTTTCAACCTTATTGAAGCCGAAATCTTTTCATGAAAATTTTCAACTTTTTTGAAGCAGAAATCTTTTCATGAAAATCTTCGACTTTTTTGAAGCCGAAATACTTGATGAAAATATTCAACTTTTTTGAAGTCTAAATCTTTTCATGAAAATTTTCAACTTTTTTAAAGCCGAAATCTTTTCATGAAAATTTTCAACTTTTTTGAAGCCGAAATCTTTTCATGAAAATCTTCGACTTTTTTGAAGTCGAAATAGTTCATGAAAGTTTTCAACCTTTTTGAACTCGAAATCTTTTCATGAAAATGTTAAAATTTTTTGAAGTCGAAATAATTCATGAAAATTTTCAACTTTTTTGAAGCCGAAATCTTTTCATGAAAATGTTCAACTTTTTGAAGCCGAAATCTTTTCATGAAAATTTTCAACTTTTTGAAGCAGAAATCTTTTCATGAAAATTTTCAACTTTTTTGAAGCAGAAATCTTTTCATGAAAATGTTAAACTTTTTTGAAGCCGAAATCTTTTCATGAAAATGTTCAACTTTTTTGAAGCCGAAATCTTTTCATGAAAATGTTACATTTTTTTGAAGCCCAAATACTTGATGAAAATATTCAACTTTTTTGAAGTCTAAATCTTTTCATGAAAATTTTCAACTTTTTTGAAGCCGAAATCTTTTCATGAAAATTTTCAACTTTTTTGAAGCCGAAATCTTTTCATGAAAATTTTCAACTTTTTTGAAGCAGAAATCTTTTCATGAAAATGGTCAACTTTTTTGAAGCCGAAATCTTTTCATGAAAATTTTCAACTTTTTTGAAGCCGAAATCTTTTCATGAAAATGTTCAACTTTTTTGAAGCCGAAATCTTTTCATGAAAATTTTCAACTTTTTGAAACCAAAATCTTTTCATGTAATTTTTCAACTTTTTTGAAGCAGAAATCTTTTCATGAAAATTTTCAACTTTTTTGAAGCCAAAATCCTGTCATGAAAATTTTCAACTTTTTTGAAGCAGAAATAGTTCATGAAAATGTTCAACTTTTTGAACCCGAAATCTTTTCATGAAAATGTTCAACTTTTTTAAAGCCGAAATCTTTTCATGAAAATTTTCAACTTTTTTGAAGCCGAAATCTTTTCATGAAAATGTTAAACTTTTTTGAAGCCGAAATCTTTTCATGAAAATCTTCGACTTTTTTGAAGCCGAAATACTTGATGAAAATATTCAACTTTTTTGAAGTCTAAATCTTTTCATGAAAATTTTCAACTTTTTTGAAGCCAAAATCCTGTCATGAAAATTTTCAACTTTTTTGAAGCAGAAATCTTTTCATGAAAATCTTCGACTTTTTTGAAGCCGAAATACTTGATGAAAATATTCAACTTTTTTGAAGTCTAAATCTTTTCATGAAAATTTTCAACTTTTTTGAAGCCGAAATCTTTTCATGAAAATCTTCGACTTTTTTGAAGTCGAAATAGTTCATGAAAGTTTTCAACCTTTTTGAAGTCGAAATAGTTCATGAAAGTTTTCAACCTTATTGAAGCCGAAATCTTTTCATGAAAATTTTCAACTTTTTTGAAGCAGAAATCTTTTCATGAAAATGTTCAACTTTTTTGAAGCCGAAATCTTTTCATGAAAATTTTCAACTTTTTTGAAGCCAAAATCCTGTCATGAAAATTTTCAACTTTTTTGAAGCAGAAATCTTTTCATGAAAATCTTCGACTTTTTTGAAGTCGAAATACTTGATGAAAATATTCAACTTTTTTGAAGTCTAAATCTTTTCATGAAAATTTTCAACTTTTTTGAAGCCGAAATCTTTTCATGAAAATTTTCAACTTTTTTGAAGCAGAAATCTTTTCATGAAAATTTTCAACTTTTTGAAGCCGAAATCTTTTCATGAAAATTTTCAACTTTTTTGAAGCAGAAATCTTTTCATGAAAATGGTCAACTTTTTTGAAGTCGAAATCTTTTCATGAAAATTTTCAACTTTTTGAAGCCGAAATCTTTTCATGAAAATTTTCAACTTTTTTGAAGCCGAAATCTTTTCATGAAAATGGTCAACTTTTTTGAAGCCGAAATCTTTTCATGAAAATTTTCAACTTTTTGAAGCCGAAATATTTTCATGAAAATGTTCCATTTTTTTGAAGCCGAAATACTTCATGAAAATTTTCAACTTTTTTGAAGCCGAAATCGTTTCATGAAAATGTTACATTTTTTTGAAGCCGAAATACTTCATGAAAATTTTCAACTTTTTTGAAGCCGAAATCTTTTCATGAAAATGTTTAACTTTTTTGAAGCCGAAATCTTTTCATGAAAATTTTCAACTTTTTTGAAGCAGAAATCTTTTCATGAAATTTTTCAACTTTTTTGAAGCCGAAATAGTTCATGAAAATTTTAGACTTTTTTGAAGCCGAAATCTTTTCATGAAAATTTTCAACTTTTTTGATGCCGAAATAGTTCATGAAAATTTTCAACTTTTTTGAACCCGAAATCTTTTCATGAAAATGTTCAACTTTTTTGAAGCCGAAATCTTTTCATGAAAATGTTCCATTTTTTTGAAGCCGAAATACTTCATGAAAATTTTCAACTTTTTTGAAACCGAAATCTTTTCATGAAAATGTTTAACTTTTTTGAAGCCGAAATCTTTTCATGAAAATGTTAAATTTTTTTGAAGCCGAAATAATTCATGAAAATTTTCAACTTTTTTGAAGCCGAAATCTTTTCATGAAAATGTTCAACTTTTTGAAGCCGAAATCTTTTCATGAAAATTTTCAACTTTTTGAAGCAGAAATCTTTTCATGAAAATTTTCAACTTTTTGGAAGCAGAAATCTTTTCATGAAAATGTTAAACTTTTTTGAAGCCGAAATCTTTTCATGAAAATGTTCAACTTTTTTGAAGCCGAAATCTTTTCATGAAAATGTTACATTTTTTTGAAGCCCAAATACTTGATGAAAATATTCAACTTTTTTGAAGTCTAAATCTTTTCATGAAAATTTTCAACTTTTTTGAAGCCGAAATATTTTCATGAAAATTTTCAACTTTTTTGAAGCAGAAATCCTTTCATGAAAATTTTCAACTTTTTGAAGCCGAAATCTTTTCATGCAGATTTTCAACTTTTTTGAAGCAGAAATCTTTTCATGAAAATGGTCAACTTTTTTGAAGCCGAAATCTTTTCATGAAAATTTTCAACTTTTTTGAAGCCGAAATCTTTTCATGAAAATGTTCAACTTTTTTGAAGCCGAAATCTTTTCATGAAAATTTTCAACTTTTTGAAACCAAAATCTTTTCATGTAATTTTTCAACTTTTTTGAAGCAGAAATCTTTTCATGAAAATTTTCAACTTTTTTGAAGCCAAAATCCTGTCATGAAAATTTTCAACTTTTTTGAAGCAGAAATCTTTTCATGAAAATTTTCAACTTTTTTGAAGCCAAAATACTTGATGAAAATATTCAACTTTTTTGAAGTCTAAATCTTTTCATGAAAATTTTCAACTTTTTTGAAGCCAAAATCCTGTCATGAAAATTTTCAACTTTTTTGAAGCAGAAATCTTTTCATGAAAATTTTCAACTTTTTTGAAGCCAAAATCCTGTCATGAAAATTTTCAACTTTTTTGAAGCAGAAATCTTTTCATGAAAATCTTCGACTTTTTTGAAGCCGAAATACTTGATGAAAATATTCAACTTTTTTGAAGTCTAAATCTTTTCATGAAAATTTTCAACTTTTTTGAAGCCAAAATCCTGTCATGAAAATTTTCAACTTTTTTGAAGCAGAAATCTTTTCATGAAAATCTTCGACTTTTTTGAAGCCGAAATACTTGATGAAAATATTCAACTTTTTTGAAGTCTAAATCTTTTCATGAAAATTTTCAACTTTTTTGAAGCCGAAATCTTTTCATGAAAATCTTCGACTTTTTTGAAGTCGAAATAGTTCATGAAAGTTTTCAACCTTTTTGAAGTCGAAATAGTTCATGAAAGTTTTCAACCTTATTGAAGCCGAAATCTTTTCATGAAAATTTTCAACTTTTTTGAAGCAGAAATCTTTTCATGAAAATGTTCAACTTTTTTGAAGCCGAAATCTTTTCATGAAAATTTTCAACTTTTTTGAAGCCAAAATCCTGTCATGAAAATTTTCAACTTTTTTGAAGCAGAAATCTTTTCATGAAAATTTTCAACTTTTTGAAGCCGAAATCTTTTCATGAAAATTTTCAACTTTTTTGAAGCAGAAATCTTTTCATGAAAATGTTCAACTTTTTGAAGCCGAAATCTTTTCATGAAAATTTTCAACTTTTTGAAGCAGAAATCTTTTCATGAAAATTTTCAACTTTTTGGAAGCAGAAATCTTTTCATGAAAATGTTAAACTTTTTTGAAGCCGAAATCTTTTCATGAAAATGTTCAACTTTTTTGAAGCCGAAATCTTTTCATGAAAATGTTACATTTTTTTGAAGCCCAAATACTTGATGAAAATATTCAACCTTTTTGAAGTCTAAATCTTTTCATGAAAATTTTCAACTTTTTTGAAGCCGAAATCTTTTCATGAAAATTTTCAACTTTTTTGAAGCAGAAATCCTTTCATGAAAATTTTCAACTTTTTTGAAGCAGAAATCTTTTCATGAAAATGTTCAACTTTTTGAAGCCGAAATCTTTTCATGAAAATTTTCAACTTTTTGAAGCAGAAATCTTTTCATGAAAATTTTCAACTTTTTGGAAGCAGAAATCTTTTCATGAAAATGTTAAACTTTTTTGAAGCCGAAATCTTTTCATGAAAATGTTCAACTTTTTTGAAGCCGAAATCTTTTCATGAAAATGTTACATTTTTTTGAAGCCCAAATACTTGATGAAAATATTCAACTTTTTTGAAGTCTAAATCTTTTCATGAAAATTTTCAACTTTTTTGAAGCCGAAATCTTTTCATGAAAATTTTCAACTTTTTTGAAGCAGAAATCCTTTCATGAAAATTTTCAACTTTTTGAAGCCGAAATCTTTTCATGCAGATTTTCAACTTTTTTGAAGCCGAAATCTTTTCATGAAAATTTTCAACTTTTTTGAAGCAGAAATCCTTTCATGAAAATTTTCAACTTTTTGAAGCCGAAATCTTTTCATGCAGATTTTCAACTTTTTTGAAGCAGAAATCTTTTCATGAAAATGGTCAACTTTTTTGAAGCCGAAATCTTTTCATGAAAATTTTCAACTTTTTTGAAGCCGAAATCTTTTCATGAAAATGTTCAACTTTTTTGAAGCCGAAATCTTTTCATGAAAATTTTCAACTTTTTGAAACCAAAATCTTTTCATGTAATTTTTCAACTTTTTTGAAGCAGAAATCTTTTCATGAAAATTTTCAACTTTTTTGAAGCCAAAATCCTGTCATGAAAATTTTCAACTTTTTTGAAGCAGAAATCTTTTCATGAAAATTTTCAACTTTTTTGAAGCCAAAATACTTGATGAAAATATTCAACTTTTTTGAAGTCTAAATCTTTTCATGAAAATTTTCAACTTTTTTGAAGCCAAAATCCTGTCATGAAAATATTCAACTTTTTTGAAGCCGAAATCTTTTCATGAAAATTTTCAACTTTTTTGAAGCAGAAATCTTTTCATGAAAATTTTCAACTTTTTGAAGCCGAAATCTTTTCATGAAAATTTTCAACTTTTTTGAAGCCGAAATCTTTTCATGAAAATGGTCAACTTTTTTGAAGCCGAAATCTTTTCATGAAAATTTTCAACTTTTTGAAGCCGAAATATTTTCATGAAAATGTTCCTTTTTTTTGAAGCCGAAATACTTCATGAAAATTTTCAACTTTTTTGAAGCCGAAATAGTTCATGAAAATTTTAGACTTTTTTGAAGCCGAAATCTTTTCATGAAAATTTTCAACTTTTTTGATGCCGAAATAGTTCATGAAAATTTTCAACTTTTTTGAACCCGAAATCTTTTCATGAAAATGTTCAACTTTTTTGAAGCCGAAATCTTTTCATGAAAATGTTCCATTTTTTTGAAGCCGAAATACTTCATGAAAATTTTCAACTTTTTTGAAACCGAAATCTTTTCATGAAAATGTTTAACTTTTTTGAAGCCGAAATCTTTTCATGAAAATGTTAAAATTTTTTGAAGCCGAAATCTTTTCATGAAAATTTTGAACTTTTTGAAACCAAAATCTTTTCATGTAAATTTTCAACTTTTTTGAAGCCGAAATAGTTCATGAAAATTTTCAACTTTTTTGAAGCCGAAATCTTTTCATGAAAATGTTTCAACTTTTTTGAAGCCGAAATCTTTTCATGAAAATGTTCCATTTTTTTGAAGCCGAAATACTTCATGAAAATTTTCATCTTTTTGAAGCTGAAATCTTTTCATGAAAATGTTCAACTTTTTTGAAGCCGAAATCTTTTCATGAAAATGTTACATTTTTTTGAAGCCGAAATACTTCATGAAAATTTTCAACTTTTTTGAAGCCGAAATCTTTTCATGAAAATGTTCAACTTTTTTGAAGCCGAAATCTTTTCATGAAAATGTTCAACTTTTTTGAAGCCGAAATCTTTTCATGAAAATTATCAACTTTTTTGAAGCCAAAATCCTGTCATGAAAATTTTCAACTTTTTTGAAGCCGAAATCTTTTCATGAAAATGTTACATTTTTTTGAAGCCGAAATACTTCATGAAAATTTTCAACTTTTTTGAAGCCGAAATCTTTTCATGAAAATGTTCAACTTTTTTGAAGCCGAAATCTTTTCATGAAAATGTTCAACTTTTTTGAAGCCGAAATCTTTTCATGAAAATTATCAACTTTTTTGAAGCCAAAATCCTGTCATGAAAATTTTCAACTTTTTTGAAGCAGAAATCTTTTCATGAAAATCTTCGACTTTTTTGAAGCCGAAATACTTGATGAAATTATTCAACTTTTTTGAAGTCTAACTCTTTTCATGAAAATGTTCAACTTTTTTGATGCCGAAATCTTTTCATGAAAATCTTAGACTTTTTTGAAGTCGAAATCTTTTCATGAAAATGTTCCATTTTTTTGAAGCCGAAATCTTTTCATGAAAATGTTCAACTTTTTTGAAACCAAAATCTTTTCATGAAAATTTTCAACTTTTTTGAAGCCGAAATCTTTTCATGAAAATGTTCAACTTTTTTGAAGCCGAGATCTTTTCATGAAAATGTTCAACTTTTTGAAACCGAAATCTTTTCGTGAAAATTTTCAACTTTTTTGAAGCCGAAATCTTTTCATGAAAATGGTCAACTTTTTTGAAGCCGAAATCTTTTCATGAAACTTTTCAACTTTTTGAAGCCGAAATCTTTTCATGAAATTTTCAACTTTTTTGAAGCAGAAATCTTTTCATAAAAATCTTAGACTTTTTTGAAGTCGAAATCTTTTCATGTAAATTTTCAACTTTTTTGTAGCCGAAATCTTTTCATGAAAATGTTCAACTTTTTTGAAGCCGAAATACTTCATGAAAATTTTCAACTTTTTTGAAGCCGAAATCTTTTCATGAAAATCTTCAACTTTTTTGAAGCCGAAATCTTTTCATGAAAATCTGAGACTTTTTTGAAGTCGAAATCTTTTCATGTAAATTTTCAACTTTTTTGAAGCATAAATCTTTTCATGTAAATTTTCAACTTTTTTGTAGCCGAAATCTTTTCATGAAAATTTTCAACTTTTTTGAAGCCGAAATCTTTTCATGAAAATCTTCGACTTTTTTGAAGTCGAAATAGTTCATGAAAGTTTTCAACCTTTTTGAAGTTGAAATCTTTTCATGAAAATTTTCAACTTTTTGAAACCAAAATCTTTTCATGAAAATTTTCAACTTTTTTGAAGCCGAAATCTTTTCATGAAAATTTTCAACTTTTTGAAGTCGAAATCTTTTCATGTAAATTTTCAACTTTTTTGAAGCATAAATCTTTTCATGAAAATTTTAGACTTTTTTGCAGCCGAAATACTTCATGAAAATTTTCAACTTTTTTGAAGCCGAAATCTTTTCATGAAAATCTTCGACTTTTTTGAAGTCGAAATAGTTCATGAAAGTTTTCAACTTTTTTGAAGCCAAAATCCTGTCATGAAAGTTTTCAACTTTTTTGAAGCAGAAATCTTTTCATGAAAATGTTCAACTTTTTGAAGCCGAAATCTTTTCATGAAAATCTTAGACTTTTTTGAAGTCGAAATCTTTTCATGAAAATTTTCAACTTTTTGAAGCCGAAATCTTTTCATGAAAATTTTAAACTTTTTTGAAGCAGAATTCTTTTCATGAAAATTTTCAACTTTTTGAAACCGAAATCTTTTCATGAAAATGGTCAACTTTTTTGAAGCCGAAATCTTTTCATGAAAATTTTCAACTTTTTAAGCCGAAATCTTTTCATGAAAATTTTCAACTTTTTTGAAGCAGAAATCTTTTCATGAAAATCTTAGACTTTTTTGAAGTCGAAATCTTTTCATTAAATTTTCAACTTTTTTGAAGCAGAAATCCTTTCATGAAAATGTTCAACTTTTTTGAAGCCGAAATCTTTTCATGAAAATGTTCCATTTTTTTGCAGCCGAAATAGTTCATGAAAGTTTTCAACCTTTTTGAAGCCAAAATCCTGTCATGAAAATTTTCAACTTTTTTGAAGCCGAAATCTTTTCATGAAAATTTTCAACTTTTTTGAAGCAGAAATCTTTTCATGAAAATGTTCAACTTTTTTGAAGCCGAGATCTTTTCATAAAAATTTTCAACTTTTTTGAAGCCGAAATCTTTTCATAAAAATGGTCAACTTTTTGAAGCCGAAATCTTTTCATGAAAATTTTCAACTTTTTTGAAGCAGAAATCTTTTCATGAAAATCTGAGACTTTTTTGAAGTCGAAATCTTTTCATGTAAATTTTCAACTTTTTTGAAGCAGAAATCTTTTCATGAAAATGTTCAACTTTTTTGAAGCCGAAATCTTTTCATGAAAATGTTAAATTTTTTTGCAGCCGAAATCTTTTCATGAAAATGTTCAACTTTTTTGAAGTCGAAATCTTTTCATGAAAATCTTCGACTTTTTTGAAGTCGAAATAGTTCATGAAAGTTTTAAACATTTTTGAAGCCAAAATCCTGTCATGAAAATTTTCAACTTTTTTGAAGCAGAAATCTTTTCATGAAAATTTTCAACTTTTTGAAAATGAAATCTTTTCATGAAAATTTTCAACTTTTTTGAAGCATAAATCTTTTCATGAAAATGGTCAACTTTTTTGAAGCCGAAATCTTTTCATGAAAATTTTCAACTTTTTGAAGCCGAAATCTTTTCATGAAAATGGTCAACTTTTTGAAGCCGAAATCTTTTCATGAAAATTTTCAACTTTTTGAAGCCGAAATCTTTTCATGAAAATCTTCGACTTTTTTGAAGTCGAAATAGTTCATGAAAGTTTTCAACCTTTTTGAAGCCAAAATCCTGTCATGAAAATTTTCAACTTTTTTGAAACCGAAATCTTTTCATGAAAATGTTCAAGTTATTTGAAGCCGAAATCTTTTCATGAAAATGTTCAATTTTTTTGAAGCCAAAATTCTTCATAAAAATTTTCAACTTTTTTGAAGCCGAAATCTTTTCATGAAAATGTTCAACTTTATTGAAGCCGAAATCTTTTCATGAAAATGTTCAACTTTTTGAAACCAAAATCTTTTCATGAAAATGTTCAACTTTTTTGAAGCCGAAATCTTTTCATGAAAATCTTCGACTTTTTTGAAGTCGAAATAGTTCATGAAAGTTTTCAACCTTTTTGAAGCCAAAATCCTGTCATGAAAATTTTCAACTTTTTTGAAGCAGAAATCTTTTCATGAAAATTTTCAACTTTTTGAAGCCGAAATCTTTTCATGAAAATGGTCAACTTTTTGAAGCCGAAATCTTTTCATGAAAATTTTCAACTTTTTGAAGCAGAAATCTTTTCATGAAAATCTTCGACTTTTTTGAAGTCGAAATAGTTCATGAAAGTTTTCAACCTTTTTGAAGCCAAAATCCTGTCATGAAAATTTTCAACTTTTTTGAAACCGAAATCTTTTCATGAAAATGTTCAAGTTTTTTGAAGCCGAAATCTTTTCATGAAAATGTTCAATTTTTTTGAAGCCAAAATTCTTCATAAAAATTTTCAACTTTTTTGAAGCCGAAATCTTTTCATGAAAATGTTCAACTTTATTGAAGCCGAAATCTTTTCATGAAAATGTTCAACTTTTTGAAACCAAAATCTTTTCATGAAAATGTTCAACTTTTTTGAAGCCGAAATCTTTTCATGAAAATGTTCAACTTTTTTGAAGCCGAAATCTTTTCATGAAAATCGTCGACTTTTTTGAAGTCGAAGTAGTTCATGAAAGTTTTCAACCTTTTTGAAGCCAAAATCCTGTCATGAAAATTTTCAACTTTTTTGAAGCCGAAATCTTTTCATGAAAATTTTCAACTTTTTGAAACCGAAATCTTTTCATGAAAATTTTCAACTTTTTTGAAGCCGAAATCTTTTCATGAAAATTTTCAACTTCTTGAAGCCGAAATCTTTTCATGAAAATTTTCAACTTTTTGAAGCCGAAATCTTTTCATGAAAATTTTCAATTTTTTGAAGCCGAAATCTTTTCATGAAAATCTTAGACTTTTTTGAAGTCGAAATCTTTTTATGAAAATTTTCAACTTTTTGAAACCAAAATCTTTTCTTGAAAATTTTCATCTTTTTTGAAGCCGAAATCTTTTCATGAAAATTTTAGACTTTTTTGAAGCCGAAATACTTCATGAAAATTTTCAACTTTTTTGAAGTCGAATTAGTTCATGAAAGTTTTCAACTTTTTGAAGCCGAAATCTTTTCATGAAAATCTTCGACTTTTTTGAAGTCGAATTAGTTCATGAAAGTTTTCAACTTTTTGAAGCCGAAATCTTTTCATGAAAATTTTCAACTTATTGAAACCAAAATCTTTTCTTGAAAATTTTCAACTTTTTTGCAGCAGAAATCTTTTCATGAAAATCTTAGACTTTTTTGAAGCCGAAATCTTTTCATGTAAATTTTCAACTTTTTTGAAGCAGAAATCTTTTCATGAAAATGTTCAACTTTTTTGAAGCCGAAATCTTTTCATGAAAATGTTCCATTTTTTTGCAGCCGAAATACTTCATGAAAATTTTCAACTTTTTTGAAGCCGAAATCTTTTCATGAAAATCTTCGACTTTTTTGAAGTCGAAATTGTTCATGAAAGTTTTCAACCTTTTTGAAGCCAAAATTCTTCATAAAAATTTTCAACTTCTTTGAAGCCGAAATCTTTTCATGAAAATGTTCAACTTTATTGAAGCCGAAATCTTTTCATGAAAATGTTCAACTTTTTGAAACCAAAATCTTTTCATGAAAATGTTCAACTTTTTTGAAGCCGAAATCTTTTCATGAAAATGTTAAACTTTTTTGAAGCCGAAATCTTTTCATGAAAATTTTCATCTTTTTTGAAGCCGAAATCTTTTCATGAAAATTTTAGACTTTTTTGAAGCCGAAATACTTCATGAAAATTTTCAACTTTTTTGAAGCCGAAATCTTTTCATGAAAATCTTCGACTTTTTTGAAGTCGAAATAGTTCATGAAAGTTTTCAACCTTTTTGAAGCCGAAATAGTTCATGAAAATGATCAACTTTTTGAAGACGAAATCTTTTCATGAAAATTTTCAACTTTTTTAAGCCGAAATCTTTTCATGAAAATTTTCAATTTTTTTGAAGCAGAAATCTTTTCATGAAAATCTTAGACTTTTTTGAAGTCGAAATCTTTTCATGAAAATTTTCAACTTTTTGAAGCCGAAATCTTTTCATGAAAATTTTAAACTTTTTTGAAGCAGAAATCTTTTCATGAAAATGTTAAATTTTTTTGAAGCCGAAATACTTCTTAAAAATTTTCAACTTTTTTGAAGCCGAAATCTTTTCATGAAAATGTTCAAATTTTGAAGCCGAAATCTTTTCATGAAAATGTTCAACTTTTTGAAACCAAAATCTTTTCATGAAAATTTTCAACTTTTTTGAAGCCGAAATCTTTTCATGAAAATTTTCAACTTTTTTGAAGCAGAAATCTTTTCATGAAAATGTTCAACTTTTTGAAGCCGAAATCTTTTCATGAAAATTTTCAACTTTTTGAAGCAGAAATCTTTTCATGAAAATTTTCAACTTTTTGGAAGCAGAAATCTTTTCATGAAAATGTTAAACTTTTTTGAAGCCGAAATCTTTTCATGAAAATGTTCAACTTTTTTGAAGCCGAAATCTTTTCATGAAAATGTTACATTTTTTTGAAGCCCAAATACTTGATGAAAATATTCAACCTTTTTGAAGTCTAAATCTTTTCATGAAAATTTTCAACTTTTTTGAAGCCGAAATCTTTTCATGAAAATTTTCAACTTTTTTGAAGCAGAAATCCTTTCATGAAAATTTTCAACTTTTTTGAAGCAGAAATCTTTTCATGAAAATGTTCAACTTTTTGAAGCCGAAATCTTTTCATGAAAATTTTCAACTTTTTGAAGCAGAAATCTTTTCATGAAAATTTTCAACTTTTTGGAAGCAGAAATCTTTTCATGAAAATGTTAAACTTTTTTGAAGCCGAAATCTTTTCATGAAAATGTTCAACTTTTTTGAAGCCGAAATCTTTTCATGAAAATGTTACATTTTTTTGAAGCCCAAATACTTGATGAAAATATTCAACTTTTTTGAAGTCTAAATCTTTTCATGAAAATTTTCAACTTTTTTGAAGCCGAAATCTTTTCATGAAAATTTTCAACTTTTTTGAAGCAGAAATCCTTTCATGAAAATTTTCAACTTTTTGAAGCCGAAATCTTTTCATGCAGATTTTCAACTTTTTTGAAGCCGAAATCTTTTCATGAAAATTTTCAACTTTTTTGAAGCAGAAATCCTTTCATGAAAATTTTCAACTTTTTGAAGCCGAAATCTTTTCATGCAGATTTTCAACTTTTTTGAAGCAGAAATCTTTTCATGAAAATGGTCAACTTTTTTGAAGCCGAAATCTTTTCATGAAAATTTTCAACTTTTTTGAAGCCGAAATCTTTTCATGAAAATGTTCAACTTTTTTGAAGCCGAAATCTTTTCATGAAAATTTTCAACTTTTTGAAACCAAAATCTTTTCATGTAATTTTTCAACTTTTTTGAAGCAGAAATCTTTTCATGAAAATTTTCAACTTTTTTGAAGCCAAAATCCTGTCATGAAAATTTTCAACTTTTTTGAAGCAGAAATCTTTTCATGAAAATTTTCAACTTTTTTGAAGCCAAAATACTTGATGAAAATATTCAACTTTTTTGAAGTCTAAATCTTTTCATGAAAATTTTCAACTTTTTTGAAGCCAAAATCCTGTCATGAAAATATTCAACTTTTTTGAAGCCGAAATCTTTTCATGAAAATTTTCAACTTTTTTGAAGCAGAAATCTTTTCATGAAAATTTTCAACTTTTTGAAGCCGAAATCTTTTCATGAAAATTTTCAACTTTTTTGAAGCCGAAATCTTTTCATGAAAATGGTCAACTTTTTTGAAGCCGAAATCTTTTCATGAAAATTTTCAACTTTTTGAAGCCGAAATATTTTCATGAAAATGTTCCTTTTTTTTGAAGCCGAAATACTTCATGAAAATTTTCAACTTTTTTGAAGCCGAAATAGTTCATGAAAATTTTAGACTTTTTTGAAGCCGAAATCTTTTCATGAAAATTTTCAACTTTTTTGATGCCGAAATAGTTCATGAAAATTTTCAACTTTTTTGAACCCGAAATCTTTTCATGAAAATGTTCAACTTTTTTGAAGCCGAAATCTTTTCATGAAAATGTTCCATTTTTTTGAAGCCGAAATACTTCATGAAAATTTTCAACTTTTTTGAAACCGAAATCTTTTCATGAAAATGTTTAACTTTTTTGAAGCCGAAATCTTTTCATGAAAATGTTAAAATTTTTTGAAGCCGAAATCTTTTCATGAAAATTTTGAACTTTTTGAAACCAAAATCTTTTCATGTAAATTTTCAACTTTTTTGAAGCCGAAATAGTTCATGAAAATTTTCAACTTTTTTGAAGCCGAAATCTTTTCATGAAAATGTTTCAACTTTTTTGAAGCCGAAATCTTTTCATGAAAATGTTCCATTTTTTTGAAGCCGAAATACTTCATGAAAATTTTCATCTTTTTGAAGCTGAAATCTTTTCATGAAAATGTTCAACTTTTTTGAAGCCGAAATCTTTTCATGAAAATGTTACATTTTTTTGAAGCCGAAATACTTCATGAAAATTTTCAACTTTTTTGAAGCCGAAATCTTTTCATGAAAATGTTCAACTTTTTTGAAGCCGAAATCTTTTCATGAAAATGTTCAACTTTTTTGAAGCCGAAATCTTTTCATGAAAATTATCAACTTTTTTGAAGCCAAAATCCTGTCATGAAAATTTTCAACTTTTTTGAAGCCGAAATCTTTTCATGAAAATGTTACATTTTTTTGAAGCCGAAATACTTCATGAAAATTTTCAACTTTTTTGAAGCCGAAATCTTTTCATGAAAATGTTCAACTTTTTTGAAGCCGAAATCTTTTCATGAAAATGTTCAACTTTTTTGAAGCCGAAATCTTTTCATGAAAATTATCAACTTTTTTGAAGCCAAAATCCTGTCATGAAAATTTTCAACTTTTTTGAAGCAGAAATCTTTTCATGAAAATCTTCGACTTTTTTGAAGCCGAAATACTTGATGAAATTATTCAACTTTTTTGAAGTCTAACTCTTTTCATGAAAATGTTCAACTTTTTTGATGCCGAAATCTTTTCATGAAAATCTTAGACTTTTTTGAAGTCGAAATCTTTTCATGAAAATGTTCCATTTTTTTGAAGCCGAAATCTTTTCATGAAAATGTTCAACTTTTTTGAAACCAAAATCTTTTCATGAAAATTTTCAACTTTTTTGAAGCCGAAATCTTTTCATGAAAATGTTCAACTTTTTTGAAGCCGAGATCTTTTCATGAAAATGTTCAACTTTTTGAAACCGAAATCTTTTCGTGAAAATTTTCAACTTTTTTGAAGCCGAAATCTTTTCATGAAAATGGTCAACTTTTTTGAAGCCGAAATCTTTTCATGAAACTTTTCAACTTTTTGAAGCCGAAATCTTTTCATGAAATTTTCAACTTTTTTGAAGCAGAAATCTTTTCATAAAAATCTTAGACTTTTTTGAAGTCGAAATCTTTTCATGTAAATTTTCAACTTTTTTGTAGCCGAAATCTTTTCATGAAAATGTTCAACTTTTTTGAAGCCGAAATACTTCATGAAAATTTTCAACTTTTTTGAAGCCGAAATCTTTTCATGAAAATCTTCAACTTTTTTGAAGCCGAAATCTTTTCATGAAAATCTGAGACTTTTTTGAAGTCGAAATCTTTTCATGTAAATTTTCAACTTTTTTGAAGCATAAATCTTTTCATGTAAATTTTCAACTTTTTTGTAGCCGAAATCTTTTCATGAAAATTTTCAACTTTTTTGAAGCCGAAATCTTTTCATGAAAATCTTCGACTTTTTTGAAGTCGAAATAGTTCATGAAAGTTTTCAACCTTTTTGAAGTTGAAATCTTTTCATGAAAATTTTCAACTTTTTGAAACCAAAATCTTTTCATGAAAATTTTCAACTTTTTTGAAGCCGAAATCTTTTCATGAAAATTTTCAACTTTTTGAAGTCGAAATCTTTTCATGTAAATTTTCAACTTTTTTGAAGCATAAATCTTTTCATGAAAATTTTAGACTTTTTTGCAGCCGAAATACTTCATGAAAATTTTCAACTTTTTTGAAGCCGAAATCTTTTCATGAAAATCTTCGACTTTTTTGAAGTCGAAATAGTTCATGAAAGTTTTCAACTTTTTTGAAGCCAAAATCCTGTCATGAAAGTTTTCAACTTTTTTGAAGCAGAAATCTTTTCATGAAAATGTTCAACTTTTTGAAGCCGAAATCTTTTCATGAAAATCTTAGACTTTTTTGAAGTCGAAATCTTTTCATGAAAATTTTCAACTTTTTGAAGCCGAAATCTTTTCATGAAAATTTTAAACTTTTTTGAAGCAGAATTCTTTTCATGAAAATTTTCAACTTTTTGAAACCGAAATCTTTTCATGAAAATGGTCAACTTTTTTGAAGCCGAAATCTTTTCATGAAAATTTTCAACTTTTTAAGCCGAAATCTTTTCATGAAAATTTTCAACTTTTTTGAAGCAGAAATCTTTTCATGAAAATCTTAGACTTTTTTGAAGTCGAAATCTTTTCATTAAATTTTCAACTTTTTTGAAGCAGAAATCCTTTCATGAAAATGTTCAACTTTTTTGAAGCCGAAATCTTTTCATGAAAATGTTCCATTTTTTTGCAGCCGAAATAGTTCATGAAAGTTTTCAACCTTTTTGAAGCCAAAATCCTGTCATGAAAATTTTCAACTTTTTTGAAGCCGAAATCTTTTCATGAAAATTTTCAACTTTTTTGAAGCAGAAATCTTTTCATGAAAATGTTCAACTTTTTTGAAGCCGAGATCTTTTCATAAAAATTTTCAACTTTTTTGAAGCCGAAATCTTTTCATAAAAATGGTCAACTTTTTGAAGCCGAAATCTTTTCATGAAAATTTTCAACTTTTTTGAAGCAGAAATCTTTTCATGAAAATCTGAGACTTTTTTGAAGTCGAAATCTTTTCATGTAAATTTTCAACTTTTTTGAAGCAGAAATCTTTTCATGAAAATGTTCAACTTTTTTGAAGCCGAAATCTTTTCATGAAAATGTTAAATTTTTTTGCAGCCGAAATCTTTTCATGAAAATGTTCAACTTTTTTGAAGTCGAAATCTTTTCATGAAAATCTTCGACTTTTTTGAAGTCGAAATAGTTCATGAAAGTTTTAAACATTTTTGAAGCCAAAATCCTGTCATGAAAATTTTCAACTTTTTTGAAGCAGAAATCTTTTCATGAAAATTTTCAACTTTTTGAAAATGAAATCTTTTCATGAAAATTTTCAACTTTTTTGAAGCATAAATCTTTTCATGAAAATGGTCAACTTTTTTGAAGCCGAAATCTTTTCATGAAAATTTTCAACTTTTTGAAGCCGAAATCTTTTCATGAAAATGGTCAACTTTTTGAAGCCGAAATCTTTTCATGAAAATTTTCAACTTTTTGAAGCCGAAATCTTTTCATGAAAATCTTCGACTTTTTTGAAGTCGAAATAGTTCATGAAAGTTTTCAACCTTTTTGAAGCCAAAATCCTGTCATGAAAATTTTCAACTTTTTTGAAACCGAAATCTTTTCATGAAAATGTTCAAGTTATTTGAAGCCGAAATCTTTTCATGAAAATGTTCAATTTTTTTGAAGCCAAAATTCTTCATAAAAATTTTCAACTTTTTTGAAGCCGAAATCTTTTCATGAAAATGTTCAACTTTATTGAAGCCGAAATCTTTTCATGAAAATGTTCAACTTTTTGAAACCAAAATCTTTTCATGAAAATGTTCAACTTTTTTGAAGCCGAAATCTTTTCATGAAAATCTTCGACTTTTTTGAAGTCGAAATAGTTCATGAAAGTTTTCAACCTTTTTGAAGCCAAAATCCTGTCATGAAAATTTTCAACTTTTTTGAAGCAGAAATCTTTTCATGAAAATTTTCAACTTTTTGAAGCCGAAATCTTTTCATGAAAATGGTCAACTTTTTGAAGCCGAAATCTTTTCATGAAAATTTTCAACTTTTTGAAGCAGAAATCTTTTCATGAAAATCTTCGACTTTTTTGAAGTCGAAATAGTTCATGAAAGTTTTCAACCTTTTTGAAGCCAAAATCCTGTCATGAAAATTTTCAACTTTTTTGAAACCGAAATCTTTTCATGAAAATGTTCAAGTTTTTTGAAGCCGAAATCTTTTCATGAAAATGTTCAATTTTTTTGAAGCCAAAATTCTTCATAAAAATTTTCAACTTTTTTGAAGCCGAAATCTTTTCATGAAAATGTTCAACTTTATTGAAGCCGAAATCTTTTCATGAAAATGTTCAACTTTTTGAAACCAAAATCTTTTCATGAAAATGTTCAACTTTTTTGAAGCCGAAATCTTTTCATGAAAATGTTCAACTTTTTTGAAGCCGAAATCTTTTCATGAAAATCGTCGACTTTTTTGAAGTCGAAGTAGTTCATGAAAGTTTTCAACCTTTTTGAAGCCAAAATCCTGTCATGAAAATTTTCAACTTTTTTGAAGCCGAAATCTTTTCATGAAAATTTTCAACTTTTTGAAACCGAAATCTTTTCATGAAAATTTTCAACTTTTTTGAAGCCGAAATCTTTTCATGAAAATTTTCAACTTCTTGAAGCCGAAATCTTTTCATGAAAATTTTCAACTTTTTGAAGCCGAAATCTTTTCATGAAAATTTTCAATTTTTTGAAGCCGAAATCTTTTCATGAAAATCTTAGACTTTTTTGAAGTCGAAATCTTTTTATGAAAATTTTCAACTTTTTGAAACCAAAATCTTTTCTTGAAAATTTTCATCTTTTTTGAAGCCGAAATCTTTTCATGAAAATTTTAGACTTTTTTGAAGCCGAAATACTTCATGAAAATTTTCAACTTTTTTGAAGTCGAATTAGTTCATGAAAGTTTTCAACTTTTTGAAGCCGAAATCTTTTCATGAAAATCTTCGACTTTTTTGAAGTCGAATTAGTTCATGAAAGTTTTCAACTTTTTGAAGCCGAAATCTTTTCATGAAAATTTTCAACTTATTGAAACCAAAATCTTTTCTTGAAAATTTTCAACTTTTTTGCAGCAGAAATCTTTTCATGAAAATCTTAGACTTTTTTGAAGCCGAAATCTTTTCATGTAAATTTTCAACTTTTTTGAAGCAGAAATCTTTTCATGAAAATGTTCAACTTTTTTGAAGCCGAAATCTTTTCATGAAAATGTTCCATTTTTTTGCAGCCGAAATACTTCATGAAAATTTTCAACTTTTTTGAAGCCGAAATCTTTTCATGAAAATCTTCGACTTTTTTGAAGTCGAAATTGTTCATGAAAGTTTTCAACCTTTTTGAAGCCAAAATTCTTCATAAAAATTTTCAACTTCTTTGAAGCCGAAATCTTTTCATGAAAATGTTCAACTTTATTGAAGCCGAAATCTTTTCATGAAAATGTTCAACTTTTTGAAACCAAAATCTTTTCATGAAAATGTTCAACTTTTTTGAAGCCGAAATCTTTTCATGAAAATGTTAAACTTTTTTGAAGCCGAAATCTTTTCATGAAAATTTTCATCTTTTTTGAAGCCGAAATCTTTTCATGAAAATTTTAGACTTTTTTGAAGCCGAAATACTTCATGAAAATTTTCAACTTTTTTGAAGCCGAAATCTTTTCATGAAAATCTTCGACTTTTTTGAAGTCGAAATAGTTCATGAAAGTTTTCAACCTTTTTGAAGCCGAAATAGTTCATGAAAATGATCAACTTTTTGAAGACGAAATCTTTTCATGAAAATTTTCAACTTTTTTAAGCCGAAATCTTTTCATGAAAATTTTCAATTTTTTTGAAGCAGAAATCTTTTCATGAAAATCTTAGACTTTTTTGAAGTCGAAATCTTTTCATGAAAATTTTCAACTTTTTGAAGCCGAAATCTTTTCATGAAAATTTTAAACTTTTTTGAAGCAGAAATCTTTTCATGAAAATGTTAAATTTTTTTGAAGCCGAAATACTTCTTAAAAATTTTCAACTTTTTTGAAGCCGAAATCTTTTCATGAAAATGTTCAAATTTTGAAGCCGAAATCTTTTCATGAAAATGTTCAACTTTTTGAAACCAAAATCTTTTCATGAAAATTTTCAACTTTTTTGAAGCCGAAATCTTTTCATGAAAATTTTCAACTTTTTTGAAGCAGAAATCTTTTCATGAAAATGTTCAACTTTTTTGAAGCAAAAATCTTTTCATGAAAATTTTCAACTTTTTTGAAACCTAAATCTTTTCATGAAAATTTTCAACTTTTTTGAATCCGAAATCTTTTCTGGAAAATGTTCCATTTTTTTGAAGCCGAAATACTTCATGAAAATTTTCAACTTTTTTGAAGCCGAAATCTTTTCATGAAAATTTTCAACTTTTTGAAACCAAAATCTTTTCATGAAAATTTTCAACTTTCTGAAACCAAAATCTTTTCATGAAAATTTTCAACTTTTTTGAAGCAGAAATCTTTTCATGAAAATCTTAGACTTTTTTGAAGTCGAAATACTTGATGAAAACATTCAACTTTTTTGAAGTCTAAATCTTTTCATGAAAATTTTCAACTTTTTGAAACCAAAATCTTTTCATGAAAATTTTCAACTTTTTTGAAGCAGAAATCTTTTCATGAAAATCTTAGACTTTTTTGAAGTCGAAATCTTTTTATGTAAATTTTCAACTTTTTTGAAGGCGAAATCTTTTCATGTAAATTTTCAACTTTTTTGAAGCAGAAATCTTTTCATGAAAATGTTCAACTTTTTTGAAGCCGAAATCTTTTCATGAAAATGTTCAACTTTTTTGAAGCCGAAATCTTTTCATGAAAACTTTACATTTTTTTGAAGCTGAAATACTTCATGAAAATTTTCAACTTTTTTGAAGCCGAAATCTTTTCATGAAAATCTTAGACTTTTTTGAAGCCGAAATCTTTTCATGAAAATTTTCAACTTTTTTGAAGTCGAAATCTTTTCATGAAAATGTTCAACTTTTTGAAACCAAAATCTTTTCATGAAAATTTTCAACTTTTTTGAAGCAGAAATCTTTTCATGAAAATGTTAAACTTTTTTGAAGCCGAAATCTTTTTATGAAAATCTTCGACTTTTTTGAAGCCGAAATACTTGATGAAAACATTCAACTTTTTTGAAGTCTAAATCTTTTCATGAAAATTTTCAACTTTTTGAAACCAAAATCTTTTCATGTAAATTTTCAACTTTTTTGAAGCAGAAATCTTTTCATGAAAATCTTAGACTTTTTTGAAGTCGAAATCTTTTTATGTAAATTTTCAACTTTTTTGAAGGCGAAATCTTTTCATGTAAATTTTCAACTTTTTTGAAGCAGAAATCTTTTCATGAAAATGTTCAACTTTTTTGAAGCCGAAATCTTTTCATGAAAATGTTCAACTTTTTTGAAGCCGAAATCTTTTCATGAAAATGTTACATTTTTTTGAAGCTGAAATACTTCATGAAAATTTTCAACTTTTTTGAAGCCGAAATCTTTTCATGAAAATCTTAGACTTTTTTGAAGCTGAAATCTTTTCATGAAAATTTTCAACTTTTTTGAACCCTAAATCTTTTCATGAAAATGTTCAACTTTTTTGAAGCCGAAATCTTTTCATGAAAATGTTCCATTTTTTTGAAGCCGAAATACTTCATGAAAATTTTAAACTTTTTTGAAGCCGAAATCTTTTCATGAAAATGTTCAACTTTTTTGAAGCCGAAATCTTTTCATGAAAATTTTCAACTTTTTGAAACCAAAATCTTTTCATGAAAATTTTTAACTTTTTTGAAGCCGAAATCTTTTCATGAAAATTTTCAACTTTTTTGAAGCCGAAATCTTTTCATGAAAATTTTCAACTTTTTTGAACCCTAAATCTTTTCATGAAAATGTTCAACTTTTTTGAAGCCGAAATCTTTTCATGAAAATGTTCCATTTTTTTGAAGCCGAAATACTTCATGAAAATTTTAAACTTTTTTGAAGCCGAAATCTTTTCATGAAAATGTTCAACTTTTTTGAAGCCGAAATCTTTTCATGAAAATTTTCAACTATTTGAAACCAAAATCTTTTCATGTAAATTTTCAACTTTTTTGAAGCAGAAATCTTTTCATGAAAATCTTAGACTTTTTTGAAGTCGAAATCTTTTTATGTAAATTTTCAACTTTTTTGAAGGCGAAATCTTTTCATGTAAATTTTCAACTTTTTTGAAGCAGAAATCTTTTCATGAAAATGTTCAACTTTTTTGAAGCCGAAATCTTTTCATGAAAATGTTCAACTTTTTTGAAGCCGAAATCTTTTCATGAAAATGTTACATTTTTTTGAAGCTGAAATACTTCATGAAAATTTTCAACTTTTTTGAAGCCGAAATCTTTTCATGAAAATCTTAGACTTTTTTGAAGCCGAAATCTTTTCATGAAAATTTTCAACTTTTTTGAACCCTAAATCTTTTCATGAAAATGTTCAACTTTTTTGAAGCCGAAATCTTTTCATGAAAATGTTCCATTTTTTTGAAGCCGAAATACTTCATGAAAATTTTAAACTTTTTTGAAGCCGAAATCTTTTCATGAAAATGTTCAACTTTTTTGAAGCCGAAATCTTTTCATGAAAATTTTCAACTTTTTGAAACCAAAATCTTTTCATGAAAATTTTTAACTTTTTTGAAGCCGAAATCTTTTCATGAAAATTTTCAACTTTTTTGAAGCCGAAATCTTTTCATGAAAATGTTACATTTTTTTGAAGCCAAAATACGTAATGAAAATTTTCAACTTTTTTGAAGCCGAAATCTTTTCATGAAAATGTTCAAATTTTTTGAAGCAGAAATCTTTTCATGAAAATTTTCTACTTTTTTGAAGCCGAAATCTTTTCATGAAAATGTTCAACTTTTTTGAAGCCGAAATCTTTTCATGAAAATGGTCAACTTTTTTGAAGCCGAAATCTTTTCATGAAAATTTTCAACTTTTTGAAACCAAAATCTTTTCATGTAAATTTTCAACTTTTTTGAAGCCGAAATCTTTTCATGAAAATCTTTGACTTTTTTGAAGTCGAAATAGTTCATGAAAGTTTTCCACCTTTTTGAAGCCAAAATCCTGTCATGAAAATTTTCAACTTTTTTGAAGCAGAAATCTTTTCATGAAAATTTTCAACTTTTTGAAACCGAAATCTTTTCATGAAAATGTTCAACTTTTTTGAAGCCGAAATCTTTTCATGAAAATGGTCAACTTTTTTGAAGCCGAAATCTTTTCATGAAAATTTTCAACTTTTTGAAACCAAAATCTTTTCATGTAAATTTTCAACTTTTTTGAAGCCGAAATCTTTTCATGAAAATGTTCCATTTTTTTGTAGCCGAAATACTTCAGGAAAATTTTCAACTTTTTTGAAGCCGAAATCTTTTCATGAAAATCTTCGACTTTTTTGAAGTCGAAATAGTTCATGAAAGTTTTCAACCTTTTTGAAGCCAAAATACTGTCATGAAAATTTTCAACTTTTTTGAAGCAGAAATCTTTTCATGAAAATTTTCAAGTTTTTGAAGCCCAAATCATTTCATGAAAATTTTCATCTTTTTTGAAACATAAATCTTTTCATGAAAATTTTAGACTTTTTTGTAGTCGAAATACTTCATGAAAATGTTCAACTTTTTTAAAGCCGAAATCTTTTCATGAAAGTTTTCATCTTTTTTGAAGCATAAATCTTTTCATGAAAATTTTAGACTTTTTTGCAGCCGAAATACTTCATGAAATTTTTCAACTTTTTTTAAGCCGAAATCTTTTCATGAAAATGTTAAACTTTTTTGAAGTCGAAATAGTTCATGAAAGTTTTCAACCTTTTTGAAGCTGAAATCTTTTCATGAAAATGTTCAACTTTTTGGAAACCAAAATCTTTTCATGAAAATTTTCAACTTTTTTGAAGCCGAAATCTTTTCATGAAAATCTTATACTTTTTTGAAGTCGAAATCTTTTCATGAAAATTTTCAACTTTTTTGAAGCTGAAATCTTTTCATGAAAATCTTAGACTTTTTTGAAGCAGAAATCTTTTCATGAAAATCTTAGACTTTTTTGAAGCAGAAATCTTTTCATGTAAATTTTCAACTTTTTTGAAGCCGAAATCTTTTCATGAAAAGTTTCAACTTTTTTGATGCCGAAATCTTTTCATGAAAATTTTCATCTTTTTTGAAAAATAAATCTTTTCATGAAAATTTTAGACTTTTTTGTAGTCGAAATACTTCATGAAAATGTTCAACTTTTTTAAAGCCGAAATCTTTTCATGAAAATTTTCAACTTTTTTGAAGCATAAATCTTTTCATGAAAATCTTAGACTTTTTTGAAGCAGAAATCTTTTCATGTAAATTTTCAACTTTTTTGAAGCCGAAATCTTTTCATGAAAATCTTCGACTTTTTTGAAGTCGAAATAGTTCATGAAAGTTTTCAACCTTTTTGAAGCTGAAATCTTTTCATGAAAATGTTCAACTTTTTTGAAACCAAAATCTTTTCATGAAAATTTTCAACTTTTTTGAAGCCGAAATCTTTTCATGAAAATGTTCAACTTTTTTGAAGCCGAAATCTTTTCATGAAAATCTCAGACTTTTTTGAAGCCGAAATCTTTTCATGAAAATTTTCAACTTTTTGAAGCCGAAATCTTTTCATGAAAATTTTCAACTTTTTTGAAGCAGAAATCTTTTCATGAAAATCTTAGACTTTTTTGAAGAAGGAATCTTTTCATATAAATATTCAACTTTTTTGAAGCAGAAATCTTTTCATGAAAATCTTCAACTTTTTTGAAGCCGAAATCTTTTCATGAAAATGTTCAACTTTTTTGAAGCCGAAATCTTTTCATGAATATGTTCCATTTTTTTGAAGCCGAAATACTTCATGAAAATGTTCAACTTTTTTGAAGCCGAAATCTTTTCATGAAAATGTTCAACTTTTTTGAAACCGAAATCTTTTCATGAAAATTTTCAACTTTTTGAAACCAAAATCTTTTCATGAAAATTTTCAACTTTTTTGAAGCCGAAATAGTTCATGAAAATTTTAGACTTTTTTGAAGCCGAAATACTTCATGAAAATGTTCAACTTTTTGAAACCAAAATCTTTTCATGAAAATTTTCAACTTTTTTGAAGCAGAAATCTTTTCATGAAAATGTTCAAGTTTTTTGAAGCCGAAATCTTTTCATGAAAATGTTCCATTTTTTTGAAGCCGAAATACTTCATGAAAATTTTCAACTTTTTTGAAGCCGAAATCTTTTCATGAAAATGTTACATTTTTTTGAAGCCGAAATACTTCATGAAAATTTTCAACTTTTTTGAAGCAGAAATCTTTTCATGAAAATTTTCAACTTTTTTGAAGCAGAAATCTTTTCATGAAAATTTTCAACTTTTTGAAACCAGAATCTTTTCATGAAAATTTTCAACTTTTTTGAAGCCGAAATCTTTTCATGAAAATGGTCAACTTTTTTGAAGCCGAAATCTTTTCATGAAAATTTTCAACTTTTTTGAAGCATAAATCTTTTCATGAAAATTTTAGACTTTTTTGCAGCCGAAATACTTCATGAAATTTTTCAACTTTTTTGAAGCCGAAATCTTTTCATGAAAATCTTCGACTTTTTTGAAGTCGAAATAGTTCATGAAAGTTTTCAACCTTTTTGAAGCTGAAATCTTTTCATGAAAATGTTCAACTTTTTTGAAACCAAAATCTTTTCATGAAAATGTTCAACTTTTTTGAAGCCGATATCTTTTCATGGAAATCTTAGACTTTTTTGAAGTCGAAATCTTTTCATGTAAATTTTCAACTTTTTTGAAGCAGAAATCTTTTCATGAAAATGTTCAACTTTTTTGAAGCCGAAATCTTTTCATAAAAATTTTCAACTTTTTTGAAGCCGAAATCTTTTCATGAAAATCTTAGACTTTTTTGAAGTCGAAATCTTTTCATGTAAATTTTCAACTTTTTTGAAGCAGAAATCTTTTCATGAAAATATTCAACTTTTTTGAAGCCGAAATCTTTTCATGAAAATTTTCAACTTTTTTGAAGCCGAAATCTTTTCATGAAAATGTTCCATTTTTTTGCAGCCGAAATACTTCATGAAAATTTTCAACTTTTTTGAAGCCGAAATCTTTTCATGAAAATCTTCGACTTTTTTGAAGTCGAAATAGTTCATGAAAGTTTTCAACCTTTTTGAAGCTGAAATCTTTTCATGAAAATGTTCAACTTTTTTGAAACCAAAATCTTTTCATGAAAATTTTCAACTTTTTTGAAGCCGAAATCTTTTCATGAAAATTGTCAACTTTTTTGAAGCCGAAATCTTTTCATGAAAATTTTCAACTTTTTGAAGCCGAAATCTTTTCATGAAAATTTTCAACTTTTTTGAAGCAGAAATCTTTTCATGAAAATCTTAGACTTTTTTGAAGCAGAAATCTTTTCATGAAAATCTTAGACTTTTTTGAAGCAGAAATCTTTTCATGTAAATTTTCAACTTTTTTGAAGCCGAAATCTTTTCATGAAAAGTTTCAACTTTTTTGATGCCGAAATCTTTTCATGAAAATTTTCATCTTTTTTGAAACATAAATCTTTTCATGAAAATTTTAGACTTTTTTGTAGTCGAAATACTTCATGAAAATGTTCAACTTTTTTAAAGCCGAAATCTTTTCATGAAAATTTTCAACTTTTTTGAAGCATAAATCTTTTCATGAAAATCTTAGACTTTTTTGAAGCAGAAATCTTTTCATGTAAATTTTCAACTTTTTTGAAGCCGAAATCTTTTCATGAAAATCTTCGACTTTTTTGAAGTCGAAATAGTTCATGAAAGTTTTCAACCTTTTTGAAGCTGAAATCTTTTCATGAAAATGTTCAACTTTTTTGAAACCAAAATCTTTTCATGAAAATGTTCAACTTTTTTGAAGCCGATATCTTTTCATGGAAATCTTAGACTTTTTTGAAGTCGAAATCTTTTCATGTAAATTTTCAACTTTTTTGAAGCAGAAATCTTTTCATGAAAATGTTCAACTTTTTTGAAGCCGAAATCTTTTCATAAAAATTTTCAACTTTTTTGAAGTCGAAATCTTTTCATGAAAATCTTAGACTTTTTTGAAGTCGAAATCTTTTCATGTAAATTTTCAACTTTTTTGAAGCAGAAATCTTTTCATGAAAATATTCAACTTTTTTGAAGCCGAAATCTTTTCATGAAAATGTTCAACTTTTTTGAAGCCGAAATCTTTTCATGAAAATGTTCCATTTTTTTGCAGCCGAAATACTTCATGAAAATTTTCAACTTTTTTGAAGCCGAAATCTTTTCATGAAAATCTTCGACTTTTTTGAAGTCGAAATAGTTCATGAAAGTTTTCATCCTTTTTGAAGCCAAAATCCTGTCATGAAAATTTTAAACTTTTTTGAAACCTAAATCTTTTCATGAAAATTTTCAACTTTTTTGATGCCGAAATAGTTCATGAAAATTTTCAATTTTTTTGAAGCCGAAATCTTTTCATGAAAATGTTCAACTTTTTTGATGCCGAAATCTTTTCATGAAAATTTTCATCTTTTTTGAAACATAAATCTTTTCATGAAAATTTTAGACTTTTTTGTAGTCGAAATACTTCATGAAAATGTTCAATTTTTTTAAAGCCGAAATCTTTTCATGAAAATTTTCATCTTTTTTGAAGCATAAATCTTTTCATGAAAATTTTAGACTTTTTTGAAGTCGAAATCTTTTTATGTAAATTTTCAACTTTTTTGAAGTCGAAATCTTTTCATGTAAATTTTCAACTTTTTTGAAGCAGAAATCTTTTCATGAAAATGTTCAACTTTTTTGAAGCCGAAATCTTTTCATGAAAATGTTAAACTTTTTTGAAGCCGAAATCTTTTCATGAAAATGTTATATTTTTTTGAAGCTGAAATACTTCATGAAAATTTTCAACTTTTTTGAAGCCGAAATCTTTTCATGAAAATTTTCAACTTTTTTGAAGCAGAAATCTTTTCATGAAAATCTTAGACTTTTTTGAAGTCGAAATCTTTTCATGTAAATTTTCAACTTTTTTGAAGCCGAAATCTTTTCAAGAAAATGTTACATTTTTTTGAAGCCGAAATACTTCATGAAAATTTTCATCTTTTTTGAAGCCGAAATCTTTTCATGAAAATGTTCAACTTTTTTGAAGCCTTAATCTTTTCATGAAAATTTTCAACTTTTTGAAACCAAAATCTTTTCATGAAAATTTTCAACTTTTTTGAAGCAGAAATCTTTTCATGAAAATGTTCCATTTTTTTGAAGCCGAAATACTTCATGAAAATTTTCAACTTTTTTGAAGCAGAAATCTTTTCATGAAAATTTTCAAATTTTGAAGCAGAAATCTTTTCATGAAAATGTTCAACTTTTTTGAAGCCGAAATCTTTTCATGAAAATTTTCAACTTTTTGAAACCAAAATCTTTTCATGTAATTTTTCAACTTTTTTGAAGCAGAAATCTTTTCATGAAAATTTTCAACTTTTTGAAACCAAAATCTTTTCATGTAATTTTTCAACTTTTTTGAAGCAGAAATCTTTTCATGAAAATTTTCAACTTTTTGAAACCAAAATCTTTTCATGTAATTTTTCAACTTTTTTGAAGCAGAAATCTTTTCATGAAAATTTTCAACTTTTTGAAGCCGAAATCTTTTCATGAAAATTTTCAACTTTTTTGAAGCAGAAATCTTTTCATGAAAATCTTAGACTTTTTTGAAGTCGAAATCTTTTCATGTAAATTTTCAACTTTTTTGAAGCCGAAATCTTTTCATGAAAATGTTACATTTTTTTGAAGCCGAAATACTTCATGAAAATTTTCATCTTTTTTGAAGCCGAAATCTTTTCATGAAAATGTTCAACTTTTTTGAAGCCTTAATCTTTTCATCAAAATTTTCAACTTTTTGAAACCAAAATCTTTTCATGAAAATTTTCAACTTTTTTGAAGCAGAAATCTTTTCATGAAAATGTTCCATTTTTTTGAAGCCGAAATACTTCATGAAAATTTTCAACTTTTTTGAAGCAGAAATCTTTTCATGAAAATTTTCAACTTTTTTGAAGCAGAAATCTTTTCATGAAAATTTTCAACTTTTTGAAACCAAAATCTTTTCATGAAAATTTTCAACTTTTTGAAGCCGAAATCTTTTCATGAAAATTTTCAACTTTTTTGAAGCAGAAATCTTTTCATATAAATATTCAACTTTTTTGAAGTCGAAATCTTTTCATGAAAATCTTCAACTTTTTTGAAGCCGAAATCTTTTCATGAAAATCTTCAACTTTTTTGAAGCCGAAATCTTTTCATGAAAATGTTCCATTTTTTTGAAGCCGAAATACTTCATGAAAATTTTCAACTTTTTTGAAGCCGAAATCTTTTCATGAAAATGTTACATTTTTTTGAAGCCGAAATACTTCATGAAAATTTTCAACTTTTTTGAAGCAGAAATCTTTTCATGAAAATTTTCAACTTTTTTGAAGCAGAAATCTTTTCATGAAAATGTTCAACTTTTTTGAAGCCGAAATCTTTTCATGAAAATTTTCAACTTTTTGAAACCAAAATCTTTTCATGTAATTTTTCAACTTTTTTGAAGCAGAAATCTTTTCATGAAAATTTTCAACTTTTTGAAGCCGAAATCTTTTCATGAAAATTTTCAACTTTTTTGAAGCAGAAATCTTTTCATGAAAATCTCAGACTTTTTTGAAGCCGAAATCTTTTCATGAAAATGTTCAACTTTTTTGAAGCCGAAATCTTTTCATGAAAATCTTAGACTTTTTTGAAGCAGGAATCTTTTCATATAAATATTCAACTTTTTTGAAGCAGAAATCTTTTCATGAAAATCTCAGACTTTTTTGAAGCCGAAATCTTTTCATGAAAATTTTCAACTTTTTGAAGCCGAAATCTTTTCATGAAAATTTTCAACTTTTTTGAAGCAGAAATCTTTTCATGAAAATCTTAGACTTTTTTGAAGCAGGAATCTTTTCATGTAAATTTTCAACTTTTTTGAAGCAGAAATAGTTCATGAAAATTTTAGACTTTTTTGAAAGCCAAAATCCTGTCATGAAAATTTTCAACTTTTTTGAAGCAGAAATCTTTTCATGAAAATCTTCGACTTTTTTGAAGTCGAAATACTTGATGAAAATATTCAACTTTTTTGAAGTCTTAATCTTTTCATGAAAATTTTCAACTTTTTTGAAGCCGAAATCTTTTCATGAAAATGGTCAACTTTTTTGAAGCCGAAAACTTTTCATGAAAATTTTCCACTTTTTGAAGCCGAAATCTTTTCATGAAAATTTTCAACTTTTTTGAAGCAGAAATCTTTTCATGAAAATCTTAGACTTTTTTGAAGCCGAAATCTTTTCATGTAAATTTTCAACTTTTTTGAAGCAGAAATCTTTTCATGAAAATGTTTAACTTTTTTGAAGCCGAAATCTTTTCTTGAAAATGTTCCATTTTTTTGAAGCCGAAATACTTCATGAAAATTTTCAACTTTTTTGAAGCCGAAATCTTTTCATGAAAATGTTACATTTTTTTGAAGCCGAAATCTTTTCATGAAAATTTTCAACTTTTTTGAAGCCGAAATCTTTTCATGAAAATGTTCAACTTTTTTGAAGCCGAAATCTTTTCATGAAAATTTTCAACTTTTTGAACCCAAAATCTTTTCATGTAATTTTTCAACTTTTTTGAAGCCGAAATCTTTTCATGAAAATTTTCAACTTTTTGAAGCCGAAATCTTTTCATGAAAATTTTCAACTTTTTTGAAGCAGAAATCTTTTCATGAAAATCTTAGACTTTTTTGAAGTCGAAATCTTTTCATGTAAATTTTCAACTTTTTTGAAGCAGAAATCTTTTCATGAAAATGTTCAACTTTTTTGAAGCCGAAATCTTTTCATGAAAATGTTCATCTTTTTGAAGCCGAAATCTTTTCATGAAAATTTTCAACTTTTTTGAAGCCGAAATAGTTCATGAAAATTTTAGACTTTTTTGAAGCCGAAATACTTCATGAAAATGTTCAACTTTTTTGAAACCTAAATCTTTTCATGAAAATGTTCAACTTTTTTGAAGCCGAAATCTTTTCATGAAAATGTTCCATTTTTTTGAAGCCGAAATACTTCTTGAAAATTTTCAACTTTTTGAAACCAAAATCTTTTCATGAAAATTTTCAACTTTTTTGAAGCCGAAATCTTTTAATGAAAATGTTTAACTTTTTTGAAGCCGAAATCTTTTCATGAAAATGTTCCATTTTTTTGAAGCCGAAATACTTCATGATAAATATTCAACTTTTTTGAAGTCTAAATCTTTTCATGAAAATTTTCAACTTTTTTGAAGCCGAAATCTTTTCATGAAAATTTTCAACTTTTTTGTAGCCGAAATACTTCATGAAAATTTTCAACTTTTTTGAAGCCAAAATCTTTTCATGAAAATGTTCAACTTTTTTGAAGCCGAAATCTTTTCATGAAAATGTTCCATTTTTTTGAAGCCGAAATACTTCATGAAAATTTTCAACTTTTTTGAAGCCGAAATCTTTTCATGAAAATATTCAACTTTTTTAAGCCGAAATCTTTTCATGAAAATTTTCAACTTTTTGAAACCAAAATCTTTTCATGAAAATTTTCAACTTTTTTGAAGCAGAAATCTTTTCATGAAAATGTTCAACTTTTTTGAAGCCGAAATCTTTTCATGAAAATGTTCAACTTTTTTGAAGCCGAAATCTTTTCATGAAAATGTTAAATTTTTTTGAAGCCGAAATACTTCATGAAAATGTTCAACTTTTTTGAAGCCGAAATCTTTTCATGAAAATGTTCCATTTTTTTGAAGCCGAAATACTTCATGAAAATTTGCAACTTTTTTGAAGCCGAAATCTTTTCATGAAAATGTTCAACTTTTTGAAGCCGAAATCTTTTCATGAAAATTTTCAACTTTTAGAAACCAAAATCTTTTCATGAAAATTTTCAACTTTTTTGGAGCAGAAATTTTTTCATGAAAATGTTCAACTTTTTTGAAGCCGAAATCTTTTCATGAAAATGTTCAACTTTTTTGAAGCCGAAATCTTTTCATGAAAATGTTAAATTTTTTTGAAGCCGAAATACTTCATGAAAATTTTCAACTTTTTTGAAGCAGAAATCTTTTCATGAAAATGTTCAACTTTTTTGAAGCCGAAATCTTTTCATGAAAATTTTCAACTTTTTTGAAGCCAAAATCCTGTCATGAAAATTTTCAACTTTTTTGAAGCAGAAATCTTTTCATGAAAATCTTCGACTTTTTTGAAGCCGAAATACTTGATGAAAATATTCAACTTTTTTGAAGTCTAAATCTTTTCATGAAAATTTTCAACTTTTTGAAACCGAAATCTTTTCATGAAAATTTTCAACTTTTTTGAAGCTGAAATCTTTTCATGAAAATGGTCAACTTTTTTGAAGCCGAAATCTTTTCATGCAAATTTTCAACTTTTTGAAACCAAAATCTTTTCATGAAAATTTTCAACTTTTTGAAACCAAAATCTTTTCATGAAAATTTTCAACTTTTTTGAAGCCGAAATCTTTTCATGAAAATTTTCAACTTTTTTGAAGCAGAAATCTTTTCTTGAAAATGTTCAACTTTTTTGAAGCCGAAATCTTTTCATGAAAATTTTCGACTTTTTGAAACCAAAATCTTTTCATGAAAATTTTCAACTTTTTGAAACCAAAATCTTTTCATGAAAATGTTTAACTTTTTGAAACCAAAACTTTTCATGAAAATGGTCAACTTTTTTGAAGCCGAAATCTTTCCATGAAAATTTTAAACTTTTTTGAAGCCAAATTCCTGTCATGAAAATTTTCAACTTTTTTGAAGCAGAAATCTTTTCATGAAAATCTTCGACTTTTTTGAAGCCGAAATACTTGATGAAAATATTCAACTTTTTTGAAGCCGAAATCTTTTCATGAAACTGTTCAACTTTTTTGAAGCCGAAATCTTTTCATGAAAATGTTCAACTTTTTTGAAGCCGAAATCTTTTCATGAAAATTTTAGACTTTTTTGAAGTCGAAAAAAATCATGAACATTTTCAACTTTTTTGAAGCAGAAATCTTTTCTTGAAAATGTTCAACTTTTTTGAAGCCGAAATCTTTTCATGAAAATTTTCAACTTTTTTAAACCAAAATCTTTTCATGAAAATTTTCAACTTTTTGAAACCAAAACTTTTCATGAAAATGGACAACTTTTTTGAAGCCGAAATCTTTCCATGAAAAATTTCAACTTTTTTGAAGCCAAATTCCTGTCATGAAAATTTTCAACTTTTTTGAAGCCGAAATCTTTTCATGAAACTGTTCAACTTTTTTGAAGCCGAAATCTTTTCATGAAAATGTTCAACTTTTTTGAAGCCAAAATCTTTTCATGAAAATTTTCAACTTTTTGAAATCAAAATCTTTTCATGTAATTTTTCAACTTTTTTGAAGCAGAACTCTTTTCATGAAAATGTTCAACTTTTTTGAAGCCGAAATCTTTTCATGAAAATGATACATTTTTTTGAAGCCGAAATACTTCATGAAAATTTTCAACTTTTTTGAAGTCGAAATCTTTTCATGTAAATTTTCAACTTTTTTGAAGCAGAAATCGTTTCATGAAAATGTTCAACTTTTTTGAAGCCGAAATCTTTTCATGAAAATGTTCAACTTTTTTGAAGCCGAAATCTTTTCATGTAAATTTTCAACTTTTTGAATCCAAAATCTTTTCATGAAAATTTTCAACTTTTTTGAAGCCGAAATCTTTTCATGAAAATTTTCAACTTTTTGAAGCAGAAATCTTTTCATGAAAATTTTCAACTTTTTGAAACCAAAACTTTTCATGAAAATGGACAACTTTTTTGAAGCCGAAATCTTTCCATGAAAAATTTCAACTTTTTTGAAGCCAAATTCCTGTCATGAAAATTTTCAACTTTTTTGAAGCCGAAATCTTTTCATGAAACTGTTCAACTTTTTTGAAGCCGAAATCTTTTCATGAAAATGTTCAACTTTTTTGAAGCCAAAATCTTTTCATGAAAATTTTCAACTTTTTGAAATCAAAATCTTTTCATGTAATTTTTCAACTTTTTTGAAGCAGAACTCTTTTCATGAAAATGTTCAACTTTTTTGAAGCCGAAATCTTTTCATGAAAATGATACATTTTTTTGAAGCCGAAATACTTCATGAAAATTTTCAACTTTTTTGAAGTCGAAATCTTTTCATGTAAATTTTCAACTTTTTTGAAGCAGAAATCGTTTCATGAAAATGTTCAACTTTTTTGAAGCCGAAATCTTTTCATGAAAATGTTCAACTTTTTTGAAGCCGAAATCTTTTCATGTAAATTTTCAACTTTTTGAATCCAAAATCTTTTCATGAAAATTTTCAACTTTTTTGAAGCCGAAATCTTTTCATGAAAATTTTCAACTTTTTGAAGCAGAAATCTTTTCATGAAAATTTTCAACTTTTTTGAAGCATAAATCTTTTCATGAAAATTTTAGACTTTTTTGAAGTCGAAAAAATTCATGAAAATTTTCAACTTTTTTGAAGCCGAAATCTTTTCATGAAAATGTTCAACTTTTTTGAAGCCGAGATCTTTTCATGAAAATGTTAAATTTTTTTGAAGCCGAAATACTTCATGAAAATTTGCAACTTTTTTGAAGCCGAAATCTTTTCATGAAAATGTTCAACTTTTTGAAGCCGAAATCTTTTCATGAAAATTTTCAACTTTTAGAAACCAAAATCTTTTCATGAAAATTTTCAACTTTTTTGGAGCAGAAATTTTTTCATGAAAATGTTCAACTTTTTTGAAGCCGAAATCTTTTCATGAAAATTTTCAACTTTTTGAAGCCGAAATCTTTTCATGAAAATCTTCGACTTTTTTGAAGTCGAAATAGTTCATGAAAGTTTTCAACCTTTTTGAAGCCAAAATCCTGTCATGAAAATTTTCAACTTTTTTGAAACCGAAATCTTTTCATGAAAATGTTCAAGTTTTTTGAAGCCGAAATCTTTTCATGAAAATGTTCAATTTTTTTGAAGCCAAAATTCTTCATAAAAATTTTCAACTTTTTTGAAGCCGAAATACTTCATGAAAATGTTCAACTTTTTTGAAGCCGAAATCTTTTCATGAAAATCTTCGACTTTTTTGAAGTCGAATTAGTTCATGAAAGTTTTCAACTTTTTGAAGCCGAAATCTTTTCATGAAAATTTTCAACTTATTGAAACCAAAATCTTTTCTTGAAAATTTTCAACTTTTTTGCAGCAGAAATCTTTTCATGAAAATCTTAGACTTTTTTGAAGCCGAAATCTTTTCATGTAAATTTTCAACTTTTTTGAAGCAGAAATCTTTTCATGAAAATGTTCAACTTTTTTGAAGCCGAAATCTTTTCATGAAAATGTTCCATTTTTTTGCAGCCGAAATACTTCATGAAAATTTTCAACTTTTTTGAAGCCGAAATCTTTTCATGAAAATCTTAGACTTTTTTGAAGTCGAAATCTTTTCATGAAAATTTTCAACTTTTTTGAAGCAGAAATCTTTTCAAGAAAATCTTCAACTTTTTTGAAGTCGAAATCTTTTCATGAAAATGTTCAACTTTTTGAAACCGAAATCTTTTCATGAAATTGGTCAACTTTTTTGAAGCCGAAATCTTTTCATGAAAATTTTCAACTTTTTAAGCCGAAATCTTTTCATGAAAATTTTCAACTTTTTTGCAGCAGAAATCTTTTCATGAAAATCTTAGACTTTTTTGAAGTCGAAATCTTTTCATGTAAATTTTCAACTTTTTTGAAGCAGAAATCTTTTCATGAAAATGTTCAACTTTTTTGAAGCCGAAATCTTTTCATGAAAATGTTCCATTTTTTTGCAGCCGAAATCTTTTCATGAGAATGTTCAACTTTTTTGAAGCCGAAATTTTTTCATGAAAATCTTCGGCTTTTTTGAAGTCGAAATAGTACATGAAAGTTTTCAACCTTTTTGAAGCCAAAATCCTGTCATGAAAATTTTCAACTTTTTTGAAGCAGAAATCTTTTCATGAAAATTTTCAACTTTTTGAAACCGAAATCTTTTCGTGAAAATTTTCAACTTTTTTGAAGCATAAATCTTTTCATGAAAATGTTCAACTTTTTTGAAGCCGAAATCTTTTCATGAAAATGTTCAACTTTTTTGAAGCCGAAATCTTTTCATGCAAATCTTCGACTTTTTTGAAGTCGAAGTAGTTCATGAAAGTTTTCAACCTTTTTGAAGCCAAAATCCTGTCATGAAAATTTTCAACTTTTTTGAAGCCGAAATCTTTTCATGAAAATTTTCAACTTTTTGAAACCGAAATCTTTTCATGAAAATTTTCAACTTTTTTGAAGCCGAAATCTTTTCATGAAAATTTTCATCTTTTTTGAAGCCGAAATCTTTTCATGAAAATTTTAGACTTTTTTGAAGCCGAAATACTTCATGAAAATTTTCAACTTTTTTGAAGCCGAAATCTTTTCATGAAAATCTTCGACTTTTTTGAAGTCGAAATAGTTCATGAAAGTTTTCAACCTTTTTGAAGCTGAAATCTTTTCATGAAAATTTTCAACTTATTGAAACCAAAATCTTTTCTTGAAAATTTTCAACTTTTTTGAAGCAGAAATCTTTTCATGAAAATGTTCAACTTTTTTGAAGCCGAAATCTTTTCATGAAAATTTTCAACTTCTTGAAGCCGAAATCTTTTCATGAAAATTTTCAACTTTTTGAAGCCGAAATCTTTTCATGAAAATTTTCAATTTTTTGAAGCCGAAATCTTTTCATGAAAATCTTAGACTTTTTTGAAGTCGAAATCTTTTTATGAAAATTTTCAACTTTTTGAAACCAAAATCTTTTCTTGAAAATTTTCATCTTTTTTGAAGCCGAAATCTTTTCATGAAAATTTTAGACTTTTTTGAATCCGAAATACTTCATGAAAATTTTCAACTTTTTTGAAGCCGAAATCTTTTCATGAAAATCTTCGACTTTTTTGAAGTCGAATTAGTTCATGAAAGTTTTCAACTTTTTGAAGCCGAAATCTTTTCATGAAAATCTTCGACTTTTTTGAAGTCGAAATTGTTCATGAAAGTTTTCAACCTTTTTGAAGCCAAAATTCTTCATAAAAATTTTCAACTTTTTTGAAGCCGAAATCTTTTCATGAAAATGTTCAACTTTATTGAAGCCGAAATCTTTTCATGAAAATGTTCAACTTTTTGAAACCAAAATCTTTTCATGAAAATGTTCAACTTTTTTGAAGCCGAAATCTTTTCATGAAAATGTTAAACTTTTTTGAAGCCGAAATCTTTTCATGAAAATTTTCATCTTTTTTGAAGCCGAAATCTTTTCATGAAAATTTTAGACTTTTTTGAAGCCGAAATACTTCATGAAAATTTTCAACTTTTTTGAAGCCGAAATCTTTTCATGAAAATCTTCGACTTTTTTGAAGTCGAAATAGTTCATGAAAGTTTTCAACCTTTTTGAAGCCGAAATAGTTCATGAAAATGATCAACTTTTTGAAGCCGAAATCTTTTCATGAAAATTTTCAACTTTTTTAAGCCGAAATCTTTTCATGAAAATTTTCAACTTTTTTGAAGCAGAAATCTTTTCATGAAAATCTTAGACTTTTTTGAAGTCGAAATCTTTTCATGAAAATTTTCAACTTTTTGAAGCCGAAATCTTTTCATGAAAATTTTAAACTTTTTTGAAGCAGAAATCTTTTCATGAAAATGTTAAATTTTTTTGAAGCCGAAATACTTCTTAAAAATGTTCAACTTTTTTGAAGCCGAAATCTTTTCATGAAAATGTTCAACTTTTTTGAAGCCGAAATCTTTTCATGAAAATGTTCAACTTTTTGAAACCAAAATCTTTTCATGAAAATTTTCAACTTTTTTGAAGCCGAAATCTTTTCATGAAAATTTTCAACTTTTTTGAAGCAGAAATCTTTTCATGAAAATGTTCAACTTTTTTGAAGCAAAAATCTTTTCATGAAAATTTTCAACTTTTTTGAAACCTAAATCTTTTCATGAAAATTTTCAACTTTTTTGAATCCGAAATCTTTTCTGGAAAATGTTCCATTTTTTTGAAGCCGAAATACTTCATGAAAATTTTCAACTTTTTTGAAGCCGAAATCTTTTCTTGAAAATTTTCAACTTTTTGAAACCAAAATCTTTTCATGAAAATTTTCAACTTTCTGAAACCAAAATCTTTTCATGAAAATTTTCAACTTTTTTGATGCAGAAATCTTTTCATGAAAATCTTAGACTTTTTTGAAGTCGAAATCTTTTTATGTAAATTTTCAACTTTTTTAAAGTCGAAATGTTTTCATGAAAATGTTCAACTTTTTGAAACCAAAATCTTTTCATGAAAATTTTCAACTTTTTTGAAGCAGAAATCTTTTCATGAAAATGTTAAACTTTTTTGAAGCCGAAATCTTTTTATGAAAATCTTCGACTTTTTTGAAGCCGAAATACTTGATGAAAACATTCAACTTTTTTGAAGTCTAAATCTTTTCATGAAGATTTTCAACTTTTTGAAACCAAAATCTTTTCATGAAAATTTTCAACTTTTTTGAAGCAGAAATCTTTTCATGAAAATCTTAGACTTTTTTGAAGTCGAAATCTTTTCATGTAAATTTTCAACTTTTTTGAAGCAGAAATCTTTTCATGAAAATGTTCAACTTTTTTGAAGCCGAAATCTTTTCATGAAAATGTTCAACTTTTTTGAAGCCGAAATCTTTTCATGAAAATGTTACATTTTTTTGAAGCCGAAATACTTCATGAAAATTTTCAACTTTTTTGAAGCCGAAATCTTTTCATGAAAATCTTAGACTTTTTTGAAGCCGAAATCTTTTCATGAAAATTTTCAACTTTTTTGAAGTCGAAATCTTTTCATGAAAATGTTCAACTTTTTGAAACCAAAATCTTTTCATGAAAATTTTCAACTTTTTTGAAGCAGAAATCTTTTCATTAAAATGTTAAACTTTTTTGAAGCCGAAATCTTTTTATGAAAATCTTCGACTTTTTTGAAGCCGAAATACTTGATGAAAACATTCAACTTTTTTGAAGTCTAAATCTTTTCATGAAAATTTTCAACTTTTTGAAACAAAAATCTTTTCATGAAAATGTTACATTTTTTTGAAGCCAAAATACGTAATGAAAATGTTCAACTTTTTTGAAGCCGAAATCTTTTCATGAAAATGTTCAACTTTTTTGAAGCAGAAATCTTTTCATGAAAATTTTCAACTTTTTTGAAGCCGAAATCTTTTCATGAAAATGTTCAACTTTTTTGAAGCCGAAATCTTTTCATGAAAATGGTCAACTTTTTTGAAGCCGAAATCTTTTCATGAAAATTTTCAACTTTTTGAAACCAAAATCTTTTCATGTAAATTTTCAACTTTTTTGAAGCCGAAATCTTTTCATGAAAATCTTCGACTTTTTTGAAGTCGAAATAGTTCATGAAAGTTTTCCACCTTTTTGAAGCCAAAATCCTGTCATGAAAATTTTCAACTTTTTTGAAGCAGAAATCTTTTCATGAAAATTTTCAACTTTTTGAAACCGAAATCTTTTCATGAAAATTTTCAACTTTTTTGAAGCCGAAATCTTTTCATGAAAATGGTCAACTTTTTTGAAGCCGAAATCTTTTCATGAAAATTTTCAACTTTTTGAAACCAAAATCTTTTCATGTAAATTTTCAACTTTTTTGAAGCCGAAATCTTTTCATGAAAATGTTCCATTTTTTTGCAGCCGAAATACTTCAGGAAAATTTTCAACTTTTTTGGAGCCGAAATCTTTTCATGAAAATCTTCGACTTTTTTGAAGTCGAAATAGTTCATGAAAGTTTTCAACCTTTTTGAAGCCAAAATACTGTCATGAAAATTTTCAACTTTTTTGAAGCAGAAATCTTTTCATGAAAATTTTCAACTTTTTGAAACCGAAATCTTTTCATGAAAATTTTCAACTTTTTTGAAGCCGAAATCTTTTCATGAAAATGTTCAACTTTTTTGAAGCCGAAATCTCTTCATGAAAATTTTCAACTTTTTTGAAGCAGAAGTCTTTTCATGAAAACTTTCAACTTTTTTGATACCGAAATAGTTCATGAAAATTTTCGACTTTTTTGAAGCCGAAATACTTCATGAAAATTTTCAACTTTTTTGAAACCTAAATCTTTTCATGAAAAGTTTCAACTTTTTTGATGCCGAAATCTTTTCATGAAAATTTTCAAGTTTTTGAAGCCCAAATCATTTCATGAAAATTTTCATATTTTTTGAAACATAAATCTTTTCATGAAAATTTTAGACTTTTTTGTAGTCGAAATACTTCATGAAAATGTTCAACTTTTTTAAAGCCGAAATCTTTTCATGAAAGTTTTCATCTTTTTTGAAGCATAAATCTTTTCATGAAAATTTTAGACTTTTTTGCAGCCGAAATACTTCATGAAATTTTTCAACTTTTTTTAAGCCGAAATCTTTTCATGAAAATCTTCGACTTTTTTGAAGTCGAAATAGTTCATGAAAGTTTTCAACCTTTTTGAAGCTGAAATCTTTTCATGAAAATGTTCAACTTTTTGGAAACCAAAATCTTTTCATGAAAATTTTCAACTTTTTTGAAGCCGAAATCTTTTCATGAAAATCTTATACTTTTTTGAAGTCGAAATCTTTTCATGAAAATTTTCAACTTTTTTGAAGCTGAAATCTTTTCATGAAAATTGTCAACTTTTTTGAAGCCGAAATCTTTTCATGAAAATTTTCAACTTTTTGAAGCCGAAATCTTTTCATGAAAATTTTCAACTTTTTTGAAGCAGAAATCTTTTCATGAAAATCTTAGACTTTTTTGAAGCAGAAATCTTTTCATGAAAATCTTAGACTTTTTTGAAGCAGAAATCTTTTCATGTAAATTTTCATCTTTTTTGAAACATAAATCTTTTCATGAAAATTTTAGACTTTTTTGTAGTCGAAATACTTCATGAAAATGTTCAACTTTTTTAAAGCCGAAATCTTTTCATGAAAATTTTCAACTTTTTTGAAGCATAAATCTTTTCATGAAAATCTTAGACTTTTTTGAAGCAGAAATCTTTTCATGTAAATTTTCAACTTTTTTGAAGCCGAAATCTTTTCATGAAAATCTTCGACTTTTTTGAAGTCGAAATAGTTCATGAAAGTTTTCAACCTTTTTGAAGCTGAAATCTTTTCATGAAAATGTTCAACTTTTTTGAAACCAAAATCTTTTCATGAAAATTTTCAACTTTTTTGAAGCCGAAATCTTTTCATGAAAATCTTATACTTTTTTGAAGTCGAAATCTTTTCATGAAAATTTTCAACTTTTTTGAAGCTGAAATCTTTTCATGAAAATTTTCAACTTTTTGAAGCCGAAATCTTTTCATGAAAATTTTCAACTTTTTTGAAGCAGAAATCTTTTCATATAAATATTCAACTTTTTTGAAGCCGAAATCTTTTCATGAAAATTTTCAACTTTTTGAAGCCGAAATCTTTTCATGAAAATTTTCAACTTTTTTGAAGCAGAAATCTTTTCATATAAATATTCAACTTTTTTGAAGTCGAATTCTTTTCAGGAAAATCTTCAACTTTTTTGAAGCCGAAATCTTTTCATGAAAATCTTCAACTTTTTTGAAGCCGAAATCTTTTCATGAAAATCTTCAACTTTTTTGAAGCCGAAATCTTTTCATGAAAATTTTCAACTTTTTTGAAGCCGAAATCTTTTCATGAAAATGTTACATTTTTTTGAAGCCGAAATACTTCATGAAAATTTTCAACTTTTTTGAAGCAGAAATCTTTTCATGAAAATTTTCAACTTTTTTGAAGCAGAAATCTTTTCATGAAAATGTTCAACTTTTTTGAAGCCGAAATCTTTTCATGAAAATTTTCAACTTTTTTGAAGCAGAAATCTTTTCATGAAAATCTCAGACTTTTTTGAAGCCGAAATCTTTTCATGAAAATTTTCAACTTTTTGAAGCCGAAATCTTTTCATGAAAATTTTCAACTTTTTTGAAGCAGAAATCTTTTCATGAAAATCTTCAACTTTTTTGAAGCCGAAATCTTTTCATGAAAATGTTCAACTTTTTTGAAGCCGAAATCTTTTCATGAATATGTTCCATTTTTTTGAAGCCGAAATACTTCATGAAAATGTTCAACTTTTTTGAAGCCGAAATCTTTTCATGAAAATGTTCAACTTTTTTGAAACCGAAATCTTTTCATGAAAATTTTCAACTTTTTGAAACCAAAATCTTTTCATGAAAATTTTCAACTTTTTTGAAGCCGAAATAGTTCATGAAAATTTTAGACTTTTTTGAAGCCGAAATACTTCATGAAAATGTTCAACTTTTTGAAACCAAAATCTTTTCATGAAAATTTTCAACTTTTTTGAAGCAGAAATCTTTTCATGAAAATGTACAAGTTTTTTGAAGCCGAAATCTTTTCATGAAAATGTTCCATTTTTTTGAAGCCGAAATACTTCATGAAAATTTTCAACTTTTTTGAAGCCGAAATCTTTTCATGAAAATGTTACATTTTTTTGAAGCCGAAATACTTCATGAAAATTTTCAACTTTTTTGAAGCAGAAATCTTTTCATGAAAATTTTCAACTTTTTTGAAGCAGAAATCTTTTCATGAAAATTTTCAACTTTTTGAAACCAAAATCTTTTCATGAAAATTTTCAACTTTTTTGAAGCCGAAATCTTTTCATGAAAATGGTCAACTTTTTTGAAGCCGAAATCTTTTCATGAAAATTTTCAACTTTTTGAAGCATAAATCTTTTCATGAAAATTTTAGACTTTTTTGCAGCCGAAATACTTCATGAAATTTTTCAACTTTTTTTAAGCCGAAATCTTTTCATGAAAATCTTCGACTTTTTTGAAGTCGAAATAGTTCATGAAAGTTTTCAACCTTTTTGAAGCTGAAATCTTTTCATGAAAATGTTCAACTTTTTTGAAACCAAAATCTTTTCATGAAAATTTTCAACTTTTTTGAAGCCGAAATCTTTTCATGAAAATTGTCAACTTTTTTGAAGCCGAAATCTTTTCATGAAAATTTTCAACTTTTTGAAGCCGAAATCTTTTCATGAAAATTTTCAACTTTTTTGAAGCAGAAATCTTTTCATGAAAATCTTAGACTTTTTTGAAGCAGAAATCTTTTCATGAAAATCTTAGACTTTTTTGAAGCAGAAATCTTTTCATGTAAATTTTCAACTTTTTTGAAGCCGAAATCTTTTCATGAAAAGTTTCAACTTTTTTGATGCCGAAATCTTTTCATGAAAATTTTCATCTTTTTTGAAACATAAATCTTTTCATGAAAATTTTAGACTTTTTTGTAGTCGAAATACTTCATGAAAATGTTCAACTTTTTTAAAGCCGAAATCTTTTCATGAAAATTTTCAACTTTTTTGAAGCATAAATCTTTTCATGAAAATCTTAGACTTTTTTGAAGCAGAAATCTTTTCATGTAAATTTTCAACTTTTTTGAAGCCGAAATCTTTTCATGAAAATCTTCGACTTTTTTGAAGTCGAAATAGTTCATGAAAGTTTTCAACCTTTTTGAAGCTGAAATCTTTTCATGAAAATGTTCAACTTTTTTGAAACCAAAATCTTTTCATGAAAATGTTCAACTTTTTTGAAGCCGAAATCTTTTCATGGAAATCTTAGACTTTTTTGAAGTCGAAATCTTTTCATGTAAATTTTCAACTTTTTTGAAGCAGAAATCTTTTCATGAAAATGTTCAACTTTTTTGAAGCCGAAATCTTTTCATAAAAATTTTCAACTTTTTTGAAGCCGAAATCTTTTCATGAAAATCTTAGACTTTTTTGAAGTCGAAATATTTTCATGTAAATTTTCAACTTTTTTGAAGCAGAAATCTTTTCATGAAAATATTCAACTTTTTTGAAGCCGAAATCTTTTCATGAAAATGTTCAACTTTTTTGAAGCCGAAATCTTTTCATGAAAATGTTCCATTTTTTTGCAGCCGAAATACTTCATGAAAATTTTCAACTTTTTTGAAGCCGAAATCTTTTCATGAAAATCTTCGACTTTTTTGAAGTAGAAATAGTTCATGAAAGTTTTCATCCTTTTTGAAGCCAAAATCCTGTCATGAAAATTTTAAACTTTTTTGAAACCTAAATCTTTTCATGAAAATTTTAAACTTTTTTGATGCCGAAATAGTTCATGAAAATTTTCAATTTTTTTGAAGCCGAAATCTTTTCATGAAAATGTTCAACTTTTTTGATGCCGAAATATTTTCATGAAAATTTTCAACTTTTTTGAAGCAGAAATCTTTTCATGAAAATGTTCAACTTTTTTGAAGCCGAAATCTTTTCATGAAAATGTTAAACTTTTTTGAAGCCGAAATCTTTTCATGAAAATGTTACATTTTTTTGAAGCTGAAATACTTCATGAAAATTTTCAACTTTTTTGAAGCCGAAATCTTTTCATGAAAATTTTCAACTTTTTTGAAGCAGAAATCTTTTCATGAAAATCTTAGACTTTTTTGAAGTCGAAATCTTTTCATGTAAATTTTCAACTTTTTTGAAGCCGAAATCTTTTCATGAAAATGTTACATTTTTTTGAAGCCGAAATACTTCATGAAAATTTTCATCTTTTTTGAAGCCGAAATCTTTTCATGAAAATTTTCAACTTTTTGAAACCAAAATCTTTTCATGAAAATTTTCAACTTTTTTGAAGCAGAAATCTTTTCATGAAAATTTTCAACTTTTTGAAACCAAAATCTTTTCATGAAAATTTTCAACTTTTTTGAAGCAGAAATCTTTTCATGAAAATGTTCCATTTTTTTGAAGCCGAAATACTTCATGAAAATTTTCAACTTTTTTGAAGCAGAAATCTTTTCATGAAAATTTTCAAATTTTGAAGCAGAAATCTTTTCATGAAAATGTTCAACTTTTTTGAAGCCGAAATCTTTTCATGAAAATTTTCAACTTTTTGAAACCAAAATCTTTTCATGTAATTTTTCAACTTTTTTGAAGCAGAAATCTTTTCATGAAAATTTTCAACTTTTTGAAGCCGAAATCTTTTCATGAAAATTTTCAACTTTTTTGAAGCAGAAATCTTTTCATGAAAATCTTAGACTTTTTTGAAGTCGAAATCTTTTCATGTAAATTTTCAACTTTTTTGAAGCCAAAATCTTTTCATGAAAATGTTACATTTTTTTGAAGCCGAAATACTTCATGAAAATTTTCATCTTTTTTGAAGCCGAAATCTTTTCATGAAAATGTTCAACTTTTTTGAAGCAGAAATCTTTTCATGAAAATTTTCAAATTTTGAAGCAGAAATCTTTTCATGAAAATGTTCAACTTTTTTGAAGCCGAAATCTTTTCATGAAAATTTTCAACTTTTTGAAACCAAAATCTTTTCATGTAATTTTTCAACTTTTTTGAAGCAGAAATCTTTTCATGAAAATTTTCAACTTTTTGAAGCCGAAATATTTTCATGAAAATTTTCAACTTTTTTGAAGCAGAAATCTTTTCATGAAAATCTTAGACTTTTTTGAAGTCGAAATCTTTTCATGTAAATTTTCAACTTTTTTGAAGCCGAAATCTTTTCATGAAAATGTTACATTTTTTTGAAGCCGAAATACTTCATGAAAATTTTCATCTTTTTTGAAGCCGAAATCTTTTCATGAAAATGTTCAACTTTTTTGAAGCCTTAATCTTTTCATCAAAATTTTCAACTTTTTGAAACCAAAATCTTTTCATGAAAATTTTCAACTTTTTTGAAGCAGAAATCTTTTCATGAAAATGTTCCATTTTTTTGAAGCCGAAATACTTCATGAAAATTTTCAACTTTTTTGAAGCAGAAATCTTTTCATGAAAATTTTCAACTTTTTTGAAGCAGAAATCTTTTCATGAAAATTTTCAACTTTTTGAAACCAAAATCTTTTCATGAAAATTTTCAACTTTTTGAAGCCGAAATCTTTTCATGAAAATTTTCAACTTTTTTGAAGCAGAAATCTTTTCATATAAATATTCAACTTTTTTGAAGTCGAAATCTTTTCATGAAAATCTTCAACTTTTTTGAAGCCGAAATCTTTTCATGAAAATCTTCAACTTTTTTGAAGCCGAAATCTTTTCATGAAAATGTTCCATTTTTTTGAAGCCGAAATACTTCATGAAAATTTTCAACTTTTTTGAAGCCGAAATCTTTTCATGAAAATGTTACATTTTTTTGAAGCCGAAATACTTCATGAAAATTTTCAACTTTTTTGAAGCAGAAATCTTTTCATGAAAATTTTCAACTTTTTTGAAGCAGAAATCTTTTCATGAAAATGTTCAACTTTTTTGAAGCCGAAATCTTTTCATGAAAATTTTCAACTTTTTGAAACCAAAATCTTTTCATGTAATTTTTCAACTTTTTTGAAGCCGAAATCTTTTCATGAAAATTTTCAACTTTTTGAAGCCGAAATCTTTTCATTAAAATTTTCAACTTTTTTGAAGCAGAAATCTTTTCATGAAAATCTCAGACTTTTTTGAAGCCGAAATCTTTTCATGAAAATGTTCAACTTTTTTGAAGCCGAAATCTTTTCATGAAAATCTTAGACTTTTTTGAAGCAGGAATCTTTTCATATAAATATTCAACTTTTTTGAAGCAGAAATCTTTTCATGAAAATCTCAGACTTTTTTGAAGCCGAAATCTTTTCATGAAAATTTTCAACTTTTTGAAGCCGAAATCTTTTCATGAAAATTTTCAACTTTTTTGAAGCAGAAATCTTTTCATGAAAATCTTAGACTTTTTTGAAGCAGGAATCTTTTCATATAAATATTCAACTTTTTTGAAGCAGAAATATTTTCATGAAAATCTTCAACTTTTTTGAAGCCGAAATATTTTCATGAATATGTTCCATTTTTTTGAAGCCGAAATACTTCATGAAAATGTTCAACTTTTTTGAAGCCGAAATCTTTTCATGAAAATGTTCAACTTTTTTGAAACCGAAATCTTTTCATGAAAATTTTCAACTTTTTGAAACCAAAATCTTTTCATGAAAATTTTCAACTTTTTTGAAGCCGAAATAGTTCATGAAAATTTTAGACTTTTTTGAAAGCCAAAATCCTGTCATGAAAATTTTCAACTTTTTTGAAGCAGAAATCTTTTCATGAAAATCTTCGACTTTTTTGAAGTCGAAATACTTGATGAAAATATTCAACTTTTTTGAAGTCTTAATCTTTTCATGAAAATTTTCAACTTTTTTGAAGCCGAAATCTTTTCATGAAAATGGTCAACTTTTTTGAAGCCGAAATCTTTTCATGAAAATTTTCAACTTTTTGAAACCAAAATCTTTTCATGAAAATTTTCAACTTTTTTGATGCCGAAATAGTTCATGAAAATTTTCAACTTTTTTGAACCCGAAATCTTTTCATGAAAATGTTCAACTTTTTTGAAGCCGAAATCTTTTCATGAAAATGTTCCATTTTTTTGAAGCCGAAATACTTCATGAAAATTTTAAACTTTTTTGAAGCCGAAATCTTTTCATGAAAATGTTCAACTTTTTTGAAGCCGAAATCTTTTCATGAAAATTTTCAACTTTTTGAAACCAAAATCTTTTCATGAAAATTTTTAACTTTTTTGAAGCCGAAATCTTTTCATGAAAATGTTCAACTTTTTTGAAGCCGAAATCTTTTCTTGAAAATGTTCCATTTTTTTGAAGCCGAAATACTTCATGAAAATTTTCAACTTTTTTGAAGCCGAAATCTTTTCATGAAAATTTTCAACTTTTTTGAAGCCGAAATCTTTTCATGAAAATGTTACATTTTTTTGAAGCCAAAATACGTAATGAAAATGTTCAACTTTTTTGAAGCCGAAATCTTTTCATGAAAATGTTCAACTTTTTTGAAGCAGAAATCTTTTCATGAAAATTTTTAACTTTTTTGAAGCCGAAATCTTTTCATGAAAATGTTCAACTTTTTTGAAGCCGAAATCTTTTCTTGAAAATGTTCCATTTTTTTGAAGCCGAAATACTTCATGAAAATTTTCAACTTTTTTGAAGCCGAAATCTTTTCATGAAAATGTTCAACTTTTTTGAAGCCGAAATCTTTTCATGAAAATCTTAGACTTTTTTGAAGCAGGAATCTTTTCATATAAATATTCAACTTTTTTGAAGCAGAAATCTTTTCATGAAAATCTCAGACTTTTTTGAAGCCGAAATCTTTTCATGAAAATTTTCAACTTTTTGAAGCCGAAATCTTTTCATGAAAATTTTCAACTTTTTTGAAGCAGAAATCTTTTCATGAAAATCTTAGACTTTTTTGAAGCAGGAATCTTTTCATATAAATATTCAACTTTTTTGAAGCAGAAATATTTTCATGAAAATGTTCAACTTTTTTGAAGCCGAAATCTTTTCATGAAAATGTTCAACTTTTTTGAAACCGAAATCTTTTCATGAAAATTTTCAACTTTTTGAAACCAAAATCTTTTCATGAAAATTTTCAACTTTTTTGAAGCCGAAATAGTTCATGAAAATTTTAGACTTTTTTGAAAGCCAAAATCCTGTCATGAAAATTTTCAACTTTTTTGAAGCAGAAATCTTTTCATGAAAATCTTCGACTTTTTTGAAGTCGAAATACTTGATGAAAATATTCAACTTTTTTGAAGTCTTAATCTTTTCATGAAAATTTTCAACTTTTTTGAAGCCGAAATCTTTTCATGAAAATGGTCAACTTTTTTGAAGCCGAAAAATTTTCATGAAAATTTTCCACTTTTTGAAGCCGAAATCTTTTCATGAAAATTTTCAACTTTTTTGAAGCAGAAATCTTTTCATGAAAATGTTTAACTTTTTTGAAGCCGAATTCTTTTCTTGAAAATGTTCCATTTTTTTGAAGCCGAAATACTTCATGAAAATTTTCAACTTTTTTGAAGCCGAAATCTTTTCATGAAAATCTTCAACTTTTTTGAAGCCGAAATCTTTTCATGAAAATGTTCCATTTTTTTGAAGCCGAAATACTTCATGAAAATTTTCAACTTTTTTGAAGCCGAAATCTTTTCATGAAAATGTTACATTTTTTTGAAGCCGAAATACTTCATGAAAATTTTCAACTTTTTTGAAGCAGAAATCTTTTCATGAAAATTTTCAACTTTTTTGAAGCAGAAATCTTTTCATGAAAATGTTCAACTTTTTTGAAGCCGAAATCTTTTCATGAAAATTTTCAACTTTTTGAAACCAAAATCTTTTCATGTAATTTTTCAACTTTTTTGAAGCCGAAATCTTTTCATGAAAATTTTCAACTTTTTGAAGCCGAAATCTTTTCATTAAAATTTTCAACTTTTTTGAAGCAGAAATCTTTTCATGAAAATCTCAGACTTTTTTGAAGCCGAAATCTTTTCATGAAAATGTTCAACTTTTTTGAAGCCGAAATCTTTTCATGAAAATCTTAGACTTTTTTGAAGCAGGAATCTTTTCATATAAATATTCAACTTTTTTGAAGCAGAAATCTTTTCATGAAAATCTCAGACTTTTTTGAAGCCGAAATCTTTTCATGAAAATTTTCAACTTTTTGAAGCCGAAATCTTTTCATGAAAATTTTCAACTTTTTTGAAGCAGAAATCTTTTCATGAAAATCTTAGACTTTTTTGAAGCAGGAATCTTTTCATATAAATATTCAACTTTTTTGAAGCAGAAATATTTTCATGAAAATCTTCAACTTTTTTGAAGCCGAAATATTTTCATGAATATGTTCCATTTTTTTGAAGCCGAAATACTTCATGAAAATGTTCAACTTTTTTGAAGCCGAAATCTTTTCATGAAAATGTTCAACTTTTTTGAAACCGAAATCTTTTCATGAAAATTTTCAACTTTTTGAAACCAAAATCTTTTCATGAAAATTTTCAACTTTTTTGAAGCCGAAATAGTTCATGAAAATTTTAGACTTTTTTGAAAGCCAAAATCCTGTCATGAAAATTTTCAACTTTTTTGAAGCAGAAATCTTTTCATGAAAATCTTCGACTTTTTTGAAGTCGAAATACTTGATGAAAATATTCAACTTTTTTGAAGTCTTAATCTTTTCATGAAAATTTTCAACTTTTTTGAAGCCGAAATCTTTTCATGAAAATGGTCAACTTTTTTGAAGCCGAAATCTTTTCATGAAAATTTTCAACTTTTTGAAACCAAAATCTTTTCATGAAAATTTTCAACTTTTTTGATGCCGAAATAGTTCATGAAAATTTTCAACTTTTTTGAACCCGAAATCTTTTCATGAAAATGTTCAACTTTTTTGAAGCCGAAATCTTTTCATGAAAATGTTCCATTTTTTTGAAGCCGAAATACTTCATGAAAATTTTAAACTTTTTTGAAGCCGAAATCTTTTCATGAAAATGTTCAACTTTTTTGAAGCCGAAATCTTTTCATGAAAATTTTCAACTTTTTGAAACCAAAATCTTTTCATGAAAATTTTTAACTTTTTTGAAGCCGAAATCTTTTCATGAAAATGTTCAACTTTTTTGAAGCCGAAATCTTTTCTTGAAAATGTTCCATTTTTTTGAAGCCGAAATACTTCATGAAAATTTTCAACTTTTTTGAAGCCGAAATCTTTTCATGAAAATTTTCAACTTTTTTGAAGCCGAAATCTTTTCATGAAAATGTTACATTTTTTTGAAGCCAAAATACGTAATGAAAATGTTCAACTTTTTTGAAGCCGAAATCTTTTCATGAAAATGTTCAACTTTTTTGAAGCAGAAATCTTTTCATGAAAATTTTTAACTTTTTTGAAGCCGAAATCTTTTCATGAAAATGTTCAACTTTTTTGAAGCCGAAATCTTTTCTTGAAAATGTTCCATTTTTTTGAAGCCGAAATACTTCATGAAAATTTTCAACTTTTTTGAAGCCGAAATCTTTTCATGAAAATGTTCAACTTTTTTGAAGCCGAAATCTTTTCATGAAAATCTTAGACTTTTTTGAAGCAGGAATCTTTTCATATAAATATTCAACTTTTTTGAAGCAGAAATCTTTTCATGAAAATCTCAGACTTTTTTGAAGCCGAAATCTTTTCATGAAAATTTTCAACTTTTTGAAGCCGAAATCTTTTCATGAAAATTTTCAACTTTTTTGAAGCAGAAATCTTTTCATGAAAATCTTAGACTTTTTTGAAGCAGGAATCTTTTCATATAAATATTCAACTTTTTTGAAGCAGAAATATTTTCATGAAAATGTTCAACTTTTTTGAAGCCGAAATCTTTTCATGAAAATGTTCAACTTTTTTGAAACCGAAATCTTTTCATGAAAATTTTCAACTTTTTGAAACCAAAATCTTTTCATGAAAATTTTCAACTTTTTTGAAGCCGAAATAGTTCATGAAAATTTTAGACTTTTTTGAAAGCCAAAATCCTGTCATGAAAATTTTCAACTTTTTTGAAGCAGAAATCTTTTCATGAAAATCTTCGACTTTTTTGAAGTCGAAATACTTGATGAAAATATTCAACTTTTTTGAAGTCTTAATCTTTTCATGAAAATTTTCAACTTTTTTGAAGCCGAAATCTTTTCATGAAAATGGTCAACTTTTTTGAAGCCGAAAAATTTTCATGAAAATTTTCCACTTTTTGAAGCCGAAATCTTTTCATGAAAATTTTCAACTTTTTTGAAGCAGAAATCTTTTCATGAAAATGTTTAACTTTTTTGAAGCCGAATTCTTTTCTTGAAAATGTTCCATTTTTTTGAAGCCGAAATACTTCATGAAAATTTTCAACTTTTTTGAAGCCGAAATCTTTTCATGAAAATGTTACATTTTTTTGAAGCCGAAATCTTTTCATGAAAATTTTCAACTTTTTTGAAGCAGAAATCTTTTCATGAAAATGTTTAACTTTTTTGAAGCCGAAATCTTTTCTTGAAAATGTTCCATTTTTTTGAAGCCGAAATACTTCATGAAAATTTTCAACTTTTTTGAAGCCGAAATCTTTTCATGAAAATGTTACATTTTTTTGAAGCCGAAATCTTTTCATGAAAATGTTCCATTTTTTTGAAGCCGAAATACTTCTTGAAAATTTTCAACTTTTTGAAACCAAAATCTTTTCATGAAAATTTTCAACTTTTTTGAAGCCAAAATCCTGTCATGAAAATGTTTAACTTTTTTGAAGCCGAAATCTTTTCATGAAAATGTTCCATTTTTTTGAAGCCGAAATACTTCATGATAAATATTCAACTTTTTTGAAGTCTAAATCTTTTCATGAAAATTTTCAACTTTTTTGAAGCCGAAATCTTTTCATGAAAATTTTCAACTTTTTTGTAGCCGAAATACTTCATGAAAATTTTCAACTTTTTTGAAGCCAAAATCTTTTCATGAAAATGTTCAACTTTTTTAAAGCCGAAATCTTTTCATGAAAATGTTCCATTTTTTTGAAGCCGAAATACTTCATGAAAATTTTCAACTTTTTGAAACCAAAATCTTTTCATGAAAATTTTCAACTTTTTTGAAGCAGAAATCTTTTCTTGAAAATGTTCAACTTTTTTGAAGCCGAAATCTTTTCATGAAAATTTTTGACTTTTTGAAACCAAAATCTTTTCATGAAAATTTTCAACTTTTTGAAACCAAAATCTTTTCATGAAAATGTTTAACTTTTTGAAACCAAAACTTTTCATGAAAATGGTCAACTTTTTTGAAGCCGAAATCTTTCCATGAAAATTTTAAACTTTTTTGAAGCCAAATTCCTGTCATGAAAATTTTCAACTTTTTTGAAACAGAAATCTTTTCATGAAAATCTTCGACTTTTTTGAAGCCGAAATACTTGATGAAAATATTCAACTTTTTTGAAGCCGAAATCTTTTCATGAAACTGTTCAACTTTTTTGAAGCCGAAATCTTTTCATGAAAATGTTCAACTTTTTTGAAGCCGAAATCTTTTCATGAAAATTTTAGACTTTTTTGAAGTCGAAAAAAATCATGAACATTTTCAACTTTTTTGAAGCAGAAATCTTTTCATGAAAATGTTCAACTTTTTTGAAGCCGAAATCTTTTCATGAAAATGTTCCATTTTTTTGAAGACGAAATACTTCATGAAAATTTTCAACTTTTTTGAAGTCGAAATCTTTTCATGTAAATTTTCAACTTTTTTGAAGCAGAAATCTTTTCATGAAAATCTTCAACTTTTTTGAAGCCGAAATCTTTTCATGAAAATTTTCAACTTTTTTGAAGCTGAAATCTTTTCATGAAAATGTTCAACTTTTTTGAAGCCGAAATCTTTTCATGAAAATTTTCAACTTTTTGAAACCAAAATCTTTTCATGAAAATTTTCAACTTTTTGAAACCAAAATCTTTTCATGAAAATTTTCAACTTTTTTGAAGCCGAAATCTTTTCATGAAATTTTTCAACTTTTTTGAAGCTGAAATCTTTTCATGAAAATTTTCAACTTTTTGAAACCAAAATCTTTTCATGAAAATGTTCAACTTTTTTGAAGCCGAAATCTTTTCATGAAAATTTTCAACTTTTTTAAACCAAAATCTTTTCATGAAAATTTTCAACTTTTTGAAACCAAAACTTTTCATGAAAATGGACAACTTTTTTGAAGCCGAAATCTTTCCATGAAAAATTTCAACTTTTTTGAAGCCAAATTCCTGTCATGAAAATTTTCAACTTTTTTGAAGCCGAAATCTTTTCATGAAACTGTTCAACTTTTTTGAAGCCGAAATCTTTTCATGAAAATGTTCAACTTTTTTGAAGCCAAAATCTTTTCATGAAAATTTTCAACTTTTTGAAACCAAAATCTTTTCATGTAATTTTTCAACTTTTTTGAAGCAGAACTCTTTTCATGAAAATGTTCAACTTTTTTGAAGCCGAAATCTTTTCATGAAAATGATACATTTTTTTGAAGCCGAAATACTTCATGAAAATTTTCAACTTTTTTGAAGTCGAAATCTTTTCATGTAAATTTTCAACTTTTTTGAAGCAGAAATCGTTTCATGAAAATGTTCAACTTTTTTGAAGCCGAAATCTTTTCATGAAAATGTTCAACTTTTTTGAAGCCGAAATCTTTTCATGTAAATTTTCAACTTTTTGAATCCAAAATCTTTTCATGAAAATTTTCAACTTTTTTGAAGCCGAAATCTTTTCATGAAAATTTTCAACTTTTTGAAGCAGAAATCTTTTCATGAAAATTTTCAACTTTTTTGAAGCATAAATCTTTTCATGAAAATTTTAGACTTTTTTGAAGTCGAAAAAATTCATGAAAATTTTCAACTTTTTTGAAGCCGAAATCTTTTCATGAAAATGTTCAACTTTTTTGAAGCCGAGATCTTTTCATGAAAATTTTCAACTTTTTGATACCGAAATCTTTTCATGAAAATTTTCAACTTTTTTGAAGCTGAAATCTTTTCATGAAAATGGTCAACTTTTTTGAAGCCGAAATCTTTTCATGAAAATTTTCAACTTTTTGAAACCAAAATCTTTTCATGAAAATTTTCAACTTTTTGAAACCAAAACTTTTCATGAAAATGGTCAACTTTTTTGAAGCCGAAATCTTTCCATGAAAATTTTCAACTTTTTTGAAGCCGTAATCTTTTCATGAAACTGTTCAACTTTTTTGAAGCCGAAATCTTTTCATGAAAATGTTCAACTTTTTTGAAGCCGAAATCTTTTCATGAAAATTTTCAACTTTTTGAAACCAAAATCTTTTCATGTAATTTTTCAACTTTTTTGAAGCAGAAATCTTTTCATGAAAATGTTCAACTTTTTTGAAGCCGAAATCTTTTCATGAAAATGTTCCATTTTTTTGAAGCCGAAATACTTCATGAAAATTTTCAACTTTTTTGAAGTCGAAATCTTTTCATGTAAATTTTCAACTTTTTTGAAGCAGAAATCTTTTCATGAAAATGTTCAACTTTTTTGAAGCCGAAATCTTTTCATGAAAATTTTCAACTTTTTTGAAGCCGAAATCTTTTCATGAAAATGTTCAACTTTTTTGAAGCCGAAATCTTTTCATGAAAATGGTCAACTTTTTTGAAGCCGAAATCTTTTCATGAAAATTTTCAACTTTTTGAAACCAAAATCTTTTCATGAAAATTTTCAACTTTTTGAAACCAAAACTTTTCATGAAAATGGTCAACTTTTTTGAAGCCGAAATCTTTCCATGAAAATTTTCAACTTTTTTGAAGCCGAAATCTTTTCATGAAACTGTTCAACTTTTTTGAAGCCGAAATCTTTTCATGAAAATGGTCAACTTTTTTGAAGCCGAAATCTTTTCATGAAAATTTTCAACTTTTTGAAACCAAAATCTTTTCATGTAATTTTTCAACTTTTTTGAAGCAGAAATCTTTTCATGAAAATGTTCAACTTTTTTGAAGCCGAAATCTTTTCATGAAAATGTTCCATTTTTTTGAAGCCGAAATACTTCATGAAAATTTTCAACTTTTTTGAAGCCGAAATCTTTCCATGAAAATTTTCAACTTTTTTGAAGCCAAATTCCTGTCATGAAAATTTTCAACTTTTTTGAAGCAGAAATCTTTTCATGAAAATCTTCGACTTTTTTGAAGCCGAAATACTTGATGAAAATATTCAACTTTTTTGAAGCCGAAATCTTTTCATGAACATTTTCAACTTTTTTGAAGCAGAAATCTTTGCATGAAAATGTTCAACTTTTTTGAAGCCGAAATCTTTTCATGTAAATTTTCAACTTTTTGAAGCCAAAATCTTTTCATGAAAATGTTCAACTTTTTTGAAGCCGAAATCTTTTCATGAAAATTTTCAACTTTTTGAAGCCAAAATCTTTTCATGAAAATTTTCAACTTTTTTGAAGCCGAAATCTTTTCATGAAAATTTTCAACTTTTTGAAGCCGAAATCTTTTCATGAAAATTTTCAACTTTTTTGAAGCATAAATCTTTTCTTGAAAATTTCAGACTTTTTTGAAGTCGAAATACTTCATGAACATTTTCAACTTTTTTGAAGTCTAAATCTTTTCATGAAATTTTTCAACTTTTTTGGAGCCGAAATCTTTTCATGAAAATTTTCAACTTTTTTGAAGCCGAAATACTTCATGAAAATTTTCAACTTTTTTGAAGCCGAAATCTTTTCATGAAAATCATCGACTTTTTTGAAGCCGACATTTTTTCATGTAAATTTTCAACTTTTTTGAAGCCGAAAATAGTTCATGAAAATTTTCAACTTTTTTGAAGCTGAAATTTTTCAACTTTTTTGAAGCCGAAATCTTTTCATGTAAATTTTCAACTTTTTTGAAGCAGAAATCTTTTCATGAAATACTTCGACTTTTTTGAAGCCGAAATACTTGATGAAAATTTAAAACTTTTTTGATCCCGAAATCTTTTCATGAAAATCTTCGACTTTTTTGAAGCCGAAATACTTCATGAAAATGTTTACCTTTTTTAAAGCCATAATCCTGTCATTAAAATTTTCAACTTTTTTGAAGCTGAAATCTTTTCATGAAATTCGTTGATTTTTTTGAAGCCGAAATACTTCATGAAAATTTTCAACTTTTTGAAGCCGAAATCTTATCATGAAAATTTTCAACTTTTTTGAAGCCGAAATCTTTTCATGTAAATTTTCAACTTTTTGAAGCCAAAATCTTTTCATGAAAATTTTCGACTTTTTTGAAGCCGAAATCTTTTCATGAAAATTTTCAACTTTTTAAGCCGAAATCTTTTCATGAAAATTTTTTAACTTTTTTGAAGCAGAAATCTTTTCATGAAAATGTTCAACTTTTTTGTAGCCGAAATCTTTTCATGAAAATGTTCAAGTTTTTTGAAGCCGAAATCTTTTCATGAAAATGTTCCATTTTTTTGAAGCCGAAATACTTCATGAAAATTTTCAACTTTTTTGAAGTCGAAATCTTTTCATGTAAATTTTCAACTTTTTTGAAGCAGAAATCTTTTCATGAAAATGTTCAACTTTTTTGAAGCCGAAATCTTTTCATGAAAATTTTCAACTTTTTTGAAGCTGAAATCTTTTCATGAAAATGTTCAACTTTTTTGAAGCCGAAATCTTTTCATGAAAATGGTCAACTTTTTTGAAGCCGAAATCTTTTCATGAAAATTTTCAACTTTTTGAAACCAAAATCTTTTCATGAAAATTTTCAACTTTTTGAAACCAAAACTTTTCATGAAAATGGTCAACTTTTTTGAAGCCGAAATCTTTCCATGAAAATTTTCAACTTTTTTGAAGCCGAAATCTTTTCATGAAACTGTTCAACTTTTTTGAAGCCGAAATCTTTTCATGAAAATGGTCAACTTTTTTGAAGGCGAAATCTTTTCATGAAAATTTTCAACTTTTTGAAACCAAAATCTTTTCATGTAATTTTTCAACTTTTTTGAAGCAGAAATCTTTTCATGAAAATGTTCAACTTTTTTGAAGCCGAAATCTTTTCATGAAAATGTTCCATTTTTTTGAAGCCGAAATACTTCATGAAAATTTTCAACTTTTTTGAAGCCGAAATCTTTCCATGAAAATTTTCAACTTTTTTGAAGCCAAATTCCTGTCATGAAAATTTTCAACTTTTTTGAAGCAGAAATCTTTTCATGAAAATCTTCGACTTTTTTGAAGCCGAAATACTTGATGAAAATATTCAACTTTTTTGAAGCCGAAATCTTTTCATGTAAATTTTCAACTTTTTTGAAGCAGAAATCTTTTCATGAAAATGTTCAACTTTTTTGAAGCCGAAATCTTTTCATGTAAATTTTCAACTTTTTGAAGCCAAAATCTTTTCATGAAAATGTTCAACTTTTTTGAAGCCGAAATCTTTTCATGAAAATTTTCAACTTTTTGAAGCCAAAATCTTTTCATGAAAATTTTCAACTTTTTTGAAGCCGAAATCTTTTCATGAAAATTTTCAACTTTTTGAAGCCGAAATCTTTTCATGAAAATTTTCAACTTTTTTGAAGCATAAATCTTTTCTTGAAAATTTCAGACTTTTTTGAAGTCGAAAAAATTCATGAACATTTTCAACTTTTTTGAAGTCTAAATCTTTTCATGAAATTTTTCAACTTTTTTGGAGCCGAAATCTTTTCATGAAAATTTTCAACTTTTTTGAAGCCGAAATACTTCATGAAAATGGTCAACTTTTTTGAAGCCTAAATCTTTTCATGAAAATCATCGACTTTTTTGAAGCCGACATTTTTTCATGTAAATTTTCAACTTTTTTGAAGCCGAAAATAGTTCATGAAAATTTTCAACTTTTTTGAAGCTGAAATTTTTCAACTTTTTTGAAGCCGAAATCTTTTCATGTAAATTTTCAACTTTTTTGAAGCAGAAATCTTTTCATGAAATACTTCGACTTTTTTGAAGCCGAAATACTTGATGAAAATTTAAAACTTTTTTGATCCCGAAATCTTTTCATGAAAATCTTCGACTTTTTTGAAGCCGAAATACTTCATGAAAATGTTTACCTTTTTTAAAGCCATAATCCTGTCATTAAAATTTTCAACTTTTTTGAAGCTGAAATCTTTTCATGAAATTCGTTGATTTTTTTGAAGCCGAAATACTTCATGAAAATGTTTACCTTTTTTAAAGCCATAATCCTGTCATTAAAATTTTCAACTTTTTGAAGCCGAAATCTTATCATGAAAATTTTCAACTTTTTTGAAGCCGAAATCTTTTCATGTAAATTTTCAACTTTTTGAAGCCGAAATCTTTTCATGAAAATGTTCAACTTTTTTGAAGCCGAAATCTTTTCATGAAAATGTTCCATTTTTTTGAAGCAGAAATACTTCATTAAAATTTTCAACTTTTTTGAAGCCGAAATCTTTTCAAGAAAATTTTCAACTTTTTGAAACCGAAATCTTTTCATGAAAATGGTCAACGTTTTTGAAGCCGAAATCTTTTCATGAAAATTTTCAACTTTTTAAGCCGAAATCTTTTCATGAAAATTTTTTAACTTTTTTGAAGCAGAAATCTTTTCATGAAAATGTTCAACTTTTTTGTAGCCGAAATCTTTTCATGAAAATGTTCAAGTTTTTTGAAGCCGAAATCTTTTCATGAAAATGTTCCATTTTTTTGAAGCCGAAATACTTCATGAAAATTTTCAACTTTTTTGAAGCAGAAATCTTTTCATGAAAATTTTCAACTTTTTGAAACCGAAATCTTTTCATGAAAATTTTCAACTTTTTGAAGCCGAAATCTGTTCATGAAAATTTTCAACTTTTTTGAAGCAGAAATCTTTTCATGAAAATCTTAGACTTTGTTGAAGTCGAAATCTTTTCATGAAAATGTTCCATTTTTTTGCAGCCGAAATACTTCATGAAAATTTTCAACTTTTTTGAAGCCGAAATCTTTTCATGAAAATCTTCTACTTTTTTGAAGTCGAAATAGTTCATGAAAGTTTTCAACCTTTTTGAAGCCAAAATCCTGTCATGAAAATTTTCAACTTTTTTGAAGCAGAAATCTTTTCATGAAAATTTTCAACTTTTTGAAACACAAATCTTTTCATGAAAATTTTCAACTTTTTTGAAGCCGAAATCTTTTCATGAAAATGGTCAACTTTTTTGAAGCCGAAATCTTTTCATGAAAATTTTCAACTTTTTGAAGCCGAAATCTTTTCATGAAAATTTTCATCTATTTTGAAGCATAAATCTATTCATGAAAATTTTAGACTTTTTTGCAGCTGAAATCTTTTCATGAAAATTTTCAACTTTTTGAAGCCGAAATCTTTTCATGAAAATGGTCAACTTTTTGAAGCCGAAATCTTTTCATGAAAATTTTCAACTTTTTGAAGCCGAAATCTTTTCATGAAAATTTTCAACTTTTTTGAAGCAGAAATCTTTTCATGAAAATCTTAAACTTTTTTGAAGCCGAAATCTTTTCATGAAAATGTTCAACTTTTTTGAAGCCGAAATCTATTCATGTAAATTTTCAACTTTTTGAAGCCAAAATCTTTTCATGAAAATGTTCAACTTTTTTGAAGCCGAAATCTTTTCATGAAAATTTTCAACTTTTTGAAGCCAAAATCTTTTCATGAAAATTTTCAACTTTTTTGAAGCCGAAATCTTTTCATGTAAATTTTCATCTTTTTGAAGCCGAAATCTTTTCATGAAAATTTTCAACTTTTTTGAAGCATAAATCTTTTCTTGAAAATTTTAGACTTTTTTGAAGTCGAAAAAATTCATGAACATTTTCAACTTTTTTGAAGTCTAAATCTTTTCATGAAATTTTTCAACTTTTTTGCAGCCGAAATCTTTTCATGAAAATTTTCAACTTTTTTGAAGCCGAAATACTTCATGAAAATTTTCAACTTTTTTGAAGCCTAAATCTTTTCATGAAAATCATCGACTTTTTTGAAGCCGACATTTTTTCATGTAAATTTTCAACTTTTTTGAAGCCGAAAATAGTTCATGAAAATTTTCAACTTTTTTGAAGCTGAAATTTTTCAACTTTTTTGAAGCCGAAATCTTTTCATGTAAATTTTCAACTTTTTTGAAGCAGAAATCTTTTCATGAAATACTTCGACTTTTTTGAAGCCGAAATACTTGATGAAAATTTAAAACTTTTTTGATCCCGAAATCTTTTCATGAAAATCTTCGACTTTTTTGAAGCCGAAATACTTCATGAAAATGTTTACCTTTTTTAAAGCCATAATCCTGTCATTAAAATTTTCAACTTTTTTGAAGCTGAAATCTTTTCATGAAATTCGTTGATTTTTTTGAAGCCGAAATACTTCATGAAAATTTTCAACTTTTTGAAGCCGAAATCTTATCATGAAAATTTTCAACTTTTTTGAAGCCGAAATCTTTTCATGTAAATTTTCAACTTTTTGAAGCCAAAATCTTTTCATGAAAATTTTCGACTTTTTTGAAGCCGAAATCTTTTCATGAAAATTTTCAACTTTTTGAAGCAGAAATCTTTTCATGAAAATTTTCAACTTTTTTGAAGCTGAAATTTTTCAACTTTTTTCAAGCCGAAATCTTTTCATGTAAATTTTCAACTTTTTTGAAGCAGAAATCTTTTCATGAAATACTTCGACTTTTTTGAAGCCGAAATACTTGATGAAAATTTAAAACTTTTTTGATCCCGAAATCTTTTCATGAAAATCTTCGACTTTTTTGAAGCCGAAATACTTCATGAAAATGTTTACCTTTTTTAAAGCCATAATCCTGTCATTAAAATTTTCAACTTTTTTGAAGCTGAAATCTTTTCATGAAATTCGTTGATTTTTTTGAAGCCGAAATACTTCATGAAAATTTTCAACTTTTTGAAGCCGAAATCTTATCATGAAAATTTTCAACTTTTTTGAAGCCGAAATCTTTTCATGTAAATTTTCAACTTTTTGAAGCCAAAATCTTTTCATGAAAATTTTCGACTTTTTTGAAGCCGAAATCTTTTCATGAAAATTTTCAACTTTTTGAAGCAGAAATCTTTTCATGAAAATTTTCAACTTTTTTGAAGCATAAATCTTTTCATGAAAATGTTCAACTTTTTTGAAGCCGAAATCTTTTCATGAAAATGTTCCATTTTTTTGAAAAAGAAATACTTCATTAAAATTTTCAAATTTTTGAAACCGAAATCTTTTCATGAAAATGGTCAACGTTTTTGAAGCCGAAATCTTTTCATGAAAATTTTCAACTTTTTAAGCCGAAATCTTTTCATGAAAATTTTTTAACTTTTTTGAAGCAGAAATCTTTTCATGAAAATGTTCAACTTTTTTGTAGCCGAAATCTTTTCATGAAAATGTTCAAGTTTTTTGAAGCCGAAATCTTTTCATGAAAATGTTCCATTTTTTTGAAGCCGAAATACTTCATGAAAATTTTCAACTTTTTTGAAGCAGAAATCTTTTCATGAAAATGTTCAACTTTTATGAAACCAAAATCTTTTCATGAAAATTTTCAACTTTTTGAAACCGAAATCTTTTCATGAAAATTTTCAACTTTTTGAAGCCGAAATCTTTTCATGAAAATGTTCCATTTTTTTGCAGCCGAAATACTTCATGAAAATTTTCAACTTTTTTGAAGCCGAAATCTTTTCATGAAAATCTTCTACTTTTTTGAAGTCGAAATAGTTCATGAAAGTTTTCAACCTTTTTGAAGCCAAAATCCTGTCATGAAAATTTTCAACTTTTTTGAAGCAGAAATCTTTTCATGAAAATGGTCAACTTTTTTGAAGCCGAAATCTTTTCATGAAAATTTTCAACTTTTTGAAGCCGAAATCTTTTCATGAAAATTTTCATCTATTTTGAAGCATAAATCTATTCATGAAAATTTTAGACTTTTTTGCAGCCGAAATCTTTTCATGAAAATTTTCAACTTTTTGAAGCCGAAATCTTTTCATGAAAATGGTCAACTTTTTGAAGCCGAAATCTTTTCATGAAAATTTTCAACTTTTTGAAGCCGAAATCTTTTCATGAAAATTTTCAACTTTTTTGAAGCAGAAATCTTTTCATGAAAATCTTAAACTTTTTTGAAGCCGAAATCTTTTCATGAAAATTTTCAACTTTTTTGAAGCCGAAATCTTTTCTTGAAAATTTTCAACTTTTTTGATGCCGAAATAGTTCATGAAAATTTTCAACTTTTTTGAAGCCGAAATCTTTTCATGAAAATGTTCAACTTTTTTGATGCCGAAATCTTTTCATGGAAATTTTCAACTTTTTGAAGCCCATATTTTTTCATGAAAATTTTCATCTTTTTTGAAACATAAATCGTTTCATGAAAATTTTCAACTTTTTTGTAGTCGAAATACTTCATGAAAATTTTCAACTTTTTTAAAGCCGAAATCTTTTCATGAAAATCTTCAACTTTTTTGAAGTCGAAATAGTTCATGAAATTTTTCAACTTTTTTGCAGCCGAAATCTTTTCATGAAAATTTTCAACTTTTTTGAAACCGAAATCTTTTCATGAAAATTTTCAACTTTTTTGAAGCTGAAATCTTTTAATGAAAATGGTCAACTTTTTTGAAGCCGAAATCTTTTCATGAAAATTTTCAACTTTTTTGAAGCCGAAATCTTTTCATGAGAATGTTCCATTTTTTTGAAGCAGAAATACTTCATGAAAATTTTCAACTTTTTTGAAGCCGAAATCTTTTCATGAAAATGTTCAACTTTTTTGAAGCCGAAATCTTTTCATGAAAATTTTCAACATTTTGAAGCCGAAATCTTTTCATGAAAATTTTCAACTTTTTTGAAGCAGAAATACTTTATGAAAATTTCTACTTTTTTTAAAGCCAAAATCCTGTCATGAAAATTTTCAACTTTTTTGAAGCTGAAATCTTTTCATGAAAATGGTCAACTTTTTTGAAGCCGAAATCTTTTCATGAAAATTTTCAACTTTTTTGAAGCCGAAATCTTTTCATGAAAATGTTCAACTTTTTTGAAGCCGAAATCATTTCATGAAAATCTTCGACTTTTTTGAAGTCGAAATAGTTCATGAAAGTTTTCAACCTTTTTGAAGCTGAAATCTTTTCATGAAATTGTTCAACGTTTTTGAAACCAAAATCTTGTCATGAAAATTTTCAACTTTTTTGAAGCAGAAATCTTTTCATGAAAATCTTCGACTTTTTTGAAGCCGAAATAGTTCATGAAAGTTTTCAACCTTTTTGAAGTCAAAATACTTTATGAAAATCTCTACTTTTTTTAAAGCCAAAATCCTGTCATGAAAATTTTCAACTTTTTTGAAGCAGAAATCTTTTCATGAAAATCTTCGACTTTTTTGAAGCCGAAATCTTTTCACGAAAATTTTCAACTTTTTGAAGTACAAATGTTTTCATGAAAATCTTCGACTTTTTTGAAGCCTAAATCTTTTCATGAAAATTTTCAACTTTTTGAAGCCGAAATCTTTTCATGAAAACATTCAACTTTTTTGAAGCAGAAATCTTTTCATGAAAATCTTAGACTTTTTTGAAGTCGAAATAGTTCATGAAAGTTTTCAACCTTTTTGAAGCAGAAATACTTTATGAAAATTTTTACTTTTTGTAAAGCCAAAATCCTGTCATGAAAATTTTCAACTTTTTTGAAGCTGAAATCTTTTCCTGAAAATTTTCACCTTTTTTAAGCCGAAATCTTTTCATGAAAATGTTCAACTTTTTTGAAGCCGAGATCTTTTCATGAAAATTTTCAACTTTTTTGAAGCCGAAATCTTTTCATGAAAATTTTCAACTTTTTTGAAGCCGAAATCTTTTCATGAAAATGGTCAACTTTTTTGAAGCCGAAATCTTTTCATGAAAATTTTAGACTTTTTTGCAGCCGAAATCTTTTCATGAAAATTTTCAACTTTTTTAAGCCGAAATCTTTTCATGAAAATCTTCGACTTTTTTGAAGTCGAAATAGTTCATGAAAGTTTTCAACCTTTTTGAAGCTGAAATCTTTTCATGAAAATGTTCAAGTTTTTTGAAGCCGAAATCTTTTCATGAAAATGTTCCATTTTTTTGAAGCCGAAATACTTCATGAAAATGTTCAACTTTTTTGAAGCCGAGATCTTTTCATGAAAATTTTCAACTTTTTGAAGCCGAAATCTTTTCATGAAAACATTCAACTTTTTTGAAGCAGAAATCTTTTCATGAAAATCTTAGACTTTTTTGAAGTCGAAATAGTTCATGAAAGTTTTCAACCTTTTTGAAGCAGAAATGCTTTATGAAAATTTTTACTTTTTGTAAAGCCAAAATCCTGTCATGAAAATTTTCAACTTTTTTGAAGCTGAAATCTTTTCCTGAAAATTTTCACCTTTTTTAAGCCGAAATCTTTTCATGAAAATGTTCAACTTTTTTGAAGCCGAGATCTTTTCATGAAAATTTTCAACTTTTTTGAAGCCGAAATCTTTTCATGAAAATTTTCAACTTTTTTGAAGCCGAAATCTTTTCATGAAAATGGTCAACTTTTTTGAAGCCGAAATCTTTTCATGAAAATTTTAGACTTTTTTGCAGCCGAAATCTTTTCATGAAAATTTTCAACTTTTTTAAGCCGAAATCTTTTCATGAAAATCTTCGACTTTTTTGAAGTCGAAATAGTTCATGAAAGTTTTCAACCTTTTTGAAGCTGAAATCTTTTCATGAAAATGTTCAAGTTTTTTGAAGCCGAAATCTTTTCATGAAAATGTTCCATTTTTTTGAAGCCGAAATACTTCATGAAAATGTTCAACTTTTTTGAAGCCGAGATCTTTTCATGAAAATTTTCAACTTTTTGAAACCGAAATCTTTTCATGAAAATTTTCAACTTTTTTGAAGCCGAAATCTTTTCATGAAAATGGTCAACTTTTTGAAGCCGAAATCTTTTCATGAAAATTTTCAACTTTTTTGAAGCAGAAATCTTTTCATGAAAATGTTCAACTTTTTGAAGCAGAAATCTTTTCATGAAAATGTTCCATTTTTTTGAAGCCGAAATACTTCATGAAAATTTTCAACTTTTTTGAAGCCGAAATCTTTTCATGAAAATCTTCGACTTTTTTAAATTCGAAATAGTTCATGAAAGTTTTCAACCTTTTTGAACCCAAAATCCTGTCATGAAAATTTACAACTTTTTTGAAGCAGAAATCTTTTCATGAAAATTTTCAACTTTTTGAAACCGAAATCTTTTCATGAAAATTTTCAACTTTTTTGAAGCCGAAATCTTTTCATGAAAATGGTCAACTTTTTTGAAGCCAAAATCTTTTCATGAAAATTTTCAACTTTTTGAAGCCGAAATCTTTTCATGAAAATTTTCATCTTTTTTGAAGCATAAATCTTTTCATGAAAATCTTAGACTTTTTTGAAGTCGAAATCTTTTCATGTAAATTTTCAACTTTTTTGAAGCCGAAATCTTTTCATGAAAATGTTCCATTTTTTTGCAGCCGAAATACTTCATGAAAATTTTCAACTTTTTTGAAGCCGAAATCTTTTCATGAAAATCTTCGACTTTTTTAAAATCGAAATAGTTCATGAAAGTTTTAAACCCTTTTTGAAGCCAAAATCCTGTCATGAAAATTTTTAACTTTTTTGAAGCAGAAATCTTTTCATGAAAATTTTCAACTTTTTGAAACCGAAATCTTTTCATGAAAATGTTCCATTTTTTTGAAGCAGAAATACTTCATTAAAATTTTCAACTTTTTTGAAGCCGAAATCTTTTCATGAAAATTTTCAACTTTTTGAAACCGAAATCTTTTCATGAAAATGGTCAACGTTTTTGAAGCCGAAATCTTTTCATGAAAATTTTCAACTTTTTAAGCCGAAATCTTTTCATGAAAATTTTTTAACTTTTTTGAAGCAGAAATCTTTTCATGAAAATGTTCAACTTTTTTGTAGCCGAAATCTTTTCATGAAAATGTTCAAGTTTTTTGAAGCCGAAATCTTTTCATGAAAATGTTCCATTTTTTTGAAGCCGAAATACTTCATGAAAATTTTCAACTTTTTGAAGCCGAAATCTGTTCATGAAAATTTTCAACTTTTTTGAAGCAGAAATCTTTTCATGAAAATCTTAGACTTTGTTGAAGTCGAAATCTTTTCATGTAAATTTTCAACTTTTTTGAAGCAGAAATCTTTTCATGAAAATGTTCCATTTTTTTGCAGCCGAAATACTTCATGAAAATTTTCAACTTTTTTGAAGCCGAAATCTTTTCATGAAAATCTTCTACTTTTTTGAAGTCGAAATAGTTCATGAAAGTTTTCAACCTTTTTGAAGCCAAAATCCTGTCATGAAAATTTTCAACTTTTTTGAAGCAGAAATCTTTTCATGAAAATTTTCAACTTTTTGAAACACAAATCTTTTCATGAAAATTTTCAACTTTTTTGAAGCCGAAATCTTTTCATGAAAATGGTCAACTTTTTTGAAGCCGAAATCTTTTCATGAAAATTTTCAACTTTTTGAAGCCGAAATCTTTTCATGAAAATTTTCATCTATTTTGAAGCATAAATCTATTCATGAAAATTTTAGACTTTTTTGCAGCCGAAATCTTTTCATGAAAATTTTCAACTTTTTGAAGCCGAAATCATTTCATGAAAATGGTCAACTTTTTGAAGCCGAAATCTTTTCATGAAAATTTTCAACTTTTTGAAGCCGAAATCTTTTCATGAAAATTTTCAACTTTTTTGAAGCAGAAATCTTTTCATGAAAATTTTCAAATTTTTTGAAGCAGAAATCTTTTCATGAAAATTTTCAACTTTTTGAAACCAAAATCTTTTCATGAAAATTTTCAACTTTTTGAAGCCGAAATCTTTTCATGAAAATTTTCCATTTTTTTGCAGCCGAAATACTTCATGAAAATTTTCAACTTTTTTGAAGCCGAAATCTTTTCATGAAAATCTTCGACTTTTTTAAAATCGAAATAGTTCATGAAAGTTTTAAACCCTTTTTGAAGCCAAAATCCTGTCATGAAAATTTTTAACTTTTTTGAAGCAGAAATCTTTTCATGAAAATTTTCAACTTTTTGAAACCGAAATCTTTTCATGAAAATGTTCCATTTTTTTGAAGCAGAAATACTTCATTAAAATTTTCAACTTTTTTGAAGCCGAAATCTTTTCATGAAAATTTTCAACTTTTTGAAACCGAAATCTTTTCATGAAAATGGTCAACGTTTTTGAAGCCGAAATCTTTTCATGAAAATTTTCAACTTTTTAAGCCGAAATCTTTTCATGAAAATTTTTCAACTTTTTTGAAGCAGAAATCTTTTCATGAAAATGTTCAACTTTTTTGTAGCCGAAATCTTTTCATGAAAATGTTCAAGTTTTTTGAAGCCGAAATCTTTTCATGAAAATGTTCCATTTTTTTGAAGCCGAAATACTTCATGAAAATTTTCAACTTTTTTGAAGCAGAAATCTTTTCATGAAAATGTTCAACTTTTTTGAAACCAAAATCTTTTCATGAAAATTTTCAACTTTTTGAAACCGAAATCTTTTCATGATAATTTTCAACTTTTTGAAGCCGAAATCTGTTCATGAAAATTTTCAACTTTTTTGAAGCAGAAATCTTTTCATGAAAATCTTAGACTTTTTTGAAGTCGAAATCTTTTCATGTAAATTTTCAACTTTTTGAAGCCGAAATCTTTTCATGAAAATGTTCCATTTTTTTGCAGCCGAAATACTTCATGAAAATTTTCAACTTTTTTGAAGCCGAAATCTTTTCATGAAAATCTTCTACTTTTTTGAAGTCGAAATAGTTCATGAAAGTTTTCAACCTTTTTGAAGCCAAAATCCTGTCATGAAAATTTTCAACTTTTTTGAAGCAGAAATCTTTTCATGAAAATTTTCAACTTTTTGAAACACAAATCTTTTCATGAAAATTTTCAACTTTTTTGAAGCCGAAATCTTTTCATGAAAATGGTCAACTTTTTTGAAGCCGAAATCTTTTCATGAAAATTTTCAACTTTTTGAAGCCGAAATCTTTTCATGAAAATTTTCATCTATTTTGAAGCATAAATCTATTCATGAAAATTTTAGACTTTTTTGCAGCCGAAATCTTTTCATGAAAATTTTCAACTTTTTGAAGCCGAAATCATTTCATGAAAATGGTCAACTTTTTGAAGCCGAAATCTTTTCATGAAAATTTTCAACTTTTTGAAGCCGAAATCTTTTCATGAAAATTTTCAACTTTTTTGAAGCAGAAATCTTTTCATGAAAATCTTAAACTTTTTTGAAGCCGAAATCTTTTCATGAAAATGTTCAACTTTTTTGAAGCCGAAATCTATTCATGTAAATTTTCAACTTTTTGAAGCCAAAATCTTTTCATGAAAATGTTCAACTTTTTTGAAGCCGAAATCTTTTCATGAAAATTTTCAACTTTTTGAAGCCAAAATCTTTTCATGAAAATTTTCAACTTTTTTGAAGCCGAAATCTTTTCATGAAAATTTTCATCTTTTTGAAGCCGAAATCTTTTCATGAAAATTTTCAACTTTTTTGAAGCATAAATCTTTTCTTGAAAATTTTAGACTTTTTTGAAGTCGAAAAAATTCATGAACATTTTCAACTTTTTTGAAGTCTAAATCTTTTCATGAAATTTTTCAACTTTTTTGGAGCCGAAATCTTTTCATGAAAATTTTCAACTTTTTTGAAGCCGAAATACTTCATGAAAATTTTCAACTTTTTTGAAGCCTAAATCTTTTCATGAAAATCATCGACTTTTTTGAAGCCAACATTTTTTCATGTAAATTTTCAACTTTTTTGAAGCCGAAAATAGTTCATGAAAATTTTCAACTTTTTTGAAGCTGAAATTTTTCAACTTTTTTGAAGCCGAAATCTTTTCATGTAAATTTTCAACTTTTTTGAAGCAGAAATCTTTTCATGAAATACTTCGACTTTTTTGAAGCCGAAATACTTGATGAAAATTTAAAACTTTTTTGATCCCGAAATCTTTTCATGAAAATCTTCGACTTTTTTGAAGCCGAAATACTTCATGAAAATGTTTACCTTTTTTAAAGCCATAATCCTGTCATTAAAATTTTCAACTTTTTTGAAGCTGAAATCTTTTCATGAAATTCGTTGATTTTTTTGAAGCCGAAATACTTCATGAAAATTTTCAACTTTTTGAAGCCGAAATCTTATCATGAAAATTTTCAACTTTTTTGAAGCCGAAATCTTTTCATGAAAATTTTCGACTTTTTTGAAGCCAAAATCTTATCATGAAAATTTTCAACTTTTTGAAGCAGAAATCTTTTCATGAAAATTTTCAACTTTTTTGAAGCATAAATCTTTTCATGAAAATGTTCAACTTTTTTGAAGCCGAAATCTTTTCATGAAAATGTTCCATTTTTTTGAAAAAGAAATACTTCATTAAAATTTTCAACTTTTTTGAAGCCGAAATCTTTTCATGAAAATTTTCAACTTTTTGAAACCGAAATCTTTTCATGAAAATGGTCAACGTTTTTGAAGCCGAAATCTTTTCATGAAAATTTTCAACTTTTTAAGCCGAAATCTTTTCATGAAAATTTTTTAACTTTTTTGAAGCAGAAATCTTTTCATGAAAATGTTCAACTTTTCTGTAGCCGAAATCTTTTCATGAAAATGTTCAAGTTTTTTGAAGCCGAAATCTTTTCATGAAAATGTTCCATTTTTTTGAAGCCGAAATACTTCATGAAAATTTTCAACTTTTTTGAAGCAGAAATCTTTTCATAAAAATGTTCAACTTTTTTGAAACCAAAATCTTTTCATGAAAATTTTCAACTTTTTGAAACCGAAATCTTTTCATGAAAATTTTCAACTTTTTGAAGCCGAAATCTTTTCATGAAAATGTTCCATTTTTTTGCAGCCGAAATACTTCATGAAAATTTTCAACTTTTTTGAAGCCGAAATCTTTTCATGAAAATCTTCTACTTTTTTGAAGTCGAAATAGTTCATGAAAGTTTTCAACCTTTTTGAAGCCAAAATCCTGTCATGAAAATTTTCAACTTTTTTGAAGCAGAAATCTTTTCATGAAAATATTCAACTTTTTGAAACACAAATCTTTTCATGAAAATTTTCAACTTTTTTGAAGCCGAAATCTTTTCATGAAAATGGTCAACTTTTTTGAAGCCGAAATCTTTTCATGAAAATTTTCAACTTTTTGAAGCCGAAATCTTTTCATGAAAATTTTTATCTATTTTGAAGCATAAATCTATTCATGAAAATTTTAGACTTTTTTGCAGCCGAAATCTTTTCATGAAAATTTTCAACTTTTTGAAGCCAAAATCTTTTCATGAAAATGGTCAACTTTTTGAAGCCGAAATCTTTTCATGAAAATTTTCAACTTTTTGAAGCCGAAATCTTTTCATGAAAATTTTCAACTTTTTTGAAGCAGAAATCTTTTCATGAAAATCTTAAACTTTTTTGAAGCCGAAATCTTTTCATGAAAATTTTCAACTTTTTTGAAGCCGAAATCTTTTCATGAAAATTTTCAACTTTTTTGAAGCCGAAATCTTTTCATGAAAATTTTCAACTTTTTTGAAGCAGAAATCTTTTCATGAAAATCTTAGACTTTTTTGAAGCCGAAATCTTTTCATGAAAATTTTCAACTTTTTTGAAGCCGAAATCTTTTCTTGAAAATTTTCAACTTTTTTGATGCCGAAATAGTTCATGAAAATTTTCAACTTTTTTGAAGCCGAAATCTTTTCATGAAAATGTTCAACTTTTTTGATGCCGAAATCTTTTCATGGAAATTTTCAACTTTTTGAAGCCCATATTTTTTCATGAAAATTTTCATCTTTTTTGAAACATAAATCGTTTCATGAAAATTTTCAACTTTTTTGTAGTCGAAATCTTTTCATGAAAATTTTCAACTTTTTTGAAGCTGAAATCTTTTCATGAAAATGGTCAACTTTTTTGAAGCCGAAATCTTTTCATGAAAATTTTCAACTTTTTTGAAGCCGAAATCTTTTCATGAGAATGTTCCATTTTTTTGAAGCAGAAATACTTCATGAAAATTTTCAACTTTTTTGAAGTCGAAATCTTTTCATGTAAGTTTTCAACTTTTTTGAAGCCGAAATCTTTTCATGAAAATGTTCAACTTTTTTGAAGCCGAAATCTTTTCATGAAAATTTTCAACATTTTGAAGCCGAAATCTTTTCATGAAAATTTTCAACTTTTTTGAAGCAGAAATACTTTATGAAAATTTCTACTTTTTTTAAAGCCAAAATCCTGTCATGAAAATTTTCAACTTTTTTGAAGCTGAAATCTTTTCATGAAAATGGTCAACTTTTTTGAAGCCAAAATCTTTTCATGAAAATTTTCAACTTTTTTGAAGCCGAAATCTTTTCATGAAAATGTTCAACTTTTTTGAAGCCGAAATCTTTTCATGAAAATCTTCGACTTTTTTGAAGTCGAAATAGTTCATGAAAGTTTTCAACCTTTTTGAAGCTGAAATCTTTTCATGAAAATGTTCAACGTTTTTGAAACCAAAATCTTGTCATGAAAATTTTCAACTTTTTTGAAGCCGAAATCTTTTCATGAAAATCTTCGACTTTTTTGAAGCCGAAATAGTTCATGAAAATCTTCGACTTTTTTGAAGCCGAAATAGTTCATGAAAATGGTCAACTTTTTGAAGCCGAAATCTTTTCATGAAAATTTTCAACTTTTTGAAGCCGAAATCTTTTCATGAAAATTTTCAACTTTTTTGAAGCAGAAATCTTTTCATGAAAATTTTCAAATTTTTTGAAGCAGAAATCTTTTCATGAAAATTTTCAACTTTTTGAAACCAAAATCTTTTCATGAAAATTTTCAACTTTTTGAAGCCGAAATCTTTTCATGAAAATTTTCCATTTTTTTGCAGCCGAAATACTTCATGAAAATTTTCAACTTTTTTGAAGCCGAAATCTTTTCATGAAAATCTTCGACTTTTTTAAAATCGAAATAGTTCATGAAAGTTTTAAACCCTTTTTGAAGCCAAAATCCTGTCATGAAAATTTTTAACTTTTTTGAAGCAGAAATCTTTTCATGAAAATTTTCAACTTTTTGAAACCGAAATCTTTTCATGAAAATGTTCCATTTTTTTGAAGCAGAAATACTTCATTAAAATTTTCAACTTTTTTGAAGCCGAAATCTTTTCATGAAAATTTTCAACTTTTTGAAACCGAAATCTTTTCATGAAAATGGTCAACGTTTTTGAAGCCGAAATCTTTTCATGAAAATTTTCAACTTTTTAAGCCGAAATCTTTTCATGAAAATTTTTCAACTTTTTTGAAGCAGAAATCTTTTCATGAAAATGTTCAACTTTTTTGTAGCCGAAATCTTTTCATGAAAATGTTCAAGTTTTTTGAAGCCGAAATCTTTTCATGAAAATGTTCCATTTTTTTGAAGCCGAAATACTTCATGAAAATTTTCAACTTTTTTGAAGCAGAAATCTTTTCATGAAAATGTTCAACTTTTTTGAAACCAAAATCTTTTCATGAAAATTTTCAACTTTTTTGAAGCCGAAATCTTTTCATGAAAATTTTCATCTTTTTGAAGCCGAAATCTTTTCATGAAAATTTTCAACTTTTTTGAAGCATAAATCTTTTCTTGAAAATTTTAGACTTTTTTGAAGTCGAAAAAATTCATGAACATTTTCAACTTTTTTGAAGTCTAAATCTTTTCATGAAATTTTTCAACTTTTTTGGAGCCGAAATCTTTTCATGAAAATTTTCAACTTTTTTGAAGCCGAAATACTTCATGAAAATTTTCAACTTTTTTGAAGCCTAAATCTTTTCATGAAAATCATCGACTTTTTTGAAGCCAACATTTTTTCATGTAAATTTTCAACTTTTTTGAAGCCGAAAATAGTTCATGAAAATTTTCAACTTTTTTGAAGCTGAAATTTTTCAACTTTTTTGAAGCCGAAATCTTTTCATGTAAATTTTCAACTTTTTTGAAGCAGAAATCTTGTCATGAAAATTTTCAACTTTTTTGAAGCCGAAATCTTTTCATGAAAATCTTCGACTTTTTTGAAGCCGAAATAGTTCATGAAAATCTTCGACTTTTTTGAAGCCGAAATAGTTCATGAAAATGGTCAACTTTTTGAAGCCGAAATCTTTTCATGAAAATTTTCAACTTTTTGAAGCCGAAATCTTTTCATGAAAATTTTCAACTTTTTTGAAGCAGAAATCTTTTCATGAAAATTTTCAAATTTTTTGAAGCAGAAATCTTTTCATGAAAATTTTCAACTTTTTGAAACCAAAATCTTTTCATGAAAATTTTCAACTTTTTGAAGCCGAAATCTTTTCATGAAAATTTTCCATTTTTTTGCAGCCGAAATACTTCATGAAAATTTTCAACTTTTTTGAAGCCGAAATCTTTTCATGAAAATCTTCGACTTTTTTAAAATCGAAATAGTTCATGAAAGTTTTAAACCCTTTTTGAAGCCAAAATCCTGTCATGAAAATTTTTAACTTTTTTGAAGCAGAAATCTTTTCATGAAAATTTTCAACTTTTTGAAACCGAAATCTTTTCATGAAAATGTTCCATTTTTTTGAAGCAGAAATACTTCATTAAAATTTTCAACTTTTTTGAAGCCGAAATCTTTTCATGAAAATTTTCAACTTTTTGAAACCGAAATCTTTTCATGAAAATGGTCAACGTTTTTGAAGCCGAAATCTTTTCATGAAAATTTTCAACTTTTTAAGCCGAAATCTTTTCATGAAAATTTTTCAACTTTTTTGAAGCAGAAATCTTTTCATGAAAATGTTCAACTTTTTTGTAGCCGAAATCTTTTCATGAAAATGTTCAAGTTTTTTGAAGCCGAAATCTTTTCATGAAAATGTTCCATTTTTTTGAAGCCGAAATACTTCATGAAAATTTTCAACTTTTTTGAAGCAGAAATCTTTTCATGAAAATGTTCAACTTTTTTGAAACCAAAATCTTTTCATGAAAATTTTCAACTTTTTTGAAGCCGAAATCTTTTCATGAAAATTTTCATCTTTTTGAAGCCGAAATCTTTTCATGAAAATTTTCAACTTTTTTGAAGCATAAATCTTTTCTTGAAAATTTTAGACTTTTTTGAAGTCGAAAAAATTCATGAACATTTTCAACTTTTTTGAAGTCTAAATCTTTTCATGAAATTTTTCAACTTTTTTGGAGCCGAAATCTTTTCATGAAAATTTTCAACTTTTTTGAAGCCGAAATACTTCATGAAAATTTTCAACTTTTTTGAAGCCTAAATCTTTTCATGAAAATCATCGACTTTTTTGAAGCCAACATTTTTTCATGTAAATTTTCAACTTTTTTGAAGCCGAAAATAGTTCATGAAAATTTTCAACTTTTTTGAAGCTGAAATTTTTCAACTTTTTTGAAGCCGAAATCTTTTCATGTAAATTTTCAACTTTTTTGAAGCAGAAATCTTTTCATGAAATACTTCGACTTTTTTGAAGCCGAAATACTTGATGAAAATTTAAAACTTTTTTGATCCCGAAATCTTTTCATGAAAATCTTCGACTTTTTTGAAGCCGAAATACTTCATGAAAATGTTTACCTTTTTTAAAGCCATAATCCTGTCATTAAAATTTTCAACTTTTTTGAAGCTGAAATCTTTTCATGAAATTCGTTGATTTTTTTGAAGCCGAAATACTTCATGAAAATTTTCAACTTTTTGAAGCCGAAATCTTATCATGAAAATTTTCAACTTTTTTGAAGCCGAAATCTTTTCATGTAAATTTTAAACTTTTTGAAGCCAAAATCTTTTCATGAAAATTTTCGACTTTTTTGAAGCCAAAATCTTATCATGAAAATTTTCAACTTTTTGAAGCAGAAATCTTTTCATGAAAATTTTCAACTTTTTTGAAGCATAAATCTTTTCATGAAAATGTTCAACTTTTTTGAAGCCGAAATCTTTTCATGAAAATGTTCCATTTTTTTGAAAAAGAAATACTTCATTAAAATTTTCAACTTTTTTGAAGCCGAAATCTTTTCATGAAAATTTTCAACTTTTTGAAACCGAAATCTTTTCATGAAAATGGTCAACGTTTTTGAAGCCGAAATCTTTTCATGAAAATTTTCAACTTTTTAAGCCGAAATCTTTTCATGAAAATTTTTTAACTTTTTTGAAGCAGAAATCTTTTCATGAAAATGTTCAACTTTTTTGTAGCCGAAATCTTTTCATGAAAATGTTCAAGTTTTTTGAAGCCGAAATCTTTTCATGAAAATGTTCCATTTTTTTGAAGCCGAAATACTTCATGAAAATTTTCAACTTTTTTGAAGCAGAAATCTTTTCATAAAAATGTTCAACTTTTTTGAAACCAAAATCTTTTCATGAAAATTTTCAACTTTTTGAAACCGAAATCTTTTCATGAAAATTTTCAACTTTTTGAAGCCGAAATCTTTTCATGAAAATGTTCCATTTTTTTGCAGCCGAAATACTTCATGAAAATTTTCAACTTTTTTGAAGCCGAAATCTTTTCATGAAAATCTTCTACTTTTTTGAAGTCGAAATAGTTCATGAAAGTTTTCAACCTTTTTGAAGCCAAAATCCTGTCATGAAAATTTTCAACTTTTTTGAAGCAGAAATCTTTTCATGAAAATATTCAACTTTTTGAAACACAAATCTTTTCATGAAAATTTTCAACTTTTTTGAAGCCGAAATCTTTTCATGAAAATGGTCAACTTTTTTGAAGCCGAAATCTTTTCATGAAAATTTTCAACTTTTTGAAGCCGAAATCTTTTCATGAAAATTTTTATCTATTTTGAAGCATAAATCTATTCATGAAAATTTTAGACTTTTTTGCAGCCGAAATCTTTTCATGAAAATTTTCAACTTTTTGAAGCCGAAATCTTTTCATGAAAATGGTCAACTTTTTGAAGCCGAAATCTTTTCATGAAAATTTTCAACTTTTTGAAGCCGAAATCTTTTCATGAAAATTTTCAACTTTTTGAAGCCGAAATCTTTTCATGAAAATTTTCAACTTTTTTGAAGCAGAAATCTTTTCATGAAAATCTTAAACTTTTTTGAAGCCGAAATCTTTTCATGAAAATTTTCAACTTTTTTGAAGCCGAAATCTTTTCATGAAAATTTTCAACTTTTTTGAAGCCGAAATCTTTTCATGAAAATTTTCAACTTTTTTGAAGCAGAAATCTTTTCATGAAAATCTTAGACTTTTTTGAAGCCGAAATCTTTTCATGAAAATTTTCAACTTTTTTGAAGCCGAAATCTTTTCTTGAAAATTTTCAACTTTTTTGATGCCGAAATAGTTCATGAAAATTTTCAACTTTTTTGAAGCCGAAATCTTTTCATGAAAATGTTCAACTTTTTTGATGCCGAAATCTTTTCATGGAAATTTTCAACTTTTTGAAGCCCATATTTTTTCATGAAAATTTTCATCTTTTTTGAAACATAAATCGTTTCATGAAAATTTTCAACTTTTTTGTAGTCGAAATCTTTTCATGAAAATTTTCAACTTTTTTGAAGCTGAAATCTTTTCATGAAAATGGTCAACTTTTTTGAAGCCGAAATCTTTTCATGAAAATTTTCAACTTTTTTGAAGCCGAAATCTTTTCATGAGAATGTTCCATTTTTTTGAAGCAGAAATACTTCATGAAAATTTTCAACTTTTTTGAAGTCGAAATCTTTTCATGTAAGTTTTCAACTTTTTTGAAGCCGAAATCTTTTCATGAAAATGTTCAACTTTTTTGAAGCCGAAATCTTTTCATGAAAATTTTCAACATTTTGAAGCCGAAATCTTTTCATGAAAATTTTCAACTTTTTTGAAGCAGAAATACTTTATGAAAATTTCTACTTTTTTTAAAGCCAAAATCCTGTCATGAAAATTTTCAACTTTTTTGAAGCTGAAATCTTTTCATGAAAATGGTCAACTTTTTTGAAGCCAAAATCTTTTCATGAAAATTTTCAACTTTTTTGAAGCCGAAATCTTTTCATGAAAATGTTCAACTTTTTTGAAGCCGAAATCTTTTCATGAAAATCTTCGACTTTTTTGAAGTCGAAATAGTTCATGAAAGTTTTCAACCTTTTTGAAGCTGAAATCTTTTCATGAAAATGTTCAACGTTTTTGAAACCAAAATCTTGTCATGAAAATTTTCAACTTTTTTGAAGCCGAAATCTTTTCATGAAAATCTTCGACTTTTTTGAAGCCGAAATAGTTCATGAAAATCTTCGACTTTTTTGAAGCCGAAATAGTTCATGAAAATTTTCAACTTTTTTGAAGCCGAAATCTTTTCATGAAAATGTTCAACTTTTTTGAAGTCGAAATCTTTTCATGTAAATTTTCAACTTTTTTGAAGCCGAAATCTTTTCATGAAAATGTTCAACTTTTTTGAAGCCGAAATCTTTTCATGAAAATTTTCAACATTTTGAAGCAGAAATACTTCATGAAAATTTCTACTTTTTTTAAAGCCAAAATCCTGTCATGAAAATTTTCAACTTTTTTGAAGCCGAAATCTTTTCATGAAAATTTTCAACTTTTTTGAAGCAGAAAACTTTTCATGAAAATCTTCGACTTTTTTGAAGCTGAAATACTTCATGAAAGTTTTCAACTTTTTTGAAGCCGAAATACTTCATGAAAATTTTTAACTTTTTTAAAGCTAAAATCCTGTCATGAAAATTTTCAACTTTTTTTAAAGCCAAAATCCTGTCATGAAAATTTTCAACTTTTTTGAAGCAGAAATCTTTTCATGAAAATCTTCGACTTTTTTGAAGCAGAAATCTTTTCATGAAAAATTTCAACTTTTTTGAAGCCGAAATCTTTTCATGAAAATTTTCAACTTTTTAAAGCCGAAATCTTTTCATGAAAATGTTCCATTTTTTTGAAGCCGAAATACTTCATGAAAATTTTCAACTTTTTTGAAGTCGAAATATTTTCATGAAAATTTTCAACTTTTTGAAGCCGAAATCTTTTCATGAAAATGTTCCATTTTTTTGAAGCCGAAATACTTCATGAAAATTTTCAACTTTTTTGAAGTCGAAATATTTTCATGAAAATGTTCAACTTTTTTGAAGCCGAAATCTTTTCATGAAAATTTTCAACTTTTTGAAACCAATATCTTTTCATGAAAATTTTCAACTTTTTGAAACCAATATCTTTTCATGAAAATTTTCAACTTTTTTGAAGCGGAAATCTTTTCATGAAAAACTTCGACTTTTTTGAAGCCGAAATACTTGATGAAAATATTCAACTTTTTTGAAGTCTAAATCTTTTCATGAAAATTTTCAACTTTTTTGAAGCCGAAATCTTTTCATGAAAATTTTCAACTTTTTTGAAACAGAAATCTTTTCAGGAAAATCTTCGACTTTTTTGAAGTCGAAATAGTTCATGAAAGTTTTCAACTTTTTTGAAGCCGAAATCTTTTCATGAAAATTTTCAACTTTTTGAAACCGAAATCTTTTCATGAAAATTTTCAACTTTTTTGAAGCAGAAATCTTTTCATGAAAATGGTCAACTTTTTTGAAGCCGAAATCTTTTTATGAAAATGTTCAACTTTTTTGCAGCCGAAATCTTTTCATGAAAATGTTCAACTTTTTTGAAGCCGAAATCTTTTTAGGAAAATGTTCAACTTTTTTGAAGTCGAAATCTTTTCATGAAAATTTTCAACTTTTTGAAACCAATATCTTTTCATGAAAATTTTCCACTTTTTTGAAGCAGAAATCTTTTCATGAAAATCTTCCACTTTTTTGAAGCCGAAATACTTGATGAAAATATTCAACTTTTTTGAAGTCTAAATCTTTTCATGAAATTTTTCAACTTTTTTGGAGCCGAAATCTTTTCATGAAAATTTTCAACTTTTTTGAAGCCGAAATACTTCATGAAAATTTTCAACTTTTTTGAAGCCTAAATCTTTTCATGAAAATCATCGACTTTTTTGAAGCCAACATTTTTTCATGTAAATTTTCAACTTTTTTGAAGCCGAAAATAGTTCATGAAAATTTTCAACTTTTTTGAAGCTGAAATTTTTCAACTTTTTTGAAGCCGAAATCTTTTCATGTAAATTTTCAACTTTTTTGAAGCAGAAATCTTTTCATGAAATACTTCGACTTTTTTGAAGCCGAAATACTTGATGAAAATTTAAAACTTTTTTGATCCCGAAATCTTTTCATGAAAATCTTCGACTTTTTTGAAGCCGAAATACTTCATGAAAATGTTTACCTTTTTTAAAGCCATAATCCTGTCATTAAAATTTTCAACTTTTTTGAAGCTGAAATCTTTTCATGAAATTCGTTGATTTTTTTGAAGCCGAAATACTTCATGAAAATTTTCAACTTTTTGAAGCCGAAATCTTATCATGAAAATTTTCAACTTTTTTGAAGCCGAAATCTTTTCATGTAAATTTTAAACTTTTTGAAGCCAAAATCTTTTCATGAAAATTTTCGACTTTTTTGAAGCCGAAATCTTTTCATGAAAATTTTCAACTTTTTGAAGCAGAAATCTTTTCATGAAAATTTTCAACTTTTTTGAAGCATAAATCTTTTCATGAAAATGTTCAACTTTTTTGAAGCCGAAATCTTTTCATGAAAATGTTCCATTTTTTTGAAAAAGAAATACTTCATTAAAATTTTCAACTTTTTTGAAGCCGAAATCTTTTCATGAAAATTTTCAACTTTTTGAAACCGAAATCTTTTCATGAAAATGGTCAACGTTTTTGAAGCCGAAATCTTTTCATGAAAATTTTCAACTTTTTAAGCCGAAATCTTTTCATGAAAATTTTTTAACTTTTTTGAAGCAGAAATCTTTTCATGAAAATGTTCAACTTTTTTGTAGCCGAAATCTTTTCATGAAAATGTTCAAGTTTTTTGAAGCCGAAATCTTTTCATGAAAATGTTCCATTTTTTTGAAGCCGAAATACTTCATGAAAATTTTCAACTTTTTTGAAGCAGAAATCTTTTCATAAAAATGTTCAACTTTTTTGAAACCAAAATCTTTTCATGAAAATTTTCAACTTTTTGAAACCGAAATCTTTTCTTGAAAATTTTCAACTTTTTGAAGCCGAAATCTTTTCATGAAAATGTTCCATTTTTTTGCAGCCGAAATACTTCATGAAAATTTTCAACTTTTTTGAAGCCGAAATCTTTTCATGAAAATCTTCTACTTTTTTGAAGTCGAAATAGTTCATGAAAGTTTTCAACCTTTTTGAAGCCAAAATCCTGTCATGAAAATTTTCAACTTTTTTGAAGCAGAAATCTTTTCATGAAAATTTTCAACTTTTTGAAACACAAATCTTTTCATGAAAATTTTCAACTTTTTTGAAGCCGAAATCTTTTCATGAAAATGGTCAACTTTTTTGAAGCCGAAATCTTTTCATGAAAATTTTCAACTTTTTGAAGCCGAAATCTTTTCATGAAAATTTTCATCTATTTTGAAGCATAAATCTATTCATGAAAATTTTAGACTTTTTTGCAGCCGAAATCTTTTCATGAAAATTTTCAACTTTTTGAAGCCGAAATCTTTTCATGAAAATGGTCAACTTTTTGAAGCCGAAATCTTTTCATGAAAATTTTCAACTTTTTGAAGCCGAAATCTTTTCATGAAAATTTTCAACTTTTTTGAAGCAGAAATCTTTTCATGAAAATCTTAAACTTTTTTGAAGCCGAAATCTTTTCATGAAAATTTTCAACTTTTTTGAAGCCGAAATCTTTTCATGAAAATGGTCAACTTTTTTGAAGCCGAAATCTTTTCATGAAAATTTTCAACTTTTTTGAAGCAGAAATCTTTTCATGAAAATCTTAGACTTTTTTGAAGCCTAAATCTTTTCATGAAAATTTTCAACTTTTTTGAAGCCGAAATCTTTTCATGAAAATTTTCAACTTTTTTGATGCCGAAATAGTTCATGAAAATTTTCAACTTTTTTGAAGCCGAAATCTTTTCATGAAAATTTTCAACTTTTTTAAAGTCGAAATAGTTCATGAAAGTTTTCAACCTTTTTGAAGCTGAAATCTTTTCATGAAAATGTTCAACTTTTTTGAAACCGAAATCTTTTCATGAAATTGGTCAAATTTTTTGAAGCCGAAATATTTTCATGAAAATTTTCAACTTTTTGAAGCCGAAATCTTTTCATGAAAATTTTCAACTTTTTTGAAGCAGAAATCTTTTCATGAAAATCTTAGACTTTTTTGAAGTCGAAATCTTTTCATGTAAATTTTCAACTTTTTTGAAGCCGAAATCTTTTCATGAAAATGTTCCATTTTTTTGAAGCCGAAATACTTCATGAAAATTTTCAACTTTTTTGAAGCCGAAATCTTTTCATGAAAATGTTCAACTTTTTTGAAGCCGAAATCTTTTCATGAAAATGTTCAACTTTTTGAAACCAAAATCTTTTCCTGAAAATTTTCAACTTTTTTGAAGCAGAAATCTTTTCATGAAAATGTTCAACTTTTTTGAAGCCGAAATCTTTTCATGAAAATCTTCGACTTTTTTGAAGCCGAAATACTTGATGAAAATATTCAACTTCTTTGAAGTCGAAATCTTTTCATGAAAATTTTCAACTTTTTTGAATCCGAAATCTTTTCATGAAAATTTTCAACTTTTTTGAATCCGAAATCTTTTCATGAAAATGTTCCATTTTTTTGAAGCCGAAATACTTCATGAAAATGTTCAACTTTTTTGAAGCCGAAATCTTTTCATGAAAATTTTAAACTTTTTTGAAGCCGAAATCTTTTCATGAAAATTTTCGACTTTTTTGCAGCCGAAATACTTCATGAAAATGTTCAACTTTTTTGAAGCCGAAATCTTTTCATGAAAATCTTCGACTTTTTTGAAGTCGAAATAGTTCATGAAAGTTTTCAACCTTTTTGAAGCTGAAATCTTTTCATGAAAATGTTCAACTTTTTTGAAGCCGAAATCTTTTCATGAAAATGTTCCATTTTTTTGCAACCGAAATACTTCATGAAAATTTTCAACTTTTTTGAAGCAGAAATCTTTTCATGAAAATCTTCGACTTTTTTGAAGTCGAAATAGTTTATAAAAGTTTTCAACCTTTTTGAAGCTGAAATACTTTATGAAAATTTTTACTTTTTGTAAAGCCAAAATCCTGTCATGAAAATTTTCAACTTTATTGAAGCTGAAATCTTTTCATGAAAATTTTCAACTTTTTTGAAGCCGAAATCATTTCACTAAAATGTTCAACTTTTTTGAAGCCGAGATCTTTTCATGAAAATTTTCAACTTTTTTGAAGCCGAAATCTTTTCATGAAAATGGTCAACTTTTTTGAAGCCGAAATCTTTTCATGAAAATTTTCAACTTTTTGAAGCCGAAATCTTTTCATGAAAATTTTCAACTTTTTTGAAGCAGAAATCTTTTCATGAAAACCTTAGACTTTTTTGAAGTCGAAATCTTTTCATGAAAATGTTCAAGTTTTTTGAAGCCCGAAATCTTTTCATGAAAATGTTTCATTTTTTTGAAGCCGAAATACTTCATGAAAATTTTCAACTTTTTTGAAGCCGAAATCTTTTCATGAAAATGTTCCACTTTTTTGAAGCCGAAATCTTTTCATGAAAATTTTCAACTTTTTGAAAACAAAATCTTTTCATGAAAATTTTCAACTTTTTTGAAGCAGAAATCTTTTTATGTAAATTTTCAACTTTTTTGAAGCAGAAATCTTTTCATGAAAATGTTCAACTTTTTTGAAGCCGAAATCTTTTCATGAAAATTTTCAACTTTTTTGAAGCCGAAATCTTTTCATGAAAATTTTCAACTTTTTTGAAGCAGAAATCTTTTCATGAAAATCATCAACTTTTTTGAAGCCGAAATACTTGATGAAAATATTCAACTTTTTTGAAGTCTAAATTTTTTAATGAAAATTTTCAACTTTTTTTAAGCCGAAATCTTTTCATGAAAATTTTCAACTTTTTTGAAACAGAAATCTTTTCATGAAAATTTTCAACTTTTTTCATGCCGAAATAGTTCATGAAAATTTTCGACTTTTTTGAAGCCGAAATAGTTCATGAAAATTATCAACTTTTTTGAAACCTAAATCTTTTCATGAAAATTATCAACTTTTTTGAAACCTAAATCTTTTCATGAAAATTTTCATCTTTTTTGAAACATAAATCTTTTCATGAAAATTTTAGACTTTTTTGTAGTCGAAATACTTCATGAAAATTTTCAACTTTTTTAAAGCCGAAATCTTTTCATGAAAATTTTCATCTTTTTTGAAGAATAAATCTTTTCATGAAAATTTTAGACTTTTTTGCAGCCGAAATACTTCATGAAAATTTTCAACTTTTTTGAAGCCGAAATCTTTTCATGAAAATCTTCGACTTTTTTGAAGTCGAAATCTCTTCATGAAAATTTTCAACTTTTTTGAAGCAGAAATCTTTTCATGAAAATTTTCAACTTTTTGAAACCAAAATCTTTTCATGAAAATGTTCAACTTTTTTGAAGCCGAAATCTTTTCATGAAAATTTTCAACTTTTTTGATGCCGAAATAGTTCATGAAAATTTTCGACTTTTTTGAAGCCGAAATACTTCATGAAAATTTTCAACTTTTTTGAAACCTAAATCTTCTCATGAAAATTTTCAACTTTTTTGATGCCGAAATAGTTCATGAAAATTTTCAACTTTTTTGAAGCCGAAATCTTTTCATGAAAATGTTCAACTTTTTTGATGCCGAAATCTTTTCATGAAAATTTTCAAGTTTTTGAAGCCCAAATCTTTTCATGAAAATTTTCATCTTTTTTGAAACATAAATCTTTTCAAGAAAATTTTAGACTTTTTTGCAGCCGAAATACTTCATGAAAATTTTCAACTTTTTTTAAGCCGAAATCTTTTCATGAAAATCTTCGACTTTTTTGAAGTCGAAATAGTTCATGAAAGTTTTCAACCTATTTGAAGCTGAAATCTTTTCATGAAAATGTTCAACTTTTTTGAAGCAGAAATCTTTTCATGAAAATGGTCAACTTTTTGAAGCCGAAATCTTTTCATGAAAATTTTCAACTTTTTGAAGCCGAAATCTTTTCATGAAAATTTTCAACTTTTTTGAAGCAGAAATCTTTTCATGAAAATCTTAGACTTTTTTGAAGTCGAAATCTTTTCATGTAAATTTTCAACTTTTTTGAAGCAGAAATCTTTTCATGAAAATTTTTAACTTTTTTGAAGCCGAAATCTTTTCATGAAAATGTTCCATTTTTTTGAAGCCGAAATACTTCATGAAAATTTTCAACTTTTTTGAAGTCGAAATCTTTTCATGAAAATGTTCAACTTTTTTGAAGCCGAAATCTTTTCATGAAAATTTTAAACTTTTTGAAACCAAAATCTTTTCATGTAATTTTTCAACTTTTTTGAAGCAGAAATCTTTTCATGAAAATTTTCAACTTTTTGAAGCCGAAATCTTTTCATGAAAATTTTCAACTTTTTTGAAGCAGAAATCTTTTCATGAAAATCTTAGACTTTTTTGAAGTCGAAATCTTTTCATGTAAATTTTCAACTTTTTTGGAGCAGAAATCTTTTCATGAAAATGTTCAAGTTTTTTGAAGCCCGAAATCTTTTCATGAAAATGTTTCATTTTTTTGAAGCCGAAATACTTCATGAAAATTTTCAACTTTTTTGAAGCCGAAATCTTTTCATGAAAATGTTCAACTTTTTTGAAGCCGAAATCTATTCATGTAAATTTTCAACTTTTTGAAGCCAAAATCTTTTCATGAAAATGTTCAACTTTTTTGAAGCCGAAATCTTTTCATGAAAATTTTCATCTTTTTGAAGGCGAAATCTTTTCATGAAAATTTTCAACTTTTTTGAAGCATAAATCTTTTCTTGAAAATTTTAGACTTTTTTGAAGTCGAAAAAATTCATGAACATTTTCAACTTTTTTGAAGTCTAAATCTTTTCATGAAATTTTTCAACTTTTTTGGAGCCGAAATCTTTTCATGAAAATTTTCAACTTTTTTGAAGCCGAAATACTTCATGAAAATTTTCAACTTTTTTGAAGCCTAAATCTTTTCATGAAAATCATCGACTTTTTTGAAGCCGACATTTTTTCATGTAAATTTTCAACTTTTTTGAAGCCGAAAATAGTTCATGAAAATTTTCAACTTTTTTGAAGCTGAAATTTTTCAACTTTTTTGAAGCCGAAATCTTTTCATGTAAATTTTCAACTTTTTTGAAGCAGAAATCTTTTCATGAAATACTTCGACTTTTTTGAAGCCGAAATACTTGATGAAAATTTAAAACTTTTTTGATCCCGAAATCTTTTCATGAAAATCTTCGACTTTTTTGAAGCCGAAATACTTCATGAAAATGTTTACCTTTTTTAAAGCCATAATCCTGTCATTAAAATTTTCAACTTTTTTGAAGCTGAAATCTTTTCATGAAATTCGTTGATTTTTTTGAAGCCGAAATACTTCATGAAAATTTTCAACTTTTTGAATCCGAAATCTTATCATGAAAATTTTCAACTTTTTTGAAGCCGAAATCTTTTCATGTAAATTTTCAACTTTTTGAAGCCAAAATCTTTTCATGAAAATTTTCGACTTTTTTGAAGCCGAAATCTTTTCATGAAAATTTTCAACTTTTTGAAGCAGAAATCTTTTCATGAAAATTTTCAACTTTTTTGAAGCATAAATCTTTTCATGAAAATGTTCAACTTTTTTGAAGCCGAAATCTTTTCATGAAAATGTTCCATTTTTTTGAAAAAGAAATACTTCATTAAAATTTTCAACTTTTTTGAAGCCGAAATCTTTTCATGAAAATTTTCAACTTTTTAAGCCGAAATCTTTTCATGAAAATTTTTTAACTTTTTTGAAGCAGAAATCTTTTCATGAAAATGTTCAACTTTTTTGTAGCCGAAATCTTTTCATGAAAATGTTCAAGTTTTTTGAAGCCGAAATCTTTTCATGAAAATGTTCCATTTTTTTGAAGCCGAAATACTTCATGAAAATTTTCAACTTTTTTGAAGCAGAAATCTTTTCATGAAAATGTTCAACTTTTTTGAAACCAAAATCTTTTCATGAAAATTTTCAACTTTTTGAAACCGAAATCTTTTCTTGAAAATTTTCAACTTTTTTGATGCCGAAATAGTTCATGAAAATTTTCAACTTTTTTGAAGCCGAAATCTTTTCATGAAAATTTTCAACTTTTTTGAAGCCGAAATCTTTTCATGAAAATGGTCAACTTTTTTGAAGCCGAAATCTTTTCATGAAAATTTTCAACTTTTTTGAAGCAGAAATCTTTTCATGAAAATCTTAGACTTTTTTGAAGCCGAAATCTTTTCATGAAAATTTTCAACTTTTTTGAAGCCGAAATCTTTTCATGAAAATTTTCAACTTTTTTGAAGCTGAAATCTTTTCATGAAAATGGTCAACTTTTTTGAAGCCGAAATCTTTTCATGAAAATTTTCAACTTTTTTGAAGCCGAAATCTTTTCATGAGAATGTTCCATTTTTTTGAAGCAGAAATACTTCATGAAAATTTTCAACTTTTTTGAAGTCGAAATCTTTTCATGTAAGTTTTCAACTTTTTTGAAGCCGAAATCTTTTCATGAAAATGTTCAACTTTTTTGAAGCCGAAATCTTTTCATGAAAATTTTCAACATTTTGAAGCAGAAATCTTTTCATGAAAATTTTCAACTTTTTTGAAGCAGAAATACTTTATGAAAATTTCTACTTTTTTTAAAGCCAAAATCCTGTCATGAAAATTTTCAACTTTTTTGAAGCTGAAATCTTTTCATGAAAATGGTCAACTTTTTTGAAGCCGAAATCTTTTCATGAAAATTTTCAACTTTTTTGAAGCCGAAATCTTTTCATGAAAATGTTCAACTTTTTTGAAGCCGAAATCTTTTCATGAAAATCTTCGACTTTTTTGAAGTCGAAATAGTTCATGAAAGTTTTCAACCTTTTTGAAGCTGAAATCTTTTCATGAAAATGTTCAACGTTTTTGAAACCAAAATCTTGTCATGAAATTTTTCAACTTTTTTGAAGCCGAAATCTTTTCATGAAAATCTTCGACTTTTTTGAAGCCGAAATAGTTCATGAAAATTTTCGACTTTTTTGAAGCCGAAATAGTTCATGAAAATTTTCAACTTTTTTGAAGCCGAAATCTTTTCATGAAAATTTTCAACTTTTTTGAAGTCGAAATCTTTTCATGTAAATTTTCAACTTTTTTGAAGCCGAAATCTTTTCATGAAAATGTTCAACTTTTTTGAAGCCGAAATCTTTTCATGAAAATTTTCAACATTTTGAAGCAGAAATACTTCATGAAAATTTCTACTTTTTTTAAAGCCAAAATCCTGTCATGAAAATTTTCAACTTTTTTGAAGCAGAAATCTTTTCATGAAAATTTTCAACTTTTTTGAAGCAGAAAACTTTTCATGAAAATCTTCGACTTTTTTGAAGCTGAAATACTTCATGAAAGTTTTCAACTTTTTTGAAGCCGAAATACTTCATGAAAATTTTTAACTTTTTTAAAGCTAAAATCCTGTCATGAAAATTTTCAACTTTTTTTAAAGCCGAAATCCTGTCATGAAAATTTTCAACTTTTTTGAAGCAGAAATCTTTTCATGAAAATCTTCGACTTTTTTGAAGCAGAAATCTTTTCATGAAAAATTTCAACTTTTTTGAAGCCGAAATCTTTTCATGAAAATTTTCAACTTTTTAAAGCCGAAATCTTTTCATGAAAATGTTCCATTTTTTTGAAGCCGAAATACTTCATGAAAATTTTCAACTTTTTTGAAGTCGAAATATTTTCATGAAAATTTTCAACTTTTTGAAGCCGAAATCTTTTCATGAAAATGTTCCATTTTTTTGAAGCCGAAATACTTCATGAAAATTTTCAACTTTTTTGAAGTCGAAATATTTTCATGAAAATGTTCAACTTTTTTGAAGCCGAAATCTTTTCATGAAAATTTTCAACTTTTTGAAACCAATATCTTTTCATGAAAATTTTCAACTTTTTGAAACCAATATCTTTTCATGAAAATTTTCAACTTTTTTGAAGCGGAAATCTTTTCATGAAAATCTTCGACTTTTTTGAAGCCGAAATACTTGATGAAAATATTCAACTTTTTTGAAGTCTAAATCTTTTCATGAAAATTTTCAACTTTTTTGAAGCCGAAATCTTTTCATGAAAATTTTCAACTTTTTTGAAACAGAAATCTTTTCATGAAAATCTTCGACTTTTTTGAAGTCGAAATAGTTCATGAAAGTTTTCAACTTTTTTGAAGCCGAAATCTTTTCATGAAAATTTTCAACTTTTTGAAACCGAAATCTTTTCATGAAAATTTTCAACTTTTTTGAAGCCGAAATCTTTTCATGAAAATGGTCAACTTTTTTGAAGCCGAAATCTTTTTATGAAAATGTTCAACTTTTTTGCAGCCGAAATCTTTTCATGAAAATGTTCAACTTTTTTGAAGCCGAAATCTTTTTAGGAAAATGTTCAACTTTTTTGAAGCCGTAATCTTTTCATGAAAATTTTCAACTTTTTGAAACCAATATCTTTTCATGAAAATTTTCCACTTTTTTGAAGCAGAAATCTTTTCATGAAAATCTTCCACTTTTTTGAAGCCGAAATACTTGATGAAAATATTCAACTTTTTTGAAGTCTAAATCTTTTCATGAAAATTTTCAACTTTTTTGAAGCCGAATTCTTTTCATGAAAATTTTCAACTTTTTTGAAGCAGAAATCTTTTCATGAAAATGTTCAACTTTTTTGAAGCAGAAATCTTTTCATGAAAATCTTAGACTTTTTTGAAGTCGAAATCTTTTCAAGTAAATTTTCAACTTTTTTGAAGTAGAAATCTTTTCATGAAAATTTTCAACTTTTTGAAGTAGAAATATTTTAATGTAAATTTTCAACTTTTTTCAAGCCGAAATACTTCATGAAAATGTTCAACTTTTTTGAAGCCGAAATCTTTTCATGAAAATTTTAAACTTTTTTGAAGCCGAAATCTTTTCATGAAAATTTTCAACTTTTTGAAACCAATATCTTTTCATGAAAATTTTCAACTTTTTGAAACCAATATCTTTTCATGAAAATTTTCAACTTTTTTGAAGCGGAAATCTTTTCATGAAAATCTTCGACTTTTTTGAAGCCGAAATACTTGATGAAAATATTCAACTTTTTTGAAGTCTAAATCTTTTCATGAAAATTTTCAACTTTTTTGAAGCCGAAATCTTTTCATGAAAATTTTCAACTTTTTTGAAACAGAAATCTTTTCATGAAAATCTTCGACTTTTTTGAAGTCGAAATAGTTCATGAAAGTTTTCAACTTTTTTGAAGCCGAAATCTTTTCATGAAAATTTTCAACTTTTTGAAACCGAAATCTTTTCATGAAAATTTTCAACTTTTTTGAAGCCGAAATCTTTTCATGAAAATGGTCAACTTTTTTGAAGCCGAAATCTTTTTATGAAAATGTTCAACTTTTTTGCAGCCGAAATCTTTTCATGAAAATGTTCAACTTTTTTGAAGCCGAAATCTTTTTAGGAAAATGTTCAACTTTTTTGAAGCCGAAATCTTTTCATGAAAATTTTCAACTTTTTGAAACCAATATCTTTTCATGAAAATTTTCCACTTTTTTGAAGCAGAAATCTTTTCATGAAAATCTTCCACTTTTTTGAAGCCGAAATACTTGATGAAAATATTCAACTTTTTTGAAGTCTAAATCTTTTCATGAAAATTTTCAACTTTTTTGAAGCCGAATTCTTTTCATGAAAATTTTCAACTTTTTTGAAGCAGAAATCTTTTCATGAAAATGTTCAACTTTTTTGAAGCAGAAATCTTTTCATGAAAATCTTAGACTTTTTTGAAGTCGAAATCTTTTCAAGTAAATTTTCAACTTTTTTGAAGTAGAAATCTTTTCATGAAAATTTTCAACTTTTTGAAGTAGAAATATTTTCATGAAAATTTTCAACTTTTTTGAAGCCGAAATACTTCATGAAAGTTTTTGACTTTTTTGAAGCAAAAATCTTTTAATGTAAATTTTCAACTTTTTTCAAGCCGAAATACTTCATGAAAATGTTCAACTTTTTTGAAGCCGAAATCTTTTCATGAAAATTTTAAACTTTTTTGAAGCCGAAATCTTTTCATGAAAATTTTGAACTTTTTGAAACCAATATCAATTCATGAAAATTTTCAACTTTTTGAAACCAATATCTTTTCATGAAAATTTTCAACTTTTTTGAAGCGGAAATCTTTTCATGAAAATCTTCGACTTTTTTGAAGCCGAAATACTTGATGAAAATATTCAACTTTTTTGAAGTCTAAATCTTTTCATGAAAATTTTCAACTTTTTTGAAGCCGAAATCTTTTCATGAAAATTTTCAACTTTTTTGAAACAGAAATCTTTTCATGAAAATCTTCGACTTTTTTGAAGTCGAAATAGTTCATGAAAGTTTTCAACTTTTTTGAAGCCGAAATCTTTTCATGAAAATTTTCAACTTTTTGAAACCGAAATCTTTTCATGAAAATTTTCAACTTTTTTGAAGCCGAAATCTTTTCATGAAAATGGTCAACTTTTTTGAAGCCGAAATCTTTTTATGAAAATGTTCAACTTTTTTGCAGCCGAAATCTTTTCATGAAAATGTTCAACTTTTTTGAAGCCGAAATCTTTTTAGGAAAATGTTCAACTTTTTTGAAGCCGAAATCTTTTCATGAAAATTTTCAACTTTTTGAAACCAATATCTTTTCATGAAAATTTTCCACTTTTTTGAAGCAGAAATCTTTTCATGAAAATCTTCCACTTTTTTGAAGCCGAAATACTTGATGAAAATATTCAACTTTTTTGAAGTCTAAATCTTTTCATGAAAATTTTCAACTTTTTTGAAGCCGAATTCTTTTCATGAAAATTTTCAACTTTTTTGAAGCAGAAATCTTTTCATGAAAATGTTCAACTTTTTTGAAGCAGAAATCTTTTCATGAAAATCTTAGACTTTTTTGAAGTCGAAATCTTTTCAAGTAAATTTTCAACTTTTTTGAAGTAGAAATCTTTTCATGAAAATTTTCAACTTTTTGAAGTAGAAATATTTTCATGAAAATTTTCAACTTTTTTGAAGCCGAAATACTTCATGAAAGTTTTTGACTTTTTTGAAGCAAAAATCTTTTAATGTAAATTTTCAACTTTTTTCAAGCCGAAATACTTCATGAAAATGTTCAACTTTTTTGAAGCCGAAATCTTTTCATGAAAATTTTAAACTTTTTTGAAGCCGAAATCTTTTCATGAAAATTTTCAACTTTTTGAAACCAATATCTTTTCATGAAAATTTTCAACTTTTTGAAACCAATATCTTTTCATGAAAATTTTCAACTTTTTTGAAGCGGAAATCTTTTCATGAAAATCTTCGACTTTTTTGAAGCCGAAATACTTGATGAAAATATTCAACTTTTTTGAAGTCTAAATCTTTTCATGAAAATTTTCAACTTTTTTGAAGCCGAAATCTTTTCATGAAAATTTTCAACTTTTTTGAAACAGAAATCTTTTCATGAAAATCTTCGACTTTTTTGAAGTCGAAATAGTTCATGAAAGTTTTCAACTTTTTTGAAGCCGAAATCTTTTCATGAAAATTTTCAACTTTTTGAAACCGAAATCTTTTCATGAAAATTTTCAACTTTTTTGAAGCCGAAATCTTTTCATGAAAATGGTCAACTTTTTTGAAGCCGAAATCTTTTTATGAAAATGTTCAACTTTTTTGCAGCCGAAATCTTTTCATGAAAATGTTCAACTTTTTTGAAGCCGAAATCTTTTTAGGAAAATGTTCAACTTTTCTGAAGCCGAAATCTTTTCATGAAAATTTTCAACTTTTTGAAACCAATATCTTTTCATGAAAATTTTCCACTTTTTTGAAGCAGAAATCTTTTCATGAAAATCTTCCACTTTTTTGAAGCCGAAATACTTGATGAAAATATTCAACTTTTTTGAAGTCTAAATCTTTTCATGAAAATTTTCAACTTTTTTGAAGCCGAATTCTTTTCATGAAAATTTTCAACTTTTTTGAAGCAGAAATCTTTTCATGAAAATGTTCAACTTTTTTGAAGCAGAAATCTTTTCATGAAAATCTTAGACTTTTTTGAAGTCGAAATCTTTTCAAGTAAATTTTCAACTTTTTTGAAGTAGAAATCTTTTCATGAAAATTTTCAACTTTTTGAAGTAGAAATATTTTCATGAAAATTTTCAACTTTTTTGAAGCCGAAATACTTCATGAAAGTTTTTGACTTTTTTGAAGCAAAAATCTTTTAATGTAAATTTTCAACTTTTTTCAAGCCGAAATACTTCATGAAAATGTTCAACTTTTTTGAAGCCGAAATCTTTTCATGAAAATTTTAAACTTTTTTGAAGCCGAAATCTTTTCATGAAAATTTTCAACTTTTTGAAACCAATATCTTTTCATGAAAATTTTCAACTTTTTGAAACCAATATCTTTTCATGAAAATTTTCAACTTTTTTGAAGCGGAAATCTTTTCATGAAAATCTTCGACTTTTTTGAAGCCGAAATACTTGATGAAAATATTCAACTTTTTTGAAGTCTAAATCTTTTCATGAAAATTTTCAACTTTTTTGAAGCCGAAATCTTTTCATGAAAATTTTCAACTTTTTTGAAACAGAAATCTTTTCATGAAAATCTTCGACTTTTTTGAAGTCGAAATAGTTCATGAAAGTTTTCAACTTTTTTGAAGCCGAAATCTTTTCATGAAAATTTTCAACTTTTTGAAACCGAAATCTTTTCATGAAAATTTTCAACTTTTTTGAAGCCGAAATCTTTTCATGAAAATGGTCAACTTTTTTGAAGCCGAAATCTTTTTATGAAAATGTTCAACTTTTTTGCAGCCGAAATCTTTTCATGAAAATGTTCAACTTTTTTGAAGCCGAAATCTTTTTAGGAAAATGTTCAACTTTTTTGAAGCCGAAATCTTTTCATGAAAATTTTCAACTTTTTGAAACCAATATCTTTTCATGAAAATTTTCCACTTTTTTGAAGCAGAAATCTTTTCATGAAAATCTTCCACTTTTTTGAAGCCGAAATACTTGATGAAAATATTCAACTTTTTTGAAGTCTAAATCTTTTCATGAAAATTTTCAACTTTTTTGAAGCCGAAATCTTTTCATGAAAATTTTCAACTTTTTTGAAGCAGAAATCTTTTCATGAAAATGTTCAACTTTTTTGAAGCAGAAATCTTTTCATGAAAATCTTAGACTTTTTTGAAGTCGAAATCTTTTCAAGTAAATTTTCAACTTTTTTGAAGTAGAAATCTTTTCATGAAAATTTTCAACTTTTTGAAGTAGAAATATTTTCATGAAAATTTTCAACTTTTTTGAAGCCGAAATACTTCATGAAAGTTTTTGACTTTTTTGAAGCAGAAATCTTTTAATGTAAATGGTCAACTTTTTTCAAGCCGAAATACTTCATGAAAATGTTCAACTTTTTTGAAGCCGAAATCTTTTCATGAAAATTTTCAACTTTTTTGAAGCCGAAATCTATTCATGAAAATCTTCGACTTTTTTGAAGTCGAATTAGTTCATGAAAGTTTTCAACCTTTTTGAAGCTGAAATCTTTTCATGAAAATGTTCAACTTTTTTGAAGCCGAAATCTTTTCATGAAAATGTTCCATTTTTTTGCAACCGAAATACTTCATGAAAATTTTCAACTTTTTTGAAGCCTAAATCTTTTCATGAAAATCTTCGACTTTTTTGAAGTCGAAATAGTTCATGAAAGTTTTCAACTTTTTTGAAGCTGAAATCTTTTCATGAAAATTTTCAACTGTTTTGAAGCCGAGATCTTTTCATGAAAATTTTCAACTTTTTGAAACCGAAATCTTTTCATGAAAATTTTCAACTTTTTTGAAGCCGAAATCTTTACATGAAAATGGTCAACTTTTTTGAAGCCGAAATCTTTTCATGAAAATTTTCAACTTTTTGAAGCCGAAATCTTTTCATGAAAATTTTCAACTTTTTTGAAGCAGAAATCTTTTCATGAAAATCTTAGACTTTTTTGAAGACGAAATCTTTTCATGAAAATTTTCAACTTTTTTGAAGCCGAAATACTTCATGAAAGTTTTTGACTTTTTTGAAGCAAAAATCTTTTAATGTAAATTTTCAACTTTTTTCAAGCCGAAACACTTCATGAAAATGTTCAACTTTTTTGAAGCCGAAATCTTTTCATGAAAATTTTAAACTTTTTTGAAGCCGAGATCTTTTCATGAAACTTTTCGACTTTTTTGCAGCCGAAATACTTCATGAAAATGTTCAGCTTTTTTGAAACCGAAATCTTTTCATGAAAATCTTCGACTTTTTTGAAGTCGAAATAGTACATGAAAGTTTTCAACCTTTTTGAAGCTGAAATCTTTTCATGAAAATGTTCAACTTTTTTGAAGCCGAAATCTTTTCATGAAAATGTTCCATTTTTTTGCAACCGAAATACTTCATGAAAATTTTCAACTTTTTTGAAGCAGATATCTTTTCAAGAAAATCTTAGACTTTTTTGAAGTCGAAATCTTTTCATGAAAATCTTAGACTTTTTTGAAGTCGAAATCTTTTCATGAAAATTTTCAACTTTTTTGAAGCAGAAATCTTTTCATGAAAATGTTCCATTTTTTTGCAGCCGAAATACTTCATGAAAATTTTCAACTTTTTTGAAGCCGAAATCTTTTCATGAAAATGTTCAACTTTTTTGAAGCCGAGATCTTTTCATGAAAATTTTCAACTTTTTTGAAGCCGAAATCTTTTCATGAAAATGGTCAACTTTTTTGAAGCCAAAATCTTTTCATGAAAATCTTCGACTTTTTTGAAGCCGAAATACTTGATGAAAATATTCAACTTTTTTGAAGTCTAAATCTTTTCATGAAAATTTTCAACTTTTTTGAAGCAGAAATCTTTTCATGAAAATTTTCAACTTTTTTGAAGCCGAAATAGTTCATGAAAATTTTAGACTTTTTTTAAGCCGAAATAATTCATGAAAATTTTCAACTTTTTTGAAACCTAAATCTTTTCATGAAAATTTTCAACTTTTTTGATGCCGAAATAGTTCATGAAAATTTTCAATTTTTTTGAACCCGAAATCTTTTCATGAAAATTTTCAACTTTTTTGAAGCCGAAATCTTTTCATGAAAATGTTCATCTTTTTTGAAGCCGAAATCTTTTCATGAAAATGTTCGACTTTTTGAAGCCGAGATCTTTTCATGAAAATTTTCAACTTTTTGAAACCGAAATCTTTTCATGAAAATTTTCAACTTTTTTGAATCCGAAATCTTTGCATGAAAATGGTCAACTTTTTTGAAGCCGAAATCTTTTCATGAAAATCTTAGACTTTTTTGAAGTCGAAATCTTTTCATGTAAATTTTCAACTTTTTTGAAGCAGAAATCTTTTCATGAAAATGTTCAACTTTTTTGAAGCAGAAATCTTTTCATGAAAATCTTCAACTTTTTGAAGTAGAAATATTTTCATGAAAATTTTCAACTTTTTTGAAGCCGAAATACTTCATGAAAGTTTTTGACTTTTTTGAAGCAGAAATCTTTTAATGTAAATGGTCAACTTTTTTCAAGCCGAAATACTTCATGAAAATGTTCAACTTTTTTGAAGCCGAAATCTTTTCATGAAAATTTTCAACTTTTTTGAAGCAGAAATCTTTTCATGAAAATTTTCGACTTTTTTGCAGCCGAATTACTTCATGAAAATGTTCAACTTTTTTGAAGCCGAAATCTTTTCATGAAAATCTTCGACTTTTTTGAAGTCGAAATAGTTCATGAAAGTTTTCAACCTTTTTGAAGGTGAAATCTTTTCATGAAAATGTTCAACTTTTTTGAAGCCGAAATCTTTTCATGAAAATGTTCCATTTTTTTGCAACCGAAATACTTCATGAAAATTTTCAACTTTTTTGAAGCCTAAATCTTTTCATGAAAATCTTCGACTTTTTTGAAGTCGAAATAGTTCATGAAAGTTTTCAACCTTTTTGAAGCTGAAATACTTTATGAAAATTTTTACTTTTTGTAAAGTCAAAATCCTGTCATGAAAATTTTTAACTGTTTTGAAGCCGAGATCTTTTCATGAAAATGGTCAACTTTTTTGAAGCCGAAATCTTTTCATGAAAATTTTCAACTTTTTTGAATTCGAAATCTATTCATGTAAATTTTCAACTTTTTTGAAGCAGAAATCTTTTCATGAAAATGTTCAACTTTTTTGAAGCCGAAATCTTTTCATGAATATTTTCAACTTTTTGAAACCAAAATCTTTTCATGTAAATTTTCAACTTTTTTGATGCAGAAATCTTTTCATGAAAATGGTCAACTTTTTTGAAGCCGAAATCTTTTCATGAAAATTTTCAACTTTTTTGAAGCCAAAATCCTGTCATGAAAATTTTCAACTTTTTTGAAGCCGAGATCTTTTCATGAAAATTTTCAACTTTTTGAAACCGAAATCTTTTCATGAAAATTTTCAACTTTTTTGAAGCCGAAATCTTTTCATGAAAATGGTCAACTTTTTTGAAGCCGAAATCTTTTCATGAAAATTTTCAACTTTTTGAAGCCGAAATCTTTTCATGAAAATTTTCAACTTTTTTGAAGCAGAAATCTTTTCATGAAAATGTTCAACTTTTTTGAAGCCGAAATCTTTTCATGAAAATGTTCAACTTTTTTGAAGCCGAGATCTTTTCATGAAAATTTTCAACTTTTTTGAAGCCGAAATCTTTTCATGAAAATCTTAGACTTTTTTGAAGCAGAAATCTTTTCATGTAAATTTTCAACTTTTTTGAAGCCGAAATCTTTTCATGAAAATGTTCCATTTTTTTTTAGCCGAAATACTTCTTGAAAATTTTCAACTTTTTTGAAGTCGAAATCTTTTCATGTAAATTTTCAACTTTTTTGAAGCAGAAATCTTTTCATGAAAATGTTCAACTTTTTTGAAGCCGAAATCTTTTCATGAAAATCTTCGACTTTTTTGAAGCCGAAATACTTGATGAAAACATTCAACTTTTTTGAAGCCGAAATCTTTTCATGAAAATGTTCAACTTTTTGGAGCCGAAATCTTTTCATGAAAATTTTCATCTTTTTTGAAGCCGAAATCTTTTCATGAAAATTTTCAAGTTTTTGAAGCCGAAATCTTTTCATGAAAATCTTCAACTTTTTTGAAGCCGAAATCTTTTCATGAAAATTTTCAACTTTTTGAAGTAGAAATTTTTTCATGAAAATTTTTAACTTTTTTGAAGCCGAAATCTTTTCATGAAAATGTTCAACTTTTTTGAAGCCGAAATCTATTCATGAAAATCTTCGACTTTTTTGAAGTCGAATTAGTTCATGAAAGTTTTCAACCTTTTTGAAGCTGAAATCTTTTCATGAAAATGTTCAACTTTTTTGAAGCCGAAATCTTTTCATGAAAATGTTCCATTTTTTTGCAACCGAAATACTTCATGAAAATTTTCAACTTTTTTGAAGCCTAAATCTTTTCATGAAAATCTTCGACTTTTTTGAAGTCGAAATAGTTCATGAAAGTTTTCAAACTTTTTGAAGCTGAAATACTTTATGAAAATTTTTACTTTTTGTAAAGCCAAAATCCTGTCATGAAAATTTTCAACTTTTTTGAAGCTGAAATCTTTTCATGAAAATTTTCAACTGTTTTGAAGCCGAGATCTTTTCATGAAAATTTTCAACTTTTTGAAACCGAAATCTTTTCATGAAAATTTTCAACTTTTTTGAAGCCGAAATCTTTACATGAAAATGGTCAACTTTTTTGAAGCCGAAATCTTTTCATGAAAATTTTCAACTTTTTGAAGCCGAAATCTTTTCATGAAAATTTTCAACTTTTTTGAAGCAGAAATCTTTTCATGAAAATCTTAGACTTTTTTGAAGACGAAATCTTTTCATGAAAATTTTCAACTTTTTTGAAGCCGAAATACTTCATGAAAGTTTTTGACTTTTTTGAAGCAAAAATCTTTTAATGTAAATTTTCAACTTTTTTCAAGCCGAAACACTTCATGAAAATGTTCAACTTTTTTGAAGCCGAAATCTTTTCATGAAAATTTTAAACTTTTTTGAAGCCGAGATCTTTTCATGAAACTTTTCGACTTTTTTGCAGCCGAAATACTTCATGAAAATGTTCAACTTTTTTGAAGCCGAAATCTTTTCATGAAAATCTTCGACTTTTTTGAAGTCGAAATAGTACATGAAAGTTTTCAACCTTTTTGAAGCTGAAATCTTTTCATGAAAATGTTCAACTTTTTTGAAGCCGAAATCTTTTCATGAAAATGTTCCATTTTTTTGCAACCGAAATACTTCATGAAAATTTTCAACTTTTTTGAAGCAGATATCTTTTCAAGAAAATCTTAGACTTTTTTGAACTCGAAATCTTTTCATGAAAATCTTAGACTTTTTTGAAGTCGAAATCTTTTCATGAAAATTTTCAACTTTTTTGAAGCAGAAATCTTTTCATGAAAATGTTCCATTTTTTTGCAGCCGAAATACTTCATGAAAATTTTCAACTTTTTTGAAGCCGAAATCTTTTCATGAAAATGTTCAACTTTTTTGAAGCCGAGATCTTTTCATGAAAATTTTCAACTTTTTTGAAGCCGAAATCTTTTCATGAAAATGGTCAACTTTTTTGAAGCCGAAATCTTTTCATGAAAATCTTCGACTTTTTTGAAGCCGAAATACTTGATGAAAATATTCAACTTTTTTGAAGTCTAAATCTTTTCATGAAAATTTTCAACTTTTTTGAAGCAGAAATCTTTTCATGAAAATTTTCAACTTTTTTGAAGCCGAAATAGTTCATGAAAATTTTAGACTTTTTTTAAGCCGAAATAATTCATGAAAATTTTCAACTTTTTTGAAACCTAAATCTTTTCATGAAAATTTTCAACTTTTTTGATGCCGAAATAGTTCATGAAAATTTTCAATTTTTTTGAACCCGAAATCTTTTCATGAAAATTTTCAACTTTTTTGAAGCCGAAATCTTTTCATGAAAATGTTCATCTTTTTTGAAGCCGAAATCTTTTCATGAAAATGTTCGACTTTTTGAAGCCGAGATCTTTTCATGAAAATTTTCAACTTTTTGAAACCGAAATCTTTTCATGAAAATTTTCAACTTTTTTGAATCCGAAATCTTTGCATGAAAATGGTCAACTTTTTTGAAGCCTAAATCTTTTCATGAAAATCTTCGACTTTTTTGAAGTCGAAATAGTTCATGAAAGTTTTCAACCTTTTTGAAGCTGAAATACTTTATGAAAATTTTTACTTTTTGTAAAGTCAAAATCCTGTCATGAAAATTTTTAACTGTTTTGAAGCCGAGATCTTTTCATGAAAATGGTCAACTTTTTTGAAGCCGAAATCTTTTCATGAAAATTTTCAACTTTTTTGAATTCGAAATCTATTCATGTAAATTTTCAACTTTTTTGAAGCAGAAATCTTTTCATGAAAATGTTCAACTTTTTTGAAGCCGAAATCTTTTCATGAATATTTTCAACTTTTTGAAACCAAAATCTTTTCATGTAAATTTTCAACTTTTTTGATGCAGAAATCTTTTCATGAAAATGGTCAACTTTTTTGAAGCCGAAATCTTTTCATGAAAATTTTCAACTTTTTTGAAGCCAAAATCCTGTCATGAAAATTTTCAACTTTTTTGAAGCCGAGATCTTTTCATGAAAATTTTCAACTTTTTGAAACCGAAATCTTTTCATGAAAATTTTCAACTTTTTTGAAGCCGAAATCTTTTCATGAAAATGGTCAACTTTTTTGAAGCCGAAATCTTTTCATGAAAATTTTCAACTTTTTGAAGCCGAAATCTTTTCATGAAAATTTTCAACTTTTTTGAAGCAGAAATCTTTTCATGAAAATGTTCAACTTTTTTGAAGCCGAAATCTTTTCATGAAAATGTTCAACTTTTTTGAAGCCGAGATCTTTTCATGAAAATTTTCAACTTTTTTGAAGCCGAAATCTTTTCATGAAAATCTTAGACTTTTTTGAAGCAGAAATCTTTTCATGTAAATTTTCAACTTTTTTGAAGCCGAAATCTTTTCATGAAAATGTTCCATTTTTTTTTAGCCGAAATACTTCTTGAAAATTTTCAACTTTTTTGAAGTCGAAATCTTTTCATGTAAATTTTCAACTTTTTTGAAGCAGAAATCTTTTCATGAAAATGTTCAACTTTTTTGAAGCCGAAATCTTTTCATGAAAATCTTCGACTTTTTTGAAGCCGAAATACTTGATGAAAACATTCAACTTTTTTGAAGCCGAAATCTTTTCATGAAAATGTTCAACTTTTTGGAGCCGAAATCTTTTCATGAAAATTTTCATCTTTTTTGAAGCCGAAATCTTTTCATGAAAATTTTCAAGTTTTTGAAGCCGAAATCTTTTCATGAAAATCTTCAACTTTTTTGAAGCCGAAATCTTTTCATGAAAATTTTCAACTTTTTGAAGTAGAAATTTTTTCATGAAAATTTTTAACTTTTTTGAAGCCGAAATCTTTTCATGAAAATGTTCAACTTTTTTGAAGCCGAAATCTATTCATGAAAATCTTCGACTTTTTTGAAGTCGAATTAGTTCATGAAAGTTTTCAACCTTTTTGAAGCTGAAATCTTTTCATGAAAATGTTCAACTTTTTTGAAGCCGAAATCTTTTCATGAAAATGTTCCATTTTTTTGCAACCGAAATACTTCATGAAAATTTTCAACTTTTTTGAAGCCTAAATCTTTTCATGAAAATCTTCGACTTTTTTGAAGTCGAAATAGTTCATGAAAGTTTTCAACCTTTTTGAAGCTGAAATACTTTATGAAAATTTTTACTTTTTGTAAAGCCAAAATCCTGTCATGAAAATTTTCAACTTTTTTGAAGCTGAAATCTTTTCATGAAAATTTTCAACTGTTTTGAAGCCGAGATCTTTTCATGAAAATTTTCAACTTTTTGAAACCGAAATCTTTTCATGAAAATTTTCAACTTTTTTGAAGCCGAAATCTTTACATGAAAATGGTCAACTTTTTTGAAGCCGAAATCTTTTCATGAAAATTTTCAACTTTTTGAAGCCGAAATCTTTTCATGAAAATTTTCAACTTTTTTGAAGCAGAAATCTTTTCATGAAAATCTTAGACTTTTTTGAAGACGAAATCTTTTCATGAAAATTTTCAACTTTTTTGAAGCCGAAATACTTCATGAAAGTTTTTGACTTTTTTGAAGCAAAAATCTTTTAATGTAAATTTTCAACTTTTTTCAAGCCGAAACACTTCATGAAAATGTTCAACTTTTTTGAAGCCGAAATCTTTTCATGAAAATTTTAAACTTTTTTGAAGCCGAGATCTTTTCATGAAACTTTTCGACTTTTTTGCAGCCGAAATACTTCATGAAAATGTTCAACTTTTTTGAAGCCGAAATCTTTTCATGAAAATCTTCGACTTTTTTGAAGTCGAAATAGTACATGAAAGTTTTCAACCTTTTTGAAGCTGAAATCTTTTCATGAAAATGTTCAACTTTTTTGAAGCCGAAATCTTTTCATGAAAATGTTCCATTTTTTTGCAACCGAAATACTTCATGAAAATTTTCAACTTTTTTGAAGCAGATATCTTTTCAAGAAAATCTTAGACTTTTTTGAAGTCGAAATCTTTTCATGAAAATCTTAGACTTTTTTGAAGTCGAAATCTTTTCATGAAAATTTTCAACTTTTTTGAAGCAGAAATCTTTTCATGAAAATGTTCCATTTTTTTGCAGCCGAAATACTTCATGAAAATTTTCAACTTTTTTGAAGCCGAAATCTTTTCATGAAAATGTTCAACTTTTTTGAAGCCGAGATCTTTTCATGAAAATTTTCAACTTTTTTGAAGCCGAAATCTTTTCATGAAAATGGTCAACTTTTTTGAAGCCGAAATCTTTTCATGAAAATCTTCGACTTTTTTGAAGCCGAAATACTTGATGAAAATATTCAACTTTTTTGAAGTCTAAATCTTTTCATGAAAATTTTCAACTTTTTTGAAGCAGAAATCTTTTCATGAAAATTTTCAACTTTTTTGAAGCCGAAATAGTTCATGAAAATTTTAGACTTTTTTTAAGCCGAAATAATTCATGAAAATTTTCAACTTTTTTGAAACCTAAATCTTTTCATGAAAATTTTCAACTTTTTTGATGCCGAAATAGTTCATGAAAATTTTCAATTTTTTTGAACCCGAAATCTTTTCATGAAAATTTTCAACTTTTTTGAAGCCGAAATCTTTTCATGAAAATGTTCATCTTTTTTGAAGCCGAAATCTTTTCATGAAAATGTTCGACTTTTTGAAGCCGAGATCTTTTCATGAAAATTTTCAACTTTTTGAAACCGAAATCTTTTCATGAAAATTTTCAACTTTTTTGAATCCGAAATCTTTGCATGAAAATGGTCAACTTTTTTGAAGCCGAAATCTTTTCATGAAAATCTTAGACTTTTTTGAAGTCGAAATCTTTTCATGTAAATTTTCAACTTTTTTGAAGCAGAAATCTTTTCATGAAAATGTTCAACTTTTTTGAAGCAGAAATCTTTTCATGAAAATCTTCAACTTTTTGAAGTAGAAATATTTTCATGAAAATTTTCAACTTTTTTGAAGCCGAAATACTTCATGAAAGTTTTTGACTTTTTTGAAGCAGAAATCTTTTAATGTAAATGGTCAACTTTTTTCAAGCCGAAATACTTCATGAAAATGTTCAACTTTTTTGAAGCCGAAATCTTTTCATGAAAATTTTCAACTTTTTTGAAGCAGAAATCTTTTCATGAAAATTTTCGACTTTTTTGCAGCCGAATTACTTCATGAAAATGTTCAACTTTTTTGAAGCCGAAATCTTTTCATGAAAATCTTCGACTTTTTTGAAGTCGAAATAGTTCATGAAAGTTTTCAACCTTTTTGAAGGTGAAATCTTTTCATGAAAATGTTCAACTTTTTTGAAGCCGAAATCTTTTCATGAAAATGTTCCATTTTTTTGCAACCGAAATACTTCATGAAAATTTTCAACTTTTTTGAAGCCTAAATCTTTTCATGAAAATCTTCGACTTTTTTGAAGTCGAAATAGTTCATGAAAGTTTTCAACCTTTTTGAAGCTGAAATACTTTATGAAAATTTTTACTTTTTGTAAAGTCAAAATCCTGTCATGAAAATTTTTAACTGTTTTGAAGCCGAGATCTTTTCATGAAAATGGTCAACTTTTTTGAAGCCGAAATCTTTTCATGAAAATTTTCAACTTTTTTGAATTCGAAATCTATTCATGTAAATTTTCAACTTTTTTGAAGCAGAAATCTTTTCATGAAAATGTTCAACTTTTTTGAAGCCGAAATCTTTTCATGAATATTTTCAACTTTTTGAAACCAAAATCTTTTCATGTAAATTTTCAACTTTTTTGATGCAGAAATCTTTTCATGAAAATGGTCAACTTTTTTGAAGCCGAAATCTTTTCATGAAAATTTTCAACTTTTTTGAAGCCAAAATCCTGTCATGAAAATTTTCAACTTTTTTGAAGCCGAGATCTTTTCATGAAAATTTTCAACTTTTTGAAACCGAAATCTTTTCATGAAAATTTTCAACTTTTTTGAAGCCGAAATCTTTTCATGAAAATGGTCAACTTTTTTGAAGCCGAAATCTTTTCATGAAAATTTTCAACTTTTTGAAGCCGAAATCTTTTCATGAAAATTTTCAACTTTTTTGAAGCAGAAATCTTTTCATGAAAATGTTCAACTTTTTTGAAGCCGAAATCTTTTCATGAAAATGTTCAACTTTTTTGAAGCCGAGATCTTTTCATGAAAATTTTCAACTTTTTTGAAGCCGAAATCTTTTCATGAAAATCTTAGACTTTTTTGAAGCAGAAATCTTTTCATGTAAATTTTCAACTTTTTTGAAGCCGAAATCTTTTCATGAAAATGTTCCATTTTTTTTTAGCCGAAATACTTCTTGAAAATTTTCAACTTTTTTGAAGTCGAAATCTTTTCATGTAAATTTTCAACTTTTTTGAAGCAGAAATCTTTTCATGAAAATGTTCAACTTTTTTGAAGCCGAAATCTTTTCATGAAAATCTTCGACTTTTTTGAAGCCGAAATACTTGATGAAAACATTCAACTTTTTTGAAGCCGAAATCTTTTCATGAAAATGTTCAACTTTTTGGAGCCGAAATCTTTTCATGAAAATTTTCATCTTTTTTGAAGCCGAAATCTTTTCATGAAAATTTTCAAGTTTTTGAAGCCGAAATCTTTTCATGAAAATCTTCAACTTTTTTGAAGCCGAAATCTTTTCATGAAAATTTTCAACTTTTTGAAGTAGAAATTTTTTCATGAAAATTTTTAACTTTTTTGAAGCCGAAATCTTTTCATGAAAATGTTCAACTTTTTTGAAGCCGAAATCTTTTCATGAAAATCTTCGACTTTTTTGAAGTCGAAATAGTTCATGAAAGTTTTCAACCTTTTTGAAGCTGAAATCTTTTCATGAAAATGTTCAACTTTTTTGAAGCCGAGATCTTTTCATGAAAATTTTCAACTTTTTGAAATCGAAATCTTTTCATGAAAATTTTCAACTTTTTTGAAGCCGAAATCTTTTCATGAAAATCTTAGACTTTTTTGAAGTCGAAATCTTTTCATGTAAATTTTCAACTTTTTGGAAGCAGAAATCTTTTCATGAAAATCTTCGACTTTTTTGAAGCCGAAATAGTTCATGAAAGTTTTCAACCTTTTTGAAGCCGAAATACTTTATGAAAATTTCTACTTTTTTTAAAGCCAAAATCCTGTCATGAAAATTTTCAACTTTTTTGAAGCAGAAATCTTTTCATGAAAATCTTCGACTTTTTTGAAGCCGAAATCTTTTCATGAAAATTTTCAACTTTTTGAAGTAGAAATCTTTTCATGAAAATGTTCAACTTTTTTGAAGCCGAGATCTTTTCATGAAAATTTTTAACTTTTTGAAAACAAAATCTTTTCATGAAAATTTTCAACTTTTTGAAGCCGAAATCTTTTCATGAAAACATTCAACTTTTTTGAAGCCGAAATCTTTTCATGAAAATGTTCCATTTTTTTGAAGCCGAAATACTTCATGAAAATTTTCAACTTTTTTGAAGCCGAAATCTTTTCATCAAAATTTTCAACTTTTTGAAACCGAAATCTTTTTATGAAAATTTTCAACTTTTTGAAGCCGAAATCTTTTCATGAAAATCTTCGACTTTTTTGAAGCCGAAATACTTGATGAAAACATTCAACTTTTTTGAAGCCGAAATCTTTTCATGAAAATGTTCAACTTTTTGGAGCCGAAATCTTTTCATGAAAATTTTCATCTTTTTTGAAGCCGAAATCTTTTCATGAAAATTTTCAAGTTTTTGAAGCCGAAATCTTTTCATGAAAATCTTCAACTTTTTTGAAGCCGAAATCTTTTCATGAAAATTTTCAACTTTTTGAAGTAGAAATTTTTTCATGAAAATTTTTAACTTTTTTGAAGCCGAAATCTTTTCATGAAAATGTTCAACTTTTTTGAAGCCGAAATCTTTTCATGAAAATCTTCGACTTTTTTGAAGTCGAAATAGTTCATGAAAGTTTTCAACCTTTTTGAAGCTGAAATCTTTTCATGAAAATGTTCAACGTTTTTGAAACCAAAATCTTTTCATGAAAATTTTCAACTTTTTTGAAGCCGAAATCTTTTCATGAAAATGTTCAACTTTTTTGAAGCCGAGATCTTTTCATGAAAATTTTCAACTTTTTGAAATCGAAATCTTTTCATGAAAATTTTCAACTTTTTTGAAGCCGAAATCTTTTCATGAAAATCTTAGACTTTTTTGAAGTCGAAATCTTTTCATGTAAATTTTCAACTTTTTGGAAGCAGAAATCTTTTCATGAAAATCTTCGACTTTTTTGAAGCCGAAATAGTTCATGAAAGTTTTCAACCTTTTTGAAGCCGAAATACTTTATGAAAATTTCTACTTTTTTTAAAGCCAAAATCCTGTCATGAAAATTTTCAACTTTTTTGAAGCAGAAATCTTTTCATGAAAATCTTCGACTTTTTTGAAGCCGAAATCTTTTCATGAAAATTTTCAACTTTTTGAAGTAGAAATCTTTTCATGAAAATGTTCAACTTTTTTGAAGCCGAGATCTTTTCATGAAAATTTTTAACTTTTTGAAAACAAAATCTTTTCATGAAAATTTTCAACTTTTTGAAGCCGAAATCTTTTCATGAAAACATTCAACTTTTTTGAAGCCGAAATCTTTTCATGAAAATGTTCCATTTTTTTGAAGCCGAAATAGTTCATGAAAGTTTTCAACCTTTTTGAAGCCGAAATACTTTATGAAAATTTCTACTTTTTTTAAAGCCAATATCCTGTCATGAAAATTTTCAACTTTTTTGAAGCAGAAATCCTGTCATGAAAATTTTCAACTTTTTTGAAGCTGAAATCTTTTCCTGAAAATTTTCAACTTTTTTAAGCCGAAATCTTTTCATGAAAATGTTCAACTTTTTTGAAGCCGAGATCTTTTCATGAAAATTTTCAACTTTTTGAAGCCGAAATCTTTTCATGAAAATGTTCCATTTTTTTGAAGCCGAAATACTTCATGAAAATTTTCAACTTTTTTGAAGCCGAAATATTTTCATGAAAATGTTCAACTTTTTTGAAGCCGAAATCTTTTCATGAAAATTTTCAACTTTTTGAAACCAATATCTTTTCATGAAAATTTTCAACTTTTTGAAACCAATATCTTTTCATGAAAATTTTCAACTTTTTTGAAGCGGAAATCTTTTCATGAAAATCTTCGACTTTTTTGAAGCCGAAATACTTGATGAAAATATTCAACTTTTTTGAAGTGTAAATGTTTTCATGAAAATTTTCAACTTTTTTGAAGCCGAAATCTTTTCATGAAAATTTTCAACTTTTTTGAAACAGAAATCTTTTCATGAAAATCTTCGACTTTTTTGAAGTCGAAATAGTTCATGAAAGTTTTCAACTTTTTTGAAGCCGAAATCTTTTCATGAAAGTTTTCAACTTTTTTGAAGCCGAAATCTTTTCATGAAAATGGTCAACTTTTTTGAAGCCGAAATCTTTTTATGAAAATGTTCAACTTTTTTGCAGCCGAAATCTTTTCATGAAAATGTTCAACTTTTTTGAAGCCGAAATCTTTTTAGGAAAATGTTCAACTTTTTTGAAGCCGAAATCTTTTCATGAAAATTTTCAACTTTTTGAAACCAATATCTTTTCATGAAAATTTTCCACTTTTTTGAAGCAGAAATCTTTTCATGAAAATCTTCGACTTTTTTGAAGCCGAAATACTTGATGAAAATATACAACTTTTTTGAAGTCTAAATCTTTTCATGAAAATTTTCAACTTTTTTGAAGCCGAAATCTTTTCATGAAAATTTTCAACTTTTTTGATGCCGAAATAGTTCCTGAAAAATTTCGACTTTTTTGAAGCCGAAATACTTCATGAAAATTTTCAACTTTTTTGAAACCTAAATCTTTTCATGAAAATTTTCAACTTTTTTAAAGTCGAAATAGTTCATGAAAGTTTTCAACCTTTTTGAAGCTGAAATCTTTTCATGAAAATGTTCAACTTTTTTGAAGTCTAAATCTTTTCATGAAAATTTTCAACTTTTTTGAAGCCGAAATCTTTTCATGAAAATTTTCAACTTTTTTGATGCCGAAATAGTTGCTGAAAAATTTCGACTTTTTTGAAGCCGAAATACTTCATGAAAATTATCAACTTTTTTGAAACCTAAATCTTTTCATGAAAATTTTCAACTTTTTTAAAGTCGAAATAGTTCATGAAAGTTTTCAACCTTTTTGAAGCTGAAATCTTTTCATGAAAATGTTCAACTTTTTTGAAGCCGAAATCTTTTCATGAAAATTTTCAACTTTTTTGAAACCGAAATCTTTTCATGAAATTGGTCAAATTTTTTGAAGCCGAAATATTTTCATGAAAATTTTCAACTTTTTGAAGCCGAAATCTTTTCATGAAAATTTTCAACTTTTTTGAAGCAGAAATCTTTTCATGAAAATCTTAGACTTTTTTGAAGTCGAAATCTTTTCATGTAAATTTTCAACTTTTTTGAAGCAGAAATCTTTTCATGAAAATGTTCAAGTTTTTTGAAGCCCGAAATCTTTTCATGAAAATGTTTCATTTTTTTGAAGCCGAAATACTTCATGAAAATTTTCAACTTTTTTGAAGCCGAAATCTTTTCATGAAAATGTTCAACTTTTTTGAAGCCGAAATCTTTTCATGAAAATTTTCAACTTTTTGAAACCAAAATCTTTTCATGAAAATTTTCAACTTTTTTGAAGCAGAAATCTTTTCATGAAAATTTTCAACTTTTTTGAAGCCGAAATCTTTTCATGAAAATTTTCAACTTTTTTGAAGCAGAAATCTTTTCATGAAAATTTTCATCTTTTTTGAAACATAAATCTTTTCATGAAAATTTTAGACTTTTTTGTAGTCGAAATACTTCATGAAAATTTTCATCTTTTTTGAAGCATAAATCTTTTCATGAAAATTTTAGACTTTTTTGCAGCCGAAATACTTCATGAAAATTTTCAACTTTTTTGAAGCCGAAATCTTTTCATGAAAATCTTCGACTTTTTTGAAGTCGAAATCTCTTCATGAAAATTTTCAACTTTTTTGAAGCAGAAATCTTTTCATGAAAATTTTCAACTTTTTGAAACCAAAATCTTTTCATGAAAATGTTCAACTTTTTTGAAGCCGAAATCTTTTCATGAAAATTTTCAACTTTTTTGATGCCGAAATAGTTCATGAAAATTTTCGACTTTTTTGAAGCCGAAATACTTCATGAAAATTTTCAACTTTTTTGAAACCTAAATCTTCTCATGAAAATTTTCAACTTTTTTGATGCCGAAATAGTTCATGAAAATTTTCAACTTTTTTGAAGCCGAAATCTTTTCATGAAAATGGTCAACTTTTTTGATGCCGAAATCTTTTCATGAAAATTTTCATCTTTTTTGAAACATAAATCTTTTCAAGAAAATTTTAGACTTTTTTGCAGCCGAAATACTTCATGAAAATTTTCAACTTTTTTTAAGCCGAAATCTTTTCATGAAAATCTTCGACTTTTTTGAAGTCGAAATAGTTCATGAAAGTTTTCAACCTATTTGAAGCTGAAATCTTTTCATGAAAATGTTCAACTTTTTTGAAACCAAAATCTTTTCATGAAAATTTTCAACTTTTTTGAAGCCGAAATCTTTTCATGAAAATGGTCAACTTTTTGAAGCCGAAATCTTTTCATGAAAATTTTCAACTTTTTTGAAGCAGAAATCTTTTAATGAAAATCTTAAACTTTTTTGAAGTCGAAATCTTTTCATGAAAATTTTCAACTTTTTTGAAGCTGAAATCTTTTCATGAAAATGTTCAACTTTTTTGAAGCCGAAATCTTTTCATGAAAATTTTCAACTTTTTGAAGCCGAAATCTTTTCATGAAAATTTTCAACTTTTTTGAAGCAGAAATCTTTTCATGAAAATCTTAGACTTTTTTGAAGTCGAAATACTTGATGAAAATATTCAACTTTTTTGAAGTCTAAATCTTTTCATGAAAATTTTCAACTTTTTTGAAGCCGAAATCTTTTCATGAAAATTTTCAACTTTTTTGAAGCAGAAATCTTTTCATGAAAATTTTTAACTTTTTTGAAGCCGAAATCTTTTCATGAAAATGTTCCATTTTTTTGAAGCCAAAATACTTCATGAAAATTTTCAACTTTTTTGAAGTCGAAATCTTTTTATGAAAATTTTCAACTTTTTGAAACCAAAATCTTTTCATGTAATTTTTCAACTTTTTTGAAGCAGAAATCTTTTCATGAAAATTTTCAACTTTTTGAAGCCGAAATCTTTTCATGAAAATTTTCAACTTTTTTGAAGCAGAAATCTTTTCATGAAAATCTTCGACTTTTTTGAAGTCGAAATACTTGATGAAAATATTCAACTTTTTTGAAGTCTAAATCTTTTCATGAAAATTTTCAACTTTTTTGAAGCCGAAATCTTTTCATGAAAATTTTCAACTTTTTTGAAGCAGAAATCTTTTCATGAAAATTTTCAACTTTTTGAAGCCGAAATCTTTTCATGAAAATTTTCAACTTTTTTGAAGCAGAAATCTTTTCATGAAAATGGTCAACTTTTTTGAAGTCGAAATCTTTTCATGAAAATTTTCAACTTTTTGAAGCTGAAATCTTTTCATGAAAATTTACAACTTTTTTAAAGCAGAAATCTTTTCATGAAAATCTTAGAATTTTTTGAAGTCGAAATCTTTTCATGTAAATTTTCAACTTTTTTGAAGCAGAAATCTTTTCATTAAAATGTTCAACTTTTTTGAAGCCGAAATCTTTTCATGAAAATTTTCAACTTTTTTGAAGCCAAAATCCTGTCATGAAAATTTTCAACTTTTTTGAAGCAGAAATCTTTTCATGAAAATCTTCGACTTTTTTGAAGTCGAAATACTTGATGAAAATATTCAACTTTTTTGAAGTCTAAATCTTTTCATGAAAATTTTCAACTTTTTTGAAGCCGAAATCTTTTCATGAAATTTTTCAACTTTTTTTAAGCCGAAATCTTTTCATGAAAATTTTCAACTTTTTTGAAGCAGAAATCTTTTCATGAAAATTTTCAACTTTTTTGAAGCCGAGATAGTTCATGAAAATTTTCAACTTTTTTGAAACCTAAATCTTTTCATGAAATCTTTCAACTTTTTTGATGCCGAAATAGTTCATGAAAATTTTCAACTTTTTTGAACCCGAAATCTTTTTATGATAATTTTCAACTTTTTTGAAGCCGAAATCTTTTCATGAAAATGTTCCATTTTTTTGAAGCCGAAATACTTCATGAAAATTTTCAACTTTTTGAAATCAAAATCTTTTCATGAAAATTTTCAACTTTTTTGAAGCAGAAATCTTTTCATGAAAATCTTCGACTTTTTTGAAGCCGAAATACTTGATGAAAATATTCAACTTTTTTGAAGTCTAAATCTTTTCATGAAAATTTTCAACTTTTTTGAAGCCGAAATCTTTTCATGAAAAATTTCAACTTTTTTGAAGCTGAAATCTTTTCATGAAAATGGTCAACTTTTTTGAAGCCGAAATCTTTTCATGAAAATTTTCAACTTTTTGAAACCAAAATCTTTTCATGAAAATTTTCAACTTTTTTGATGCAGAAATCTTTTCATGAAAATGGTCAACTTTTTTAAAGTCTGAATCTTTTCATGAAAATTTTCAACTTTTTTGAAGCCGAAATCTTTTCATGAAAATTTTCAACTTTTTTGAAGCAGAAATCTTTTCATGAAAACTTTCAACTTTTTTGAAGCCGAAATAGTTCATGAAAGTTTTAGACTTTTTTGAAGCCGAAATACTTCATGAACATTTACAACTTTTTTGAAACCTAAATCTTTTCATGAAAATTTTCAACTTTTTTGATGCCGAAATAGTTCATGAAAATTTTCAACTTTTTTGAACCCGAAATCTTTTCATAAAAAATGTTCAACTTTTTTGAAGCCGAAATCTTTTCATGAAAATTTTCAACTTTTTTGAAGCCGAAATCTTTTCATGAAAATTTTCAACTTTTTTGAAGCAGAAATCTTTTCATGAAAATGTTCAACTTTTTTGAAGCCGAAATCTTTTCATGAAAATTTTCAACTTTTTGAAACCAAAATCTTTTCATGTAATTTTTCAACTTTTTTGAAGCAGAACTCTTTTGATGAAAATGTTCAACTTTTTTGAAGCCGAATTCTTTTCATGAAAATTTTCAACTTTTTTGAAGCAGAAATAGTTCATGAAAAATTTAGACTTTTTTGAAGCCGAAATGGTTCATGAAAATTTTCAACTTTTTTGAAGCCGAAATCTTTTCATGAAAATCTTCAACTTTTTTGATGCCGTAATAGTTCATTAAAATTTTCAACTTTTTTGAACCCGAAATCTTTTCATGAAAATGTTCAACTTTTTTGAAGCCGAAATCTTTTCATGAAAATTTTCAACTTTTTGAAGCCGAAATCTTTTCATGAAAATTTTCATCTTTTTTGAAGCATAAATCTTTTCATGAAAATTTTAGACTTTTTTGAAGGCGAAAAAATTCATGAACATTTTCAAGTTTTTTGAAGCCGAAATCTTTTCGTGAGAATGTTCAACTTTTTTGAAGCAGAAATCTTTTCATGAAAATCTTAGACTTTTTTGAAGTCTAAATCTTTTCATGAAAATTTTCAACTTTTTTGAAGCCGAAATCTGTTCATGAAAATTTTCAACTTTTTTGAAGCCGAAATAGTTCATGAAAATGTTCAACTTTTTTGAAGCTGAAATCTTTTCATGAAAATTTTCAACTTTTTGAAGCCGAAATCTTTTCATAAAAATTTTCAACTTTTTTGAAGCCGAAATCTTTTCATGAAAATGGTCAACTTTTTTGAAGCCGAAATCTTTTCATGAAAATGGACAAGTTTTTTGAAGCAGAAATCTTTTCTTGAAAATGTTCAACTTTTTTGAAGCCGAAATACTTCATGAAAATTTTCGACTTTTGTGAAGCCGAAATCTTTTAATGTAAATTTTCAACTTTTTTCAAACCTTAATTTTTTCATGAAAATTTTCAACTTTTTTGAAGCCGAATTAGTTCATGAAAATGTTCAACTTTTTTGAAGCCGAAATCTTTTCATGAAAATTTTCAACTTTTTTGAAGCAGAAATCTTTTCATGAAATTCTTCGCCTTTTTTGAAGCCGAAAGAGTTCATGAAAGTTTTCAACCTTTTCGAAGCCGAAATACTTTCATGAAAATTTTCAACTTTTTTGAAGCCGAAATCTTTTCATGAAAATTTTCAACTTTTTTGAAGCCGAGATCTTTTCATGAAAATTATCAACTTTTTGAAACCGAAATCTTTTCATGAAAATTTTCAACTTTTTGAAACCAAAATCTTTTCATGAAAATTTTCAACTTTTTTGAAGCAGAAATCTTTTCATGAAAATGTTCAACTTTTTTGAAGCCGAAATCTTTTCATGAAAATTTTCAACTTTTTTTAAGCCGAAATCTTTTCATGAAAATGTAACATTTTTTTGAAGCCGAAATACTTCATGAAAATTTTCAACTTTTTTGAAGCAGAAATCTTTTCATGAAAATGTTCAACTTTTTTGAAGCCAAAATCTTTTCATGAAAATTTTCAACTTTTTTGAAGCCGAAATCTTTTCATGAAAATGTTTAACTTTTTTGAAGCCGAAATCTTTTCATGAAAATGTAACATTTTTTTGAAGCCGAAATACTTCATGAAAATTTTCAACTTTTTTGAAGCAGAAATCTTTTCATGAAAATTTTCAACTTTTTTGAAGCCGAAATCTTTTCATGAAAATTTTCAACTTTTTTGAAGCCATAATCCTGTCATGAAAAATTTTCAACTTTTTTGAAGCAGAAATCTTTTCATGAAAATTTTCAACTTTTTTGAAGCAGAAATCTTTTCATGAAATTCTTCGACTTTTTTGAAGCCGAAAGAGTTCATGAAAGTTTTCAACCTTTTCGAAGCCGAAATACTTTCATGAAAATTTTCAACTTTTTTGAAGCCGAAATCTTTTCATGAAAATGTTCAACTTTTTTGAAGCCGAGATCTTTTCATGAAAATTATCAACTTTTTGAAACCGAAATCTTTTCATGAAAATTTTCAACTTTTTGAAACCAAAATCTTTTCATGAAAATTTTCAACTTTTTTGAAGCAGAAATCTTTTCATGAAAATGTTCAACTTTTTTGAAGCCGAAATCTTTTCATGAAAATGTTTAACTTTTTTGAAGCCGAAATCTTTTGATGAAAATGTAACATTTTTTTGAAGCCGAAATACTTCATGAAAATTTTCAACTTTTTTGAAGCAGAAATCTTTTCATGAAAATTTTCAACTTTTTTGAAGCCAAAATCTTTTCATGAAAATTTTCAACTTTTTTGAAGCCGAAATCTTTTCATGAAAATGTTTAACTTTTTTGAAGCCGAAATCTTTTCATGAAAATGTAACATTTTTTTGAAGCCGAAATACTTCATGAAAATTTTCAACTTTTTTGAAACCAAAATCTTTTCATGTAATTTTTCAACTTTTTTGAAGCAGATATCTTTTCATGAAAATGTTCAACTTTTTTGAAGCCGAAATCTTTTCATGAAAATTTTCAACTTTTTTGAAGCCAAAATCCTGTCATGAAAATTTTCAACTTTTTTGAAGCAGAAATCTTTTCATGAAAATCTTAGACTTTTTTGAAGTCTAAATCTTTTCATGAAAATGTTCCATTTTTTTGAAGCCGAAATACTTCATGAAAATTTTCATCTTTTTGAAACCAAAATCTTTTCATGAAAATTTTCCATTTTTTTGAAGCCGAAATCTTTTCATGAAAATGTTCCATTTTTTTGAAGCCGAAATACTTCATGAAAATTTTCAACTTTTTTGAAGCAGAAATCTTTTCATGAAAATCTTAGACTTTTTTGAAGTCGAAATCTTTTCATGAAAATTTTCAACTTTTTTGAAGCCGAAATCTTTTCATGAAAATGTTCAACTTTTTTGAAGCCGAGATCTTTTCAAAATTTTTTTCAACTTTTTGAAACCGAAACCTTTTCGTGAAAATTTTCAACTTTTTTGAAGCCGAAATCTTTTCATGAAAATTTTCAACTTTTTTGAAGTAGAAATCTTTTCATGAAAATCTTAGACTTTTTTGAAGTCGAAATCTTTTCATGTAAATTTTCAACTTTTTTGAAGCAGAGATCTTTTCATGAAAATTTTCAACTTTTTTGAAGCCGAAATCTTTTCATGAAAATCTTAGACTTTTTTGAAGTCGAAATCTTTTCATGTAAATTTTCAACTTTTTTGAAGCAGAAATCTTTTCATGAAAATTTTCAACTTTTTTGAAGCAGAAATCTTTTCATGAAAATCTTAGACTTTTTTGAAGTCGAAATCTTTTCATGTAAATTTTCAACTTTTTTGAAGCAGAAATCTTTTCATGAAAATGATCAACTTTTTTGAAGCCGAAATCTTTTCATGAAAATCTTCGACTTTTTTGAAGTCGAAATTGTTCATGAAAGTTTTCAACCTTTTTGAAGCCAAAATCCTGTCATGAAAATTTTCGACTTTTTTGAAGCAGAAATCTTTTCATGAAAATTTTCAACTTTTTGAAACCGAAATCTTTTCATGAAAATGGTCAACTTTTTTGAAGCCGAAATCTTTTCATGAAAATGGTCAACTTTTTTGAAGCCGAAATCTTTTCATGAAAATGGTCAACTTTTTTGAAGCCGAAATGCTTCATGAAAATTTTCAACTTTTTTGAAGCCGAAATCTTTTCATGAAAATGTTCAACTTTATTGAAGCCGAAATCTTTTCATGAAAATGTTTAACTTTTTTGAAGCCGAAATCTTTTCATGAAAATGTAACATTTTTTTGAAGCCGAAATACTTCATGAAAATTTTCAACTTTTTTGAAGCAGAAATCTTTTCATGAAAATTTTCAACTTTTTTGAAGCAGAAATCTTTTCATGAAAATGGTCAACTTTTTTGAAGCGGAAATCTTTTCATGAAAATTTTCAACTTTTTGAAACCAAAATCTTTTCATGTAATTTTTCAACTTTTTTGAAGCAGATATCTTTTCATGAAAATGATCAACTTTTTTGAAGCCGAAATCTTTTCATGAAAATTTTCAACTTTTTTGAAGCCAAAATCCTGTCATGAAAATTTTCAACTTTTTTGAAGCAGAAATCTTTTCATGAAAATGTTCCATTTTTTTGAAGCCGAAATAATTCATGAAAATTTTCATCTTTTTGAAACCAAAATCTTTTCATGAAAATTTTCCATTTTTTTGAAGCCGAAATCTTTTCATGAAAATGTTCCATTTTTTTGAAGACGAAATACTTCATGAAAATTTTCAACTTTTTTGAAGCCGAAATCTTTTCATGAAAATTTTCAACTTTTTTGAAGCCATAATCCTGTCATGAAAAATTTTCAACTTTTTTGAAGCAGAAATCTTTTCATGAAAATTTTCAACTTTTTTGAAGCAGAAATCTTTTCATGAAATTCTTCGACTTTTTTGAAGCCGAAAGAGTTCATGAAAGTTTTCAACCTTTTCGAAGCCGAAATACTTTCATGAAAATTTTCAACTTTTTTGAAGCCGAAATCTTTTCATGAAAATGTTCAACTTTTTTGAAGCCGAGATCTTTTCATGAAAATTATCAACTTTTTGAAACCGAAATCTTTTCATGAAAATTTTCAACTTTTTGAAACCAAAATCTTTTCATGAAAATTTTCAACTTTTTTGAAGCAGAAATCTTTTCATGAAAATGTTCAACTTTTTTGAAGCCGAAATCTTTTCATGAAAATGTTTAACTTTTTTGAAGCCGAAATCTTTTGATGAAAATGTAACATTTTTTTGAAGCCGAAATACTTCATGAAAATTTTCAACTTTTTTGAAGCAGAAATCTTTTCATGAAAATTTTCAACTTTTTTGAAGCCAAAATCTTTTCATGAAAATTTTCAACTTTTTTGAAGCCGAAATCTTTTCATGAAAATGTTTAACTTTTTTGAAGCCGAAATCTTTTCATGAAAATGTAACATTTTTTTGAAGCCGAAATACTTCATGAAAATTTTCAACTTTTTTGAAACCAAAATCTTTTCATGTAATTTTTCAACTTTTTTGAAGCAGATATCTTTTCATGAAAATGTTCAACTTTTTTGAAGCCGAAATCTTTTCATGAAAATTTTCAACTTTTTTGAAGCCAAAATCCTGTCATGAAAATTTTCAACTTTTTTGAAGCAGAAATCTTTTCATGAAAATCTTAGACTTTTTTGAAGTCTAAATCTTTTCATGAAAATGTTCCATTTTTTTGAAGCCGAAATACTTCATGAAAATTTTCATCTTTTTGAAACCAAAATCTTTTCATGAAAATTTTCCATTTTTTTGAAGCCGAAATCTTTTCATGAAAATGTTCCATTTTTTTGAAGCCGAAATACTTCATGAAAATTTTCAACTTTTTTGAAGCAGAAATCTTTTCATGAAAATCTTAGACTTTTTTGAAGTCGAAATCTTTTCATGAAAATTTTCAACTTTTTTGAAGCCGAAATCTTTTCATGAAAATGTTCAACTTTTTTGAAGCCGAGATCTTTTCAAAATTTTTTTCAACTTTTTGAAACCGAAACCTTTTCGTGAAAATTTTCAACTTTTTTGAAGCCGAAATCTTTTCATGAAAATTTTCAACTTTTTTGAAGTAGAAATCTTTTCATGAAAATCTTAGACTTTTTTGAAGTCGAAATCTTTTCATGTAAATTTTCAACTTTTTTGAAGCAGAGATCTTTTCATGAAAATTTTCAACTTTTTTGAAGCCGAAATCTTTTCATGAAAATCTTAGACTTTTTTGAAGTCGAAATCTTTTCATGTAAATTTTCAACTTTTTTGAAGCAGAAATCTTTTCATGAAAATTTTCAACTTTTTTGAAGCAGAAATCTTTTCATGAAAATCTTAGACTTTTTTGAAGTCGAAATCTTTTCATGTAAATTTTCAACTTTTTTGAAGCAGAAATCTTTTCATGAAAATGATCAACTTTTTTGAAGCCGAAATCTTTTCATGAAAATCTTCGACTTTTTTGAAGTCGAAATTGTTCATGAAAGTTTTCAACCTTTTTGAAGCCAAAATCCTGTCATGAAAATTTTCAACTTTTTTGAAGCAGAAATCTTTTCATGAAAATTTTCAACTTTTTGAAACCGAAATCTTTTCATGAAAATGGTCAACTTTTTTGAAGCCGAAATCTTTTCATGAAAATGGTCAACTTTTTTGAAGCCGAAATCTTTTCATGAAAATGGTCAACTTTTTTGAAGCCGAAATGCTTCATGAAAATTTTCAACTTTTTTGAAGCCGAAATCTTTTCATGAAAATGTTCAACTTTATTGAAGCCGAAATCTTTTCATGAAAATGTTTAACTTTTTTGAAGCCGAAATCTTTTCATGAAAATGTAACATTTTTTTGAAGCCGAAATACTTCATGAAAATTTTCAACTTTTTTGAAGCAGAAATCTTTTCATGAAAATTTTCAACTTTTTTGAAGCAGAAATCTTTTCATGAAAATGGTCAACTTTTTTGAAGCGGAAATCTTTTCATGAAAATTTTCAACTTTTTGAAACCAAAATCTTTTCATGTAATTTTTCAACTTTTTTGAAGCAGATATCTTTTCATGAAAATGATCAACTTTTTTGAAGCCGAAATCTTTTCATGAAAATTTTCAACTTTTTTGAAGCCAAAATCCTGTCATGAAAATTTTCAACTTTTTTGAAGCAGAAATCTTTTCATGAAAATGTTCCATTTTTTTGAAGCCGAAATAATTCATGAAAATTTTCATCTTTTTGAAACCAAAATCTTTTCATGAAAATTTTCCATTTTTTTGAAGCCGAAATCTTTTCATGAAAATGTTCCATTTTTTTGAAGACGAAATACTTCATGAAAATTTTCAACTTTTTTGAAGCAGAAATCTTTTCATGAAAATCTTAGACTTTTTTGAAGCAGAAATCTTTTCATGAAAATTTTCAACTTTTTGAAGCCGAGATCTTTTCAAAAAAATTTTCAACTTTTTGAAACCGAAACCTTTTCGTGAAAATTTTCAACTTTTTTGAAGCCGAAATCTTTTCATGAATATTTTCAACTTTTTTGAAGTAGAAATCTTTTCATGAAAATCTTAGACTTTTTTGAAGTCGAAATCTTTTCATGTAAATTTTCAACTTTTTTGAAGCAGAGATCTTTTCATGAAAATCTTCAACTTTTTTGAAGCCGAAATCTTTTCATGAAAATGTTCAACTTTTTTGAAGCCGAAATACTTCATGAAAATGTTCAACTTTTTTGAAGCCGAAATCTTTTCATGAAAATCTTAGACTTTTTTGAAGCTGAAATCTTTTCATGAAAATTTTCAACTTTTTGAAACCGAAATCTTTTCATGAAAATTTTCAACTTTTTTGAAGCCGAAATCTTTTCATGAAAATTTTCAACTTTTTTGAAGCAGAAATCTTTTCATGAAAATCTTAGACTTTTTTGAAGTCGAAATCTTTTCATTTAAATTTTCAACTTTTTTGAAGCAGAAATCTTTTCATGAAAATGATCAACTTTTTTGAAGCCGAAATCTTTTCATGAAAATGTTCCATTTTTTTGCAGCCGAAATACTTCATGAAAATTTTCAACTTTTTTGAAGCCGAAATCTTTTCATGAAAATCTTCGACTTTTTTGAAGTCGAAATAGTTCATGAAAGTTTTCAACCTTTTTGAAGCCAAAATCCTGTCATGAAAATTTTCAACTTTTTTGAAGCAGAAATCTTTTCATGAAAATTTTCAACTTTTTGAAACCGAAATCTTTTCATGAAAATTTTCAACTTTTTTGAAGCCGAAATCTTTTCATGAAAATGGTCAACTTTTTTGAAGCCGAAATCTTTTCATGAAAATGGTCAACTTTTTTGAAGCCGAAATGCTTCATGAAAATTTTCAACTTTTTGAAGCCGAAATCTTTTCATGAAAATTTTCAACTTTTTTGAAGCAGAAATCTTTTCATGAAAATCTTAGACTTTTTTGAAGTCGAAATCTTTTCATGTAAATTTTCAACTTTTTTGAAGCAGAAATCTTTTCATGAAAATGTTCAACTTTTTTGAAGCCGAAATCTTTTCATGAAAATGTTCAAGTTTTTTGATGCCGAAATCTTTTCATGAAAATGTTCCATTTTTTTGAAGCCGAAATACTTCATGAAAATTTACAACTTTTTTGAAGCCGAAATCTTTTCATGAAAATGTTCCATTTTTTTGAAGCCGAAATACTTCATGAAAATTTTCAACTTTTTTGAAGCCGAAATCTTTTCATGAAAATTTTCAACTTTTTTGAAGCCGAAATCTTTTCATGCAAATTTTCAACTTTTTTGAAGCAGAAATCTTTTCATGAAAATCTTAGACTTTTTTGAAGTCGGAATCTTTTCATGTAAATTTTCAACTTTTTTGAAGCAGAAATCATTTCATGAAAATGTTCAACTTTTTTGAAGCCGAAATCTTTTCATGAAAATGTTCCATTTTTTTGAAGCCGAAATACTTCATAAAAATTTTCAACTTTTTTGAAGCCGAAATCTTTTCTTGAAAATGTTCAACTTTTTTGAAGCCAAAATCTTTTCATGAAAATGTTCCATTTTTTTGAAGCCGAAATACTTCATGAAAATTTTCAACTTTTTTGAAGTCGAAATCTTTTCATGAAAATTTTCAACTTTTTGAAGCCGAAATCTTTTCATGAAAATCTTAAACTTTTTTGAAGTCGAAATCTTTTCATGAAAATTTTCAACTTTTTGAAGCCGAAATCTTTTCATGAAAATTTTCAACTTTTTGAAGCCGAAATCTTTTCATGAAAATTTTAAACTTTTTTGAAGCAGAAATCTTTTCATGAAAATGTTCAACTTTTTTGATGCCGAAATCTTTTCATGAAAATGTTAGACTTTTTTGAAGCCGAAATACTTCATGAAAATTTTCAACTTTTTTGAAACCTAAATCTTTTCATGAAAATTTTCAACTTTTTTGAAGCCGAGATCTTTTCATGAAAATTTTCAACTTTTTTGAAGTCGAAATCTTTTCTTGAAAATGTTCAACTTTTTTGAAGCCGAAATCTTTTCATGAAAATCTTCGACTTTTTTGAAGTCGAAATAGTTCATGAAAGTTTTCAACCTTTTTTAAGCTGAAATCTTTTCATGAAAATTTTCAACGTTTTGAAACCAAAATCTTTTCATGAAAATTTTCAACTTTTTTGAAGCCGAAATCTTTTCATGAAAATTTTCAACTTTTTGAAACCGAAATCTTTTCATGAAAATTTTCAACTTTTTGAAGCCGAAATCTTTTCATGAAAATCTTAAACTTTTTTGAAGTCGAAATCTTTTCATGAAAATTTTCAACTTTTTGAAGCCGAAATCTTTTCATGAAAATTTTCAACTTTTTGAAGCCGAAATCTTTTCATGAAAATTTTAAACTTTTTTGAAGCAGAAATCTTTTCATGAAAATTTTCAACTTTTTTGAAGCCGAAATCTTTTCATGAAAATGGTCAACTTTTTTGAAGCCGAAATATTTTCATGAAAATCTTGGACTTTTTTGAAGTCGAAATCTTTTCATGAAAATCTTAGAATTTTTGAAGTCGAAATCTTTTCATGAAAAATTTTCAACTTTTTTGAAGCAGAAATCTTTTCATGAAAATGTTCAACTTTTTTGAAGCCGAAATCTTTTCATGAAAATGTTACATTTTTTTGAAGCCGAAATACTTCATGAAAATTTTCAACTTTTTTGAAGCCGAAATCTTTTCATGAAAATGTTCAACTTTTTTGAAGCCGAAATCTTTTCATGAAAATGGTCAACTTTTTTGAAGCCGAAATCTTTTCATGAAAATTTTAAACTTTTTTGAAGCCGAAATCTTTTCATGAAAATGTTCAACTTTTTTGAAGCCGAGATCTTTTCATGAAAATTTTCAACTTTTTGAAACCGAAATCTTTTCATGAAAATTTTCAACTTTTTTGAAGCCGAAATCTTTTCATGAAAATGGTCAACTTTTTTGAAGCCGAAATCTTTTCATGAAAATGGTCAACTTTTTTGAAGCCGAAATCTTTTCATGAAAAATTAAAACTTTTTGAAGCCGAAATCTTTTCATGAAAATTTTCAACTTTTTTGAAGCAGAAATCTTTTCATGAAAATGTTCAACTTTTTTGAAGCCGAAATCTTTTCATGAAAATGTTACATTTTTTTGAAGCCGAAATACTTCATGAAAATTTTCAACTTTTTTGAAGACGAAATCTTTTCATGAAAATGTTTAACTTTTTTGAAGCCGAAATCTTTTCATGAAAATGGTCAACTTTTTTGAAGCCGAAATCTTTTCATGAAAATTTTCAACTTTTTTGAAGCCGAAATCTTTTCATGAAAATGTTCACCTTTTTTGAAGCCGAGATCTTTTCATGAAAATTTTCAACTTTTTGAAACCGAAATCTTTTCATGAAAATTTTCAACTTTTTTGAAGCCGAAATCTTTTCATGAAAATGGTCAACTTTTTTGAAGCCGAAATCTTTTCATGAAAATGGTCAACTTTTTTGAAGCCGAAATCTTTTCATGAAAATGTAAAACTTTTTGAAGCCGAAATCTTTTCATGAAAATGTTCAACTTCTTTGAAGCCGAAATCTTTTCATCAAAATGTTCAACTTTTTTGAAGCCGAAATCTTTTCATGAAAATGTTCAACTTTTTTGAAGCCGAGATCTTTTCATGAAAATTTTCAACTTTTTTGAAGCCGAAATCTTTTCATGAAAATGGTCAACTTTTTTGAAGCCGAAATCTTTTCATGAAAATTTTCAACTTTTTTGAAGTCGAAATCTTTTCATGTAAATTTTCAAATTTTTTGAAGCAGAAATCTTTTCATGAAAATCTTAGACTTTTTTGAAGTCGAAATCTTTTCATGTAAATTTTCAACTTTTTTGAAGCAGAAATCTTTTCATGAAAATGTTCAACTTTTTTGAAGCCGAAATCTTTTCATGAAAATGTTACATTTTTTTGAAGCCGAAATACTTCATGAAAATTTTCAACTTTTTTGAAGCCGAAATCTTTTCATGAAAATGTTTAACTTTTTTGAAGCCGAAATCTTTTCATGAAAATGTTCAACTTTTTTGAAGCCGAGATCTTTTCATGAAAATTTTCAACTTCATGAAACCGAAAACTTTTCATGAAAATTTTCAACTTTTTTGAAGCCGAATTCTTTTCATGAAAATGGTCAACTTTTTTGAAGCCGAGATCTTTTCATGAAAATTTTCAACTTTTTGAAGCCGAAATCTTTTCATGAAAATTTTCAACTTTTTGAAGCCGAAATCTTTTCATGAAAATTTTCAACTTTTTTGAAGCAGAAATCTTTTCATGAAAATCTTAGACTTTTTTGAAGTCGAAATCTTTTCATGTAAATTTTCAACTTTTTGGAAGCAGAAATCTTTTCATGAAAATCTTCGACTTTTTTGAAGTCGAAATCTTTTCATGTAAATTTCCAACTTTTTTGAAGCAGAAATCTTTTCATGAAAATTTAAAACTTTTTGAAGCCGAAATACTTCATAAAAATTTTCAACTTTTTTGAAGCCGAAATCTTTTCTTGAAAATGTTCAACTTTTTTGAAGCCGAAATCTTTTCATGTAAATTTTCAACTTTTTTGAAGCAGAAATCTTTTCATGAAAATGTTCAACTTTTTTGAAGCAGAAATCTTTTCATGAAAATGTTCAACTTTTTTGAAGCCGAAATCTTTTCATGAAAATTTTCAACTTTTTGAAACCAAAATCTTTTCATGTAATTTTTCAACTTTTTTTGAAGCAGAAATCTTTTCATGAAAATGTTCAACTTTTTTGAAGCAGAAATCTTTTCATGAAAATTTTCAACTTTTTTGAAGCAGAAATCTTTTCATGAAAATCTTAGACTTTTTTGAAGTCGAAATCTTTTCATGTAAATTTTCAACTTTTTTGAAGCAGAAATCTTTTCATGAAAATGTTCAACTTTTTTGAAGCCGAAATCTTTTCATGAAAATGTTCCATTTTTTTGAAGCCGAAATACTTCATGAAAATTTTCAACTTTTTTGAAGCCGAAATCTTTTCATGTAAATTTTCAACTTTTTGAAGCCGAAATCTTTTCATGTAAATTTTCAACTTTTTTGAAACCGAAATCTTTTCATGAAAATTTTCAACTTTTTTGAAGCAGAAATCTTTTCATGAAAATCTTAGACTTTTTTGAAGTCGAAATCTTTTCATGTAAATTTTCAACTTTTTTGAAGCAGAAATCTTTTCATGAAAATGTTCAACTTTTTTGAAGCCGAAATCTTTTCTTGAAAATTTTCAACTTTTTTGAAGCCGAAATCTTTTCATGAAAATGGTCAACTTTTTTGAAGCCGAAATCTTTTCATGAAAATTTTCAACTTTTTGAAGCCGAAATCTTTTCATGAAAATTTTCAACTTTTTTGAAGCAGAAATCTTTTCATGAAAATCTTAGACTTTTTTGAAGTCGAAATCTTTTCATGTAAATTTTCAACTTTTTTGAAGCAGAAATCTTTTCATGAAAATGTTCAACTTTTTTGAAGCCGAAATCTTTTCATGAAAATGTTCCATTTTTTTGAAGCCGAAGTACTTCATGAAAATTTTCAACTTTTTTGAAGTCGAAATCTTTTCATGTAAATTTTCAACTTTTTTGAAGCCGAAATCTTTTCATGAAAATGTTACATTTTTTTGAAGCCGGAATACTTCATGAAAATTTTCAACTTTTTTGAAGCCGAGATCTTTTCATGAAAATTTTCAACTTTTTGAAACCGAAATCTTTTCATGAAAATTTTCAACTTTTTTGAAGCCGAAATCTTTTCATGAAAATGTCAACTTTTTTGAAGCCGAAATCTTTTCATGAAAATTTTCAACTTTTTGAAGCAGAAATCTTTTCATGAAAATTTTCAACTTTTTTGAAGCAGAAATCTTTTCATGAAAATCTTAGATTTTTTTGAAGTCGAAATCTTTTCATGTAAATTTTCAACTTTTTTGAAGCAGAAATCTTTTCATGAAAATGTTCAACTTTTTTGAAGTCGAAATCTTTTCATGAAAATGTTCAACTTTTTTGAAGCCAAAATCTTTTCATGAAAATGTTCAACTTTTTTGAAGCCGAAATCTTTTCATGAAAATGTTACATTTTTTTGAAGCCAAAATACTTCATGAAAATTTTCAACTTTTTTGAAGCCGCAATCTTTTCATGAAAATGTTCAACTTTTTTGAAGCCGAAATCTTTTCATGAAAATGTTCCATTTTTTTGAAGCCGAAATACTTCATGAAAATTTTCAACTTTTTTGAAGCCGAGATCTTTCCATGAAAATTTTCAACTTGTTGAAAACGAAATCTTTTCATGAAAATGTTCAACTTTTTTGAAGCCGAAATCTTTTCATGAAAATGTTACATTTTTTTGAAGCCGAAATACTTCATGAAAATTTTCAACTTTTTTGAAGCCGAGACCTTTCCATGAAAATTTTCAACTTTTTGAAACCGAAATCTTTTCATGAAAATTTTCAACTTTTTTGAAGCCGAAATCTTTTCATGAAAATGGTCAACTTTTTTGAAGTCGAAATCTTTTCATGTAAATTTTCAAATTTTTTGAAGCCGAAATCTTTTCATGAAAATGGTCAACTTTTTTGAAGCCGAAATCTTTTCATGAAAATTTTCAACTTTTTGAAGCAGAAATCTTTTCATGAAAATGTTCAACTTTTTTGAAGCCGAAATCTTTTCATGAAAATGGTCAACTTTTTTGAAGCCGAAATCTTTTCATGAAAATGTTACATTTTTTTGAAGCCGAAATACTTCATGAAAATTTTCAACTTTTTTGAAGCCGAGATCTTTCCATGAAAATTTTCAACTTTTTGAAACCGAAATCTTTTCATGAAAATTTTCAACTTTTTTGAAGCAGAAATCTTTTCATGAAAATCTTAGACTTTTTTGAAGTCGAAATCTTTTCATGTAAATTTTCAACTTTTTTGAAGCCGAGATCTTTCCATGAAAATTTTCAACTTTTTGAAACCGAAATATTTTCATGAAAATTTTCAACTTTTTTGAAGCAGAAATCTTTTCATGAAAATTTTCAACTTTTTTGAAGCAGAAATCTTTTCATGAAAATCTTAGACTTTTTTGAAGTCGAAATCTTTTCATGTAAATTTTCAACTTTTTTGAAGCAGAAATATTTTCATGAAAATGTTCAACTTTTTTGAAGCCGAAATCTTTTCATGAAAATTTTCAACTTTTTTGAAGCCGAAATCTTTTCATGAAAATGGTCAACTTTTTTGAAGCCGAAATCTTTTCATGAAAATGTTACATTTTTTTGAAGCCAAAATACTTCTTGAAAATTTTCAACTTTTTTGAAGCCGAAATCTTTTCATGAAAATGTTCAACTTTTTTGAAGCCGAAATCTTTTCATGAAAATGTTCAACTTTTTGAAGCCGAAATCTTTTCATGAAAATGTTCAACTTTTTTGAAGCCGAGATCTTTTCATGAAAATTTTCAACTTTTTGAAACCGAAATCTTTTCATGAAAATTTTCAACTTTTTTGAAGCAGAAATCTTTTCATGAAAATGTTCAACTTTTTTGAAGCCGAAATCTTTTCATGAAAATGGTCAACTTTTTTGAAGCCGAAATCTTTTCATGAAAATTTTCATCTTTTTTGAAGCAGAAATCTTTTCATGAAAATCTTAGACTTTTTTGAAGTCGAAATCTTTTCATGAAAATTTTCAACTTTTTGAAGCCGAAATCTTTTCATGAAAATTTTCAACTTTTTTGAAGCAGAAATCTTTTCATGGAAATCTTAGACTTTTTTGAAGTCGAAATCTTTTCATGTAAATTTTCAACTTTTTTGAAGCAGAAATCTTTTCATGAAAATGTTCAACTTTTTTGAAGCCGAAATCTTTTCATGAAAATGTTCCATTTTTTTGAAGCCGAAATACTTCATGAAAATTTTCAACTTTTTTGAAGTCGAAATCTTTTCATGTAAATTTTCAACTTTTTTGAAGCAGAAATCTTTTCATGAAAATGTTCAACTTTTTTGAAGCCGAAATCTTTTCATGAAAATGTTCCATTTTTTTGAAGCCGAAATACTTCATGAAAATTTTCAACTTTTTTGAAGTCGAAATCTTTTCATGTAAATTTTCAACTTTATTGAAGCAGAAGTCTTTTCATGAAAATGTTCAACTTTTTTGAAGCCGAAATCTTTTCATGAAAATGTTCCATTTTTTTAAAACCGAAATACTTCATGAAAATTTTCAACTTTTTTGAAGCCGAAATCTTTTCATGAAAATGTTCAACTTTTTTGAAGCCGAAATCTTTTCATGAAAATCTTAGACATTTTTGAAGTCGAAATCTTTTCATGTAAATTTTCAACTTTTTTGAAACCGAAATCTTTTCATGTAAATGTTCAACTTTTTTGAAGCCGAAATCTTTTCATGAAAATGTTACATTTTTTTGAAGCCGGAATACTTCATGAAAATTTTCAACTTTTTTGAAGCCGAGATCTTTTCATGAAAATTTTCAACTTTTTGAAACCGAAATCTTTTCATGAAAATTTTCAACTTTTTTGAAGCCGAAATCTTTTCATGAAAATGGTCAACTTTTTTGAAGCCGAAATCTTTTCATGAAAATTTTCAACTTTTTGAAGCCGAAATCTTTTCATGAAAATGTTCAACTTTTTTGAAGCAGAAATCTTTTCATGAAAATCTTAGACTTTTTTGAAGCAGAAATCTTTTCATGAAAATGTTCAACTTTTTTGAAGCCGAAATCTTTTCATGAAAATTTTCAAATTTTTTGAAGCAGAAATCTTTTCATGAAAATCTTAGACTTTTTTGAAGTCGAAATCTTTTCATGTAAATTTTCAACTTTTTTGAAGCAGAAATCTTTTCATGAAAATGTTCAACTTTTTTGAAGCCGAAATCTTTTCATGAAAATGTTCCATTTTTTTGAAGCCGAAATACTTCATGAAAATTTTCAACTTTTTTGAAGCCGAGATCTTTCCATGAAAATTTTCAACTTGTTGAAAACGAAATCTTTTCATGAAAATTTTCAACTTTTTGAAGCCGAAATCTTTTCATGAAAATGGTCAACTTTTTTGAAGTCGAAATCTTTTCATGTAAATTTTCAACTTTTTTGAAGCCGAAATCTTTTCATGAAAATGGTCAACTTTTTTGAAGCCGAAATCTTTTCATGAAAATTTTCAACTTTTTGAAGCAGAAATCTTTTCATGAAAATGTTTCACTTTTTTGAAGCCGAAATCTTTTCATGAAAATGTTCAACTTTTTTGAAGCCGAAATCTTTTCATGAAAATTTTCAACTTTTTGAAGCAGAAATCTTTTCATGAAAATGTTCAACTTTTTTGAAGCCGAAATCTTTTCATGAAAATTTTCAACTTTTTGAAGCAGAAATCTTTTCATGAAAATTTTCAACTTTTTTGAAGCAGAAATCTTTTCATGAAAATCTTAGACTTTTTTGAAGTCGAAATATTTTCATGTAAATTTTCAACTTTTTTGAAGCCGAGATCTTTCCATGAAAATTTTCAACTTTTTGAAACCGAAATATTTTCATGAAAATTTTCAACTTTTTTGAAGCAGAAATCTTTTCATGAAAATTTTCAACTTTTTTGAAGTCGAAATCTTTTCATGTAAATTTTCAACTTTTTTGAAGCAGAAATATTTTCATGAAAATGTTCAACTTTTTTGAAGCCGAAATCTTTTCATGAAAATTTTCAACTTTTTTGAAGCCGAAATCTTTTCATGAAAATGGTCAACTTTTTTGAAGCCGAAATCTTTTCATGAAAATGTTACATTTTTTTGAAGCCAAAATACTTCATGAAAATTTTCAACTTTTTTGAAGCCGAAATCTTTTCATGAAAATGTTCAACTTTTTTGAAGCCGAAATCTTTTCATGAAAATCTTAGACTTTTTTGAAGTCGAAATCTTTTCATGTAAATTTTCAACTTTTTTGAAGCCGAGATCTTTCCATGAAAATTTTCAACTTTTTGAAACCGAAATATTTTCATGAAAATTTTCAACTTTTTTGAAGCAGAAATCTTTTCATGAAAATTTTCAACTTTTTTGAAGCAGAAATCTTTTCATGAAAATCTTAGACTTTTTTGAAGTCGAAATCTTTTCATGTAAATTTTCAACTTTTTTGAAGCAGAAATATTTTCATGAAAATGTTCAACTTTTTTGAAGCCGAAATCTTTTCATGAAAATTTTCAACTTTTTTGAAGCCGAAATCTTTTCATGAAAATGGTCAACTTTTTTGAAGCCGAAATCTTTTCATGAAAATGTTACATTTTTTTGAAGCCAAAATACTTCATGAAAATTTTCAACTTTTTTGAAGCCGAGACCTTTCCATGAAAATTTTAAACTTTTTGAAACCGAAATCTTTTCATGAAAATTTTCAACTTTTTTGAAGCCGAAATCTTTTCATGAAAATGTTCAACTTTTTTGAAGCAGAAATCTTTTCATGAAAATCTTAGACTTTTTTGAAGTCGAAATCTTTTCATGTAAATTTTCAACTTTTTTGAAGCAGAAATCTTTTCATGAAAATGTTCAACTTTTTTGAAGCCGAAATCTTTTCATGAAAATTTTCAACTTTTTTGAAGCCGAAATCTTTTCATGAAAATGTTACATTTTTTTGAAGCCAAAATACTTCATGAAAATTTTCAACTTTTTTGAAGCAGAAATCTTTTCATGAAAATGTTCAACTTTTTTGAAGCCGAAATCTTTTCTTGAAAATTTTCAACTTTTTTGAAGCCGAAATCTTTTCATGAAAATGGTCAACTTTTTTGAAGCCGAAATCTTTTCATGAAAATTTTCAACTTTTTGAAGCCGAAATCTTTTCATGAAAATTTTCAACTTTTTTGAAGCAGAAATCTTTTCATGAAAATCTTAGACTTTTTTGAAGTCGAAATCTTTTCATGTAAATTTTCAACTTTTTTGAAGCAGAAATCTTTTCATGAAAATGTTCAACTTTTTTGAAGCCGAAATCTTTTCATGAAAATGTTCCATTTTTTTGAAGCCGAAGTACTTCATGAAAATTTTCAACTTTTTTGAAGTCGAAATCTTTTCATGTAAATTTTCAACTTTTTTGAAGCCGAAATCTTTTCATGAAAATGTTACATTTTTTTGAAGCCGGAATACTTCATGAAAATTTTCAACTTTTTTGAAGCCGAGATCTTTTCATGAAAATTTTCAACTTTTTGAAACCGAAATCTTTTCATGAAAATTTTCAACTTTTTTGAAGCCGAAATCTTTTCATGAAAATGTCAACTTTTTTGAAGCCGAAATCTTTTCATGAAAATTTTCAACTTTTTGAAGCAGAAATCTTTTCATGAAAATTTTCAACTTTTTTGAAGCAGAAATCTTTTCATGAAAATCTTAGATTTTTTTGAAGTCGAAATCTTTTCATGTAAATTTTCAACTTTTTTGAAGCAGAAATCTTTTCATGAAAATGTTCAACTTTTTTGAAGTCGAAATCTTTTCATGAAAATGTTCAACTTTTTTGAAGCCAAAATCTTTTCATGAAAATGTTCAACTTTTTTGAAGCCGAAATCTTTTCATGAAAATGTTACATTTTTTTGAAGCCAAAATACTTCATGAAAATTTTCAACTTTTTTGAAGCCGCAATCTTTTCATGAAAATGTTCAACTTTTTTGAAGCCGAAATCTTTTCATGAAAATGTTCCATTTTTTTGAAGCCGAAATACTTCATGAAAATTTTCAACTTTTTTGAAGCCGAGATCTTTCCATGAAAATTTTCAACTTGTTGAAAACGAAATCTTTTCATGAAAATGTTCAACTTTTTTGAAGCCGAAATCTTTTCATGAAAATGTTCCATTTTTTTGAAGCCGAAATACTTCATGAAAATTTTCAACTTTTTTGAAGCCGAGATCTTTCCATGAAAATTTTCAACTTGTTGAAAACGAAATCTTTTCATGAAAATGTTCAACTTTTTTGAAGCCGAAATCTTTTCATGAAAATGTTACATTTTTTTGAAGCCGAAATACTTCATGAAAATTTTCAACTTTTTTGAAGTCGAAATCTTTTCATGTAAATTTTCAACTTTTTTGAAGCAGAAATCTTTTCATGAAAATGTTCAACTTTTTTGAAGCCGAAATCTTTTCATGAAAATGTTCCATTTTTTTGAAGCCGAAATACTTCATGAAAATTTTCAACTTTTTTGAAGTCGAAATCTTTTCATGTAAATTTTCAACTTTATTGAAGCAGAAGTCTTTTCATGAAAATGTTCAACTTTTTTGAAGCCGAAATCTTTTCATGAAAATGTTCCATTTTTTTAAAACCGAAATACTTCATGAAAATTTTCAACTTTTTTGAAGCCGAAATCTTTTCATGAAAATGTTCAACTTTTTTGAAGCCGAAATCTTTTCATGAAAATCTTAGACATTTTTGAAGTCGAAATCTTTTCATGTAAATTTTCAACTTTTTTGAAACCGAAATCTTTTCATGTAAATGTTCAACTTTTTTGAAGCCGAAATCTTTTCATGAAAATGTTACATTTTTTTGAAGCCGGAATACTTCATGAAAATTTTCAACTTTTTTGAAGCCGAGATCTTTTCATGAAAATTTTCAACTTTTTGAAACCGAAATCTTTTCATGAAAATTTTCAACTTTTTTGAAGCCGAAATCTTTTCATGAAAATGGTCAACTTTTTTGAAGCCGAAATCTTTTCATGAAAATTTTCAACTTTTTGAAGCCGAAATCTTTTCATGAAAATGTTCAACTTTTTTGAAGCAGAAATCTTTTCATGAAAATCTTAGACTTTTTTGAAGCAGAAATCTTTTCATGAAAATGTTCAACTTTTTTGAAGCCGAAATCTTTTCATGAAAATTTTCAAATTTTTTGAAGCAGAAATCTTTTCATGAAAATCTTAGACTTTTTTGAAGTCGAAATCTTTTCATGTAAATTTTCAACTTTTTTGAAGCAGAAATCTTTTCATGAAAATGTTCAACTTTTTTGAAGCCGAAATCTTTTCATGAAAATGTTCCATTTTTTTGAAGCCGAAATACTTCATGAAAATTTTCAACTTTTTTGAAGCCGAGATCTTTCCATGAAAATTTTCAACTTGTTGAAAACGAAATCTTTTCATGAAAATTTTCAACTTTTTGAAGCCGAAATCTTTTCATGAAAATGGTCAACTTTTTTGAAGTCGAAATCTTTTCATGTAAATTTTCAACTTTTTTGAAGCCGAAATCTTTTCATGAAAATGGTCAACTTTTTTGAAGCCGAAATCTTTTCATGAAAATTTTCAACTTTTTGAAGCAGAAATCTTTTCATGAAAATGTTTCACTTTTTTGAAGCCGAAATCTTTTCATGAAAATGTTCAACTTTTTTGAAGCCGAAATCTTTTCATGAAAATTTTCAACTTTTTGAAGCAGAAATCTTTTCATGAAAATTTTCAACTTTTTTGAAGCAGAAATCTTTTCATGAAAATCTTAGACTTTTTTGAAGTCGAAATCTTTTCATGTAAATTTTCAACTTTTTTGAAGCCGAGATCTTTCCATGAAAATTTTCAACTTTTTGAAACCGAAATATTTTCATGAAAATTTTCAACTTTTTTGAAGCAGAAATCTTTTCATGAAAATTTTCAACTTTTTTGAAGTCGAAATCTTTTCATGAAAATTTTCAACTTTTTTGAAGTCGAAATCTTTTCATGTAAATTTTCAACTTTTTTGAAGCCGAAATCTTTTCATGAAAATTTTCAACTTTTTTGAAGCCGAAATCTTTTCATGAAAATGGTCAACTTTTTTGAAGCCGAAATCTTTTCATGAAAATGTTACATTTTTTTGAAGCCAAAATACTTCATGAAAATTTTCAACTTTTTTGAAGCCGAAATCTTTTCATGAAAATGTTCAACTTTTTTGAAGCCGAAATCTTTTCATGAAAATGTTCAACTTTTTTGAAGCCGAAATCTTTTCATGAAAATTTTCAACTTTTTTGAAGCCGAGATCTTTCCATGAAAATTTTCAACTTTTTGAAACCGAAATATTTTCATGAAAATTTTCAACTTTTTTGAAGCAGAAATCTTTTCATGAAAATTTTCAACTTTTTTGAAGCAGAAATCTTTTCATGAAAATTTTCAACTTTTTTGAAGCAGAAATCTTTTCATGAAAATCTTAGACTTTTTTGAAGTCGAAATCTTTTCATGTAAATTTTCAACTTTTTTGAAGCAGAAATATTTTCATGAAAATGTTCAACTTTTTTGAAGCCGAAATCTTTTCATGAAAATTTTCAACTTTTTTGAAGCCGAAATCTTTTCATGAAAATGGTCAACTTTTTTGAAGCCGAAATCTTTTCATGAAAATGTTACATTTTTTTGAAGCCAAAATACTTCATGAAAATTTTCAACTTTTTTGAAGCCGAGACCTTTCCATGAAAATTTTAAACTTTTTGAAACCGAAATCTTTTCATGAAAATTTTCAACTTTTTTGAAGCCGAAATCTTTTCATGAAAATGTTCAACTTTTTTGAAGCAGAAATCTTTTCATGAAAATCTTAGACTTTTTTGAAGTCGAAATCTTTTCATGTAAATTTTCAACTTTTTTGAAGCAGAAATCTTTTCATGAAAATGTTCAACTTTTTTGAAGCCGAAATCTTTTCATGAAAATTTTCAACTTTTTTGAAGCCGAAATCTTTTCATGAAAATGTTACATTTTTTTGAAGCCAAAATACTTCATGAAAATTTGCAACTTTTTTGAAGCCGAAATCTTTTCATGAAAATGTTCAACTTTTTTGAAGCCGAAATCTTTTCATGAAAATGTTACATTTTTTTGAAGCCGAAATACTTCATGAAAATTTTCAACTTTTTTGAAGCCGAGATCTTTCCATGAAAATTTTCAACTTGTTGAAAACGAAATCTTTTCATGAAAATTTTCAACTTTTTGAAGCCGAAATCTTTTCATGAAAATGGTCAACTTTTTTGAAGTCGAAATCTTTTCATGTAAATTTTCAACTTTTTTGAAGCCGAAATCTTTTCATGAAAATGGTCAACTTTTTTGAAGCCGAAATCTTTTCATGAAAATTTTCAACTTTTTGAAGCAGAAATCTTTTCATGAAAATGTTCAACTTTTTTGAAGCCGAAATCTTTTCATGAAAATGTGCAACTTTTTTGAAGCCGAAATCTTTTCATGAAAATGTTACATTTTTTTGAAGCCGAAATACTTCATGAAAATTTTCAACTTTTTTGAAGCCGAGATCTTTCCATGAAAATTTTCAACTTTTTGAAACCGAAATCTTTTCATGAAAATTTTCAACTTTTTTGAAGCAGAAATCTTTTCATGAAAATCTTAGACTTTTTTGAAGTCGAAATCTTTTCATGTAAATTTTCAACTTTTTTGAAGCCGAGATCTTTCCATGAAAATTTTCAACTTTTTGAAACCGAAATATTTTCATGAAAATTTTCAACTTTTTTGAAGCAGAAATATTTTCATGAAAATTTTCAACTTTTTTGAAGCAGAAATCTTTTCATGAAAATCTTAGACTTTTTTTGAAGTCGAAATCTTTTCATGTAAATTTTCAACTTTTTTGAAGCAGAAATATTTTCATGAAAATGTTCAACTTTTTTGAAGCCGAAATCTTTTCATGAAAATTTTCAACTTTTTTGAAGCCGAAATCTTTTCATGAAAATGGTCAACTTTTTTGAAGCCGAAATCTTTTCATGAAAATGTTACATTTTTTTGAAGCCAAAATCTTTTCATGAAAATGTTCAACTTTTTTGAAGCCGAAATCTTTTCATGAAAATGTTCAACTTTTTTGAAGCCGAAATCTTTTCATGAAAATGTTCAACTTTTTTGAAGCCGAAATCTTTTCATGAAAATGTTCAACTTTTTTGAAGCCGAAATCTTTTCATGTAAATTTTCAACTTTTTTGAAACCGAAATCTTTTCATGAAAATTTTCAACTTTTTTGAAGCAGAAATCTTTTCATGAAAATCTTAGACTTTTTTGAAGTCGAAATCTTTTCATGTAAATTTTCAACTTTTTTGAAGCAGAAATCTTTTCATGAAAATGTTCAACTTTTTTGAAGCCGAAATCTTTTCTTGAAAATTTTCAACTTTTTTGAAGCCGAAATCTTTTCATGAAAATGGTCAACTTTTTTGAAGCCGAAATCTTTTCATGAAAATTTTCAACTTTTTGAAGCCGAAATCTTTTCATGAAAATTTTCAACTTTTTTGAAGTCGAAATCTTTTCATGAAAATCTTAGACTTTTTTGAAGTCGAAATCTTTTCATGTAAATTTTCAACTTTTTTGAAGCAGAAATCTTTTCATGAAAATGTTCAACTTTTTTGAAGCCGAAATCTTTTCATGAAAATGTTACATTTTTTTGAAGCCGGAATACTTCATGAAAATTTTCAACTTTTTTGAAGCCGAGATCTTGTCATGAAAATTTTCAACTTTTTGAAACCGAAATCTTTTCATGAAAATTTTCAACTTTTTTGAAGCCGAAATCTTTTCATGAAAATGTTCAACTTTTTTGAAGCCGAAATCTTTTCATGAAAATGTTCCATTTTTTTGAAGCCGAAATACTTCATGAAAATTTTCAACTTTTTTGAAGCCGAGATCTTTCCATGAAAATTTTCAACTTGTTGAAAACGAAATCTTTTCATGAAAATGTTCAACTTTTTTGAAGCCGAAATCTTTTCATGAAAATGTTCAACTTTTTTGAAGCCGAAATCTTTTCATGAAAATGTTACATTTTTTTGAAGCCGAAATACTTCATGAAAATTTTCAACTTTTTTGAAGTCGAGATCTTTCCATGAAAAATTTCAACTTTTTGAAACCGAAATATTTTCATGAAAATTTTCAACTTTTTTGAAGCAGAAATCTTTTCATGAAAATTTTCAACTTTTTTGAAGCAGAAATCTTTTCATGAAAATCTTAGACTTTTTTGAAGTCGAAATCTTTTCATGTAAATTTTCAACTTTTTTGAAGCAGAAATATTTTCATGAAAATGTTCAACTTTTTTGAAGCCGAAATCTTTTCATGAAAATTTTCAACTTTTTTGAAGCCGAAATCTTTTCATGAAAATGGTCAACTTTTTTGAAGCCGAAATCTTTTCATGAAAATGTTACATTTTTTTGAAGCCAAAATACTTCATGAAAATGTTCAACTTTTTTGAAGCCGAAATCTTTTCATGAAAATATTACATTTTTTTGAAGCCGAAATACTTCATGAAAATTTTCAACTTTTTGAAACCAAAATCTTTTCATGAAAATTTTCAACTTTTTTGAAGCTGAAATCTTTTCATGAAAATGTTCAACTTTTTGAAGCCGAAATCTTTTCATGAAAATTTTCAACTTTTTTGAAGCAGAAATCTTTTCATGAAAATCTTAGACTTTTTTGAAGTCGAAATCTTTTCATGTAAATTTTCAACTTTTTTGAAGCCGAGATCTTTCCATGAAAATTTTCAACTTTTTGAAACCGAAATATTTTCATGAAAATTTTCAACTTTTTTGAAGCAGAAATCTTTTCATGAAAATCTTAGACTTTTTTGAAGTCGAAATCTTTTCATGTAAATTTTCAACTTTTTTGAAGCAGAAATATTTTCATGAAAATGTTCAACTTTTTTGAAGCCGAAATCTTTTCATGAAAATTTTCAACTTTTTTGAAGCCGAAATCTTTTCATGAAAATGGTCAACTTTTTTGAAGCCGAAATCTTTTCATGAAAATGTTACATTTTTTTGAAGCCAAAATACTTCATGAAAATTTTCAACTTTTTTGAAGCCGAAATCTTTTCATGAAAATGTTCAACTTTTTTGAAACCGAAATCTTTTCATGTAAATTTTCAACTTTTTTGAAGCAGAAATCTTTTCATGAAAATTTTCAACTTTTTGAAGCCGAAATCTTTTCATGAAAATGGTCAACTTTTTTGAAGCCGAAATCTTTTCATGAAAATGTTCAACTTTTTTGAAGCAGAAATCTTTTCATGTAAATTTTCAACTTTTTTGAAGCAGAAATCTTTTCATGAAAATTTTCAACTTTTTGAAGCCGAAATCTTTTCATGAAAATGGTCAACTTTTTTGAAGCCGAAATCTTTTCATGAAAATGTTCAACTTTTTGAAGCCGAAATCTTTTCATGAAAATTTTCAACTTTTTTGAAGCAGAAATCTTTTCATGAAAATCTTAGACTTTTTTGAAGTCGAAATCTGTTCATGTAAATTTTCAACTTTTTTGAAGCAGAAATCTTTTCATGAAAATGTTCAACTTTTTTGAAGTCGAAATCTTTTCATGAAAATGTTCAACTTTTTTGAAGCCGAAATCTTTTCATGAAAATGTTCAACTTTTTTGAAGCCGAAATCTTTTCATGAAAATGTTACATTTTTTTGAAGCCAAAATACTTCATGTAAATTTTCAACTTTTTTGAAGCAGAAATCTTTTCATGAAAATTTTCAACTTTTTGAAGCCGAAATCTTTTCATGAAAATGGTCAACTTTTTTGAAGCCGAAATCTTTTCATGAAAATGTTCAACTTTTTGAAGCCGAAATCTTTTCATGAAAATTTTCAACTTTTTTGAAGCAGAAATCTTTTCATGTAAATTTTCAACTTTTTTGAAGCAGAAATCTTTTCATGAACATTTTCAACTTTTTGAAGCCGAAATCTTTTCATGAAAATGGTCAACTTTTTTGAAGCCGAAATCTTTTCATGAAAATGTTCAACTTTTTGAAGCCGAAATCTTTTCATGAAAATTTTCAACTTTTTTGAAGCAGAAATCTTTTCATGAAAATCTTAGTCTTTTTTGAAGTCGAAATCTTTTCATGTAAATTTTCAACTTTTTTGAAGCAGAAATCTTTTCATGAAAATGTTCAACTTTTTTGAAGCCGAAATCTTTTCATGAAAATGTTCAACTTTTTTGAAGCCGAAATCTTTTCATGAAAATGTTACATTTTTTTGAAGCCAAAATACTTCATGAAAATTTTCAACTTTTTTGAAGCCGAAATCTTTTCATGAAAATGTTCAACTTTTTTGAAGCCGAAATCTTTTCATGAAAATGTTACATTTTTTTGAAGCCGAAATACTTCATGAAAATTTTCAACTTTTTTGAAGCCGAGATCTTTCCATGAAAATTTTCAACTTGTTGAAAACGAAATATTTTCATGAAAATTTTCAACTTTTTTGAAGCCGAAATCTTTTCATGTAAATTTTCAACTTTTTTGAAGCCGAAATCTTTTCATGAAAATGGTCAACTTTTTTGAAGCCGAAATCTTTTCATGAAAATTTTCAACTTTTTGAAGCAGAAATCTTTTCATGAAAATGTTCAACTTTTTTGAAGCCGAAATCTTTTCATGAAAATGTTCAACTTTTTTGAAGTCGAAATCTTTTCATGTAAATTTTCAACTTTTTTGAAGCAGAAATCTTTCCATGAAAATTTTCAACTTTTTGAAACCGAAATCTTTTCATGAAAATTTTCAACTTTTTTGAAGCAGAAATCTTTTCATGAAAATCTTAGACTTTTTTGAAGTCGAAATCTTTTCATGTAAATTTTCAACTTTTTTGAAGCCGAGATCTTTCCATGAAAATTTTCAACTTTTTGAAACCGAAATCTTTTCATGTAAATTTTCAACTTTTTTGAAGCCGAAATCTTTTCATGAAAATGGTCAACTTTTTTGAAGTCGAAATCTTTTCATGTAAATTTTCAACTTTTTGAAGCCGAAATCTTTTCATGAAAATGTTCAACTTTTTTGAAGCCGAAATCTTTTCATGAAAATGTTACATTTTTTTGAAGCCAAAATACTTCATGAAAATGTTCAACTTTTTTGAAGCCGAAATCTTTTCATGAAAATGTTCAACTTTTTTGAAGCCGAAATCTTTTCATGAAAATGTTACATTTTTTTGAAGCCGAAATACTTCATGAAAATGTTCAACTTTTTGAAACCAAAATCTTTTCATGAAAATTTTCAACTTTTTTGAAGCTGAAATCTTTTCATGAAAATGTTCAACTTTTTGAAGCCGAAATCTTTTCATGAAAATTTTCAACTTTTTTGAAGCAGAAATCTTTTCATGAAAATCTTAGACTTTTTTGAAGTCGAAATCTTTTCATGTAAATTTTCAACTTTTTTGAAGCCGAGATCTTTCCATGAAAATTTTCAACTTTTTGAAACCGAAATATTTTCATGAAAATTTTCAACTTTTTTAAAGCAGAAATCTTTTCATGAAAATTTTCAACTTTTTTGAAGCAGAAATCTTTTCATGAAAATCTTAGACTTTTTTGAAGTCGAAATCTTTTCATGTAAATTTTCAACTTTTTTGAAGCAGAAATATTTTCATGAAAATGTTCAACTTTTTTGAAGCCGAAATCTTTTCATGAAAATTTTCAACTTTTTTGAAGCCGAAATCTTTTCATGAAAATGGTCAACTTTTTTGAAGCCGAAATCTTTTCATGAAAATGTTACATTTTTTTGAAGCCAAAATACTTCATGAAAATTTTCAACTTTTTGAAGCCGAAATCTTTTCATGAAAATGTTCAACTTTTTTGAAGCCGAAATCTTTTCATGAAAATGTTACATTTTTTTGAAGCCGAAATACTTCATGAAAATTTTTAACTTTTTTGAAGCCGAGCTCTTTCCATGAAAATTTTCAACTTTTTGAAACCGAAATCTTTTCATGTAAATTTTCAACTTTTTTGAAGCCGAAATCTTTTCATGAAAATTTTCAACTTTTTGAAGCCGAAATCTTTTCATGAAAATGTTCAACTTTTTGAAGCCGAAATCTTTTCATGAAAATGTTCAACTTTTTTGAAGCCGAAATCTTTTCATGAAAATTTTCAACTTTTTTGAAGCCGAAATCTTTTCATGAAAATTTTCAACTTTTTTGAAGCCGAAATCGTTTCATGAAAATTTTCAACTTTTTGAAGCCGAAATCTTTTCATGAAAATGTTCAACTTTTTTGAAGCCGAGATCTTTTCATGAAAATTTTCAACTTTTTGAAACCGAGATCTTTTCATGAAAATTTTCAACTTTTTGGATCCGAAAACTTTTCATGAAAAATTTAAACTTTTTTGAAGCCGAAATCTTTTCATGAAAATGGTCAACTTTTTTGAAGCCGAAATCGTTTCATGAAAATTTTCAACTTTTTGAAGCCGAAATCTTTTCATGAAAATTTTCAACTTTTTTGAAGCAGAAATCTTTTCATGAAAATGTTCAACTTTTTTGAAGCTGAAATCTTTTCATGAAAATGTTCAACTTTTTTGAAGCCGAAATCTTTTCATGAAAATCTTCAACTTTTTTGAAGCCGAGATCTTTTCATATAAATTTTCAACTTTTTGAAACCGAATTCTATTCATGAAAATTTTCAACTTTTTTGAAGCCGAAATCTTTCCATGAAAATGGTCAACTTTTTTGAAGCCGAAATCTTTTCATGAAAATGTAACATTTTTTTGAATCCGAAATACTTCATGAAAATGTTTAACTTTTTTGAAGCCGAAATCTTTTCATGAAAATTTTCAACTTTTTGAAACCAAAATCTTTTCATGAAAATTTTCAACTTTTTTGAAGCAGAAATCTTTTCATGAAAATGTTCAACTTTTTTGAAGCCGAAATCTTTTCATGAAAATGTTCCATTTTTTTGAAGCCGAAATACTTCATGAAAATGGTCAAATTTTTTGAAGTCGAAATCTTTTCATGAAAATGTTACATTTTTTTGAAGCCGAAATACTTCATGAAAATTTTCAACTTTTTTGAAGCCGAAATCTTTTCATGAAAATGTTCAACTTTTTTGAAGCCGAAATCTTTTCATGAAAATGTTACATTTTTTTGAAGCCGAAATACTTCATGAAAATTTTCAACTTTTTTGAAGCCGAGATCTTTCCATGAAAATTTTCAACTTTTTGAAACCGAAATCTTTTCATGAAAATTTTTAACTTTTTTGAAGCCGAAATCTTTTCATGAAAATGGTCAACTTTTTTGAAGCCGAAATCTTTTCATGAAAATGTTACATTTTTTTGAAGCCGAAATACTTCATGAAAATTTTCAACTTTTTTGAAGCCGAGATCTTTCCATGAAAATTTTCAACTTTTTTGAAGCTGAGATCTTTCCATGAAAATTTTCAACTTTTTGAAACCGAAATCTTTTCATGAAAATTTTCATTTTTTTTGAAGCCGAAATCTTTTCATGAAAATGTTCCATTTTTTTGAAGCCGAAATACTTCATGAAAATTTTCAACTTTTTGAAACCAAAATCTTTTCATGAAAATTTTCAACTTTTTTGAAGCCGAAATCTTTTTATGAAAATGGTCAACTTTTTTGAAGCCAAAATCTTTTCATGAAAATGTTACATTTTTTTGAAGCCGAAATACTTCATGAAAATTTTCAACTTTTTTGAAGCCGAGATCTTTCCATGAAAATTTTCAACTTTTTTGAAGCTGAGATCTTTCCATGAAAATTTTCAACTTTTTGAAACCGAAATCTTTTCATGAAAATGTTCCATTTTTTTCAAACCGAAATACTTCATGAAAATTTTCAACTTTTTTGAAGCCGAAATCTTTTCATGAAAATGTTCAACTTTTTTGAAGCCGAAATCTTTTCATGAAAATCTTAGACTTTTTTGAAGTCGAAATCTTTTCATGTAAATTTTCAACTTTTTTGAAACCGAAATCTTTTCATGAAAATGGTCAACTTTTTTTAAGCCGAAATCGTTTCATGAAAATTTTCAACTTTTTGAAGCCGAAATCTTTTCATGAAAATTTTCAACTTTTTTGAAGCAGAAATCTTTTCATGAAAATTTTCAACTTTTTTGAAGCAGAAATCTTTTCATGAAAATTTTCAACTTTTTTGAAGCTGAAATCTTTTCATGAGAATGTTCAACTTTTTTGAAGCCGAAATCTTTTCATGAAAATGTTACATTTTTTTGAAGCCGAAATACTTCATGAAAATTTTCAACTTTTTTGAAGCCGAAATCTTTTCATGAAAATGTTCAACTTTTTTGAAGCCGAAATCTTTTCATGAAAATGTTACATTTTTTTGAAGCCGAAATACTTCATGAAAATTTTCAACTTTTTTGAAGCCGAGATCTTTCCATGAAAATTTTCAACTTTTTGAAACCGAAATCTTTTCATGAAAATTTTTAACTTTTTTGAAGCCGAAATCTTTTCATGAAAATGGTCAACTTTTTTGAAGCCGAAATCTTTTCATGAAAATGTTACATTTTTTTGAAGCCGAAATACTTCATGAAAATTTTCAACTTTTTTGAAGCCGAGATCTTTCCATGAAAATTTTCAACTTTTTTGAAGCTGAGATCTTTCCATGAAAATTTTCAACTTTTTGAAACCGAAATCTTTTCATGAAAATTTTCATTTTTTTTGAAGCCGAAATCTTTTCATGAAAATGTTCCATTTTTTTGAAGCCAAAATACTTCATGAAAATTTTCAACTCTTTTGAAGTCGAAATCTTTTCATGTAAATTTTCAACTTTTTTGAAGCAGAAATCTTTTCATGAAAATGTTCCATTTTTTTCAAACCGAAATACTTCATGAAAATTTTCAACTTTTTTGAAGCCGAAATCTTTTCATGAAAATGTTCAACTTTTTTGAAGCCGAAATCTTTTCATGAAAATCTTAGACTTTTTTGAAGTCGAAATCTTTTCATGTAAATTTTCAACTTTTTTGAAGCCGAAATCTTTTCATGAAAATGTTACATTTTTTTGAAGCCGAAATACTTCATGAAAATTTTCAACTTTTTTGAAGCCGAGATCTTTCCATGAAAATTTTCAACTTTTTTGAAGCTGAGATCTTTCCATGAAAATTTTCAACTTTTTGAAACCGAAATCTTTTCATGAAAATTTTTAACTTTTTTGAAGCCGAAATCTTTTCATGAAAATGGTCAACTTTTTTGAAGCCGAAATCTTTTCATGAAAATTTTCAACTTTTTGAAGCAGAAATCTTTTCATGAAAATGTTCAACTTTTTTGAAGTCAAAATCTTTTCATGTAAATTTTCAACTTTTTTGAAGCAGAAATCTTTTCATGAAAATGTTCAACTTTTTTGAAGCCGAAATCTTTTCATGAAAATGTTCAACTTTTTTGAAGCCGAAATCTTTTCATGAAAATGTTCATTTTTTTTGAAGCCGAAATCTTTTCATGAAAATGTTCCATTTTTTTTAAGCCAAAATACTTCATGAAAATTTTCAACTTTTTTGAAGTCGAAATCTTTTCATGTAAATTTTCAACTTTTTTGAAGCAGAAATCTTTTCATGAAAATGTTCCATTTTTTTCAAACCGAAATACTTCATGAAAATTTTCAACTTTTTTGAAGCCGAAATCTTTTCATGAAAATGTTCAACTTTTTTGAAGCCGAAATCTTTTCATGAAAATCTTAGACTTTTTTGAAGTCGAAATCTTTTCATTTAAATTTTCAACTTTTTTGAAACCGAAATCTTTTCATGAAAATGGTCAACTTTTTTGAAGCCGAAATCTTTTCATGAAAATGTTCAACTTTTTTGAAGCCGAAATCTTTTCATGAAAATGTTCAACTTTTTTGAAGCTGAAATCTTTTCATGAGAATGTTCAACTTTTTTGAAGCCGAAATCTTTTCATGAAAATGTTCAACTTTTTTGAAGCCGAAATCTTTTCATGAAAATGGTCAACTTTTTTGAAGCCGAAATCTTTTCATGAAAATGTTACATTTTTTTGAAGCCGAAATACTTCATGAAAATGTTCAACTTTTTTGAAGCCGAAATCTTTTCATGAAAATGTTCAACTTTTTTGAAGCCGAAATCTTTTCATGAAAATGTTCAACTTTTTTGAAGCCGAAATACTTCATGAAAATTTTCAACTTTTTTGAAGCCGAGATCTTTCCATGAAAATTTTCAACTTTTTGAAACCGAAATCTTTTCATGAAAATTTTTAACTTTTTTGAAGCCGAAATCTTTTCATGAAAATGTTCAACTTTTTTGAAGCCGAAATCTTTTCATGAAAATGTTCATTTTTTTTGAAGCCGAAATCTTTTCATGAAAATGTTCCATTTTTTTTAAGCCAAAATACTTCATGAAAATTTTCAACTTTTTTGAAGTCGAAATCTTTTCATGTAAATTTTCAACTTTTTTGAAGCAGAAATCTTTTCATGAAAATGTTCCATTTTTTTTAAGCCAAAATACTTCATGAAAATTTTCAACTTTTTTGAAGTCGAAATCTTTTCATGAAAATTTTCAACTTTTTGAAGCCGAAATCTTTTCATGAAAATGTTCAACTTTTTGAAGCCGAAATCTTTTCATGAAAATGTTCAACTTTTTTGAAGCCGAAATCTTTTCATGAAAATTTTCAACTTTTTTGAAGCCGAAATCTTTTCATGAAAATTTTCAACTTTTTTGAAGCCGAAATCGTTTCATGAAAATTTTCAACTTTTTGAAGCCGAAATCTTTTCATGAAAATGTTCAACTTTTTTGAAGCCGAGATCTTTTCATGAAAATTTTCAACTTTTTGAAACCGAGATCTTTTCATGAAAATTTTCAACTTTTTGGATCCGAAAACTTTTCATGAAAAATTTAAACTTTTTTGAAGCCGAAATCTTTTCATGAAAATGGTCAACTTTTTTGAAGCCGAAATCGTTTCATGAAAATTTTCAACTTTTTGAAGCCGAAATCTTTTCATGAAAATTTTCAACTTTTTTGAAGCAGAAATCTTTTCATGAAAATGTTCAACTTTTTTGAAGCTGAAATCTTTTCATGAAAATGTTCAACTTTTTTGAAGCCGAAATCTTTTCATGAAAATCTTCAACTTTTTTGAAGCCGAGATCTTTTCATATAAATTTTCAACTTTTTGAAACCGAATTCTATTCATGAAAATTTTCAACTTTTTTGAAGCCGAAATCTTTTCATGAAAATTTTCAACTTTTTGAAACCAAAATCTTTTCATGAAAATTTTCAACTTTTTTGAAGCAGAAATCTTTTCATGAAAATGTTCAACTTTTTTGAAGCCGAAATCTTTTCATGAAAATGTTCCATTTTTTTGAAGCCGAAATACTTCATGAAAATGGTCAAATTTTTTGAAGTCGAAATCTTTTCATGAAAATGTTACATTTTTTTGAAGCCGAAATACTTCATGAAAATTTTCAACTTTTTTGAAGCCGAGATCTTTCCATGAAAATTTTCAACTTTTTGAAGCCGAAATATTTTCATGAAAATTTTCAACTTTTTTGAAGCAGAAATCTTTTCATGAAAATCTTAGACTTTTTTGAAGTCGAAATCTTTTCATGTAAATTTTCAACTTTTTTGAAGTCGAAATCTTTTCATGTAAATTTTCAACTTTTTTGAAGCAGAAATCTTTTCATGAAAATGTTCAACTTTTTTGAAGCCGAAATCTTTTCATGAAAATGTTCCATTTTTTTGAAGCCGAAATACTTCATGAAAATTTTCAACTTTTTGAAACCAAAATCTTTTCATGAAAATTTTCAACTTTTTTGAAGCCGAAATCTTTTTATGAAAATGGTCAACTTTTTTGAAGCCAAAATCTTTTCATGAAAATGTTACATTTTTTTGAAGCCGAAATACTTCATGAAAATCCTAGACTTTTTTGAAGTCGAAATCTTTTCATTTAAATTTTCAACTTTTTTGAAACCGAAATCTTTTCATGAAAATGGTCAACTTTTTTGAAGCCGAAATCTTTTCATGAAAATGTTCAACTTTTTTGAAGCCGAAATCTTTTCATGAAAATGTTCAACTTTTTTGAAGCTGAAATCTTTTCATGAGAATGTTCAACTTTTTTGAAGCCGAAATCTTTTCATGAAAATGTTCAACTTTTTTGAAGCCGAAATCTTTTCATGAAAATGGTCAACTTTTTTGAAGCCGAAATCTTTTCATGAAAATGTTACATTTTTTTGAAGCCGAAATACTTCATGAAAATGTTCAACTTTTTTGAAGCCGAAATCTTTTCATGAAAATGTTCAACTTTTTTGAAGCCGAAATCTTTTCATGAAAATGTTCAACTTTTTTGAAGCCGAAATACTTCATGAAAATTTTCAACTTTTTTGAAGCCGAGATCTTTCCATGAAAATTTTCAACTTTTTGAAACCGAAATCTTTTCATGAAAATTTTTAACTTTTTTGAAGCCGAAATCTTTTCATGAAAATGTTCAACTTTTTTGAAGCCGAAATCTTTTCATGAAAATGTTCATTTTTTTTGAAGCCGAAATCTTTTCATGAAAATGTTCCATTTTTTTTAAGCCAAAATACTTCATGAAAATTTTCAACTTTTTTGAAGTCGAAATCTTTTCATGTAAATTTTCAACTTTTTTGAAGCAGAAATCTTTTCATGAAAATGTTCCATTTTTTTCAAACCGAAATACTTCATGAAAATTTTCAACTTTTTTGAAGCCGAAATCTTTTCATGAAAATGTTCAACTTTTTTGAAGCCGAAATCTTTTCATGAAAATCTTAGACTTTTTTGAAGTCGAAATCTTTTCATGTAAATTTTCAACTTTTTTGAAGTCGAAATCTTTGCATGTAAATTTTCAACTTTTTTGAAGCAGAAATCTTTTCATGAAAATGTTCAACTTTTTTGAAGCCGAAATCTTTTCATGAAAATGTTCCATTTTTTTGAAGCCGAAATACTTCATGAAAATTTTCAACTTTTTGAAACCAAAATCTTTTCATGAAAATTTTCAACTTTTTTGAAGCCGAAATCTTTTTATGAAAATGGTCAACTTTTTTGAAGCCAAAATCTTTTCATGAAAATGTTACATTTTTTTGAAGCCGAAATACTTCATGAAAATTTTCAACTTTTTTGAAGCCGAGATCTTTCCATGAAAATTTTCAACTTTTTTGAAGCTGAGATCTTTCCATGAAAATTTTCAACTTTTTGAAACCGAAATCTTTTCATGAAAATGTTCCATTTTTTTCAAACCGAAATACTTCATGAAAATTTTCAACTTTTTTGAAGCCGAAATCTTTTCATGAAAATGTTCAACTTTTTTGAAGCCGAAATCTTTTCATGAAAATCTTAGACTTTTTTGAAGTCGAAATCTTTTCATGTAAATTTTCAACTTTTTTGAAACCGAAATCTTTTCATGAAAATGGTCAACTTTTTTTAAGCCGAAATCGTTTCATGAAAATTTTCAACTTTTTGAAGCCGAAATCTTTTCATGAAAATTTTCAACTTTTTTGAAGCAGAAATCTTTTCATGAAAATTTTCAACTTTTTTGAAGCAGAAATCTTTTCATGAAAATTTTCAACTTTTTTGAAGCTGAAATCTTTTCATGAGAATGTTCAACTTTTTTGAAGCCGAAATCTTTTCATGAAAATGTTACATTTTTTTGAAGCCGAAATACTTCATGAAAATTTTCAACTTTTTTGAAGCCGAAATCTTTTCATGAAAATGTTCAACTTTTTTGAAGCCGAAATCTTTTCATGAAAATGTTACATTTTTTTGAAGCCGAAATACTTCATGAAAATTTTCAACTTTTTTGAAGCCGAGATCTTTCCATGAAAATTTTCAACTTTTTGAAACCGAAATCTTTTCATGAAAATTTTTAACTTTTTTGAAGCCGAAATCTTTTCATGAAAATGGTCAACTTTTTTGAAGCCGAAATCTTTTCATGAAAATGTTACATTTTTTTGAAGCCGAAATACTTCATGAAAATTTTCAACTTTTTTGAAGCCGAGATCTTTCCATGAAAATTTTCAACTTTTTTGAAGCTGAGATCTTTCCATGAAAATTTTCAACTTTTTGAAACCGAAATCTTTTCATGAAAATTTTCATTTTTTTTGAAGCCGAAATCTTTTCATGAAAATGTTCCATTTTTTTGAAGCCAAAATACTTCATGAAAATTTTCAACTCTTTTGAAGTCGAAATCTTTTCATGTAAATTTTCAACTTTTTTGAAGCAGAAATCTTTTCATGAAAATGTTCCATTTTTTTCAAACCGAAATACTTCATGAAAATTTTCAACTTTTTTGAAGCCGAAATCTTTTCATGAAAATGTTCAACTTTTTTGAAGCCGAAATCTTTTCATGAAAATCTTAGACTTTTTTGAAGTCGAAATCTTTTCATGTAAATTTTCAACTTTTTTGAAGCCGAAATCTTTTCATGAAAATGTTACATTTTTTTGAAGCCGAAATACTTCATGAAAATTTTCAACTTTTTTGAAGCCGAGATCTTTCCATGAAAATTTTCAACTTTTTTGAAGCTGAGATCTTTCCATGAAAATTTTCAACTTTTTGAAACCGAAATCTTTTCATGAAAATTTTTAACTTTTTTGAAGCCGAAATCTTTTCATGAAAATGGTCAACTTTTTTGAAGCCGAAATCTTTTCATGAAAATTTTCAACTTTTTGAAGCAGAAATCTTTTCATGAAAATGTTCAACTTTTTTGAAGTCAAAATCTTTTCATGTAAATTTTCAACTTTTTTGAAGCAGAAATCTTTTCATGAAAATGTTCAACTTTTTTGAAGCCGAAATCTTTTCATGAAAATGTTCAACTTTTTTGAAGCCGAAATCTTTTCATGAAAATGTTCATTTTTTTTGAAGCCGAAATCTTTTCATGAAAATGTTCCATTTTTTTTAAGCCAAAATACTTCATGAAAATTTTCAACTTTTTTGAAGTCGAAATCTTTTCATGTAAATTTTCAAGTTTTTTGAAGCAGAAATCTTTTCATGAAAATGTTCCATTTTTTTCAAACCTAAATACTTCATGAAAATTTTCAACTTTTTTGAAGCCGAAATCTTTTCATGAAAATGTTCAACTTTTTTGAAGCCGAAATCTTTTCATGAAAATCTTAGACTTTTTTGAAGTCGAAATCTTTTCATTTAAATTTTCAACTTTTTTGAAACCGAAATCTTTTCATGAAAATGGTCAACTTTTTTGAAGCCGAAATCTTTTCATGAAAATGTTCAACTTTTTTGAAGCCGAAATCTTTTCATGAAAATGTTCAACTTTTTTGAAGCTGAAATCTTTTCATGAGAATGTTCAACTTTTTTGAAGCCGAAATCTTTTCATGAAAATGTTCAACTTTTTTGAAGCCGAAATCTTTTCATGAAAATGGTCAACTTTTTTGAAGCCGAAATCTTTTCATGAAAATGTTACATTTTTTTGAAGCCGAAATACTTCATGAAAATGTTCAACTTTTTTGAAGCCGAAATCTTTTCATGAAAATGTTCAACTTTTTTGAAGCCGAAATCTTTTCATGAAAATGTTCAACTTTTTTGAAGCCGAAATACTTCATGAAAATTTTCAACTTTTTTGAAGCCGAGATCTTTCCATGAAAATTTTCAACTTTTTGAAACCGAAATCTTTTCATGAAAATTTTTAACTTTTTTGAAGCCGAAATCTTTTCATGAAAATGTTCCATTTTTTTTAAGCCAAAATACTTCATGAAAATTTTCAACTTTTTTGAAGTCGAAATCTTTTCATGTAAATTTTCAACTTTTTTGAAGCAGAAATCTTTTCATGAAAATGTTCCATTTTTTTCAAACCGAAATACTTCATGAAAATTTTCAACTTTTTTGAAGCCGAAATCTTTTCATGAAAATGTTCAACTTTTTTGAAGCCGAAATCTTTTCATGAAAATCTTAGACTTTTTTGAAGTCGAAATCTTTTCATTTAAATTTTCAACTTTTTTGAAACCGAAATCTTTTCATGAAAATGGTCAACTTTTTTGAAGCCGAAATCTTTTCATGAAAATGTTCAACTTTTTTGAAGCCGAAATCTTTTCATGAAAATGTTCAACTTTTTTGAAGCTGAAATCTTTTCATGAGAATGTTCAACTTTTTTGAAGCCGAAATCTTTTCATGAAAATGTTCAACTTTTTTGAAGCCGAAATCTTTTCATGAAAATGGTCAACTTTTTTGAAGCCGAAATCTTTTCATGAAAATGTTACATTTTTTTGAAGCCGAAATACTTCATGAAAATGTTCAACTTTTTTGAAGCCGAAATCTTTTCATGAAAATGTTCAACTTTTTTGAAGCCGAAATCTTTTCATGAAAATGTTCAACTTTTTTGAAGCCGAAATCTTTTCATGAAAATCTTAGACTTTTTTGAAGCCGAAATCTTTTCATGAAAATTTTCAACTTTTTGAAGCCGAAATCTTTTCATGAAAATTTTCAACTTTTTTGAAGCAGAAATCTTTTCATAAAAATGTTCAACTTTTTTGAAGCAGAAATCTTTTCATGAAAATCTTAGACTTTTTTGAAGTCGAAATCTTTTCATGTAAACTTTCAACTTTTTTGAAGCAGAAATCTTTTCATGAAAATGTTCAACTTTTTTGAAGCCGAAATACTTCATGAAAATTTTCAACTTTTTTGAAGTCGAATTCTTTTTATGTAAATTTTCAACTTTTTTGAAGCAGAAATCTTTTCATAAAAATGTTCAACTTTTTTGAAGCCGAAATCTTTTCATGAAAATGTTACATTTTTTTGAAGCCGAAATACTTCATGAAAATTTTCAACTTTTTGAAACCGAAATCTTTTCATGAAAATTTTCAACTTTTTTGAAGCCGAAATCTTTTCATGAAAATGGTCAACTTTTTTGAAGCCGAAATCTTTTCATGAAAATTTTCAACTTTTTGAAGTCGAAATATTTTCATGAAAATTTTCAACTTTTTTGAAGCAGAAATCTTTTCATGAAAATCTTTGACTTTTTTGAAGTCTAAATATTTTCATGTAAATTTTCAACTTTTTTGAAGCAGAAATCTTTTCATGAAAATGTTCAACTTTTTTTAAGCCGAAATCGTTTCATGAAAATTTTCAACTTTTTTGAAGCAGAAATCTTTTCATGAAAATTTTCAACTTTTTTGAAGCAGAAATCTTTTCATGAAAATTTTCAACTTTTTTGAAGCTGAAATCTTTTCATGAGAATGTTCAACTTTTTTGAAGCCGAAATCTTTTCATGAAAATGTTCAACTTTTTTGAAGCCGAAATCTTTTCATGAAAATGGTCAACTTTTTTGAAGCCGAAATCTTTTCATGAAAATGTTACATTTTTTTGAAGCCGAAATACTTCATGAAAATTTTCAACTTTTTTGAAGCCGAGATCTTTCCATGAAAATTTTCAACTTTTTGAAACCGAAATCTTTTCATGAAAATTTTTAACTTTTTTGAAGCCGAAATCTTTTCATGAAAACGGTCAACTTTTTTGAAGCCGAAATCTTTTCATGAAAATGTTACATTTTTTTGAAGCCGAAATACTTCATGAAAATTTTCAACTTTTTTGAAGCCGAGATCTTTCCATGAAAATTTTCAACTTTTTTGAAGCTGAGATCTTTCCATGAAAATTTTCAACTTTTTGAAACCGAAATCTTTTCATGAAAATTTTCAACTTTTTGAAGCAGAAATCTTTTCATGAAAATGTTCAACTTTTTTGAAGTCAAAATCTTTTCATGTAAATTTTCAACTTTTTTGAAGCAGAAATCTTTTCATGAAAATGTTCAACTTTTTTGAAGCCGAAATCTTTTCATGAAAATGTTCAACTTTTTTGAAGCCGAAATCTTTTCATGAAAATGTTCATTTTTTTTGAAGCCGAAATCTTTTCATGAAAATGTTCCATTTTTTTGAAGCCAAAATACTTCATGAAAATTTTCAACTTTTTTGAAGTCGAAATCTTTTCATGTAAATTTTCAACTTTTTTGAAGCAGAAATCTTTTCATGAAAATCTTAGACTTTTTTGAAGTCGAAATCTTTTCATGTAAACTTTCAACTTTTTTGAAGCAGAAATCTTTTCATGAAAATGTTCAACTTTTTTGAAGCCGAAATCTTTTCATGAAATTGTTCCATTTTTTTGAAGCCGAAATACTTCATGAAAATTTTCAACTTTTTTGAAGTCGAATTCTTTTTATGTAAATTTTCAACTTTTTTGAAGCAGAAATCTTTTCATAAAAATTTTCAACTTTTTGAAACCGAAATCTTTTCATGAAAATTTTCAACTTTTTTGAAGCCGAAATCTTTTCATGAAAATGGTCAACTTTTTTGAAGCCGAAATCTTTTCATGAAAATTTTCAACTTTTTGAAGTCGAAATATTTTCATGAAAATTTTCAACTTTTTTGAAGCAGAAATCTTTTCATGAAAATCTTAGACTTTTTTGAAGTCTAAATATTTTCATGTAAATTTTCAACTTTTTTGAAGTCAAAATCTTTTTATGTAAATTTTCAACTTTTTTGAAGCAGAAATCTTTTCATGAAAATGTTCAACTTTTTTGAAGCCGAAATCTTTTCATGAAAATGTTCCATTTTTTTGAAGCCGAAATACTTCATGAAAATTTTCAACTTTTTGAATCCAAAATCTTTTCATGAAAATGTTCAACTTTTTTGAAGCCGAAATCTTTTCATGAAAATGTTCAACTTTTTGAAGCCGCAATCGTTTCATGAAAATTTTCAACTTTTTGAAGCCGAAATCTTTTCATGAAAATTTTCAACTTTTTTGAAGCAGAAATCTTTTCATGAAAATGTTCAACTTTTTTGAAGCTGAAATCTTTTCATGAAAATGTTCAACTTTTTTGAAGCCGAAATACTTCATGAAAATTTTCAACTTTTTTGAAGCCGAGATCTTTCCATGAAAATTTTCAACTTTCTGAAACCGAAATCTTTTCATGAAAATTTTCAACTTTTTTGAAGCCGAAATCTTTTCATGAAAATGGTCAACTTTTTTGAAGCCGAAATCTTTTCATGAAAATTTTCAACTTTTTGAAGCCGAAATATTTTCATGAAAATTTTCAACTTTTTTGAAGTAGAAATCTTTTCATGAAAATCTTAGACTTTTTTGAAGTCGAAATCTTTTCATGTAAATTTTCAACTTTTTTGAAGCAGAAATCTTTTCATGAAAATGTTCAACTTTTTTGAAGCCGAAATCTTTTCATGAAAATGTTCCATTTTTTTCAAACCGAAATACTTCATGAAAATTTTCAACTTTTTTGAAGCCGAAATCTTTTCATGAAAATGTTCAACTTTTTTGAAGCCGAAATCTTTTCATGAAATTGTTCCATTTTTTTGAAGCCGAAATTCTTCATGAAAATTTTCAACTTTTTTGAAGTCGAAATCTTTTTATGTAAATTTTCAACTTTTTTGAAGCAGAAATCTTTTCATAAAAATGTTCAACTTTTTTGAAGCAGAAATCTTTTCATGAAAATGTTACATTTTTTTGAAGCCGAAATACTTCATGAAAATTTTCAACTTTTTGAAACCGAAATCTTTTCATGAAAATTTTCAACTTTTTTGAAGCCGAAATCTTTTCATGAAAATGGTCAACTTTTTTGAAGCCGAAATCTTTTCATGAAAATTTTCAACTTTTTGAAGTCGAAATATTTTCATGAAAATGTTCAACTTTTTTGAAGCCGAAATCTTTTCATGAAAATGTTACATTTTTTTGAAGCCGAAATACTTCATGAAAATTTTCAACTTTTTTGAAGCCGAGATCTTTCCATGAAAATTTTCAACTTTTTGAAACCGAAATCTTTTCATGAAAATTTTCAACTTTTTTGAAGCCGAAATCTTTTCATGAAAATGTTACATTTTTTTGAAGCCGAAATACTTCATGAAAATTTTCAACTTTTTTGAAGCCGAGATCTTTCCATGAAAATTTTCAACTTTTTTGAAGCTGAGATCTTTCCATGAAAATTTTCAACTTTTTTGAAGTAGAAATCTTTTCATGAAAATCTTAGACTTTTTTGAAGTCTAAATATTTTCATGTAAATTTTCAACTTTTTTGAAGTCAAAATCTTTTTATGTAAATTTTCAACTTTTTTGAAGCAGAAATCTTTTCATGAAAATGTTCAACTTTTTTGAAGCCGAAATCTTTTCATGAAAATGTTCCATTTTTTTGAAGCCGAAATACTTCATGAAAATTTTCAACTTTTTGAATCCAAAATCTTTTCATGAAAATGTTCAACTTTTTTGAAGCCGAAATCTTTTCATGTAAATTTTCAACTTTTTTGAAGCCGAAATCTTTTCATGAAAATGTTACATTTTTTTGAAGCCGAAATACTTCATGAAAATTTTCAACTTTTTTGAAGCCGAGATCTTTCCATGAAAATTTTCAACTTTTTTGAAGCTGAGATCTTTCCATGAAAATTTTCAACTTTCTGAAAACGAAATCTTTTCATGAAAATTTTTAACTTTTTTGAAGCCGAAATCTTTTCATGAAAATGGTCAACTTTTTTGAAGCCGAAATCTTTTCATGAAAATTTTCAACTTTTTGAAGCAGAAATCTTTTCATGAAAATGTTCAACTTTTTTGAAGTCAAAATCTTTTCATGTAAATTTTCAACTTTTTTGAAGCAGAAATCTTTTCATGAAAATGTTCAACTTTTTTGAAGCCGAAATCTTTTCATGAAAATGTTCAACTTTTTTGAAGCCGAAATCTTTTCATGAAAATGTTCAACTTTTTTGAAGCCGAAATCTTTTCATGAAAATGTTCCATTTTTTTTAAGCCAAAATACTTCATGAAAATTTTCAACTTTTTTGAAGCCGAAATCTTTTCATGAAAATGTTCAACTTTTTTGAAGCCGAAATCTTTTCATGAAATTTTTAGACTTTTTTGAAGTCGAAATCTTTTCATGTAAATTTTCAACTTTTTTGAAACCGAAATCTTTTCATGAAAATGGTCAACTTTTTTGAAGCCGAAATCTTTTCATGAAAATGTTCAACTTTTTTGAAGCCGAAATCTTTTCATGAAAATGTTCAACTTTTTTGAAGCTGAAATCTTTTCATGAGAATGTTCAACTTTTTTGAAGCCGAAATCTTTTCATGAAAATGTTTAACTTTTTTGAAGCCGAAATCTTTTCATGAAAATGGTCAACTTTTTTGAAGCCGAAATCTTTTCATGAAAATGTTACATTTTTTTGAAGCCGAAATACTTCATGAAAATGTTCAACTTTTTTGAAGCCGAAATCTTTTCATGAAAATGTTACATTTTTTTGAAGCCGAAATACTTCATGAAAATTTTCAACTTTTTTGAAGCCGAGATCTTTCCATGAAAATTTTCAACTTTTTGAAACCGAAATCTTTTCATGAAAATTTTTAACTTTTTTGAAGCCGAAATCTTTTCATGAAAATGGTCAACTTTTTTGAAGCCGAAATCTTTTCATGAAAATGTTACATTTTTTTGAAGCCGAAATACTTCATGAAAATTTTCAACTTTTTTGAAGCCGAGATCTTTCCATGAAAATGTTACATTTTTTTGAAGCCGAAATACTTCATGAAAATTTTCAACTTTTTGAAACCGAAATCTTTTCATGAAAATTTTTAACTTTTTTGAAGCCGAAATCTTTTCATGAAAATGGTCAACTTTTTTGAAGCCGAAATCTTTTCATGAAAATTTTCAACTTTTTGAAGCAGAAATCTTTTCATGAAAATGTTCAACTTTTTTGAAGTCAAAATCTTTTCATGTAAATTTTCAACTTTTTTGAAGCAGAAATCTTTTCATGAAAATGTTCAACTTTTTTGAAGCCGAAATCTTTTCATGAAAATGTTCCATTTTTTTCAAACCGAAATACTTCATGAAAATTTTCAACTTTTTTGAAGCCGAAATCTTTTCATGAAAATGTTCAACTTTTTTGAAGCCGAAATCTTTTCATGAAATTGTTCCATTTTTTTGAAGCCGAAATTCTTCATGAAAATTTTCAACTTTTTTGAAGTCGAAATCTTTTTATGTAAATTTTCAACTTTTTTGAAGCAGAAATCTTTTCATAAAAATGTTCAACTTTTTTGAAGCAGAAATCTTTTCATGAAAATGTTACATTTTTTTGAAGCCGAAATACTTCATGAAAATTTTCAACTTTTTGAAACCGAAATCTTTTCATGAAAATTTTCAACTTTTTTGAAGCCGAAATCTTTTCATGAAAATGGTCAACTTTTTTGAAGCCGAAATCTTTTCATGAAAATTTTCAACTTTTTGAAGTCGAAATATTTTCATGAAAATGTTCAACTTTTTTGAAGCCGAAATCTTTTCATGAAAATGTTACATTTTTTTGAAGCCGAAATACTTCATGAAAATTTTCAACTTTTTTGAAGCCGAGATCTTTCCATGAAAATTTTCAACTTTTTGAAACCGAAATCTTTTCATGAAAATTTTCAACTTTTTTGAAGCCGAAATCTTTTCATGAAAATGTTACATTTTTTTGAAGCCGAAATACTTCATGAAAATTTTCAACTTTTTTGAAGCCGAGATCTTTCCATGAAAATTTTCAACTTTTTTGAAGCTGAGATCTTTCCATGAAAATTTTCAACTTTTTTGAAGTAGAAATCTTTTCATGAAAATCTTAGACTTTTTTGAAGTCTAAATATTTTCATGTAAATTTTCAACTTTTTTGAAGTCAAAATCTTTTTATGTAAATTTTCAACTTTTTTGAAGCAGAAATCTTTTCATGAAAATGTTCAACTTTTTTGAAGCCGAAATCTTTTCATGAAAATGTTCCATTTTTTTGAAGCCGAAATACTTCATGAAAATTTTCAACTTTTTGAATCCAAAATCTTTTCATGAAAATGTTCAACTTTTTTGAAGCCGAAATCTTTTCATGTAAATTTTCAACTTTTTTGAAGCCGAAATCTTTTCATGAAAATGTTACATTTTTTTGAAGCCGAAATACTTCATGAAAATTTTCAACTTTTTTGAAGCCGAGATCTTTCCATGAAAATTTTCAACTTTTTTGAAGCTGAGATCTTTCCATGAAAATTTTCAACTTTTTGAAAACGAAATCTTTTCATGAAAATTTTTAACTTTTTTGAAGCCGAAATCTTTTCATGAAAATGGTCAACTTTTTTGAAGCCGAAATCTTTTCATGAAAATTTTCAACTTTTTGAAGCAGAAATCTTTTCATGAAAATGTTCAACTTTTTTGAAGTCAAAATCTTTTCATGTAAATTTTCAACTTTTTTGAAGCAGAAATCTTTTCATGAAAATGTTCAACTTTTTTGAAGCCGAAATCTTTTCATGAAAATGTTCAACTTTTTTGAAGCCAAAATCTTTTCATGAAAATGTTCAACTTTTTTGAAGCCGAAATCTTTTCATGAAAATGTTCCATTTTTTTTAAGCCAAAATACTTCATGAAAATTTTAGACTTTTTTGAAGCCGAAATCTTTTCATGAAAATGTTCAACTTTTTTGAAGCCGAAATCTTTTCATGAAATTTTTAGACTTTTTTGAAGTCGAAATCTTTTCATGTAAATTTTCAACTTTTTTGAAACCGAAATCTTTTCATGAAAATGGTCAACTTTTTTGAAGCCGAAATCTTTTCATGAAAATGTTCAACTTTTTTGAAGCCGAAATCTTTTCATGAAAATGTTCAACTTTTTTGAAGCTGAAATCTTTTCATGAGAATGTTCAACTTTTTTGAAGCCGAAATCTTTTAATGAAAATGTTTAACTTTTTTGAAGCCGAAATCTTTTCATGAAAATGGTCAACTTTTTTGAAGCCGAAATCTTTTCATGAAAATGTTACATTTTTTTGAAGCCGAAATACTTCATGAAAATGTTCAACTTTTTTGAAGCCGAAATCTTTTCATGAAAATGTTCAACTTTTTTGAAGCCGAAATCTTTTCATGAAAATGTTACATTTTTTTGAAGCCGAAATACTTCATGAAAATTTTCAACTTTTTTGAAGCCGAGATCTTTCCATGAAAATTTTCAACTTTTTGAAACCGAAATCTTTTCATGAAAATTTTTAACTTTTTTGAAGCCGAAATCTTTTCATGAAAATGGTCAACTTTTTTGAAGCCGAAATCTTTTCATGAAAATGTTACATTTTTTTGAAGCCGAAATACTTCATGAAAATTTTCAACTTTTTTGAAGCCGAGATCTTTCCATGAAAATGTTACATTTTTTTGAAGCCGAAATACTTCATGAAAATTTTCAACTTTTTGAAACCGAAATCTTTTCATGAAAATTTTTAACTTTTTTGAAGCCGAAATCTTTTCATGAAAATGGTCAACTTTTTTGAAGCCGAAATCTTTTCATGAAAATTTTCAACTTTTTGAAGCAGAAATCTTTTCATGAAAATGTTCAACTTTTTTGAAGTCAAAATCTTTTCATGTAAATTTTCAACTTTTTTGAAGCAGAAATCTTTTCATGAAAATGTTCAACTTTTTTGAAGCCGAAATCTTTTCATGAAAATGTTCACCTTTTTTGAAGCCGAAATCTTTTCATGAAAATGTTCATTTTTTTTGAAGCCGAAATCTTTTCATGAAAATGTTCCATTTTTTTGAAGCCAAAATACTTCATGAAAATTTTCAACTTTTTTGAAGTCGAAATCTTTTCATGTAAATTTTCAACTTTTTTGAAGCCGAAATCTTTTCATGAAAATGTTCAACTTTTTGAAGCCGAAATCTTTTCATGAAAATTTTCAACTTTTTTGAAGCATAAATCTTTTCATAAAAATGTTCAACTTTTTTGAAGCAGAAATCTTTTCATGAAAATCTTAGACTTTTTTGAAGTCGAAATCTTTTCATGTAAACTTTCAACTTTTTTGAAGCAGAAATCTTTTCATGAAAATGTTCAACTTTTTTGAAGCCGAAATCTTTTCATGAAATTGTTCCATTTTTTTGAAGCCGAAATACTTCATGAAAATTTTCAACTTTTTTGAAGTCGAATTCTTTTTATGTAAATTTTCAACTTTTTTGAAGCAGAAATCTTTTCATAAAAATGTTCAACTTTTTTGAAGCCGAAATCTTTTCATGAAAATGTTACATTTTTTTGAAGCCGAAATACTTCATGAAAATTTTCAACTTTTTGAAACCGAAATCTTTTCATGAAAATGGTCAACTTTTTTGAAGCCGCAATCGTTTCATGAAAATTTTCAACTTTTTGAAGCCGAAATCTTTTCATGAAAATTTTCAACTTTTTTGAAGCAGAAATCTTTTCATGAAAATGTTCAACTTTTTTGAAGCTGAAATCTTTTCATGAAAATGTTCAACTTTTTTGAAGCCGAAATCTTTTCATGAAAATGTTCAACTTTTTTGAAGCCGAGATCTTTTCATGAAAATTTTCAACTTTTTGAAACCGAATTCTTTTCATGAAAATTTTCAACTTTTTTGAAGCCGAAATCTTTTCATGAAAATGGTCAACTTTTTTGAAGCCGAAATCTTTTCATGAAAATGTTACATTTTTTTGAATCCGAAATACTTCATGAAAATTTTCAACTTTTTTGAAGCCGAAATCTTTTCATGAAAATGTTTAACTTTTTTGAAGCCGAAATCTTTTCATGAAAATTTTCAACTTTTTGAAACCAAAATCTTTTCATGAAAATTTTCAACTTTTTTGAAGCAGAAATCTTTTCATGAAAATGTTCAACTTTTTTGAAGCCGAAATCTTTTCATGAAAATGTTACATTTTTTTGAAGCCGAAATACTTCATGAAAATTTTCAACTTTTTTGAAACCGAGATCTTTCCATGAAAATTTTCAACTTTTTGAAACCGAAATCTTTTCATGAAAATTTTCAACTTTTTTGAAGCCGAAATCTTTTCATGAAAATGGTCAACTTTTTTGAAGCCGAAATCTTTTCATGAAAATTTTCAACTTTTTGAAGCCGAAATATTTTCATGAAAATTTTCAACTTTTTTGAAGTAGAAATCTTTTCATGAAAATCTTAGACTTTTTTGAAGTCGAAATCTTTTCATGTAAATTTTCAACTTTTTTGAAGCAGAAATCTTTTCATGAAAATGTTCAACTTTTTTGAAGCCGAAATCTTTTCATGAAAATGTTCCATTTTTTTCAAACCGAAATACTTCATGAAAATTTTCAACTTTTTTGAAGCCGAAATCTTTTCATGAAAATGTTCAACTTTTTTGAAGCCGAAATCTTTTCATGAAATTGTTCCATTTTTTTGAAGCCGAAATTCTTCATGAAAATTTTCAACTTTTTTGAAGTCGAAATCTTTTTATGTAAATTTTCAACTTTTTTGAAGCAGAAATCTTTTCATAAAAATGTTCAACTTTTTTGAAGCAGAAATCTTTTCATGAAAATGTTACATTTTTTTGAAGCCGAAATACTTCATGAAAATTTTCAACTTTTTGAAACCGAAATCTTTTCATGAAAATTTTCAACTTTTTTGAAGCCGAAATCTTTTCATGAAAATGGTCAACTTTTTTGAAGCCGAAATCTTTTCATGAAAATTTTTCGACTTCAAAAAGTTGAAAATTTTCATGGAAAGATCTCGGTTTCAAAAAAGTTGAAAATTTTCATGAAGTATTTCGGCTTCAAAAAAATGTAACATTTTCATGAAAAGATTTCGGCTTCAAAAAAGTTGAACATTTTCATGAAAAGATGAAAAGATGAAAAGATTTCGGCTTCAAAAAAGTTAAACATTTTCATGAAAAGATTTCGGCTTCAAAAAAGTTGAAAATTTTCATGAAGTATTTCGGATTCAAAAAAGTTGAAAATTTTCATGAAAAGATTTCGGTTTCAAAAAGTTGAAAATTTTCATGGAAAGATCTCGGTTTCAAAAAAGTTGAAAATTTTCATGAAGTATTTCGGCTTCAAAAAAATGTAACATTTTCATGAAAAGATTTCGGCTTCAAAAAAGTTGAACATTTTCATGAAAAGATTTCTGCTTCAAAAAAGTTGAACATTTTCATGAAAAGATTTTGGTTTCAAAAAGTTGAAAATTTTCATGAAAAGATTTCGGCTTCAAAAAAGTTAAACATTTTCATGAAAAGATTTCGGCTTCAAAAAAGTTGAAAATTTTCATGAAGTATTTCGGATTCAAAAAAGTTGAAAATTTTCATGAAAAGATTTCGGTTTCAAAAAGTTGAAAATTTTCATGAAAATTTTCAACTTTTTGAAACCAAAATCTTTTCATGAAAATTTTCAACTTTTTTGAAGCAGAAATCTTTTCATGAAAATGTTCAACTTTTTTGAAGCCGAAATGTTTTCATGAAAATGTTACATTTTTTTGAAGCCGAAATACTTCATGAAAATGGTCAACTTTTTTGAAGCCGAAATCTTTTCATGAAAATGTTACATTTTTTTGAAGCCGAAATACTTCATGAAAATTTTCAACTTTTTTGAAGCCGAGATCTTTCCATGAAAATTTTCAACTTTTTTGAAGCCGAAATCTTTTCATGAAAATTTTCAACTTTTTGAAGCCGAAATATTTTCATGAAAATTTTTAACTTTTTTGAAGTAGAAATCTTTTCATGAAAATCTTAGACTTTTTTGAAGTCGAAATCTTTTCATGTAAATTTTCAACTTTTTTGAAGCAGAAATCTTTTCATGAAAATGTTCAACTTTTTTGAAGCCGAAATCTTTTCATGAAAATGTTCAACTTTTTTGAAGCCGAAATCTTTTCATGAAATTGTTCCATTTTTTTGAAGCCGAAATTCTTCATGAAAATTTTCAACTTTTTTGAAGTCGAAATCTTTTTATGTAAATTTTCAACTTTTTTGAATCCGAAATACTTCATGAAAATTTTCAACTTTTTTGAAGCCGAAATCTTTTCATGAAAATGTTCCATTTTTTTGAAGCCGAAATACTTCATGAAAATTTTCAACTTTTTGAATCCAAAATCTTTTCATGAAAATGTTCAACTTTTTTGAAGCCGAAATCTTTTCATGAAAATGTTCAACTTTTTTGAAGCCGAAATCTTTTCATGAAAATGGTCAACTTTTTTGAAGCCGAAATCGTTTCATGAAAATTTTCAACTTTTTGAAGCCGAAATCTTTTCATGAAAATTTTCAACTTTTTTGAAGCAGAAATCTTTTCATGAAAATGTTCAACTTTTTTGAAGCTGAAATCTTTTCATGAAAATGTTCAACTTTTTTGAAGCCGAAATCTTTTCATGAAAATGTTCAACTTTTTTGAAGCCGAGATCTTTTCATGAAAATTTTCAACTTTTTGAAACCGAATTCTTTTCATGAAAATTTTCAACTTTTTTGAAGCCGAAATCTTTTCATGAAAATGGTCAACTTTTTTGAAGCCGAAATCTTTTCATGAAAATGTTACATTTTTTTGAATCCGAAATACTTCATGAAAATTTTCAACTTTTTTGAAGCCGAAATCTTTTCATGAAAATGTTTAACTTTTTTGAAGCCGAAATCTTTTCATGAAAATTTTCAACTTTTTGAAACCAAAATCTTTTCATGAAAATTTTCAACTTTTTTGAAGCAGAAATCTTTTCATGAAAATTTTCAACTTTTTTGAAGCCGAAATCTTTTCATGAAAATGTTACATTTTTTTGAAGCCGAAATACTTCATGAAAATGGTCAACTTTTTTGAAGCCGAAATCTTTTCATGAAAATGTTACATTTTTTTGAAGCCGAAATACTTCATGAAAATTTTCAACTTTTTTGAAGCCGAGATCTTTCCATGAAAATTTTCAACTTTTTGAAACCGAAATCTTTTCATGAAAATTTTCAACTTTTTTGAAGCCGAAATCTTTTCATGAAAATGGTCAACTTTTTTGAAGCCGAAATCTTTTCATGAAAATTTTCATTTTTTTTGAAGCCGAAATCTTTTCATGAAAATGTTCCATTTTTTTGAAGCCAAAATACTTCATGAAAATTTTCAACTTTTTTGAAGTCGAAATCTTTTCATGTAAATTTTCAACTTTTTTGAAGCCGAAATCTTTTCATGAAAATGTTCAACTTTTTTGAAGCCGAAATCTTTTCATGAAAATGTTCCATTTTTTTGAAGCCGAAATCTTTTCATGAAATTTTTCAACTTTTTGAAGCCGAAATCTTTTCATGTAAATTTTCAACTTTTTTGAAGCAGAAATCTTTTCATGAAAATGTTCAACTTTTTTGAAGCCGAAATCTTTTCATGAAAATGTTCCATTTTTTTGAAGCCGAAATACTTCATGAAAATTTTCAACTTTTTTGAAGTCGAAATCTTTTTATGTAAATTTTCAACTTTTTTGAAGCAGAAATCTTTTCATAAAAATGTTCAACTTTTTTGAAGCCGAAATCTTTTCATGAAAATGTTACATTTTTTTGAAGCCGAAATACTTCATGAAAATTTTCAACTTTTTGAAACCGAAATCTTTTCATGAAAATTTTCAACTTTTTTGAAGCCGAAATCTTTTCATGAAAATGGTCAACTTTTTTGAAGCCGAAATCTTTTCATGAAAATGTTACATTTTTTTGAATCCGAAATACTTCATGAAAATTTTCAACTTTTTTGAAGCCGAAATCTTTTCATGAAAATGTTTAACTTTTTTGAAGCCGAAATCTTTTCATGAAAATTTTCAACTTTTTGAAACCAAAATCTTTTCATGAAAATTTTCAACTTTTTTGAAGCAGAAATCTTTTCATGAAAATGTTCAACTTTTTTGAAGCCGAAATCTTTTCATGAAAATGTTACATTTTTTTGAAGCCGAAATACTTCATGAAAATTTTCAACTTTTTTGAAACCGAGATCTTTCCATGAAAATTTTCAACTTTTTGAAACCGAAATCTTTTCATGAAAATTTTCAACTTTTTTGAAGCCGAAATCTTTTCATGAAAATGGTCAACTTTTTTGAAGCCGAAATCTTTTCATGAAATTGTTCCATTTTTTTGAAGCCGAAATTCTTCATGAAAATTTTCAACTTTTTTGAAGTCGAAATCTTTTTATGTAAATTTTCAACTTTTTTGAAGCAGAAATCTTTTCATAAAAATGTTCAACTTTTTTGAAGCAGAAATCTTTTCATGAAAATGTTACATTTTTTTGAAGCCGAAATACTTCATGAAAATTTTCAACTTTTTGAAACCGAAATCTTTTCATGAAAATTTTCAACTTTTTTGAAGCCGAAATCTTTTCATGAAAATGGTCAACTTTTTTGAAGCCGAAATCTTTTCATGAAAATTTTTCGACTTCAAAAAGTTGAAAATTTTCATGGAAAGATCTCGGTTTCAAAAAAGTTGAAAATTTTCATGAAGTATTTCGGCTTCAAAAAAATGTAACATTTTCATGAAAAGATTTCGGCTTCAAAAAAGTTGAACATTTTCATGAAAAGATGAAAAGATGAAAAGATTTCGGCTTCAAAAAAGTTAAACATTTTCATGAAAAGATTTCGGCTTCAAAAAAGTTGAAAATTTTCATGAAGTATTTCGGATTCAAAAAAGTTGAAAATTTTCATGAAAAGATTTCGGTTTCAAAAAGTTGAAAATTTTCATGGAAAGATCTCGGTTTCAAAAAAGTTGAAAATTTTCATGAAGTATTTCGGCTTCAAAAAAATGTAACATTTTCATGAAAAGATTTCGGCTTCAAAAAAGTTGAACATTTTCATGAAAAGATTTCTGCTTCAAAAAAGTTGAAAATTTTCATGAAAAGATTTTGGTTTCAAAAAGTTGAAAATTTTCATGAAAAGATTTCGGCTTCAAAAAAGTTAAACATTTTCATGAAAAGATTTCGGCTTCAAAAAAGTTGAAAATTTTCATGAAGTATTTCGGATTCAAAAAAGTTGAAAATTTTCATGAAAAGATTTCGGTTTCAAAAAGTTGAAAATTTTCATGAAAATTTTCAACTTTTTGAAACCAAAATCTTTTCATGAAAATTTTCAACTTTTTTGAAGCAGAAATCTTTTCATGAAAATGTTCAACTTTTTTGAAGCCGAAATGTTTTCATGAAAATGTTACATTTTTTTGAAGCCGAAATACTTCATGAAAATGGTCAACTTTTTTGAAGCCGAAATCTTTTCATGAAAATGTTACATTTTTTTGAAGCCGAAATACTTCATGAAAATTTTCAACTTTTTTGAAGCCGAGATCTTTCCATGAAAATTTTCAACTTTTTTGAAGCCGAAATCTTTTCATGAAAATTTTCAACTTTTTGAAGCCGAAATATTTTCATGAAAATTTTTAACTTTTTTGAAGTAGAAATCTTTTCATGAAAATCTTAGACTTTTTTGAAGTCGAAATCTTTTCATGTAAATTTTCAACTTTTTTGAAGCAGAAATCTTTTCATGAAAATGTTCAACTTTTTTGAAGCCGAAATCTTTTCATGAAAATGTTCAACTTTTTTGAAGCCGAAATCTTTTCATGAAATTGTTCCATTTTTTTGAATCCGAAATTCTTCATGAAAATTTTCAACTTTTTTGAAGTCGAAATCTTTTTATGTAAATTTTCAACTTTTTTGAATCCGAAATACTTCATGAAAATTTTCAACTTTTTTGAAGCCGAAATCTTTTCATGAAAATGTTCCATTTTTTTGAAGCCGAAATACTTCATGAAAATTTTCAACTTTTTGAATCCAAAATCTTTTCATGAAAATGTTCAACTTTTTTGAAGCCGAAATCTTTTCATGAAAATGTTCAACTTTTTTGAAGCCGAAATCTTTTCATGAAAATGGTCAACTTTTTTGAAGCCGAAATCGTTTCATGAAAATTTTCAACTTTTTGAAGCCGAAATCTTTTCATGAAAATTTTCAACTTTTTTGAAGCAGAAATCTTTTCATGAAAATGTTCAACTTTTTTGAAGCTGAAATCTTTTCATGAAAATGTTCAACTTTTTTGAAGCCGAAATCTTTTCATGAAAATGTTCAACTTTTTTGAAGCCGAGATCTTTTCATGAAAATTTTCAACTTTTTGAAACCGAATTCTTTTCATGAAAATTTTCAACTTTTTTGAAGCCGAAATCTTTTCATGAAAATGGTCAACTTTTTTGAAGCCGAAATCTTTTCATGAAAATGTTACATTTTTTTGAATCCGAAATACTTCATGAAAATTTTCAACTTTTTTGAAGCCGAAATCTTTTCATGAAAATGTTTAACTTTTTTGAAGCCGAAATCTTTTCATGAAAATTTTCAACTTTTTGAAACCAAAATCTTTTCATGAAAATTTTCAACTTTTTTGAAGCAGAAATCTTTTCATGAAAATTTTCAACTTTTTTGAAGCCGAAATCTTTTCATGAAAATGTTACATTTTTTTGAAGCCGAAATACTTCATGAAAATGGTCAACTTTTTTGAAGCCGAAATCTTTTCATGAAAATGTTACATTTTTTTGAAGCCGAAATACTTCATGAAAATTTTCAACTTTTTTGAAGCCGAGATCTTTCCATGAAAATTTTCAACTTTTTGAAACCGAAATCTTTTCATGAAAATTTTCAACTTTTTTGAAGCCGAAATCTTTTCATGAAAATGGTCAACTTTTTTGAAGCCGAAATCTTTTCATGAAAATTTTCATTTTTTTTGAAGCCGAAATCTTTTCATGAAAATGTTCCATTTTTTTGAAGCCAAAATACTTCATGAAAATTTTCAACTTTTTTGAAGTCGAAATCTTTTCATGTAAATTTTCAACTTTTTTGAAGCCGAAATCTTTTCATGAAAATGTTCAACTTTTTTGAAGCCGAAATCTTTTCATGAAAATGTTCCATTTTTTTCAAACCGAAATACTTCATGAAAATTTTCAACTTTTTTGAAGCCGAAATCTTTTCATGAAAATGTTCAACTTTTTTGAAGCCGAAATCTTTTCATGAAATTTTTCAACTTTTTGAAGCCGAAATCTTTTCATGTAAATTTTCAACTTTTTTGAAGCAGAAATCTTTTCATGAAAATGTTCAACTTTTTTGAAGCCGAAATCTTTTCATGAAAATGTTCCATTTTTTTGAAGCCGAAATACTTCATGAAAATTTTCAACTTTTTTGAAGTCGAAATCTTTTTATGTAAATTTTCAACTTTTTTGAAGCAGAAATCTTTTCATAAAAATGTTCAACTTTTTTGAAGCCGAAATCTTTTCATGAAAATGTTACATTTTTTTGAAGCCGAAATACTTCATGAAAATTTTCAACTTTTTGAAACCGAAATCTTTTCATGAAAATTTTCAACTTTTTTGAAGCCGAAATCTTTTCATGAAAATGGTCAACTTTTTTGAAGCCGAAATCTTTTCATGAAAATGTTCAACTTTTTTGAAGCCTTAATCTTTTCATGAAAATGTTCAACTTTTTTGAAGCCGAGATCTTTTCATGAAAATGTTCCATTTTTTTGAAGCCGAAATACTTCATGAAAATTTTCAACTTTTTGAAACCAAAATCTTTTCATGAAAATTTTCAACTTTTTTGAAGCCGAAATCTTTTCATGAAAATGTTCAACTTTTTTGAAGCCGAGATCTTTTCATGAAAATTTTCAACTTTTTGGAACTGAAATCTTTTCATGAAAATTTTCAACTTTTTTGAAGCCGAAATCTTTTCATGAAAATTTTCAACTTTTTTGAAGCCGAGATCTTTTCATGAAAATTTTCAACTTTTTTGAAGCCGAAATTTTTTCATGAAAATGTTCAACTTTTTTGAAGCAGAAATCTTTTCATGAAAATGTTCAACTTTTTTGAAGCCGAAATCTTTTCATGAAAATGTTCCATTTTTTTGAAGCCGAAATACTTCATGAAAATTTTCAACTTTTTGAAACCGAAATCTTTTCATGAAAATTTTCAACTTTTTTGAAGCCGAAATCTTTTCATGAAAATTTTCAACTTTTTGAAGTCGAAATATTTTCATGAAAATTTTCAACTTTTTTGAAGCAGAAATCTTTTCATGAAAATCTTAGACTTTTTTGAAGCCGAAATCTTTTCATGAAAATTTTCAACTTTTTTGAAGTCAAAATCTTTTTATGTAAATTTTCAACTTTTTTGAAGCAGAAATCTTTTCATGAAAATGTTCAACTTTTTTGAAGCCGAAATCTTTTCATGAAAATGTTCCATTTTTTTGAAGCCGAAATACTTCATGAAAATTTTCAACTTTTTGAATCCAAAATCTTTTCATGAAAATGTTCAACTTTTTTGAAGCCGAAATCTTTTCATGAAAATGTTCAACTTTTTTGAAGCCGAAATCTTTTCATGAAAATGGTCAACTTTTTTGAAGCCGAAATCGTTTCATGAAAATTTTCAACTTTTTGAAGCCGAAATCTTTTCATGAAAATTTTCAACTTTTTTGAAGCCGAAATCTTTTCATGAAAATGGTCAACTTTTTTGAAGCCGAAATCTTTTCATGAAAATTTTACATTTTTTTGAATCCGAAATACTTCATGAAAATTTTCAACTTTTTTGAAGCCGAAATCTTTTCATGAAAATGTTTAACTTTTTTGAAGCCGAAATCTTTTCATGAAAATTTTCAACTTTTTGAAACCAAAATCTTTTCATGAAAATTTTCAACTTTTTTGAAGCAGAAATCTTTTCATGAAAATGTTCAACTTTTTTGAAGCCGAAATCTTTTCATGAAAATGTTCCATTTTTTTGAAGCCGAAATACTTCATGAAAATTTTCAACTTTTTTGAAGTCGAAATCTTTTTATGTAAATTTTCAACTTTTTTGAAGCAGAAATCTTTTCATGAAAATGGTCAACTTTTTTGAAGCCGAAATCTTTTCATGAAAATTTTCAACTTTTTGAAGTCGAAATCTTTTCATGAAAAATTTCAACTTTTTTGAAGCAGAAATCTTTCCATGAAAATCTTAGACTTTTTTGAAGTCGAAATCTTTTCATGTAAATTTTCAACTTTTTTGAAGTCAAAATCTTTTTATGTAAATTTTCAACTTTTTTGAAGCAGAAATCTTTTCATGAAAATGTTCAACTTTTTTGAAGCCGAAATCTTTTCATGAAAATGTTCCATTTTTTTGAAGCCGAAATACTTCATGAAAATTTTCAACTTTTTGAATCCAAAATCTTTTCATGAAAATGTTCAACTTTTTTGAAGCCGAGATCTTGTCATGAAAATGTTCAACTTTTTTGAAGCCGAGATCTTTTCATGAAAATTTTCAACTTTTTGAATCCGAAATCTTTTCATGAAAATTTTAAACTTTTTTGAAGCCGAAATCTTTTCATGAAAATGGTCAACTTTTTTGAAGCCGAAATCTTTTCATGAAAATGTTACATTTTTTTGAATCCGAAATACTTCATGAAAATTTTCAACTTTTTTGAAGCCGAAATCTTTTCATGAAAATGTTTAACTTTTTTGAAGCCGAAATCTTTTCATGAAAATTTTCAACTTTTTGAAACCAAAATCTTTTCATGAAAATTTTCAACTTTTTTGAAGCAGAAATCTTTTCATGAAAATGTTCAACTTTTTTGAAGCCGAAATCTTTTCATGAAAATGTTACATTTTTTTGAAGCCGAAATACTTCATGAAAATGGTCAACTTTTTTGAAGCCGAAATCTTTTCATGAAAATCTTAGACTTTTTTGAAGTCGAAATCTTTTCATGTAAATTTTCAACTTTTTTGAAGCAGAAATCTTTTTATGTAAATTTTCAACTTTTTTGAAGCAGAAATCTTTTCATGAAAATGTTCAACTTTTTTGAAGCCGAAATCTTTTCATGAAAATGTTCCATTTTTTTGAAGCCGAAATACTTCATGAAAATTTTAAAATTTTTGAATCCAAAATCTTTTCATGAAAATGTTCAACTTTTTTGAAGCTGAAATCTTTTCATGAAAATGTTCAACTTTTTTGAAGCCGAAATCTTTTCATGAAAATGTTCAACTTTTTTGAAGCCGAGATCTTTTCATGAAAATTTTCAACTTTTTGAAACCGAATTCTTTTCATGAAAATTTTCAACTTTTTTGAAGCCGAAATCTTTTCATGAAAATGTTCAACTTTTTTGAAGCCGAAATCTTTTCATGAAAATGTTACATTTTTTTGAATCCGAAATACTTCATGAAAATTTTCAACTTTTTTGAAGCCGAAATCTTTTCATGAAAATGTTTAACTTTTTTGAAGCCGAAATCTTTTCATGAAAATTTTCAACTTTTTGAAAACAAAATCTTTTCATGAAAATTTTCAACTTTTTTGAAGCAGAAATCTTTTCATGAAAATTTTCAACTTTTTTGAAGCCGAAATCTTTTCATGAAAATGTTACATTTTTTTGAAGCCGAAATACTTCATGAAAATGGTCAACTTTTTTGAAGCCGAAATCTTTTCATGAAAATGTTACATTTTTTTGAAGCCGAAATCTTTTCATGAAAATTTTCAACTTTTTTGAAGCAGAAATCTTTTCATGAAAATCTTAGACTTTTTTGAAGTCGAAATCTTTTCATGTAAATTTTCAACTTTTTTGAAGCAGAAATCTTTTCATGAAAATGTTCAACTTTTTTGAAGCCGAAATCTTTTCATGAAAATGTTCAACTTTTTTGAAGCCGAAATCTTTTCATGAAAATGTTCCATTTTTTTCAAACCGAAATACTTCATGAAAATTTTCAACTTTTTTGAAGCCGAAATCTTTTCATGAAAATGTTCAACTTTTTTGAAGCCGAAATCTTTTCATGAAAATTTTCAACTTTTTGAAGCCGAAATCTTTTCATGAAAATTTTCAACTTTTTTGAAGCAGAAATCTTTTCATGAAAATGTTCCATTTTTTTGAAGCCGAAATACTTCATGAAAATTTTCAACTTTTTTGAAGTAGAAATCTTTTCATGTAAATTTTCAACTTTTTTGAAGCTGAAATCTTTTCATAAAAATTTTCAACTTTTTTGAAGCAGAAATCTTTTCATGAAAATCTTAGACTTTTTTGAAGTCGAAATCTTTTCATGTAAATTTTCAACTTTTTTGAAGCAGAAATCTTTTCATGAAAATGTTCAACTTTTTTGAAGCCGAAATCTTTTCATGAAAATCTTAGACTTTTTTGAAGTCTAAATCTTTTCATGTAAATTTTCAACTTTTTTGAAGTAAAAATCTTTTTATGTAAATTTTCAACTTTTTTGAAGCAGAAATCTTTTCATGAAAATGTTCAACTTTTTTGAAGCCGAAATCTTTTCATGAAAATGTTCCATTTTTTGAAGCCGAAATACTTCATGAAAATTTTCAACTTTTTGAATCCAAAATCTTTTCATGAAAATGTTCAACTTTTTTGAAGCCGAGATCTTTTCATGAAAATGTTCAACTTTTTTGAAGCCGAGATCTTTTCATGAAAATTTTCAACTTTTTGAATCCGAAATCTTTTCATGAAAATTTTAAACTTTTTTGAAGCCGAAATCGTTTCATGAAAATTTTCAACTTTTTGAAGCCGAAATCTTTTCATGAAAATTTTCAACTTTTTTGAAGCAGAAATCTTTTCATGAAAATGTTCAACTTTATTGAAGCTGAAATCTTTTCATGAAAATGTTCAACTTTTTTGAAGCCGTAATCTTTTCATGAAAATGTTCAACTTTTTTGAAGCCGAGATCTTTTCATGAAAATGTTCAACTTTTTTGAAGTCAAAATCTTTTCATGTAAATTTTCAACTTTTTTGAAGCAGAAATCTTTTCATGAAAATGTTCAACTTTTTTGAAGCCGAAATCTTTTCATGAAAATGTTCAACTTTTTTGAAGCCGAAATCTTTTCATGAAAATGTTCCATTTTTTTGAAGCCGAAATACTTCATGAAAATTTTCAACTTTTTGAAACCAAAATCTTTTCATGAAAATTTTCAACTTTTTTGAAGCCGAAATCTTTTCATGAAAATGTTCAACTTTTTTGAAGCCGAGATCTTTTCATGAAAATTTTCAACTTATTGGAACTGAAATCTTTTCATGAAAATTTTCAACTTTTTTGAAGCCGAAATCTTTTCATGAAAATTTTCAACTTTTTTGAAGCCGAGATCTTTTCATGAAAATTTTCAACTTTTTTGAAGCCGAAATTTTTTCATGAAAATGTTCAACTTTTTTGAAGCAGAAATCTTTTCATGAAAATGTTCAACTTTTTTGAAGCCGAAATCTTTTCATGAAAATGTTCCATTTTTTTGAAGCCGAAATACTTCATGAAAATTTTCAACTTTTTGAAACCGAAATCTTTTCATGAAAATTTTCAACTTTTTTGAAGCCGAAATCTTTTCATGAAAATTTTCAACTTTTTGAAGTCGAAATATTTTCATGAAAATTTTCAACTTTTTTGAAGCAGAAATCTTTTCATGAAAATCTTAGACTTTTTTGAAGTCTAAATCTTTTCATGTAAATTTTCAACTTTTTTGAAGTCAAAATCTTTTTATGTAAATTTTCAACTTTTTTGAAGCAGAAATCTTTTCATGAAAATGTTCAACTTTTTTGAAGCCGAAATCTTTTCATGAAAATGTTCCATTTTTCTGAAGCCGAAATACTTCATGAAAATTTTCAACTTTTTTGAAGTAGAAATCTTTTCATGTAAATTTTCAACTTTTTTGAAGCTGAAATCTTTTCATAAAAATTTTCAACTTTTTTGAAGCAGAAATCTTTTCATGAAAATCTTAGACTTTTTTGAAGTCGAAATCTTTTCATGTAAATTTTCAACTTTTTTGAAGCAGAAATCTTTTCATGAAAATGTTCAACTTTTTTGAAGCCGAAATCTTTTCATGAAAATGTTCCATTTTTTTGAAGCCGAAATACTTCATGAAAATTTTCAACTTTTTTGAAGTCGAAATCTTTTTATGTAAATTTTCAACTTTTTTGAAGCAGAAATCTTTTCATAAAAATGTTCAACTTTTTTGAAGCCGAAATCTTTTCATGAAAATGTTACATTTTTTTGAAGCCGAAATACTTCATGAAAATTTTCAACTTTTTGAAACCGAAATCTTTTCATGAAAATTTTCAACTTTTTTGAAGCCGAAATCTTTTCATGAAAATGGTCAACTTTTTTGAAGCCGAAATCTTTTCATGAAAATTTTCAACTTTTTGAAGTCGAAATATTTTCATGAAAACTTTCAACTTTTTTGAAGCAGAAATCTTTTCATGAAAATCTTAGACTTTTTTGAAGTCTAAATCTTTTCATGTAAATTTTCAACTTTTTTGAAGTCAAAATCTTTTTATGTAAATTTTCAACTTTTTTGAAGCAGAAATCTTTTCATGAAAATGTTCAACTTTTTTGAAGCCGAAATCTTTTCATGAAAATGTTCCATTTTTTGAAGCCGAAATACTTCATGAAAATTTTCAACTTTTTGAATCCAAAATCTTTTCATGAAAATGTTCAACTTTTTTGAAGCCGAGATCTTTTCATGAAAATGTTCAACTTTTTTGAAGCCGAGATCTTTTCATGAAAATTTTCAACTTTTTGAATCCGAAATCTTTTCATGAAAATTTTAAACTTTTTTGAAGCCGAAATCGTTTCATGAAAATTTTCAACTTTTTGAAGCCGAAATCTTTTCATGAAAATTTTCAACTTTTTTGAAGCAGAAATCTTTTCATGAAAATGTTCAACTTTATTGAAGCTGAAATCTTTTCATGAAAATGTTCAACTTTTTTGAAGCCGTAATCTTTTCATGAAAATGTTCAACTTTTTTGAAGCCGAGATCTTTTCATGAAAATGTTCAACTTTTTTGAAGTCAAAATCTTTTCATGAAAATGTTACATTTTTTTGAAGCCAAAATACTTCATGAAAATGTTCAACTTTTTTGAAGCCGAAATCTTTTCATGAAAATGTTCAACTTTTTTGAAGCCGAAATCTTTTCATGAAAATGTTCCATTTTTTTGAAGCCGAAATACTTCATGAAAATTTTCAACTTTTTGAAACCAAAATCTTTTCATGAAAATTTTCAACTTTTTTGAAGCCGAAATCTTTTCATGAAAATGTTCAACTTTTTTGAAGCCGAGATCTTTTCATGAAAATTTTCAACTTATTGGAACTGAAATCTTTTCATGAAAATTTTCAACTTTTTTGAAGCCGAAATCTTTTCATGAAAATTTTCAACTTTTTTGAAGCCGAGATCTTTTCATGAAAATTTTCAACTTTTTTGAAGCCGAAATTTTTTCATGAAAATGTTCAACTTTTTTGAAGCAGAAATCTTTTCATGAAAATGTTCAACTTTTTTGAAGCCGAAATCTTTTCATGAAAATGTTCCATTTTTTTGAAGCCGAAATACTTCATGAAAATTTTCAACTTTTTGAAACCGAAATCTTTTCATGAAAATTTTCAACTTTTTTGAAGCCGAAATCTTTTCATGAAAATTTTCAACTTTTTGAAGTCGAAATATTTTCATGAAAATTTTCAACTTTTTTGAAGCAGAAATCTTTTCATGAAAATCTTAGACTTTTTTGAAGTCTAAATCTTTTCATGTAAATTTTCAACTTTTTTGAAGTCAAAATCTTTTTATGTAAATTTTCAACTTTTTTGAAGCAGAAATCTTTTCATGAAAATGTTCAACTTTTTTGAAGCCGAAATCTTTTCATGAAAATGTTCCATTTTTTTGAAGCCGAAATACTTCATGAAAATTTTCAACTTTTTGAAACCGAAATCTTTTCATGAAAATTTTCAACTTTTTTGAAGCCGAAATCTTTTCATGAAAATTTTCAACTTTTTGAAGTCGAAATATTTTCATGAAAATTTTCAACTTTTTTGAAGCAGAAATCTTTTCATGAAAATCTTAGACTTTTTTGAAGTCTAAATCTTTTCATGTAAATTTTCAACTTTTTTGAAGTCAAAATCTTTTTATGTAAATTTTCAACTTTTTTGAAGCAGAAATCTTTTCATGAAAATGTTCAACTTTTTTGAAGCCGAAATCTTTTCATGAAAATGTTCCATTTTTTTGAAGCCGAAATACTTCATGAAAATTTTCAACTTTTTGAAACCGAAATCTTTTCATGAAAATTTTCAACTTTTTTGAAGCCGAAATCTTTTCATGAAAATGGTCAACTTTTTTGAAGCCGAAATCTTTTCATGAAAATTTTCAACTTTTTGAAGTCGAAATATTTTCATGAAAACTTTCAACTTTTTTGAAGCAGAAATCTTTTCATGAAAATCTTAGACTTTTTTGAAGTCTAAATCTTTTCATGTAAATTTTCAACTTTTTTGAAGTCAAAATCTTTTTATGTAAATTTTCAACTTTTTTGAAGCAGAAATATTTTCATGAAAATGTTCAACTTTTTTGAAGCCGAAATCTTTTCATGAAAATGTTCCATTTTTTGAAGCCGAAATACTTCATGAAAATTTTCAACTTTTTGAATCCAAAATCTTTTCATGAAAATGTTCAACTTTTTTGAAGCCGAGATCTTTTCATGAAAATGTTCAACTTTTTTGAAGCCGAGATCTTTTCATGAAAATTTTCAACTTTTTGAATCCGAAATCTTTTCATGAAAATTTTAAACTTTTTTGAAGCCGAAATCGTTTCATGAAAATTTTCAACTTTTTGAAGCCGAAATCTTTTCATGAAAATTTTCAACTTTTTTGAAGCAGAAATCTTTTCATGAAAATGTTCAACTTTATTGAAGCTGAAATCTTTTCATGAAAATGTTCAACTTTTTTGAAGCCGTAATCTTTTCATGAAAATGTTCAACTTTTTTGAAGCCGAGATCTTTTCATGAAAATGTTCAACTTTTTTGAAGTCAAAATCTTTTCATGTAAATTTTCAACTTTTTTGAAGCAGAAATCTTTTCATGAAAATGTTCAACTTTTTTGAAGCCGAAATCTTTTCATGAAAATGTTCAACTTTTTTGAAGCCGAAATCTTTTCATGAAAATGTTCCATTTTTTTGAAGCCGAAATACTTCATGAAAATTTTCAACTTTTTGAAACCAAAATCTTTTCATGAAAATTTTCAACTTTTTTGAAGCCGAAATCTTTTCATGAAAATGTTCAACTTTTTTGAAGCCGAGATCTTTTCATGAAAATTTTCAACTTTTTGGAACTGAAATCTTTTCATGAAAATTTTCAACTTTTTTGAAGCCGAAATCTTTTCATGAAAATTTTCAACTTTTTTGAAGCCGAGATCTTTTCATGAAAATTTTCAACTTTTTTGAAGCCGAAATTTTTTCATGAAAATGTTCAACTTTTTTGAAGCAGAAATCTTTTCATGAAAATGTTCAACTTTTTTGAAGCCGAAATCTTTTCATGAAAATGTTCCATTTTTTTGAAGCCGAAATACTTCATGAAAATTTTCAACTTTTTGAAACCGAAATCTTTTCATGAAAATTTTCAACTTTTTTGAAGCCGAAATCTTTTCATGAAAATTTTCAACTTTTTGAAGTCGAAATATTTTCATGAAAATTTTCAACTTTTTGAAACCGAAATCTTTTCATGAAAATTTTCAACTTTTTTGAAGCCGAAATCTTTTCATGAAAATTTTCAACTTTTTGAAGTCGAAATATTTTCATGAAAATTTTCAACTTTTTTGAAGCAGAAATCTTTTCATGAAAATCTTAGACTTTTTTGAAGTCTAAATCTTTTCATGTAAATTTTCAACTTTTTTGAAGTCAAAATCTTTTTATGTAAATTTTCAACTTTTTGGAAGCAGAAATCTTTTCATGAAAATGTTCAACTTTTTTGAAGCCGAAATCTTTTCATGAAAATGTTCCATTTTTTTGAAGCCGAAATACTTCATGAAAATTTTCAACTTTTTGAATCCAAAATCTTTTCATGAAAATGTTCAACTTTTTTGAAGCCGAAATCTTTTCATGAAAATGTTCAACTTTTTTGAAGCCGAAATCTTTTCATGAAAATGTTCCATTTTTTTCAAACCGAAATACTTCATGAAAATTTTCAACTTTTTTGAATCCAAAATCTTTTCATGAAAATGTTCAACTTTTTTGAAGCCGAAATCTTTTCATGAAAATGTTCAACTTTTTTGAAGCCGAAATCTTTTCATGAAAATGGTCAACTTTTTTGAAGCCGAAATCGTTTCATGAAAATTTTCAACTTTTTGAAGCCGAAATCTTTTCATGAAAATTTTCAACTTTTTTGAAGCCGAGATCTTTCCATGAAAATTTTCAACTTTTTGAAACCGAAATCTTTTCATGAAAATTTTCAACTTTTTTGAAGCCGAAATCTTTTCATGAAAATGGTCAACTTTTTTGAAGCCGAAATCTTTTCATGAAAATGTTCATTTTTTTTGAAGCCGAAATCTTTTCATGAAAATGTTCCATTTTTTTGAAGCCGAAATACTTCATGAAAATTTTCAACTTTTTGAATCCAAAATCTTTTCATGAAAATGTTCAACTTTTTTGAAGCCGAAATCGTTTCATGAAAATGTTCCATTTTTTTCAAACCGAAATACTTCATGAAAATTTTCAACTTTTTTGAAGCCGAAATCTTTTCATGAAAATGTTCAACTTTTTTGAAGCCGAAATCTTTTCATGAAAATTTTCAACTTTTTGAAGCCGAAATCTTTTCATGAAAATTTTCAACTTTTTTGAAGCAGAAATCTTTTCATGAAAATCTTAGACTTTTTTGAATCCAAAATCTTTTCATGAAAATTTTCAACTTTTTTGAAGCCGAAATCTTTTCATGAAAATGTTACATTTTTTTGAAGCCGAAATACTTCATGAAAATTTCAACTTTTTTGAAGTCGAAATCTTTTCATGTAAATTTTCAACTTTTTGAAGCAGAAATCTTTTCATAAAAATTTTCAACTTTTTTGAACCAGAAATCTTTTCATGAAAATCTTAGACTTTTTTGAAGTCGAAATCTTTTCATGTAAATTTTCAACTTTTTTGAAGCCGAAATCTTTTCATGAAAATGTTCAACTTTTTTGAAGCCGAAATCTTTTCATGAAAATGTTCCATTTTTTTGAAGCCGAAATACTTCATGAAAATTTTCAACTTTTTTGAAGTCGAAATCTTTTTATGTAAATTTTCAACTTTTTTGAAGCAGAAATCTTTTCATGAAAATGTTACATTTTTTTGAAGCCGAAATACTTCATGAAAATTTTCAATTTTTTGAAGCCGAAATCTTTTCATGAAAATGGTCAACTTTTTTGAAGCCGAAATCGTTTCATGAAAATTTTCAACTTTTTGAAGCCGAAATCTTTTCATGAAAATTTTCAACTTTTTTGAAGCAGAAATCTTTTCATGAAAATGTTCAACTTTTTTGAAGCTGAAATCTTTTCATGAAAATGTTCAACTTTTTTGAAGCCGAAATCTTTTCATTAAAATGTTCAACTTTTTTGAAGCCGAGATCTTTTCATGAAAATTTTCAACTTTTTGAAACCGAATTCTTTTCATGAAAATTTTCAACTTTTTTGAAGCCGAAATCTTTTCATGAAATTGGTCAACTTTTTTGAAGCCGAAATCTTTTCATGAAAATGTTACATTTTTTTGAATCCGAAATACTTCATGAAAATTTTCAACTTTTTTGAAGCCGAAATCTTTTCATGAAAATGTTTAACTTTTTTGAAGCCGAAATCTTTTCATGAAAATTTTCAACTTTTTGAAACCAAAATCTTTTCATGAAAATTTTCAACTTTTTTGAAGCAGAAATCTTTTCATGAAAATTTTCAACTTTTTTGAAGCCGAAATCTTTTCATGAAAATGTTACATTTTTTTGAAGCCGAAATACTTCATGAAAATTTTCAACTTTTTTGAAGCCGAAATCTTTTCATGAAAATGTTACATTTTTTTGAAGCCGAAATACTTCATGAAAATTTTCAACTTTTTTGAAGCCGAGATCTTTCCATGAAAATTTTCAACTTTTTGAAACCGAAATCTTTTCATGAAAATTTTCAACTTTTTTGAAGCCGAAATCTTTTCATGAAAATGGTCAACTTTTTTGAAGCCGAAATCTTTTCATGAAAATGTTCATTTTTTTTGAAGCCGAAATCTTTTCATGAAATTGTTCCATTTTTTTGAAGCCAAAATACTTCATGAAAATTTTCAACTTTTTTGAAGTCGAAATCTTTTCATGTAAATTTTCAACTTTTTTGAAGCCGAAATCTTTTCATGAAAATGTTCAACTTTTTTGAAGCCGAAATCTTTTCATGAAAATGTTCCATTTTTTTCAAACCGAAATACTTCATGAAAATTTTCAACTTTTTTGAAGCCGAAATCTTTTCATGAAAATGTTCAACTTTTTTGAAGCCAAAATCTTTTAATGAAAATTTTCAACTTTTTGAAGCCGAAATCTTTTCATGAAAATTTTCAACTTTTTTGAAGCAGAAATCTTTTCATGAAAATCTTAGACTTTTTTGAAGTCGAAATCTTTTCATGTAAATTTTCAACTTTTTGAAGTCAAAATATTTTCATGTAAATTTTCAACTTTTTTGAAGTCTAAATCTTTTCATGTAAATTTTCAACTTTTTTGAAGTCAAAATCTTTTTATGTAAATTTTCAACTTTTTTGAAGCAGAAATCTTTTCATGAAAATGTTCAACTTTTCTGAAGCCGAAATCTTTTCATGAAAATGTTCCATTTTTTTGAAGCCGAAATACTTCATGAAAATTTTCAACTTTTTGAATCCAAAATCTTTTCATGAAAATGTTCAACTTTTTTGAAGCCGAAATCTTTTCATGAAAATGGTCAACTTTTTTGAAGCCGAAATCGTTTCATGAAAATGTTCAACTTTTTTGAAGTCGAAATCTTTTCATGTAAATTTTCAACTTTTTTGAAACCGAAATCTTTTCATGTAAATGTTCAACTTTTTTGAAGCCGAAATCTTTTCATGAAAATTTTCAACTTTTTGAAGCCGAAATCTTTTCATGAAAATTTTCAACTTTTTTGAAGCAGAAATCTTTTCATGAAAATCTTAGACTTTTTTGAAGTCGAAATCTTTTCATGTAAATTTTCAACTTTTTTGAAGCAGAAATCTTTTCATGAAAATGTTCAACTTTTTTGAAGCTGAAATCTTTTCATGAAAATGTTCAACTTTTTTGAAGCCGAAATCTTTTCATGAAAATGTTCAACTTTTTTGAAGCCGAGATCTTTTCATGAAAATTTTCAACTTTTTGAAACCGAATTCTTTTCATGAAAATTTTCAACTTTTTTGAAGCCGAAATCTTTTCATGAAAATGGTCAACTTTTTTGAAGCCGAAATCTTTTCATGAAAATGTTACATTTTTTTGAATCCGAAATACTTCATGAAAATTTTCAACTTTTTTGAAGCCGAAATCTTTTCATGAAAATGTTTAACTTTTTTGAAGCCGAAATCTTTTCATGAAAATTTTCAACTTTTTGAAACCAAAATCTTTTCATGAAAATTTTCAACTTTTTTGAAGCAGAAATCTTTTCATGAAAATTTTCAACTTTTTTGAAGCCGAAATCTTTTCATGAAAATGTTACATTTTTTTGAAGCCGAAATACTTCATGAAAATGGTCAACTTTTTTGAAGCCGAAATCTTTTCATGAAAATGTTACATTTTTTTGAAGCCGAAATACTTCATGAAAATTTTCAACTTTTTTGAAGCCGAGATCTTTCCATGAAAATTTTCAACTTTTTGAAACCGAAATCTTTTCATGAAAATTTTCAACTTTTTTGAAGCCGAAATCTTTTCATGAAAATGGTCAACTTTTTTGAAGCCGAAATCTTTTCATGAAAATGTTCATTTTTTTTGAAGCCGAAATCTTTTCATGAAAATGTTCCATTTTTTTCAAACCGAAATACTTCATGAAAATTTTCAACTTTTTTGAAGCCGAAATCTTTTCATGAAAATGTTCAACTTTTTTGAAGCCGAAATCTTTTCATGAAAATTTTCAACTTTTTGAAGCCGAAATCTTTTCATGAAAATTTTCAACTTTTTTGAAGCAGAAATCTTTTCATGAAAATCTTAGACTTTTTTGAAGTCTAAATCTTTTCATGTAAATTTTCAACTTTTTTGAAGTCAAAATCTTTTTATGTAAATTTTCAACTTTTTTGAAGCCGAAATCTTTTCATGAAAATGTTCAACTTTTTTGAAGCCGAAATCTTTTCATGAAAATGGTCAACTTTTTTGAAGCCGAAATCGTTTCATGAAAATGTTCAACTTTTTTGAAGTCGAAATCTTTTCATGTAAATTTTCAACTTTTTTGAAACCGAAATCTTTTCATGTAAATGTTCAACTTTTTTGAAGCCGAAATCTTTTCATGAAAATTTTCAACTTTTTGAAGCCGAAATCTTTTCATGAAAATTTTCAACTTTTTTGAAGCAGAAATCTTTTCATGAAAATCTTAGACTTTTTTGAAGTCGAAATCTTTTCATGTAAATTTTCAACTTTTTTGAAGCAGAAATCTTTTCATGAAAATGTTCAACTTTTTTGAAGCCGAAATCTTTTCATGAAAATTTTCCATTTTTTTAAAGCCGAAATACTTCATGAAAATTTTCAACTTTTTTGAAGTAGAAATCTTTTCATGTAAATTTTCAACTTTTTTGAAGCTGAAATCTTTTCATAAAAATTTTCAACTTTTTTGAAGCAGAAATCTTTTCATGAAAATCTTAGACTTTTTTGAAGTCGAAATCTTTTCATGTAAATTTTCAACTTTTTTGAAGCAGAAATCTTTTCATGAAAATGTTCAACTTTTTTGAAGCCGAAATCTTTTCATGAAAATGTTCCATTTTTTTGAAGCCGAAATACTTCATGAAAATTTTCAACTTTTTGAATCCAAAATCTTTTCATGAAAATGTTCAACTTTTTTGAAGCCGAAATCTTTTCATGAAAATGTTCAACTTTTTTGAAGCCGAAATCTTTTCATGAAAATGGTCAACTTTTTTGAAGCCGAAATCGTTTCATGAAAATTTTCAACTTTTTGAAGCCGAAATCTTTTCATGAAAATTTTCAACTTTTTTGAAGCCGAAATCTTTTCATGAAAATGTTCAACTTTTTTGAAGCCGAAATCTTTTCATGAAAATGTTCAACTTTTTTGAAGCCGAAATCTTTTCATGAAAATGGTCAACTTTTTTGAAGCCGAAATCGTTTCATGAAAATTTTCAACTTTTTGAAGCCGAAATCTTTTCATGAAAATGTTCAACTTTTTTGAAGCCGAAATCTTTTCATGAAAATGTTCAACTTTTTTGAAGCCGAAATCTTTTCATGAAAATGGTCAACTTTTTTGAAGCCGAAATCTTTTCATGAAAATGTTCAACTTTTTTGAAGCCGAAATCTTTTCATGAAAATGGTCAACTTTTTTGAAGCCGAAATCGTTTCATGAAAATTTTCAACTTTTTGAAGCCGAAATCTTTTCATGAAAATTTTCAACTTTTTTGAAGCCGAAATCTTTTCATGAAAATTTTCCATTTTTTTAAAGCCGAAATACTTCATGAAAATTTTCAACTTTTTTGAAGTAGAAATCTTTTCATGTAAATTTTCAACTTTTTTGAAGCTGAAATCTTTTCATAAAAATTTTCAACTTTTTTGAAGCAGAAATCTTTTCATGAAAATCTTAGACTTTTTTGAAGTCGAAATCTTTTCATGTAAATTTTCAACTTTTTTGAAGCAGAAATCTTTTCATGAAAATGTTCAACTTTTTTGAAGCCGAAATCTTTTCATGAAAATGTTCCATTTTTTTGAAGCCGAAATACTTCATGAAAATTTTCAACTTTTTGAATCCAAAATCTTTTCATGAAAATGTTCAACTTTTTTGAAGCCGAAATCTTTTCATGAAAATGTTCAACTTTTTTGAAGCCGAAATCTTTTCATGAAAATGGTCAACTTTTTTGAAGCCGAAATCGTTTCATGAAAATTTTCAACTTTTTGAAGCCGAAATCTTTTCATGAAAATTTTCAACTTTTTTGAAGCAGAAATCTTTTCATGAAAATGTTCAACTTTTTTGAAGCTGAAATCTTTTCATGAAAATGTTCAACTTTTTTGAAGCCGAAATCTTTTCATGAAAATTTTCAACTTTTTTGAAGCCGAAATCTTTTCATGAAAATGGTCAACTTTTTTGAAGCCGAAATCTTTTCATGAAAATGTTACATTTTTTTGAATCCGAAATACTTTATGAAAATTTTCAACTTTTTTGAAGCCGAAATCTTTTCATGAAAATGTTTAACTTTTTTGAAGCCGAAATCTTTTCATGAAAATTTTCAACTTTTTGAAACCAAAATCTTTTCATGAAAATTTTCAACTTTTTTGAAGCAGAAATCTTTTCATGAAAATGTTCAACTTTTTTGAAGCCGAAATCTTTTCATGAAAATGTTACATTTTTTTGAAGCCGAAATACTTCATGAAAATGGTCAACTTTTTTGAAGCCGAAATCTTTTCATGAAAATTTTCAACTTTTTTGAAGCCGAGATCTTTTCATGAAAATTTTCAACTTTTTGAAACCGAAACCTTTTCATGAAAATTTTCAACTTTTTTGAAGCAGAAATCTTTTCATGAAAATCTTAAACTTTTTTGAAGTCGAAATCTTTTCATGAAAATGGTCAACTTTTTTGAAGCCGAAATCTTTTCATGAAAATTTTCAACTTTTTGAAGCCGAAATATTTTCATGAAAATTTTGAACTTTTTTGAAGCAGAAATCTTTTCATGAAAATTTTAGACTTTTTTGAAGTCGAAATCTTTTCATGTAAATTTTCAACTTTTTTGAAGCCGAAATCTTTTCATGAAAATGGTCAACTTTTTTGAAGCCGAAATCTTTTCATAAAAATGTTCAACTTTTTTGAAGCCGAAATCTTTTCATGAAAATGTTACATTTTTTTGAAGCCGAAATACTTCATGAAAATTTTCAACTTTTTTGAAGCCGAGATCTTTCCATGAAAATTTTCAACTTTTTGAAACCGAAATCTTTTCATGAAAATTTTCAACTTTTTTGAAGCCGAAATCTTTTCATGAAAATGGTGAACTTTTTTGAAGCCGAAATCTTTTCATGAAAATTTTCAACTTTTTGAAGCCGAAATCTTTTCATGTAAATTTTCAACTTTTTTGAAGCCGAAATCTTTTCATGAAAATGTTCAACTTTTTTGAAGCCGAGATCTTTTCAAGAACATTTTCAACTTTTTGAAACCGAAACCTTTTCATGAAAGTTTTCACCTTTTTTGAAGCAGAAATCTTTTCATGAAAATCTTAGACTTTTTTGAAGTCGAAATCTTTTCATGTAAATTTTCAACTTTTTTGAAGCAGAAATCTTTTCATGAAAATGTTCAACTTTTTTGAAGCCGAAATCTTTTCATGAAAATGTTCCATTTTTTTGAAGCCGAAATACTTCATGAAAATTTTCAACTTTTTGAATCCAAAATCTTTTCATGAAAATGTTCAACTTTTTTGAAGCCGAAATCTTTTCATGAAAATGTTCAACTTTTTTGAAGCCGAAATCTTTTCATGAAAATGGTCAACTTTTTTGAAGCCGAAATCGTTTCATGAAAATTTTCAACTTTTTGAAGCCGAAATCTTTTCATGAAAATCTTAGACTTTTTTGAAGTCGAAATCTTTTCATGTAAATTTTCAACTTTTTTGAAGCAGAAATCTTTTCATTAAAATTTTCGACTTTTTTGAAGCCGAAATCTTTTCATGAAAATTTTCAACTTTTTTGAAGCCAAAATCTTTTCATGAAAATGGTCAACTTTTTTGAAGCCGAAATCTTTTCATGAAAATGGTCTACTTTTTTGAAGCCGAAATCTTTTCATGAAAATTTTCAACTTTTTGAAGCCGAAATCTTTTCATGAAAATTTTCAACTTTTTTGAAGCCGAAATCTTTTCATGAAAATGTTCCATTTTTTTCAAGCCGAAATACTACATGAAAATGTTCAACTTTTTGAAGCCGAAATCTTTTCATGAAAATTTTCAACTTTTTTGAAGCAGAAATCTTTTCATGAAAATGTTCAACTTTTTTGAAGCTGAAATCTTTTCATGAAAATGTTCAACTTTTTTGAAGCCGAAATCTTTTCATGAAAATGTTCAACTTTTTTGAAGCCGAGATCTTTTCATGAAAATTTTCAACTTTTTGAAGCCGAAATATTTTCATGAAAATTTTGAACTTTTTTGAAGCAGAAATCTTTTCATGAAAATTTTAGACTTTTTTGAAGTCGAAATCTTTTCATGTAAATTTTCAACTTTTTTGAAGCCGAAATCTTTTCATGAAAATGGTCAACTTTTTTGAAGCCGAAATCTTTTCATAAAAATGTTCAACTTTTTTGAAGCCGAAATCTTTTCATGAAAATGTTACATTTTTTTGAAGCCGAAATAATTCATGAAAATTTTCAACTTTTTTGAAGCCGAGATCTTTCCATGAAAATTTTCAACTTTTTGAAACCGAAATCTTTTCATGAAAATTTTCAACTTTTTTGAAGCCGAAATCTTTTCATGAAAATGGTGAACTTTTTTGAAGCCGAAATCTTTTCATGAAAATTTTCAACTTTTTGAAGCCGAAATCTTTTCATGTAAATTTTCAACTTTTTTGAAGCCGAAATCTTTTCATGAAAATGTTCAACTTTTTTGAAGCCGAGATCTTTTCAAGAACATTTTCAACTTTTTGAAACCGAAACCTTTTCATGAAAGTTTTCACCTTTTTTGAAGCAGAAATCTTTTCATGAAAATTTTCAACTTTTTTGAAGCCGAAATCTTTTCATGAAAATTTTCAACTTTTTGAAGCCGAAATCTTTTCATGAAAATCTTAGACTTTTTTGAAGTCGAAATCTTTTCATGTAAATTTTCAACTTTTTTGAAGCAGAAATCTTTTCATTAAAATTTTCAACTTTTTTGAAGCCGAAATCTTTTCATGAAAATTTTCAACTTTTTGAAGCCGAAATATTTTCATGAAAATTTTGAACTTTTTTGAAGCAGAAATCTTTTCATGAAAATTTTAGACTTTTTTGAAGTCGAAATCTTTTCATGTAAATTTTCAACTTTTTTGAAGCCGAAATCTTTTCATGAAAATGGTCAACTTTTTTGAAGCAGAAATCTTTTCATGAAAATCTTAGACTTTTTTGAAGCAGAAATCTTTTCATGAAAATGTTCAACTTTTTTGAAGCCGAAATATTTTCATGAAAATGTTCAACTTTTTTGAAGCCGAAATCTTTTCATGAAAATGTTACATTTTTTTGAAGCCGAAATACTTCATGAAAATTTTCAAGTTTTTTGAAGCCGAGATCTTTCCATGAAAATTTTCAACTTTTTGAAACCGAAATCTTTTCATGAAAATTTTCAACTTTTTTGAAGCCGAAATCTTTTCATGAAAATGTTACATTTTTTTGAAGCCGAAATACTTCATGAAAATTTTCAACTTTTTTGAAACCGAAATCTTTTCATGTAAATTTTCAACTTTTTTGAAGCAGAAATCTTTTCACGAAAATTTACAACTTTTTTGAAGCCGAAATCTTTTCATGAAAATGTTCCATTTTTTTCAAGCCGAAATACTACATGAAAATTTTCAACTTTTTTGAAGCCGAGATCTTTTCATGAAAATGTTCAACTTTTTTGAAGCCGAAATCTTTTCATGAAAATGTTCCATTTTTTTCAAGCCGAAATACTACATGAAAATTTTCAACTTTTTGAAGCCGAAATCTTTTCATGAAAATGTTCAACTTTTTTGAAGCAGAAATCTTTTCATGAAAATGTTCAACTTTTTTGAAGCCGAGATCTTTTCATGAAAATTTTCAACTTTTTGAAACCGAATTCTTTTCATGAAAATTTTCAACTTTTTTGAAGCCGAAATCTTTTCATGAAAATGGTCAACTTTTTTGAAGCCGAAATCTTTTCATGAAAATGTTACATTTTTTTGAAGCCGAAATACTTCATGAAAATTTTCAACTTTTTTGAAGCCGAGATCTTTCCATGAAAATTTTCAACTTTTTGAAACCGAAATCTTTTCATGAAAATTTTCAACTTTTTTGAAGCCGAAATCTTTTCATGAAAATTTTCAACTTTTTTGAAGCCGAGATCTTTTCATGAAAATTTTCAACTTTTTGAAACCGAAACCTTTTCATGAATATTTTCAACTTTTTTGAAGCAGAAATCTTTTCATGAAAATCTTAAACTTTTTTGAAGTCGAAATCTTTTCATGAAAATGGTCAACTTTTTTGAAGCCGAAATCTTTTCATGAAAATTTTCAACTTTTTGAAGCCGAAATATTTTCATGAAAATTTTGAACTTTTTTGAAGCAGAAATCTTTTCATGAAAATTTTAGACTTTTTTGAAGTCGAAATCTTTTCATGTAAATTTTCAACTTTTTTGAAGCCGAAATCTTTTCATGAAAATGGTCAACTTTTTTGAAGCCGAAATCTTTTCATGAAAATTTTCAACTTTTTGAAGCCGAAATCTTTTCATGAAAATGGTCAACTTTTTTTGAAGCCGAAATCTTTTCATGAAAATGGTCTACTTTTTTGAAGCCGAAATCTTTTCATGAAAATTTTCAACTTTTTGAAGCCGAAATCTTTTCATGAAAATTTTCAACTTTTTTGAAGCCGAAATCTTTTCATGAAAATTTTCAACTTTTTTGAAGCCGAAATCTTTTCATGAAAATGTTCCATTTTTTTGAAGCCGAAATACTTCATGAAAATCTTAGACTTTTTGAAACCAAAATCTTTTCATGAAAATTTTCAACTTTTTTGAAGCCGAAGTCTTTTCATGAAAATGTTCAACTTTTTTGAAGCCGAAATCTTTTCATGAAAATGTTCAACTTTTTTGAAGCCGAAATCTTTTCATGAAAATCTTAGACTTTTTTGAAGTCGAAATCTTTTCATGTAAATTTTCAACTTTTTTGAAACCGAAATCTTTTCATGTAAATTTTCAACTTTTTTGAAGCAGAAATCTTTTCACGAAAATTTTCAACTTTTTTGAAGCCGAAATCTTTTCATGAAAATGTTCCATTTTTTTCAAGCCGAAATACTACATGAAAATTTTCAACTTTTTTGAAGCCGAGATCTTTTCATGTAAATTTTCAACTTTTTTGAAGCAGAAATCTTTTCACGAAAATTTACAACTTTTTTGAAGCCGAAATCTTTTCATGAAAATGTTCCATTTTTTTCAAGCCGAAATACTACATGAAAATTTTCAACTTTTTTGAAGCCGAGATCTTTTCATGAAAATGTTCAACTTTTTTGAAGCCGAAATCTTTTCATGAAAATGTTCCATTTTTTTCAAGCCGAAATACTACATGAAAATTTTCAACTTTTTGAAGCCGAAATCTTTTCATGAAAATGTTCAACTTTTTTGAAGCAGAAATCTTTTCATGAAAATGTTCAACTTTTTTGAAGCCGAGATCTTTTCATGAAAATTTTCAACTTTTTGAAACCGAATTCTTTTCATGAAAATTTTCAACTTTTTTGAAGCCGAAATCTTTTCATGAAAATGGTCAACTTTTTTGAAGCCGAAATCTTTTCATGAAAATGTTACATTTTTTTGAAGCCGAAATACTTCATGAAAATTTTCAACTTTTTTGAAGCCGAGATCTTTCCATGAAAATTTTCAACTTTTTGAAACCGAAATCTTTTCATGAAAATTTTCAACTTTTTTGAAGCCGAAATCTTTTCATGAAAATTTTCAACTTTTTTGAAGCCGAGATCTTTTCATGAAAATTTTCAACTTTTTGAAACCGAATCCTTTTCATGAATATTTTCAACTTTTTTGAAGCAGAAATCTTTTCATGAAAATCTTAAACTTTTTTGAAGTCGAAATCTTTTCATGAAAATGGTCAACTTTTTTGAAGCCGAAATCTTTTCATGAAAATTTTCAACTTTTTGAAGCCGAAATATTTTCATGAAAATTTTGAACTTTTTTGAAGCAGAAATCTTTTCATGAAAATTTTAGACTTTTTTGAAGTCGAAATCTTTTCATGTAAATTTTCAACTTTTTTGAAGCCGAAATCTTTTCATGAAAATGGTCAACTTTTTTGAAGCCGAAATCTTTTCATGAAAATTTTCAACTTTTTGAAGCCGAAATCTTTTCATGAAAATTTTAAACTTTTTTGAAGCAGAAATCTTTTCATGAAAATCTTAGACTTTTTTGAAGCAGAAATCTTTTCATGAAAATGTTCAACTTTTTTGAAGCCGAAATATTTTCATGAAAATGTTCAACTTTTTTGAAGCCGAAATCTTTTCATGAAAATGTTACATTTTTTTGAAGCCGAAATACTTCATGAAAATTTTCAACTTTTTTGAAGCCGAGATCTTTCCATGAAAATTTTCAACTTTTTGAAACCGAAATCTTTTCATGAAAATTTTCAACTTTTTTGAAGCCGAAATCTTTTCATGAAAATGTTACATTTTTTTGAAGCCGAAATACTTCATGAAAATTTTCAACTTTTTTGAAACCGAAATCTTTTCATGTAAATTTTCAACTTTTTTGAAGCAGAAATCTTTTCACGAAAATTTTCAACTTTTTTGAAGCCGAAATCTTTTCATGAAAATGTTCCATTTTTTTCAAGCCGAAATACTACATGAAAATTTTCAACTTTTTTGAAGCCGAGATCTTTTCATGAAAATGTTCAACTTTTTTGAAGCCGAAATCTTTTCATGAAAATGTTCCATTTTTTTCAAGCCGAAATACTACATGAAAATTTTCAACTTTTTGAAGCCGAAATCTTTTCATGAAAATTTTCAACTTTTTGAAACCGAAACCTTTTCATGAATATTTTCAACTTTTTTGAAGCAGAAATCTTTTCATGAAAATCTTAAACTTTTTTGAAGTCGAAATCTTTTCATGAAAATGGTCAACTTTTTTGAAGCCGAAATCTTTTCATGAAAATTTTCAACTTTTTGAAGCCGAAATATTTTCATGAAAATTTTGAACTTTTTTGAAGCAGAAATCTTTTCATGAAAATTTTAGACTTTTTTGAAGTCGAAATCTTTTCATGTAAATTTTCAACTTTTTTGAAGCCGAAATCTTTTCATGAAAATGGTCAACTTTTTTGAAGCCGAAATCTTTTCATGAAAATTTTCAACTTTTTGAAGCCGAAATCTTTTCATGAAAATGGTCAACTTTTTTTGAAGCCGAAATCTTTTCATGAAAATGGTCTACTTTTTTGAAGCCGAAATCTTTTCATGAAAATTTTCAACTTTTTGAAGCCGAAATCTTTTCATGAAAATTTTCAACTTTTTTGAAGCCGAAATCTTTTCATGAAAATTTTCAACTTTTTTGAAGCCGAAATCTTTTCATGAAAATGTTCCATTTTTTTGAAGCCGAAATACTTCATGAAAATCTTAGACTTTTTGAAACCAAAATCTTTTCATGAAAATTTTCAACTTTTTTGAAGCCGAAGTCTTTTCATGAAAATGTTCAACTTTTTTGAAGCCGAAATCTTTTCATGAAAATGTTCAACTTTTTTGAAGCCGAAATCTTTTCATGAAAATCTTAGACTTTTTTGAAGTCGAAATCTTTTCATGTAAATTTTCAACTTTTTTGAAACCGAAATCTTTTCATGTAAATTTTCAACTTTTTTGAAGCAGAAATCTTTTCACGAAAATTTTCAACTTTTTTGAAGCCGAAATCTTTTCATGAAAATGTTCCATTTTTTTCAAGCCGAAATACTACATGAAAATTTTCAACTTTTTTGAAGCCGAGATCTTTTCATGAAAATGGTCAACTTTTTTGAAGCCGAAATCTTTTCATGAAAATGTTACATTTTTTTGAAGCCGAAATACTTCATGAAAATTTTCAACTTTTTTGAAGCCGAGATCTTTCCATGAAAATTTTCAACTTTTTGAAACCGAAATCTTTTCATGAAAATTTTCAACTTTTTTGAAGCCGAAATCTTTTCATGAAAATTTTCAACTTTTTTGAAGCCGAGATCTTTTCATGAAAATTTTCAACTTTTTGAAACCGAAACCTTTTCATGAATATTTTCAACTTTTTTGAAGCAGAAATCTTTTCATGAAAATCTTAAACTTTTTTGAAGTCGAAATCTTTTCATGAAAATGGTCAACTTTTTTGAAGCCGAAATCTTTTCATGAAAATTTTCAACTTTTTGAAGCCGAAATATTTTCATGAAAATTTTGAACTTTTTTGAAGCAGAAATCTTTTCATGAAAATTTTAGACTTTTTTGAAGTCGAAATCTTTTCATGTAAATTTTCAACTTTTTTGAAGCCGAAATCTTTTCATGAAAATGGTCAACTTTTTTGAAGCCGAAATCTTTTCATGAAAATTTTCAACTTTTTGAAGCCGAAATCTTTTCATGAAAATTTTAAACTTTTTTGAAGCAGAAATCTTTTCATGAAAATCTTAGACTTTTTTGAAGCAGAAATCTTTTCATGAAAATGTTCAACTTTTTTGAAGCCGAAATATTTTCATGAAAATGTTCAACTTTTTTGAAGCCGAAATCTTTTCATGAAAATGTTACATTTTTTTGAAGCCGAAATACTTCATGAAAATTTTCAACTTTTTTGAAGCCGAGATCTTTCCATGAAAATTTTCAACTTTTTGAAACCGAAATCTTTTCATGAAAATTTTCAACTTTTTTGAAGCCGAAATCTTTTCATGAAAATGTTACATTTTTTTGAAGCCGAAATACTTCATGAAAATTTTCAACTTTTTTGAAACCGAAATCTTTTCATGTAAATTTTCAACTTTTTTGAAGCAGAAATCTTTTCACGAAAATTTTCAACTTTTTTGAAGCCGAAATCTTTTCATGAAAATGTTCCATTTTTTTCAAGCCGAAATACTACATGAAAATTTTCAACTTTTTTGAAGCCGAGATCTTTTCATGAAAATGTTCAACTTTTTTGAAGCCGAAATCTTTTCATGAAAATGTTCCATTTTTTTCAAGCCGAAATACTACATGAAAATTTTCAACTTTTTGAAGCCGAAATCTTTTCATGAAAATTTTCAACTTTTTGAAACCGAAACCTTTTCATGAATATTTTCAACTTTTTTGAAGCAGAAATCTTTTCATGAAAATCTTAAACTTTTTTGAAGTCGAAATCTTTTCATGAAAATGGTCAACTTTTTTGAAGCCGAAATCTTTTCATGAAAATTTTCAACTTTTTGAAGCCGAAATATTTTCATGAAAATTTTGAACTTTTTTGAAGCAGAAATCTTTTCATGAAAATTTTAGACTTTTTTGAAGTCGAAATCTTTTCATGTAAATTTTCAACTTTTTTGAAGCCGAAATCTTTTCATGAAAATGGTCAACTTTTTTGAAGCCGAAATCTTTTCATGAAAATTTTCAACTTTTTGAAGCCGAAATCTTTTCATGAAAATGGTCAACTTTTTTTGAAGCCGAAATCTTTTCATGAAAATGGTCTACTTTTTTGAAGCCGAAATCTTTTCATGAAAATTTTCAACTTTTTGAAGCCGAAATCTTTTCATGAAAATTTTCAACTTTTTTGAAGCCGAAATCTTTTCATGAAAATTTTCAACTTTTTTGAAGCCGAAATCTTTTCATGAAAATGTTCCATTTTTTTGAAGCCGAAATACTTCATGAAAATCTTAGACTTTTTGAAACCAAAATCTTTTCATGAAAATTTTCAACTTTTTTGAAGCCGAAGTCTTTTCATGAAAATGTTCAACTTTTTTGAAGCCGAAATCTTTTCATGAAAATGTTCAACTTTTTTGAAGCCGAAATCTTTTCATGAAAATCTTAGACTTTTTTGAAGTCGAAATCTTTTCATGTAAATTTTCAACTTTTTTGAAACCGAAATCTTTTCATGTAAATTTTCAACTTTTTTGAAGCAGAAATCTTTTCACGAAAATTTTCAACTTTTTTGAAGCCGAAATCTTTTCATGAAAATGTTCCATTTTTTTCAAGCCGAAATACTACATGAAAATTTTCAACTTTTTTGAAGCCGAGATCTTTTCATGAAAATGGTCAACTTTTTTGAAGCCGAAATCTTTTCATGAAAATGTTACATTTTTTTGAAGCCGAAATACTTCATGAAAATTTTCAACTTTTTTGAAGCCGAGATCTTTCCATGAAAATTTTCAACTTTTTGAAACCGAAATCTTTTCATGAAAATTTTCAACTTTTTTGAAGCCGAAATCTTTTCATGAAAATTTTCAACTTTTTTGAAGCCGAGATCTTTTCATGAAAATTTTCAACTTTTTGAAACCGAAACCTTTTCATGAATATTTTCAACTTTTTTGAAGCAGAAATCTTTTCATGAAAATCTTAAACTTTTTTGAAGTCGAAATCTTTTCATGAAAATGGTCAACTTTTTTGAAGCCGAAATCTTTTCATGAAAATTTTCAACTTTTTGAAGCCGAAATATTTTCATGAAAATTTTGAACTTTTTTGAAGCAGAAATCTTTTCATGAAAATTTTAGACTTTTTTGAAGTCGAAATCTTTTCATGTAAATTTTCAACTTTTTTGAAGCCGAAATCTTTTCATGAAAATGGTCAACTTTTTTGAAGCCGAAATCTTTTCATGAAAATTTTCAACTTTTTGAAGCCGAAATCTTTTCATGAAAATGGTCAACTTTTTTTGAAGCCGAAATCTTTTCATGAAAATGGTCTACTTTTTTGAAGCCGAAATCTTTTCATGAAAATTTTCAACTTTTTGAAGCCGAAATCTTTTCATGAAAATTTTCAACTTTTTTGAAGCCGAAATCTTTTCATGAAAATTTTCAACTTTTTTGAAGCCGAAATCTTTTCATGAAAATGTTCCATTTTTTTGAAGCCGAAATACTTCATGAAAATCTTAGACTTTTTGAAACCAAAATCTTTTCATGAAAATTTTCAACTTTTTTGAAGCCGAAGTCTTTTCATGAAAATGTTCAACTTTTTTGAAGCCGAAATCTTTTCATGAAAATGTTCAACTTTTTTGAAGCCGAAATCTTTTCATGAAAATCTTAGACTTTTTTGAAGTCGAAATCTTTTCATGTAAATTTTCAACTTTTTTGAAACCGAAATCTTTTCATGTAAATTTTCAACTTTTTTGAAGCAGAAATCTTTTCACGAAAATTTTCAACTTTTTTGAAGCCGAAATCTTTTCATGAAAATGTTCCATTTTTTTCAAGCCGAAATACTACATGAAAATTTTCAACTTTTTTGAAGCCGAGATCTTTTCATGAAAATGTTCAACTTTTTTGAAGCCGAAATCTTTTCATGAAAATGTTCCATTTTTTTCAAGCCGAAATACTACATGAAAATTTTCAACTTTTTGAAGCCGAAATCTTTTCATGAAAATTTTCAACTTTTTTGAAGCAGAAATCTTTTCATGAAAATGTTCAACTTTTTTGAAGCTGAAATCTTTTCATGAAAATGTTCAACTTTTTTGAAGCCGAAATCTTTTCATGAAAATGTTCAACTTTTTTGAAGCCGAGATCTTTTCATGAAAATTTTCAACTTTTTGAAACCGAATTCTTTTCATGAAAATTTTCAACTTTTTTGAAGCCGAAATCTTTTCATGAAAATGGTCAACTTTTTTGAAGCCGAAATCTTTTCATGAAAATGTTACATTTTTTTGAATCCGAAATACTTCATGAAAATTTTCAACTTTTTTGAAGCCGAAATCTTTTCATGAAAATGTTTAACTTTTTTGAAGCCGAGATCTTTCCATGAAAATTTTCAACTTTTTGAAACCGAAATCTTTTCATGAAAATTTTCAACTTTTTTGAAGCCGAAATCTTTTCATGAAAATTTTCAACTTTTTTGAAGCCGAGATCTTTTCATGAAAATTTTCAACTTTTTGAAACCGAAACCTTTTCATGAATATTTTCAACTTTTTTGAAGCAGAAATCTTTTCATGAAAATCTTAAACTTTTTTGAAGTCGAAATCTTTTCATGAAAATGGTCAACTTTTTTGAAGCCGAAATCTTTTCATGAAAATTTTCAACTTTTTGAAGCCGAAATATTTTCATGAAAATTTTGAACTTTTTTGAAGCAGAAATCTTTTCATGAAAATTTTAGACTTTTTTGAAGTCGAAATCTTTTCATGTAAATTTTCAACTTTTTTGAAGCCGAAATCTTTTCATGAAAATGGTCAACTTTTTTGAAGCCGAAATCTTTTCATGAAAATTTTCAACTTTTTGAAGCCGAAATCTTTTCATGAAAATTTTAAACTTTTTTGAAGCAGAAATCTTTTCATGAAAATCTTAGACTTTTTTGAAGCAGAAATCTTTTCATGAAAATGTTCAACTTTTTTGAAGCCGAAATATTTTCATGAAAATGTTCAACTTTTTTGAAGCCGAAATCTTTTCATGAAAATGTTACATTTTTTTGAAGCCGAAATACTTCATGAAAATTTTCAACTTTTTTGAAGCCGAGATCTTTCCATGAAAATTTTCAACTTTTTGAAACCGAAATCTTTTCATGAAAATTTTCAACTTTTTTGAAGCCGAAATCTTTTCATGAAAATGTTACATTTTTTTGAAGCCGAAATACTTCATGAAAATTTTCAACTTTTTTGAAACCGAAATCTTTTCATGTAAATTTTCAACTTTTTTGAAGCAGAAATCTTTTCACGAAAATTTTCAACTTTTTTGAAGCCGAAATCTTTTCATGAAAATGTTCCATTTTTTTCAAGCCGAAATACTACATGAAAATTTTCAACTTTTTTGAAGCCGAGATCTTTTCATGAAAATGTTCAACTTTTTTGAAGCCGAAATCTTTTCATGAAAATGTTCCATTTTTTTCAAGCCGAAATACTACATGAAAATTTTCAACTTTTTGAAGCCGAAATCTTTTCATGAAAATTTTCAACTTTTTGAAACCGAAACCTTTTCATGAATATTTTCAACTTTTTTGAAGCAGAAATCTTTTCATGAAAATCTTAAACTTTTTTGAAGTCGAAATCTTTTCATGAAAATGGTCAACTTTTTTGAAGCCGAAATCTTTTCATGAAAATTTTCAACTTTTTGAAGCCGAAATATTTTCATGAAAATTTTGAACTTTTTTGAAGCAGAAATCTTTTCATGAAAATTTTAGACTTTTTTGAAGTCGAAATCTTTTCATGTAAATTTTCAACTTTTTTGAAGCCGAAATCTTTTCATGAAAATGGTCAACTTTTTTGAAGCCGAAATCTTTTCATGAAAATTTTCAACTTTTTGAAGCCGAAATCTTTTCATGAAAATGGTCAACTTTTTTTGAAGCCGAAATCTTTTCATGAAAATGGTCTACTTTTTTGAAGCCGAAATCTTTTCATGAAAATTTTCAACTTTTTGAAGCCGAAATCTTTTCATGAAAATTTTCAACTTTTTTGAAGCCGAAATCTTTTCATGAAAATTTTCAACTTTTTTGAAGCCGAAATCTTTTCATGAAAATGTTCCATTTTTTTCAAGCCGAAATACTACATGAAAATTTTCAACTTTTTGAAGCCGAAATCTTTTCATGAAAATTTTCAACTTTTTTGAAGCAGAAATCTTTTCATGAAAATGTTCAACTTTTTTGAAGCTGAAATCTTTTCATGAAAATGTTCAACTTTTTTGAAGCCGAAATCTTTTCATGAAAATGTTCAACTTTTTTGAAGCCGAGATCTTTTCATGAAAATTTTCAACTTTTTGAAACCGAATTCTTTTCATGAAAATTTTCAACTTTTTTGAAGCCGAAATCTTTTCATGAAAATGGTCAACTTTTTTGAAGCCGAAATCTTTTCATGAAAATGTTACATTTTTTTGAATCCGAAATACTTCATGAAAATTTTCAACTTTTTTGAAGCCGAAATCTTTTCATGAAAATGTTTAACTTTTTTGAAGCCGAGATCTTTCCATGAAAATTTTCAACTTTTTGAAACCGAAATCTTTTCATGAAAATTTTCAACTTTTTTGAAGCCGAAATCTTTTCATGAAAATTTTCAACTTTTTTGAAGCCGAGATCTTTTCATGAAAATTTTCAACTTTTTGAAACCGAAACCTTTTCATGAATATTTTCAACTTTTTTGAAGCAGAAATCTTTTCATGAAAATCTTAAACTTTTTTGAAGTCGAAATCTTTTCATGAAAATGGTCAACTTTTTTGAAGCCGAAATCTTTTCATGAAAATTTTCAACTTTTTGAAGCCGAAATATTTTCATGAAAATTTTGAACTTTTTTGAAGCAGAAATCTTTTCATGAAAATTTTAGACTTTTTTGAAGTCGAAATCTTTTCATGTAAATTTTCAACTTTTTTGAAGCCGAAATCTTTTCATGAAAATGGTCAACTTTTTTGAAGCCGAAATCTTTTCATGAAAATTTTCAACTTTTTGAAGCCGAAATCTTTTCATGAAAATTTTAAACTTTTTTGAAGCAGAAATCTTTTCATGAAAATCTTAGACTTTTTTGAAGCAGAAATCTTTTCATGAAAATGTTCAACTTTTTTGAAGCCGAAATATTTTCATGAAAATGTTCAACTTTTTTGAAGCCGAAATCTTTTCATGAAAATGTTACATTTTTTTGAAGCCGAAATACTTCATGAAAATTTTCAACTTTTTTGAAGCCGAGATCTTTCCATGAAAATTTTCAACTTTTTGAAACCGAAATCTTTTCATGAAAATTTTCAACTTTTTTGAAGCCGAAATCTTTTCATGAAAATGTTACATTTTTTTGAAGCCGAAATACTTCATGAAAATTTTCAACTTTTTTGAAACCGAAATCTTTTCATGTAAATTTTCAACTTTTTTGAAGCAGAAATCTTTTCACGAAAATTTTCAACTTTTTTGAAGCCGAAATCTTTTCATGAAAATGTTCCATTTTTTTCAAGCCGAAATACTACATGAAAATTTTCAACTTTTTTGAAGCCGAGATCTTTTCATGAAAATGTTCAACTTTTTTGAAGCCGAAATCTTTTCATGAAAATGTTCCATTTTTTTCAAGCCGAAATACTACATGAAAATTTTCAACTTTTTGAAGCCGAAATCTTTTCATGAAAATTTTCAACTTTTTGAAACCGAAACCTTTTCATGAATATTTTCAACTTTTTTGAAGCAGAAATCTTTTCATGAAAATCTTAAACTTTTTTGAAGTCGAAATCTTTTCATGAAAATGGTCAACTTTTTTGAAGCCGAAATCTTTTCATGAAAATTTTCAACTTTTTGAAGCCGAAATATTTTCATGAAAATTTTGAACTTTTTTGAAGCAGAAATCTTTTCATGAAAATTTTAGACTTTTTTGAAGTCGAAATCTTTTCATGTAAATTTTCAACTTTTTTGAAGCCGAAATCTTTTCATGAAAATGGTCAACTTTTTTGAAGCCGAAATCTTTTCATGAAAATTTTCAACTTTTTGAAGCCGAAATCTTTTCATGAAAATGGTCAACTTTTTTTGAAGCCGAAATCTTTTCATGAAAATGGTCTACTTTTTTGAAGCCGAAATCTTTTCATGAAAATTTTCAACTTTTTGAAGCCGAAATCTTTTCATGAAAATTTTCAACTTTTTTGAAGCCGAAATCTTTTCATGAAAATTTTCAACTTTTTTGAAGCCGAAATCTTTTCATGAAAATGTTCCATTTTTTTGAAGCCGAAATACTTCATGAAAATCTTAGACTTTTTGAAACCAAAATCTTTTCATGAAAATTTTCAACTTTTTTGAAGCCGAAGTCTTTTCATGAAAATGTTCAACTTTTTTGAAGCCGAAATCTTTTCATGAAAATGTTCAACTTTTTTGAAGCCGAAATCTTTTCATGAAAATCTTAGACTTTTTTGAAGTCGAAATCTTTTCATGTAAATTTTCAACTTTTTTGAAACCGAAATCTTTTCATGTAAATTTTCAACTTTTTTGAAGCAGAAATCTTTTCACGAAAATTTTCAACTTTTTTGAAGCCGAAATCTTTTCATGAAAATGTTCCATTTTTTTCAAGCCGAAATACTACATGAAAATTTTCAACTTTTTTGAAGCCGAGATCTTTTCATGAAAATGTTCAACTTTTTTGAAGCCGAAATCTTTTCATGAAAATGTTCCATTTTTTTCAAGCCGAAATACTACATGAAAATTTTCAACTTTTTGAAGCCGAAATCTTTTCATGAAAATTTTCAACTTTTTTGAAGCAGAAATCTTTTCATGAAAATGTTCAACTTTTTTGAAGCTGAAATCTTTTCATGAAAATGTTCAACTTTTTTGAAGCCGAAATCTTTTCATGAAAATGTTCAACTTTTTTGAAGCCGAGATCTTTTCATGAAAATTTTCAACTTTTTGAAACCGAATTCTTTTCATGAAAATTTTCAACTTTTTTGAAGCCGAAATCTTTTCATGAAAATGGTCAACTTTTTTGAAGCCGAAATCTTTTCATGAAAATGTTACATTTTTTTGAATCCGAAATACTTCATGAAAATTTTCAACTTTTTTGAAGCCGAAATCTTTTCATGAAAATGTTTAACTTTTTTGAAGCCGAAATCTTTTCATGAAAATTTTCAACTTTTTGAAACCAAAATCTTTTCATGAAAATTTTCAACTTTTTTGAAGCAGAAATCTTTTCATGAAAATGTTCAACTTTTTTGAAGCCGAAATCTTTTCATGAAAATGTTACATTTTTTTGAAGCCGAAATACTTCATGAAAATGGTCAACTTTTTTGAAGCCGAAATCTTTTCATGAAAATGTTACATTTTTTTGAAGCCGAAATACTTCATGAAAATTTTCAACTTTTTTGAAGCCGAGATCTTTCCATGAAAATTTTCAACTTTTTGAAACCGAAATCTTTTCATGAAAATTTTCAACTTTTTTGAAGCCGAAATCTTTTCATGAAAATTTTCAACTTTTTTGAAGCCGAGATCTTTTCATGAAAATTTTCAACTTTTTGAAACCGAAACCTTTTCATGAATATTTTCAACTTTTTTGAAGCAGAAATCTTTTCATGAAAATCTTAAACTTTTTTGAAGTCGAAATCTTTTCATGAAAATGGTCAACTTTTTTGAAGCCGAAATCTTTTCATGAAAATTTTCAACTTTTTGAAGCCGAAATATTTTCATGAAAATTTTGAACTTTTTTGAAGCAGAAATCTTTTCATGAAAATTTTAGACTTTTTTGAAGTCGAAATCTTTTCATGTAAATTTTCAACTTTTTTGAAGCCGAAATCTTTTCATGAAAATGGTCAACTTTTTTGAAGCCGAAATCTTTTCATGAAAATTTTCAACTTTTTGAAGCCGAAATCTTTTCATGAAAATTTTAAACTTTTTTGAAGCAGAAATCTTTTCATGAAAATCTTAGACTTTTTTGAAGCAGAAATCTTTTCATGAAAATGTTCAACTTTTTTGAAGCTGAAATCTTTTCATGAAAATTTTCAACTTTTTTGAAGCCGAGATCTTTTCATGAAAATTTTCAACTTTTTGAAACCGAAACCTTTTCATGAATATTTTCAACTTTTTTGAAGCAGAAATCTTTTCATGAAAATCTTAAACTTTTTTGAAGTCGAAATCTTTTCATGAAAATGGTCAACTTTTTTGAAGCCGAAATCTTTTCATGAAAATTTTCAACTTTTTGAAGCCGAAATATTTTCATGAAAATTTTGAACTTTTTTGAAGCAGAAATCTTTTCATGAAAATTTTAGACTTTTTTGAAGTCGAAATCTTTTCATGTAAATTTTCAACTTTTTTGAAGCCGAAATCTTTTCATGAAAATGGTCAACTTTTTTGAAGCCGAAATCTTTTCATGAAAATTTTCAACTTTTTGAAGCCGAAATCTTTTCATGAAAATTTTAAACTTTTTTGAAGCAGAAATCTTTTCATGAAAATCTTAGACTTTTTTGAAGCAGAAATCTTTTCATGAAAATGTTCAACTTTTTTGAAGCTGAAATCTTTTCATGAAAATGTTCAACTTTTTTGAAGCCGAAATCTTTTCATGAAAATGTTCAACTTTTTTGAAGCCGAGATCTTTTCATGAAAATTTTCAACTTTTTGAAACCGAATTCTTTTCATGAAAATTTTCAACTTTTTTGAAGCCGAAATCTTTTCATGAAAATGGTCAACTTTTTTGAAGCCGAAATCTTTTCATGAAAATGTTACATTTTTTTGAAGCCGAAATACTTCATGAAAATTTTCAACTTTTTTGAAGCCGAGATCTTTCCATGAAAATTTTCAACTTTTTGAAACCGAAATCTTTTCATGAAAATTTTCAACTTTTTTGAAGCCGAAATCTTTTCATGAAGATTTTCAACTTTTTTGAAGCCGAGATCTTTTCATGAAAATTTTCAACTTTTTGAAACCGAAACCTTTTCATGAATATTTTCAACTTTTTTGAAGCAGAAATCTTTTCATGAAAATCTTAAACTTTTTTGAAGTCGAAATCTTTTCATGAAAATGGTCAACTTTTTTGAAGCCGAAATCTTTTCATGAAAATTTTCAACTTTTTGAAGCCGAAATATTTTCATGAAAATTTTGAACTTTTTTGAAGCAGAAATCTTTTCATGAAAATTTTAGACTTTTTTGAAGTCGAAATCTTTTCATGTAAATTTTCAACTTTTTTGAAGCCGAAATCTTTTCATGAAAATGGTCAACTTTTTTGAAGCCGAAATCTTTTCATGAAAATTTTCAACTTTTTTGAAGCCGAGATCTTTTCAAGAACATTTTCAACTTTTTGAAACCGAAACCTTTTCATGAAAGTTTTCAACATTTTTGAAGCAGAAATCTTTTCATGAAAATTTTCAACTTTTTTGAAGCCGAAATCTTTTCATGAAAATTTTCAACTTTTTGAAGCCGAAATCTTTTCATGAAAATGGTCAACTTTTTTGAAGCCGAAATCTTTTCATGAAAATGGTCAACTTTTTTGAAGCCGAAATCTTTTCATGAAAATCTTAAACTTTTTTGAAGCAGAAATCTTTTCATGAAAATCTTAGACTTTTTTGAAGTCGAAATCTTTTCATGTAAATTTTCAACTTTTTTGAAGCAGAAATCTTTTCATTAAAATTTTCGACTTTTTTGAAGCCGAAATCTTTTCATGAAAATTTTCAACTTTTTTGAAGCCGAAATCTTTTCATGAAAATGTTCAACTTTTTTGAAGCCGAGATCTTTTCATGAAAATTTTCAACTTTTTGAAACCGAAATCTTTTCATGAAAATGTTCAACTTTTTTGAAGCCGAGATCTTTTCATGAAAATTCTCAACTTTTTGAAACCGAAACCTTTTCATGAAAATTTTCAACTTTTTTGAAGCAGAAATCTTTTCATGAAAATCTTAAACTTTTTTGAAGCCGAAATCTTTTCATGAAAATGTTACATTTTTTTCAAGCCGAAATACTACATGAAAATGTTCAACTTTTTTGAAACCGAAATCTTTTCATGAAAATTTTCAACTTTTTTGAAGCCGAAATCTTTTCAAGAAAATGGTCAACTTTTTTGAAGCCGAAATCTTTTCATGAAAATTTTCAACTTTTTGAAGCCGAAATCTTTTCATGAAAATTTTCAACTTTTTTGAAGCCAAAATCCTGTCATGAAAATTTTCAACTTTTTTGAAGCCGAAATACTTCATGAAAATGTTCAACTTTTTTGAAGCCGAAATCTTTTCATGAAAATGGTCAACTTTTTTGAAGCCGAAATCTTTTCATGAAAATGGTCAACTTTTTTGAAGCCGAAATCTTTTCATGAAAATTTTCAACTTTTTTGAAGCAGAAATCTTTTCATGAAAATCTTAGACTTTTTTGAAGTCGAAATCTTTTCATGAAAATTTTCAACTTTTTGAAACCGAAATCTTTTCATGAAAATTTTCAACTTTTTTGAAGCCGAAATCTTTTCATGAAAATGTTCAACTTTTTTGAAGCCGAGATCTTTTCATGAAAATTTTCAACTTTTTGAAACCGAAACCTTTTCATGAAAATTTTCAACTTTTTTGAAGCCGAAATCTTTTCATGAAAATTTTCAACTTTTTTGAAGCCGAAATCTTTTCATGAAAATGTTCCATTTTTTTGAAGCCGAAATACTTCATGAAAATCTTAGACTTTTTGAAACCAAAATCTTTTCATGAAAATGTTCAACTTTTTTGAAGCCGAAATCTTTTCATGAAAATGTTACATTTTTTTCAAGCCGAAATACTACATGAAAATGTTCAACTTTTTTGAAGCCGAGATCTTTTCATGAAAATTTTCAACTTTTTGAAACCGAAATCTTTTCATGAAAATTTTCAACTTTTTTGAAGCCAAAATCCTGTCATGAAAATTTTCAACTTTTTTGAAGCCGAAATACTTCATGAAAATGTTCAACTTTTTTGAAGCCGAAATCTTTTCATGAAAATGGTCAACTTTTTTGAAGCCGAAATCTTTTCATGAAAATGGTCAACTTTTTTGAAGCCGAGATCTTTTCATGAAAATTTTCAACTTTTTGAAACCGAAACCTTTTCATGAAAATTTTCAACTTTTTTGAAGCAGAAATCTTTTCATGAAAATGTTCAACTTTTTTGAAGCCGAAATCTTTTCATGAAAATTTTCAACTTTTTTGAAGCCGAAATCTTTTCATGAAAGTGTTACATTTTTTTGAAGCCAAAATGCTTCATGAAAATGTTTAACTTTTTTGAAGCCGAAATCTTTTCATGAAAATGTTCAACTTTTTTGAAGCCGAAATCTTTTCATGAAAATTTTCAACTTTTTTGAAGCCGAAATCTTTTCATGAAAATTTTCAACTGTTTTGAAGCCGAAATCTTTTCATGAAAATTTTCAACTTTTTTGAAGCAGAAATCTTTTCATGAAAATCTTAGACTTTTTTGAAGTCGAAATCTTTTCATGTAAATTTTCAACTTTTTTGAAGCAGAAATCTTTTCATGAAAATGGTCAACTTTTTTGAAGCCGAAATCTTTTCATGAAAATGTTCCATTTTTTTGAAGCCGAAATACTTCATGAAAATCTTAGACTTTTTGAAACCAAAATCTTTTCATGAAAATGTTCAACTTTTTTGAAGCCGAAATCTTTTCATGAAAATGTTCAACTTTTTTGAAGCCGAGATCTTTTCAAGAACATTTTCAACTTTTTAAAACCGAAACCTTTTCATGAAAGTTTTCAACATTTTTGAAGCAGAAATCTTTTCATGAAAATTTTCAACTTTTTTGAAGCCGAAATCTTTTCATGAAAATTTTCAACTTTTTGAAGCCGAAATCTTTTCATGAAAATGGTCAACTTTTTTGAAGCCGAAATCTTTTCATGAAAATGGTCAACTTTTTTGAAGCCGAAATCTTTTCATGAAAATTTTCAACTTTTTTGAAGCAGAAATCTTTTCATGAAAATCTTAGACTTTTTTGAAGTCGAAATCTTTTCATGTAAATTTTCAACTTTTTTGAAGCAGAAATCTTTTCATTAAAATTTTCGACTTTTTTGAAGCCGAAATCTTTTCATGAAAATTTTCAACTTTTTTGAAGCCGAAATCTTTTCATGAAAATGTTCAACTTTTTTGAAGCCGAGATCTTTTCATGAAAATTTTCAACTTTTTGAAACCGAAATCTTTTCATGAAAATGTTCAACTTTTTTGAAGCCGAAATCTTTTCATGAAAATGTTCAACTTTTTTGAAGCCGAGATCTTTTCATGAAAATTTTCAACTTTTTGAAACCGAAACCTTTTCATGAAAATTTTCAACTTTTTTGAAGCAGAAATCTTTTCATGAAAATCTTAAACTTTTTTGAAGCCGAAATCTTTTCATGAAAATGTTACATTTTTTTCAAGCCGAAATACTACATGAAAATGTTCAACTTTTTTGAAGCCGAGATCTTTTCATGAAAATTTTCAACTTTTTGAAACCGAAATCTTTTCATGAAAATTTTCAACTTTTTTGAAGCCGAAATCTTTTCATGAAAATGTTCAACTTTTTTGAAGCCGAGATCTTTTCATGAAAATTCTCAACTTTTTGAAACCGAAACCTTTTCATGAAAATTTTCAACTTTTTTGAAGCAGAAATCTTTTCATGAAAATCTTAAACTTTTTTGAAGCCGAAATCTTTTCATGAAAATGTTACATTTTTTTCAAGCCGAAATACTACATGAAAATGTTCAACTTTTTTGAAGCCGAGATCTTTTCATGAAAATTTTCAACTTTTTGAAACCGAAATCTTTTCATGAAAATTTTCAACTTTTTTGAAGCCGAAATCTTTTCATGAAAATGGTCAACTTTTTTGAAGCCGAAATCTTTTCATGAAAATTTTCAACTTTTTGAAGCCGAAATCTTTTCATGAAAATTTTCAACTTTTTTGAAGCCAAAATCCTGTCATGAAAATTTTCAACTTTTTTGAAGCCGAAATACTTCATGAAAATGTTCAACTTTTTTGAAGCTGAAATCTTTTCATGAAAATGTTCAAATTTTTTGAAGCCAGATCTTTTCATGAAAATTTTCAACTTTTTGAAACCGAAATCTTTTCATGAAAATTTTCAACTTTTTTGAAGCCAAAATGTTTTCATGAAAATGGTCAACTTTTTTGAAGCCGAAATCTTTTCATGAAAATGGTCAACTTTTTTGAAGCCGAAATCTTTTCATGAAAATTTTCAACTTTTTTGAAGCAGAAATCTTTTCATGAAAATCTTAGACTTTTTTGAAGTCGAAATCTTTTCATGAAAATTTTCAACTTTTTGAAACCGAAATCTTTTCATGAAAATTTTCAACTTTTTTGAAGCCGAAATCTTTTCATGAAAATGTTCAACTTTTTTGAAGCCGAGATCTTTTCATGAAAATTTTCAACTTTTTGAAACCGAAACCTTTTCATGAAAATTTTCAACTTTTTTGAAGCAGAAATCTTTTCATGAAAATCTTAAACTTTTTTGAAGTCGAAATCTTTTCATGAAAATTTTCAACTTTTTTGAAGCCGAAATCTTTTCATGAAAATTTTCAACTTTTTGAAGCCGAAATCTTTTCATGAAAATGTTCAACTTTTTTGAAGCCGAAATCTTTTCATGAAAATGGTCAACTTTTTTGAAGCCGAAATCTTTTCATGAAAATTTTCAACTTTTTTGAAGCCGAAATCTTTTCATGAAAATTTTCAACTGTTTTGAAGCCGAAATCTTTTCATGAAAATTTTCAACTTTTTTGAAGCAGAAATCTTTTCATGAAAATCTTAGACTTTTTTGAAGTCGAAATCTTTTCATGTAAATTTTCAACTTTTTTGAAGCAGAAATCTTTTCATGAAAATGGTCAACTTTTTTGAAGCCGAAATCTTTTCATGAAAATGTTCCATTTTTTTGAAGCCGAAATACTTCATGAAAATCTTAGACTTTTTGAAACCAAATTCTTTTCATGAAAATGTTCAACTTTTTTGAAGCCGAAATCTTTTCATGAAAATGTTCAACTTTTTTGAAGCCGAGATCTTTTCAAGAACATTTTCAACTTTTTGAAACCGAAACCTTTTCATGAAAGTTTTCAACATTTTTGAAGCAGAAATCTTTTCATGAAAATTTTCAACTTTTTTGAAGCCGAAATCTTTTCATGAAAATTTTCAACTTTTTGAAGCCGAAATCTTTTCCTGAAAATGGTCAACTTTTTTGAAGCCGAAATCTTTTCATGAAAATGGTCAACTTTTTTGAAGCCGAAATCTTTTCATGAAAATCTTAAACTTTTTTGAAGCAGAAATCTTTTCATGAAAATCTTAGACTTTTTTGAAGTCGAAATCTTTTCATGTAAATTTTCAACTTTTTTGAAGCAGAAATCTTTTCATTAAAATTTTCGACTTTTTTGAAGCCGAAATCTTTTCATGAAAATTTTCAACTTTTTTGAAGCCGAAATCTTTTCATGAAAATGTTCAACTTTTTTGAAGCCGAGATCTTTTCATGAAAATTTTCAACTTTTTGAAACCGAAATCTTTTCATGAAAATGTTCAACTTTTTTGAAGCCGAGATCTTTTCATGAAAATTCTCAACTTTTTGAAACCGAAACCTTTTCATGAAAATTTTCAACTTTTTTGAAGCAGAAATCTTTTCATGAAAATCTTTAACTTTTTTGAAGCCGAAATCTTTTCATGAAAATGTTACATTTTTTTCAAGCCGAAATACTACATGAAAATGTTCAACTTTTTTGAAACCGAAATCTTTTCATGAAAATTTTCAACTTTTTTGAAGCCGAAATCTTTTCATGAAAATGGTCAACTTTTTTGAAGCCGAAATCTTTTCATGAAAATTTTCAACTTTTTGAAGCCGAAATCTTTTCATGAAAATTTTCAACTTTTTTGAAGCCAAAATCCTGTCATGAAAATTTTCAACTTTTTTGAAGCCGAAATACTTCATGAAAATGTTCAACTTTTTTGAAGCCGAAATCTTTTCATGAAAATGGTCAACTTTTTTGAAGCCGAAATCTTTTCATGAAAATGGTCAACTTTTTTGAAGCCGAAATCTTTTCATGAAAATTTTCAACTTTTTTGAAGCAGAAATCTTTTCATGAAAATCTTAGACTTTTTTGAAGTCGAAATCTTTTCATGAAAATTTTCAACTTTTTGAAACCGAAATCTTTTCATGAAAATTTTCAACTTTTTTGAAGCCGAAATCTTTTCATGAAAATGTTCAACTTTTTTGAAGCCGAGATCTTTTCATGAAAATTTTCAACTTTTTGAAACCGAAACCTTTTCATGAAAATTTTCAACTTTTTTGAAGCCGAAATCTTTTCATGAAAATTTTCTACTTTTTTGAAGCCGAAATCTTTTCATGAAAATGTTCCATTTTTTTGAAGCCGAAATACTTCATGAAAATCTTAGACTTTTTGAAACCAAAATCTTTTCATGAAAATTTTCAACTTTTTTGAAGCCGAAATCTTTTCATGAAAATGTTCAACTTTTTTGAAGCCGAAATCTTTTCATGAAAATTTTCAACTTTTTTGAAGCCGAAATCTTTTCATGAAAATGTTACATTTTTTTGAAGCCAAAAGGCTTCATGAAAATGTTTAACTTTTTTGAAGCCGAAATCTTTTCATGAAAATGTTCAACTTTTTTGAAGCCGAAATCTTTTCATGAAAATTTTCAACTTTTTTGAAGCCGAAATCTTTTCATGAAAATTTTCAACTGTTTTGAAGCCGAAATCTTTTCATGAAAATTTTCAACTTTTTTGAAGCAGAAATCTTTTCATGAAAATCTTAGACTTTTTTGAAGTCGAAATCTTTTCATGTAAATTTTCAACTTTTTTGAAGCAGAAATCTTTTCATGAAAATGGTCAACTTTTTTGAAGCCGAAATCTTTTCATGAAAATGTTCCATTTTTTTGAAGCCGAAATACTTCATGAAAATCTTAGACTTTTTGAAACCAAAATCTTTTCATGAAAATGTTCAACTTTTTTGAAGCCGAAATCTTTTCATGAAAATGTTCAACTTTTTTGAAGCCGAGATCTTTTCAAGAACATTTTCAACTTTTTAAAACCGAAACCTTTTCATGAAAGTTTTCAACATTTTTGAAGCAGAAATCTTTTCATGAAAATTTTCAACTTTTTTGAAGCCGAAATCTTTTCATGAAAATTTTCAACTTTTTGAAGCCGAAATCTTTTCATGAAAATGGTCAACTTTTTTGAAGCCGAAATCTTTTCATGAAAATGGTCAACTTTTTTGAAGCCGAAATCTTTTCATGAAAATTTTCAACTTTTTTGAAGCAGAAATCTTTTCATGAAAATCTTAGACTTTTTTGAAGTCGAAATCTTTTCATGTAAATTTTCAACTTTTTTGAAGCAGAAATCTTTTCATTAAAATTTTCGACTTTTTTGAAGCCGAAATCTTTTCATGAAAATTTTCAACTTTTTTGAAGCCGAAATCTTTTCATGAAAATGTTCAACTTTTTTGAAGCCGAGATCTTTTCATGAAAATTTTCAACTTTTTGAAACCGAAATCTTTTCATGAAAATGTTCAACTTTTTTGAAGCCGAAATCTTTTCATGAAAATGTTCAACTTTTTTGAAGCCGAGATCTTTTCATGAAAATTTTCAACTTTTTGAAACCGAAACCTTTTCATGAAAATTTTAAACTTTTTTGAAGCAGAAATCTTTTCATGAAAATCTTAAACTTTTTTGAAGCCGAAATCTTTTCATGAAAATGTTACATTTTTTTCAAGCCGAAATACTACATGAAAATGTTCAACTTTTTTGAAGCCGAGATCTTTTCATGAAAATTCTCAACTTTTTGAAACCGAAACCTTTTCATGAAAATTTTCAACTTTTTTGAAGCAGAAATCTTTTCATGAAAATCTTAAACTTTTTTGAAGCCGAAATCTTTTCATGAAAATGTTACATTTTTTTCAAGCCGAAATACTACATGAAAATGTTCAACTTTTTTGAAGCCGAGATCTTTTCATGAAAATTTTCAACTTTTTGAAACCGAAATCTTTTCATGAAAATTTTCAACTTTTTTGAAGCCGAAATCTTTTCATGAAAATGGTCAACTTTTTTGAAGCCGAAATCTTTTCATGAAAATTTTCAACTTTTTGAAGCCGAAATCTTTTCATGAAAATTTTCAACTTTTTTGAAGCCAAAATCCTGTCATGAAAATTTTCAACTTTTTTGAAGCCGAAATACTTCATGAAAATGTTCAACTTTTTTGAAGCTGAAATCTTTTCATGAAAATGTTCAACTTTTTTGAAGCCAGATCTTTTCATGAAAATTTTCAACTTTTTGAAACCGAAATCTTTTCATGAAAATTTTCAACTTTTTTGAAGCCAAAATGTTTTCATGAAAATGGTCAACTTTTTTGAAGCCGAAATCTTTTCATGAAAATGGTCAACTTTTTTGAAGCCGAAATCTTTTCATGAAAATTTTCAACTTTTTTGAAGCAGAAATCTTTTCATGAAAATCTTAGACTTTTTTGAAGTCGAAATCTTTTCATGAAAATTTTCAACTTTTTGAAACCGAAATCTTTTCATGAAAATTTTCAACTTTTTTGAAGCCGAAATCTTTTCATGAAAATGTTCAACTTTTTTGAAGCCGAGATCTTTTCATGAAAATTTTCAACTTTTTGAAACCGAAACCTTTTCATGAAAATTTTCAACTTTTTTGAAGCAGAAATCTTTTCATGAAAATCTTAAACTTTTTTGAAGTCGAAATCTTTTCATGAAAATTTTCAACTTTTTTGAAGCCGAAATCTTTTCATGAAAATTTTCAACTTTTTGAAGCCGAAATCTTTTCATGAAAATGTTCAACTTTTTTGAAGCCGAAATCTTTTCATGAAAATGGTCAACTTTTTTGAAGCCGAAATCTTTTCATGAAAATTTTCAACTTTTTGAAGCCGAAATCTTTTCATGAAAATTTTCAACTTTTTTGAAGCAGAAATCTTTTCATGAAAATCTTAGACTTTTTTGAAGTCGAAATCTTTTCATGTAAATTTTCAACTTTTTTGAAGCCGAAATACTTCATGAAAATGTTCAACTTTTTTGAAGCTGAAATCTTTTCATGAAAATGTTCAACTTTTTTGAAGCCGAGATCTTTTCATGAAAATTTTCAACTTTTTGAAACCGAAATCTTTTCATGAAAATTTTCAACTTTTTTGAAGCCGAAATCTTTTCATGAAAATTTTCAACTTTTTTGAAACCGAGATCTTTTCAAGAACATTTTCAACTTTTTGAAACCGAAACCTTTTCATGAAAGTTTTCAACTTTTTTGAAGCAGAAATCTTTTCATGAAAATTTTCAACTTTTTTGAAGCCGAAATCTTTTCATGAAAATTTTCAACTTTTTGAAGCCGAAATCTTTTCAGGAAAATGGTCAACTTTTTTGAAGCCGAAATCTTTTCATGAAAATGGTCAACTTTTTTGAAGCCGAAATCTTTTCATGAAAATTTTCAACTTTTTTGAAGCAGAAATCTTTTCATGAAAATCTTAGACTTTTTTGAAGTCGAAATCTTTTCATGTAAATTTTCAACTTTTTTGAAGCAGAAATCTTTTCATTAAAATTTTCGACTTTTTTGAAGCCGAAATCTTTTCATGAAAATTTTCAACTTTTTTGAAGCCAAAATCTTTTCATGAAAATGGTCAACTTTTTTGAAGCCGAAATCTTTTCATGAAAATGGTCTACTTTTTTGAAGCCGAAATCTTTTCATGAAAATTTTCAACTTTTTGAAGCCGAAATCTTTTCATGAAAATTTTCAACTTTTTTGAAGCCAAAATCCTGTCATGAAAATTTTCAACTTTTTTGAAGCCGAAATACTTCATGAAAATGGTCAACTTTTTTGAAGCCGAAATCTTTTCATGAAAATTTTCAACTTTTTTGAAGCAGAAATCTTTTCATGAAAATCTTAGACTTTTTTGAAGTCGAAATCTTTTCATGAAAATTTTCAACTTTTTGAAACCGAAATCTTTTCATGAAAATTTTCAACTTTTTTGAAGCCGAAATCTTTTCATGAAAATGTTCAACTTTTTTGAAGCCGAGATCTTTTCATGAAAATTTTCAACTTTTTGAAACCGAAAGCTTTTCATGAAAATTTTCAACTTTTTTGAAGCAGAAATCTTTTCATGAAAATCTTAAACTTTTTTGAAGTCGAAATCTTTTCATGAAAATTTTCAACTTTTTTGAAGCCGAAATCTTTTCATGAAAATTTTCAACTTTTTGAAGCCGAAATCTTTTCATGAAAATGTTCAACTTTTTTGAAGCCGAAATCTTTTCATGAAAATGGTCAACTTTTTTGAAGCCGAAATCTTTTCATGAAAATTTTCAACTTTTTTGAAGCAGAAATCTTTTCATGAAAATTTTCAACTGTTTTGAAGCCGAAATCTTTTCATGAAAATTTTCAACTTTTTTGAAGCAGAAATCTTTTCATGAAAATCTTAGACTTTTTTGAAGTCGAAATCTTTTCATGTAAATTTTCAACTTTTTTGAAGCAGAAATCTTTTCATGAAAATGGTCAACTTTTTTGAAGCCGAAATCTTTTCATGAAAATGTTCCATTTTTTTGAAGCCGAAATACTTCATGAAAATCTTAGACTTTTTGAAACCAAATTCTTTTCATGAAAATGTTCAACTTTTTTGAAGCCGAAATCTTTTCATGAAAATGTTCAACTTTTTTGAAGCCGAGATCTTTTCAAGAACATTTTCAACTTTTTGAAACCGAAACCTTTTCATGAAAGTTTTCAACATTTTTGAAGCAGAAATCTTTTCATGAAAATTTTCAACTTTTTTGAAGCCGAAATCTTTTCATGAAAATTTTCAACTTTTTGAAGCCGAAATCTTTTCATGAAAATGGTCAACTTTTTTGAAGCCGAAATCTTTTCATGAAAATGGTCAACTTTTTTGAAGCCGAAATCTTTTCATGAAAATCTTAAACTTTTTTGAAGCAGAAATCTTTTCATGAAAATCTTAGACTTTTTTGAAGTCGAAATCTTTTCATGTAAATTTTCAACTTTTTTGAAGCTGAAATCTTTTCATTAAAATTTTCGACTTTTTTGAAGCCGAAATCTTTTCATGAAAATTTTCAACTTTTTTGAAGCCGAAATCTTTTCATGAAAATGTTCAACTTTTTTGAAGCCGAGATCTTTTCATGAAAATTTTCAACTTTTTGAAACCGAAATCTTTTCATGAAAATGTTCAACTTTTTTGAAGCCGAGATCTTTTCATGAAAATTCTCAACTTTTTGAAACCGAAACCTTTTCATGAAAATTTTCAACTTTTTTGAAGCAGAAATCTTTTCATGAAAATCTTTAACTTTTTTGAAGCCGAAATCTTTTCATGAAAATGTTACATTTTTTTCAAGCCGAAATACTACATGAAAATGTTCAACTTTTTTGAAACCGAAATCTTTTCATGAAAATTTTCAACTTTTTTGAAGCCGAAATCTTTTCATGAAAATGGTCAACTTTTTTGAAGCCGAAATCTTTTCATGAAAATTTTCAACTTTTTGAAGCCGAAATCTTTTCATGAAAATTTTCAACTTTTTTGAAGCCAAAATCCTGTCATGAAAATTTTCAACTTTTTTGAAGCCGAAATACTTCATGAAAATGTTCAACTTTTTTGAAGCCGAAATCTTTTCATGAAAATGGTCAACTTTTTTGAAGCCGAAATCTTTTCATGAAAATGGTCAACTTTTTTGAAGCCGAAATCTTTTCATGAAAATTTTCAACTTTTTTGAAGCAGAAATCTTTTCATGAAAATCTTAGACTTTTTTGAAGTCGAAATCTTTTCATGAAAATTTTCAACTTTTTGAAACCGAAATCTTTTCATGAAAATTTTCAACTTTTTTGAAGCCGAAATCTTTTCATGAAAATGTTCAACTTTTTTGAAGCCGAGATCTTTTCATGAAAATTTTCAACTTTTTGAAACCGAAACCTTTTCATGAAAATTTTCAACTTTTTTGAAGCCGAAATCTTTTCATGAAAATTTTCTACTTTTTTGAAGCCGAAATCTTTTCATGAAAATGTTCCATTTTTTTGAAGCCGAAATACTTCATGAAAATCTTAGACTTTTTGAAACCAAAATCTTTTCATGAAAATTTTCAACTTTTTTGAAGCCGAAATCTTTTCATGAAAATGTTCAACTTTTTTGAAGCCAAGATCTTTTCATGAAAATTTTCAACTTTTTGGAACTGAAATCTTTTCATAAAAATTTTCAACTTTTTTGAAGCCGAAATCTTTTCATGAAAATTTTCAACTTTTTTGAAGCCGAGATCTTTTCATGAAAATTTTCCACTTTTTGAAACCGAAACCTTTTCATGAAAATTTTCAACTTTTTTGAAGCAGAAATCTTTTCATGAAAATCTTAAACTTTTTTGAAGCCGAAATCTTTTCATGAAAATGTTCAACTTTTTTGAAGCCGAGATCTTTTCAAGAACATTTTCAACTTTTTGAAGCCGAAATCTTTTCATGAAAATGGTCAACTTTTTTGAAGCCGAAATCTTTTCATGAAAATGGTCAACTTTTTTGAAGCCGAAATCTTTTCAAGAAAATTTTCAACTTTTTTGAAGCAGAAATCTTTTCATGAAAATCTTAGACTTTTTTGAAGTCGAAATCTTTTCATGTAAATTTTCAACTTTTTTGAAGCAGAAATCTTTTCATTAAAATTTTCGACTTTTTTGAAGCTGAAATCTTTTCATGAAAATTTTCAACTTTTTTGAAGCCGAAATCTTTTCATGAAAATGTTCAACTTTTTTGAAGCCGAGATCATTTCATGAAAATTTTCAACTTTTTGAAACCGAAATCTTTTCATGAAAATTTTCAACTTTTTTGAAGCCGAAATCTTTTCATGAAAATGTTCAACTTTTTTGAAGCCGAGATCTTTTCATGAAAATTTTCAACTTTTTGAAACCGAAACCTTTTCATGAAAATTTTCAACTTTTTTGAAGCAGAAATCTTTTCATGAAAATCTTAAACTTTTTTGAAGCCGAAATCTTTTCATGAAAATGTTACATTTTTTTCAAGCCGAAATACTACATGAAAATGTTCAACTTTTTTGAAGCCGAGATCTTTTCATGAAAATTTTCAACTTTTTGAAACCGAAATCTTTTCATGAAAATTTTCAACTTTTTTGAAGCCGAAATCTTTTCATGAAAATGTTCAACTTTTTTGAAGCCGAGATCTTTTCATGAAAATTCTCAACTTTTTGAAACCGAAACCTTTTCATGAAAATTTTCAACTTTTTTGAAGCAGAAATCTTTTCATGAAAATCTTAAACTTTTTTGAAGCCGAAATCTTTTCATGAAAATGTTACATTTTTTTCAAGCCGAAATACTACAGGAAAATGTTCAACTTTTTTGAAGCCGAGATCTTTTCATGAAAATTTTCAACTTTTTGAAACCGAAATCTTTTCATGAAAATTTTCAACTTTTTTGAAGCCGAAATCTTTTCATGAAAATGTTACATTTTTTTCAAGCCGAAATACTACAGGAAAATGTTCAACTTTTTTGAAGCCGAGATCTTTTCATGAAAATTTTCAACTTTTTGAAACCGAAATCTTTTCATGAAAATTTTCAACTTTTTTGAAGCCGAAATCTTTTCATGAAAATGGTCAACTTTTTTGAAGCCGAAATCTTTTCATGAAAATTTTCAACTTTTTGAAGCCGAAATCTTTTCATGAAAATTTTCAACTTTTTTGAAGCCAAAATCCTGTCATGAAAATTTTCAACTTTTTTGAAGCCGAAATACTTCATGAAAATGTTCAACTTTTTTGAAGCCGAAATCTTTTCATGAAAATGGTCAACTTTTTTGAAGCCGAAATCTTTTCATGAAAATGGTCAACTTTTTTGAAGCCGAAATCTTTTCATGAAAATTTTCAACTTTTTTGAAGCAGAAATCTTTTCATGAAAATCTTACACTTTTTTGAAGTCGAAATCTTTTCATGAAAATTTTCAACTTTTTGAAACCGAAATCTTTTCATGAAAATTTTCAACTTTTTTGAAGCCGAGATCTTTTCATGAAAATTTTCAACTTTTTGAAACCGAAACCTTTTCATGAAAATTTTCAACTTTTTTGAAGCAGAAATCTTTTCATGAAAATGTTCAACTTTTTTGAAGCCGAAATCTTTTCATGAAAATTTTCAACTTTTTTGAAGCCGAAATCTTTTCATGAAAATGTTCAACTTTTTTGAAGCCGAGATCTTTTCAAGAACATTTTCAACTTTTTGAAGCCGAAATCTTTTCATGAAAATGGTCAACTTTTTTGAAGCCGAAATCTTTTCATGAAAATGGTCAACTTTTTTGAAGCCGAAATCTTTTCAAGAAAATTTTCAACTTTTTTGAAGCAGAAATCTTTTCATGAAAATCTTAGACTTTTTTGAAGTCGAAATCTTTTCATGTAAATTTTCAACTTTTTTGAAGCAGAAATCTTTTCATTAAAATTTTCGACTTTTTTGAAGCTGAAATCTTTTCATGAAAATTTTCAACTTTTTTGAAGCCGAAATCTTTTCATGAAAATGTTCAACTTTTTTGAAGCCGAGATCATTTCATGAAAATTTTCAACTTTTTGAAACCGAAATCTTTTCATGAAAATTTTCAACTTTTTTGAAGCCGAAATCTTTTCATGAAAATGTTCAACTTTTTTGAAGCCGAGATCTTTTCATGAAAATTTTCAACTTTTTGAAACCGAAACCTTTTCATGAAAATTTTCAACTTTTTTGAAGCAGAAATCTTTTCATGAAAATCTTAAACTTTTTTGAAGCCGAAATCTTTTCATGAAAATGTTACATTTTTTTCAAGCCGAAATACTACATGAAAATGTTCAACTTTTTTGAAGCCGAGATCTTTTCATGAAAATTTTCAACTTTTTGAAACCGAAATCTTTTCATGAAAATTTTCAACTTTTTTGAAGCCGAAATCTTTTCATGAAAATGTTCAACTTTTTTGAAGCCGAGATCTTTTCATGAAAATTCTCAACTTTTTGAAACCGAAACCTTTTCATGAAAATTTTCAACTTTTTTGAAGCAGAAATCTTTTCATGAAAATCTTAAACTTTTTTGAAGCCGAAATCTTTTCATGAAAATGTTACATTTTTTTCAAGCCGAAATACTACAGGAAAATGTTCAACTTTTTTGAAGCCGAAATCTTTTCATGAAAATTTTCAACTTTTTTGAAGCCAAAATCCTGTCATGAAAATTTTCAACTTTTTTGAAGCCGAAATACTTCATGAAAATGTTCAACTTTTTTGAAGCCGAAATCTTTTCATGAAAATGGTCAACTTTTTTGAAGCCGAAATCTTTTCATGAAAATGGTCAACTTTTTTGAAGCCGAAATCTTTTCATGAAAATTTTCAACTTTTTTGAAGCAGAAATCTTTTCATGAAAATCTTACACTTTTTTGAAGTCGAAATCTTTTCATGAAAATTTTCAACTTTTTGAAACCGAAATCTTTTCATGAAAATTTTCAACTTTTTTGAAGCCGAGATCTTTTCATGAAAATTTTCAACTTTTTGAAACCGAAACCTTTTCATGAAAATTTTCAACTTTTTTGAAGCAGAAATCTTTTCATGAAAATGTTCAACTTTTTTGAAGCCGAAATCTTTTCATGAAAATTTTCAACTTTTTTGAAGCCGAAATCTTTTCATGAAAATGTTCAACTTTTTTGAAGCCGAGATCTTTTCAAGAACATTTTCAACTTTTTGAAGCCGAAATCTTTTCATGAAAATGGTCAACTTTTTTGAAGCCGAAATCTTTTCATGAAAATGGTCAACTTTTTTGAAGCCGAAATCTTTTCAAGAAAATTTTCAACTTTTTTGAAGCAGAAATCTTTTCATGAAAATCTTAGACTTTTTTGAAGTCGAAATCTTTTCATGTAAATTTTCAACTTTTTTGAAGCAGAAATCTTTTCATTAAAATTTTCGACTTTTTTGAAGCTGAAATCTTTTCATGAAAATTTTCAACTTTTTTGAAGCCGAAATCTTTTCATGAAAATGTTCAACTTTTTTGAAGCCGAGATCATTTCATGAAAATTTTCAACTTTTTGAAACCGAAATCTTTTCATGAAAATTTTCAACTTTTTTGAAGCCGAAATCTTTTCATGAAAATGTTCAACTTTTTTGAAGCCGAGATCTTTTCATGAAAATTTTCAACTTTTTGAAACCGAAACCTTTTCATGAAAATTTTCAACTTTTTTGAAGCAGAAATCTTTTCATGAAAATCTTAAACTTTTTTGAAGCCGAAATCTTTTCATGAAAATGTTACATTTTTTTCAAGCCGAAATACTACATGAAAATGTTCAACTTTTTTGAAGCCGAGATCTTTTCATGAAAATTTTCAACTTTTTGAAACCGAAATCTTTTCATGAAAATTTTCAACTTTTTTGAAGCCGAAATCTTTTCATGAAAATGTTCAACTTTTTTGAAGCCGAGATCTTTTCATGAAAATTCTCAACTTTTTGAAACCGAAACCTTTTCATGAAAATTTTCAACTTTTTTGAAGCAGAAATCTTTTCATGAAAATCTTAAACTTTTTTGAAGCCGAAATCTTTTCATGAAAATGTTACATTTTTTTCAAGCCGAAATACTACAGGAAAATGTTCAACTTTTTTGAAGCCGAGATCTTTTCATGAAAATTTTCAACTTTTTGAAACCGAAATCTTTTCATGAAAATTTTCAACTTTTTTGAAGCCGAAATCTTTTCATGAAAATGTTACATTTTTTTCAAGCCGAAATACTACAGGAAAATGTTCAACTTTTTTGAAGCCGAGATCTTTTCATGAAAATTTTCAACTTTTTGAAACCGAAATCTTTTCATGAAAATTTTCAACTTTTTTGAAGCCGAAATCTTTTCATGAAAATGGTCAACTTTTTTGAAGCCGAAATCTTTTCATGAAAATTTTCAACTTTTTGAAGCCGAAATCTTTTCATGAAAATTTTCAACTTTTTTGAAGCCAAAATCCTGTCATGAAAATTTTCAACTTTTTTGAAGCCGAAATACTTCATGAAAATGTTCAACTTTTTTGAAGCCGAAATCTTTTCATGAAAATGGTCAACTTTTTTGAAGCCGAAATCTTTTCATGAAAATGGTCAACTTTTTTGAAGCCGAAATCTTTTCATGAAAATTTTCAACTTTTTTGAAGCAGAAATCTTTTCATGAAAATCTTACACTTTTTTGAAGTCGAAATCTTTTCATGAAAATTTTCAACTTTTTGAAACCGAAATCTTTTCATGAAAATTTTCAACTTTTTTGAAGCCGAGATCTTTTCATGAAAATTTTCAACTTTTTGAAACCTAAACCTTTTCATGAAAATTTTCAACTTTTTTGAAGCAGAAATCTTTTCATGAAAATGTTCAACTTTTTTGAAGCCGAAATCTTTTCATGAAAATTTTCAACTTTTTTGAAGCCGAAATCTTTTCATGAAAATGTTACATTTTTTTGAAGCCAAAATGCTTCATGAAAATGTTTAACTTTTTTGAAGCCGAAATCTTTTCATGAAAATGTTCAACTTTTTTGAAGCCGAAATCTTTTCATGAAAATTTTCAACTTTTTTGAAGCCGAAATCTTTTCATGAAAATTTTCAACTGTTTTGAAGCCGAAATCTTTTCATGAAAATTTTCAACTTTTTTGAAGCAGAAATCTTTTCATGAAAATCTTAGACTTTTTTGAAGTCGAAATCTTTTCATGTAAATTTTCAACTTTTTTGAAGCAGAAATCTTTTCATGAAAATGATCAACTTTTTTGAAGCCGAAATCTTTTCATGAAAATGTTCCATTTTTTTGAAGCCGAAATACTTCATGAAAATCTTAGACTTTTTGAAACCAAAATCTTTTCATGAAAATGTTCAACTTTTTTGAAGCCGAAATCTTTTCATGAAAATGTTCAACTTTTTTGAAGCCGAGATCTTTTCAAGAACATTTTCAACTTTTTAAAACCGAAACCTTTTCATGAAAGTTTTCAACATTTTTGAAGCAGAAATCTTTTCATGAAAATTTTCAACTTTTTTGAAGCCGAAATCTTTTCATGAAAATTTTCAACTTTTTGAAGCCGAAATCTTTTCATGAAAATGGTCAACTTTTTTGAAGCCGAAATCTTTTCATGAAAATGGTCAACTTTTTTGAAGCCGAAATCTTTTCATGAAAATTTTCAACTTTTTTGAAGCAGAAATCTTTTCATGAAAATCTTAGACTTTTTTGAAGTCGAAATCTTTTCATGTAAATTTTCAACTTTTTTGAAGCAGAAATCTTTTCATTAAAATTTTCGACTTTTTTGAAGCCGAAATCTTTTCATGAAAATTTTCAACTTTTTTGAAGCCGAAATCTTTTCATGAAAATGTTCAACTTTTTTGAAGCCGAGATCTTTTCATGAAAATTTTCAACTTTTTGAAACCGAAATCTTTTCATGAAAATGTTCAACTTTTTTGAAGCCGAAATCTTTTCATGAAAATGTTCAACTTTTTTGAAGCCGAGATCTTTTCATGAAAATTTTCAACTTTTTGAAACCGAAACCTTTTCATGAAAATTTTCAACTTTTTTGAAGCAGAAATCTTTTCATGAAAATCTTAAACTTTTTTGAAGCCGAAATCTTTTCATGAAAATGTTACATTTTTTTCAAGCCGAAATACTACATGAAAATGTTCAACTTTTTTGAAGCCGAGATCTTTTCATGAAGATTTTCAACTTTTTGAAACCGAAATCTTTTCATGAAAATTTTCAACTTTTTTGAAGCCGAAATCTTTTCATGAAAATGTTCAACTTTTTTGAAGCCGAGATCTTTTCATGAAAATTCTCAACTTTTTGAAACCGAAACCTTTTCATGAAAATTTTCAACTTTTTTGAAGCAGAAATCTTTTCATGAAAATCTTAAACTTTTTTGAAGCCGAAATCTTTTCATGAAAATGTTACATTTTTTTCAAGCCGAAATACTACATGAAAATGTTCAACTTTTTTGAAGCCGAGATCTTTTCATGAAAATTTTCAACTTTTTGAAACCGAAATCTTTTCATGAAAATTTTCAACTTTTTTGAAGCCGAAATCTTTTCATGAAAATGGTCAACTTTTTTGAAGCCGAAATCTTTTCATGAAAATTTTCAACTTTTTGAAGCCGAAATCTTTTCATGAAAATTTTCAACTTTTTTGAAGCCAAAATCCTGTCATGAAAATTTTCAACTTTTTTGAAGCCGAAATACTTCATGAAAATGTTCAACTTTTTTGAAGCTGAAATCTTTTCATGAAAATGTTCAACTTTTTTGAAGCCAGATCTTTTCATGAAAATTTTCAACTTTTTGAAACCGAAATCTTTTCATGAAAATTTTCAACTTTTTTGAAGCCAAAATGTTTTCATGAAAATGGTCAACTTTTTTGAAGCAGAAATCTTTTCATGAAAATCTTAGACTTTTTTGAAGTCGAAATCTTTTCATGAAAATTTTCAACTTTTTGAAACCGAAATCTTTTCATGAAAATTTTCAACTTTTTTGAAGCCGAAATCTTTTCATGAAAATGGTCAACTTTTTTGAAGCCGAAATCTTTTCATTAAAATTTTCAACTTTTTGAAGCCGAAATCTTTTCATGAAAATTTTCAACTTTTTTGAAGCAGAAATCTTTTCATGAAAATCTTAGACTTTTTTGAAGTCGAAATCTTTTCATGTAAATTTTCAACTTTTTTGAAGCCGAAATACTTCATGAAAATGTTCAACTTTTTTGAAGCTGAAATCTTTTCATGAAAATGTTCAACTTTTTTGAAGCCGAGATCTTTTCATGAAAATTTTCAACTTTTTGAAACCGAAATCTTTTCATGAAAATTTTCAACTTTTTTGAAGCCGAAATCTTTTCATGAAAATGTTCAACTTTTTTGAAACCGAGATCTTTTCAAGAACATTTTCAACTTTTTGAAACCGAAACCTTTTCATGAAAGTTTTCAACTTTTTTGAAGCAGAAATCTTTTCATGAAAATTTTCAACTTTTTTGAAGCCGAAATCTTTTCATGAAAATTTTCAACTTTTTGAAGCCGAAATCTTTTCAGGAAAATGGTCAACTTTTTTGAAGCCGAAATCTTTTCATGAAAATGGTCAACTTTTTTGAAGCCGAAATCTTTTCATGAAAATTTTCAACTTTTTTGAAGCAGAAATCTTTTCATGAAAATCTTAGACTTTTTTGAAGTCGAAATCTTTTCATGTAAATTTTCAACTTTTTTGAAGCAGAAATCTTTTCATTAAAATTTTCGACTTTTTTGAAGCCGAAATCTTTTCATGAAAATTTTCAACTTTTTTGAAGCCAAAATCTTTTCATGAAAATGGTCAACTTTTTTGAAGCCGAAATCTTTTCATGAAAATGGTCTACTTTTTTGAAGCCGAAATCTTTTCATGAAAATTTTCAACTTTTTTGAAGCAGAAATCTTTTCATGAAAATTTTAGAATTTTTTGAAGTCGAAATCTTTTCATGTAAATTTTCAACTTTTTTGAAGCCGAAATCTTTTCATGAAAATGTTCAACTTTTTTGAAGCCGAGATCTTTTCAAGAACATTTTCAACTTTTTGAAACCGAAACCTTTTCATGAAAATTTTCAACTTTTTTGAAGCAGAAATCTTTTCATGAAAATCTTAAACTTTTTTGAAGCAGAAATCTTTTCATGAAAATTTTCAACTTTTTTGAAGCCGAAATCTTTTCATGAAAATGTTCCATTTTTTTGAAACCGAAATACTTCATGAAAATTTTCAACTTTTTTGAAGCCGAAATCTTTTCATGAAAATGTTCAACTTTTTTGAAGCCGAAATCTTTTCATGAAAATCTTAGACTTTTTTGAAGTCGAAATCTTTTCATGTAAATTTTCAACTTTTTTGAAGCAGAAATCTTTTCATGAAAATTTTCAACTTTTTTGAAGCCGAAATCTTTTCATGAAAATGTTACATTTTTTTCAAGCCGAAATACTACATGAAAATTTTCAACTTTTTTGAAGCCGAAATCTTTTCATGAAAATGTTACATTTTTTTCAAGCCGAAATACTACATGAAAATTTTCAACTTTTTTGAAGCCGAGATCTTTTCATGAAAATTTTCAACTTTTTGAAACCGAAATCTTTTCATGAAAATGTTCAACTTTTTTGAAGCCGAAATCTTTTCATGAAAATGGTCAACTTTTTTGAAGCCGAAATCTTTTCATGAAAATTTTCAACTTTTTTGAAGCAGAAATCTTTTCATGAAAATGTTCAACTTTTTTGAAGCCGAAATCTTTTCATGAAAATTTTCAACTTTTTTGAAGTCAAAATCTTTTCATGTAAATTTTCAACTTTTTTGAAGCAGAAATCTTTTCATGAAAATGTTCAACTTTTTTGAAGCCAAAATCTTTTCATGAATATGTTCCATTTTTTTGAAGCCGAAATACTTCATGAAAATTTTCAACTTTTTGAAACCAAAATCTTTTCATGAAAATTTTCAACTTTTTTGAAGCCGAAATCTTTTCATGAAAATGTTCAACTTTTTTGAAGCCGAAATCTTTTCATGAAAATGGTCAACTTTTTTGAAGCCGAAATCTTTTCATGAAAATGTTCAACTTTTTTGAAGCCGAAATCTTTTCATGAAAATGTTACATTTTTTTGAAGCCAAAATACTTCATGAAAATTTTCAACTTTTTTGAAGCCGAAATCTTTTCATGAAAATGTTCAACTTTTTTGAAGCCGAAATCTTTTCATGTAAATGTTACATTTTTTTGAAGCCGAGATCTTTTCAAGAACATTTTCAACTTTTTGAAACCGAAATCTTTTCATGAAAATGGTCAACTTTTTGAAGCCGAAATCTTTTCATGAAAATTTTCAACTTTTTGAAGCCGAAATATTTTCATGAAAATTTTCAACTTTTTTGAAGCAGAAATCTTTTCATGAAAATCTTAGACTTTTTTGAAGCCGAAATCTTTTCATGAAAATTTTCAACCTTTTTGAAGCCAAAATCCTGTCATGAAAATTTTCAACTTTTTTGAAGCCGAAATACTTCATGAAAATGTTCAACTTTTTTGAAGCCGAAATCTTTTCATGAAAATGTTCAACTTTTTTGAAGCCGAAATCTTTTCATGAAAATGTTCAACTTTTTTGAAGCCGAGATCTTTTCAAGAACATTTTCAACTTTTTGAAACCGAAACCTTTTCATGAAAGTTTTCAACTTTTTTGAAGCAGAAATCTTTTCATGAAAATTTTCAACTTTTTTGAAGCCGAAATCTTTTCATGAAAATGGTCAACTTTTTTGAAGCCGAAATCTTTTCATGAAAATGGTCAACTTTTTTGAAGCCGAAATCTTTTCATGAAAATTTTCAACTTTTTTAAGCCGAAATCTTTTCATGAAAATTTTCAACTTTTTGAATCCGAAATCTTTTCATGAAAATGTTCAACTTTTTTGAAGCCGAAATCTTTTCATGAAAATGGTCAACTTTTTTGAAGCCGAAATCTTTTCATGAAAATTTTCAACTTTTTTGAAGCAGAAATCTTTTCATGAAAATTTTCAACTTTTTTGAAGCAGAAATCTTTTCATGAAAATCTTAGACTTTTTTGAAGTCGAAATCTTTTCATGTAAATTTTCAACTTTTTTGAAGCAGAAATCTTTTCATGAAAATGTTCAACTTTTTTGAAGCTGAAATCTTTTCATGAAAATGTTCAACTTTTTTGAAGCCGAGATCTTTTCATGAAAATTTTCAACTTTTTGAAACCGAAATCTTTTCATGAAAATTTTCAACTATTTTGAAGCCGAAATCTTTTCATGAAAATGTTCAACTTTTTTGAAGCCGAGATCTTTTCATGAAAATTTTCAACTTTTTGAAACCGAAACCTTTTCATGAAAATTTTCAACTTTTTTGAAGCAGAAATCTTTTCATGAAAATCTTAAACTTTTTTGAAGCCGAAATCTTTTCATGAAAATTTTCAACTTTTTGAAGCAGAAATCTTTTCATGAAATTGGTCAACTTTTTTGAAGCCGAAATCTTTTCATGAAAATGGTCAACTTTTTTGAAGCCGAAATCTTTTCATGAAAATTTTCAACTTTTTTGAAGCAGAAATCTTTTCATGTAAATTTTCAACTTTTTTGAAGCCGAAATCTTTTCATGAAAATGTTCAACTTTTTTGAAGCCGAAATCTTTTCATGAAAATGTTCAACTTTTTTGAAGCCGAAATCTTTTCATGAAAATGTTCCATTTTTTTGAAGCCGAAATACTTCATGAAAATTTTCAACTTTTTGAAACCAAAATCTTTTCATGAAAATTATCAACTTTTTGAAACCGAAATCTTTTCATGAAAATTTTCAACTTTTATGAAGCCGAAATCTTTTCATGAAAATGGTCAACTTTTTTGAAGCCGAAATCGTTTCATGAAAATTTTCAACTTTTTGAAGCCGAAATCTTTTCATGAAAATGTTACATTTTTTTGAAGCCAAAATGCTTCATGAAAATGTTCAACTTTTTTGAAGCAGAAATCTTTTCATGAAAATGTTCAACTTTTTTGAAGCTGAAATCTTTTCATGAAAATGTTCAACTTTTTTGAAGCAGAAATCTTTTCATGAAAATTTTCAACTTTTTGAAACCGAAATCTTTTCATGAAAATGGTCAACTTTTTTGAAGCCGAAATCTTTTAATGAAAATGTTACATTTTTTTGAAGCCGAAATACTTCATGAAAATTTTCAACTTTTTTGAAGCCGAAATCTTTTCATGAAAATGTTTAACTTTTTTGAAGCCGAAATCTTTTCATGAAAATTTTCATCTTTTTTGAAGCAGAAATCTTTTCATGAAAATGTTCAACTTTTTTGAAGCAGAAATCTTTTCATGAAAATTTTCAACTTTTTTGAACCAGAAATCTTTTCATGAAAATCTTAGATTTTTTGAAGTCGAAATCTTTTCATGTAAATTTTCAACTTTTTTGAAGCCGAAATCTTTTCATGAAAATGTTCAACTTTTTTGAAGCCGAAATCTTTTCATGAAAATGTTCCATTTTTTTGAAGCCGAAATACTTCATGAAAATTTTCAACTTTTTTGAAGTCGAAATCTTTTTATGTAAATTTTCAACTTTTTTGAAGCAGAAATCTTTTCATAAAAATGTTCAACTTTTTTGAAGCCGAAATCTTTTCATGAAAATGTTACATTTTTTTGAAGCCGAAATACTTCATGAAAATTTTCAACTTTTTGAAACCGAAATCTTTTCATGAAAATTTTCAACTTTTTTGAAGCCGAAATCTTTTCATGAAAATTTTCAACTTTTTTGAAGCAGAAATCTTTTCATGAAAATCTTAGACTTTTTTGACGTCTAAATCTTTTCATGTAAATTTTCAACTTTTTTGAAGTCAAATTCTTTTTATGTAAATTTTCAACTTTTTTGAAGCAGAAATCTTTTCATGAAAATGGTCAACTTTTTTGAAGCCGAAATCTTTTCATGAAAATTTTCAACTTTTTTGAAGCAGAAATCTTTTCATGAAAATGTTCAACTTTTTTGAAGCCAAAATCTTTTCATGAATATGTTCCATTTTTTTGAAGCCGAAATACTTCATGAAAATTTTCAACTTTTTGAAACCAAAATCTTTTCATGAAAATTTTCAACTTTTTTGAAGCCGAAATCTTTTCATGAAAATGTTCAACTTTTTTGAAGCCGAAATCTTTTCATGAAAATGGTCAACTTTTTTGAAGCCGAAATCTTTTCATGAAAATGTTCAACTTTTTTGAAGCCGAAATCTTTTCATGAAAATGTTACATTTTTTTGAAGCCAAAATACTTCATGAAAATTTTCAACTTTTTTGAAGCCGAAATCTTTTCATGAAAATGTTCAACTTTTTTGAAGCCGAAATCTTTTCATGTAAATGTTACATTTTTTTGAAGCCGAGATCTTTTCAAGAACATTTTCAACTTTTTGAAACCGAAATCTTTTCATGAAAATGGTCAACTTTTTTGAAGCCGAAATCTTTTCATGAAAATTTTCAACTTTTTGAAGCCGAAATATTTTCATGAAAATTTTCAACTTTTTTGAAGCAGAAATCTTTTCATGAAAATCTTAGACTTTTTTGAAGCCGAAATCTTTTCATGAAAATTTTCAACCTTTTTGAAGCCAAAATCCTGTCATGAAAATTTTCAACTTTTTTGAAGCCGAAATACTTCATGAAAATGTTCAACTTTTTTGAAGCCGAAATCTTTTCATGAAAATGTTCAACTTTTTTGAAGCCGAAATCTTTTCATGAAAATGTTCAACTTTTTTGAAGCCGAGATCTTTTCAAGAACATTTTCAACTTTTTGAAACCGAAACCTTTTCATGAAAGTTTTCAACTTTTTTGAAGCAGAAATCTTTTCATGAAAATTTTCAACTTTTTTGAAGCCGAAATCTTTTCATGAAAATGGTCAACTTTTTTGAAGCCGAAATCTTTTCATGAAAATGGTCAACTTTTTTGAAGCCGAAATCTTTTCATGAAAATGTTCAACTTTTTTGAAGCCGAAATCTTTTCATGAAAATGGTCAACTTTTTTGAAGCCGAAATCTTTTCATGAAAATGTTCAACTTTTTTGAAGCCGAAATCTTTTCATGAAAATGTTACATTTTTTTGAAGCCAAAATACTTCATGAAAATTTTCAACTTTTTTGAAGCCGAAATCTTTTCATGAAAATGTTCAACATTTTTGAAGCCGAAATCTTTTCATGTAAATGTTACATTTTTTTGAAGCCGAGATCTTTTCAAGAACATTTTCAACTTTTTGAAACCGAAATCTTTTCATGAAAATGGTCAACTTTTTTGAAGCCGAAATCTTTTCATGAAAATTTTCAACTTTTTGAAGCCGAAATATTTTCATGAAAATTTTCAACTTTTTTGAAGCAGAAATCTTTTCATGAAAATCTTAGACTTTTTTGAAGCCGAAATCTTTTCATGAAAATTTTCAACCTTTTTGAAGCCAAAATCCTGTCATGAAAATTTTCAACTTTTTTGAAGCCGAAATACTTCATGAAAATGTTCTACTTTTTTGAAGCCGAAATCTTTTCATGAAAATGTTCAACTTTTTTGAAGCCGAAATCTTTTCATGAAAATGTTCAACTTTTTTGAAGCCGAGATCTTTTCAAGAACATTTTCAACTTTTTGAAACCGAAACCTTTTCATGAAAGTTTTCAACTTTTTTGAAGCAGAAATCTTTTCATGAAAATTTTCAACTTTTTTGAAGCCGAAATCTTTTCATGAAAATGGTCAACTTTTTTGAAGCCGAAATCTTTTCATGAAAATGGTCAACTTTTTTGAAGCCGAAATCTTTTCATGAAAATTTTCAACTTTTTTGAAGCCGAAATCTTTTCATGAAAATGTTCAACTTTTTTGAAGCCGAGATCTTTTCATGAAAATTTTCAACTTTTTGAAACCGAAATCTTTTCATGAAAATTTTTAACTTTTTTGAAGCCGAAATCTTTTCATGAAAATGTTCAACTTTTTTGAAGCCGAGATCTTTTCATGAAAATTTTCAACTTTTTGAAACCGAAACCTTTTCATGAAAATTTTCAACTTTTTTGAAGCAGAAATCTTTTCATGAAAATCTTAAACTTTTTTGAAGTCGAAATCTTTTCATGAAAATTTCCACCTTTTTTAAGCCGAAATCTTTTCATGAAAATTTTCAACTTTTTGAATCCGAAATCTTTTCATGAAAATGTTCAACTTTTTTGAAGCCGAAATCTTTTCATGAAAATGGTCAACTTTTTTGAAGCCGAAATCTTTTCATGAAAATTTTCAACTTTTTTGAAGCAGAAATCTTTTCATGAAAATTTTCAACTTTTTGAAGCCGAAATCTTTTCATGAAAATTTTCAACTTTTTTGAAGCAGAAATCTTTTCATGAAAATGGTCAACTTTTTTGAAGCCGAAATCTTTTCATGAAAATTATCAACTTTTTGAAGCCGAAATCTTTTCATGAAAATTTTCAACTTTTTTGAAGCAGAAATCTTTTCATGAAAATCTTAGACTTTTTTGAAGTCGAAATCTTTTCATGTAAATTTTCAACTTTTTTGAAGCAGAAATCTTTTCATGAAAATGTTCAACTTTTTTGAAGCTGAAATCTTTTCATGAAAATGTTCAACTTTTTTGAAGCCGAGATCTTTTCATGAAAATTTTCAACTTTTTGAAACCGAAATCTTTTCATGAAAATTTTCAACTATTTTGAAGCCGAAATCTTTTCATGAAAATGTTCAACTTTTTTGAAGCCGAGATCTTTTCATGAAAATTTTCAACTTTTTGAAACCGAAACCTTTTCATGAAAATTTTCAACTTTTTTGAAGCAGAAATCTTTTCATGAAAATCTTAAACTTTTTTGAAGCCGAAATCTTTTCATGAAAATTTTCAACTTTTTGAAGCCGAAATCTTTTCATGAAAATGGTCAACTTTTTTGAAGCCGAAATCTTTTCATGAAAATGGTCAACTTTTTTGAAGCCGAAATCTTTTCATGAAAATTTTCAACTTTTTTGAAGCAGAAATCTTTTCATGTAAATTTTCAACTTTTTTGAAGCCGAAATCTTTTCATGAAAATGTTCAACTTTTTTGAAGCCGAAATCTTTTCATGAAAATGTTCAACTTTTTTGAAGCCGAAATCTTTTCATGAAAATGTTCCATTTTTTTGAAGCCGAAATACTTCATGAAAATTTTCAACTTTTTGAAACCAAAATCTTTTCATGAAAATTATCAACTTTTTGAAACCGAAATCTTTTCATGAAAATTTTCAACTTTTATGAAGCCGAAATCTTTTCATGAAAATGGTCAACTTTTTTGAAGCCGAAATCGTTTCATGAAAATTTTCAACTTTTTGAAGCCGAAATCTTTTCATGAAAATGTTACATTTTTTTGAAGCCAAAATGCTTCATGAAAATGTTCAACTTTTTTGAAGCAGAAATCTTTTCATGAAAATGTTCAACTTTTTTGAAGCTGAAATCTTTTCATGAAAATGTTCAACTTTTTTGAAGCAGAAATCTTTTCATGAAAATTTTCAACTTTTTGAAACCGAAATCTTTTCATGAAAATGGTCAACTTTTTTGAAGCCGAAATCTTTTAATGAAAATGTTACATTTTTTTGAAGCCGAAATACTTCATGAAAATTTTCAACTTTTTTGAAGCCGAAATCTTTTCATGAAAATGTTTAACTTTTTTGAAGCCGAAATCTTTTCATGAAAATGTTCAACTTTTTTGAAGCCGAGATCTTTTCATGAAAATTTTCAACTTTTTGAAACCGAAATCTTTTCATGAAAATTTTTAACTTTTTTGAAGCCGAAATCTTTTCATGAAAATGTTCAACTTTTTTGAAGCCGAGATCTTTTCATGAAAATTTTCAACTTTTTGAAACCGAAACCTTTTCATGAAAATTTTCAACTTTTTTGAAGCAGAAATCTTTTCATGAAAATCTTAAACTTTTTTGAAGTCGAAATCTTTTCATGAAAATTTCCACCTTTTTTAAGCCGAAATCTTTTCATGAAAATTTTCAACTTTTTGAATCCGAAATCTTTTCATGAAAATGTTCAACTTTTTTGAAGCCGAAATCTTTTCATGAAAATGGTCAACTTTTTTGAAGCCGAAATCTTTTCATGAAAATTTTCAACTTTTTTGAAGCAGAAATCTTTTCATGAAAATTTTCAACTTTTTGAAGCCGAAATCTTTTCATGAAAATTTTCAACTTTTTTGAAGCAGAAATCTTTTCATGAAAATGGTCAACTTTTTTGAAGCCGAAATCTTTTCATGAAAATTATCAACTTTTTGAAGCCGAAATCTTTTCATGAAAATTTTCAACTTTTTTGAAGCAGAAATCTTTTCATGAAAATCTTAGACTTTTTTGAAGTCGAAATCTTTTCATGTAAATTTTCAACTTTTTTGAAGCAGAAATCTTTTCATGAAAATGTTCAACTTTTTTGAAGCTGAAATCTTTTCATGAAAATGTTCAACTTTTTTGAAGCCGAGATCTTTTCATGAAAATTTTCAACTTTTTGAAACCGAAATCTTTTCATGAAAATTTTCAACTATTTTGAAGCCGAAATCTTTTCATGAAAATGTTCAACTTTTTTGAAGCCGAGATCTTTTCATGAAAATTTTCAACTTTTTGAAACCGAAACCTTTTCATGAAAATTTTCAACTTTTTTGAAGCAGAAATCTTTTCATGAAAATCTTAAACTTTTTTGAAGCCGAAATCTTTTCATGAAAATTTTCAACTTTTTTTAAGCCGAAATCTTTTCATGAAAATGGTCAACTTTTTTGAAGCCGAAATCTTTTCATGTAAATTTTCAACTTTTTTGAAGCCGAAATCTTTTCATGAAAATGTTCAACTTTTTTGAAGCCGAAATCTTTTCATGAAAATGTTCCATTTTTTTGAAGCCGAAATTCTTCATGAAAATTTTCAACTTTTTGAAACCAAAATCTTTTCATGAAAATTATCAACTTTTTGAAACCGAAATCTTTTCATGAAAATTTTCAACTTTTATGAAGCCGAAATCTTTTCATGAAAATGGTCAACTTTTTTGAAGCCGAAATCGTTTCATGAAAATTTTCAACTTTTTGAAGCCGAAATCTTTTCATGAAAATGTTACATTTTTTTGAAGCCAAAATGCTTCATGAAAATGTTCAACTTTTTTGAAGCAGAAATCTTTTCATGAAAATGTTCAACTTTTTTGAAGCTGAAATCTTTTCATGAAAATGTTCAACTTTTTTGAAGCAGAAATCTTTTCATGAAAATTTTCAACTTTTTGAAACCGAAATCTTTTCATGAAAATGGTCAACTTTTTTGAAGCCGAAATCTTTTAATGAAAATGTTACATTTTTTTGAAGCCGAAATACTTCATGAAAATTTTCAACTTTTTTGAAGCCGAAATCTTTTCATGAAAATGTTTAACTTTTTTGAAGCCGAAATCTTTTCATGAAAATTTTCATCTTTTTTGAAGCAGAAATCTTTTCATGAAAATGTTCAACTTTTTTGAAGCAGAAATCTTTTCATGAAAATTTCAACTTTTTTGAAGTCGAAATCTTTTCATGTAAATTTTCAACTTTTTGAAGCAGAAATCTTTTCATAAAAATTTTCAACTTTTTTGAACCAGAAATCTTTTCATGAAAATCTTAGATTTTTTGAAGTCGAAATCTTTTCATGTAAATTTTCAACTTTTTTGAAGCAGAAATCTTTTCATGAAAATGTTCAACTTTTTTGAAGCCGAAATCTTTTCATGAAAATGTTCCATTTTTTTGAAGCCGAAATACTTCATGAAAATTTTCAACTTTTTTGAAGTCGAAATCTTTTTATGTAAATTTTCAACTTTTTTGAAGCAGAAATCTTTTCATAAAAATGTTCAACTTTTTTGAAGCCGAAATCTTTTCATGAAAATGTTACATTTTTTTGAAGCCGAAATACTTCATGAAAATTTTCAACTTTTTGAAACCGAAATCTTTTCATGAAAATTTTCAACTTTTTTGAAGCCGAAATCTTTTCATGAAAATTTTCAACTTTTTTGAAGCAGAAATCTTTTCATGAAAATCTTAAACTTTTTTGAAGCCGAAATCTTTTCATGAAAATTTTCAACTTTTTTTAAGCCGAAATCTTTTCATGAAAATGGTCAACTTTTTTGAAGCCGAAATCTTTTCATGTAAATTTTCAACTTTTTTGAAGCCGAAATCTTTTCATGAAAATGTTCAACTTTTTTGAAGCCGAAATCTTTTCATGAAAATGTTCCATTTTTTTGAAGCCGAAATTCTTCATGAAAATTTTCAACTTTTTGAAACCAAAATCTTTTCATGAAAATTATCAACTTTTTGAAACCGAAATCTTTTCATGAAAATTTTCAACTTTTATGAAGCCGAAATCTTTTCATGAAAATGGTCAACTTTTTTGAAGCCGAAATCGTTTCATGAAAATTTTCAACTTTTTGAAGCCGAAATCTTTTCATGAAAATGTTACATTTTTTTGAAGCCAAAATGCTTCATGAAAATGTTCAACTTTTTTGAAGCAGAAATCTTTTCATGAAAATGTTCAACTTTTTTGAAGCTGAAATCTTTTCATGAAAATGTTCAACTTTTTTGAAGCAGAAATCTTTTCATGAAAATTTTCAACTTTTTGAAACCGAAATCTTTTCATGAAAATGGTCAACTTTTTTGAAGCCGAAATCTTTTAATGAAAATGTTACATTTTTTTGAAGCCGAAATACTTCATGAAAATTTTCAACTTTTTTGAAGCCGAAATCTTTTCATGAAAATGTTTAACTTTTTTGAAGCCGAAATCTTTTCATGAAAATTTTCATCTTTTTTGAAGCAGAAATCTTTTCATGAAAATGTTCAACTTTTTTGAAGCAGAAATCTTTTCATGAAAATTTCAACTTTTTTGAAGTCGAAATCTTTTCATGTAAATTTTCAACTTTTTGAAGCAGAAATCTTTTCATAAAAATTTTCAACTTTTTTGAACCAGAAATCTTTTCATGAAAATCTTAGATTTTTTGAAGTCGAAATCTTTTCATGTAAATTTTCAACTTTTTTGAAGCAGAAATCTTTTCATGAAAATGTTCAACTTTTTTGAAGCCGAAATCTTTTCATGAAAATGTTCCATTTTTTTGAAGCCGAAATACTTCATGAAAATTTTCAACTTTTTTGAAGTCGAAATCTTTTTATGTAAATTTTCAACTTTTTTGAAGCAGAAATCTTTTCATAAAAATGTTCAACTTTTTTGAAGCCGAAATCTTTTCATGAAAATGTTACATTTTTTTGAAGCCGAAATACTTCATGAAAATTTTCAACTTTTTGAAACCGAAATCTTTTCATGAAAATTTTCAACTTTTTTGAAGCCGAAATCTTTTCATGAAAATTTTCAACTTTTTTGAAGCAGAAATCTTTTCATGAAAATCTTAGACTTTTTTGACGTCTAAATCTTTTCATGTAAATTTTCAACTTTTTTGAAGTCAAATTCTTTTTATGTAAATTTTCAACTTTTTTGAAGCAGAAATCTTTTCATGAAAATGGTCAACTTTTTTGAAGCCGAAATCTTTTCATGAAAATTTTCAACTTTTTTGAAGCAGAAATCTTTTCATGAAAATTTTCAACTTTTTGAAGCCGAAATCTTTTCATGAAAATTTTCAACTTTTTTGAAGCCGAAATCTTTTCATGAAAATGGTCAACTTTTTTGAAGCAGAAATCTTTTCATGAAAATCTTAAACTTTTTTGAAGTCGAAATCTTTTCATGAAAATTTCCACCTTTTTTAAGCCGAAATCTTTTCATGAAAATTTTCAACTTTTTGAATCCGAAATCTTTTCATGAAAATGTTCAACTTTTTTGAAGCCGAAATCTTTTCATGAAAATGGTCAACTTTTTTGAAGCCGAAATCTTTTCATGAAAATTTTCAACTTTTTTGAAGCAGAAATCTTTTCATGAAAATTTTCAACTTTTTGAAGCCGAAATCTTTTCATGAAAATTTTCAACTTTTTTGAAGCAGAAATCTTTTCATGAAAATGGTCAACTTTTTTGAAGCCGAAATCTTTTCATGAAAATTATCAACTTTTTGAAGCCGAAATCTTTTCATGAAAATTTTCAACTTTTTTGAAGCAGAAATCTTTTCATGAAAATCTTAGACTTTTTTGAAGTCGAAATCTTTTCATGTAAATTTTCAACTTTTTTGAAGCAGAAATCTTTTCATGAAAATGTTCAACTTTTTTGAAGCTGAAATCTTTTCATGAAAATGTTCAACTTTTTTGAAGCCGAGATCTTTTCATGAAAATTTTCAACTTTTTGAAACCGAAATCTTTTCATGAAAATTTTCAACTATTTTGAAGCCGAAATCTTTTCATGAAAATGTTCAACTTTTTTGAAGCCGAGATCTTTTCATGAAAATTTTCAACTTTTTGAAACCGAAACCTTTTCATGAAAATTTTCAACTTTTTTGAAGCAGAAATCTTTTCATGAAAATCTTAAACTTTTTTGAAGCCGAAATCTTTTCATGAAAATTTTCAACTTTTTGAAGCCGAAATCTTTTCATGAAAATGGTCAACTTTTTTGAAGCCGAAATCTTTTCATGAAAATGGTCAACTTTTTTGAAGCCGAAATCTTTTCATGAAAATTTTCAACTTTTTTGAAGCAGAAATCTTTTCATGTAAATTTTCAACTTTTTTGAAGCAGAAATCTTTTCATGAAAATGTTCAACTTTTTTGAAGCCGAAATCTTTTCATGAAAATGTTCAACTTTTTTGAAGCCGAAATCTTTTCATGAAAATGTTCCATTTTTTTGAAGCCGAAATACTTCATGAAAATTTTCAACTTTTTGAAACCAAAATCTTTTCATGAAAATTTTCAACTTTTTTGAAGCCGAAATCTTTTCATGAAAATGTTCAACTTTTTTGAAGCCGAGATCTTTTCATGAAAATTTTCAACTTTTTGAAACCGAAATCTTTTCATGAAAATTTTCAACTTTTATGAAGCCGAAATCTTTTCATGAAAATGGTCAACTTTTTTGAAGCCGAAATCGTTTCATGAAAATTTTCAACTTTTTGAAGCCGAAATCTTTTCATGAAAATGTTACATTTTTTTGAAGCCAAAATGCTTCATGAAAATGTTCAACTTTTTTGAAGCAGAAATCTTTTCATGAAAATGTTCAACTTTTTTGAAGCTGAAATCTTTTCATGAAAATGTTCAACTTTTTTGAAGCAGAAATCTTTTCATGAAAATTTTCAACTTTTTGAAACCGAAATCTTTTCATGAAAATGGTCAACTTTTTTGAAGCCGAAATCTTTTAATGAAAATGTTACATTTTTTTGAAGCCGAAATACTTCATGAAAATTTTCAACTTTTTTGAAGCCGAAATCTTTTCATGAAAATGTTTAACTTTTTTGAAGCCGAAATCTTTTCATGAAAATTTTCATCTTTTTTGAAGCAGAAATCTTTTCATGAAAATGTTCAACTTTTTTGAAGCAGAAATCTTTTCATGAAAATTTCAACTTTTTTGAAGTCGAAATCTTTTCATGTAAATTTTCAACTTTTTGAAGCAGAAATCTTTTCATAAAAATTTTCAACTTTTTTGAACCAGAAATCTTTTCATGAAAATCTTAGATTTTTTGAAGTCGAAATCTTTTCATGTAAATTTTCAACTTTTTTGAAGCAGAAATCTTTTCATGAAAATGTTCAACTTTTTTGAAGCCGAAATCTTTTCATGAAAATGTTCCATTTTTTTGAAGCCGAAATACTTCATGAAAATTTTCAACTTTTTTGAAGTCGAAATCTTTTTATGTAAATTTTCAACTTTTTTGAAGCAGAAATCTTTTCATAAAAATGTTCAACTTTTTTGAAGCCGAAATCTTTTCATGAAAATGTTACATTTTTTTGAAGCCGAAATACTTCATGAAAATTTTCAACTTTTTGAAACCGAAATCTTTTCATGAAAATTTTCAACTTTTTTGAAGCCGAAATCTTTTCATGAAAATGGTCAACTTTTTTGAAGCCGAAATCTTTTCATGAAAATTTTCAACTTTTTGAAGTCAAAATATTTTCATGAAAATTTTCAACTTTTTTGAAGCCGAAATCTTTTCATGAAAATTTTCAACTTTTTTGAAGCAGAAATCTTTTCATGAAAATTTTCAACTTTTTGAAGCCGAAATCTTTTCATGAAAATTTTCAACTTTTTTGAAGCCGAAATCTTTTCATGAAAATGGTCAACTTTTTTGAAGCCGAAATATTTTCATGAAAATTATCAACTTTTTGAAGCCGAAATCTTTTCATGAAAATTTTCAACTTTTTTGAAGCAGAAATCTTTTCATGAAAATCTTAGACTTTTTTGAAGTCGAAATCTTTTCATGTAAATTTTCAACTTTTTTGAAGCAGAAATCTTTTCATGAAAATGTTCAACTTTTTTGAAGCTGAAATCTTTTCATGAAAATGTTCAACTTTTTTGAAGCCGAGATCTTTTCATGAAAATTTTCAACTTTTTGAAACCGAAATCTTTTCATGAAAATTTTCAACTATTTTGAAGCCGAAATCTTTTCATGAAAATGTTCAACTTTTTTGAAGCCGAGATCTTTTCATGAAAATTTTCAACTTTTTGAAGCCGAAACCTTTTCATGAAAATTTTCAACTTTTTTGAAGCAGAAATCTTTTCATGAAAATCTTAAACTTTTTTGAAGCCGAAATCTTTTCATGAAAATTTTCAACTTTTTGAAGCCGAAATCTTTTCATGAAAATGGTCAACTTTTTTGAAGCCGAAATCTTTTCATGAAAATGGTCAACTTTTTTGAAGCCGAAATCTTTTCATGAAAATTTTCAACTTTTTGAAGTCAAAATATTTTCATGAAAATTTTCAACTTTTTTGAAGCAGAAATCTTTTCATGAAAATCTTAGACTTTTTTGACGTCTAAATCTTTTCATGTAAATTTTCAACTTTTTTGAAGTCAAATTCTTTTTATGTAAATTTTCAACTTTTTTGAAGCCGAAATCTTTTCATGAAAATGGTCAACTTTTTTGAAGCCGAAATCTTTTCATGAAAATTTTCAACTTTTTTGAAGCAGAAATCTTTTCATGAAAATTTTCAACTTTTTGAAGCCGAAATCTTTTCATGAAAATTTTCAACTTTTTTGAAGCCGAAATCTTTTCATGAAAATGGTCAACTTTTTTGAAGCCGAAATCTTTTCATGAAAATTATCAACTTTTTGAAGCCGAAATCTTTTCATGAAAATTTTCAACTTTTTTGAAGCAGAAATCTTTTCATGAAAATCTTAGACTTTTTTGAAGTCGAAATCTTTTCATGTAAATTTTCAACTTTTTTGAAGCAGAAATCTTTTCATGAAAATGTTCAACTTTTTTGAAGCTGAAATCTTTTCATGAAAATGTTCAACTTTTTTGAAGCCGAGATCTTTTCATGAAAATTTTCAACTTTTTGAAACCGAAATCTTTTCATGAAAATTTTCAACTATTTTGAAGCCGAAATCTTTTCATGAAAATGTTCAACTTTTTTGAAGCCGAGATCTTTTCATGAAAATTTTCAACTTTTTGAAACCGAAACCTTTTCATGAAAATTTTCAACTTTTTTGAAGCAGAAATCTTTTCATGAAAATCTTAAACTTTTTTGAAGCCGAAATCTTTTCATGAAAATTTTCAACTTTTTGAAGCCGAAATCTTTTCATGAAAATGGTCAACTTTTTTGAAGCCGAAATCTTTTCATGAAAATGGTCAACTTTTTTGAAGCCGAAATCTTTTCATGAAAATTTTCAACTTTTTTGAAGCAGAAATCTTTTCATGTAAATTTTCAACTTTTTTGAAGCAGAAATCTTTTCATGAAAATGTTCAACTTTTTTGAAGCCGAAATCTTTTCATGAAAATGTTCAACTTTTTTGAAGCCGAAATCTTTTCATGAAAATGTTCCATTTTTTTGAAGCCGAAATACTTCATGAAAATTTTCAACTTTTTGAAACCAAAATCTTTTCATGAAAATTTTCAACTTTTTTGAAGCCGAAATCTTTTCATGAAAATGTTCAACTTTTTTGAAGCCGAGATCTTTTCATGAAAATTTTCAACTTTTTGAAACCGAAATCTTTTCATGAAAATTTTCAACTTTTATGAAGCCGAAATCTTTTCATGAAAATGGTCAACTTTTTTGAAGCCGAAATCGTTTCATGAAAATTTTCAACTTTTTGAAGCCGAAATCTTTTCATGAAAATGTTACATTTTTTTGAAGCCAAAATGCTTCATGAAAATGTTCAACTTTTTTGAAGCAGAAATCTTTTCATGAAAATGTTCAACTTTTTTGAAGCTGAAATCTTTTCATGAAAATGTTCAACTTTTTTGAAGCAGAAATCTTTTCATGAAAATTTTCAACTTTTTGAAACCGAAATCTTTTCATGAAAATGGTCAACTTTTTTGAAGCCGAAATCTTTTAATGAAAATGTTACATTTTTTTGAAGCCGAAATACTTCATGAAAATTTTCAACTTTTTTGAAGCCGAAATCTTTTCATGAAAATGTTTAACTTTTTTGAAGCCGAAATCTTTTCATGAAAATTTTCATCTTTTTTGAAGCAGAAATCTTTTCATGAAAATGTTCAACTTTTTTGAAGCAGAAATCTTTTCATGAAAATTTCAACTTTTTTGAAGTCGAAATCTTTTCATGAAAATGGTCAACTTTTTTGAAGCCGAAATCTTTTCATGAAAATTTTCAACTTTTTTGAAGCAGAAATCTTTTCATGTAAATTTTCAACTTTTTTGAAGCAGAAATCTTTTCATGAAAATGTTCAACTTTTTTGAAGCCGAAATCTTTTCATGAAAATGTTCAACTTTTTTGAAGCCGAAATCTTTTCATGAAAATGTTCCATTTTTTTGAAGCCGAAATACTTCATGAAAATTTTCAACTTTTTGAAACCAAAATCTTTTCATGAAAATTTTCAACTTTTTTGAAGCCGAAATCTTTTCATGAAAATGTTCAACTTTTTTGAAGCCGAGATCTTTTCATGAAAATTTTCAACTTTTTGAAACCGAAATCTTTTCATGAAAATTTTCAACTTTTATGAAGCCGAAATCTTTTCATGAAAATGGTCAACTTTTTTGAAGCCGAAATCGTTTCATGAAAATTTTCAACTTTTTGAAGCCGAAATCTTTTCATGAAAATGTTACATTTTTTTGAAGCCAAAATGCTTCATGAAAATGTTCAACTTTTTTGAAGCAGAAATCTTTTCATGAAAATGTTCAACTTTTTTGAAGCTGAAATCTTTTCATGAAAATGTTCAACTTTTTTGAAGCAGAAATCTTTTCATGAAAATTTTCAACTTTTTGAAACCGAAATCTTTTCATGAAAATGGTCAACTTTTTTGAAGCCGAAATCTTTTAATGAAAATGTTACATTTTTTTGAAGCCGAAATACTTCATGAAAATTTTCAACTTTTTTGAAGCCGAAATCTTTTCATGAAAATGTTTAACTTTTTTGAAGCCGAAATCTTTTCATGAAAATTTTCATCTTTTTTGAAGCAGAAATCTTTTCATGAAAATGTTCAACTTTTTTGAAGCAGAAATCTTTTCATGAAAATTTCAACTTTTTTGAAGTCGAAATCTTTTCATGTAAATTTTCAACTTTTTGAAGCAGAAATCTTTTCATAAAAATTTTCAACTTTTTTGAACCAGAAATCTTTTCATGAAAATCTTAGATTTTTTGAAGTCGAAATCTTTTCATGTAAATTTTCAACTTTTTTGAAGCAGAAATCTTTTCATGAAAATGTTCAACTTTTTTGAAGCCGAAATCTTTTCATGAAAATGTTCCATTTTTTTGAAGCCGAAATACTTCATGAAAATTTTCAACTTTTTTGAAGTCGAAATCTTTTTATGTAAATTTTCAACTTTTTTGAAGCAGAAATCTTTTCATAAAAATGTTCAACTTTTTTGAAGCCGAAATCTTTTCATGAAAATGTTACATTTTTTTGAAGCCGAAATACTTCATGAAAATTTTCAACTTTTTGAAACCGAAATCTTTTCATGAAAATTTTCAACTTTTTTGAAGCCGAAATCTTTTCATGAAAATGGTCAACTTTTTTGAAGCCGAAATCTTTTCATGAAAATTTTCAACTTTTTGAAGTCAAAATATTTTCATGAAAATGTTCAACTTTTTTGAAGCAGAAATCTTTTCATGAAAATCTTAGACTTTTTTGACGTCTAAATCTTTTCATGTAAATTTTCAACTTTTTTGAAGTCAAATTCTTTTTATGTAAATTTTCAACTTTTTTGAAGCAGAAATCTTTTCATGAAAATGGTCAACTTTTTTGAAGCCGAAATCTTTTCATGAAAATTTTCAACTTTTTTGAAGCAGAAATCTTTTCATGAAAATTTTCAACTTTTTGAAGCCGAAATCTTTTCATGAAAATTTTCAACTTTTTTGAAGCCGAAATCTTTTCATGAAAATGGTCAACTTTTTTGAAGCCGAAATCTTTTCATGAAAATTATCAACTTTTTGAAGCCGAAATCTTTTCATGAAAATTTTCAACTTTTTTGAAGCAGAAATCTTTTCATGAAAATCTTAGACTTTTTTGAAGTCGAAATCTTTTCATGTAAATTTTCAACTTTTTTGAAGCAGAAATCTTTTCATGAAAATGTTCAACTTTTTTGAAGCTGAAATCTTTTCATGAAAATGTTCAACTTTTTTGAAGCCGAGATCTTTTCATGAAAATTTTCAACTTTTTGAAACCGAAATCTTTTCATGAAAATTTTCAACTATTTTGAAGCCGAAATCTTTTCATGAAAATGTTCAACTTTTTTGAAGCCGAGATCTTTTCATGAAAATTTTCAACTTTTTGAAACCGAAACCTTTTCATGAAAATTTTCAACTTTTTTGAAGCAGAAATCTTTTCATGAAAATCTTAAACTTTTTTGAAGCCGAAATCTTTTCATGAAAATTTTCAACTTTTTGAAGCCGAAATCTTTTCATGAAAATGGTCAACTTTTTTGAAGCCGAAATCTTTTCATGAAAATGGTCAACTTTTTTGAAGCCGAAATCTTTTCATGAAAATTTTCAACTTTTTGAAACCAAAATCTTTTCATGTAATTTTTCAACTTTTTTGAAGCAGAAATCTTTTCATGAAAATTTTCAACTTTTTGAAGCCGAAATCTTTTCATGAAAATTTTCAACTTTTTTGAAGCAGAAATCTTTTCATGAAAATGTTCAACTTTTTTGAAGCCGAAATCTTTTCATGAAAATTTTCAACTTTTTGAAACCAAAATCTTTTCATGTAATTTTTCAACTTTTTTGAAGCCGAAATCTTTTCATGAAAATTTTCAACTTTTTTGAAGCCGAAATCTTTTCATGAAAATTTTCAACTTTTTGAAACCGAAATCTTTTCATGAAAATTTTCAACTTTTTTGAAGCCGAAATCTTTTCATGAAAATGGTCAACTTTTTTGAAGCAGAAATCTTTTCATGAAAATTTTCAACTTTTTTGAAACCAAAATCTTTTCATGAAAATGTTAAACTTTTTTAAGCCGAAATCTTTTCATGAAAATTTTCAAATTTTTTGAAGCCGAGATCTTTTCATGAAAATTTTCAACTTTTTGAAACCAAAATCTTTTCATGAAAATTTTCAACTTTTTTGAAGCAGAAATCTTTTCATGAAAATCTTAGACTTTTTTGAAGTAGAAATCTTTTCATGTAAATTTTCAACTTTTTTGAAGCAGAAATCTTTTCATGAAAATGTTCAACTTTTTTGAAGCCGAAATCTTTTCATGAAAATCTTCAACTTTTTTGAAGCCGAAATCTTTTCATGAAAATGTTCCATTTTTTTGCAGCCGAAATACTTCATGAAAATTTTCAACTTTTTTGAAGCAGAAATCTTTTCATGAAAATTTTCAACTTTTTGAAACCGAAATCTTTTCATGAAAATTTTCAACTTTTTGAAACCAAAATCTTTTCATGTAATTTTTCAACTTTTTTGAAGCAGAAATCTTTTCATGAAAATTTTCAACTTTTTGAAGCCGAAATCTTTTCATGAAAATTTTCAACTTTTTTGAAGCAGAAATCTTTTCATGAAAATGTTCAACTTTTTTGAAGCCGAAATCTTTTCATGTAAATTTTCAACTTTTTGAAACCAAAATCTTTTCATGTAATTTTTCAACTTTTTTGAAGCCGAAATCTTTTCATGAAAATGTTACATTTTTTTGAAGCCGAAATACTTCATGAAAATTTTCAACTTTTTTGAAGCAGAAATCTTTTCATGAAAATTTTCAACTTTTTTGAAGCAGAAATCTTTTCATGAAAATTTTCAACTTTTTGAAGCCGAAATCTTTTCATGAAAATGTTCAACTTTTTTGAAGCCGAAATCTTTTCATGAAAATTTTCAACTTTTTGAAACCAAAATCTTTTCATGTAATTTTTCAACTTTTTTGAAGCAGAAATCTTTTCATGAAAATTTTCAACTTTTTTGAAGCCGAAATCTTTTCATGAAAATTTTCAACTTTTTGAAACCGAAATCTTTTCATGAAAATTTTCAACTTTTTTGAAGCCGAAATCTTTTCATGAAAATGGTCAACTTTTTTGAAGCAGAAATCTTTTCATGAAAATTTTCAACTTTTTTGAAACCAAAATCTTTTCATGAAAATGTTAAACTTTTTTAAGCCGAAATCTTTTCATGAAAATTTTCAAATTTTTTGAAGCCGAGATCTTTTCATGAAAATTTTCAACTTTTTGAAACCAAAATCTTTTCATGAAAATTTTCAACTTTTTTGAAGCCGAAATCTTTTCATGAAAATTTTCAACTTTTTGAAACCAAAATCTTTTCATGTAATTTTTCAACTTTTTTGAAGCCGAAATCTTTTCATGAAAATGTTACATTTTTTTGATGCCGAAATACTTCATGAAAATTTTCAACTTTTTTGAAGCAGAAATCTTTTCATGAAACTTTTCAACTTTTTTGAAGCAGAAATCTTTTCATGAAAATGTTCAACTTTTTTGAAGCCGAAATCTTTTCATGAAAATTTTCAACTTTTTGAAACCAAAATCTTTTCATGTAATTTTTCAACTTTTTTGAAGCCGAAATCTTTTCATGAAAATTTTCAACTTTTTTGAAGCAGAAAACTTTTCATGAAAATCTTAGACTTTTTTGAAGTCGAAATCTTTTCATGTAAACTTTCAACTTTTTTGAAGCAGAAATCTTTTCATGAAAATGTTCCATTTTTTTGAAGCCGAAATACTTCATGAAAATTTTCAACTTTTTTGAAGCAGAAATCTTTTCATGAAAATGTTCAACTTTTTTGAAGCCGAAATCTTTTCATGAAAATTTTCAACTTTTTTGAAGCCAAAATCCTGTCATGAAAATTTTCAACTTTTTTGAAGCCGAAATCTTTTCATGAAAATCTTCGACTTTTTTGAAGCCGAAATACTTGATGAAAATATTCAACTTTTTTGAAGTCTAAATCTTTTCATGAAAATTTTCAACTTTTTTGAAGCCGAAATCTTTTCATGAAAATTTTCAACTTTTTTGAAGCAGAAATCTTTTCATGAAAATGTTCAACTTTTTTGAAGCCGAAATAGTTCATGAAAATTTTAGACTTTTTTGAAGCCGAAATACTTCATGAAAATGTTCAACCTTTTTGAAGCCAAAATCCTGTCATGAAAATTTTCAACTTTTTTGAAGCAGAAATCTTTTCATGAAAATTTTCAACTTTTTTGAAGCAGAAATCTTTTCATGAAAATTTTCAACTTTTTTGAAGACGAAATACTTCATGAAAATTTTCAACTTTTTTGAAGCAGAAATCTTTTCATGAAAATGGTCAACTTTTTTGAAGCAGATATCTTTTCATGAAAATCTTAGACTTTTTTGAAGTCGAAACCTTTTATGTAAATTTTCAACTTTTTTGAAGCCGAAATCTTTTCATGAAAATGGTCAACTTTTTTGAAGCAGATATCTTTTCATGAAAATCTTAGACTTTTTTGAAGTCGAAACCTTTTATGTAAATTTTCAACTTTTTTGAAGCCGAAATCTTTTCATGAAAATCTTCGACTTTTTTGAAGTCGAAATAGTTCATGAAAATTTTCAACTTTTTTGAAGCTGAAATCTTTTCATGAAAATTTTCAACTTTTTTGAAGCCGAAATCTTTTCATGAAAATTTTCAACTTTGTGAAGCCGAAATCTTTTCATGAAAACTTTCAACTTTTTTGAAGCCGAAATACTTGATGAAAATATTCAACTTTTTTGATGTCTAAATCTTTTCATGAAAATTTTCAACTTTTTTGAAGCCGAAATCTTTTCATGAAAATTTTCAACTTTTTTGAAACAGAAATCTTTTCATGAAAATCTTCGACTTTTTTGAAGTCGAAATAGTTCATGAAAATGTTCAACTTTTTTGATGCCGAAATTATTTCATGAAAATTTTCAACTTTTTTGAAGTCGAAATAGTTCATGAAAGTTTTCAACCTTTTTGAAGCTGAAATCTTTTCATGAAAATGTTCAACTTTTTTGAAGCCGAAATCTTTTCATGAAAATTTTCAACTTTTTGAAACCAAAATCTTTTCATGAAAATTTTCAACTTTTTTTAAGCCGAAATCTTTTCATGAAAATGTTCAACTTTTTTGAAGCCGAGATCTTTTCATGAAAATTTTCAACTTTTTGAAACCGAAATCTTTTCATGAAAATTTTCAACTTTTTTGAAGCCGAAATCTTTTCATGAAAATGTTCAACTTTTTTGAAACCGAAATCTTTTCATGAAAATTTTCAACTTTTTGAAACCAAAATCTTTTCATGAAAATTTTCAACTTTTTTGAAGCAGAAATCTTTTCATGAAAATCTTAGACTTTTTTGAAGTCGAAATCTTTTCATGTAAATTTTCAACTTTTTTGAAGCAGAAATCTTTTCATGTAAATTTTCAACTTTTTTGAAGCAGAAATCTTTTCATGAAAATTTTCAACTTTTTTGAAGCCGAAATCTTTTCATGAAAATGGTCAACTTTTTTAAAGCAGATATCTTTTCATGAAAATCTTAGACTTTTTTGAAGTCGAAACCTTTTATGTAAATTTTCAACTTTTTTGAAGCCGAAATCTTTTCATGAAAATCTTCGACTTTTTTGAAGTCGAAATAGTTCATGAAAATTTTCAACTTTTTTGAAGCTGAAATCTTTTCATGAAAACTTTCAACTTTTTTGAAGCCGAAATCTTTTCATGAAAATTTTCAACTTTTTTGAAGCCGAAATCTTTTCATGAAAATTTTCAACTTTTTTGAAACAGAAATCTTTTCATGAAAATCTTCGACTTTTTTGAAGCCGAAATCTTTTCATGAAAAGTTCAACTTTTTTGATGCCGAAATTATTTCATGAAAATTTTCAACTTTTTTGAAGTCGAAATAGTTCATGAAAGTTTTCAACCTTTTTGAAGCTGAAATCTTTTCATGAAAATGTTCAACTTTTTTGAAGCCGAAATCTTTTCATGAAAATTTTCAACTTTTTGAAACCGAAATCTTTTCATGAAAATTTTCAACTTTTTTGAAGCTGAAATCTTTTCATGAAAATGGTCAAATTTTTTTAAGCCGAAATCTTTTCATGAAAATTTTCAACTTTTTGAAGCTGAAATCTTTTCATGAAAATCTTAGACTTTTTTGAAGTCGAAATCTTTTCATGTAAATTTTCAACTTTTTTGAAGCAGAAATCTTTTCATGAAAATGTTCAACTTTTTTGAAGCCGAAATCTTTTCATGAAAATGTTCAACTTTTTTGAAGTCGAAATCTTTTCATGAAAATGTTTCATTTTTTTGCAGCCGAAATACTTCATGAAAATTTTCAACTTTTTTGAAGCAGAAATCTTTTCATGAAAATTTTCAACTTTTTGAAACCGAAATCTTTTCATGAAAATTTTCAACTTTTTTGAAGCCGAAATCTTTTCATGAAAATTTTCAACTTTTTGAAACCGAAATCTTTTCATGAAAATTTTCAACTTTTTTGAAGCCGAAATCTTTTCATGAAAATGGTCAACTTTTTTGAAGCAGAAATCTTTTCATGAAAATTTTCAACTTTTTTGAAACCAAAATCTTTTCATGAAAATGTTAAACTTTTTTAAGCCGAAATCTTTTCATGAAAATTTTCAAATTTTTTGAAGCCGAGATCTTTTCATGAAAATTTTCAACTTTTTGAAACCAAAATCTTTTCATGTAAATTTTCAACTTTTTTGAAGCAGAAATCTTTTCATGAAAATGTTCAACTTTTTTGAAGCCGAAATCTTTTCATGAAAATCTTCAACTTTTTTGAAGCCGAAATCTTTTCATGAAAATGTTCCATTTTTTTGCAGACGAAATACTTCATGAAAATTTTCAACTTTTTTGAAGCAGAAATCTTTTCATGAAAATTTTCAACTTTTTGAAACCGAAATCTTTTCATGAAAATTTTCAACTTTTTTGAAGCCGAAATCTTTTCATGAAAATGGTTAACTTTTTTGAAGCCGAAATCTTTTCATGAAAATGTTCAACTTTTTTGAAGTCGAAATCTTTTCATGAAAATGTTCCATTTTTTTGCAGCCGAAATACTTCATGAAAATTTTCAACTTTTTTGAAGCAGAAATCTTTTCATGAAAATTTTCAACTTTTTGAAACCGAAATCTTTTCATGAAAATTTTCAACTTTTTTGAAGCCGAAATCTTTTCATGAAAATTTTCAACTTTTTGAAACCGAAATCTTTTCATGAAAATTTTCAACTTTTTTGAAGCCGAAATCTTTTCATGAAAATGGTCAACTTTTTTGAAGCAGAAATCTTTTCATGAAAATTTTCAACTTTTTTGAAACCAAAATCTTTTCATGAAAATGTTAAACTTTTTTAAGCCGAAATCTTTTCATGAAAATTTTCAAATTTTTTGAAGCCGAGATCTTTTCATGAAAATCTTAGACTTATTTGAAGTAGAAATCTTTTCATGTAAATTTTCAACTTTTTTGAAGCAGAAATCTTTTCATGAAAATGTTCAACTTTTTTGAAGCCGAAATCTTTTCATGAAAATCTTCAACTTTTTTGAAGCCGAAATCTTTTCATGAAAATGTTCCATTTTTTTGCAGCCGAAATACTTCATGAAAATTTTCAAATTTTTTGAAGCAGAAATCTTTTCATGAAAATTTTCAACTTTTTGAAACCGAAATCTTTTCATGAAAATTTTCAACTTTTTTGAAGCCGAAATCTTTTCATGAAAATGGTTAACTTTTTTGAAGCCGAAATCTTTTCATGAAAATTTTCAACTTTTTTGAAGCAGAAGTCTTTTCATGAAAATGTTCCATTTTTTTGAAGCCGAAATACTTCATGAAAATTTTCAACTTTTTGAAACCAAAATCTTTTCATGTAATTTTTCAACTTTTTTGAAGCAGAAATCTTTTCATGAAAATCTTAGACTTTTTTGAAGTCGAAATCTTTTCATGTAAATTTTCATCTTTTTTGAAGCAGAAATCTTTTCATGAAAATGTTCCATTTTTTTGAAGCTGAAATACTTCATGAAAATGTTCAACTTTTTTGAAGCAGAAATCTTTTCATAAAAATTTTCAACTTTTTTGAAGCCAAAATCTTTTAATTTAATTTTTCAACTTTTTTGAAGCAGAAATCTTTTCATGAAAATTTTCAACTTTCTGAAGCCGAAATCTTTTCATGAAAATGTTCAACTTTTTTGAAGCCGAAATCTTTTCATGAAAATTTTCAACTTTTTGAAACCAAAATCTTTTCATGTAATTTTTCAACTTTTTTGAAGCAGAAATCTTTTCATGAAAATTTTCAACTTTTTGAAGCCGAAATCTTTTCATAAAAATTTTCAACTTTTTTGAAGCAGAAATCTTTTCATGAAAATGTTCAACTTTTTTGAAGCCGAAATCTTTTCATGAAAATTTTCAACTTTTTGAAACCAAAATCTTTTCATGTAATTTTTCAACTTTTTTGAAGCCGAAATCTTTTCATGAAAATGTTACATTTTTTTGAAGCCGAAATACGTCATGAAAATTTTCAACTTTTTTGAAGCAGAAATCTTTTCATGAAAATTTTCAACTTTTTTGAAGCAGAAATCTTTTCATGAAAATTTTCAACTTTTTTGAAGCCGAAATCTTTTCATGAAAATTTTCAACTTTTTGAAACCAAAATCTTTTCATGTAATTTTTCAACTTTTTTGAAGCCGAAATCTTTTCATGAAAATTTTCAACTTTTTTGAAGCAGAAAACTTTTCATGAAAATCTTAGACTTTTTTGAAGTCGAAATCTTTTCATGTAAACTTTCAACTTTTTTGAAGCAGAAATCTTTTCATGAAAATGTTCCATTTTTTTGAAGCCGAAATACTTCATGAAAATTTTCAACTTTTTTGAAGCAGAAATCTTTTCATGAAAATGTTCAACTTTTTTGAAGCCGAAATCTTTTCATGAAAATTTTCAACTTTTTTGAAGCCAAAATCCTGTCATGAAAATTTTCAACTTTTTTGAAGCAGAAATCTTTTCATGAAAATCTTCGACTTTTTTGAAGCCGAAATCTTTTCATGAAAATTTTCAACTTTTTTGAAGCCGAAATCTTTTCATGAAAATTTTCAACTTTTTTGAAGCAGAAATCTTTTCATGAAAATGTTCAACTTTTTTGAAGCCGAAATAGTTCATGAAAATTTTAGACTTTTTTGAAGCCGAAATACTTCATGAAAATGTTCAACCTTTTTGAAGCCGAAATCTTTTCATGAAAATCTTCGACTTTTTTGAAGTCGAAATAGTTCATGAAAGTTTTCAACCTTTTTGAAGTCGAAATAGTTCATGGAAGTTTTCAACCTTTTTGAAGCCGAAATCTTTTCATGAAAATTTTCAACTTTTTTGAAGCAGAAATCTTTTCATGAAAATTGTCAACTTTTTTGAAGTCGAAATCTTTTCATGAAAATTTTCAACTTTTTTGAAGCCGAAATCTTTTCATGAAAATCGTCAACTTTTTAGAAGCCGAAATCTTTTCATGAAAATTTTCAACTTTTTGAAGCCGAAATATTTTCATGAAAATGTTCCATTTTTTTGAAGCCGAAATACTTCATGAAAATTTTCAACTTTTTTGAAGCCGAAATCTTTTCATGAAAATGTTTAACTTTTTTGAAGCCGAAATCTTTTCATGAAAATGTTCAATTTTTTTGAAGCCGAAATACTTCATGAAAATATTCAACTTTTTTGAATACGAAATCTTTTCATGAAAATTTTCAACTTTTTTTAAGCCGAAATCTTTTCATGAAAATTTTCAACTTTTTTGAAGCAGAAATCTTTTCATGAAAATTTTCAACTTTTTTGAAGCCGAAATAGTACATGAAAATTTTAGACTTTTTTGAAGCCGAAATCTTTTCATGAAAATTTTCAACTTTTTTGATGCCGAAATAGTTCATGAAAATTTTCAACTTTTTTGAACCCGAAATCTTTTCATGAAAATGTTCAACTTTTTTGAAGCCGAAATCTTTTCATGAAAATGTTCCATTTTTTTGAAGCCGAAATACTTCATGAAAATTTTCAACTTTTTTGAAACCGAAATCTTTTCATGAAAATGTTCAACTTTTTTGAAGCCGAAATCTTTTCATGAAAATGTTCAACTTTTTTGAAGCCGAAATCTTTTCATGAAAATGTTCAACTTTTTTGAAGACGAAATCTTTTCATGAAAATGTTCCATTTTTTTGAAGCAGAAATACTTCATGAAAATGTTCAACTTTTTTGAAGCCGAAATCTTTTCATGAAAATGTTCAACTTTTTTGAAGCCGAAATCTTTTCATGAAAATGTTCCATTTTTTTGAAGCCGAAATACTTCATGAAAATGTTCCATTTTTTTGATGCCGAAATACTTCATGAAAATGTTAAACTTTTTTGAAGCCGAAATCTTTTCATGAAAATGTTCAATTTTTTTGAAGCCGAAATACTTCATGAAAATTTTCAACTTTTTTGAAGCCGAAATCTTTTCATGTAAATTTTCGACTTTTTTGAAGCAGAAATCTTTTCATGAAAATTTTCGACTTTTTGAAGCCGAAATCTTTTCATGAAAATTTTCAACTTTTTGAAGCAGAAATCTTTTCATGAAAATTTTCAACTTTTTTGAAGCAGAAATCTTTTCATGAAAATGTTCAACTTTTTTGAAGCCGAAATCTTTTCATGAAAATGTTACATTTTTTTGAAGCCCAAATACTTCATGAAAATTTTCAACTTTTTTGAAGTCTAAATCTTTTCATGAAAATTTTCAACTTTTTTGAAACCAAAATCTTTTCATGTAATTTTTCAACTTTTTTGAAGCCGAAATCTTTTCATGAAAATGTTACATTTTTTTGAAGCCGAAATACTTCATGAAAATTTTCGACTTTTTTGAAGCAGAAATCTTTTCATGAAAATTTTCAACTTTTTTGAAGCAGAAATCTTTTCATGAAAATGTTCCATTTTTTTGAAGCCGAAATACTTCATGAAAATTTTCAACTTTTTTGAAGCAGAAATCTTTTCATGTAAATTTTCAACTTTTTTGAAGCAGAAATCTTTTCATGAAAATGTTCCATTTTTTTGAAGCCGAAATACTTCATGAAAATTTTCAACTTTTTTGAAGCAGAAATCTTTTCATGAAAATGTTCAACTTTTTTGAAGCCGAAATCTTTTCATGAAAATTTTCAACTTTTTTGAAGCCAAAATAGTTCATGAAAATTTTCAACTTTTTGAACCCGAAATCTTTTCATGAAAATTTTCAACTTTTTTGAAGCAGAAATCTTTTCATGAAAATGTTCCATTTTTTTGAAGCCGAAATACTTCATGAAAATTTTCAACTTTTTTGAAGCAGAAATCTTTTCATGAAAATGTTCAACTTTTTTGAAGCCGAAATCTTTTCATGAAAATTTTCAACTTTTTTGAAGCCAAAATAGTTCATGAAAATTTTCAACTTTTTGAACCCGAAATCTTTTCATGAAAATGTTCAACTTTTTTAAAGCCGAAATCTTTTCATGAAAATTTTCAACTTTTTTGAAGCCGAAATCTTTTCATGAAAATCTTCGACTTTTTTGAAGTCGAAATAGTTCATGAAAGTTTTCAACCTTTTTGAAGTCGAAATAGTTCATGAAAGTTTTCAACCTTTTTGAAGCCGAAATCTTTTCATGAAAATTTTCAACTTTTTTGAAGAAGAAATCTTTTCATGAAAATGTTCAACTTTTTTGAAGCCGAAATCTTTTCATGAAAATTTTCAACTTTTTTGAAGCAGAAATCTTTTCATGAAAATCTTCGACTTTTTTGAAGTCGAAATACTTGATGAAAATATTCAACTTTTTTGAAGTCTAAATCTTTTCATGAAAATTTTCAACTTTTTTGAAGCCGAAATCTTTTCATGAAAATGTTACATTTTTTTGAAGCCGAAATACTTCATGAAAATTTTCAACTTTTTTGAAGCCGAAATCTTTTCATGAAAATTTTCAACTTTTTTGAAGCCGAAATCTTTTCATGTAAATTTTCAACTTTTTTGAAGCCGAAATCTTTTCATGTAAATTTTCAACTTTTTTGAAGCAGAAATCTTTTCATTAAAATGTTCAACTTTTTTGAAGCAGAAATCTTTTCATGAAAATGTTCAACTTTTTTGAAGCCGAAATCTTTTCATGAAAATGTTCAACTTTTTTGAAGCAGAAATCTTTTAATGAAAATCTTAGACTTTTTTGAAGTCGAAATCTTTTCATGTAAATTTTCAACTTTTTTGAAGCAGAAATCTTTTCATGAAAATGTTCCATTTTTTTGAAGCCGAAATACTTCATGAAAATTTTCAACTTTTTTGAAGCAGAAATCTTTTCATGAAAATGTTCAACTTTTTTGAAGCCGAAATCTTTTCATGAAAATTTTCAACTTTTTTGAAGCCAAAATAGTTCATGAAAATTTTCAACTTTTTGAACCCGAAATCTTTTCATGAAAATGTTCAACTTTTTTAAAGCCGAAATCTTTTCATGAAAATTTTCAACTTTTTTGAAGCCGAAATCTTTTCATGAAAATCTTCGACTTTTTTGAAGTCGAAATAGTTCATGAAAGTTTTCAACCTTTTTGAAGTCGAAATAGTTCATGAAAGTTTTCAACCTTTTTGAAGCCGAAATCTTTTCATGAAAATTTTCAACTTTTTTGAAGAAGAAATCTTTTCATGAAAATTTTCAACTTTTTTGAAGCAGAAATCTTTTCATGAAAATCTTCGACTTTTTTGAAGTCGAAATACTTGATGAAAATATTCAACTTTTTTGAAGTCTAAATCTTTTCATGAAAATTTTCAACTTTTTTGAAGCCGAAATCTTTTCATGAAAATGTTACATTTTTTTGAAGCCGAAATACTTCATGAAAATTTTCAACTTTTTTGAAGCCGAAATCTTTTCATGAAAATTTTCAACTTTTTTGAAGCCGAAATCTTTTCATGTAAATTTTCAACTTTTTTGAAGCAGAAATCTTTTCATTAAAATGTTCAACTTTTTTGAAGCCGAAATCTTTTCATGAAAATTTTCAAGTTTTTTGAAGCCGAAATCTTTTCATGAAAATGTTCAACTTTTTTGAAGCCGAAATCTTTTCATGAAAATTTTCAACTTTTTGAAACCAAAATCTTTTCATGTAATTTTTCAACTTTTTTGAAGCCGAAATCTTTTCATGAAAATGTTACATTTTTTTGAAGCCGAAATACTTCATGAAAATTTTCGACTTTTTTGAAGCAGAAATCTTTTCATGAAAATTTTCAACTTTTTTGAAGCAGAAATCTTTTCATGAAAATCTTAGACTTTTTTGAAGTCGAAATCTTTTCATGTAAATTTTCAACTTTTTTGAAGCAGAAATCTTTTCATGAAAATGTTCCATTTTTTTGAAGCCGAAATACTTCATGAAAATTTTCAACTTTTTTGAAACCGAAATCTTTTCATGAAAATGTTCAACTTTTTTGAAGCCGAAATCTTTTCATGAAAATTTTCAACTTTTTTGAAGCCAAAATAGTTCATGAAAATTTTCAACTTTTTGAACCTGAAATCTTTTCATGAAAATTTTCAACTTTTTTGAAGCAGAAATCTTTTAATGAAAATCTTAGACTTTTTTGAAGTCGAAATCTTTTCATGTAAATTTTCAACTTTTTTGAAGCAGAAATCTTTTCATGAAAATGTTCCATTTTTTTGAAGCCGAAATACTTCATGAAAATTTTCAACTTTTTTGAAGCAGAAATCTTTTCATGAAAATGTTCAACTTTTTTGAAGCCGAAATCTTTTCATGAAAATTTTCAACTTTTTTGAAGCCAAAATAGTTCATGAAAGTTTTCAACTTTTTGAACCCGAAATCTTTTCATGAAAATGTTCAACTTTTTTAAAGCCGAAATCTTTTCATGAAAATTTTCAACTTTTTTGAAGCAGAAATCTTTTCATGAAAATGTTCAACTTTTTTGAAGCCGAAATCTTTTCATGAAAATTTTCAACTTTTTTGAAGCAGAAATCTTTTCATGAAAATCTTTGACTTTTTTGAAGTCGAAATACTTGATGAAAATATTCAACTTTTTTGAAGTCTAAATTTTTTCATGAAAATTTTCAACTTTTTTGAAGCCGAAATCTTTTCATGAAAATGTTACATTTTTTTGAAGCCGAAATCTTTTCATGAAAATTTTCAACTTTTTTGAAGCCGAAATCTTTTCATGAAAATGTTTAACTTTTTTGAAGCCGAAATCTTTTCATGAAAATGTTCAATTTTTTTGAAGCCGAAATACTTCATGAAAATATTCAACTTTTTTGAAGTCTAAATCTTTTCATGAAAATTTTCAACTTTTTTTAAGCCGAAATCTTTTCATGAAAATTTTCAACTTTTTTGAAGCAGAAATCTTTTCATGAAAATTTTCAACTTTTTTGAAGCCGAAATAGTTCATGAAAATTTTAGACTTTTTTGAAGCCGAAATCTTTTCATGAAAATTTTCAACTTTTTTGATGCCGAAATAGTTCATGAAAATTTTCAACTTTTTCGAACCCGAAATCTTTTCATGAAAATGTTCAACTTTTTTGAAGCCGAAATCTTTTCATGAAAATGTTCCATTTTTTTGAAGCCGAAATACTTCATGAAAATTTTCAACTTTTTTGAAACCGAAATCTTTTCATGAAAATGTTCAACTTTTTTGAAACCGAAATCTTTTCATGAAAATGTTCAACTTTTTTGAAGCCGAAATCTTTTCATGAAAATGTTCAACTTTTTTGAAGACGAAATCTTTTCATGAAAATGTTCCATTTTTTTGAAGCAGAAATACTTCATGAAAATGTTCCATTTTTTTGAAGCCGAAATACTTCATGAAAATGTTCAACTTTTTTGAAGCCGAAATCTTTTTATGAAAATGTTCAACTTTTTTGAAACCGAAATCTTTTCATGAAAATGTTCAACTTTTTTGAAGCCGAAATCTTTTCATGAAAATGTTCAACTTTTTTGAAGCCGAAATCTTTTCATGAAAATGTTCAACTTTTTTGAAGCAGAAATCTTTTAATGAAAATCTTAGACTTTTTTGAAGTCGAAATCTTTTCATGTAAATTTTCAACTTTTTTGAAGCAGAAATCTTTTCATGAAAATGTTCCATTTTTTTGAAGCCGAAATACTTCATGAAAATTTTCAACTTTTTTGAAGCAGAAATCTTTTCATGAAAATGTTCAACTTTTTTGAAGCCGAAATCTTTTCATGAAAATTTTCAACTTTTTTGAAGCCAAAATAGTTCATGAAAATTTTCAACTTTTTGAACCCGAAATCTTTTCATGAAAATGTTCAACTTTTTTAAAGCCGAAATCTTTTCATGAAAATTTTCAACTTTTTTGAAGCCGAAATCTTTTCATGAAAATCTTCGACTTTTTTGAAGTCGAAATAGTTCATGAAAGTTTTCAACCTTTTTGAAGTCGAAATAGTTCATGAAAGTTTTCAACCTTTTTGAAGCCGAAATCTTTTCATGAAAATTTTCAACTTTTTTGAAGAAGAAATCTTTTCATGAAAATGTTCAACTTTTTTGAAGCCGAAATCTTTTCATGAAAATTTTCAACTTTTTTGAAGCAGAAATCTTTTCATGAAAATCTTCGACTTTTTTGAAGTCGAAATACTTGATGAAAATATTCAACTTTTTTGAAGTCTAAATCTTTTCATGAAAATTTTCAACTTTTTTGAAGCCGAAATCTTTTCATGAAAATGTTACATTTTTTTGAAGCCGAAATACTTCATGAAAATTTTCAACTTTTTTGAAGCCGAAATCTTTTCATGAAAATTTTCAACTTTTTTGAAGCCGAAATCTTTTCATGTAAATTTTCAACTTTTTTGAAGCAGAAATCTTTTCATTAAAATGTTCAACTTTTTTGAAGCCGAAATCTTTTCATGAAAATTTTCAAGTTTTTTGAAGCCGAAATCTTTTCATGAAAATGTTCAACTTTTTTGAAGCCGAAATCTTTTCATGAAAATTTTCAACTTTTTGAAACCAAAATCTATTCATGTAATTTTTCAACTTTTTTGAAGCCGAAATCTTTTCATGAAAATGTTACATTTTTTTGAAGCCGAAATACTTCATGAAAATTTTCGACTTTTTTGAAGCAGAAATCTTTTCATGAAAATTTTCAACTTTTTTGAAGCAGAAATCTTTTCATGAAAATCTTAGACTTTTTTGAAGTCGAAATCTTTTCATGTAAATTTTCAACTTTTTTGAAGCAGAAATCTTTTCATGAAAATGTTCCATTTTTTTGAAGCCGAAATACTTCATGAAAATTTTCAACTTTTTTGAAACCGAAATCTTTTCATGAAAATGTTCAACTTTTTTGAAGCCGAAATCTTTTCATGAAAATTTTCAACTTTTTTGAAGCCAAAATAGTTCATGAAAATTTTCAACTTTTTGAACCTGAAATCTTTTCATGAAAATTTTCAACTTTTTTGAAGCAGAAATCTTTTAATGAAAATCTTAGACTTTTTTGAAGTCGAAATCTTTTCATGTAAATTTTCAACTTTTTTGAAGCAGAAATCTTTTCATGAAAATGTTCCATTTTTTTGAAGCCGAAATACTTCATGAAAATTTTCAACTTTTTTGAAGCAGAAATCTTTTCATGTAAATTTTCAACTTTTTTGAAGCAGAAATCTTTTCATGAAAATGTTCCATTTTTTTGAAGCCGAAATACTTCATGAAAATTTTCAACTTTTTTGAAGCAGAAATCTTTTCATGAAAATGTTCAACTTTTTTGAAGCCGAAATCTTTTCATGAAAATTTTCAACTTTTTTGAAGCCAAAATAGTTCATGAAAATTTTCAACTTTTTGAACCCGAAATCTTTTCATGAAAATTTTCAACTTTTTTGAAGCAGAAATCTTTTCATGAAAATGTTCCATTTTTTTGAAGCCGAAATACTTCATGAAAATTTTCAACTTTTTTGAAGCAGAAATCTTTTCATGAAAATGTTCAACTTTTTTGAAGCCGAAATCTTTTCATGAAAATTTTCAACTTTTTTGAAGCCAAAATAGTTCATGAAAATTTTCAACTTTTTGAACCCGAAATCTTTTCATGAAAATGTTCAACTTTTTTAAAGCCGAAATCTTTTCATGAAAATTTTCAACTTTTTTGAAGCCGAAATCTTTTCATGAAAATCTTCGACTTTTTTGAAGTCGAAATAGTTCATGAAAGTTTTCAACCTTTTTGAAGTCGAAATAGTTCATGAAAGTTTTCAACCTTTTTGAAGCCGAAATCTTTTCATGAAAATTTTCAACTTTTTTGAAGAAGAAATCTTTTCATGAAAATGTTCAACTTTTTTGAAGCCGAAATCTTTTCATGAAAATTTTCAACTTTTTTGAAGCAGAAATCTTTTCATGAAAATCTTCGACTTTTTTGAAGTCGAAATACTTGATGAAAATATTCAACTTTTTTGAAGTCTAAATCTTTTCATGAAAATTTTCAACTTTTTTGAAGCCGAAATCTTTTCATGAAAATGTTACATTTTTTTGAAGCCGAAATACTTCATGAAAATTTTCAACTTTTTTGAAGCCGAAATCTTTTCATGAAAATTTTCAACTTTTTTGAAGCCGAAATCTTTTCATGTAAATTTTCAACTTTTTTGAAGCAGAAATCTTTTCATTAAAATGTTCAACTTTTTTGAAGCAGAAATCTTTTCATGAAAATTTTCAAGTTTTTTGAAGCCGAAATCTTTTCATGAAAATGTTCAACTTTTTTGAAGCAGAAATCTTTTCATGAAAATGTTCAACTTTTTTGAAGCCGAAATCTTTTCATGAAAATTTTCAACTTTTTTGAAGCCAAAATAGTTCATGAAAATTTTCAACTTTTTGAACCCGAAATCTTTTCATGAAAATGTTCAACTTTTTTAAAGCCGAAATCTTTTCATGAAAATTTTCAACTTTTTTGAAGCCGAAATCTTTTCATGAAAATCTTCGACTTTTTTGAAGTCGAAATAGTTCATGAAAGTTTTCAACCTTTTTGAAGTCGAAATAGTTCATGAAAGTTTTCAACCTTTTTGAAGCCGAAATCTTTTCATGAAAATTTTCAACTTTTTTGAAGAAGAAATCTTTTCATGAAAATGTTCAACTTTTTTGAAGCCGAAATCTTTTCATGAAAATTTTCAACTTTTTTGAAGCAGAAATCTTTTCATGAAAATCTTCGACTTTTTTGAAGTCGAAATACTTGATGAAAATATTCAACTTTTTTGAAGTCTAAATCTTTTCATGAAAATTTTCAACTTTTTTGAAGCCGAAATCTTTTCATGAAAATGTTACATTTTTTTGAAGCCGAAATACTTCATGAAAATTTTCAACTTTTTTGAAGCCGAAATCTTTTCATGAAAATTTTCAACTTTTTTGAAGCCGAAATCTTTTCATGTAAATTTTCAACTTTTTTGAAGCAGAAATCTTTTCATTAAAATGTTCAACTTTTTTGAAGCCGAAATCTTTTCATGAAAATTTTCAAGTTTTTTGAAGCCGAAATCTTTTCATGAAAATGTTCAACTTTTTTGAAGCCGAAATCTTTTCATGAAAATTTTCAACTTTTTGAAACCAAAATCTATTCATGTAATTTTTCAACTTTTTTGAAGCCGAAATCTTTTCATGAAAATGTTACATTTTTTTGAAGCCGAAATACTTCATGAAAATTTTCGACTTTTTTGAAGCAGAAATCTTTTCATGAAAATTTTCAACTTTTTTGAAGCAGAAATCTTTTCATGAAAATCTTAGACTTTTTTGAAGTCGAAATCTTTTCATGTAAATTTTCAACTTTTTTGAAGCAGAAATCTTTTCATGAAAATGTTCCATTTTTTTGAAGCCGAAATACTTCATGAAAATTTTCAACTTTTTTGAAACCGAAATCTTTTCATGAAAATGTTCAACTTTTTTGAAGCCGAAATCTTTTCATGAAAATTTTCAACTTTTTTGAAGCCAAAATAGTTCATGAAAATTTTCAACTTTTTGAACCTGAAATCTTTTCATGAAAATTTTCAACTTTTTTGAAGCAGAAATCTTTTAATGAAAATCTTAGACTTTTTTGAAGTCGAAATCTTTTCATGTAAATTTTCAACTTTTTTGAAGCAGAAATCTTTTCATGAAAATGTTCCATTTTTTTGAAGCCGAAATACTTCATGAAAATTTTCAACTTTTTTGAAGCAGAAATCTTTTCATGTAAATTTTCAACTTTTTTGAAGCAGAAATCTTTTCATGAAAATGTTCCATTTTTTTGAAGCCGAAATACTTCATGAAAATTTTCAACTTTTTTGAAGCAGAAATCTTTTCATGAAAATGTTCAACTTTTTTGAAGCCGAAATCTTTTCATGAAAATTTTCAACTTTTTTGAAGCCAAAATAGTTCATGAAAATTTTCAACTTTTTGAACCCGAAATCTTTTCATGAAAATTTTCAACTTTTTTGAAGCAGAAATCTTTTCATGAAAATGTTCCATTTTTTTGAAGCCGAAATACTTCATGAAAATTTTCAACTTTTTTGAAGCAGAAATCTTTTCATGAAAATGTTCAACTTTTTTGAAGCCGAAATCTTTTCATGAAAATTTTCAACTTTTTTGAAGCCAAAATAGTTCATGAAAATTTTCAACTTTTTGAACCCGAAATCTTTTCATGAAAATGTTCAACTTTTTTAAAGCCGAAATCTTTTCATGAAAATTTTCAACTTTTTTGAAGCCGAAATCTTTTCATGAAAATCTTCGACTTTTTTGAAGTCGAAATAGTTCATGAAAGTTTTCAACCTTTTTGAAGTCGAAATAGTTCATGAAAGTTTTCAACCTTTTTGAAGCCGAAATCTTTTCATGAAAATTTTCAACTTTTTTGAAGAAGAAATCTTTTCATGAAAATGTTCAACTTTTTTGAAGCCGAAATCTTTTCATGAAAATTTTCAACTTTTTTGAAGCAGAAATCTTTTCATGAAAATCTTCGACTTTTTTGAAGTCGAAATACTTGATGAAAATATTCAACTTTTTTGAAGTCTAAATCTTTTCATGAAAATTTTCAACTTTTTTGAAGCCGAAATCTTTTCATGAAAATGTTACATTTTTTTGAAGCCGAAATACTTCATGAAAATTTTCAACTTTTTTGAAGCCGAAATCTTTTCATGAAAATTTTCAACTTTTTTGAAGCCGAAATCTTTTCATGTAAATTTTCAACTTTTTTGAAGCAGAAATCTTTTCATTAAAATGTTCAACTTTTTTGAAGCAGAAATCTTTTCATGAAAATTTTCAAGTTTTTTGAAGCCGAAATCTTTTCATGAAAATGTTCAACTTTTTTGAAGCAGAAATCTTTTAATGAAAATCTTAGACTTTTTTGAAGTCGAAATCTTTTCATGTAAATTTTCAACTTTTTTGAAGCAGAAATCTTTTCATGAAAATGTTCCATTTTTTTGAAGCCGAAATACTTCATGAAAATTTTCAACTTTTTTGAAGCAGAAATCTTTTCATGAAAATGTTCAACTTTTTTGAAGCCGAAATCTTTTCATGAAAATTTTCAACTTTTTTGAAGCCAAAATAGTTCATGAAAATTTTCAACTTTTTGAACCCGAAATCTTTTCATGAAAATGTTCAACTTTTTTAAAGCCGAAATCTTTTCATGAAAATTTTCAACTTTTTTGAAGCCGAAATCTTTTCATGAAAATCTTCGACTTTTTTGAAGTCGAAATAGTTCATGAAAGTTTTCAACCTTTTTGAAGTCGAAATAGTTCATGAAAGTTTTCAACCTTTTTGAAGCCGAAATCTTTTCATGAAAATTTTCAACTTTTTTGAAGAAGAAATCTTTTCATGAAAATTTTCAACTTTTTTGAAGCAGAAATCTTTTCATGAAAATCTTCGACTTTTTTGAAGTCGAAATACTTGATGAAAATATTCAACTTTTTTGAAGTCTAAATCTTTTCATGAAAATTTTCAACTTTTTTGAAGCCGAAATCTTTTCATGAAAATGTTACATTTTTTTGAAGCCGAAATACTTCATGAAAATTTTCAACTTTTTTGAAGCCGAAATCTTTTCATGAAAATTTTCAACTTTTTTGAAGCCGAAATCTTTTCATGTAAATTTTCAACTTTTTTGAAGCAGAAATCTTTTCATTAAAATGTTCAACTTTTTTGAAGCCGAAATCTTTTCATGAAAATTTTCAAGTTTTTTGAAGCCGAAATCTTTTCATGAAAATGTTCAACTTTTTTGAAGCCGAAATCTTTTCATGAAAATTTTCAACTTTTTGAAACCAAAATCTTTTCATGTAATTTTTCAACTTTTTTGAAGCCGAAATCTTTTCATGAAAATGTTACATTTTTTTGAAGCCGAAATACTTCATGAAAATTTTCGACTTTTTTGAAGCAGAAATCTTTTCATGAAAATTTTCAACTTTTTTGAAGCAGAAATCTTTTCATGAAAATCTTAGACTTTTTTGAAGTCGAAATCTTTTCATGTAAATTTTCAACTTTTTTGAAGCAGAAATCTTTTCATGAAAATGTTCCATTTTTTTGAAGCCGAAATACTTCATGAAAATTTTCAACTTTTTTGAAACCGAAATCTTTTCATGAAAATGTTCAACTTTTTTGAAGCCGAAATCTTTTCATGAAAATTTTCAACTTTTTTGAAGCCAAAATAGTTCATGAAAATTTTCAACTTTTTGAACCTGAAATCTTTTCATGAAAATTTTCAACTTTTTTGAAGCAGAAATCTTTTAATGAAAATCTTAGACTTTTTTGAAGTCGAAATCTTTTCATGTAAATTTTCAACTTTTTTGAAGCAGAAATCTTTTCATGAAAATGTTCCATTTTTTTGAAGCCGAAATACTTCATGAAAATTTTCAACTTTTTTGAAGCAGAAATCTTTTCATGAAAATGTTCAACTTTTTTGAAGCCGAAATCTTTTCATGAAAATTTTCAACTTTTTTGAAGCCAAAATAGTTCATGAAAGTTTTCAACTTTTTGAACCCGAAATCTTTTCATGAAAATGTTCAACTTTTTTAAAGCCGAAATCTTTTCATGAAAATTTTCAACTTTTTTGAAGCAGAAATCTTTTCATGAAAATGTTCAACTTTTTTGAAGCCGAAATCTTTTCATGAAAATTTTCAACTTTTTTGAAGCAGAAATCTTTTCATGAAAATCTTCGACTTTTTTGAAGTCGAAATACTTGATGAAAATATTCAACTTTTTTGAAGTCTAAATCTTTTCATGAAAATTTTCAACTTTTTTGAAGCCGAAATCTTTTCATGAAAATGTTACATTTTTTTGAAGCCGAAATCTTTTCATGAAAATTTTCAACTTTTTTGAAGCCGAAATCTTTTCATGAAAATGTTTAACTTTTTTGAAGCCGAAATCTTTTCATGAAAATGTTCAATTTTTTTGAAGCCGAAATACTTCATGAAAATATTCAACTTTTTTGAAGTCTAAATCTTTTCATGAAAATTTTCAACTTTTTTTAAGCCGAAATCTTTTCATGAAAATTTTCAACTTTTTTGAAGCAGAAATCTTTTCATGAAAATTTTCAACTTTTTTGAAGCCGAAATAGTTCATGAAAATTTTAGACTTTTTTGAAGCCGAAATCTTTTCATGAAAATTTTCAACTTTTTTGATGCCGAAATAGTTCATGAAAATTTTCAACTTTTTCGAACCCGAAATCTTTTCATGAAAATGTTCAACTTTTTTGAAGCCGAAATCTTTTCATGAAAATGTTCCATTTTTTTGAAGCCGAAATACTTCATGAAAATTTTCAACTTTTTTGAAACCGAAATCTTTTCATGAAAATGTTCAACTTTTTTGAAACCGAAATCTTTTCATGAAAATGTTCAACTTTTTTGAAGCCGAAATCTTTTCATGAAAATGTTCAACTTTTTTGAAGACGAAATCTTTTCATGAAAATGTTCCATTTTTTTGAAGCAGAAATACTTCATGAAAATGTTCCATTTTTTTGAAGCCGAAATACTTCATGAAAATGTTCAACTTTTTTGAAGCCGAAATCTTTTTATGAAAATGTTCAACTTTTTTGAAACCGAAATCTTTTCATGAAAATGTTCAACTTTTTTGAAGCCGAAATCTTTTCATGAAAATGTTCAACTTTTTTGAAGCCGAAATCTTTTCATGAAAATGTTCAACTTTTTTGAAGCAGAAATCTTTTAATGAAAATCTTAGACTTTTTTGAAGTCGAAATCTTTTCATGTAAATTTTCAACTTTTTTGAAGCAGAAATCTTTTCATGAAAATGTTCCATTTTTTTGAAGCCGAAATACTTCATGAAAATTTTCAACTTTTTTGAAGCAGAAATCTTTTCATGAAAATGTTCAACTTTTTTGAAGCCGAAATCTTTTCATGAAAATTTTCAACTTTTTTGAAGCCAAAATAGTTCATGAAAATTTTCAACTTTTTGAACCCGAAATCTTTTCATGAAAATGTTCAACTTTTTTAAAGCCGAAATCTTTTCATGAAAATTTTCAACTTTTTTGAAGCCGAAATCTTTTCATGAAAATCTTCGACTTTTTTGAAGTCGAAATAGTTCATGAAAGTTTTCAACCTTTTTGAAGTCGAAATAGTTCATGAAAGTTTTCAACCTTTTTGAAGCCGAAATCTTTTCATGAAAATTTTCAACTTTTTTGAAGAAGAAATCTTTTCATGAAAATGTTCAACTTTTTTGAAGCCGAAATCTTTTCATGAAAATTTTCAACTTTTTTGAAGCAGAAATCTTTTCATGAAAATCTTCGACTTTTTTGAAGTCGAAATACTTGATGAAAATATTCAACTTTTTTGAAGTCTAAATCTTTTCATGAAAATTTTCAACTTTTTTGAAGCCGAAATCTTTTCATGAAAATGTTACATTTTTTTGAAGCCGAAATCTTTTCATGAAAATTTTCAACTTTTTTGAAGCCGAAATCTTTTCATGTAAATTTTCAACTTTTTTGAAGCAGAAATCTTTTCATTAAAATGTTCAACTTTTTTGAAGCCGAAATCTTTTCATGAAAATTTTCAAGTTTTTTGAAGCCGAAATCTTTTCATGAAAATGTTCAACTTTTTTGAAGCCGAAATCTTTTCATGAAAATTTTCAACTTTTTGAAACCAAAATCTATTCATGTAATTTTTCAACTTTTTTGAAGCCGAAATCTTTTCATGAAAATGTTACATTTTTTTGAAGCCGAAATACTTCATGAAAATTTTCGACTTTTTTGAAGCAGAAATCTTTTCATGAAAATTTTCAACTTTTTTGAAGCAGAAATCTTTTCATGAAAATCTTAGACTTTTTTGAAGTCGAAATCTTTTCATGTAAATTTTCAACTTTTTTGAAGCAGAAATCTTTTCATGAAAATGTTCCATTTTTTTGAAGCCGAAATACTTCATGAAAATTTTCAACTTTTTTGAAACCGAAATCTTTTCATGAAAATGTTCAACTTTTTTGAAGCCGAAATCTTTTCATGAAAATTTTCAACTTTTTTGAAGCCAAAATAGTTCATGAAAATTTTCAACTTTTTGAACCTGAAATCTTTTCATGAAAATTTTCAACTTTTTTGAAGCAGAAATCTTTTAATGAAAATCTTAGACTTTTTTGAAGTCGAAATCTTTTCATGTAAATTTTCAACTTTTTTGAAGCAGAAATCTTTTCATGAAAATGTTCCATTTTTTTGAAGCCGAAATACTTCATGAAAATTTTCAACTTTTTTGAAGCAGAAATCTTTTCATGAAAATGTTCAACTTTTTTGAAGCCGAAATCTTTTCATGAAAATTTTCAACTTTTTTGAAGCCAAAATAGTTCATGAAAATTTTCAACTTTTTGAACCCGAAATCTTTTCATGAAAATGTTCAACTTTTTTAAAGCCGAAATCTTTTCATGAAAATTTTCAACTTTTTTGAAGCCGAAATCTTTTCATGAAAATCTTCGACTTTTTTCAAGTCGAAATAGTTCATGAAAGTTTTCAACCTTTTTGAAGTCGAAATAGTTCATGAAAGTTTTCAACCTTTTTGAAGCCGAAATCTTTTCATGAAAATTTTCAACTTTTTTGAAGCAGAAATCTTTTCATGAAAATGTTCAACTTTTTTGAAGCCGAAATCTTTTCATGAAAATTTTCAACTTTTTTGAAGCAGAAATCTTTTCATGAAAATCTTCGACTTTTTTGAAGTCGAAATACTTGATGAAAATATTCAACTTTTTTGAAGTCTAAATCTTTTCATGAAAATTTTCAACTTTTTTGAAGCCGAAATCTTTTCATGAAAATGTTACATTTTTTTGAAGCCGAAATCTTTTCATGAAAATTTTCAACTTTTTTGAAGCCGAAATCTTTTCATGAAAATGTTTAACTTTTTTGAAGCCGAAATCTTTTCATGAAAATGTTCAATTTTTTTGAAGCCGAAATACTTCATGAAAATATTCAACTTTTTTGAAGTCTAAATCTTTTCATGAAAATTTTCAACTTTTTTTAAGCCGAAATCTTTTCATGAAAATTTTCAACTTTTTTGAAGCAGAAATCTTTTCATGAAAATTTTCAACTTTTTTGAAGCCGAAATAGTTCATGAAAATTTTAGACTTTTTTGAAGCCGAAATCTTTTCATGAAAATTTTCAACTTTTTTGATGCCGAAATCTTTTCATGAAAATTTTCAACTTTTTTGAAGCAGAAATCTTTTCATGAAAATTTTCAACTTTTTTGAAGCCGAAATAGTTCATGAAAATTTTAGACTTTTTTGAAGACGAAATCTTTTCATGAAAATGTTCCATTTTTTTGAAGCAGAAATACTTCATGAAAATGTTCCATTTTTTTGAAGCCGAAATACTTCATGAAAATGTTCAACTTTTTTGAAGCCGAAATCTTTTCATGAAAATGTTCAACTTTTTTGAAACCGAAATCTTTTCATGAAAATGTTCAACTTTTTTGAAGCCGAAATCTTTTCATGAAAATGTTCAACTTTTTTGAAGCCGAAATCTTTTCATGAAAATTTTCAACTTTTTTGAAGCCGAAATCTTTTCATGAAAATGTTTAACTTTTTTGAAGCCGAAATCTTTTCATGAAAATGTTCAATTTTTTTGAAGCCGAAATACTTCATGAAAATATTCAACTTTTTTGAAGTCTAAATCTTTTCATGAAAATTTTCAACTTTTTTTAAGCCGAAATCTTTTCATGAAAATTTTCAACTTTTTTGAAGCAGAAATCTTTTCATGAAAATTTTCAACTTTTTTGAAGCCGAAATAGTTCATGAAAATTTTAGACTTTTTTGAAGCCGAAATCTTTTCATGAAAATTTTAAACTTTTTTGATGCCGAAATAGTTCATGAAAATTTTCAACTTTTTCGAACCCGAAATCTTTTCATGAAAATGTTCCATTTTTTTGAAGCCGAAATACTTCATGAAAATTTTCAACTTTTTTGAAACCGAAATCTTTTCATGAAAATGTTCAACTTTTTTGAAGCCGAAATCTTTTCATGAAAATGTTCAACTTTTTTGAAGCCGAAATCTTTTCATGAAAATGTTCAACTTTTTTGAAGACGAAATCTTTTCATGAAAATGTTCCATTTTTTTGAAGCAGAAATACTTCATGAAAATGTTCCATTTTTTTGAAGCCGAAATACTTCATGAAAATGTTCAACTTTTTTGAAGCCGAAATCTTTTCATGAAAATGTTCAACTTTTTTGAAACCGAAATCTTTTCATGAAAATGTTCAACTTTTTTGAAGCCGAAATCTTTTCATGAAAATGTTCAACTTTTTTGAAGCCGAAATCTTTTCATGAAAATGTTCAACTTTTTTGAAGACGAAATCTTTTCATGAAAATGTTCCATTTTTTTGAAGCAGAAATACTTCATGAAAATGTTCCATTTTTTTGAAGCCGAAATACTTCATGAAAATGTTCAACTTTTTTGAAGCCGAAATCTTTTCATGAAAATGTTCAACTTTTTTGAAGCCGAAATCTTTTCATGAAAATGTTCCATTTTTTTGAAGCCGAAATACTTCATGAAAATGTTCCATTTTTTTGATGCCGAAATACTTCATGAAAATGTTCAACTTTTTTGAAGCCGAAATCTTTTCATGAAAATGTTCAATTTTTTTGAAGCCGAAATACTTCATGAAAATTTTCAACTTTTTTGAAGCCGAAATCTTTTCATGTAAATTTTCAACTTTTTTGAAGCCGAAATCTTTTCATGAAAATGTTGAACTTTTTTGAAGCCGAAATCTTTTCATGAAAATTTTCGACTTTTTGAAGCCGAATTCTTTTCATGAAAATTTTCAACTTTTTGAAGCAGAAATCTTTTCATGAAAATTTTCAACTTTTTTGAAGCAGAAATCTTTTCATGAAAATGTTCAACTTTTTTGAAGCCGAAATCTTTTCATGAAAATGTTACATTTTTTTGAAGCAGAAATCTTTTCATGAAAATCTTCGACTTTTTTGAAGTCGAAATACTTGATGAAAATATTCAACTTTTTTGAAATCTAAATCTTTTCATGAAAATTTTCAACTTTTTTGAAGCAGAAATCTTTTCATGAAAATTTTCAACTTTTTTGAAGCCGAAATCTTTTAATGAAAATCTTAGACTTTTTTGAAGTCGAAATCTTTTCATGAAAATGTTCCATTTTTTTGAAGCCGAAATACTTCATGAAAATTTTCAACTTTTTTGAAGCAGAAATCTTTTCATGAAAATGTTCAACTTTTTTGAAACCGAAATCTTTTCATGAAAATGTTCAACTTTTTTGAAGCCGAAATCTTTTCATGAAAATGTTCAACTTTTTTGAAGCCGAAATCTTTTCATGAAAATGTTCAACTTTTTTGAAGACGAAATCTTTTCATGAAAATGTTCCATTTTTTTGAAGCAGAAATACTTCATGAAAATGTTCCATTTTTTTGAAGCCGAAATACTTCATGAAAATGTTCAACTTTTTTGAAGCCGAAATCTTTTCATGTAAATTTTCAACTTTTTTGAAGCAGAAATCTTTTCATTAAAATGTTCAACTTTTTTGAAGCCGAAATCTTTTCATGAAAATTTTCAAGTTTTTTGAAGCCGAAATCTTTTCATGAAAATGTTCAACTTTTTTGAAGCCGAAATCTTTTCATGAAAATTTTCAACTTTTTGAAACCAAAATCTATTCATGTAATTTTTCAACTTTTTTGAAGCCGAAATCTTTTCATGAAAATGTTACATTTTTTTGAAGCCGAAATACTTCATGAAAATTTTCGACTTTTTTGAAGCAGAAATCTTTTCATGAAAATTTTCAACTTTTTTGAAGCAGAAATCTTTTCATGAAAATCTTAGACTTTTTTGAAGTCGAAATCTTTTCATGTAAATTTTCAACTTTTTTGAAGCAGAAATCTTTTCATGAAAATGTTCCATTTTTTTGAAGCCGAAATACTTCATGAAAATTTTCAACTTTTTTGAAACCGAAATCTTTTCATGAAAATGTTCAACTTTTTTGAAGCCGAAATCTTTTCATGAAAATTTTCAACTTTTTTGAAGCCAAAATAGTTCATGAAAATTTTCAACTTTTTGAACCTGAAATCTTTTCATGAAAATTTTCAACTTTTTTGAAGCAGAAATCTTTTAATGAAAATCTTAGACTTTTTTGAAGTCGAAATCTTTTCATGTAAATTTTCAACTTTTTTGAAGCAGAAATCTTTTCATGAAAATGTTCCATTTTTTTGAAGCCGAAATACTTCATGAAAATTTTCAACTTTTTTGAAACCGAAATCTTTTCATGAAAATGTTCAACTTTTTTGAAGCCGAAATCTTTTCATGAAAATTTTCAACTTTTTTGAAGCCAAAATAGTTCATGAAAATTTTCAACTTTTTGAACCCGAAATCTTTTCATGAAAATGTTCAACTTTTTTAAAGCCGAAATCTTTTCATGAAAATTTTCAACTTTTTTGAAGCCGAAATCTTTTCATGAAAATCTTCGACTTTTTTCAAGTCGAAATAGTTCATGAAAGTTTTCAACCTTTTTGAAGTCGAAATAGTTCATGAAAGTTTTCAACCTTTTTGAAGCCGAAATCTTTTCATGAAAATTTTCAACTTTTTTGAAGCAGAAATCTTTTCATGAAAATGTTCAACTTTTTTGAAGCCGAAATCTTTTCATGAAAATTTTCAACTTTTTTGAAGCAGAAATCTTTTCATGAAAATCTTCGACTTTTTTGAAGTCGAAATACTTGATGAAAATATTCAACTTTTTTGAAGTCTAAATCTTTTCATGAAAATTTTCAACTTTTTTGAAGCCGAAATCTTTTCATGAAAATGTTACATTTTTTTGAAGCCGAAATCTTTTCATGAAAATTTTCAACTTTTTTGAAGCCGAAATCTTTTCATGAAAATGTTTAACTTTTTTGAAGCCGAAATCTTTTCATGAAAATGTTCAATTTTTTTGAAGCCGAAATACTTCATGAAAATATTCAACTTTTTTGAAGTCTAAATCTTTTCATGAAAATTTTCAACTTTTTTTAAGCCGAAATCTTTTCATGAAAATTTTCAACTTTTTTGAAGCAGAAATCTTTTCATGAAAATTTTCAACTTTTTTGAAGCCGAAATAGTTCATGAAAATTTTAGACTTTTTTGAAGCCGAAATCTTTTCATGAAAATTTTCAACTTTTTTGATGCCGAAATCTTTTCATGAAAATTTTCAACTTTTTTGAAGCAGAAATCTTTTCATGAAAATTTTCAACTTTTTTGAAGCCGAAATAGTTCATGAAAATTTTAGACTTTTTTGAAGACGAAATCTTTTCATGAAAATGTTCCATTTTTTTGAAGCAGAAATACTTCATGAAAATGTTCCATTTTTTTGAAGCCGAAATACTTCATGAAAATGTTCAACTTTTTTGAAGCCGAAATCTTTTCATGAAAATGTTCAACTTTTTTGAAACCGAAATCTTTTCATGAAAATGTTCAACTTTTTTGAAGCCGAAATCTTTTCATGAAAATGTTCAACTTTTTTGAAGCCGAAATCTTTTCATGAAAATTTTCAACTTTTTTGAAGCCGAAATCTTTTCATGAAAATGTTTAACTTTTTTGAAGCCGAAATCTTTTCATGAAAATGTTCAATTTTTTTGAAGCCGAAATACTTCATGAAAATATTCAACTTTTTTGAAGTCTAAATCTTTTCATGAAAATTTTCAACTTTTTTTAAGCCGAAATCTTTTCATGAAAATTTTCAACTTTTTTGAAGCAGAAATCTTTTCATGAAAATTTTCAACTTTTTTGAAGCCGAAATAGTTCATGAAAATTTTAGACTTTTTTGAAGCCGAAATCTTTTCATGAAAATTTTCAACTTTTTTGATGCCGAAATAGTTCATGAAAATTTTCAACTTTTTCGAACCCGAAATCTTTTCATGAAAATGTTCCATTTTTTTGAAGCCGAAATACTTCATGAAAATTTTCAACTTTTTTGAAACCGAAATCTTTTCATGAAAATGTTCAACTTTTTTGAAGCCGAAATCTTTTCATGAAAATGTTCAACTTTTTTGAAGCCGAAATCTTTTCATGAAAATGTTCAACTTTTTTGAAGATGAAATCTTTTCATGAAAATGTTCCATTTTTTTGAAGCAGAAATACTTCATGAAAATGTTCCATTTTTTTGAAGCCGAAATACTTCATGAAAATGTTCAACTTTTTTGAAGCCGAAATCTTTTCATGAAAATGTTCAACTTTTTTGAAGCCGAAATCTTTTCATGAAAATGTTCCATTTTTTTGAAGCAGAAATACTTCATGAAAATGTTCCATTTTTTTGAAGCCGAAATACTTCATGAAAATGTTCAACTTTTTTGAAGCCGAAATCTTTTCATGAAAATGTTCAACTTTTTTGAAACCGAAATCTTTTCATGAAAATGTTCAACTTTTTTGAAGCCGAAATCTTTTCATGAAAATGTTCAACTTTTTTGAAGCCGAAATCTTTTCATGAAAATTTTCAACTTTTTTGAAGCCGAAATCTTTTCATGAAAATGTTTAACTTTTTTGAAGCCGAAATCTTTTCATGAAAATGTTCAATTTTTTTGAAGCCGAAATACTTCATGAAAATATTCAACTTTTTTGAAGTCTAAATCTTTTCATGAAAATTTTCAACTTTTTTGAAGCAGAAATCTTTTCATGAAAATTTTCAACTTTTTTGAAGCCGAAATAGTTCATGAAAATTTTAGACTTTTTTGAAGCCGAAATCTTTTCATGAAAATTTTCAACTTTTTTGATGCCGAAATAGTTCATGAAAATTTTCAACTTTTTCGAACCCGAAATCTTTTCATGAAAATGTTCAACTTTTTTGAAGCCGAAATCTTTTCATGAAAATGTTCCATTTTTTTGAAGCCGAAATACTTCATGAAAATTTTCAACTTTTTTGAAACCGAAATCTTTTCATGAAAATGTTCAACTTTTTTGAAGCCGAAATCTTTTCATGAAAATGTTCAACTTTTTTGAAGCCGAAATCTTTTCATGAAAATGTTCAACTTTTTTGAAGATGAAATCTTTTCATGAAAATGTTCCATTTTTTTGAAGCAGAAATACTTCATGAAAATGTTCCATTTTTTTGAAGCCGAAATACTTCATGAAAATGTTCAACTTTTTTGAAGCCGAAATCTTTTCATGAAAATGTTCAACTTTTTTGAAACCGAAATCTTTTCATGAAAATGTTCAACTTTTTTGAAGCCGAAATCTTTTCATGAAAATGTTCAACTTTTTTGAAGCCGAAATCTTTTCATGAAAATGTTCAACTTTTTTGAAGACGAAATCTTTTCATGAAAATGTTCCATTTTTTTGAAGCAGAAATACTTCATGAAAATGTTCCATTTTTTTGAAGCCGAAATACTTAATGAAAATGTTCAACTTTTTTGAAGCCGAAATCTTTTCATGAAAATGTTCAACTTTTTTGAAGCCGAAATCTTTTCATGAAAATGTTCCATTTTTTTGAAGCCGAAATACTTCATGAAAATGTTCCATTTTTTTGAAGCCGAAATCTTTTCATGAAAATGTTGAACTTTTTTGAAGCCGAAATCTTTTCATGAAAATTTTCGACTTTTTGAAGCCGAATTCTTTTCATGAAAATTTTCAACTTTTTGAAGCAGAAATCTTTTCATGAAAATTTTCAACTTTTTTGAAGCAGAAATCTTTTCATGAAAATGTTCAACTTTTTTGAAGCCGAAATCTTTTCATGAAAATGTTACATTTTTTTGAAGCAGAAATCTTTTCATGAAAATCTTCGACTTTTTTGAAGTCGAAATACTTGATGAAAATATTCAACTTTTTTGAAATCTAAATCTTTTCATGAAAATTTTCAACTTTTTTGAAGCAGAAATCTTTTCATGAAAATTTTCAACTTTTTTGAAGCCGAAATCTTTTAATGAAAATCTTAGACTTTTTTGAAGCCGAAATCTTTTCATGTAAATTTTCAACTTTTTTGAAGCAGAAATCTTTTCATGAAAATGTTCCATTTTTTTGAAGCCGAAATACTTCATGAAAATTTTCAACTTTTTTGAAGCAGAAATCTTTTCATGAAAATGTTCAACTTTTTTGAAGCCGAAATCTTTTCATGAAAATTTTCAACTTTTTTGAAGCCAAAATAGTTCATGAAAATTTTCAACTTTTTGAACCCGAAATCTTTTCATGAAAATGTTCAACTTTTTTAAAGCCGAAATCTTTTCATGAAAATTTTCAACTTTTTTGAAGCCGAAATCTTTTCATGAAATTCTTCGATTTTTTTGAAGTCGAAATATTTCATGAAAGTTTTCAACCTTTTTGAAGTCGAAATAGTTCATGAAAGTTTTCAACCTTTTTGAAGCCGAAATCTTTTCATGAAAATTTTCAACTTTTTTGAAGCAGAAATCTTTTCATGAAAATGTTCAACTTTTTTGAAGCAGAAATCTTTTCATGAAAATTTTCAACTTTTTTGAAGCAGAAATCTTTTCATGAAAATCTTCGACTTTTTTGAAGTCGAAATACTTGATGAAAATATTCAACTTTTTTGAAATCTAAATCTTTTCATGAAAATTTTCAACTTTTTTGAAGCCGAAATCTTTTCATGAAAATTTTCAACTTTTTTGAAGCAGAAATCTTTTCATGAAAATTGTCAACTTTTTTGAAGTCGAAATCTTTTCATGAAAATTTTCAACTTTTTTGAAGCCGAAATCTTTTCATGAAAATGGTCAACTTTTTAGAAGCCGAAATCTTTTCATGAAAATTTTCAACTTTTTGAAGCCGAAATATTTTCATGAAAATGTTCCATTTTTTTGAAGCCGAAATACTTCATGAAAATTTTCAACTTTTTTGAAGCCGAAATCTTTTCATGAAAATGTTACATTTTTTTGAAGCCGAAATACTTCATGAAAATTTTAGACTTTTTTGAAGCCGAAATCTTTTCATGAAAATTTTCAACTTTTTTGATGCCGAAATAGTTCATGAAAATTTTCAACTTTTTTGAACCCGAAATCTTTTCATGAAAATGTTCAACTTTTTTGAAGCCGAAATCTTTTCATGAAAATGTTCAACTTTTTTGAAGCCGAAATCTTTTCATGAAAATGTTCAACTTTTTTGAAGACGAAATCTTTTCATGAAAATGTTCCATTTTTTTGAAGCAGAAATACTTCATGAAAATGTTCCATTTTTTTGAAGCCGAAATACTTCATGAAAATGTTCAACTTTTTTGAAGCCGAAATCTTTTCATGAAAATGTTCAACTTTTTTGAAGCCGAAATCTTTTCATGAAAATGTTCCATTTTTTTGAAGCCGAAATACTTCATGAAAATGTTCCATTTTTTTGATGCCGAAATACTTCATGAAAATGTTCAACTTTTTTGAAGCCGAAATCTTTTCATGAAAATGTTCAATTTTTTTGAAGCCGAAATACTTCATGAAAATTTTCAACTTTTTTGAAGCCGAAATCTTTTCATGTAAATTTTCAACTTTTTTGAAGCAGAAATCTTTTCATGAAAATTTTCAACTTTTTTGAAGCAGAAATCTTTTCATGAAAATGTTCAACTTTTTTGAAGCCGAAATCTTTTCATGAAAATGTTACATTTTTTTGAAGCCCAAATACTTGATGAAAATATTCAACTTTTTTGAAGTCTAAATCTTTTCATGAAAATTTTCAACTTTTTTGAAGCCGAAATCTTTTCATGAAAATTTTCAACTTTTTTGAAGCAGAAATCCTTTCATGAAAATTTTCAACTTTTTGAAGCCGAAATCTTTTCATGAAGATTTTCAACTTTTTTGAAGCAGAAATCTTTTCATGAAAATGGTCAACTTTTTTGAAGCCGAAATCTTTTCATGAAAATTTTCAACTTTTTTGAAGCAGAAATCTTTTCATGAAAATGTTCAACTTTTTTGAAGCCGAAATCTTTTCATGAAAATTTTCAACTTTTTGAAACCAAAATCTTTTCATGTAATTTTTCAACTTTTTTGAAGCCGAAATCTTTTCATGAAAATGTTACATTTTTTTGAAGCCCAAATACTTGATGAAAATATTCAACTTTTTTGAAGTCTAAATCTTTTCATGAAAATTTTCAACTTTTTTGAAGCCGAAATCTTTTCATGAAAATTTTCAACTTTTTTGAAGCAGAAATCCTTTCATGAAAATTTTCAACTTTTTGAAGCCGAAATCTTTTCATGAAGATTTTCAACTTTTTTGAAGCAGAAATCTTTTCATGAAAATGGTCAACTTTTTTGAAGCCAAAATCTTTTCATGAAAATTTTCAACTTTTTTGAAGCCGAAATCTTTTCATGAAAATGTTCAACTTTTTTGAAGCAGAAATCTTTTCATGAAAATTTTCAACTTTTTTGAAGCCAAAATCCTGTCATGAAAATTTTCAACTTTTTTGAAGCAGAAATCTTTTCATGAAAATCTTCGACTTTTTTGAAGCCGAAATACTTGATGAAAATATTCAACTTTTTTGAAGTCTAAATCTTTTCATGAAAATTTTCAACTTTTTTGAAGCCGAAATCTTTTCATGAAAATTTTCAACTTTTTTGAAGCAGAAATCCTTTCATGAAAATTTTCAACTTTTTGAAGCCGAAATCTTTTCATGAAGATTTTCAACTTTTTTGAAGCAGAAATCTTTTCATGAAAATGGTCAACTTTTTTGAAGCCCAAATACTTGATGAAAATATTCAACTTTTTTGAAGTCTAAATCTTTTCATGAAAATTTTCAACTTTTTTGAAGCAGAAATCCTTTCATGAAGATTTTCAACTTTTTGAAGCCGAAATCTTTTCATGAAAATGTTCAACTTTTTTGAAGCCGAAATCTTTTCATGAAAATGTTACATTTTTTTGAAGCCCAAATACTTGATGAAAATATTCAACTTTTTTGAAGTCTAAATCTTTTCATGAAAATTTTCAACTTTTTTGAAGCAGAAATCCTTTCATGAAGATTTTCAACTTTTTTGAAGCAGAAATCTTTTCATGAAAATGGTCAACTTTTTTGAAGCCGAAATCTTTTCATGAAAATTTTCAACTTTTTTGAAGCCGAAATCTTTTCATGAAAATGTTCAACTTTTTTGAAGCAGAAATCTTTTCATGAAAATGTTCAACTTTTTTGAAGCCAAAATCCTGTCATGAAAATTTTCAACTTTTTTGAAGCCGAAATCTTTTCATGAAAATTTTCAACTTTTTTGAAGCCAAAATCGTGTCATGAAAATTTTCAACTTTTTTGAAGCAGAAATCTTTTCATGAAAATCTTCGACTTTTTTGAAGCCGAAATACTTGATGAAAATATTCAACTTTTTTGAAGTCTAAATCTTTTCATGAAAATTTTCAACTTTTTTGAAGCCGAAATCTTTTCATGAAAATTTTCAACTTTTTTGAAGCCGAAATCTTTTCATGAAAATGGTCAACTTTTTTGAAGCCGAAATCTTTTCATGAAAATTTTCAACTTTTTGAAGCCGAAATATTTTCATGAAAATTTTCAACTTTTTTGAAGCAGAAATCTTTTCATGAAAATGTTCAACTTTTTTGAAGCCGAAATCTTTTCATGAAAATGTTCCATTTTTTTGAAGCCGAAATACTTCATGAAAATTTTCAACTTTTTTGAAGCCGAAATCTTTTCATGAAAATGTTACATTTTTTTGAAGCCGAAATACTTCATGAAAATTTTCGACTTTTTTGAAGCCGAAATCTTTTCATGATTTGTTACATTTTTTTGAAGCCGAAATCTTTTCATGTAAATTTTCAACTTTTTTGAAGCCGAAATCTTTTCATGAAAATTTTCAACTTTTTTGAAGCCGAAATCTTTTCATGTAAATTTTCAACTTTTTTGAAGCAGAAATCTTTTCATGTAAATTTTCAACTTTTTTGAAGCCGAAATCTTTTCATGAAAATGTTCAAGTTTTTTGAAGCCGAAATCTTTTCATGAAAATGTTCAACTTTTTTGAAGCCGAAATCTTTTCATGAAAATTTTCAACTTTTTTGAAGCCGAAATACTTGATGAAAATATTCAACTTTTTTGAAGCCGAAATCTTTTCATGAAAATGTTCCATTTTTTTGAAGCCGAAATACTTCATGAAAATTTTCAACTTTTTTGAAGGCGAAATCTTTTCATGAAAATGTTCAACTTTTTTGAAACCAAAATCTTTTCATGAAAATTTTCAACTTTTTTGAAGCCGAAATCTTTTCATGAAAATGTTCAACTTTTTTGAAGCTGAGATCTTTTCATGAAAATTTTCAACTTTTTGAAACCGAAATCTTTTCATGAAAATTTTCAACTTTTTTGAAGTCGAAATCTTTTCATGAAAATGGTCAACTTTTTTGAAGCCGAAATCTTTTCATGAAAATTTTCAACTTTTTGAATCCGAAATCTTTTCATGAAAATTTTCAACTTTTTTGAAGCAGAAATCTTTTCATGAAAATCTAAGACTTTTTTAAAGCAGGAATCTTTTCATATAAATATTCAACTTTTTTGAAGCAGAAATCTTTTCATGAAAATCTTCAACTTTTTTGAAGCCGAAATCTTTTCATGAAAATGTTCAACTTTTTTGAAGCCGAAATCTTTTCATGAATATGTTCCATTTTTTTGAAGCCGAAATACTTCATGAAAATGTTCAACTTTTTTGAAGCCGAAATCTTTTCATGAAAATGTTCAACTTTTTTGAAGCCGAAATCTTTTCATGAAAATTTTCAACTTTTTTGAAGCAGAAATCTTTTCATGAAAATCTTCGACTTTTTTGAAGCCGAAATACTTGATGAAAATATTTAACTTTTTTGTAGTCTAAATCTTTTCATGAAAATTTTCAACTTTTTTGAAGCAGAAATCTTTTCATGAAAATTTTCAACTTTTTTGAAGCAGAAATCTTTTCATGAAAATTTTCAACTTATTTGATGCCGAAATAGTTCATGAAAATTTTCAACTTTTTTGAAGCCGAAATCCTGTCATGAAAATGTTCAACTTTTTTGATGCCGAAATCTTTTCATGAAAATTTTCATCTTTTTTGAAGCATAAATCTTTTCATGAAAATTTTAGACTTTTTTGCAGCCGAAATACTTCATGAAAATTTTCAACTTTTTTGAAGTCGAAATCTTTTCATGAAAATCTTCGACTTTTTTGAAGTCGAAATAGTTCATGAAAGTTTTCAACCTTTTTGAAGCTGAAATCTTTTCATGAAAATTTTCAACTTTTTTGAAACCAAAATCTTTTCATGAAAATTTTCAACTTTTTTGAAGCAGAAATCTTTTCATGCAAATGTTCAACTTTTTTGAAGCCGAGATCTTTTCATGAAAATTTTCAACTTTTTGAAACCGAAATCTTTTCATAAAAATGGTCAACTTTTTTGAAGCCGAAATCTTTTCATGAAAATTTTCAACTTTTTGAAGCCAAAATCTTTTCATGAAAATTTTCAACTTTTTTGAAGCCGAAATCTTTTCATGAAAATCTTCCATTTTTTTGAAGCCGAAATACTTCATGAAAATTTTAGACTTTTTTGAAGTCGAAATCTTTTCATGTAAATTTTCAACTTTTTTGAAGCCGAAAAATTTTCATGAAAATGTTCAACTTTTTTGAAGCCGAAATCTTTTCATGAAAATGTTCCATTTTTTTGAAGCCGAAATACTTCATGAAAATTTTCAACTTTTTTGAAGGCGAAATCTTTTCATGAAAATGTTCAACTTTTTTGAAGCCGAAATCTTTTCATGAAAATGTTCAACTTTTTTGAAGCTGAGATCTTTTCATGAAAATTTTCAACTTTTTGAAACCGAAATCTTTTCATGAAAATTTTCAACTTTTTTGAAGCCGAAATCTTTTCATGAAAATGGTCAACTTTTTTGAAGCCGAAATCTTTTCATGAAAATTTTCAACTTTTTGAATCCGAAATCTTTTCATGAAAATTTTCAACTTTTTTGAAGCCTAAATCTTTTCATGAAAATCTTAGACTTTTTTAAAGCAGGAATCTTTTCATATAAATATTCAACTTTTTTGAAGCAGAAATCTTTTCATGAAAATCTTCAACTTTTTTGAAGCCGAAATCTTTTCATGAAAATGTTCAACTTTTTTGAAGCCGAAATCTTTTCATGAAAATGTTCCATTTTTTTGAAGCCGAAATACTTCATGAAAATGTTCAACTTTTTTGAAGCCGAAATCTTTTCATGAAAATGTTCAACTTTTTTGAAGCCGAAATCTTTTCATGAAAATTTTCAACTTTTTTGAAGCAGAAATCTTTTCATGAAAATCTTCGACTTTTTTGAAGCCGAAATACTTGATGAAAATATTTAACTTTTTTGTAGTCTAAATCTTTTCATGAAAATTTTCAACTTATTTGATGCCGAAATAGTTCATGAAAATTTTCAACTTTTTTGAAGCCGAAATCCTGTCATGAAAATGTTCAACTTTTTTGATGCCGAAATCTTTTCATGAAAATTTTCATCTTTTTTGAAGCATAAATCTTTTCATGAAAATTTTAGACTTTTTTGCAGCCGAAATACTTCATGAAAATTTTCAACTTTTTTGAAGTCGAAATCTTTTCATGAAAATCTTCGACTTTTTTGAAGTCGAAATAGTTCATGAAAGTTTTCAACCTTTTTGAAGCTGAAATCTTTTCATGAAAATTTTCAACTTTTTTGAAACCAAAATCTTTTCATGAAAATTTTCAACTTTTTTGAAGCAGAAATCTTTTCATGCAAATGTTCAACTTTTTTGAAGCCGAGATCTTTTCATGAAAATTTTCAACTTTTTGAAACCGAAATCTTTTCATAAAAATGGTCAACTTTTTTGAAGCCGAAATCTTTTCATGAAAATGTTCCATTTTTTTGAAGCCGAAATACTTCATGAAAATTTTCAACTTTTTTGAAGGCGAAATCTTTTCATGAAAATGTTCAACTTTTTTGAAGCCGAAATCTTTTCATGAAAATGTTCAACTTTTTTGAAGCTGAGATCTTTTCATGAAAATTTTCAACTTTTTGAAACCGAAATCTTTTCATGAAAATTTTCAACTTTTTTGAAGCCGAAATCTTTTCATGAAAATGGTCAACTTTTTTGAAGCCGAAATCTTTTCATGAAAATTTTCAACTTTTTGAATCCGAAATCTTTTCATGAAAATTTTCAACTTTTTTGAAGCCTAAATCTTTTCATGAAAATCTTAGACTTTTTTAAAGCAGGAATCTTTTCATATAAATATTCAACTGTTTTGAAGCAGAAATCTTTTCATGAAAATCTTCAACTTTTTTGAAGCCGAAATCTTTTCATGAAAATGTTCAACTTTTTTGAAGCCGAAATCTTTTCATGAAAATGTTCCATTTTTTTGAAGCCGAAATACTTCATGAAAATGTTCAACTTTTTTGAAGCCGAAATCTTTTCATGAAAATGTTCAACTTTTTTGAAGCCGAAATCTTTTCATGAAAATTTTCAACTTTTTTGAAGCAGAAATCTTTTCATGAAAATCTTCGACTTTTTTGAAGCCGAAATACTTGATGAAAATATTTAACTTTTTTGTAGTCTAAATCTTTTCATGAAAATTTTCAACTTTTTTGAAGCCGAAATCCTGTCATGAAAATGTTCAACTTTTTTGATGCCGAAATCTTTTCATGAAAATTTTCATCTTTTTTGAAGCATAAATCTTTTCATGAAAATTTTAGACTTTTTTGCAGCCGAAATACTTCATGAAAATTTTCAACTTTTTTTAAGCCGAAATCTTTTCATGAAAATCTTCGACTTTTTTGAAGTCGAAATAGTTCATGAAAGTTTTCAACCTTTTTGAAGCTGAAATCTTTTCATGAAAATGTTCAACTTTTTTGAAACCAAAATCTTTTCATGAAAATTTTCAACTTTTTTGAAGCAGAAATCTTTTCATGCAAATGTTCAACTTTTTTGAAGCCGAGATCTTTTCATGAAAATTTTCAACTTTTTGAAACCGAAATCTTTTCATAAAAATGGTCAACTTTTTTGAAGCAGAAATCTTTTCATGAAAATTTTCAACTTTTTTGAAGCAGAAATCTTTTCATGAAAATGTTCAACTTTTTTGAAGTCGAAATCTTTTCATGAAAATTTTCAACTTTTTTGAAGCCGAAATCTTTTCATGAAAATGGTCAACTTTTTTGAATCCGAAATCTTTTCATGAAAATTTTCAACTTTTTGAAGCCGAAATCTTTTCATGAAAATTTTCAACTTTTTTGAAGCAGAAATCTTTTCATGAAAATGTTCAACTTTTTTGAAGCCGAAATCTTTTCATGAAAATGTTCCATTTTTTTGAAGCCGAAATACTTCATGAAAATTTTCAACTTTTTTGAAGCCGAAATCTTTTCATGATTTGTTACATTTTTTTGAAGCCGAAATCTTTTCATGAAAATGTTACATTTTTTTGAAGCCGAAATACTTCATGAAAATTTTGGACTTTTTTGAAGCCGAAATCTTTTCATGATTTGTTACATTTTTTTGAAGCCGAAATCTTTTCATGTAAATTTTCAACTTTTTTGAAGCCGAAATCTTTTCATGAAAATTTTCAACTTTTTTGAAGCCGAAATCTTTTCATGTAAATTTTCAACTTTTTTGAAGCAGAAATCTTTTCATTAAAATGTTCAACTTTTTTGAAGCCGAAATCTTTTCATGAAAATGTTCAAGTTTTTTGAAGCCGAAATCTTTTCATGAAAATGTTCAACTTTTTTGAAGCCGAAATCTTTTCATGAAAATTTTCAACTTTTTTGAAGCCGAAATACTTGATGAAAATATTCAACTTTTTTGAAGTCTAAATCTTTTCATGAAAATTTTCAACTTTTTTGAAGCCGAAATCTTTTCATGAAAATGTTCAACTTTTTTGAAGCCGAGATCTTTTCATGAAAATTTTCAACTTTTTTGAAGCCAAAATAGTTCATGAAAATTTTCAACTTTTTGAACCCGAAATCTTTTCATGAAAATGTTCAACTTTTTTAAAGCCGAAATCTTTTCATGAAAATTTTCAACTTTTTTGAAGCCGAAATCTTTTCATGAAAATCTTCGACTTTTTTGAAGTCGAAATAGTTCATGAAAGTTTTCAACCTTTTTGAAGTCGAAATAGTTCATGTAAGTTTTCAACCTTTTTGAAGCCGAAATCTTTTCATGAAAATTTTCAACTTTTTTGAAGCAGAAATCTTTTCATGAAAATGTTCAACTTTTTTGAAGCCGAAATCTTTTCATGAAATTTTTCAACTTTTTTGAAGCCAAAATCCTGTCATGAATATTTTCAACTTTTTTGAAGCAGAAATCTTTTTATGAAAATCTTCGACTTTTTTGAAGTCGAAATACTTGATGAAAATATTCAACTTTTTTGAAGTCTAAATCTTTTCATGAAAATCTTCGACTTTTTTGAAGTCGAAATACTTCATGAAAATATTCAACTTTTTTGAAGCAGAAATCTTTTCATGAAAATGTTCAACTTTTTTGAAGCCGAAATCTTTTCATGAAAATTTTCAACTTTTTTGAAGCCAAAATCGTGTCATGAAAATTTTCAACTTTTTTGAAGCAGAAATCTTTTCATGAAAATCTTCGACTTTTTTGAAGCCGAAATACTTGATGAAAATATTCAACTTTTTTGAAGTCTAAATCTTTTCATGAAAATTTTCAACTTTTTTGAAGCCGAAATCTTTTCATGAAAATTTTCAACTTTTTTGAAGCAGAAATCTTTTCATGAAAATGTTCAACTTTTTTGAAGCCGAAATAGTTCATGAAAATCTTCGACTTTTTTGAAGTCGAAATAGTTCATGAAAGTTTTCAACCTTTTTGAAGCCGAAATCTTTTCATGAAAATTTTCAACTTTTTTGAAGCAGAAATCTTTTCATGAAAATCTTAGACTTTTTTGAAGTCGAAATCTTTTCATGTAAATTTTCAACTATTTTGAAGGAGAAATCTTTTCATGAAAATTTTCAACTTTTTTGAAGCCGAAATCTTTTCATGAAAATCTTCCATTTTTTTGAAGCCGAAATACTTCATGAAAATTTTAGACTTTTTTGAAGTCGAAATCTTTTCATGTAAATTTTCAACTTTTTTGAAGCCGAAAAATTTTCATGAAAATGTTCAACTTTTTTGAAGCCGAAATCTTTTCATGAAAATGTTCCATTTTTTTGAAGCCGAAATACTTCATGAAAATTTTAAACTTTTTTGAAGGCGAAATCTTTTCATGAAAATGTTCAACTTTTTTGAAGCCGAAATCTTTTCATGAAAATTTTCAACTTTTTTGAAGCTGAGATCTTTTCATGAAAATTTTCAACTTTTTGAAACCGAAATCTTTTCATGAAAATTTTCAACTTTTTTGAAGCCGAAATCTTTTCATGAAAATGGTCAACTTTTTTGAAGCCGAAATCTTTTCATGAAAATCTTAGACTTTTTTAAAGCAGGAATCTTTTCATATAAATATTCAACTTTTTTGAAGCAGAAATCTTTTCATGAAAATATTCAACTTTTTTGAAGCAGAAATCTTTTCATGAAAATCTTCAACTTTTTTGAAGCCGAAATCTTTTCATGAAAATGTTCAACTTTTTTGAAGCCGAAATCTTTTCATGAAAATGTTCAACTTTTCTGAAGCCGAAATCTTTTCATGAAAATTTTCAACTTTTTTGAAGCAGAAATCTTTTCATGAAAATCTTCGACTTTTTTGAAGCCGAAATACTTGATGAAAATATTTAACTTTTTTGTAGTCTAAATCTTTTCATGAAAATTTTCAACTTATTTGATGCCGAAATAGTTCATGAAAATTTTCAACTTTTTTGAAGCCGAAATCCTGTCATGAAAATGTTCAACTTTTTTGATGCCGAAATCTTTTCATGAAAATTTTCATCTTTTTTGAAGCATAAATCTTTTCATGAAAATTTTAGACTTTTTTGCAGCCGAAATACTTCATGAAAATTTTCAACTTTTTTTAAGCCGAAATCTTTTCATGAAAATCTTCGACTTTTTTGAAGTCGAAATAGTTCATGAAAGTTTTCAACCTTTTTGAAGCTGAAATCTTTTCATGAAAATGTTCAACTTTTTTGAAACCAAAATCTTTTCATGAAAATTTTCAACTTTTTTGAAGCAGAAATCTTTTCATGGAAATGTTCAACTTTTTTGAAGCCGAGATCTTTTCATGAAAATTTTCAACTTTTTGAAACCGAAATCTTTTCATAAAAATGGTCAACTTTTTTGAAGCAGAAATCTTTTCATGAAAATGTTCAACTTTTTTGAAGTCGAAATCTTTTCATGAAAATTTTCAACTTTTTTGAAGCCGAAATCTTTTCATGAAAATGGTCAACTTTTTTGAAGCCGAAATCTTTTCATGAAAATTTTCAACTTTTTGAAGCCGAAATCTTTTCATGAAAATTTTCAACTTTTTTGAAGCAGAAATCTTTTCATGAAAATGTTCAACTTTTTTGAAGCCGAAATCTTTTCATGAAAATGTTCCATTTTTTTGAAGCCGAAATACTTCATGAAAATTTTCAACTTTTTTGAAGCCGAAATCTTTTCATGAAAATGTTACATTTTTTTGAAGCCGAAATACTTCATGAAAATTTTCGACTTTTTTGAAGCCGAAATCTTTTCATGAAAATGTTACATTTTTTTGAAGCCGAAATCTTTTCATGTAAATTTTCAACTTTTTTGAAGCCGAAATCTTTTCATGAAAATTTTCAACTTTTTTGAAGCCGAAATCTTTTCATGTAAATTTTCAACTTTTTTGAAGCAGAAATCTTTTCATTAAAATGTTCAACTTTTTTGAAGCCGAAATCTTTTCATGAAAATGTTCAAGTTTTTTGAAGCCGAAATCTTTTCATGAAAATGTTCAACTTTTTTGAAGCCGAAATCTTTTCATGAAAATTTTCAACTTTTTTGAAGCAGAAATCTTTTCATGAAAATCTTAGACTTTTTTGAAGTCGAAATCTTTTCATGTAAATTTTCAACTTTTTTGAAGCAGAAATCTTTTCATGAAAATGTTCCATTTTTTTGAAGCCGAAATACTTCATGAAAATGTTCAACTTTTTTGAAGCCGAAATCTTTTCATGAAAATGTTCAACTTTTTTGAAGCCGAAATCTTTTCATGAAAATTTTCAACTTTTTTGAAGCAGAAATCTTTTCATGAAAATCTTCGACTTTTTTGAAGCCGAAATACTTGATGAAAATATTTAACTTTTTTGTAGTCTAAATCTTTTCATGAAAATTTTCAACTTTTTTGAAGCAAAAATCTTTTCATGAAAATTTTCAACTTTTTTGAAGCAGAAATCTTTTCATGAAAATTTTCAACTTATTTGATGCCGAAATAGTTCATGAAAATTTTCAACTTTTTTGAATCCGAAATCCTGTCATGAAAATGTTCAACTTTTTTGATGCCGAAATCTTTTCATGAAAATTTTCATCTTTTTTGAAGCATAAATCTTTTCATGAAAATTTTAGACTTTTTTGCAGCCGAAATACTTCATGAAAATTTTCAACTTTTTTTAAGCCGAAATCTTTTCATGAAAATCTTCGACTTTTTTGAAGTCGAAATAGTTCATGAAAGTTTTCAACCTTTTTGAAGCTGAAATCTTTTCATGAAAATGTTCAACTTTTTTGAAACCAAAATCTTTTCATGAAAATTTTCAACTTTTTTGAAGCCGAAATCTTTTCATGTAAATTTTCAACTTTTTGGAAGCAGAAATCTTTTCATTAAAATGTTCAAGTTTTTTGAAGCCGAAATCTTTTCATGAAAATGTTCAAGTTTTTTGAAGCCGAAATCTTTTCATGAAAATGTTCAACTTTTTTGAAGCCGAAATCTTTTCATGAAAATTTTCAACTTTTTTGAAGCAGAAATCTTTTCATGAAAATCTTAGACTTTTTTGAAGTCGAAATCTTTTCATGTAAATTTTCAACTTTTTTGAAGCAGAAATCTTTTCATGAAAATGTTCCATTTTTTTGAAGCCGAAATACTTCATGAAAATGTTCAACTTTTTTGAAGCCGAAATCTTTTCATGAAAATGTTCAACTTTTTTGAAGCCGAAATCTTTTCATGAAAATTTTCAACTTTTTTGAAGCAGAAATCTTTTCATGAAAATCTTCGACTTTTTTGAAGCCGAAATACTTGATGAAAATATTTAACTTTTTTGTAGTCTAAATCTTTTCATGAAAATTTTCAACTTTTTTGAAGCAAAAATCTTTTCATGAAAATTTTCAACTTTTTTGAAGCAGAAATCTTTTCATGAAAATTTTCAACTTATTTGATGCCGAAATAGTTCATGAAAATTTTCAACTTTTTTGAATCCGAAATCCTGTCATGAAAATGTTCAACTTTTTTGATGCCGAAATCTTTTCATGAAAATTTTCATCTTTTTTGAAGCATAAATCTTTTCATGAAAATTTTAGACTTTTTTGCAGCCGAAATACTTCATGAAAATTTTCAACTTTTTTTAAGCCGAAATCTTTTCATGAAAATCTTCGACTTTTTTGAAGTCGAAATAGTTCATGAAAGTTTTCAACCTTTTTGAAGCTGAAATCTTTTCATGAAAATGTTCAACTTTTTTGAAACCAAAATCTTTTCATGAAAATTTTCAACTTTTTTGAAGCAGAAATCTTTTCATGCAAATGTTCAACTTTTTTGAAGCCGAAATCTTTTCATGAAAATTTTCAACTTTTTGAAGCCGAAATCTTTTCATGAAAATTTTCAACTTTTTTGAAGCAGAAATCTTTTCATGAAAATGTTCAACTTTTTTGAAGCCGAAATCTTTTCATGAAAATTTTCAACTTTTTTGAAGCCAAAATCGTGTCATGAAAATTTTCAACTTTTTTGAAGCAGAAATCTTTTCATGAAAATCTTCGACTTTTTTGAAGCCGAAATACTTGATGAAAATATTCAACTTTTTTGAAGTCTAAATCTTTTCATGAAAATTTTCAACTTTTTTGAAGCAGAAATCTTTTCATGAAAATGTTCAACTTTTTTGAAGCCGAAATAGTTCATGAAAATCTTCGACTTTTTTGAAGTCGAAATAGTTCATGAAAGTTTTCAACCTTTTTGAAGCCGAAATCTTTTCATGAAAATTTTCAACTTTTTTGAAGCAGAAATCTTTTCATGAAAATCTTAGACTTTTTTGAAGTCGAAATCTTTTCATGTAAATTTTCAACTATTTTGAAGGAGAAATCTTTTCATGAAAATTTTCAACTTTTTTGAAGCCGAAATCTTTTCATGAAAATCTTCCATTTTTTTGAAGCCGAAATACTTCATGAAAATTTTAGACTTTTTTGAAGTCGAAATCTTTTCATGTAAATTTTCAACTTTTTTGAAGCCGAAAAATTTTCATGAAAATGTTCAACTTTTTTGAAGCCGAAATCTTTTCATGAAAATGTTCCATTTTTTTGAAGCCGAAATACTTCATGAAAATTTTCAACTTTTTTGAAGGCGAAATCTTTTCATGAAAATGTTCAACTTTTTTGAAGCCGAAATCTTTTCATGAAAATTTTCAACTTTTTTGAAGCTGAGATCTTTTCATGAAAATTTTCAACTTTTTGAAACCGAAATCTTTTCATGAAAATTTTCAACTTTTTTGAAGCCGAAATCTTTTCATGAAAATGGTCAACTTTTTTGAAGCCGAAATCTTTTCATGAAAATTTTCAACTTTTTGAATCCGAAATCTTTTCATGAAAATTTTCAACTTTTTTGAAGCCTAAATCTTTTCATGAAAATCTTAGACTTTTTTAAAGCAGGAATCTTTTCATATAAATATTCAACTTTTTTGAAGCAGAAATCTTTTCATGAAAATATTCAACTTTTTTGAAGCAGAAATCTTTTCATGAAAATCTTCAACTTTTTTGAAGCCGAAATCTTTTCATGAAAATGTTCAACTTTTTTGAAGCCGAAATCTTTTCATGAAAATGTTCAACTTTTCTGAAGCCGAAATCTTTTCATGAAAATTTTCAACTTTTTTGAAGCAGAAATCTTTTCATGAAAATCTTCGACTTTTTTGAAGCCGAAATACTTGATGAAAATATTTAACTTTTTTGTAGTCTAAATCTTTTCATGAAAATTTTCAACTTATTTGATGCCGAAATAGTTCATGAAAATTTTCAACTTTTTTGAAGCCGAAATCCTGTCATGAAAATGTTCAACTTTTTTGATGCCGAAATCTTTTCATGAAAATTTTCATCTTTTTTGAAGCATAAATCTTTTCATGAAAATTTTAGACTTTTTTGCAGCCGAAATACTTCATGAAAATTTTCAACTTTTTTTAAGCCGAAATCTTTTCATGAAAATCTTCGACTTTTTTGAAGTCGAAATAGTTCATGAAAGTTTTCAACCTTTTTGAAGCTGAAATCTTTTCATGAAAATGTTCAACTTTTTTGAAACCAAAATCTTTTCATGAAAATTTTCAACTTTTTTGAAGCAGAAATCTTTTCATGGAAATGTTCAACTTTTTTGAAGCCGAGATCTTTTCATGAAAATTTTCAACTTTTTGAAACCGAAATCTTTTCATAAAAATGGTCAACTTTTTTGAAGCCGAAATCTTTTCATGAAAATTTTCAACTTTTTTGAAGCAGAAATCTTTTCATGAAAATGTTCAACTTTTTTGAAGTCGAAATCTTTTCATGAAAATTTTCAACTTTTTTGAAGCCGAAATCTTTTCATGAAAATGGTCAACTTTTTTGAAGCCGAAATCTTTTCATGAAAATTTTCAACTTTTTGAAGCCGAAATCTTTTCATGAAAATTTTCAACTTTTTTGAAGCAGAAATCTTTTCATGAAAATGTTCAACTTTTTTGAAGCCGAAATCTTTTCATGAAAATGTTCCATTTTTTTGAAGCCGAAATACTTCATGAAAATTTTCAACTTTTTTGAAGCCGAAATCTTTTCATGAAAATGTTACATTTTTTTGAAGCCGAAATACTTCATGAAAATTTTCGACTTTTTTGAAGCCGAAATCTTTTCATGAAAATGTTACATTTTTTTGAAGCCGAAATCTTTTCATGTAAATTTTCAACTTTTTTGAAGCCGAAATCTTTTCATGAAAATTTTCAACTTTTTTGAAGCCGAAATCTTTTCATGTAAATTTTCAACTTTTTTGAAGCAGAAATCTTTTCATTAAAATGTTCAACTTTTTTGAAGCCGAAATCTTTTCATGAAAATGTTCAAGTTTTTTGAAGCCGAAATCTTTTCATGAAAATGTTCAACTTTTTTGAAGCCGAAATCTTTTCATGAAAATTTTCAACTTTTTTGAAGCAGAAATCTTTTCATGAAAATCTTAGACTTTTTTGAAGTCGAAATCTTTTCATGTAAATTTTCAACTTTTTTGAAGCAGAAATCTTTTCATGAAAATGTTCCATTTTTTTGAAGCCGAAATACTTCATGAAAATGTTCAACTTTTTTGAAGCCGAAATCTTTTCATGAAAATGTTCAACTTTTTTGAAGCCGAAATCTTTTCATGAAAATTTTCAACTTTTTTGAAGCAGAAATCTTTTCATGAAAATCTTCGACTTTTTTGAAGCCGAAATACTTGATGAAAATATTTAACTTTTTTGTAGTCTAAATCTTTTCATGAAAATTTTCAACTTTTTTGAAGCAAAAATCTTTTCATGAAAATTTTCAACTTTTTTGAAGCAGAAATCTTTTCATGAAAATTTTCAACTTATTTGATGCCGAAATAGTTCATGAAAATTTTCAACTTTTTTGAATCCGAAATCCTGTCATGAAAATGTTCAACTTTTTTGATGCCGAAATCTTTTCATGAAAATTTTCATCTTTTTTGAAGCATAAATCTTTTCATGAAAATTTTAGACTTTTTTGCAGCCGAAATACTTCATGAAAATTTTCAACTTTTTTTAAGCCGAAATCTTTTCATGAAAATCTTCGACTTTTTTGAAGTCGAAATAGTTCATGAAAGTTTTCAACCTTTTTGAAGCTGAAATCTTTTCATGAAAATGTTCAACTTTTTTGAAACCAAAATCTTTTCATGAAAATTTTCAACTTTTTTGAAGCAGAAATCTTTTCATGCAAATGTTCAACTTTTTTGAAGCCGAAATCTTTTCATGAAAATTTTCAACTTTTTGAAGCCGAAATCTTTTCATGAAAATTTTCAACTTTTTTGAAGCAGAAATCTTTTCATGAAAATGTTCAACTTTTTTGAAGCCGAAATCTTTTCATGAAAATGTTCCATTTTTTTGAAGCCGAAATACTTCATGAAAATTTTCAACTTTTTTGAAGCCGAAATCTTTTCATGAAAATGTAACATTTTTTTGAAGCCGAAATACTTCATGAAAATTTTCGACTTTTTTGAAGCCGAAATCTTTTCATGAAAATGTTACATTTTTTTGAAGCCGAAATACTTCATGAAAATTTTCAACTTTTTTGAAGCCGAAATCTTTTCATGAAAATTTTCAACTTTTTTGAAGCCGAAATCTTTTCATGTAAATTTTCAACTTTTTTGAAGCAGAAATCTTTTCATTAAAATGTTCAAGTTTTTTGAAGCCGAAATCTTTTCATGAAAATGTTCAAGTTTTTTGAAGCCGAAATCTTTTCATGAAAATGTTCAACTTTTTTGAAGCCGAAATCTTTTCATGAAAATTTTCAACTTTTTTGAAGCAGAAATCTTTTCATGAAAATCTTAGACTTTTTTGAAGTCGAAATCTTTTCATGTAAATTTTCAACTTTTTTGAAGCAGAAATCTTTTCATGAAAATGTTCCATTTTTTTGAAGCCGAAATACTTCATGAAAATGTTCAACTTTTTTGAAGCCGAAATCTTTTCATGAAAATGTTCAACTTTTTTGAAGCCGAAATCTTTTCATGAAAATTTTCAACTTTTTTGAAGCAGAAATCTTTTCATGAAAATCTTCGACTTTTTTGAAGCCGAAATACTTGATGAAAATATTTAACTTTTTTGTAGTCTAAATCTTTTCATGAAAATTTTCAACTTTTTTGAAGCAGAAATCTTTTCATGAAAATCTTAGACTTTTTTGAAGTCGAAATCTTTTCATGTAAATTTTCAACTTTTTTGAAGCAGAAATCTTTTCATGAAAATGTTCCATTTTTTTGAAGCCGAAATACTTCATGAAAATGTTCAACTTTTTTGAAGCCGAAATCTTTTCATGAAAATGTTCAACTTTTTTGAAGCCGAAATCTTTTCATGAAAATTTTCAACTTTTTTGAAGCAGAAATCTTTTCATGAAAATCTTCGACTTTTTTGAAGCCGAAATACTTGATGAAAATATTTAACTTTTTTGTAGTCTAAATCTTTTCATGAAAATTTTCAACTTTTTTGAAGCAAAAATCTTTTCATGAAAATTTTCAACTTTTTTGAAGCAGAAATCTTTTCATGAAAATCTTAGACTTTTTTGAAGTCGAAATCTTTTCATGTAAATTTTCAACTATTTTGAAGGAGAAATCTTTTCATGAAAATTTTCAACTTTTTTGAAGCCGAAATCTTTTCATGAAAATCTTCCATTTTTTTGAAGCCGAAATACTTCATGAAAATTTTAGACTTTTTTGAAGTCGAAATCTTTTCATGTAAATTTTCAACTTTTTTGAAGCCGAAAAATTTTCATGAAAATGTTCAACTTTTTTGAAGCCGAAATCTTTTCATGAAAATGTTCCATTTTTTTGAAGCCGAAATACTTCATGAAAATTTTCAACTTTTTTGAAGGCGAAATCTTTTCATGAAAATGTTCAACTTTTTTGAAGCCGAAATCTTTTCATGAAAATTTTCAACTTTTTTGAAGCTGAGATCTTTTCATGAAAATTTTCAACTTTTTGAAACCGAAATCTTTTCATGAAAATTTTCAACTTTTTTGAAGCCGAAATCTTTTCATGAAAATGGTCAACTTTTTTGAAGCCGAAATCTTTTCATGAAAATTTTCAACTTTTTGAATCCGAAATCTTTTCATGAAAATTTTCAACTTTTTTGAAGCCTAAATCTTTTCATGAAAATCTTAGACTTTTTTAAAGCAGGAATCTTTTCATATAAATATTCAACTTTTTTGAAGCAGAAATCTTTTCATGAAAATATTCAACTTTTTTGAAGCAGAAATCTTTTCATGAAAATCTTCAACTTTTTTGAAGCCGAAATCTTTTCATGAAAATGTTCAACTTTTTTGAAGCCGAAATCTTTTCATGAAAATGTTCAACTTTTCTGAAGCCGAAATCTTTTCATGAAAATTTTCAACTTTTTTGAAGCAGAAATCTTTTCATGAAAATCTTCGACTTTTTTGAAGCCGAAATACTTGATGAAAATATTTAACTTTTTTGTAGTCTAAATCTTTTCATGAAAATTTTCAACTTATTTGATGCCGAAATAGTTCATGAAAATTTTCAACTTTTTTGAAGCCGAAATCCTGTCATGAAAATGTTCAACTTTTTTGATGCCGAAATCTTTTCATGAAAATTTTCATCTTTTTTGAAGCATAAATCTTTTCATGAAAATTTTAGACTTTTTTGCAGCCGAAATACTTCATGAAAATTTTCAACTTTTTTTAAGCCGAAATCTTTTCATGAAAATCTTCGACTTTTTTGAAGTCGAAATAGTTCATGAAAGTTTTCAACCTTTTTGAAGCTGAAATCTTTTCATGAAAATGTTCAACTTTTTTGAAACCAAAATCTTTTCATGAAAATTTTCAACTTTTTTGAAGCAGAAATCTTTTCATGGAAATGTTCAACTTTTTTGAAGCCGAGATCTTTTCATGAAAATTTTCAACTTTTTGAAACCGAAATCTTTTCATAAAAATGGTCAACTTTTTTGAAGCCGAAATCTTTTCATGAAAATTTTCAACTTTTTTGAAGCAGAAATCTTTTCATGAAAATGTTCAACTTTTTTGAAGTCGAAATCTTTTCATGAAAATTTTCAACTTTTTTGAAGCCGAAATCTTTTCATGAAAATGGTCAACTTTTTTGAAGCCGAAATCTTTTCATGAAAATTTTCAACTTTTTGAAGCCGAAATCTTTTCATGAAAATTTTCAACTTTTTTGAAGCAGAAATCTTTTCATGAAAATGTTCAACTTTTTTGAAGCCGAAATCTTTTCATGAAAATGTTCCATTTTTTTGAAGCCGAAATACTTCATGAAAATTTTCAACTTTTTTGAAGCCGAAATCTTTTCATGAAAATGTTACATTTTTTTGAAGCCGAAATACTTCATGAAAATTTTCGACTTTTTTGAAGCCGAAATCTTTTCATGAAAATGTTACATTTTTTTGAAGCCGAAATCTTTTCATGTAAATTTTCAACTTTTTTGAAGCCGAAATCTTTTCATGAAAATTTTCAACTTTTTTGAAGCCGAAATCTTTTCATGTAAATTTTCAACTTTTTTGAAGCAGAAATCTTTTCATTAAAATGTTCAACTTTTTTGAAGCCGAAATCTTTTCATGAAAATGTTCAAGTTTTTTGAAGCCGAAATCTTTTCATGAAAATGTTCAACTTTTTTGAAGCCGAAATCTTTTCATGAAAATTTTCAACTTTTTTGAAGCAGAAATCTTTTCATGAAAATCTTAGACTTTTTTGAAGTCGAAATCTTTTCATGTAAATTTTCAACTTTTTTGAAGCAGAAATCTTTTCATGAAAATGTTCCATTTTTTTGAAGCCGAAATACTTCATGAAAATGTTCAACTTTTTTGAAGCCGAAATCTTTTCATGAAAATGTTCAACTTTTTTGAAGCCGAAATCTTTTCATGAAAATTTTCAACTTTTTTGAAGCAGAAATCTTTTCATGAAAATCTTCGACTTTTTTGAAGCCGAAATACTTGATGAAAATATTTAACTTTTTTGTAGTCTAAATCTTTTCATGAAAATTTTCAACTTTTTTGAAGCAAAAATCTTTTCATGAAAATTTTCAACTTTTTTGAAGCAGAAATCTTTTCATGAAAATTTTCAACTTATTTGAAGCCGAAATAGTTCATGAAAATTTTCAACTTTTTTGAATCCGAAATCCTGTCATGAAAATGTTCAACTTTTTTGATGCCGAAATCTTTTCATGAAAATTTTCATCTTTTTTGAAGCATAAATCTTTTCATGAAAATTTTAGACTTTTTTGCAGCCGAAATACTTCATGAAAATTTTCAACTTTTTTTAAGCCGAAATCTTTTCATGAAAATCTTCGACTTTTTTGAAGTCGAAATAGTTCATGAAAGTTTTCAACCTTTTTGAAGCTGAAATCTTTTCATGAAAATGTTCAACTTTTTTGAAACCAAAATCTTTTCATGAAAATTTTCAACTTTTTTGAAGCAGAAATCTTTTCATGCAAATGTTCAACTTTTTTGAAGCCGAAATCTTTTCATGAAAATTTTCAACTTTTTGAAGCCGAAATCTTTTCATGAAAATTTTCAACTTTTTTGAAGCAGAAATCTTTTCATGAAAATGTTCAACTTTTTTGAAGCCGAAATCTTTTCATGAAAATGTTCCATTTTTTTGAAGCCGAAATACTTCATGAAAATTTTCAACTTTTTTGAAGCCGAAATCTTTTCATGAAAATGTAACATTTTTTTGAAGCCGAAATACTTCATGAAAATTTTCGACTTTTTTGAAGCCGAAATCTTTTCATGAAAATGTTACATTTTTTTGAAGCCGAAATACTTCATGAAAATTTTCAACTTTTTTGAAGCCGAAATCTTTTCATGAAAATTTTCAACTTTTTTGAAGCCGAAATCTTTTCATGTAAATTTTCAACTTTTTTGAAGCAGAAATCTTTTCATTAAAATGTTCAAGTTTTTTGAAGCCGAAATCTTTTCATGAAAATGTTCAAGTTTTTTGAAGCCGAAATCTTTTCATGAAAATGTTCAACTTTTTTGAAGCCGAAATCTTTTCATGAAAATTTTCAACTTTTTTGAAGCAGAAATCTTTTCATGAAAATCTTAGACTTTTTTGAAGTCGAAATCTTTTCATGTAAATTTTCAACTTTTTTGAAGCAGAAATCTTTTCATGAAAATGTTCCATTTTTTTGAAGCCGAAATACTTCATGAAAATGTTCAACTTTTTTGAAGCCGAAATCTTTTCATGAAAATGTTCAACTTTTTTGAAGCCGAAATCTTTTCATGAAAATTTTCAACTTTTTTGAAGCAGAAATCTTTTCATGAAAATCTTCGACTTTTTTGAAGCCGAAATACTTGATGAAAATATTTAACTTTTTTGTAGTCTAAATCTTTTCATGAAAATTTTCAACTTTTTTGAAGCAAAAATCTTTTCATGAAAATTTTCAACTTTTTTGAAGCAGAAATCTTTTCATGAAAATTTTCAACTTATTTGATGCCGAAATAGTTCATGAAAATTTTCAACTTTTTTGAATCCGAAATCCTGTCATGAAAATGTTCAACTTTTTTGATGCCGAAATCTTTTCATGAAAATTTTCATCTTTTTTGAAGCATAAATCTTTTCATGAAAATTTTAGACTTTTTTGCAGCCGAAATACTTCATGAAAATTTTCAACTTTTTTTAAGCCGAAATCTTTTCATGAAAATCTTCGACTTTTTTGAAGTCGAAATAGTTCATGAAAGCTTTCAACCTTTTTGAAGCTGAAATCTTTTCATGAAAATGTTCAACTTTTTTGAAACCAAAATCTTTTCATGAAAATTTTCAACTTTTTTGAAGCAGAAATCTTTTCATGCAAATGTTCAACTTTTTTGAAGCCGAAATCTTTTCATGAAAATTTTCAACTTTTTGAAGCCGAAATCTTTTCATGAAAATTTTCAACTTTTTTGAAGCAGAAATCTTTTCATGATAATGTTCAACTTTTTTGAAGCCGAAATCTTTTCATGAAAATGTTCCATTTTTTTGAAGCCGAAATACTTCATGAAAATTTTCAACTTTTTTGAAGCCGAAATCTTTTCATGAAAATGTAACATTTTTTTGAAGCCGAAATACTTCATGAAAATTTTCGACTTTTTTGAAGCCGAAATCTTTTCATGAAAATGTTACATTTTTTTGAAGCCGAAATACTTCATGAAAATTTTCAACTTTTTTGAAGCCGAAATCTTTTCATGAAAATTTTCAACTTTTTTGAAGCCGAAATCTTTTCATGTAAATTTTCAACTTTTTTGAAGCAGAAATCTTTTCATTAAAATGTTCAAGTTTTTTGAAGCCGAAATCTTTTCATGAAAATGTTCAAGTTTTTTGAAGCCGAAATCTTTTCATGAAAATGTTCAACTTTTTTGAAGCCGAAATCTTTTCATGAAAATTTTCAACTTTTTTGAAGCAGAAATCTTTTCATGAAAATCTTAGACTTTTTTGAAGTCGAAATCTTTTCATGTAAATTTTCAACTTTTTTGAAGCAGAAATCTTTTCATGAAAATGTTCCATTTTTTTGAAGCCGAAATACTTCATGAAAATGTTCAACTTTTTTGAAGCCGAAATCTTTTCATGAAAATGTTCAACTTTTTTGAAGCCGAAATCTTTTCATGAAAATTTTCAACTTTTTTGAAGCAGAAATCTTTTCATGAAAATCTTCGACTTTTTTGAAGCCGAAATACTTGATGAAAATATTTAACTTTTTTGTAGTCTAAATCTTTTCATGAAAATTTTCAACTTTTTTGAAGCAAAAATCTTTTCATGAAAATTTTCAACTTTTTTGAAGCAGAAATCTTTTCATGAAAATTTTCAACTTATTTGATGCCGAAATAGTTCATGAAAATTTTCAACTTTTTTGAATCCGAAATCCTGTCATGAAAATGTTCAACTTTTTTGATGCCGAAATCTTTTCATGAAAATTTTCATCTTTTTTGAAGCATAAATCTTTTCATGAATATTTTAGACTTTTTTGCAGCCGAAATACTTCATGAAAATTTTCAACTTTTTTTAAGCCGAAATCTTTTCATGAAAATCTTCGACTTTTTTGAAGTCGAAATAGTTCATGAAAGCTTTCAACCTTTTTGAAGCTGAAATCTTTTCATGAAAATGTTCAACTTTTTTGAAACCAAAATCTTTTCATGAAAATTTTCAACTTTTTTGAAGCAGAAATCTTTTCATGCAAATGTTCAACTTTTTTGAAGCCGAAATCTTTTCATGAAAATTTTCAACTTTTTGAAGCCGAAATCTTTTCATGAAAATTTTCAACTTTTTTGAAGCAGAAATCTTTTCATGAAAATGTTCAACTTTTTTGAAGCCGAAATCTTTTCATGAAAATGTTCCATTTTTTTGAAGCCGAAATACTTCATGAAAATTTTCAACTTTTTTGAAGCCGAAATCTTTTCATGAAAATGTAACATTTTTTTGAAGCCGAAATACTTCATGAAAATTTTCGACTTTTTTGAAGCCGAAATCTTTTCATGAAAATGTTACATTTTTTTGAAGCCGAAATACTTCATGAAAATTTTCAACTTTTTTGAAGCCGAAATCTTTTCATGAAAATTTTCAACTTTTTTGAAGCCGAAATCTTTTCATGTAAATTTTCAACTTTTTTGAAGCAGAAATCTTTTCATTAAAATGTTCAAGTTTTTTGAAGCCGAAATCTTTTCATGAAAATGTTCAAGTTTTTTGAAGCCGAAATCTTTTCATGAAAATGTTCAACTTTTTTGAAGCCGAAATCTTTTCATGAAAATTTTCAACTTTTTTGAAGCAGAAATCTTTTCATGAAAATCTTAGACTTTTTTGAAGTCGAAATCTTTTCATGTAAATTTTCAACTTTTTTGAAGCAGAAATCTTTTCATGAAAATGTTCCATTTTTTTGAAGCCGAAATACTTCATGAAAATGTTCAACTTTTTTGAAGCCGAAATCTTTTCATGAAAATGTTCAACTTTTTTGAAGCCGAAATCTTTTCATGAAAATTTTCAACTTTTTTGAAGCAGAAATCTTTTCATGAAAATCTTCGACTTTTTTGAAGCCGAAATACTTGATGAAAATATTTAACTTTTTTGTAGTCTAAATCTTTTCATGAAAATTTTCAACTTTTTTGAAGCAAAAATCTTTTCATGAAAATTTTCAACTTTTTTGAAGCAGAAATCTTTTCATGAAAATTTTCAACTTATTTGATGCCGAAATAGTTCATGAAAATTTTCAACTTTTTTGAATCCGAAATCCTGTCATGAAAATGTTCAACTTTTTTGATGCCGAAATCTTTTCATGAAAATTTTCATCTTTTTTGAAGCATAAATCTTTTCATGAAAATTTTAGACTTTTTTGCAGCCGAAATACTTCATGAAAATTTTCAACTTTTTTTAAGCCGAAATCTTTTCATGAAAATCTTCGACTTTTTTGAAGTCGAAATAGTTCATGAAAGTTTTCAACCTTTTTGAAGCTGAAATCTTTTCATGAAAATGTTCAACTTTTTTGAAACCAAAATCTTTTCATGAAAATTTTCAACTTTTTTGAAGCAGAAATCTTTTCATGCAAATGTTCAACTTTTTTGAAGCCGAAATCTTTTCATGAAAATTTTCAACTTTTTGAAGCCGAAATCTTTTCATGAAAATTTTCAACTTTTTTGAAGCAGAAATCTTTTCATGAAAATGTTCAACTTTTTTGAAGCCGAAATCTTTTCATGAAAATGTTCCATTTTTTTGAAGCCGAAATACTTCATGAAAATTTTCAACTTTTTTGAAGCCGAAATCTTTTCATGAAAATGTAACATTTTTTTGAAGCCGAAATACTTCATGAAAATTTTCGACTTTTTTGAAGCCGAAATCTTTTCATGAAAATGTTACATTTTTTTGAAGCCGAAATACTTCATGAAAATTTTCAACTTTTTTGAAGCCGAAATCTTTTCATGAAAATTTTCAACTTTTTTGAAGCCGAAATCTTTTCATGTAAATTTTCAACTTTTTTGAAGCAGAAATCTTTTCATTAAAATGTTCAAGTTTTTTGAAGCCGAAATCTTTTCATGAAAATGTTCAAGTTTTTTGAAGCCGAAATCTTTTCATGAAAATGTTCAACTTTTTTGAAGCCGAAATCTTTTCATGAAAATTTTCAACTTTTTGAAACCAAAATCTTTTCATGTAATTTTTCAACTTTTTGAAACCAAAATCTTTTCATGAAAATTTTCAACTTTTTTGAAGCAGAAATCTTTTCATGAAAATCTTAGACTTTTTTGAAGTCGAAATCTTTTCATGTAAATTTTCAACTTTTTTGAAGCAGAAATCTTTTCATGAAAATGTTCCATTTTTTTGAAGCCGAAATACTTCATGAAAATTTTCAACTTTTTTGAAGCATAAATCTTTTCATGAAAATGTTCAACTTTTTTGAAGCCGAAATCTTTTCATGAAAATTTTCAACTTTTTTGAAGCCAAAATAGTTCATGAAAATTTTCAACTTTTTGAACCCGAAATCTTTTCATGAAAATTTTCAACTTTTTTGAAGCAGAAATCTTTTCATGAAAATCTTAGACTTTTTTGAAGTCGAAATCTTTTCATGTAAATTTTCAACTTTTTTGAAGCAGAAATCTTTTCATGAAAATGTTCCATTTTTTTGAAGCCGAAATACTTCATGAAAATTTTCAACTTTTTTGAAGCAGAAATCTTTTCATGAAAATGTTCAACTTTTTTGAAGCCGAAATCTTTTCATGAAAACTTTCAACTTTTTTGAAGTCGAAATACTTCATGAAAATATTCAACTTTTTTGAAGCAGAAATCTTTTCATGAAAATGTTCAACTTTTTTGAAGCCGAAATCTTTTCATGAAAATTTTCAACTTTTTTGAAGCCGAAATCTTTTCATGAAAATTTTCAACTTTTTTGAAGCAGAAATCTTTTCATGAAAATGTTCAACTTTTTTGAAGCCGAAATAGTTCATGAAAATCTTCGACTTTTTTGAAGTCGAAATAGTTCATGAAAGTTTTCAACCTTTTTGAAGCCGAAATCTTTTCATGAAAATTTTCAACTTTTTTGAAGCAGAAATCTTTTCATGAAAATCTTAGACTTTTTTGAAGTCGAAATCTTTTCATGTAAATTTTCAACTATTTTGAAGGAGAAATCTTTTCATGAAAATTTTCAACTTTTTTGAAGCCGAAATCTTTTCATGAAAATCTTCCATTTTTTTGAAGCCGAAATACTTCATGAAAATTTTAGACTTTTTTGAAGTCGAAATCTTTTCATGTAAATTTTCAACTTTTTTGAAGCCGAAAAATTTTCATGAAAATGTTCAACTTTTTTGAAGCCGAAATCTTTTCATGAAAATGTTACATTTTTTTGAAGCCGAAATACTTCATGAAAATTTTCAACTTTTTTGAAGGCGAAATCTTTTCATGAAAATGTTCAACTTTTTTGAAGCCGAAATCTTTTCATGAAAATTTTCAACTTTTTTGAAGCTGAGATCTTTTCATGAAAATTTTCAACTTTTTGAAACCGAAATCTTTTCATGAAAATTTTCAACTTTTTTGAAGCCGAAATCTTTTCATGAAAATGGTCAACTTTTTTGAAGCCGAAATCTTTTCATGAAAATTTTCAACTTTTTGAATCCGAAATCTTTTCATGAAAATTTTCAACTTTTTTGAAGCCTAAATCTTTTCATGAAAATCTTAGACTTTTTTAAAGCAGGAATCTTTTCATATAAATATTCAACTTTTTTGAAGCAGAAATCTTTTCATGAAAATATTCAACTTTTTTGAAGCAGAAATCTTTTCATGAAAATCTTCAACTTTTTTGAAGCCGAAATCTTTTCATGAAAATGTTCAACTTTTTTGAAGCCGAAATCTTTTCATGAAAATGTTCAACTTTTCTGAAGCCGAAATCTTTTCATGAAAATTTTCAACTTTTTTGAAGCAGAAATCTTTTCATGAAAATCTTCGACTTTTTTGAAGCCGAAATACTTGATGAAAATATTTAACTTTTTTGTAGTCTAAATCTTTTCATGAAAATTTTCAACTTATTTGATGCCGAAATAGTTCATGAAAATTTTCAACTTTTTTGAAGCCGAAATCCTGTCATGAAAATGTTCAACTTTTTTGATGCCGAAATCTTTTCATGAAAATTTTCATCTTTTTTGAAGCATAAATCTTTTCATGAAAATTTTAGACTTTTTTGCAGCCGAAATACTTCATGAAAATTTTCAACTTTTTTTAAGCCGAAATCTTTTCATGAAAATCTTCGACTTTTTTGAAGTCGAAATAGTTCATGAAAGTTTTCAACCTTTTTGAAGCTGAAATCTTTTCATGAAAATGTTCAACTTTTTTGAAACCAAAATCTTTTCATGAAAATTTTCAACTTTTTTGAAGCAGAAATCTTTTCATGGAAATGTTCAACTTTTTTGAAGCCGAGATCTTTTCATGAAAATTTTCAACTTTTTGAAACCGAAATCTTTTCATAAAAATGGTCAACTTTTTTGAAGCCGAAATCTTTTCATGAAAATTTTCAACTTTTTTGAAGCAGAAATCTTTTCATGAAAATGTTCAACTTTTTTGAAGTCGAAATCTTTTCATGAAAATTTTCAACTTTTTTGAAGCCGAAATCTTTTCATGAAAATGGTCAACTTTTTTGAAGCCGAAATCTTTTCATGAAAATTTTCAACTTTTTGAAGCCGAAATCTTTTCATGAAAATTTTCAACTTTTTTGAAGCAGAAATCTTTTCATGAAAATGTTCAACTTTTTTGAAGCCGAAATCTTTTCATGAAAATGTTCCATTTTTTTGAAGCCGAAATACTTCATGAAAATTTTCAACTTTTTTGAAGCCGAAATCTTTTCATGAAAATGTTACATTTTTTTGAAGCCGAAATACTTCATGAAAATTTTCGACTTTTTTGAAGCCGAAATCTTTTCATGAAAATGTTACATTTTTTTGAAGCCGAAATCTTTTCATGTAAATTTTCAACTTTTTTGAAGCCGAAATCTTTTCATGAAAATTTTCAACTTTTTTGAAGCCGAAATCTTTTCATGTAAATTTTCAACTTTTTTGAAGCAGAAATCTTTTCATTAAAATGTTCAACTTTTTTGAAGCCGAAATCTTTTCATGAAAATGTTCAAGTTTTTTGAAGCCGAAATCTTTTCATGAAAATGTTCAACTTTTTTGAAGCCGAAATCTTTTCATGAAAATTTTCAACTTTTTTGAAGCAGAAATCTTTTCATGAAAATCTTAGACTTTTTTGAAGTCGAAATCTTTTCATGTAAATTTTCAACTTTTTTGAAGCAGAAATCTTTTCATGAAAATGTTCCATTTTTTTGAAGCCGAAATACTTCATGAAAATGTTCAACTTTTTTGAAGCCGAAATCTTTTCATGAAAATGTTCAACTTTTTTGAAGCCGAAATCTTTTCATGAAAATTTTCAACTTTTTTGAAGCAGAAATCTTTTCATGAAAATCTTCGACTTTTTTGAAGCCGAAATACTTGATGAAAATATTTAACTTTTTTGTAGTCTAAATCTTTTCATGAAAATTTTCAACTTTTTTGAAGCAAAAATCTTTTCATGAAAATTTTCAACTTTTTTGAAGCAGAAATCTTTTCATGAAAATTTTCAACTTATTTGATGCCGAAATAGTTCATGAAAATTTTCAACTTTTTTGAATCCGAAATCCTGTCATGAAAATGTTCAACTTTTTTGATGCCGAAATCTTTTCATGAAAATTTTCATCTTTTTTGAAGCATAAATCTTTTCATGAAAATTTTAGACTTTTTTGCAGCCGAAATACTTCATGAAAATTTTCAACTTTTTTTAAGCTGAAATCTTTTCATGAAAATGTTCAACTTTTTTGAAACCAAAATCTTTTCATGAAAATTTTCAACTTTTTTGAAGCAGAAATCTTTTCATGCAAATGTTCAACTTTTTTGAAGCCGAAATCTTTTCATGAAAATTTTCAACTTTTTGAAGCCGAAATCTTTTCATGAAAATTTTCAACTTTTTTGAAGCAGAAATCTTTTCATGAAAATGTTCAACTTTTTTGAAGCCGAAATCTTTTCATGAAAATGTTCCATTTTTTTGAAGCCGAAATACTTCATGAAAATTTTCAACTTTTTTGAAGCCGAAATCTTTTCATGAAAATGTAACATTTTTTTGAAGCCGAAATACTTCATGAAAATTTTCGACTTTTTTGAAGCCGAAATCTTTTCATGAAAATGTTACATTTTTTTGAAGCCGAAATACTTCATGAAAATTTTCAACTTTTTTGAAGCCGAAATCTTTTCATGAAAATTTTCAACTTTTTTGAAGCCGAAATCTTTTCATGTAAATTTTCAACTTTTTTGAAGCAGAAATCTTTTCATTAAAATGTTCAAGTTTTTTGAAGCCGAAATCTTTTCATGAAAATGTTCAAGTTTTTTGAAGCCGAAATCTTTTCATGAAAATGTTCAACTTTTTTGAAGCCGAAATCTTTTCATGAAAATTTTCAACTTTTTTGAAGCAGAAATCTTTTCATGAAAATCTTAGACTTTTTTGAAGTCGAAATCTTTTCATGTAAATTTTCAACTTTTTTGAAGCAGAAATCTTTTCATGAAAATGTTCCATTTTTTTGAAGCCGAAATACTTCATGAAAATGTTCAACTTTTTTGAAGCCGAAATCTTTTCATGAAAATGTTCAACTTTTTTGAAGCCGAAATCTTTTCATGAAAATTTTCAACTTTTTTGAAGCAGAAATCTTTTCATGAAAATCTTCGACTTTTTTGAAGCCGAAATACTTGATGAAAATATTTAACTTTTTTGTAGTCTAAATCTTTTCATGAAAATTTTCAACTTTTTTGAAGCAAAAATCTTTTCATGAAAATTTTCAACTTTTTTGAAGCAGAAATCTTTTCATGAAAATTTTCAACTTATTTGATGCCGAAATAGTTCATGAAAATTTTCAACTTTTTTGAATCCGAAATCCTGTCATGAAAATGTTCAACTTTTTTGATGCCGAAATCTTTTCATGAAAATTTTCATCTTTTTTGAAGCATAAATCTTTTCATGAAAATTTTAGACTTTTTTGCAGCCGAAATACTTCATGAAAATTTTCAACTTTTTTTAAGCCGAAATCTTTTCATGAAAATCTTCGACTTTTTTGAAGTCGAAATAGTTCATGAAAGTTTTCAACCTTTTTGAAGCTGAAATCTTTTCATGAAAATGTTCAACTTTTTTGAAACCAAAATCTTTTCATGAAAATTTTCAACTTTTTTGAAGCAGAAATCTTTTCATGCAAATTTTCAACTTTTTTGAAGCAAAAATCTTTTCATGAAAATTTTCAACTTTTTTGAAGCAGAAATCTTTTCATGAAAATTTTCAACTTATTTGATGCCGAAATAGTTCATGAAAATTTTCAACTTTTTTGAATCCGAAATCCTGTCATGAAAATGTTCAACTTTTTTGATGCCGAAATCTTTTCATGAAAATTTTCATCTTTTTTGAAGCATAAATCTTTTCATGAAAATTTTAGACTTTTTTGCAGCCGAAATACTTCATGAAAATTTTCAACTTTTTTTAAGCTGAAATCTTTTCATGAAAATGTTCAACTTTTTTGAAACCAAAATCTTTTCATGAAAATTTTCAACTTTTTTGAAGCAGAAATCTTTTCATGCAAATGTTCAACTTTTTTGAAGCCGAAATCTTTTCATGAAAATTTTCAACTTTTTGAAGCCGAAATCTTTTCATGAAAATTTTCAACTTTTTTGAAGCAGAAATCTTTTCATGAAAATGTTCAACTTTTTTGAAGCCGAAATCTTTTCATGAAAATGTTCCATTTTTTTGAAGCCGAAATACTTCATGAAAATTTTCAACTTTTTTGAAGCCGAAATCTTTTCATGAAAATGTAACATTTTTTTGAAGCCGAAATACTTCATGAAAATTTTCGACTTTTTTGAAGCCGAAATCTTTTCATGAAAATGTTACATTTTTTTGAAGCCGAAATACTTCATGAAAATTTTCAACTTTTTTGAAGCCGAAATCTTTTCATGAAAATTTTCAACTTTTTTGAAGCCGAAATCTTTTCATGTAAATTTTCAACTTTTTTGAAGCAGAAATCTTTTCATTAAAATGTTCAAGTTTTTTGAAGCCGAAATCTTTTCATGAAAATGTTCAAGTTTTTTGAAGCCGAAATCTTTTCATGAAAATGTTCAACTTTTTTGAAGCCGAAATCTTTTCATGAAAATTTTCAACTTTTTTGAAGCAGAAATCTTTTCATGAAAATCTTAGACTTTTTTGAAGTCGAAATCTTTTCATGTAAATTTTCAACTTTTTTGAAGCAGAAATCTTTTCATGAAAATGTTCCATTTTTTTGAAGCCGAAATACTTCATGAAAATGTTCAACTTTTTTGAAGCCGAAATCTTTTCATGAAAATGTTCAACTTTTTTGAAGCCGAAATCTTTTCATGAAAATTTTCAACTTTTTTGAAGCAGAAATCTTTTCATGAAAATCTTCGACTTTTTTGAAGCCGAAATACTTGATGAAAATATTTAACTTTTTTGTAGTCTAAATCTTTTCATGAAAATTTTCAACTTTTTTGAAGCAAAAATCTTTTCATGAAAATTTTCAACTTTTTTGAAGCAGAAATCTTTTCATGAAAATTTTCAACTTATTTGATGCCGAAATAGTTCATGAAAATTTTCAACTTTTTTGAATCCGAAATCCTGTCATGAAAATGTTCAACTTTTTTGATGCCGAAATCTTTTCATGAAAATTTTCATCTTTTTTGAAGCATAAATCTTTTCATGAAAATTTTAGACTTTTTTGCAGCCGAAATACTTCATGAAAATTTTCAACTTTTTTTAAGCCGAAATCTTTTCATGAAAATCTTCGACTTTTTTGAAGTCGAAATAGTTCATGAAAGTTTTCAACCTTTTTGAAGCTGAAATCTTTTCATGAAAATGTTCAACTTTTTTGAAACCAAAATCTTTTCATGAAAATTTTCAACTTTTTTGAAGCAGAAATCTTTTCATGCAAATGTTCAACTTTTTTGAAGCCGAAATCTTTTCATGAAAATTTTCAACTTTTTGAAGCCGAAATCTTTTCATGAAAATTTTCAACTTTTTTGAAGCAGAAATCTTTTCATGAAAATGTTCAACTTTTTTGAAGCCGAAATCTTTTCATGAAAATGTTCCATTTTTTTGAAGCCGAAATACTTCATGAAAATTTTCAACTTTTTTGAAGCCGAAATCTTTTCATGAAAATGTAACATTTTTTTGAAGCCGAAATACTTCATGAAAATTTTCGACTTTTTTGAAGCCGAAATCTTTTCATGAAAATGTTACATTTTTTTGAAGCCGAAATACTTCATGAAAATTTTCAACTTTTTTGAAGCCGAAATCTTTTCATGAAAATTTTCAACTTTTTTGAAGCCGAAATCTTTTCATGTAAATTTTCAACTTTTTTGAAGCAGAAATCTTTTCATTAAAATGTTCAAGTTTTTTGAAGCCGAAATCTTTTCATGAAAATGTTCAAGTTTTTTGAAGCCGAAATCTTTTCATGAAAATGTTCAACTTTTTTGAAGCCGAAATCTTTTCATGAAAATTTTCAACTTTTTGAAACCAAAATCTTTTCATGTAATTTTTCAACTTTTTGAAACCAAAATCTTTTCATGAAAATTTTCAACTTTTTTGAAGCAGAAATCTTTTCATGAAAATCTTAGACTTTTTTGAAGTCGAAATCTTTTCATGTAAATTTTCAACTTTTTTGAAGCAGAAATCTTTTCATGAAAATGTTCCATTTTTTTGAAGCCGAAATACTTCATGAAAATTTTCAACTTTTTTGAAGCATAAATCTTTTCATGAAAATGTTCAACTTTTTTGAAGCCGAAATCTTTTCATGAAAATTTTCAACTTTTTTGAAGCCAAAATAGTTCATGAAAATTTTCAACTTTTTGAACCCGAAATCTTTTCATGAAAATTTTCAACTTTTTTGAAGCAGAAATCTTTTCATGAAAATCTTAGACTTTTTTGAAGTCGAAATCTTTTCATGTAAATTTTCAACTTTTTTGAAGCAGAAATCTTTTCATGAAAATGTTCCATTTTTTTGAAGCCGAAATACTTCATGAAAATTTTCAACTTTTTTGAAGCAGAAATCTTTTCATGAAAATGTTCAACTTTTTTGAAGCCGAAATCTTTTCATGAAAACTTTCAACTTTTTTGAAGCCAAAATAGTTCATGAAAATTTTCAACTTTTTGAACCCGAAATCTTTTCATGAAAATGTTCAACTTTTTTAAAGCCGAAATCTTTTCATGAAAATTTTCAACTTTTTTGAAGCCGAAATCTTTTCATGAAAATTTTCAACTTTTTTGAAGCCAAAATCCTGTCATGAAAATGGTCAACTTTTTTGAAGCCGAAATCTTTTCATGAAAATTTTCAACTTTTTGAAGCCGAAATATTTTCATGAAAATGTTCCATTTTTTTGAAGCCGAAATACTTCATGAAAATATTCAACTTTTTTGAAGTCTAAATCTTTTCATGAAAATTTTCAACTTTTTTGAAGCCGAAATCTTTTCATGAAAATGGTCAACTTTTTTGAAGCCAAAATCCTGTCATGAAAATTTTCAACTTTTTTGAAGCAGAAATCTTTTCATGAAAATTTTCAACTTTTTTGAAGCCGAAATCTTTTCATGAAAATTTTCAACTTTTTGAAGCAGAAATCTTTTCATGAAAATTTTCAACTTTTTTGAAGCAGAAATCTTTTCATGAAAATGTTAAACTTTTTTGAAGCCGAAATCTTTTCATGAAAATGTTCAACTTTTTTGAAGCCGAAATCTTTTCATGAAAATGTTACATTTTTTTGAAGCCCAAATACTTGATGAAAATATTCAACTTTTTTGAAGTCTAAATCTTTTCATGAAAATTTTCAACTTTTTTGAAGCCGAAATCTTTTCATGAAAATTTTCAACTTTTTTGAAGCCGAAATCTTTTCATGAAGATTTTCAACTTTTTTGAAGCAGAAATCTTTTCATGAAAATGGTCAACTTTTTTGAAGCCGAAATCTTTTCATGAAAATTTTCAACTTTTTTGAAGCCGAAATCTTTTCATGAAAATGTTCAACTTTTTTGAAGCCGAAATCTTTTCATGAAAATTTTCAACTTTTTGAAACCAAAATCTTTTCATGTAATTTTTCAACTTTTTTGAAGCAGAAATCTTTTCATGAAAATTTTCAACTTTTTTGAAGCCAAAATCCTGTCATGAAAATTTTCAACTTTTTTGAAGCAGAAATAGTTCATGAAAATTTTCAACTTTTTGAACCCGAAATCTTTTCATGAAAATGTTCAACTTTTTTAAAGCCGAAATCTTTTCATGAAAATTTTCAACTTTTTTGAAGCCGAAATCTTTTCATGAAAATGTTAAACTTTTTTGAAGCCGAAATCTTTTCATGAAAATCTTCGACTTTTTTGAAGCCGAAATACTTGATGAAAATATTCAACTTTTTTGAAGTCTAAATCTTTTCATGAAAATTTTCAACTTTTTTGAAGCCAAAATCCTGTCATGAAAATTTTCAACTTTTTTGATGCCGAAATCTTTTCATGAAAATTTTCATCTTTTTTGAAGCATAAATCTTTTCATGAAAATTTTAGACTTTTTTGCAGCCGAAATACTTCATGAAAATTTTCAACTTTTTTGAAGTCGAAATCTTTTCATGAAAATCTTCGACTTTTTTGAAGTCGAAATAGTTCATGAAAGTTTTCAACCTTTTTGAAGCTGAAATCTTTTCATGAAAATTTTCAACTTTTTTGAAACCAAAATCTTTTCATGAAAATTTTCAACTTTTTTGAAGCAGAAATCTTTTCATGCAAATGTTCAACTTTTTTGAAGCCGAGATCTTTTCATGAAAATTTTCAACTTTTTGAAACCGAAATCTTTTCATAAAAATGGTCAACTTTTTTGAAGCCGAAATCTTTTCATGAAAATGTTCCATTTTTTTGAAGCCGAAATACTTCATGAAAATTTTCAACTTTTTTGAAGGCGAAATCTTTTCATGAAAATGTTCAACTTTTTTGAAGCCGAAATCTTTTCATGAAAATGTTCAACTTTTTTGAAGCTGAGATCTTTTCATGAAAATTTTCAACTTTTTGAAACCGAAATCTTTTCATGAAAATTTTCAACTTTTTTGAAGCCGAAATCTTTTCATGAAAATGGTCAACTTTTTTGAAGCCGAAATCTTTTCATGAAAATTTTCAACTTTTTGAATCCGAAATCTTTTCATGAAAATTTTCAACTTTTTTGAAGCCTAAATCTTTTCATGAAAATCTTAGACTTTTTTAAAGCAGGAATCTTTTCATATAAATATTCAACTGTTTTGAAGCAGAAATCTTTTCATGAAAATCTTCAACTTTTTTGAAGCCGAAATCTTTTCATGAAAATGTTCAACTTTTTTGAAGCCGAAATCTTTTCATGAAAATGTTCCATTTTTTTGAAGCCGAAATACTTCATGAAAATGTTCAACTTTTTTGAAGCCGAAATCTTTTCATGAAAATGTTCAACTTTTTTGAAGCCGAAATCTTTTCATGAAAATTTTCAACTTTTTTGAAGCAGAAATCTTTTCATGAAAATCTTCGACTTTTTTGAAGCCGAAATACTTGATGAAAATATTTAACTTTTTTGTAGTCTAAATCTTTTCATGAAAATTTTCAACTTTTTTGAAGCCGAAATCCTGTCATGAAAATGTTCAACTTTTTTGATGCCGAAATCTTTTCATGAAAATTTTCATCTTTTTTGAAGCATAAATCTTTTCATGAAAATTTTAGACTTTTTTGCAGCCGAAATACTTCATGAAAATTTTCAACTTTTTTTAAGCCGAAATCTTTTCATGAAAATCTTCGACTTTTTTGAAGTCGAAATAGTTCATGAAAGTTTTCAACCTTTTTGAAGCTGAAATCTTTTCATGAAAATGTTCAACTTTTTTGAAACCAAAATCTTTTCATGAAAATTTTCAACTTTTTTGAAGCAGAAATCTTTTCATGCAAATGTTCAACTTTTTTGAAGCCGAGATCTTTTCATGAAAATTTTCAACTTTTTGAAACCGAAATCTTTTCATAAAAATGGTCAACTTTTTTGAAGCAGAAATCTTTTCATGAAAATTTTCAACTTTTTTGAAGCAGAAATCTTTTCATGAAAATGTTCAACTTTTTTGAAGTCGAAATCTTTTCATGAAAATTTTCAACTTTTTTGAAGCCGAAATCTTTTCATGAAAATGGTCAACTTTTTTGAAGCCGAAATCTTTTCATGAAAATTTTCAACTTTTTGAAGCCGAAATCTTTTCATGAAAATTTTCAACTTTTTTGAAGCAGAAATCTTTTCATGAAAATGTTCAACTTTTTTGAAGCCGAAATCTTTTCATGAAAATGTTCCATTTTTTTGAAGCCGAAATCTTTTCATGTAAATTTTCAACTTTTTTGAAGCCGAAATCTTTTCATGAAAATTTTCAACTTTTTTGAAGCCGAAATCTTTTCATGTAAATTTTCAACTTTTTTGAAGCAGAAATCTTTTCATTAAAATGTTCAACTTTTTTGAAGCCGAAATCTTTTCATGAAAATGTTCAAGTTTTTTGAAGCCGAAATCTTTTCATGAAAATGTTCAACTTTTTTGAAGCCGAAATCTTTTCATGAAAATTTTCAACTTTTTTGAAGCCGAAATACTTGATGAAAATATTCAACTTTTTTGAAGTCTAAATCTTTTCATGAAAATTTTCAACTTTTTTGAAGCCGAAATACTTAATGAAAATTTTCAACTTTTTGAAGCCGAAATCTTTTCATGAAAATGTTCAACTTTTTTGAAGCCGAGATCTTTTCATGAAAATTTTCAACTTTTTTGAAGCCAAAATAGTTCATGAAAATTTTCAACTTTTTGAACCCGAAATCTTTTCATGAAAATGTTCAACTTTTTTAAAGCCGAAATCTTTTCATGAAAATTTTCAACTTTTTTGAAGCCGAAATCTTTTCATGAAAATCTTCGACTTTTTTGAAGTCGAAATAGTTCATGAAAGTTTTCAACCTTTTTGAAGTCGAAATAGTTCATGTAAGTTTTCAACCTTTTTGAAGCCGAAATCTTTTCATGAAAATTTTCAACTTTTTTGAAGCAGAAATCTTTTCATGAAAATGTTCAACTTTTTTGAAGCCGAAATCTTTTCATGAAATTTTTCAACTTTTTTGAAGCCAAAATCCTGTCATGAATATTTTCAACTTTTTTGAAGCAGAAATCTTTTTATGAAAATCTTCGACTTTTTTGAAGTCGAAATACTTGATGAAAATATTCAACTTTTTTGAAGTCTAAATCTTTTCATGAAAATCTTCGACTTTTTTGAAGTCGAAATACTTCATGAAAATATTCAACTTTTTTGAAGCAGAAATCTTTTCATGAAAATGTTCAACTTTTTTGAAGCCGAAATCTTTTCATGAAAATTTTCAACTTTTTTGAAGCCAAAATCGTGTCATGAAAATTTTCAACTTTTTTGAAGCAGAAATCTTTTCATGAAAATCTTCGACTTTTTTGAAGCCGAAATACTTGATGAAAATATTCAACTTTTTTGAAGTCTAAATCTTTTCATGAAAATTTTCAACTTTTTTGAAGCCGAAATCTTTTCATGAAAATTTTCAACTTTTTTGAAGCAGAAATCTTTTCATGAAAATGTTCAACTTTTTTGAAGCCGAAATAGTTCATGAAAATTTTAGACTTTTTTGAAGCTGAAATACTTCATGAAAATCTTCGACTTTTTTGAAGTCGAAATAGTTCATGAAAGTTTTTAACCTTTTTGAAGCCGAAATCTTTTCATGAAAATTTTCAACTTTTTTGAAGCAGAAATCTTTTCATGAAAATCTTAGACTTTTTTGAAGTCGAAATCTTTTCATGTAAATTTTCAACTATTTTGAAGGAGAAATCTTTTCATGAAAATTTTCAACTTTTTTGAAGCCGAAATCTTTTCATGAAAATCTTCCATTTTTTTGAAGCCGAAATACTTCATGAAAATTTTAGACTTTTTTGAAGTCGAAATCTTTTCATGTAAATTTTCAACTTTTTTGAAGCCGAAAAATTTTCATGAAAATGTTCAACTTTTTTGAAGCCGAAATCTTTTCATGAAAATGTTCCATTTTTTTGAAGCCGAAATACTTCATGAAAATTTTCAACTTTTTTGAAGGCGAAATCTTTTCATGAAAATGTTCAACTTTTTTGAAGCCGAAATCTTTTCATGAAAATTTTCAACTTTTTTGAAGCTGAGATCTTTTCATGAAAATTTTCAACTTTTTGAAACCGAAATCTTTTCATGAAAATTTTCAACTTTTTTGAAGCCGAAATCTTTTCATGAAAATGGTCAACTTTTTTGAAGCCGAAATCTTTTCATGAAAATTTTCAACTTTTTGAATCCGAAATCTTTTCATGAAAATTTTCAACTTTTTTGAAGCCTAAATCTTTTCATGAAAATCTTAGACTTTTTTAAAGCAGGAATCTTTTCATATAAATATTCAACTTTTTTGAAGCAGAAATCTTTTCATGAAAATATTCAACTTTTTTGAAGCAGAAATCTTTTCATGAAAATCTTCAACTTTTTTGAAGCCGAAATCTTTTCATGAAAATGTTCAACTTTTTTGAAGCCGAAATCTTTTCATGAAAATGTTCAACTTTTCTGAAGCCGAAATCTTTTCATGAAAATTTTCAACTTTTTTGAAGCAGAAATCTTTTCATGAAAATCTTCGACTTTTTTGAAGCCGAAATACTTGATGAAAATATTTAACTTTTTTGTAGTCTAAATCTTTTCATGAAAATTTTCAACTTATTTGATGCCGAAATAGTTCATGAAAATTTTCAACTTTTTTGAAGCCGAAATCCTGTCATGAAAATGTTCAACTTTTTTGATGCCGAAATCTTTTCATGAAAATTTTCATCTTTTTTGAAGCATAAATCTTTTCATGAAAATTTTAGACTTTTTTGCAGCCGAAATACTTCATGAAAATTTTCAACTTTTTTTAAGCCGAAATCTTTTCATGAAAATCTTCGACTTTTTTGAAGTCGAAATAGTTCATGAAAGTTTTCAACCTTTTTGAAGCTGAAATCTTTTCATGAAAATGTTCAACTTTTTTGAAACCAAAATCTTTTCATGAAAATTTTCAACTTTTTTGAAGCAGAAATCTTTTCATGGAAATGTTCAACTTTTTTGAAGCCGAGATCTTTTCATGAAAATTTTCAACTTTTTGAAACCGAAATCTTTTCATAAAAATGGTCAACTTTTTTGAAGCCGAAATCTTTTCATGAAAATTTTCAACTTTTTTGAAGCAGAAATCTTTTCATGAAAATGTTCAACTTTTTTGAAGTCGAAATCTTTTCATGAAAATTTTCAACTTTTTTGAAGCCGAAATCTTTTCATGAAAATGGTCAACTTTTTTGAAGCCGAAATCTTTTCATGAAAATTTTCAACTTTTTGAAGCCGAAATCTTTTCATGAAAATTTTCAACTTTTTTGAAGCAGAAATCTTTTCATGAAAATGTTCAACTTTTTTGAAGCCGAAATCTTTTCATGAAAATGTTCCATTTTTTTGAAGCCGAAATACTTCATGAAAATTTTCAACTTTTTTGAAGCCGAAATCTTTTCATGAAAATGTTACATTTTTTTGAAGCCGAAATACTTCATGAAAATTTTCGACTTTTTTGAAGCCGAAATCTTTTCATGAAAATGTTACATTTTTTTGAAGCCGAAATCTTTTCATGTAAATTTTCAACTTTTTTGAAGCCGAAATCTTTTCATGAAAATTTTCAACTTTTTTGAAGCCGAAATCTTTTCATGTAAATTTTCAACTTTTTTGAAGCAGAAATCTTTTCATTAAAATGTTCAACTTTTTTGAAGCCGAAATCTTTTCATGAAAATGTTCAAGTTTTTTGAAGCCGAAATCTTTTCATGAAAATGTTCAACTTTTTTGAAGCCGAAATCTTTTCATGAAAATTTTCAACTTTTTTGAAGCAGAAATCTTTTCATGAAAATCTTAGACTTTTTTGAAGTCGAAATCTTTTCATGTAAATTTTCAACTTTTTTGAAGCAGAAATCTTTTCATGAAAATGTTCCATTTTTTTGAAGCCGAAATACTTCATGAAAATGTTCAACTTTTTTGAAGTCGAAATCTTTTCATGAAAATGTTCAACTTTTTTGAAGCCGAAATCTTTTCATGAAAATTTTCAACTTTTTTGAAGCAGAAATCTTTTCATGAAAATCTTCGACTTTTTTGAAGCCGAAATACTTGATGAAAATATTTAACTTTTTTGTAGTCTAAATCTTTTCATGAAAATTTTCAACTTTTTTGAAGCAAAAATCTTTTCATGAAAATTTTCAACTTTTTTGAAGCAGAAATCTTTTCATGAAAATTTTCAACTTATTTGATGCCGAAATAGTTCATGAAAATTTTCAACTTTTTTGAATCCGAAATCCTGTCATGAAAATGTTCAACTTTTTTGATGCCGAAATCTTTTCATGAAAATTTTCATCTTTTTTGAAGCATAAATCTTTTCATGAAAATTTTAGACTTTTTTGCAGCCGAAATACTTCATGAAAATTTTCAACTTTTTTTAAGCCGAAATCTTTTCATGAAAATCTTCGACTTTTTTGAAGTCGAAATAGTTCATGAAAGTTTTCAACCTTTTTGAAGCTGAAATCTTTTCATGAAAATGTTCAACTTTTTTGAAACCAAAATCTTTTCATGAAAATTTTCAACTTTTTTGAAGCAGAAATCTTTTCATGCAAATGTTCAACTTTTTTGAAGCCGAAATCTTTTCATGAAAATTTTCAACTTTTTGAAGCCGAAATCTTTTCATGAAAATTTTCAACTTTTTTGAAGCAGAAATCTTTTCATGAAAATGTTCAACTTTTTTGAAGCCGAAATCTTTTCATGAAAATGTTCCATTTTTTTGAAGCCGAAATACTTCATGAAAATTTTCAACTTTTTTGAAGCCGAAATCTTTTCATGAAAATGTAACATTTTTTTGAAGCCGAAATACTTCATGAAAATTTTCGACTTTTTTGAAGCCGAAATCTTTTCATGAAAATGTTACATTTTTTTGAAGCCGAAATACTTCATGAAAATTTTCAACTTTTTTGAAGCCGAAATCTTTTCATGAAAATTTTCAACTTTTTTGAAGCCGAAATCTTTTCATGTAAATTTTCAACTTTTTTGAAGCAGAAATCTTTTCATTAAAATGTTCAAGTTTTTTGAAGCCGAAATCTTTTCATGAAAATGTTCAAGTTTTTTGAAGCCGAAATCTTTTCATGAAAATGTTCAACTTTTTTGAAGCCGAAATCTTTTCATGAAAATTTTCAACTTTTTGAAACCAAAATCTTTTCATGTAATTTTTCAACTTTTTGAAACCAAAATCTTTTCATGAAAATTTTCAACTTTTTTGAAGCAGAAATCTTTTCATGAAAATCTTAGACTTTTTTGAAGTCGAAATCTTTTCATGTAAATTTTCAACTTTTTTGAAGCAGAAATCTTTTCATGAAAATGTTCCATTTTTTTGAAGCCGAAATACTTCATGAAAATTTTCAACTTTTTTGAAGCATAAATCTTTTCATGAAAATGTTCAACTTTTTTGAAGCCGAAATCTTTTCATGAAAATTTTCAACTTTTTTGAAGCCAAAATAGTTCATGAAAATTTTCAACTTTTTGAACCCGAAATCTTTTCATGAAAATTTTCAACTTTTTTGAAGCAGAAATCTTTTCATGAAAATCTTAGACTTTTTTGAAGTCGAAATCTTTTCATGTAAATTTTCAACTTTTTTGAAGCAGAAATCTTTTCATGAAAATGTTCCATTTTTTTGAAGCCGAAATACTTCATGAAAATTTTCAACTTTTTTGAAGCAGAAATCTTTTCATGAAAATGTTCAACTTTTTTGAAGCCGAAATCTTTTCATGAAAACTTTCAACTTTTTTGAAGCCAAAATAGTTCATGAAAATTTTCAACTTTTTGAACCCGAAATCTTTTCATGAAAATGTTCAACTTTTTTAAAGCCGAAATCTTTTCATGAAAATTTTCAACTTTTTTGAAGCCGAAATCTTTTCATGAAAATTTTCAACTTTTTTGAAGCCAAAATCCTGTCATGAAAATGGTCAACTTTTTTGAAGCCGAAATCTTTTCATGAAAATTTTCAACTTTTTGAAGCCGAAATATTTTCATGAAAATGTTCCATTTTTTTGAAGCCGAAATACTTCATGAAAATATTCAACTTTTTTGAAGTCTAAATCTTTTCATGAAAATTTTCAACTTTTTTGAAGCCGAAATCTTTTCATGAAAATGTTAAAATTTTTTGAAGCCGAAATAATTCATGAAAATTTTCAACTTTTTTGAAGCCGAAATCTTTTCATGAAAATGTTCAACTTTTTGAAGCCGAAATCTTTTCATGAAAATTTTCAACTTTTTGAAGCAGAAATCTTTTCATGAAAATTTTCAACTTTTTTGAAGCAGAAATCTTTTCATGAAAATGTTAAACTTTTTTGAAGCCGAAAACTTTTCATGAAAATGTTCAACTTTTTTGAAGCCCAAATACTTGATGAAAATATTCAACTTTTTTGAAGTCTAAATCTTTTCATGAAAATTTTCAACTTTTTTGAAGCCGAAATACTTAATGAAAATTTTCAACTTTTTGAAGCCGAAATCTTTTCATGAAAATGTTCAACTTTTTTGAAGCCGAGATCTTTTCATGAAAATTTTCAACTTTTTTGAAGCCAAAATAGTTCATGAAAATTTTCAACTTTTTGAACCCGAAATCTTTTCATGAAAATGTTCAACTTTTTTAAAGCCGAAATCTTTTCATGAAAATTTTCAACTTTTTTGAAGCCGAAATCTTTTCATGAAAATCTTCGACTTTTTTGAAGTCGAAATAGTTCATGAAAGTTTTCAACCTTTTTGAACTCGAAATCTTTTCATGAAAATGTTAAAATTTTTTGAAGTCGAAATAATTCATGAAAATTTTCAACTTTTTTGAAGCCGAAATCTTTTCATGAAAATGTTCAACTTTTTGAAGCCGAAATCTTTTCATGAAAATTTTCAACTTTTTGAAGCAGAAATCTTTTCATGAAAATTTTCAACTTTTTTGAAGCAGAAATCTTTTCATGAAAATGTTAAACTTTTTTGAAGCCGAAATCTTTTCATGAAAATGTTCAACTTTTTTGAAGCCGAAATCTTTTCATGAAAATGTTACATTTTTTTGAAGCCCAAATACTTGATGAAAATATTCAACTTTTTTGAAGCAGAAATCTTTTCATGAAAATCTTCGACTTTTTTGAAGCCGAAATACTTGATGAAAATATTCAACTTTTTTGAAGTCTAAATCTTTTCATGAAAATTTTCAACTTTTTTAAAGCCGAAATCTTTTCATGAAAATTTTCAACTTTTTTGAAGCCGAAATCTTTTCATGAAAATCTTCGACTTTTTTGAAGTCGAAATAGTTCATGAAAGTTTTCAACCTTTTTGAACTCGAAATCTTTTCATGAAAATGTTAAAATTTTTTGAAGTCGAAATAATTCATGAAAATTTTCAACTTTTTTGAAGCCGAAATCTTTTCATGAAAATGTTCAACTTTTTGAAGCCGAAATCTTTTCATGAAAATTTTCAACTTTTTGAAGCAGAAATCTTTTCATGAAAATTTTCAACTTTTTTGAAGCAGAAATCTTTTCATGAAAATGTTAAACTTTTTTGAAGCCGAAATCTTTTCATGAAAATGTTCAACTTTTTTGAAGCCGAAATCTTTTCATGAAAATGTTACATTTTTTTGAAGCCCAAATACTTGATGAAAATATTCAACTTTTTTGAAGTCTAAATCTTTTCATGAAAATTTTCAACTTTTTTGAAGCCGAAATCTTTTCATGAAAATTTTCAACTTTTTTGAAGCCGAAATCTTTTCATGAAAATTTTCAACTTTTTTGAAGCAGAAATCTTTTCATGAAAATGGTCAACTTTTTTGAAGCCGAAATCTTTTCATGAAAATTTTCAACTTTTTTGAAGCCGAAATCTTTTCATGAAAATGTTCAACTTTTTTGAAGCCGAAATCTTTTCATGAAAATTTTCAACTTTTTGAAACCAAAATCTTTTCATGTAATTTTTCAACTTTTTTGAAGCAGAAATCTTTTCATGAAAATTTTCAACTTTTTTGAAGCCAAAATCCTGTCATGAAAATTTTCAACTTTTTTGAAGCAGAAATAGTTCATGAAAATGTTCAACTTTTTGAACCCGAAATCTTTTCATGAAAATGTTCAACTTTTTTAAAGCCGAAATCTTTTCATGAAAATTTTCAACTTTTTTGAAGCCGAAATCTTTTCATGAAAATGTTAAACTTTTTTGAAGCCGAAATCTTTTCATGAAAATCTTCGACTTTTTTGAAGCCGAAATACTTGATGAAAATATTCAACTTTTTTGAAGTCTAAATCTTTTCATGAAAATTTTCAACTTTTTTGAAGCCAAAATCCTGTCATGAAAATTTTCAACTTTTTTGAAGCAGAAATCTTTTCATGAAAATCTTCGACTTTTTTGAAGCCGAAATACTTGATGAAAATATTCAACTTTTTTGAAGTCTAAATCTTTTCATGAAAATTTTCAACTTTTTTGAAGCCGAAATCTTTTCATGAAAATCTTCGACTTTTTTGAAGTCGAAATAGTTCATGAAAGTTTTCAACCTTTTTGAAGTCGAAATAGTTCATGAAAGTTTTCAACCTTATTGAAGCCGAAATCTTTTCATGAAAATTTTCAACTTTTTTGAAGCAGAAATCTTTTCATGAAAATGTTCAACTTTTTTGAAGCCGAAATCTTTTCATGAAAATTTTCAACTTTTTTGAAGCCAAAATCCTGTCATGAAAATTTTCAACTTTTTTGAAGCAGAAATCTTTTCATGAAAATCTTCGACTTTTTTGAAGTCGAAATACTTGATGAAAATATTCAACTTTTTTGAAGTCTAAATCTTTTCATGAAAATTTTCAACTTTTTTGAAGCCGAAATCTTTTCATGAAAATTTTCAACTTTTTTGAAGCAGAAATCTTTTCATGAAAATTTTCAACTTTTTGAAGCCGAAATCTTTTCATGAAAATTTTCAACTTTTTTGAAGCAGAAATCTTTTCATGAAAATGGTCAACTTTTTTGAAGTCGAAATCTTTTCATGAAAATTTTCAACTTTTTGAAGCCGAAATCTTTTCATGAAAATTTTCAACTTTTTTGAAGCCGAAATCTTTTCATGAAAATGGTCAACTTTTTTGAAGCCGAAATCTTTTCATGAAAATTTTCAACTTTTTGAAGCCGAAATATTTTCATGAAAATGTTCCATTTTTTTGAAGCCGAAATACTTCATGAAAATTTTCAACTTTTTTGAAGCCGAAATCGTTTCATGAAAATGTTACATTTTTTTGAAGCCGAAATACTTCATGAAAATTTTCAACTTTTTTGAAGCCGAAATCTTTTCATGAAAATGTTTAACTTTTTTGAAGCCGAAATCTTTTCATGAAAATTTTCAACTTTTTTGAAGCAGAAATCTTTTCATGAAATTTTTCAACTTTTTTGAAGCCGAAATAGTTCATGAAAATTTTAGACTTTTTTGAAGCCGAAATCTTTTCATGAAAATTTTCAACTTTTTTGATGCCGAAATAGTTCATGAAAATTTTCAACTTTTTTGAACCCGAAATCTTTTCATGAAAATGTTCAACTTTTTTGAAGCCGAAATCTTTTCATGAAAATGTTCCATTTTTTTGAAGCCGAAATACTTCATGAAAATTTTCAACTTTTTTGAAACCGAAATCTTTTCATGAAAATGTTTAACTTTTTTGAAGCCGAAATCTTTTCATGAAAATGTTAAATTTTTTTGAAGCCGAAATAATTCATGAAAATTTTCAACTTTTTTGAAGCCGAAATCTTTTCATGAAAATGTTCAACTTTTTGAAGCCGAAATCTTTTCATGAAAATTTTCAACTTTTTGAAGCAGAAATCTTTTCATGAAAATTTTCAACTTTTTGGAAGCAGAAATCTTTTCATGAAAATGTTAAACTTTTTTGAAGCCGAAATCTTTTCATGAAAATGTTCAACTTTTTTGAAGCCGAAATCTTTTCATGAAAATGTTACATTTTTTTGAAGCCCAAATACTTGATGAAAATATTCAACTTTTTTGAAGTCTAAATCTTTTCATGAAAATTTTCAACTTTTTTGAAGCCGAAATATTTTCATGAAAATTTTCAACTTTTTTGAAGCAGAAATCCTTTCATGAAAATTTTCAACTTTTTGAAGCCGAAATCTTTTCATGCAGATTTTCAACTTTTTTGAAGCAGAAATCTTTTCATGAAAATGGTCAACTTTTTTGAAGCCGAAATCTTTTCATGAAAATTTTCAACTTTTTTGAAGCCGAAATCTTTTCATGAAAATGTTCAACTTTTTTGAAGCCGAAATCTTTTCATGAAAATTTTCAACTTTTTGAAACCAAAATCTTTTCATGTAATTTTTCAACTTTTTTGAAGCAGAAATCTTTTCATGAAAATTTTCAACTTTTTTGAAGCCAAAATCCTGTCATGAAAATTTTCAACTTTTTTGAAGCAGAAATCTTTTCATGAAAATTTTCAACTTTTTTGAAGCCAAAATACTTGATGAAAATATTCAACTTTTTTGAAGTCTAAATCTTTTCATGAAAATTTTCAACTTTTTTGAAGCCAAAATCCTGTCATGAAAATTTTCAACTTTTTTGAAGCAGAAATCTTTTCATGAAAATTTTCAACTTTTTTGAAGCCAAAATCCTGTCATGAAAATTTTCAACTTTTTTGAAGCAGAAATCTTTTCATGAAAATCTTCGACTTTTTTGAAGCCGAAATACTTGATGAAAATATTCAACTTTTTTGAAGTCTAAATCTTTTCATGAAAATTTTCAACTTTTTTGAAGCCAAAATCCTGTCATGAAAATTTTCAACTTTTTTGAAGCAGAAATCTTTTCATGAAAATCTTCGACTTTTTTGAAGCCGAAATACTTGATGAAAATATTCAACTTTTTTGAAGTCTAAATCTTTTCATGAAAATTTTCAACTTTTTTGAAGCCGAAATCTTTTCATGAAAATCTTCGACTTTTTTGAAGTCGAAATAGTTCATGAAAGTTTTCAACCTTTTTGAAGTCGAAATAGTTCATGAAAGTTTTCAACCTTATTGAAGCCGAAATCTTTTCATGAAAATTTTCAACTTTTTTGAAGCAGAAATCTTTTCATGAAAATGTTCAACTTTTTTGAAGCCGAAATCTTTTCATGAAAATTTTCAACTTTTTTGAAGCCAAAATCCTGTCATGAAAATTTTCAACTTTTTTGAAGCAGAAATCTTTTCATGAAAATCTTCGACTTTTTTGAAGTCGAAATACTTGATGAAAATATTCAACTTTTTTGAAGTCTAAATCTTTTCATGAAAATTTTCAACTTTTTTGAAGCCGAAATCTTTTCATGAAAATTTTCAACTTTTTTGAAGCAGAAATCTTTTCATGAAAATTTTCAACTTTTTGAAGCCGAAATCTTTTCATGAAAATTTTCAACTTTTTTGAAGCAGAAATCTTTTCATGAAAATGTTCAACTTTTTGAAGCCGAAATCTTTTCATGAAAATTTTCAACTTTTTGAAGCAGAAATCTTTTCATGAAAATTTTCAACTTTTTGGAAGCAGAAATCTTTTCATGAAAATGTTAAACTTTTTTGAAGCCGAAATCTTTTCATGAAAATGTTCAACTTTTTTGAAGCCGAAATCTTTTCATGAAAATGTTACATTTTTTTGAAGCCCAAATACTTGATGAAAATATTCAACCTTTTTGAAGTCTAAATCTTTTCATGAAAATTTTCAACTTTTTTGAAGCCGAAATCTTTTCATGAAAATTTTCAACTTTTTTGAAGCAGAAATCCTTTCATGAAAATTTTCAACTTTTTTGAAGCAGAAATCTTTTCATGAAAATGTTCAACTTTTTGAAGCCGAAATCTTTTCATGAAAATTTTCAACTTTTTGAAGCAGAAATCTTTTCATGAAAATTTTCAACTTTTTGGAAGCAGAAATCTTTTCATGAAAATGTTAAACTTTTTTGAAGCCGAAATCTTTTCATGAAAATGTTCAACTTTTTTGAAGCCGAAATCTTTTCATGAAAATGTTACATTTTTTTGAAGCCCAAATACTTGATGAAAATATTCAACTTTTTTGAAGTCTAAATCTTTTCATGAAAATTTTCAACTTTTTTGAAGCCGAAATCTTTTCATGAAAATTTTCAACTTTTTTGAAGCAGAAATCCTTTCATGAAAATTTTCAACTTTTTGAAGCCGAAATCTTTTCATGCAGATTTTCAACTTTTTTGAAGCCGAAATCTTTTCATGAAAATTTTCAACTTTTTTGAAGCAGAAATCCTTTCATGAAAATTTTCAACTTTTTGAAGCCGAAATCTTTTCATGCAGATTTTCAACTTTTTTGAAGCAGAAATCTTTTCATGAAAATGGTCAACTTTTTTGAAGCCGAAATCTTTTCATGAAAATTTTCAACTTTTTTGAAGCCGAAATCTTTTCATGAAAATGTTCAACTTTTTTGAAGCCGAAATCTTTTCATGAAAATTTTCAACTTTTTGAAACCAAAATCTTTTCATGTAATTTTTCAACTTTTTTGAAGCAGAAATCTTTTCATGAAAATTTTCAACTTTTTTGAAGCCAAAATCCTGTCATGAAAATTTTCAACTTTTTTGAAGCAGAAATCTTTTCATGAAAATTTTCAACTTTTTTGAAGCCAAAATACTTGATGAAAATATTCAACTTTTTTGAAGTCTAAATCTTTTCATGAAAATTTTCAACTTTTTTGAAGCCAAAATCCTGTCATGAAAATATTCAACTTTTTTGAAGCCGAAATCTTTTCATGAAAATTTTCAACTTTTTTGAAGCAGAAATCTTTTCATGAAAATTTTCAACTTTTTGAAGCCGAAATCTTTTCATGAAAATTTTCAACTTTTTTGAAGCCGAAATCTTTTCATGAAAATGGTCAACTTTTTTGAAGCCGAAATCTTTTCATGAAAATTTTCAACTTTTTGAAGCCGAAATATTTTCATGAAAATGTTCCTTTTTTTTGAAGCCGAAATACTTCATGAAAATTTTCAACTTTTTTGAAGCCGAAATAGTTCATGAAAATTTTAGACTTTTTTGAAGCCGAAATCTTTTCATGAAAATTTTCAACTTTTTTGATGCCGAAATAGTTCATGAAAATTTTCAACTTTTTTGAACCCGAAATCTTTTCATGAAAATGTTCAACTTTTTTGAAGCCGAAATCTTTTCATGAAAATGTTCCATTTTTTTGAAGCCGAAATACTTCATGAAAATTTTCAACTTTTTTGAAACCGAAATCTTTTCATGAAAATGTTTAACTTTTTTGAAGCCGAAATCTTTTCATGAAAATGTTAAAATTTTTTGAAGCCGAAATCTTTTCATGAAAATTTTGAACTTTTTGAAACCAAAATCTTTTCATGTAAATTTTCAACTTTTTTGAAGCCGAAATAGTTCATGAAAATTTTCAACTTTTTTGAAGCCGAAATCTTTTCATGAAAATGTTTCAACTTTTTTGAAGCCGAAATCTTTTCATGAAAATGTTCCATTTTTTTGAAGCCGAAATACTTCATGAAAATTTTCATCTTTTTGAAGCTGAAATCTTTTCATGAAAATGTTCAACTTTTTTGAAGCCGAAATCTTTTCATGAAAATGTTACATTTTTTTGAAGCCGAAATACTTCATGAAAATTTTCAACTTTTTTGAAGCCGAAATCTTTTCATGAAAATGTTCAACTTTTTTGAAGCCGAAATCTTTTCATGAAAATGTTCAACTTTTTTGAAGCCGAAATCTTTTCATGAAAATTATCAACTTTTTTGAAGCCAAAATCCTGTCATGAAAATTTTCAACTTTTTTGAAGCCGAAATCTTTTCATGAAAATGTTACATTTTTTTGAAGCCGAAATACTTCATGAAAATTTTCAACTTTTTTGAAGCCGAAATCTTTTCATGAAAATGTTCAACTTTTTTGAAGCCGAAATCTTTTCATGAAAATGTTCAACTTTTTTGAAGCCGAAATCTTTTCATGAAAATTATCAACTTTTTTGAAGCCAAAATCCTGTCATGAAAATTTTCAACTTTTTTGAAGCAGAAATCTTTTCATGAAAATCTTCGACTTTTTTGAAGCCGAAATACTTGATGAAATTATTCAACTTTTTTGAAGTCTAACTCTTTTCATGAAAATGTTCAACTTTTTTGATGCCGAAATCTTTTCATGAAAATCTTAGACTTTTTTGAAGTCGAAATCTTTTCATGAAAATGTTCCATTTTTTTGAAGCCGAAATCTTTTCATGAAAATGTTCAACTTTTTTGAAACCAAAATCTTTTCATGAAAATTTTCAACTTTTTTGAAGCCGAAATCTTTTCATGAAAATGTTCAACTTTTTTGAAGCCGAGATCTTTTCATGAAAATGTTCAACTTTTTGAAACCGAAATCTTTTCGTGAAAATTTTCAACTTTTTTGAAGCCGAAATCTTTTCATGAAAATGGTCAACTTTTTTGAAGCCGAAATCTTTTCATGAAACTTTTCAACTTTTTGAAGCCGAAATCTTTTCATGAAATTTTCAACTTTTTTGAAGCAGAAATCTTTTCATAAAAATCTTAGACTTTTTTGAAGTCGAAATCTTTTCATGTAAATTTTCAACTTTTTTGTAGCCGAAATCTTTTCATGAAAATGTTCAACTTTTTTGAAGCCGAAATACTTCATGAAAATTTTCAACTTTTTTGAAGCCGAAATCTTTTCATGAAAATCTTCAACTTTTTTGAAGCCGAAATCTTTTCATGAAAATCTGAGACTTTTTTGAAGTCGAAATCTTTTCATGTAAATTTTCAACTTTTTTGAAGCATAAATCTTTTCATGAAAATTTTAGACTTTTTTGCAGCCGAAATACTTCATGAAAATTTTCAACTTTTTTGAAGCCGAAATCTTTTCATGAAAATCTTCGACTTTTTTGAAGTCGAAATAGTTCATGAAAGTTTTCAACCTTTTTGAAGTTGAAATCTTTTCATGAAAATTTTCAACTTTTTGAAACCAAAATCTTTTCATGAAAATTTTCAACTTTTTTGAAGCCGAAATCTTTTCATGAAAATTTTCAACTTTTTGAAGTCGAAATCTTTTCATGTAAATTTTCAACTTTTTTGAAGCATAAATCTTTTCATGAAAATTTTAGACTTTTTTGCAGCCGAAATACTTCATGAAAATTTTCAACTTTTTTGAAGCCGAAATCTTTTCATGAAAATCTTCGACTTTTTTGAAGTCGAAATAGTTCATGAAAGTTTTCAACTTTTTTGAAGCCAAAATCCTGTCATGAAAGTTTTCAACTTTTTTGAAGCAGAAATCTTTTCATGAAAATGTTCAACTTTTTGAAGCCGAAATCTTTTCATGAAAATCTTAGACTTTTTTGAAGTCGAAATCTTTTCATGAAAATTTTCAACTTTTTGAAGCCGAAATCTTTTCATGAAAATTTTAAACTTTTTTGAAGCAGAATTCTTTTCATGAAAATTTTCAACTTTTTGAAACCGAAATCTTTTCATGAAAATGGTCAACTTTTTTGAAGCCGAAATCTTTTCATGAAAATTTTCAACTTTTTAAGCCGAAATCTTTTCATGAAAATTTTCAACTTTTTTGAAGCAGAAATCTTTTCATGAAAATCTTAGACTTTTTTGAAGTCGAAATCTTTTCATTAAATTTTCAACTTTTTTGAAGCAGAAATCCTTTCATGAAAATGTTCAACTTTTTTGAAGCCGAAATCTTTTCATGAAAATGTTCCATTTTTTTGCAGCCGAAATAGTTCATGAAAGTTTTCAACCTTTTTGAAGCCAAAATCCTGTCATGAAAATTTTCAACTTTTTTGAAGCCGAAATCTTTTCATGAAAATTTTCAACTTTTTTGAAGCAGAAATCTTTTCATGAAAATGTTCAACTTTTTTGAAGCCGAGATCTTTTCATAAAAATTTTCAACTTTTTTGAAGCCGAAATCTTTTCATAAAAATGGTCAACTTTTTGAAGCCGAAATCTTTTCATGAAAATTTTCAACTTTTTTGAAGCAGAAATCTTTTCATGAAAATCTGAGACTTTTTTGAAGTCGAAATCTTTTCATGTAAATTTTCAACTTTTTTGAAGCAGAAATCTTTTCATGAAAATGTTCAACTTTTTTGAAGCCGAAATCTTTTCATGAAAATGTTAAATTTTTTTGCAGCCGAAATCTTTTCATGAAAATGTTCAACTTTTTTGAAGTCGAAATCTTTTCATGAAAATCTTCGACTTTTTTGAAGTCGAAATAGTTCATGAAAGTTTTAAACATTTTTGAAGCCAAAATCCTGTCATGAAAATTTTCAACTTTTTTGAAGCAGAAATCTTTTCATGAAAATTTTCAACTTTTTGAAAATGAAATCTTTTCATGAAAATTTTCAACTTTTTTGAAGCATAAATCTTTTCATGAAAATGGTCAACTTTTTTGAAGCCGAAATCTTTTCATGAAAATTTTCAACTTTTTGAAGCCGAAATCTTTTCATGAAAATGGTCAACTTTTTGAAGCCGAAATCTTTTCATGAAAATTTTCAACTTTTTGAAGCCGAAATCTTTTCATGAAAATCTTCGACTTTTTTGAAGTCGAAATAGTTCATGAAAGTTTTCAACCTTTTTGAAGCCAAAATCCTGTCATGAAAATTTTCAACTTTTTTGAAACCGAAATCTTTTCATGAAAATGTTCAAGTTATTTGAAGCCGAAATCTTTTCATGAAAATGTTCAATTTTTTTGAAGCCAAAATTCTTCATAAAAATTTTCAACTTTTTTGAAGCCGAAATCTTTTCATGAAAATGTTCAACTTTATTGAAGCCGAAATCTTTTCATGAAAATGTTCAACTTTTTGAAACCAAAATCTTTTCATGAAAATGTTCAACTTTTTTGAAGCCGAAATCTTTTCATGAAAATCTTCGACTTTTTTGAAGTCGAAATAGTTCATGAAAGTTTTCAACCTTTTTGAAGCCAAAATCCTGTCATGAAAATTTTCAACTTTTTTGAAGCAGAAATCTTTTCATGAAAATTTTCAACTTTTTGAAGCCGAAATCTTTTCATGAAAATGGTCAACTTTTTGAAGCCGAAATCTTTTCATGAAAATTTTCAACTTTTTGAAGCAGAAATCTTTTCATGAAAATCTTCGACTTTTTTGAAGTCGAAATAGTTCATGAAAGTTTTCAACCTTTTTGAAGCCAAAATCCTGTCATGAAAATTTTCAACTTTTTTGAAACCGAAATCTTTTCATGAAAATGTTCAAGTTTTTTGAAGCCGAAATCTTTTCATGAAAATGTTCAATTTTTTTGAAGCCAAAATTCTTCATAAAAATTTTCAACTTTTTTGAAGCCGAAATCTTTTCATGAAAATGTTCAACTTTATTGAAGCCGAAATCTTTTCATGAAAATGTTCAACTTTTTGAAACCAAAATCTTTTCATGAAAATGTTCAACTTTTTTGAAGCCGAAATCTTTTCATGAAAATGTTCAACTTTTTTGAAGCCGAAATCTTTTCATGAAAATCGTCGACTTTTTTGAAGTCGAAGTAGTTCATGAAAGTTTTCAACCTTTTTGAAGCCAAAATCCTGTCATGAAAATTTTCAACTTTTTTGAAGCCGAAATCTTTTCATGAAAATTTTCAACTTTTTGAAACCGAAATCTTTTCATGAAAATTTTCAACTTTTTTGAAGCCGAAATCTTTTCATGAAAATTTTCAACTTTTTGAAGCCGAAATCTTTTCATGAAAATTTTAGACTTTTTTGAAGCCGAAATACTTCATGAAAATTTTCAACTTTTTTGAAGCCGAAATCTTTTCATGAAAATCTTCGACTTTTTTGAAGTCGAAATAGTTCATGAAAGTTTTCAACCTTTTTGAAGCTGAAATTTTTTCATGAAAATTTTCAACTTATTGAAACCAAAATCTTTTCTTGAAAATTTTCAACTTTTTTGAAGCAGAAATCTTTTCATGAAAATGTTCAACTTTTTTGAAGCCGAAATCTTTTCATGAAAATTTTCAACTTCTTGAAGCCGAAATCTTTTCATGAAAATTTTCAACTTTTTGAAGCCGAAATCTTTTCATGAAAATTTTCAATTTTTTGAAGCCGAAATCTTTTCATGAAAATCTTAGACTTTTTTGAAGTCGAAATCTTTTTATGAAAATTTTCAACTTTTTGAAACCAAAATCTTTTCTTGAAAATTTTCATCTTTTTTGAAGCCGAAATCTTTTCATGAAAATTTTAGACTTTTTTGAAGCCGAAATACTTCATGAAAATTTTCAACTTTTTTGAAGTCGAATTAGTTCATGAAAGTTTTCAACTTTTTGAAGCCGAAATCTTTTCATGAAAATCTTCGACTTTTTTGAAGTCGAATTAGTTCATGAAAGTTTTCAACTTTTTGAAGCCGAAATCTTTTCATGAAAATTTTCAACTTATTGAAACCAAAATCTTTTCTTGAAAATTTTCAACTTTTTTGCAGCAGAAATCTTTTCATGAAAATCTTAGACTTTTTTGAAGCCGAAATCTTTTCATGTAAATTTTCAACTTTTTTGAAGCAGAAATCTTTTCATGAAAATGTTCAACTTTTTTGAAGCCGAAATCTTTTCATGAAAATGTTCCATTTTTTTGCAGCCGAAATACTTCATGAAAATTTTCAACTTTTTTGAAGCCGAAATCTTTTCATGAAAATCTTCGACTTTTTTGAAGTCGAAATTGTTCATGAAAGTTTTCAACCTTTTTGAAGCCAAAATTCTTCATAAAAATTTTCAACTTCTTTGAAGCCGAAATCTTTTCATGAAAATGTTCAACTTTATTGAAGCCGAAATCTTTTCATGAAAATGTTCAACTTTTTGAAACCAAAATCTTTTCATGAAAATGTTCAACTTTTTTGAAGCCGAAATCTTTTCATGAAAATGTTAAACTTTTTTGAAGCCGAAATCTTTTCATGAAAATTTTCATCTTTTTTGAAGCCGAAATCTTTTCATGAAAATTTTAGACTTTTTTGAAGCCGAAATACTTCATGAAAATTTTCAACTTTTTTGAAGCCGAAATCTTTTCATGAAAATCTTCGACTTTTTTGAAGTCGAAATAGTTCATGAAAGTTTTCAACCTTTTTGAAGCCGAAATAGTTCATGAAAATGATCAACTTTTTGAAGACGAAATCTTTTCATGAAAATTTTCAACTTTTTTAAGCCGAAATCTTTTCATGAAAATTTTCAATTTTTTTGAAGCAGAAATCTTTTCATGAAAATCTTAGACTTTTTTGAAGTCGAAATCTTTTCATGAAAATTTTCAACTTTTTGAAGCCGAAATCTTTTCATGAAAATTTTAAACTTTTTTGAAGCAGAAATCTTTTCATGAAAATGTTAAATTTTTTTGAAGCCGAAATACTTCTTAAAAATTTTCAACTTTTTTGAAGCCGAAATCTTTTCATGAAAATGTTCAAATTTTGAAGCCGAAATCTTTTCATGAAAATGTTCAACTTTTTGAAACCAAAATCTTTTCATGAAAATTTTCAACTTTTTTGAAGCCGAAATCTTTTCATGAAAATTTTCAACTTTTTTGAAGCAGAAATCTTTTCATGAAAATGTTCAACTTTTTTGAAGCAAAAATCTTTTCATGAAAATTTTCAACTTTTTTGAAACCTAAATCTTTTCATGAAAATTTTCAACTTTTTTGAATCCGAAATCTTTTCTGGAAAATGTTCCATTTTTTTGAAGCCGAAATACTTCATGAAAATTTTCAACTTTTTTGAAGCCGAAATCTTTTCATGAAAATTTTCAACTTTTTGAAACCAAAATCTTTTCATGAAAATTTTCAACTTTCTGAAACCAAAATCTTTTCATGAAAATTTTCAACTTTTTTGATGCAGAAATCTTTTCATGAAAATCTTAGACTTTTTTGAAGTCGAAATCTTTTTATGTAAATTTTCAACTTTTTTAAAGTCGAAATGTTTTCATGAAAATGTTCAACTTTTTGAAACCAAAATCTTTTCATGAAAATTTTCAACTTTTTTGAAGCAGAAATCTTTTCATGAAAATGTTAAACTTTTTTGAAGCCGAAATCTTTTTATGAAAATCTTCGACTTTTTTGAAGCCGAAATACTTGATGAAAACATTCAACTTTTTTGAAGTCTAAATCTTTTCATGAAAATTTTCAACTTTTTGAAACCAAAATCTTTTCATGAAAATTTTCAACTTTTTTGAAGCAGAAATCTTTTCATGAAAATCTTAGACTTTTTTGAAGTCGAAATCTTTTTATGTAAATTTTCAACTTTTTTGAAGGCGAAATCTTTTCATGTAAATTTTCAACTTTTTTGAAGCAGAAATCTTTTCATGAAAATGTTCAACTTTTTTGAAGCCGAAATCTTTTCATGAAAATGTTCAACTTTTTTGAAGCCGAAATCTTTTCATGAAAACTTTACATTTTTTTGAAGCTGAAATACTTCATGAAAATTTTCAACTTTTTTGAAGCCGAAATCTTTTCATGAAAATCTTAGACTTTTTTGAAGCCGAAATCTTTTCATGAAAATTTTCAACTTTTTTGAAGTCGAAATCTTTTCATGAAAATGTTCAACTTTTTGAAACCAAAATCTTTTCATGAAAATTTTCAACTTTTTTGAAGCAGAAATCTTTTCATGAAAATGTTAAACTTTTTTGAAGCCGAAATCTTTTTATGAAAATCTTCGACTTTTTTGAAGCCGAAATACTTGATGAAAACATTCAACTTTTTTGAAGTCTAAATCTTTTCATGAAAATTTTCAACTTTTTGAAACCAAAATCTTTTCATGTAAATTTTCAACTTTTTTGAAGCAGAAATCTTTTCATGAAAATCTTAGACTTTTTTGAAGTCGAAATCTTTTTATGTAAATTTTCAACTTTTTTGAAGGCGAAATCTTTTCATGTAAATTTTCAACTTTTTTGAAGCAGAAATCTTTTCATGAAAATGTTCAACTTTTTTGAAGCCGAAATCTTTTCATGAAAATGTTCAACTTTTTTGAAGCCGAAATCTTTTCATGAAAATGTTACATTTTTTTGAAGCTGAAATACTTCATGAAAATTTTCAACTTTTTTGAAGCCGAAATCTTTTCATGAAAATCTTAGACTTTTTTGAAGCTGAAATCTTTTCATGAAAATTTTCAACTTTTTTGAACCCTAAATCTTTTCATGAAAATGTTCAACTTTTTTGAAGCCGAAATCTTTTCATGAAAATGTTCCATTTTTTTGAAGCCGAAATACTTCATGAAAATTTTAAACTTTTTTGAAGCCGAAATCTTTTCATGAAAATGTTCAACTTTTTTGAAGCCGAAATCTTTTCATGAAAATTTTCAACTTTTTGAAACCAAAATCTTTTCATGAAAATTTTTAACTTTTTTGAAGCCGAAATCTTTTCATGAAAATTTTCAACTTTTTTGAAGCCGAAATCTTTTCATGAAAATTTTCAACTTTTTTGAACCCTAAATCTTTTCATGAAAATGTTCAACTTTTTTGAAGCCGAAATCTTTTCATGAAAATGTTCCATTTTTTTGAAGCCGAAATACTTCATGAAAATTTTAAACTTTTTTGAAGCCGAAATCTTTTCATGAAAATGTTCAACTTTTTTGAAGCCGAAATCTTTTCATGAAAATTTTCAACTATTTGAAACCAAAATCTTTTCATGTAAATTTTCAACTTTTTTGAAGCAGAAATCTTTTCATGAAAATCTTAGACTTTTTTGAAGTCGAAATCTTTTTATGTAAATTTTCAACTTTTTTGAAGGCGAAATCTTTTCATGTAAATTTTCAACTTTTTTGAAGCAGAAATCTTTTCATGAAAATGTTCAACTTTTTTGAAGCCGAAATCTTTTCATGAAAATGTTCAACTTTTTTGAAGCCGAAATCTTTTCATGAAAATGTTACATTTTTTTGAAGCTGAAATACTTCATGAAAATTTTCAACTTTTTTGAAGCCGAAATCTTTTCATGAAAATCTTAGACTTTTTTGAAGCCGAAATCTTTTCATGAAAATTTTCAACTTTTTTGAACCCTAAATCTTTTCATGAAAATGTTCAACTTTTTTGAAGCCGAAATCTTTTCATGAAAATGTTCCATTTTTTTGAAGCCGAAATACTTCATGAAAATTTTAAACTTTTTTGAAGCCGAAATCTTTTCATGAAAATGTTCAACTTTTTTGAAGCCGAAATCTTTTCATGAAAATTTTCAACTTTTTGAAACCAAAATCTTTTCATGAAAATTTTTAACTTTTTTGAAGCCGAAATCTTTTCATGAAAATTTTCAACTTTTTTGAAGCCGAAATCTTTTCATGAAAATGTTACATTTTTTTGAAGCCAAAATACGTAATGAAAATTTTCAACTTTTTTGAAGCCGAAATCTTTTCATGAAAATGTTCAAATTTTTTGAAGCAGAAATCTTTTCATGAAAATTTTCTACTTTTTTGAAGCCGAAATCTTTTCATGAAAATGTTCAACTTTTTTGAAGCCGAAATCTTTTCATGAAAATGGTCAACTTTTTTGAAGCCGAAATCTTTTCATGAAAATTTTCAACTTTTTGAAACCAAAATCTTTTCATGTAAATTTTCAACTTTTTTGAAGCCGAAATCTTTTCATGAAAATCTTTGACTTTTTTGAAGTCGAAATAGTTCATGAAAGTTTTCCACCTTTTTGAAGCCAAAATCCTGTCATGAAAATTTTCAACTTTTTTGAAGCAGAAATCTTTTCATGAAAATTTTCAACTTTTTGAAACCGAAATCTTTTCATGAAAATGTTCAACTTTTTTGAAGCCGAAATCTTTTCATGAAAATGGTCAACTTTTTTGAAGCCGAAATCTTTTCATGAAAATTTTCAACTTTTTGAAACCAAAATCTTTTCATGTAAATTTTCAACTTTTTTGAAGCCGAAATCTTTTCATGAAAATGTTCCATTTTTTTGTAGCCGAAATACTTCAGGAAAATTTTCAACTTTTTTGAAGCCGAAATCTTTTCATGAAAATCTTCGACTTTTTTGAAGTCGAAATAGTTCATGAAAGTTTTCAACCTTTTTGAAGCCAAAATACTGTCATGAAAATTTTCAACTTTTTTGAAGCAGAAATCTTTTCATGAAAATTTTCAAGTTTTTGAAGCCCAAATCATTTCATGAAAATTTTCATCTTTTTTGAAACATAAATCTTTTCATGAAAATTTTAGACTTTTTTGTAGTCGAAATACTTCATGAAAATGTTCAACTTTTTTAAAGCCGAAATCTTTTCATGAAAGTTTTCATCTTTTTTGAAGCATAAATCTTTTCATGAAAATTTTAGACTTTTTTGCAGCCGAAATACTTCATGAAATTTTTCAACTTTTTTTAAGCCGAAATCTTTTCATGAAAATGTTAAACTTTTTTGAAGTCGAAATAGTTCATGAAAGTTTTCAACCTTTTTGAAGCTGAAATCTTTTCATGAAAATGTTCAACTTTTTGGAAACCAAAATCTTTTCATGAAAATTTTCAACTTTTTTGAAGCCGAAATCTTTTCATGAAAATCTTATACTTTTTTGAAGTCGAAATCTTTTCATGAAAATTTTCAACTTTTTTGAAGCTGAAATCTTTTCATGAAAATCTTAGACTTTTTTGAAGCAGAAATCTTTTCATGAAAATCTTAGACTTTTTTGAAGCAGAAATCTTTTCATGTAAATTTTCAACTTTTTTGAAGCCGAAATCTTTTCATGAAAAGTTTCAACTTTTTTGATGCCGAAATCTTTTCATGAAAATTTTCATCTTTTTTGAAAAATAAATCTTTTCATGAAAATTTTAGACTTTTTTGTAGTCGAAATACTTCATGAAAATGTTCAACTTTTTTAAAGCCGAAATCTTTTCATGAAAATTTTCAACTTTTTTGAAGCATAAATCTTTTCATGAAAATCTTAGACTTTTTTGAAGCAGAAATCTTTTCATGTAAATTTTCAACTTTTTTGAAGCCGAAATCTTTTCATGAAAATCTTCGACTTTTTTGAAGTCGAAATAGTTCATGAAAGTTTTCAACCTTTTTGAAGCTGAAATCTTTTCATGAAAATGTTCAACTTTTTTGAAACCAAAATCTTTTCATGAAAATTTTCAACTTTTTTGAAGCCGAAATCTTTTCATGAAAATGTTCAACTTTTTTGAAGCCGAAATCTTTTCATGAAAATTTTCAACTTTTTGAAACCAAAATCTTTTCATGTAATTTTTCAACTTTTTTGAAGCAGAAATCTTTTCATGAAAATTTTCAACTTTTTGAAGCCGAAATCTTTTCATGAAAATTTTCAACTTTTTTGAAGCAGAAATCTTTTCATGAAAATCTCAGACTTTTTTGAAGCCGAAATCTTTTCATGAAAATTTTCAACTTTTTGAAGCCGAAATCTTTTCATGAAAATTTTCAACTTTTTTGAAGCAGAAATCTTTTCATGAAAATCTTAGACTTTTTTGAAGAAGGAATCTTTTCATATAAATATTCAACTTTTTTGAAGCAGAAATCTTTTCATGAAAATCTTCAACTTTTTTGAAGCCGAAATCTTTTCATGAAAATGTTCAACTTTTTTGAAGCCGAAATCTTTTCATGAATATGTTCCATTTTTTTGAAGCCGAAATACTTCATGAAAATGTTCAACTTTTTTGAAGCCGAAATCTTTTCATGAAAATGTTCAACTTTTTTGAAACCGAAATCTTTTCATGAAAATTTTCAACTTTTTGAAACCAAAATCTTTTCATGAAAATTTTCAACTTTTTTGAAGCCGAAATAGTTCATGAAAATTTTAGACTTTTTTGAAGCCGAAATACTTCATGAAAATGTTCAACTTTTTGAAACCAAAATCTTTTCATGAAAATTTTCAACTTTTTTGAAGCAGAAATCTTTTCATGAAAATGTTCAAGTTTTTTGAAGCCGAAATCTTTTCATGAAAATGTTCCATTTTTTTGAAGCCGAAATACTTCATGAAAATTTTCAACTTTTTTGAAGCCGAAATCTTTTCATGAAAATGTTACATTTTTTTGAAGCCGAAATACTTCATGAAAATTTTCAACTTTTTTGAAGCAGAAATCTTTTCATGAAAATTTTCAACTTTTTTGAAGCAGAAATCTTTTCATGAAAATTTTCAACTTTTTGAAACCAGAATCTTTTCATGAAAATTTTCAACTTTTTTGAAGCCGAAATCTTTTCATGAAAATGGTCAACTTTTTTGAAGCCGAAATCTTTTCATGAAAATTTTCAACTTTTTTGAAGCATAAATCTTTTCATGAAAATTTTAGACTTTTTTGCAGCCGAAATACTTCATGAAATTTTTCAACTTTTTTGAAGCCGAAATCTTTTCATGAAAATCTTCGACTTTTTTGAAGTCGAAATAGTTCATGAAAGTTTTCAACCTTTTTGAAGCTGAAATCTTTTCATGAAAATGTTCAACTTTTTTGAAACCAAAATCTTTTCATGAAAATGTTCAACTTTTTTGAAGCCGATATCTTTTCATGGAAATCTTAGACTTTTTTGAAGTCGAAATCTTTTCATGTAAATTTTCAACTTTTTTGAAGCAGAAATCTTTTCATGAAAATGTTCAACTTTTTTGAAGCCGAAATCTTTTCATAAAAATTTTCAACTTTTTTGAAGCCGAAATCTTTTCATGAAAATCTTAGACTTTTTTGAAGTCGAAATCTTTTCATGTAAATTTTCAACTTTTTTGAAGCAGAAATCTTTTCATGAAAATATTCAACTTTTTTGAAGCCGAAATCTTTTCATGAAAATTTTCAACTTTTTTGAAGCCGAAATCTTTTCATGAAAATGTTCCATTTTTTTGCAGCCGAAATACTTCATGAAAATTTTCAACTTTTTTGAAGCCGAAATCTTTTCATGAAAATCTTCGACTTTTTTGAAGTCGAAATAGTTCATGAAAGTTTTCAACCTTTTTGAAGCTGAAATCTTTTCATGAAAATGTTCAACTTTTTTGAAACCAAAATCTTTTCATGAAAATTTTCAACTTTTTTGAAGCCGAAATCTTTTCATGAAAATTGTCAACTTTTTTGAAGCCGAAATCTTTTCATGAAAATTTTCAACTTTTTGAAGCCGAAATCTTTTCATGAAAATTTTCAACTTTTTTGAAGCAGAAATCTTTTCATGAAAATCTTAGACTTTTTTGAAGCAGAAATCTTTTCATGAAAATCTTAGACTTTTTTGAAGCAGAAATCTTTTCATGTAAATTTTCAACTTTTTTGAAGCCGAAATCTTTTCATGAAAAGTTTCAACTTTTTTGATGCCGAAATCTTTTCATGAAAATTTTCATCTTTTTTGAAACATAAATCTTTTCATGAAAATTTTAGACTTTTTTGTAGTCGAAATACTTCATGAAAATGTTCAACTTTTTTAAAGCCGAAATCTTTTCATGAAAATTTTCAACTTTTTTGAAGCATAAATCTTTTCATGAAAATCTTAGACTTTTTTGAAGCAGAAATCTTTTCATGTAAATTTTCAACTTTTTTGAAGCCGAAATCTTTTCATGAAAATCTTCGACTTTTTTGAAGTCGAAATAGTTCATGAAAGTTTTCAACCTTTTTGAAGCTGAAATCTTTTCATGAAAATGTTCAACTTTTTTGAAACCAAAATCTTTTCATGAAAATGTTCAACTTTTTTGAAGCCGATATCTTTTCATGGAAATCTTAGACTTTTTTGAAGTCGAAATCTTTTCATGTAAATTTTCAACTTTTTTGAAGCAGAAATCTTTTCATGAAAATGTTCAACTTTTTTGAAGCCGAAATCTTTTCATAAAAATTTTCAACTTTTTTGAAGTCGAAATCTTTTCATGAAAATCTTAGACTTTTTTGAAGTCGAAATCTTTTCATGTAAATTTTCAACTTTTTTGAAGCAGAAATCTTTTCATGAAAATATTCAACTTTTTTGAAGCCGAAATCTTTTCATGAAAATGTTCAACTTTTTTGAAGCCGAAATCTTTTCATGAAAATGTTCCATTTTTTTGCAGCCGAAATACTTCATGAAAATTTTCAACTTTTTTGAAGCCGAAATCTTTTCATGAAAATCTTCGACTTTTTTGAAGTCGAAATAGTTCATGAAAGTTTTCATCCTTTTTGAAGCCAAAATCCTGTCATGAAAATTTTAAACTTTTTTGAAACCTAAATCTTTTCATGAAAATTTTCAACTTTTTTGATGCCGAAATAGTTCATGAAAATTTTCAATTTTTTTGAAGCCGAAATCTTTTCATGAAAATGTTCAACTTTTTTGATGCCGAAATCTTTTCATGAAAATTTTCATCTTTTTTGAAACATAAATCTTTTCATGAAAATTTTAGACTTTTTTGTAGTCGAAATACTTCATGAAAATGTTCAATTTTTTTAAAGCCGAAATCTTTTCATGAAAATTTTCATCTTTTTTGAAGCATAAATCTTTTCATGAAAATTTTAGACTTTTTTGAAGTCGAAATCTTTTTATGTAAATTTTCAACTTTTTTGAAGTCGAAATCTTTTCATGTAAATTTTCAACTTTTTTGAAGCAGAAATCTTTTCATGAAAATGTTCAACTTTTTTGAAGCCGAAATCTTTTCATGAAAATGTTAAACTTTTTTGAAGCCGAAATCTTTTCATGAAAATGTTACATTTTTTTGAAGCTGAAATACTTCATGAAAATTTTCAACTTTTTTGAAGCCGAAATCTTTTCATGAAAATTTTCAACTTTTTTGAAGCAGAAATCTTTTCATGAAAATCTTAGACTTTTTTGAAGTCGAAATCTTTTCATGTAAATTTTCAACTTTTTTGAAGCCGAAATCTTTTCAAGAAAATGTTACATTTTTTTGAAGCCGAAATACTTCATGAAAATTTTCATCTTTTTTGAAGCCGAAATCTTTTCATGAAAATGTTCAACTTTTTTGAAGCCTTAATCTTTTCATGAAAATTTTCAACTTTTTGAAACCAAAATCTTTTCATGAAAATTTTCAACTTTTTTGAAGCAGAAATCTTTTCATGAAAATGTTCCATTTTTTTGAAGCCGAAATACTTCATGAAAATTTTCAACTTTTTTGAAGCAGAAATCTTTTCATGAAAATTTTCAAATTTTGAAGCAGAAATCTTTTCATGAAAATGTTCAACTTTTTTGAAGCCGAAATCTTTTCATGAAAATTTTCAACTTTTTGAAACCAAAATCTTTTCATGTAATTTTTCAACTTTTTTGAAGCAGAAATCTTTTCATGAAAATTTTCAACTTTTTGAAACCAAAATCTTTTCATGTAATTTTTCAACTTTTTTGAAGCAGAAATCTTTTCATGAAAATTTTCAACTTTTTGAAACCAAAATCTTTTCATGTAATTTTTCAACTTTTTTGAAGCAGAAATCTTTTCATGAAAATTTTCAACTTTTTGAAGCCGAAATCTTTTCATGAAAATTTTCAACTTTTTTGAAGCAGAAATCTTTTCATGAAAATCTTAGACTTTTTTGAAGTCGAAATCTTTTCATGTAAATTTTCAACTTTTTTGAAGCCGAAATCTTTTCATGAAAATGTTACATTTTTTTGAAGCCGAAATACTTCATGAAAATTTTCATCTTTTTTGAAGCCGAAATCTTTTCATGAAAATGTTCAACTTTTTTGAAGCCTTAATCTTTTCATCAAAATTTTCAACTTTTTGAAACCAAAATCTTTTCATGAAAATTTTCAACTTTTTTGAAGCAGAAATCTTTTCATGAAAATGTTCCATTTTTTTGAAGCCGAAATACTTCATGAAAATTTTCAACTTTTTTGAAGCAGAAATCTTTTCATGAAAATTTTCAACTTTTTTGAAGCAGAAATCTTTTCATGAAAATTTTCAACTTTTTGAAACCAAAATCTTTTCATGAAAATTTTCAACTTTTTGAAGCCGAAATCTTTTCATGAAAATTTTCAACTTTTTTGAAGCAGAAATCTTTTCATATAAATATTCAACTTTTTTGAAGTCGAAATCTTTTCATGAAAATCTTCAACTTTTTTGAAGCCGAAATCTTTTCATGAAAATCTTCAACTTTTTTGAAGCCGAAATCTTTTCATGAAAATGTTCCATTTTTTTGAAGCCGAAATACTTCATGAAAATTTTCAACTTTTTTGAAGCCGAAATCTTTTCATGAAAATGTTACATTTTTTTGAAGCCGAAATACTTCATGAAAATTTTCAACTTTTTTGAAGCAGAAATCTTTTCATGAAAATTTTCAACTTTTTTGAAGCAGAAATCTTTTCATGAAAATGTTCAACTTTTTTGAAGCCGAAATCTTTTCATGAAAATTTTCAACTTTTTGAAACCAAAATCTTTTCATGTAATTTTTCAACTTTTTTGAAGCAGAAATCTTTTCATGAAAATTTTCAACTTTTTGAAGCCGAAATCTTTTCATGAAAATTTTCAACTTTTTTGAAGCAGAAATCTTTTCATGAAAATCTCAGACTTTTTTGAAGCCGAAATCTTTTCATGAAAATGTTCAACTTTTTTGAAGCCGAAATCTTTTCATGAAAATCTTAGACTTTTTTGAAGCAGGAATCTTTTCATATAAATATTCAACTTTTTTGAAGCAGAAATCTTTTCATGAAAATCTCAGACTTTTTTGAAGCCGAAATCTTTTCATGAAAATTTTCAACTTTTTGAAGCCGAAATCTTTTCATGAAAATTTTCAACTTTTTTGAAGCAGAAATCTTTTCATGAAAATCTTAGACTTTTTTGAAGCAGGAATCTTTTCATGTAAATTTTCAACTTTTTTGAAGCAGAAATAGTTCATGAAAATTTTAGACTTTTTTGAAAGCCAAAATCCTGTCATGAAAATTTTCAACTTTTTTGAAGCAGAAATCTTTTCATGAAAATCTTCGACTTTTTTGAAGTCGAAATACTTGATGAAAATATTCAACTTTTTTGAAGTCTTAATCTTTTCATGAAAATTTTCAACTTTTTTGAAGCCGAAATCTTTTCATGAAAATGGTCAACTTTTTTGAAGCCGAAAACTTTTCATGAAAATTTTCCACTTTTTGAAGCCGAAATCTTTTCATGAAAATTTTCAACTTTTTTGAAGCAGAAATCTTTTCATGAAAATCTTAGACTTTTTTGAAGCCGAAATCTTTTCATGTAAATTTTCAACTTTTTTGAAGCAGAAATCTTTTCATGAAAATGTTTAACTTTTTTGAAGCCGAAATCTTTTCTTGAAAATGTTCCATTTTTTTGAAGCCGAAATACTTCATGAAAATTTTCAACTTTTTTGAAGCCGAAATCTTTTCATGAAAATGTTACATTTTTTTGAAGCCGAAATCTTTTCATGAAAATTTTCAACTTTTTTGAAGCCGAAATCTTTTCATGAAAATGTTCAACTTTTTTGAAGCCGAAATCTTTTCATGAAAATTTTCAACTTTTTGAACCCAAAATCTTTTCATGTAATTTTTCAACTTTTTTGAAGCCGAAATCTTTTCATGAAAATTTTCAACTTTTTGAAGCCGAAATCTTTTCATGAAAATTTTCAACTTTTTTGAAGCAGAAATCTTTTCATGAAAATCTTAGACTTTTTTGAAGTCGAAATCTTTTCATGTAAATTTTCAACTTTTTTGAAGCAGAAATCTTTTCATGAAAATGTTCAACTTTTTTGAAGCCGAAATCTTTTCATGAAAATGTTCATCTTTTTGAAGCCGAAATCTTTTCATGAAAATTTTCAACTTTTTTGAAGCCGAAATAGTTCATGAAAATTTTAGACTTTTTTGAAGCCGAAATACTTCATGAAAATGTTCAACTTTTTTGAAACCTAAATCTTTTCATGAAAATGTTCAACTTTTTTGAAGCCGAAATCTTTTCATGAAAATGTTCCATTTTTTTGAAGCCGAAATACTTCTTGAAAATTTTCAACTTTTTGAAACCAAAATCTTTTCATGAAAATTTTCAACTTTTTTGAAGCCGAAATCTTTTAATGAAAATGTTTAACTTTTTTGAAGCCGAAATCTTTTCATGAAAATGTTCCATTTTTTTGAAGCCGAAATACTTCATGATAAATATTCAACTTTTTTGAAGTCTAAATCTTTTCATGAAAATTTTCAACTTTTTTGAAGCCGAAATCTTTTCATGAAAATTTTCAACTTTTTTGTAGCCGAAATACTTCATGAAAATTTTCAACTTTTTTGAAGCCAAAATCTTTTCATGAAAATGTTCAACTTTTTTGAAGCCGAAATCTTTTCATGAAAATGTTCCATTTTTTTGAAGCCGAAATACTTCATGAAAATTTTCAACTTTTTTGAAGCCGAAATCTTTTCATGAAAATATTCAACTTTTTTAAGCCGAAATCTTTTCATGAAAATTTTCAACTTTTTGAAACCAAAATCTTTTCATGAAAATTTTCAACTTTTTTGAAGCAGAAATCTTTTCATGAAAATGTTCAACTTTTTTGAAGCCGAAATCTTTTCATGAAAATGTTCAACTTTTTTGAAGCCGAAATCTTTTCATGAAAATGTTAAATTTTTTTGAAGCCGAAATACTTCATGAAAATGTTCAACTTTTTTGAAGCCGAAATCTTTTCATGAAAATGTTCCATTTTTTTGAAGCCGAAATACTTCATGAAAATTTGCAACTTTTTTGAAGCCGAAATCTTTTCATGAAAATGTTCAACTTTTTGAAGCCGAAATCTTTTCATGAAAATTTTCAACTTTTAGAAACCAAAATCTTTTCATGAAAATTTTCAACTTTTTTGGAGCAGAAATTTTTTCATGAAAATGTTCAACTTTTTTGAAGCCGAAATCTTTTCATGAAAATGTTCAACTTTTTTGAAGCCGAAATCTTTTCATGAAAATGTTAAATTTTTTTGAAGCCGAAATACTTCATGAAAATTTTCAACTTTTTTGAAGCAGAAATCTTTTCATGAAAATGTTCAACTTTTTTGAAGCCGAAATCTTTTCATGAAAATTTTCAACTTTTTTGAAGCCAAAATCCTGTCATGAAAATTTTCAACTTTTTTGAAGCAGAAATCTTTTCATGAAAATCTTCGACTTTTTTGAAGCCGAAATACTTGATGAAAATATTCAACTTTTTTGAAGTCTAAATCTTTTCATGAAAATTTTCAACTTTTTGAAACCGAAATCTTTTCATGAAAATTTTCAACTTTTTTGAAGCTGAAATCTTTTCATGAAAATGGTCAACTTTTTTGAAGCCGAAATCTTTTCATGCAAATTTTCAACTTTTTGAAACCAAAATCTTTTCATGAAAATTTTCAACTTTTTGAAACCAAAATCTTTTCATGAAAATTTTCAACTTTTTTGAAGCCGAAATCTTTTCATGAAAATTTTCAACTTTTTTGAAGCAGAAATCTTTTCTTGAAAATGTTCAACTTTTTTGAAGCCGAAATCTTTTCATGAAAATTTTCGACTTTTTGAAACCAAAATCTTTTCATGAAAATTTTCAACTTTTTGAAACCAAAATCTTTTCATGAAAATGTTTAACTTTTTGAAACCAAAACTTTTCATGAAAATGGTCAACTTTTTTGAAGCCGAAATCTTTCCATGAAAATTTTAAACTTTTTTGAAGCCAAATTCCTGTCATGAAAATTTTCAACTTTTTTGAAGCAGAAATCTTTTCATGAAAATCTTCGACTTTTTTGAAGCCGAAATACTTGATGAAAATATTCAACTTTTTTGAAGCCGAAATCTTTTCATGAAACTGTTCAACTTTTTTGAAGCCGAAATCTTTTCATGAAAATGTTCAACTTTTTTGAAGCCGAAATCTTTTCATGAAAATTTTAGACTTTTTTGAAGTCGAAAAAAATCATGAACATTTTCAACTTTTTTGAAGCAGAAATCTTTTCTTGAAAATGTTCAACTTTTTTGAAGCCGAAATCTTTTCATGAAAATTTTCAACTTTTTTAAACCAAAATCTTTTCATGAAAATTTTCAACTTTTTGAAACCAAAACTTTTCATGAAAATGGACAACTTTTTTGAAGCCGAAATCTTTCCATGAAAAATTTCAACTTTTTTGAAGCCAAATTCCTGTCATGAAAATTTTCAACTTTTTTGAAGCCGAAATCTTTTCATGAAGCCAAAATCTTTTCATGAAAATTTTCAACTTTTTGAAATCAAAATCTTTTCATGTAATTTTTCAACTTTTTTGAAGCAGAACTCTTTTCATGAAAATGTTCAACTTTTTTGAAGCCGAAATCTTTTCATGAAAATGATACATTTTTTTGAAGCCGAAATACTTCATGAAAATTTTCAACTTTTTTGAAGTCGAAATCTTTTCATGTAAATTTTCAACTTTTTTGAAGCAGAAATCGTTTCATGAAAATGTTCAACTTTTTTGAAGCCGAAATCTTTTCATGAAAATGTTCAACTTTTTTGAAGCCGAAATCTTTTCATGTAAATTTTCAACTTTTTGAATCCAAAATCTTTTCATGAAAATTTTCAACTTTTTTGAAGCCGAAATCTTTTCATGAAAATTTTCAACTTTTTGAAGCAGAAATCTTTTCATGAAAATTTTCAACTTTTTGAAACCAAAACTTTTCATGAAAATGGACAACTTTTTTGAAGCCGAAATCTTTCCATGAAAAATTTCAACTTTTTTGAAGCCAAATTCCTGTCATGAAAATTTTCAACTTTTTTGAAGCCGAAATCTTTTCATGAAACTGTTCAACTTTTTTGAAGCCGAAATCTTTTCATGAAAATGTTCAACTTTTTTGAAGCCAAAATCTTTTCATGAAAATTTTCAACTTTTTGAAATCAAAATCTTTTCATGTAATTTTTCAACTTTTTTGAAGCAGAACTCTTTTCATGAAAATGTTCAACTTTTTTGAAGCCGAAATCTTTTCATGAAAATGATACATTTTTTTGAAGCCGAAATACTTCATGAAAATTTTCAACTTTTTTGAAGTCGAAATCTTTTCATGTAAATTTTCAACTTTTTTGAAGCAGAAATCGTTTCATGAAAATGTTCAACTTTTTTGAAGCCGAAATCTTTTCATGAAAATGTTCAACTTTTTTGAAGCCGAAATCTTTTCATGTAAATTTTCAACTTTTTGAATCCAAAATCTTTTCATGAAAATTTTCAACTTTTTTGAAGCCGAAATCTTTTCATGAAAATTTTCAACTTTTTGAAGCAGAAATCTTTTCATGAAAATTTTCAACTTTTTTGAAGCATAAATCTTTTCATGAAAATTTTAGACTTTTTTGAAGTCGAAAAAATTCATGAAAATTTTCAACTTTTTTGAAGCCGAAATCTTTTCATGAAAATGTTCAACTTTTTTGAAGCCGAGATCTTTTCATGAAAATGTTAAATTTTTTTGAAGCCGAAATACTTCATGAAAATTTGCAACTTTTTTGAAGCCGAAATCTTTTCATGAAAATGTTCAACTTTTTGAAGCCGAAATCTTTTCATGAAAATTTTCAACTTTTAGAAACCAAAATCTTTTCATGAAAATTTTCAACTTTTTTGGAGCAGAAATTTTTTCATGAAAATGTTCAACTTTTTTGAAGCCGAAATCTTTTCATGAAAATTTTCAACTTTTTGAAGCCGAAATCTTTTCATGAAAATCTTCGACTTTTTTGAAGTCGAAATAGTTCATGAAAGTTTTCAACCTTTTTGAAGCCAAAATCCTGTCATGAAAATTTTCAACTTTTTTGAAACCGAAATCTTTTCATGAAAATGTTCAAGTTTTTTGAAGCCGAAATCTTTTCATGAAAATGTTCAATTTTTTTGAAGCCAAAATTCTTCATAAAAATTTTCAACTTTTTGAAGCCGAAATCTTTTCATGAAAATTTTCAACTTATTGAAACCAAAATCTTTTCTTGAAAATTTTCAACTTTTTTGCAGCAGAAATCTTTTCATGAAAATCTTAGACTTTTTTGAAGCCGAAATCTTTTCATGTAAATTTTCAACTTTTTTGAAGCAGAAATCTTTTCATGAAAATGTTCAACTTTTTTGAAGCCGAAATCTTTTCATGAAAATGTTCCATTTTTTTGCAGCCGAAATACTTCATGAAAATTTTCAACTTTTTTGAAGCCGAAATCTTTTCATGAAAATCTTAGACTTTTTTGAAGTCGAAATCTTTTCATGAAAATTTTCAACTTTTTTGAAGCAGAAATCTTTTCAAGAAAATCTTCAACTTTTTTGAAGTCGAAATCTTTTCATGAAAATGTTCAACTTTTTGAAACCGAAATCTTTTCATGAAATTGGTCAACTTTTTTGAAGCCGAAATCTTTTCATGAAAATTTTCAACTTTTTAAGCCGAAATCTTTTCATGAAAATTTTCAACTTTTTTGCAGCAGAAATCTTTTCATGAAAATCTTAGACTTTTTTGAAGTCGAAATCTTTTCATGTAAATTTTCAACTTTTTTGAAGCAGAAATCTTTTCATGAAAATGTTCAACTTTTTTGAAGCCGAAATCTTTTCATGAAAATGTTCCATTTTTTTGCAGCCGAAATCTTTTCATGAGAATGTTCAACTTTTTTGAAGCCGAAATTTTTTCATGAAAATCTTCGGCTTTTTTGAAGTCGAAATAGTACATGAAAGTTTTCAACCTTTTTGAAGCCAAAATCCTGTCATGAAAATTTTCAACTTTTTTGAAGCAGAAATCTTTTCATGAAAATTTTCAACTTTTTGAAACCGAAATCTTTTCGTGAAAATTTTCAACTTTTTTGAAGCATAAATCTTTTCATGAAAATGTTCAACTTTTTTGAAGCCGAAATCTTTTCATGAAAATGTTCAACTTTTTTGAAGCCGAAATCTTTTCATGCAAATCTTCGACTTTTTTGAAGTCGAAGTAGTTCATGAAAGTTTTCAACCTTTTTGAAGCCAAAATCCTGTCATGAAAATTTTCAACTTTTTTGAAGCCGAAATCTTTTCATGAAAATTTTCAACTTTTTGAAACCGAAATCTTTTCATGAAAATTTTCAACTTTTTTGAAGCCGAAATCTTTTCATGAAAATTTTCATCTTTTTTGAAGCCGAAATCTTTTCATGAAAATTTTAGACTTTTTTGAAGCCGAAATACTTCATGAAAATTTTCAACTTTTTTGAAGCCGAAATCTTTTCATGAAAATCTTCGACTTTTTTGAAGTCGAAATAGTTCATGAAAGTTTTCAACCTTTTTGAAGCTGAAATCTTTTCATGAAAATTTTCAACTTATTGAAACCAAAATCTTTTCTTGAAAATTTTCAACTTTTTTGAAGCAGAAATCTTTTCATGAAAATGTTCAACTTTTTTGAAGCCGAAATCTTTTCATGAAAATTTTCAACTTCTTGAAGCCGAAATCTTTTCATGAAAATTTTCAACTTTTTGAAGCCGAAATCTTTTCATGAAAATTTTCAATTTTTTGAAGCCGAAATCTTTTCATGAAAATCTTAGACTTTTTTGAAGTCGAAATCTTTTTATGAAAATTTTCAACTTTTTGAAACCAAAATCTTTTCTTGAAAATTTTCATCTTTTTTGAAGCCGAAATCTTTTCATGAAAATTTTAGACTTTTTTGAATCCGAAATACTTCATGAAAATTTTCAACTTTTTTGAAGCCGAAATCTTTTCATGAAAATCTTCGACTTTTTTGAAGTCGAATTAGTTCATGAAAGTTTTCAACTTTTTGAAGCCGAAATCTTTTCATGAAAATCTTCGACTTTTTTGAAGTCGAAATTGTTCATGAAAGTTTTCAACCTTTTTGAAGCCAAAATTCTTCATAAAAATTTTCAACTTTTTTGAAGCCGAAATCTTTTCATGAAAATGTTCAACTTTATTGAAGCCGAAATCTTTTCATGAAAATGTTCAACTTTTTGAAACCAAAATCTTTTCATGAAAATGTTCAACTTTTTTGAAGCCGAAATCTTTTCATGAAAATGTTAAACTTTTTTGAAGCCGAAATCTTTTCATGAAAATTTTCATCTTTTTTGAAGCCGAAATCTTTTCATGAAAATTTTAGACTTTTTTGAAGCCGAAATACTTCATGAAAATTTTCAACTTTTTTGAAGCCGAAATCTTTTCATGAAAATCTTCGACTTTTTTGAAGTCGAAATAGTTCATGAAAGTTTTCAACCTTTTTGAAGCCGAAATAGTTCATGAAAATGATCAACTTTTTGAAGCCGAAATCTTTTCATGAAAATTTTCAACTTTTTTAAGCCGAAATCTTTTCATGAAAATTTTCAACTTTTTTGAAGCAGAAATCTTTTCATGAAAATCTTAGACTTTTTTGAAGTCGAAATCTTTTCATGAAAATTTTCAACTTTTTGAAGCCGAAATCTTTTCATGAAAATTTTAAACTTTTTTGAAGCAGAAATCTTTTCATGAAAATGTTAAATTTTTTTGAAGCCGAAATACTTCTTAAAAATGTTCAACTTTTTTGAAGCCGAAATCTTTTCATGAAAATGTTCAACTTTTTTGAAGCCGAAATCTTTTCATGAAAATGTTCAACTTTTTGAAACCAAAATCTTTTCATGAAAATTTTCAACTTTTTTGAAGCCGAAATCTTTTCATGAAAATTTTCAACTTTTTTGAAGCAGAAATCTTTTCATGAAAATGTTCAACTTTTTTGAAGCAAAAATCTTTTCATGAAAATTTTCAACTTTTTTGAAACCTAAATCTTTTCATGAAAATTTTCAACTTTTTTGAATCCGAAATCTTTTCTGGAAAATGTTCCATTTTTTTGAAGCCGAAATACTTCATGAAAATTTTCAACTTTTTTGAAGCCGAAATCTTTTCTTGAAAATTTTCAACTTTTTGAAACCAAAATCTTTTCATGAAAATTTTCAACTTTCTGAAACCAAAATCTTTTCATGAAAATTTTCAACTTTTTTGATGCAGAAATCTTTTCATGAAAATCTTAGACTTTTTTGAAGTCGAAATCTTTTTATGTAAATTTTCAACTTTTTTAAAGTCGAAATGTTTTCATGAAAATGTTCAACTTTTTGAAACCAAAATCTTTTCATGAAAATTTTCAACTTTTTTGAAGCAGAAATCTTTTCATGAAAATGTTAAACTTTTTTGAAGCCGAAATCTTTTTATGAAAATCTTCGACTTTTTTGAAGCCGAAATACTTGATGAAAACATTCAACTTTTTTGAAGTCTAAATCTTTTCATGAAGATTTTCAACTTTTTGAAACCAAAATCTTTTCATGAAAATTTTCAACTTTTTTGAAGCAGAAATCTTTTCATGAAAATCTTAGACTTTTTTGAAGTCGAAATCTTTTCATGTAAATTTTCAACTTTTTTGAAGCAGAAATCTTTTCATGAAAATGTTCAACTTTTTTGAAGCCGAAATCTTTTCATGAAAATGTTCAACTTTTTTGAAGCCGAAATCTTTTCATGAAAATGTTACATTTTTTTGAAGCCGAAATACTTCATGAAAATTTTCAACTTTTTTGAAGCCGAAATCTTTTCATGAAAATCTTAGACTTTTTTGAAGCCGAAATCTTTTCATGAAAATTTTCAACTTTTTTGAAGTCGAAATCTTTTCATGAAAATGTTCAACTTTTTGAAACCAAAATCTTTTCATGAAAATTTTCAACTTTTTTGAAGCAGAAATCTTTTCATTAAAATGTTAAACTTTTTTGAAGCCGAAATCTTTTTATGAAAATCTTCGACTTTTTTGAAGCCGAAATACTTGATGAAAACATTCAACTTTTTTGAAGTCTAAATCTTTTCATGAAAATTTTCAACTTTTTGAAACAAAAATCTTTTCATGAAAATGTTACATTTTTTTGAAGCCAAAATACGTAATGAAAATGTTCAACTTTTTTGAAGCCGAAATCTTTTCATGAAAATGTTCAACTTTTTTGAAGCAGAAATCTTTTCATGAAAATTTTCAACTTTTTTGAAGCCGAAATCTTTTCATGAAAATGTTCAACTTTTTTGAAGCCGAAATCTTTTCATGAAAATGGTCAACTTTTTTGAAGCCGAAATCTTTTCATGAAAATTTTCAACTTTTTGAAACCAAAATCTTTTCATGTAAATTTTCAACTTTTTTGAAGCCGAAATCTTTTCATGAAAATCTTCGACTTTTTTGAAGTCGAAATAGTTCATGAAAGTTTTCCACCTTTTTGAAGCCAAAATCCTGTCATGAAAATTTTCAACTTTTTTGAAGCAGAAATCTTTTCATGAAAATTTTCAACTTTTTGAAACCGAAATCTTTTCATGAAAATTTTCAACTTTTTTGAAGCCGAAATCTTTTCATGAAAATGGTCAACTTTTTTGAAGCCGAAATCTTTTCATGAAAATTTTCAACTTTTTGAAACCAAAATCTTTTCATGTAAATTTTCAACTTTTTTGAAGCCGAAATCTTTTCATGAAAATGTTCCATTTTTTTGCAGCCGAAATACTTCAGGAAAATTTTCAACTTTTTTGGAGCCGAAATCTTTTCATGAAAATCTTCGACTTTTTTGAAGTCGAAATAGTTCATGAAAGTTTTCAACCTTTTTGAAGCCAAAATACTGTCATGAAAATTTTCAACTTTTTTGAAGCAGAAATCTTTTCATGAAAATTTTCAACTTTTTGAAACCGAAATCTTTTCATGAAAATTTTCAACTTTTTTGAAGCCGAAATCTTTTCATGAAAATGTTCAACTTTTTTGAAGCCGAAATCTCTTCATGAAAATTTTCAACTTTTTTGAAGCAGAAGTCTTTTCATGAAAACTTTCAACTTTTTTGATACCGAAATAGTTCATGAAAATTTTCGACTTTTTTGAAGCCGAAATACTTCATGAAAATTTTCAACTTTTTTGAAACCTAAATCTTTTCATGAAAAGTTTCAACTTTTTTGATGCCGAAATCTTTTCATGAAAATTTTCAAGTTTTTGAAGCCCAAATCATTTCATGAAAATTTTCATATTTTTTGAAACATAAATCTTTTCATGAAAATTTTAGACTTTTTTGTAGTCGAAATACTTCATGAAAATGTTCAACTTTTTTAAAGCCGAAATCTTTTCATGAAAGTTTTCATCTTTTTTGAAGCATAAATCTTTTCATGAAAATTTTAGACTTTTTTGCAGCCGAAATACTTCATGAAATTTTTCAACTTTTTTTAAGCCGAAATCTTTTCATGAAAATCTTCGACTTTTTTGAAGTCGAAATAGTTCATGAAAGTTTTCAACCTTTTTGAAGCTGAAATCTTTTCATGAAAATGTTCAACTTTTTGGAAACCAAAATCTTTTCATGAAAATTTTCAACTTTTTTGAAGCCGAAATCTTTTCATGAAAATCTTATACTTTTTTGAAGTCGAAATCTTTTCATGAAAATTTTCAACTTTTTTGAAGCTGAAATCTTTTCATGAAAATTGTCAACTTTTTTGAAGCCGAAATCTTTTCATGAAAATTTTCAACTTTTTGAAGCCGAAATCTTTTCATGAAAATTTTCAACTTTTTTGAAGCAGAAATCTTTTCATGAAAATCTTAGACTTTTTTGAAGCAGAAATCTTTTCATGAAAATCTTAGACTTTTTTGAAGCAGAAATCTTTTCATGTAAATTTTCATCTTTTTTGAAACATAAATCTTTTCATGAAAATTTTAGACTTTTTTGTAGTCGAAATACTTCATGAAAATGTTCAACTTTTTTAAAGCCGAAATCTTTTCATGAAAATTTTCAACTTTTTTGAAGCATAAATCTTTTCATGAAAATCTTAGACTTTTTTGAAGCAGAAATCTTTTCATGTAAATTTTCAACTTTTTTGAAGCCGAAATCTTTTCATGAAAATCTTCGACTTTTTTGAAGTCGAAATAGTTCATGAAAGTTTTCAACCTTTTTGAAGCTGAAATCTTTTCATGAAAATGTTCAACTTTTTTGAAACCAAAATCTTTTCATGAAAATTTTCAACTTTTTTGAAGCCGAAATCTTTTCATGAAAATCTTATACTTTTTTGAAGTCGAAATCTTTTCATGAAAATTTTCAACTTTTTTGAAGCTGAAATCTTTTCATGAAAATTTTCAACTTTTTGAAGCCGAAATCTTTTCATGAAAATTTTCAACTTTTTTGAAGCAGAAATCTTTTCATATAAATATTCAACTTTTTTGAAGCCGAAATCTTTTCATGAAAATTTTCAACTTTTTGAAGCCGAAATCTTTTCATGAAAATTTTCAACTTTTTTGAAGCAGAAATCTTTTCATATAAATATTCAACTTTTTTGAAGTCGAATTCTTTTCAGGAAAATCTTCAACTTTTTTGAAGCCGAAATCTTTTCATGAAAATCTTCAACTTTTTTGAAGCCGAAATCTTTTCATGAAAATCTTCAACTTTTTTGAAGCCGAAATCTTTTCATGAAAATTTTCAACTTTTTTGAAGCCGAAATCTTTTCATGAAAATGTTACATTTTTTTGAAGCCGAAATACTTCATGAAAATTTTCAACTTTTTTGAAGCAGAAATCTTTTCATGAAAATTTTCAACTTTTTTGAAGCAGAAATCTTTTCATGAAAATGTTCAACTTTTTTGAAGCCGAAATCTTTTCATGAAAATTTTCAACTTTTTTGAAGCAGAAATCTTTTCATGAAAATCTCAGACTTTTTTGAAGCCGAAATCTTTTCATGAAAATTTTCAACTTTTTGAAGCCGAAATCTTTTCATGAAAATTTTCAACTTTTTTGAAGCAGAAATCTTTTCATGAAAATCTTCAACTTTTTTGAAGCCGAAATCTTTTCATGAAAATGTTCAACTTTTTTGAAGCCGAAATCTTTTCATGAATATGTTCCATTTTTTTGAAGCCGAAATACTTCATGAAAATGTTCAACTTTTTTGAAGCCGAAATCTTTTCATGAAAATGTTCAACTTTTTTGAAACCGAAATCTTTTCATGAAAATTTTCAACTTTTTGAAACCAAAATCTTTTCATGAAAATTTTCAACTTTTTTGAAGCCGAAATAGTTCATGAAAATTTTAGACTTTTTTGAAGCCGAAATACTTCATGAAAATGTTCAACTTTTTGAAACCAAAATCTTTTCATGAAAATTTTCAACTTTTTTGAAGCAGAAATCTTTTCATGAAAATGTACAAGTTTTTTGAAGCCGAAATCTTTTCATGAAAATGTTCCATTTTTTTGAAGCCGAAATACTTCATGAAAATTTTCAACTTTTTTGAAGCCGAAATCTTTTCATGAAAATGTTACATTTTTTTGAAGCCGAAATACTTCATGAAAATTTTCAACTTTTTTGAAGCAGAAATCTTTTCATGAAAATTTTCAACTTTTTTGAAGCAGAAATCTTTTCATGAAAATTTTCAACTTTTTGAAACCAAAATCTTTTCATGAAAATTTTCAACTTTTTTGAAGCCGAAATCTTTTCATGAAAATGGTCAACTTTTTTGAAGCCGAAATCTTTTCATGAAAATTTTCAACTTTTTGAAGCATAAATCTTTTCATGAAAATTTTAGACTTTTTTGCAGCCGAAATACTTCATGAAATTTTTCAACTTTTTTTAAGCCGAAATCTTTTCATGAAAATCTTCGACTTTTTTGAAGTCGAAATAGTTCATGAAAGTTTTCAACCTTTTTGAAGCTGAAATCTTTTCATGAAAATGTTCAACTTTTTTGAAACCAAAATCTTTTCATGAAAATTTTCAACTTTTTTGAAGCCGAAATCTTTTCATGAAAATTGTCAACTTTTTTGAAGCCGAAATCTTTTCATGAAAATTTTCAACTTTTTGAAGCCGAAATCTTTTCATGAAAATTTTCAACTTTTTTGAAGCAGAAATCTTTTCATGAAAATCTTAGACTTTTTTGAAGCAGAAATCTTTTCATGAAAATCTTAGACTTTTTTGAAGCAGAAATCTTTTCATGTAAATTTTCAACTTTTTTGAAGCCGAAATCTTTTCATGAAAAGTTTCAACTTTTTTGATGCCGAAATCTTTTCATGAAAATTTTCATCTTTTTTGAAACATAAATCTTTTCATGAAAATTTTAGACTTTTTTGTAGTCGAAATACTTCATGAAAATGTTCAACTTTTTTAAAGCCGAAATCTTTTCATGAAAATTTTCAACTTTTTTGAAGCATAAATCTTTTCATGAAAATCTTAGACTTTTTTGAAGCAGAAATCTTTTCATGTAAATTTTCAACTTTTTTGAAGCCGAAATCTTTTCATGAAAATCTTCGACTTTTTTGAAGTCGAAATAGTTCATGAAAGTTTTCAACCTTTTTGAAGCTGAAATCTTTTCATGAAAATGTTCAACTTTTTTGAAACCAAAATCTTTTCATGAAAATGTTCAACTTTTTTGAAGCCGAAATCTTTTCATGGAAATCTTAGACTTTTTTGAAGTCGAAATCTTTTCATGTAAATTTTCAACTTTTTTGAAGCAGAAATCTTTTCATGAAAATGTTCAACTTTTTTGAAGCCGAAATCTTTTCATAAAAATTTTCAACTTTTTTGAAGCCGAAATCTTTTCATGAAAATCTTAGACTTTTTTGAAGTCGAAATATTTTCATGTAAATTTTCAACTTTTTTGAAGCAGAAATCTTTTCATGAAAATATTCAACTTTTTTGAAGCCGAAATCTTTTCATGAAAATGTTCAACTTTTTTGAAGCCGAAATCTTTTCATGAAAATGTTCCATTTTTTTGCAGCCGAAATACTTCATGAAAATTTTCAACTTTTTTGAAGCCGAAATCTTTTCATGAAAATCTTCGACTTTTTTGAAGTAGAAATAGTTCATGAAAGTTTTCATCCTTTTTGAAGCCAAAATCCTGTCATGAAAATTTTAAACTTTTTTGAAACCTAAATCTTTTCATGAAAATTTTAAACTTTTTTGATGCCGAAATAGTTCATGAAAATTTTCAATTTTTTTGAAGCCGAAATCTTTTCATGAAAATGTTCAACTTTTTTGATGCCGAAATATTTTCATGAAAATTTTCAACTTTTTTGAAGCAGAAATCTTTTCATGAAAATGTTCAACTTTTTTGAAGCCGAAATCTTTTCATGAAAATGTTAAACTTTTTTGAAGCCGAAATCTTTTCATGAAAATGTTACATTTTTTTGAAGCTGAAATACTTCATGAAAATTTTCAACTTTTTTGAAGCCGAAATCTTTTCATGAAAATTTTCAACTTTTTTGAAGCAGAAATCTTTTCATGAAAATCTTAGACTTTTTTGAAGTCGAAATCTTTTCATGTAAATTTTCAACTTTTTTGAAGCCGAAATCTTTTCATGAAAATGTTACATTTTTTTGAAGCCGAAATACTTCATGAAAATTTTCATCTTTTTTGAAGCCGAAATCTTTTCATGAAAATTTTCAACTTTTTGAAACCAAAATCTTTTCATGAAAATTTTCAACTTTTTTGAAGCAGAAATCTTTTCATGAAAATTTTCAACTTTTTGAAACCAAAATCTTTTCATGAAAATTTTCAACTTTTTTGAAGCAGAAATCTTTTCATGAAAATGTTCCATTTTTTTGAAGCCGAAATACTTCATGAAAATTTTCAACTTTTTTGAAGCAGAAATCTTTTCATGAAAATTTTCAAATTTTGAAGCAGAAATCTTTTCATGAAAATGTTCAACTTTTTTGAAGCCGAAATCTTTTCATGAAAATTTTCAACTTTTTGAAACCAAAATCTTTTCATGTAATTTTTCAACTTTTTTGAAGCAGAAATCTTTTCATGAAAATTTTCAACTTTTTGAAGCCGAAATCTTTTCATGAAAATTTTCAACTTTTTTGAAGCAGAAATCTTTTCATGAAAATCTTAGACTTTTTTGAAGTCGAAATCTTTTCATGTAAATTTTCAACTTTTTTGAAGCCAAAATCTTTTCATGAAAATGTTACATTTTTTTGAAGCCGAAATACTTCATGAAAATTTTCATCTTTTTTGAAGCCGAAATCTTTTCATGAAAATGTTCAACTTTTTTGAAGCAGAAATCTTTTCATGAAAATTTTCAAATTTTGAAGCAGAAATCTTTTCATGAAAATGTTCAACTTTTTTGAAGCCGAAATCTTTTCATGAAAATTTTCAACTTTTTGAAACCAAAATCTTTTCATGTAATTTTTCAACTTTTTTGAAGCAGAAATCTTTTCATGAAAATTTTCAACTTTTTGAAGCCGAAATCTTTTCATGAAAATTTTCAACTTTTTTGAAGCAGAAATCTTTTCATGAAAATCTTAGACTTTTTTGAAGTCGAAATCTTTTCATGTAAATTTTCAACTTTTTTGAAGCCGAAATCTTTTCATGAAAATGTTACATTTTTTTGAAGCCGAAATACTTCATGAAAATTTTCATCTTTTTTGAAGCCGAAATCTTTTCATGAAAATGTTCAACTTTTTTGAAGCCTTAATCTTTTCATCAAAATTTTCAACTTTTTGAAACCAAAATCTTTTCATGAAAATTTTCAACTTTTTTGAAGCAGAAATCTTTTCATGAAAATGTTCCATTTTTTTGAAGCCGAAATACTTCATGAAAATTTTCAACTTTTTTGAAGCAGAAATCTTTTCATGAAAATTTTCAACTTTTTTGAAGCAGAAATCTTTTCATGAAAATTTTCAACTTTTTGAAACCAAAATCTTTTCATGAAAATTTTCAACTTTTTGAAGCCGAAATCTTTTCATGAAAATTTTCAACTTTTTTGAAGCAGAAATCTTTTCATATAAATATTCAACTTTTTTGAAGTCGAAATCTTTTCATGAAAATCTTCAACTTTTTTGAAGCCGAAATCTTTTCATGAAAATCTTCAACTTTTTTGAAGCCGAAATCTTTTCATGAAAATGTTCCATTTTTTTGAAGCCGAAATACTTCATGAAAATTTTCAACTTTTTTGAAGCCGAAATCTTTTCATGAAAATGTTACATTTTTTTGAAGCCGAAATACTTCATGAAAATTTTCAACTTTTTTGAAGCAGAAATCTTTTCATGAAAATTTTCAACTTTTTTGAAGCAGAAATCTTTTCATGAAAATGTTCAACTTTTTTGAAGCCGAAATCTTTTCATGAAAATTTTCAACTTTTTGAAACCAAAATCTTTTCATGTAATTTTTCAACTTTTTTGAAGCCGAAATCTTTTCATGAAAATTTTCAACTTTTTGAAGCCGAAATCTTTTCATTAAAATTTTCAACTTTTTTGAAGCAGAAATCTTTTCATGAAAATCTCAGACTTTTTTGAAGCCGAAATCTTTTCATGAAAATGTTCAACTTTTTTGAAGCCGAAATCTTTTCATGAAAATCTTAGACTTTTTTGAAGCAGGAATCTTTTCATATAAATATTCAACTTTTTTGAAGCAGAAATCTTTTCATGAAAATCTCAGACTTTTTTGAAGCCGAAATCTTTTCATGAAAATTTTCAACTTTTTGAAGCCGAAATCTTTTCATGAAAATTTTCAACTTTTTTGAAGCAGAAATCTTTTCATGAAAATCTTAGACTTTTTTGAAGCAGGAATCTTTTCATATAAATATTCAACTTTTTTGAAGCAGAAATATTTTCATGAAAATCTTCAACTTTTTTGAAGCCGAAATATTTTCATGAATATGTTCCATTTTTTTGAAGCCGAAATACTTCATGAAAATGTTCAACTTTTTTGAAGCCGAAATCTTTTCATGAAAATGTTCAACTTTTTTGAAACCGAAATCTTTTCATGAAAATTTTCAACTTTTTGAAACCAAAATCTTTTCATGAAAATTTTCAACTTTTTTGAAGCCGAAATAGTTCATGAAAATTTTAGACTTTTTTGAAAGCCAAAATCCTGTCATGAAAATTTTCAACTTTTTTGAAGCAGAAATCTTTTCATGAAAATCTTCGACTTTTTTGAAGTCGAAATACTTGATGAAAATATTCAACTTTTTTGAAGTCTTAATCTTTTCATGAAAATTTTCAACTTTTTTGAAGCCGAAATCTTTTCATGAAAATGGTCAACTTTTTTGAAGCCGAAATCTTTTCATGAAAATTTTCAACTTTTTGAAACCAAAATCTTTTCATGAAAATTTTCAACTTTTTTGATGCCGAAATAGTTCATGAAAATTTTCAACTTTTTTGAACCCGAAATCTTTTCATGAAAATGTTCAACTTTTTTGAAGCCGAAATCTTTTCATGAAAATGTTCCATTTTTTTGAAGCCGAAATACTTCATGAAAATTTTAAACTTTTTTGAAGCCGAAATCTTTTCATGAAAATGTTCAACTTTTTTGAAGCCGAAATCTTTTCATGAAAATTTTCAACTTTTTGAAACCAAAATCTTTTCATGAAAATTTTTAACTTTTTTGAAGCCGAAATCTTTTCATGAAAATGTTCAACTTTTTTGAAGCCGAAATCTTTTCTTGAAAATGTTCCATTTTTTTGAAGCCGAAATACTTCATGAAAATTTTCAACTTTTTTGAAGCCGAAATCTTTTCATGAAAATTTTCAACTTTTTTGAAGCCGAAATCTTTTCATGAAAATGTTACATTTTTTTGAAGCCAAAATACGTAATGAAAATGTTCAACTTTTTTGAAGCCGAAATCTTTTCATGAAAATGTTCAACTTTTTTGAAGCAGAAATCTTTTCATGAAAATTTTTAACTTTTTTGAAGCCGAAATCTTTTCATGAAAATGTTCAACTTTTTTGAAGCCGAAATCTTTTCTTGAAAATGTTCCATTTTTTTGAAGCCGAAATACTTCATGAAAATTTTCAACTTTTTTGAAGCCGAAATCTTTTCATGAAAATGTTCAACTTTTTTGAAGCCGAAATCTTTTCATGAAAATCTTAGACTTTTTTGAAGCAGGAATCTTTTCATATAAATATTCAACTTTTTTGAAGCAGAAATCTTTTCATGAAAATCTCAGACTTTTTTGAAGCCGAAATCTTTTCATGAAAATTTTCAACTTTTTGAAGCCGAAATCTTTTCATGAAAATTTTCAACTTTTTTGAAGCAGAAATCTTTTCATGAAAATCTTAGACTTTTTTGAAGCAGGAATCTTTTCATATAAATATTCAACTTTTTTGAAGCAGAAATATTTTCATGAAAATGTTCAACTTTTTTGAAGCCGAAATCTTTTCATGAAAATGTTCAACTTTTTTGAAACCGAAATCTTTTCATGAAAATTTTCAACTTTTTGAAACCAAAATCTTTTCATGAAAATTTTCAACTTTTTTGAAGCCGAAATAGTTCATGAAAATTTTAGACTTTTTTGAAAGCCAAAATCCTGTCATGAAAATTTTCAACTTTTTTGAAGCAGAAATCTTTTCATGAAAATCTTCGACTTTTTTGAAGTCGAAATACTTGATGAAAATATTCAACTTTTTTGAAGTCTTAATCTTTTCATGAAAATTTTCAACTTTTTTGAAGCCGAAATCTTTTCATGAAAATGGTCAACTTTTTTGAAGCCGAAAAATTTTCATGAAAATTTTCCACTTTTTGAAGCCGAAATCTTTTCATGAAAATTTTCAACTTTTTTGAAGCAGAAATCTTTTCATGAAAATGTTTAACTTTTTTGAAGCCGAATTCTTTTCTTGAAAATGTTCCATTTTTTTGAAGCCGAAATACTTCATGAAAATTTTCAACTTTTTTGAAGCCGAAATCTTTTCATGAAAATCTTCAACTTTTTTGAAGCCGAAATCTTTTCATGAAAATGTTCCATTTTTTTGAAGCCGAAATACTTCATGAAAATTTTCAACTTTTTTGAAGCCGAAATCTTTTCATGAAAATGTTACATTTTTTTGAAGCCGAAATACTTCATGAAAATTTTCAACTTTTTTGAAGCAGAAATCTTTTCATGAAAATTTTCAACTTTTTTGAAGCAGAAATCTTTTCATGAAAATGTTCAACTTTTTTGAAGCCGAAATCTTTTCATGAAAATTTTCAACTTTTTGAAACCAAAATCTTTTCATGTAATTTTTCAACTTTTTTGAAGCCGAAATCTTTTCATGAAAATTTTCAACTTTTTGAAGCCGAAATCTTTTCATTAAAATTTTCAACTTTTTTGAAGCAGAAATCTTTTCATGAAAATCTCAGACTTTTTTGAAGCCGAAATCTTTTCATGAAAATGTTCAACTTTTTTGAAGCCGAAATCTTTTCATGAAAATCTTAGACTTTTTTGAAGCAGGAATCTTTTCATATAAATATTCAACTTTTTTGAAGCAGAAATCTTTTCATGAAAATCTCAGACTTTTTTGAAGCCGAAATCTTTTCATGAAAATTTTCAACTTTTTGAAGCCGAAATCTTTTCATGAAAATTTTCAACTTTTTTGAAGCAGAAATCTTTTCATGAAAATCTTAGACTTTTTTGAAGCAGGAATCTTTTCATATAAATATTCAACTTTTTTGAAGCAGAAATATTTTCATGAAAATCTTCAACTTTTTTGAAGCCGAAATATTTTCATGAATATGTTCCATTTTTTTGAAGCCGAAATACTTCATGAAAATGTTCAACTTTTTTGAAGCCGAAATCTTTTCATGAAAATGTTCAACTTTTTTGAAACCGAAATCTTTTCATGAAAATTTTCAACTTTTTGAAACCAAAATCTTTTCATGAAAATTTTCAACTTTTTTGAAGCCGAAATAGTTCATGAAAATTTTAGACTTTTTTGAAAGCCAAAATCCTGTCATGAAAATTTTCAACTTTTTTGAAGCAGAAATCTTTTCATGAAAATCTTCGACTTTTTTGAAGTCGAAATACTTGATGAAAATATTCAACTTTTTTGAAGTCTTAATCTTTTCATGAAAATTTTCAACTTTTTTGAAGCCGAAATCTTTTCATGAAAATGGTCAACTTTTTTGAAGCCGAAATCTTTTCATGAAAATTTTCAACTTTTTGAAACCAAAATCTTTTCATGAAAATTTTCAACTTTTTTGATGCCGAAATAGTTCATGAAAATTTTCAACTTTTTTGAACCCGAAATCTTTTCATGAAAATGTTCAACTTTTTTGAAGCCGAAATCTTTTCATGAAAATGTTCCATTTTTTTGAAGCCGAAATACTTCATGAAAATTTTAAACTTTTTTGAAGCCGAAATCTTTTCATGAAAATGTTCAACTTTTTTGAAGCCGAAATCTTTTCATGAAAATTTTCAACTTTTTGAAACCAAAATCTTTTCATGAAAATTTTTAACTTTTTTGAAGCCGAAATCTTTTCATGAAAATGTTCAACTTTTTTGAAGCCGAAATCTTTTCTTGAAAATGTTCCATTTTTTTGAAGCCGAAATACTTCATGAAAATTTTCAACTTTTTTGAAGCCGAAATCTTTTCATGAAAATTTTCAACTTTTTTGAAGCCGAAATCTTTTCATGAAAATGTTACATTTTTTTGAAGCCAAAATACGTAATGAAAATGTTCAACTTTTTTGAAGCCGAAATCTTTTCATGAAAATGTTCAACTTTTTTGAAGCAGAAATCTTTTCATGAAAATTTTTAACTTTTTTGAAGCCGAAATCTTTTCATGAAAATGTTCAACTTTTTTGAAGCCGAAATCTTTTCTTGAAAATGTTCCATTTTTTTGAAGCCGAAATACTTCATGAAAATTTTCAACTTTTTTGAAGCCGAAATCTTTTCATGAAAATGTTCAACTTTTTTGAAGCCGAAATCTTTTCATGAAAATCTTAGACTTTTTTGAAGCAGGAATCTTTTCATATAAATATTCAACTTTTTTGAAGCAGAAATCTTTTCATGAAAATCTCAGACTTTTTTGAAGCCGAAATCTTTTCATGAAAATTTTCAACTTTTTGAAGCCGAAATCTTTTCATGAAAATTTTCAACTTTTTTGAAGCAGAAATCTTTTCATGAAAATCTTAGACTTTTTTGAAGCAGGAATCTTTTCATATAAATATTCAACTTTTTTGAAGCAGAAATATTTTCATGAAAATGTTCAACTTTTTTGAAGCCGAAATCTTTTCATGAAAATGTTCAACTTTTTTGAAACCGAAATCTTTTCATGAAAATTTTCAACTTTTTGAAACCAAAATCTTTTCATGAAAATTTTCAACTTTTTTGAAGCCGAAATAGTTCATGAAAATTTTAGACTTTTTTGAAAGCCAAAATCCTGTCATGAAAATTTTCAACTTTTTTGAAGCAGAAATCTTTTCATGAAAATCTTCGACTTTTTTGAAGTCGAAATACTTGATGAAAATATTCAACTTTTTTGAAGTCTTAATCTTTTCATGAAAATTTTCAACTTTTTTGAAGCCGAAATCTTTTCATGAAAATGGTCAACTTTTTTGAAGCCGAAAAATTTTCATGAAAATTTTCCACTTTTTGAAGCCGAAATCTTTTCATGAAAATTTTCAACTTTTTTGAAGCAGAAATCTTTTCATGAAAATGTTTAACTTTTTTGAAGCCGAATTCTTTTCTTGAAAATGTTCCATTTTTTTGAAGCCGAAATACTTCATGAAAATTTTCAACTTTTTTGAAGCCGAAATCTTTTCATGAAAATGTTACATTTTTTTGAAGCCGAAATCTTTTCATGAAAATTTTCAACTTTTTTGAAGCAGAAATCTTTTCATGAAAATGTTTAACTTTTTTGAAGCCGAAATCTTTTCTTGAAAATGTTCCATTTTTTTGAAGCCGAAATACTTCATGAAAATTTTCAACTTTTTTGAAGCCGAAATCTTTTCATGAAAATGTTACATTTTTTTGAAGCCGAAATCTTTTCATGAAAATGTTCCATTTTTTTGAAGCCGAAATACTTCTTGAAAATTTTCAACTTTTTGAAACCAAAATCTTTTCATGAAAATTTTCAACTTTTTTGAAGCCAAAATCCTGTCATGAAAATGTTTAACTTTTTTGAAGCCGAAATCTTTTCATGAAAATGTTCCATTTTTTTGAAGCCGAAATACTTCATGATAAATATTCAACTTTTTTGAAGTCTAAATCTTTTCATGAAAATTTTCAACTTTTTTGAAGCCGAAATCTTTTCATGAAAATTTTCAACTTTTTTGTAGCCGAAATACTTCATGAAAATTTTCAACTTTTTTGAAGCCAAAATCTTTTCATGAAAATGTTCAACTTTTTTAAAGCCGAAATCTTTTCATGAAAATGTTCCATTTTTTTGAAGCCGAAATACTTCATGAAAATTTTCAACTTTTTGAAACCAAAATCTTTTCATGAAAATTTTCAACTTTTTTGAAGCAGAAATCTTTTCTTGAAAATGTTCAACTTTTTTGAAGCCGAAATCTTTTCATGAAAATTTTTGACTTTTTGAAACCAAAATCTTTTCATGAAAATTTTCAACTTTTTGAAACCAAAATCTTTTCATGAAAATGTTTAACTTTTTGAAACCAAAACTTTTCATGAAAATGCTCAACTTTTTTGAAGCCGAAATCTTTCCATGAAAATTTTAAACTTTTTTGAAGCCAAATTCCTGTCATGAAAATTTTCAACTTTTTTGAAACAGAAATCTTTTCATGAAAATCTTCGACTTTTTTGAAGCCGAAATACTTGATGAAAATATTCAACTTTTTTGAAGCCGAAATCTTTTCATGAAACTGTTCAACTTTTTTGAAGCCGAAATCTTTTCATGAAAATGTTCAACTTTTTTGAAGCCGAAATCTTTTCATGAAAATTTTAGACTTTTTTGAAGTCGAAAAAAATCATGAACATTTTCAACTTTTTTGAAGCAGAAATCTTTTCATGAAAATGTTCAACTTTTTTGAAGCCGAAATCTTTTCATGAAAATGTTCCATTTTTTTGAAGACGAAATACTTCATGAAAATTTTCAACTTTTTTGAAGTCGAAATCTTTTCATGTAAATTTTCAACTTTTTTGAAGCAGAAATCTTTTCATGAAAATCTTCAACTTTTTTGAAGCCGAAATCTTTTCATGAAAATTTTCAACTTTTTTGAAGCTGAAATCTTTTCATGAAAATGTTCAACTTTTTTGAAGCCGAAATCTTTTCATGAAAATTTTCAACTTTTTGAAACCAAAATCTTTTCATGAAAATTTTCAACTTTTTGAAACCAAAATCTTTTCATGAAAATTTTCAACTTTTTTGAAGCCGAAATCTTTTCATGAAATTTTTCAACTTTTTTGAAGCTGAAATCTTTTCATGAAAATTTTCAACTTTTTGAAACCAAAATCTTTTCATGAAAATGTTCAACTTTTTTGAAGCCGAAATCTTTTCATGAAAATTTTCAACTTTTTTAAACCAAAATCTTTTCATGAAAATTTTCAACTTTTTGAAACCAAAACTTTTCATGAAAATGGACAACTTTTTTGAAGCCGAAATCTTTCCATGAAAAATTTCAACTTTTTTGAAGCCAAATTCCTGTCATGAAAATTTTCAACTTTTTTGAAGCCGAAATCTTTTCATGAAACTGTTCAACTTTTTTGAAGCCGAAATCTTTTCATGAAAATGTTCAACTTTTTTGAAGCCAAAATCTTTTCATGAAAATTTTCAACTTTTTGAAACCAAAATCTTTTCATGTAATTTTTCAACTTTTTTGAAGCAGAACTCTTTTCATGAAAATGTTCAACTTTTTTGAAGCCGAAATCTTTTCATGAAAATGATACATTTTTTTGAAGCCGAAATACTTCATGAAAATTTTCAACTTTTTTGAAGTCGAAATCTTTTCATGTAAATTTTCAACTTTTTTGAAGCAGAAATCGTTTCATGAAAATGTTCAACTTTTTTGAAGCCGAAATCTTTTCATGAAAATGTTCAACTTTTTTGAAGCCGAAATCTTTTGATGTAAATTTTCAACTTTTTGAATCCAAAATCTTTTCATGAAAATTTTCAACTTTTTTGAAGCCGAAATCTTTTCATGAAAATTTTCAACTTTTTGAAGCAGAAATCTTTTCATGAAAATTTTCAACTTTTTTGAAGCATAAATCTTTTCATGAAAATTTTAGACTTTTTTGAAGTCGAAAAAATTCATGAAAATTTTCAACTTTTTTGAAGCCGAAATCTTTTCATGAAAATGTTCAACTTTTTTGAAGCCGAGATCTTTTCATGAAAATTTTCAACTTTTTGATACCGAAATCTTTTCATGAAAATTTTCAACTTTTTTGAAGCTGAAATCTTTTCATGAAAATGGTCAACTTTTTTGAAGCCGAAATCTTTTCATGAAAATTTTCAACTTTTTGAAACCAAAATCTTTTCATGAAAATTTTCAACTTTTTGAAACCAAAACTTTTCATGAAAATGGTCAACTTTTTTGAAGCCGAAATCTTTCCATGAAAATTTTCAACTTTTTTGAAGCCGTAATCTTTTCATGAAACTGTTCAACTTTTTTGAAGCCGAAATCTTTTCAGGAAAATGTTCAACTTTTTTGAAGCCGAAATCTTTTCATGAAAATTTTCAACTTTTTGAAACCAAAATCTTTTCATGTAATTTTTCAACTTTTTTGAAGCAGAAATCTTTTCATGAAAATGTTCAACTTTTTTGAAGCCGAAATCTTTTCATGAAAATGTTCCATTTTTTTGAAGCCGAAATACTTCATGAAAATTTTCAACTTTTTTGAAGTCGAAATCTTTTCATGTAAATTTTCAACTTTTTTGAAGCAGAAATCTTTTCATGAAAATGTTCAACTTTTTTGAAGCCGAAATCTTTTCATGAAAATTTTCAACTTTTTTGAAGCCGAAATCTTTTCATGAAAATGTTCAACTTTTTTGAAGCCGAAATCTTTTCATGAAAATGGTCAACTTTTTTGAAGCCGAAATCTTTTCATGAAAATTTTCAACTTTTTGAAACCAAAATCTTTTCATGAAAATTTTCAACTTTTTGAAACCAAAACTTTTCATGAAAATGGTCAACTTTTTTGAAGCCGAAATCTTTCCATGAAAATTTTCAACTTTTTTGAAGCCGAAATCTTTTCATGAAACTGTTCAACTTTTTTGAAGCCGAAATCTTTTCATGAAAATGGTCAACTTTTTTGAAGCCGAAATCTTTTCATGAAAATTTTCAACTTTTTGAAACCAAAATCTTTTCATGTAATTTTTCAACTTTTTTGAAGCAGAAATCTTTTCATGAAAATGTTCAACTTTTTTGAAGCCGAAATCTTTTCATGAAAATGTTCCATTTTTTTGAAGCCGAAATACTTCATGAAAATTTTCAACTTTTTTGAAGCCGAAATCTTTCCATGAAAATTTTCAACTTTTTTGAAGCCAAATTCCTGTCATGAAAATTTTCAACTTTTTTGAAGCAGAAATCTTTTCATGAAAATCTTCGACTTTTTTGAAGCCGAAATACTTGATGAAAATATTCAACTTTTTTGAAGCCGAAATCTTTTCATGAACATTTTCAACTTTTTTGAAGCAGAAATCTTTGCATGAAAATGTTCAACTTTTTTGAAGCCGAAATCTTTTCATGTAAATTTTCAACTTTTTGAAGCCAAAATCTTTTCATGAAAATGTTCAACTTTTTTGAAGCCGAAATCTTTTCATGAAAATTTTCAACTTTTTGAAGCCAAAATCTTTTCATGAAAATTTTCAACTTTTTTGAAGCCGAAATCTTTTCATGAAAATTTTCAACTTTTTGAAGCCGAAATCTTTTCATGAAAATTTTCAACTTTTTTGAAGCATAAATCTTTTCTTGAAAATTTCAGACTTTTTTGAAGTCGAAATACTTCATGAACATTTTCAACTTTTTTGAAGTCTAAATCTTTTCATGAAATTTTTCAACTTTTTTGGAGCCGAAATCTTTTCATGAAAATTTTCAACTTTTTTGAAGCCGAAATACTTCATGAAAATTTTCAACTTTTTTGAAGCCGAAATCTTTTCATGAAAATCATCGACTTTTTTGAAGCCGACATTTTTTCATGTAAATTTTCAACTTTTTTGAAGCCGAAAATAGTTCATGAAAATTTTCAACTTTTTTGAAGCTGAAATTTTTCAACTTTTTTGAAGCCGAAATCTTTTCATGTAAATTTTCAACTTTTTTGAAGCAGAAATCTTTTCATGAAATACTTCGACTTTTTTGAAGCCGAAATACTTGATGAAAATTTAAAACTTTTTTGATCCCGAAATCTTTTCATGAAAATCTTCGACTTTTTTGAAGCCGAAATACTTCATGAACATGTTTACCTTTTTTAAAGCCATAATCCTGTCATTAAAATTTTCAACTTTTTTGAAGCTGAAATCTTTTCATGAAATTCGTTGATTTTTTTGAAGCCGAAATACTTCATGAAAATTTTCAACTTTTTGAAGCCGAAATCTTATCATGAAAATTTTCAACTTTTTTGAAGCCGAAATCTTTTCATGTAAATTTTCAACTTTTTGAAGCCAAAATCTTTTCATGAAAATTTTCGACTTTTTTGAAGCCGAAATCTTTTCATGAAAATTTTCAACTTTTTAAGCCGAAATCTTTTCATGAAAATTTTTTAACTTTTTTGAAGCAGAAATCTTTTCATGAAAATGTTCAACTTTTTTGTAGCCGAAATCTTTTCATGAAAATGTTCAAGTTTTTTGAAGCCGAAATCTTTTCATGAAAATGTTCCATTTTTTTGAAGCCGAAATACTTCATGAAAATTTTCAACTTTTTTGAAGTCGAAATCTTTTCATGTAAATTTTCAACTTTTTTGAAGCAGAAATCTTTTCATGAAAATGTTCAACTTTTTTGAAGCCGAAATCTTTTCATGAAAATTTTCAACTTTTTTGAAGCTGAAATCTTTTCATGAAAATGTTCAACTTTTTTGAAGCCGAAATCTTTTCATGAAAATGGTCAACTTTTTTGAAGCCGAAATCTTTTCATGAAAATTTTCAACTTTTTGAAACCAAAATCTTTTCATGAAAATTTTCAACTTTTTGAAACCAAAACTTTTCATGAAAATGGTCAACTTTTTTGAAGCCGAAATCTTTCCATGAAAATTTTCAACTTTTTTGAAGCCGAAATCTTTTCATGAAACTGTTCAACTTTTTTGAAGCCGAAATCTTTTCATGAAAATGGTCAACTTTTTTGAAGGCGAAATCTTTTCATGAAAATTTTCAACTTTTTGAAACCAAAATCTTTTCATGTAATTTTTCAACTTTTTTGAAGCAGAAATCTTTTCATGAAAATGTTCAACTTTTTTGAAGCCGAAATCTTTTCATGAAAATGTTCCATTTTTTTGAAGCCGAAATACTTCATGAAAATTTTCAACTTTTTTGAAGCCGAAATCTTTCCATGAAAATTTTCAACTTTTTTGAAGCCAAATTCCTGTCATGAAAATTTTCAACTTTTTTGAAGCAGAAATCTTTTCATGAAAATCTTCGACTTTTTTGAAGCCGAAATACTTGATGAAAATATTCAACTTTTTTGAAGCCGAAATCTTTTCATGTAAATTTTCAACTTTTTTGAAGCAGAAATCTTTTCATGAAAATGTTCAACTTTTTTGAAGCCGAAATCTTTTCATGTAAATTTTCAACTTTTTGAAGCCAAAATCTTTTCATGAAAATGTTCAACTTTTTTGAAGCCGAAATCTTTTCATGAAAATTTTCAACTTTTTGAAGCCAAAATCTTTTCATGAAAATTTTCAACTTTTTTGAAGCCGAAATCTTTTCATGAAAATTTTCAACTTTTTGAAGCCGAAATCTTTTCATGAAAATTTTCAACTTTTTTGAAGCATAAATCTTTTCTTGAAAATTTCAGACTTTTTTGAAGTCGAAAAAATTCATGAACATTTTCAACTTTTTTGAAGTCTAAATCTTTTCATGAAATTTTTCAACTTTTTTGGAGCCGAAATCTTTTCATGAAAATTTTCAACTTTTTTGAAGCCGAAATACTTCATGAAAATGGTCAACTTTTTTGAAGCCTAAATCTTTTCATGAAAATCATCGACTTTTTTGAAGCCGACATTTTTTCATGTAAATTTTCAACTTTTTTGAAGCCGAAAATAGTTCATGAAAATTTTCAACTTTTTTGAAGCTGAAATTTTTCAACTTTTTTGAAGCCGAAATCTTTTCATGTAAATTTTCAACTTTTTTGAAGCAGAAATCTTTTCATGAAATACTTCGACTTTTTTGAAGCCGAAATACTTGATGAAAATTTAAAACTTTTTTGATCCCGAAATCTTTTCATGAAAATCTTCGACTTTTTTGAAGCCGAAATACTTCATGAAAATGTTTACCTTTTTTAAAGCCATAATCCTGTCATTAAAATTTTCAACTTTTTTGAAGCTGAAATCTTTTCATGAAATTCGTTGATTTTTTTGAAGCCGAAATACTTCATGAAAATGTTTACCTTTTTTAAAGCCATAATCCTGTCATTAAAATTTTCAACTTTTTGAAGCCGAAATCTTATCATGAAAATTTTCAACTTTTTTGAAGCCGAAATCTTTTCATGTAAATTTTCAACTTTTTGAAGCCGAAATCTTTTCATGAAAATGTTCAACTTTTTTGAAGCCGAAATCTTTTCATGAAAATGTTCCATTTTTTTGAAGCAGAAATACTTCATTAAAATTTTCAACTTTTTTGAAGCCGAAATCTTTTCAAGAAAATTTTCAACTTTTTGAAACCGAAATCTTTTCATGAAAATGGTCAACGTTTTTGAAGCCGAAATCTTTTCATGAAAATTTTCAACTTTTTAAGCCGAAATCTTTTCATGAAAATTTTTTAACTTTTTTGAAGCAGAAATCTTTTCATGAAAATGTTCAACTTTTTTGTAGCCGAAATCTTTTCATGAAAATGTTCAAGTTTTTTGAAGCCGAAATCTTTTCATGAAAATGTTCCATTTTTTTGAAGCCGAAATACTTCATGAAAATTTTCAACTTTTTTGAAGCAGAAATCTTTTCATGAAAATTTTCAACTTTTTGAAACCGAAATCTTTTCATGAAAATTTTCAACTTTTTGAAGCCGAAATCTGTTCATGAAAATTTTCAACTTTTTTGAAGCAGAAATCTTTTCATGAAAATCTTAGACTTTGTTGAAGTCGAAATCTTTTCATGAAAATGTTCCATTTTTTTGCAGCCGAAATACTTCATGAAAATTTTCAACTTTTTTGAAGCCGAAATCTTTTCATGAAAATCTTCTACTTTTTTGAAGTCGAAATAGTTCATGAAAGTTTTCAACCTTTTTGAAGCCAAAATCCTGTCATGAAAATTTTCAACTTTTTTGAAGCAGAAATCTTTTCATGAAAATTTTCAACTTTTTGAAACACAAATCTTTTCATGAAAATTTTCAACTTTTTTGAAGCCGAAATCTTTTCATGAAAATGGTCAACTTTTTTGAAGCCGAAATCTTTTCATGAAAATTTTCAACTTTTTGAAGCCGAAATCTTTTCATGAAAATTTTCATCTATTTTGAAGCATAAATCTATTCATGAAAATTTTAGACTTTTTTGCAGCCGAAATCTTTTCATGAAAATTTTCAACTTTTTGAAGCCGAAATCATTTCATGAAAATGGTCAACTTTTTGAAGCCGAAATCTTTTCATGAAAATTTTCAACTTTTTGAAGCCGAAATCTTTTCATGAAAATTTTCAACTTTTTTGAAGCAGAAATCTTTTCATGAAAATCTTAAACTTTTTTGAAGCCGAAATCTTTTCATGAAAATGTTCAACTTTTTTGAAGCCGAAATCTATTCATGTAAATTTTCAACTTTTTGAAGCCAAAATCTTTTCATGAAAATGTTCAACTTTTTTGAAGCCGAAATCTTTTCATGAAAATTTTCAACTTTTTGAAGCCAAAATCTTTTCATGAAAATTTTCAACTTTTTTGAAGCCGAAATCTTTTCATGAAAATTTTCATCTTTTTGAAGCCGAAATCTTTTCATGAAAATTTTCAACTTTTTTGAAGCATAAATCTTTTCTTGAAAATTTTAGACTTTTTTGAAGTCGAAAAAATTCATGAACATTTTCAACTTTTTTGAAGTCTAAATCTTTTCATGAAATTTTTCAACTTTTTTGCAGCCGAAATCTTTTCATGAAAATTTTCAACTTTTTTGAAGCCGAAATACTTCATGAAAATTTTCAACTTTTTTGAAGCCTAAATCTTTTCATGAAAATCATCGACTTTTTTGAAGCCAACATTTTTTCATGTAAATTTTCAACTTTTTTGAAGCCGAAAATAGTTCATGAAAATTTTCAACTTTTTTGAAGCTGAAATTTTTCAACTTTTTTGAAGCCGAAATCTTTTCATGTAAATTTTCAACTTTTTTGAAGCAGAAATCTTTTCATGAAATACTTCGACTTTTTTGAAGCCGAAATACTTGATGAAAATTTAAAACTTTTTTGATCCCGAAATCTTTTCATGAAAATCTTCGACTTTTTTGAAGCCGAAATACTTCATGAAAATGTTTACCTTTTTTAAAGCCATAATCCTGTCATTAAAATTTTCAACTTTTTTGAAGCTGAAATCTTTTCATGAAATTCGTTGATTTTTTTGAAGCCGAAATACTTCATGAAAATTTTCAACTTTTTGAAGCCGAAATCTTATCATGAAAATTTTCAACTTTTTTGAAGCCGAAATCTTTTCATGAAAATTTTCGACTTTTTTGAAGCCAAAATCTTATCATGAAAATTTTCAACTTTTTGAAGCAGAAATCTTTTCATGAAAATTTTCAACTTTTTTGAAGCATAAATCTTTTCATGAAAATGTTCAACTTTTTTGAAGCCGAAATCTTTTCATGAAAATGTTCCATTTTTTTGAAAAAGAAATACTTCATTAAAATTTTCAACTTTTTTGAAGCCGAAATCTTTTCATGAAAATTTTCAACTTTTTGAAACCGAAATCTTTTCATGAAAATGGTCAACGTTTTTGAAGCCGAAATCTTTTCATGAAAATTTTCAACTTTTTAAGCCGAAATCTTTTCATGAAAATTTTTTAACTTTTTTGAAGCAGAAATCTTTTCATGAAAATGTTCAACTTTTCTGTAGCCGAAATCTTTTCATGAAAATGTTCAAGTTTTTTGAAGCCGAAATCTTTTCATGAAAATGTTCCATTTTTTTGAAGCCGAAATACTTCATGAAAATTTTCAACTTTTTTGAAGCAGAAATCTTTTCATAAAAATGTTCAACTTTTTTGAAACCAAAATCTTTTCATGAAAATTTTCAACTTTTTGAAACCGAAATCTTTTCATGAAAATTTTCAACTTTTTGAAGCCGAAATCTTTTCATGAAAATGTTCCATTTTTTTGCAGCCGAAATACTTCATGAAAATTTTCAACTTTTTTGAAGCCGAAATCTTTTCATGAAAATCTTCTACTTTTTTGAAGTCGAAATAGTTCATGAAAGTTTTCAACCTTTTTGAAGCCAAAATCCTGTCATGAAAATTTTCAACTTTTTTGAAGCAGAAATCTTTTCATGAAAATATTCAACTTTTTGAAACACAAATCTTTTCATGAAAATTTTCAACTTTTTTGAAGCCGAAATCTTTTCATGAAAATGGTCAACTTTTTTGAAGCCGAAATCTTTTCATGAAAATTTTCAACTTTTTGAAGCCGAAATCTTTTCATGAAAATTTTTATCTATTTTGAAGCATAAATCTATTCATGAAAATTTTAGACTTTTTTGCAGCCGAAATCTTTTCATGAAAATTTTCAACTTTTTGAAGCCAAAATCTTTTCATGAAAATGGTCAACTTTTTGAAGCCGAAATCTTTTCATGAAAATTTTCAACTTTTTGAAGCCGAAATCTTTTCATGAAAATTTTCAACTTTTTTGAAGCAGAAATCTTTTCATGAAAATCTTAAACTTTTTTGAAGCCGAAATCTTTTCATGAAAATTTTCAACTTTTTTGAAGCCGAAATCTTTTCATGAAAATTTTCAACTTTTTTGAAGCCGAAATCTTTTCATGAAAATTTTCAACTTTTTTGAAGCAGAAATCTTTTCATGAAAATCTTAGACTTTTTTGAAGCCGAAATCTTTTCATGAAAATTTTCAACTTTTTTGAAGCCGAAATCTTTTCTTGAAAATTTTCAACTTTTTTGATGCCGAAATAGTTCATGAAAATTTTCAACTTTTTTGAAGCCGAAATCTTTTCATGAAAATGTTCAACTTTTTTGATGCCGAAATCTTTTCATGGAAATTTTCAACTTTTTGAAGCCCATATTTTTTCATGAAAATTTTCATCTTTTTTGAAACATAAATCGTTTCATGAAAATTTTCAACTTTTTTGTAGTCGAAATCTTTTCATGAAAATTTTCAACTTTTTTGAAGCTGAAATCTTTTCATGAAAATGGTCAACTTTTTTGAAGCCGAAATCTTTTCATGAAAATTTTCAACTTTTTTGAAGCCGAAATCTTTTCATGAGAATGTTCCATTTTTTTGAAGCAGAAATACTTCATGAAAATTTTCAACTTTTTTGAAGTCGAAATCTTTTCATGTAAGTTTTCAACTTTTTTGAAGCCGAAATCTTTTCATGAAAATGTTCAACTTTTTTGAAGCCGAAATCTTTTCATGAAAATTTTCAACATTTTGAAGCCGAAATCTTTTCATGAAAATTTTCAACTTTTTTGAAGCAGAAATACTTTATGAAAATTTCTACTTTTTTTAAAGCCAAAATCCTGTCATGAAAATTTTCAACTTTTTTGAAGCTGAAATCTTTTCATGAAAATGGTCAACTTTTTTGAAGCCAAAATCTTTTCATGAAAATTTTCAACTTTTTTGAAGCCGAAATCTTTTCATGAAAATGTTCAACTTTTTTGAAGCCGAAATCTTTTCATGAAAATCTTCGACTTTTTTGAAGTCGAAATAGTTCATGAAAGTTTTCAACCTTTTTGAAGCTGAAATCTTTTCATGAAAATGTTCAACGTTTTTGAAACCAAAATCTTGTCATGAAAATTTTCAACTTTTTTGAAGCCGAAATCTTTTCATGAAAATCTTCGACTTTTTTGAAGCCGAAATAGTTCATGAAAATCTTCGACTTTTTTGAAGCCGAAATAGTTCATGAAAATGGTCAACTTTTTGAAGCCGAAATCTTTTCATGAAAATTTTCAACTTTTTGAAGCCGAAATCTTTTCATGAAAATTTTCAACTTTTTTGAAGCAGAAATCTTTTCATGAAAATTTTCAAATTTTTTGAAGCAGAAATCTTTTCATGAAAATTTTCAACTTTTTGAAACCAAAATCTTTTCATGAAAATTTTCAACTTTTTGAAGCCGAAATCTTTTCATGAAAATTTTCCATTTTTTTGCAGCCGAAATACTTCATGAAAATTTTCAACTTTTTTGAAGCCGAAATCTTTTCATGAAAATCTTCGACTTTTTTAAAATCGAAATAGTTCATGAAAGTTTTAAACCCTTTTTGAAGCCAAAATCCTGTCATGAAAATTTTTAACTTTTTTGAAGCAGAAATCTTTTCATGAAAATTTTCAACTTTTTGAAACCGAAATCTTTTCATGAAAATGTTCCATTTTTTTGAAGCAGAAATACTTCATTAAAATTTTCAACTTTTTTGAAGCCGAAATCTTTTCATGAAAATTTTCAACTTTTTGAAACCGAAATCTTTTCATGAAAATGGTCAACGTTTTTGAAGCCGAAATCTTTTCATGAAAATTTTCAACTTTTTAAGCCGAAATCTTTTCATGAAAATTTTTCAACTTTTTTGAAGCAGAAATCTTTTCATGAAAATGTTCAACTTTTTTGTAGCCGAAATCTTTTCATGAAAATGTTCAAGTTTTTTGAAGCCGAAATCTTTTCATGAAAATGTTCCATTTTTTTGAAGCCGAAATACTTCATGAAAATTTTCAACTTTTTTGAAGCAGAAATCTTTTCATGAAAATGTTCAACTTTTTTGAAACCAAAATCTTTTCATGAAAATTTTCAACTTTTTTGAAGCCGAAATCTTTTCATGAAAATTTTCATCTTTTTGAAGCCGAAATCTTTTCATGAAAATTTTCAACTTTTTTGAAGCATAAATCTTTTCTTGAAAATTTTAGACTTTTTTGAAGTCGAAAAAATTCATGAACATTTTCAACTTTTTTGAAGTCTAAATCTTTTCATGAAATTTTTCAACTTTTTTGGAGCCGAAATCTTTTCATGAAAATTTTCAACTTTTTTGAAGCCGAAATACTTCATGAAAATTTTCAACTTTTTTGAAGCCTAAATCTTTTCATGAAAATCATCGACTTTTTTGAAGCCAACATTTTTTCATGTAAATTTTCAACTTTTTTGAAGCCGAAAATAGTTCATGAAAATTTTCAACTTTTTTGAAGCTGAAATTTTTCAACTTTTTTGAAGCCGAAATCTTTTCATGTAAATTTTCAACTTTTTTGAAGCAGAAATCTTTTCATGAAATACTTCGACTTTTTTGAAGCCGAAATACTTGATGAAAATTTAAAACTTTTTTGATCCCGAAATCTTTTCATGAAAATCTTCGACTTTTTTGAAGCCGAAATACTTCATGAAAATGTTTACCTTTTTTAAAGCCATAATCCTGTCATTAAAATTTTCAACTTTTTTGAAGCTGAAATCTTTTCATGAAATTCGTTGATTTTTTTGAAGCCGAAATACTTCATGAAAATTTTCAACTTTTTGAAGCCGAAATCTTATCATGAAAATTTTCAACTTTTTTGAAGCCGAAATCTTTTCATGTAAATTTTAAACTTTTTGAAGCCAAAATCTTTTCATGAAAATTTTCGACTTTTTTGAAGCCAAAATCTTATCATGAAAATTTTCAACTTTTTGAAGCAGAAATCTTTTCATGAAAATTTTCAACTTTTTTGAAGCATAAATCTTTTCATGAAAATGTTCAACTTTTTTGAAGCCGAAATCTTTTCATGAAAATGTTCCATTTTTTTGAAAAAGAAATACTTCATTAAAATTTTCAACTTTTTTGAAGCCGAAATCTTTTCATGAAAATTTTCAACTTTTTGAAACCGAAATCTTTTCATGAAAATGGTCAACGTTTTTGAAGCCGAAATCTTTTCATGAAAATTTTCAACTTTTTAAGCCGAAATCTTTTCATGAAAATTTTTTAACTTTTTTGAAGCAGAAATCTTTTCATGAAAATGTTCAACTTTTTTGTAGCCGAAATCTTTTCATGAAAATGTTCAAGTTTTTTGAAGCCGAAATCTTTTCATGAAAATGTTCCATTTTTTTGAAGCCGAAATACTTCATGAAAATTTTCAACTTTTTTGAAGCAGAAATCTTTTCATAAAAATGTTCAACTTTTTTGAAACCAAAATCTTTTCATGAAAATTTTCAACTTTTTGAAACCGAAATCTTTTCATGAAAATTTTCAACTTTTTGAAGCCGAAATCTTTTCATGAAAATGTTCCATTTTTTTGCAGCCGAAATACTTCATGAAAATTTTCAACTTTTTTGAAGCCGAAATCTTTTCATGAAAATCTTCTACTTTTTTGAAGTCGAAATAGTTCATGAAAGTTTTCAACCTTTTTGAAGCCAAAATCCTGTCATGAAAATTTTCAACTTTTTTGAAGCAGAAATCTTTTCATGAAAATATTCAACTTTTTGAAACACAAATCTTTTCATGAAAATTTTCAACTTTTTTGAAGCCGAAATCTTTTCATGAAAATGGTCAACTTTTTTGAAGCCGAAATCTTTTCATGAAAATTTTCAACTTTTTGAAGCCGAAATCTTTTCATGAAAATTTTTATCTATTTTGAAGCATAAATCTATTCATGAAAATTTTAGACTTTTTTGCAGCCGAAATCTTTTCATGAAAATTTTCAACTTTTTGAAGCCGAAATCTTTTCATGAAAATGGTCAACTTTTTGAAGCCGAAATCTTTTCATGAAAATTTTCAACTTTTTGAAGCCGAAATCTTTTCATGAAAATTTTCAACTTTTTTGAAGCAGAAATCTTTTCATGAAAATCTTAAACTTTTTTGAAGCCGAAATCTTTTCATGAAAATTTTCAACTTTTTTGAAGCCGAAATCTTTTCATGAAAATTTTCAACTTTTTTGAAGCCGAAATCTTTTCATGAAAATTTTCAACTTTTTTGAAGCAGAAATCTTTTCATGAAAATCTTAGACTTTTTTGAAGCCGAAATCTTTTCATGAAAATTTTCAACTTTTTTGAAGCCGAAATCTTTTCTTGAAAATTTTCAACTTTTTTGATGCCGAAATAGTTCATGAAAATTTTCAACTTTTTTGAAGCCGAAATCTTTTCATGAAAATGTTCAACTTTTTTGATGCCGAAATCTTTTCATGGAAATTTTCAACTTTTTGAAGCCCATATTTTTTCATGAAAATTTTCATCTTTTTTGAAACATAAATCGTTTCATGAAAATTTTCAACTTTTTTGTAGTCGAAATCTTTTCATGAAAATTTTCAACTTTTTTGAAGCTGAAATCTTTTCATGAAAATGGTCAACTTTTTTGAAGCCGAAATCTTTTCATGAAAATTTTCAACTTTTTTGAAGCCGAAATCTTTTCATGAGAATGTTCCATTTTTTTGAAGCAGAAATACTTCATGAAAATTTTCAACTTTTTTGAAGTCGAAATCTTTTCATGTAAGTTTTCAACTTTTTTGAAGCCGAAATCTTTTCATGAAAATGTTCAACTTTTTTGAAGCCGAAATCTTTTCATGAAAATTTTCAACATTTTGAAGCCGAAATCTTTTCATGAAAATTTTCAACTTTTTTGAAGCAGAAATACTTTATGAAAATTTCTACTTTTTTTAAAGCCAAAATCCTGTCATGAAAATTTTCAACTTTTTTGAAGCTGAAATCTTTTCATGAAAATGGTCAACTTTTTTGAAGCCAAAATCTTTTCATGAAAATTTTCAACTTTTTTGAAGCCGAAATCTTTTCATGAAAATGTTCAACTTTTTTGAAGCCGAAATCTTTTCATGAAAATCTTCGACTTTTTTGAAGTCGAAATAGTTCATGAAAGTTTTCAACCTTTTTGAAGCTGAAATCTTTTCATGAAAATGTTCAACGTTTTTGAAACCAAAATCTTGTCATGAAAATTTTCAACTTTTTTGAAGCCGAAATCTTTTCATGAAAATGTTCCATTTTTTTGAAGCCGAAATACTTCATGAAAATTTTCAACTTTTTTGAAGTCGAAATATTTTCATGAAAATTTTCAACTTTTTGAAGCCGAAATCTTTTCATGAAAATGTTCAACTTTTTTGAAGCCGAAATCTTTTCATGAAAATTTTCAACATTTTGAAGCAGAAATACTTCATGAAAATTTCTACTTTTTTTAAAGCCAAAATCCTGTCATGAAAATTTTCAACTTTTTTGAAGCCGAAATCTTTTCATGAAAATTTTCAACTTTTTTGAAGCAGAAAACTTTTCATGAAAATCTTCGACTTTTTTGAAGCTGAAATACTTCATGAAAGTTTTCAACTTTTTTGAAGCCGAAATACTTCATGAAAATTTTTAACTTTTTTAAAGCTAAAATCCTGTCATGAAAATTTTCAACTTTTTTTAAAGCCAAAATCCTGTCATGAAAATTTTCAACTTTTTTGAAGCAGAAATCTTTTCATGAAAATCTTCGACTTTTTTGAAGCAGAAATCTTTTCATGAAAAATTTCAACTTTTTTGAAGCCGAAATCTTTTCATGAAAATTTTCAACTTTTTAAAGCCGAAATCTTTTCATGAAAATGTTCCATTTTTTTGAAGCCGAAATACTTCATGAAAATTTTCAACTTTTTTGAAGTCGAAATATTTTCATGAAAATTTTCAACTTTTTGAAGCCGAAATCTTTTCATGAAAATGTTCCATTTTTTTGAAGCCGAAATACTTCATGAAAATTTTCAACTTTTTTGAAGTCGAAATATTTTCATGAAAATGTTCAACTTTTTTGAAGCCGAAATCTTTTCATGAAAATTTTCAACTTTTTGAAACCAATATCTTTTCATGAAAATTTTCAACTTTTTGAAACCAATATCTTTTCATGAAAATTTTCAACTTTTTTGAAGCGGAAATCTTTTCATGAAAAACTTCGACTTTTTTGAAGCCGAAATACTTGATGAAAATATTCAACTTTTTTGAAGTCTAAATCTTTTCATGAAAATTTTCAACTTTTTTGAAGCCGAAATCTTTTCATGAAAATTTTCAACTTTTTTGAAACAGAAATCTTTTCAGGAAAATCTTCGACTTTTTTGAAGTCGAAATAGTTCATGAAAGTTTTCAACTTTTTTGAAGCCGAAATCTTTTCATGAAAATTTTCAACTTTTTGAAACCGAAATCTTTTCATGAAAATTTTCAACTTTTTTGAAGCAGAAATCTTTTCATGAAAATGGTCAACTTTTTTGAAGCCGAAATCTTTTTATGAAAATGTTCAACTTTTTTGCAGCCGAAATCTTTTCATGAAAATGTTCAACTTTTTTGAAGCCGAAATCTTTTTAGGAAAATGTTCAACTTTTTTGAAGTCGAAATCTTTTCATGAAAATTTTCAACTTTTTGAAACCAATATCTTTTCATGAAAATTTTCCACTTTTTTGAAGCAGAAATCTTTTCATGAAAATCTTCCACTTTTTTGAAGCCGAAATACTTGATGAAAATATTCAACTTTTTTGAAGTCTAAATCTTTTCATGAAATTTTTCAACTTTTTTGGAGCCGAAATCTTTTCATGAAAATTTTCAACTTTTTTGAAGCCGAAATACTTCATGAAAATTTTCAACTTTTTTGAAGCCTAAATCTTTTCATGAAAATCATCGACTTTTTTGAAGCCAACATTTTTTCATGTAAATTTTCAACTTTTTTGAAGCCGAAAATAGTTCATGAAAATTTTCAACTTTTTTGAAGCTGAAATTTTTCAACTTTTTTGAAGCCGAAATCTTTTCATGTAAATTTTCAACTTTTTTGAAGCAGAAATCTTTTCATGAAATACTTCGACTTTTTTGAAGCCGAAATACTTGATGAAAATTTAAAACTTTTTTGATCCCGAAATCTTTTCATGAAAATCTTCGACTTTTTTGAAGCCGAAATACTTCATGAAAATGTTTACCTTTTTTAAAGCCATAATCCTGTCATTAAAATTTTCAACTTTTTTGAAGCTGAAATCTTTTCATGAAATTCGTTGATTTTTTTGAAGCCGAAATACTTCATGAAAATTTTCAACTTTTTGAAGCCGAAATCTTATCATGAAAATTTTCAACTTTTTTGAAGCCGAAATCTTTTCATGTAAATTTTAAACTTTTTGAAGCCAAAATCTTTTCATGAAAATTTTCGACTTTTTTGAAGCCGAAATCTTTTCATGAAAATTTTCAACTTTTTGAAGCAGAAATCTTTTCATGAAAATTTTCAACTTTTTTGAAGCATAAATCTTTTCATGAAAATGTTCAACTTTTTTGAAGCCGAAATCTTTTCATGAAAATGTTCCATTTTTTTGAAAAAGAAATACTTCATTAAAATTTTCAACTTTTTTGAAGCCGAAATCTTTTCATGAAAATTTTCAACTTTTTGAAACCGAAATCTTTTCATGAAAATGGTCAACGTTTTTGAAGCCGAAATCTTTTCATGAAAATTTTCAACTTTTTAAGCCGAAATCTTTTCATGAAAATTTTTTAACTTTTTTGAAGCAGAAATCTTTTCATGAAAATGTTCAACTTTTTTGTAGCCGAAATCTTTTCATGAAAATGTTCAAGTTTTTTGAAGCCGAAATCTTTTCATGAAAATGTTCCATTTTTTTGAAGCCGAAATACTTCATGAAAATTTTCAACTTTTTTGAAGCAGAAATCTTTTCATAAAAATGTTCAACTTTTTTGAAACCAAAATCTTTTCATGAAAATTTTCAACTTTTTGAAACCGAAATCTTTTCTTGAAAATTTTCAACTTTTTGAAGCCGAAATCTTTTCATGAAAATGTTCCATTTTTTTGCAGCCGAAATACTTCATGAAAATTTTCAACTTTTTTGAAGCCGAAATCTTTTCATGAAAATCTTCTACTTTTTTGAAGTCGAAATAGTTCATGAAAGTTTTCAACCTTTTTGAAGCCAAAATCCTGTCATGAAAATTTTCAACTTTTTTGAAGCAGAAATCTTTTCATGAAAATTTTCAACTTTTTGAAACACAAATCTTTTCATGAAAATTTTCAACTTTTTTGAAGCCGAAATCTTTTCATGAAAATGGTCAACTTTTTTGAAGCCGAAATCTTTTCATGAAAATTTTCAACTTTTTGAAGCCGAAATCTTTTCATGAAAATTTTCATCTATTTTGAAGCATAAATCTATTCATGAAAATTTTAGACTTTTTTGCAGCCGAAATCTTTTCATGAAAATTTTCAACTTTTTGAAGCCGAAATCTTTTCATGAAAATGGTCAACTTTTTGAAGCCGAAATCTTTTCATGAAAATTTTCAACTTTTTGAAGCCGAAATCTTTTCATGAAAATTTTCAACTTTTTTGAAGCAGAAATCTTTTCATGAAAATCTTAAACTTTTTTGAAGCCGAAATCTTTTCATGAAAATTTTCAACTTTTTTGAAGCCGAAATCTTTTCATGAAAATGGTCAACTTTTTTGAAGCCGAAATCTTTTCATGAAAATTTTCAACTTTTTTGAAGCAGAAATCTTTTCATGAAAATCTTAGACTTTTTTGAAGCCTAAATCTTTTCATGAAAATTTTCAACTTTTTTGAAGCCGAAATCTTTTCATGAAAATTTTCAACTTTTTTGATGCCGAAATAGTTCATGAAAATTTTCAACTTTTTTGAAGCCGAAATCTTTTCATGAAAATTTTCAACTTTTTTAAAGTCGAAATAGTTCATGAAAGTTTTCAACCTTTTTGAAGCTGAAATCTTTTCATGAAAATGTTCAACTTTTTTGAAACCGAAATCTTTTCATGAAATTGGTCAAATTTTTTGAAGCCGAAATATTTTCATGAAAATTTTCAACTTTTTGAAGTCGAAATCTTTTCATGTAAGTTTTCAACTTTTTTGAAGCCGAAATCTTTTCATGAAAATGTTCAACTTTTTTGAAGCCGAAATCTTTTCATGAAAATTTTCAACATTTTGAAGCAGAAATCTTTTCATGAAAATTTTCAACTTTTTTGAAGCAGAAATACTTTATGAAAATTTCTACTTTTTTTAAAGCCAAAATCCTGTCATGAAAATTTTCAACTTTTTTGAAGCTGAAATCTTTTCATGAAAATGGTCAACTTTTTTGAAGCCGAAATCTTTTCATGAAAATTTTCAACTTTTTTGAAGCCGAAATCTTTTCATGAAAATGTTCAACTTTTTTGAAGCCGAAATCTTTTCATGAAAATCTTCGACTTTTTTGAAGTCGAAATAGTTCATGAAAGTTTTCAACCTTTTTGAAGCTGAAATCTTTTCATGAAAATGTTCAACGTTTTTGAAACCAAAATCTTGTCATGAAATTTTTCAACTTTTTTGAAGCCGAAATCTTTTCATGAAAATCTTCGACTTTTTTGAAGCCGAAATAGTTCATGAAAATTTTCGACTTTTTTGAAGCCGAAATAGTTCATGAAAATTTTCAACTTTTTTGAAGCCGAAATCTTTTCATGAAAATTTTCAACTTTTTTGAAGTCGAAATCTTTTCATGTAAATTTTCAACTTTTTTGAAGCCGAAATCTTTTCATGAAAATGTTCAACTTTTTTGAAGCCGAAATCTTTTCATGAAAATTTTCAACATTTTGAAGCAGAAATACTTCATGAAAATTTCTACTTTTTTTAAAGCCAAAATCCTGTCATGAAAATTTTCAACTTTTTTGAAGCAGAAATCTTTTCATGAAAATTTTCAACTTTTTTGAAGCAGAAAACTTTTCATGAAAATCTTCGACTTTTTTGAAGCTGAAATACTTCATGAAAGTTTTCAACTTTTTTGAAGCCGAAATACTTCATGAAAATTTTTAACTTTTTTAAAGCTAAAATCCTGTCATGAAAATTTTCAACTTTTTTTAAAGCCGAAATCCTGTCATGAAAATTTTCAACTTTTTTGAAGCAGAAATCTTTTCATGAAAATCTTCGACTTTTTTGAAGCAGAAATCTTTTCATGAAAAATTTCAACTTTTTTGAAGCCGAAATCTTTTCATGAAAATTTTCAACTTTTTAAAGCCGAAATCTTTTCATGAAAATGTTCCATTTTTTTGAAGCCGAAATACTTCATGAAAATTTTCAACTTTTTTGAAGTCGAAATATTTTCATGAAAATTTTCAACTTTTTGAAGCCGAAATCTTTTCATGAAAATGTTCCATTTTTTTGAAGCCGAAATACTTCATGAAAATTTTCAACTTTTTTGAAGTCGAAATATTTTCATGAAAATGTTCAACTTTTTTGAAGCCGAAATCTTTTCATGAAAATTTTCAACTTTTTGAAACCAATATCTTTTCATGAAAATTTTCAACTTTTTGAAACCAATATCTTTTCATGAAAATTTTCAACTTTTTTGAAGCGGAAATCTTTTCATGAAAATCTTCGACTTTTTTGAAGCCGAAATACTTGATGAAAATATTCAACTTTTTTGAAGTCTAAATCTTTTCATGAAAATTTTCAACTTTTTTGAAGCCGAAATCTTTTCATGAAAATTTTCAACTTTTTTGAAACAGAAATCTTTTCATGAAAATCTTCGACTTTTTTGAAGTCGAAATAGTTCATGAAAGTTTTCAACTTTTTTGAAGCCGAAATCTTTTCATGAAAATTTTCAACTTTTTGAAACCGAAATCTTTTCATGAAAATTTTCAACTTTTTTGAAGCCGAAATCTTTTCATGAAAATGGTCAACTTTTTTGAAGCCGAAATCTTTTTATGAAAATGTTCAACTTTTTTGCAGCCGAAATCTTTTCATGAAAATGTTCAACTTTTTTGAAGCCGAAATCTTTTTAGGAAAATGTTCAACTTTTTTGAAGCCGTAATCTTTTCATGAAAATTTTCAACTTTTTGAAACCAATATCTTTTCATGAAAATTTTCCACTTTTTTGAAGCAGAAATCTTTTCATGAAAATCTTCCACTTTTTTGAAGCCGAAATACTTGATGAAAATATTCAACTTTTTTGAAGTCTAAATCTTTTCATGAAAATTTTCAACTTTTTTGAAGCCGAATTCTTTTCATGAAAATTTTCAACTTTTTTGAAGCAGAAATCTTTTCATGAAAATGTTCAACTTTTTTGAAGCAGAAATCTTTTCATGAAAATCTTAGACTTTTTTGAAGTCGAAATCTTTTCAAGTAAATTTTCAACTTTTTTGAAGTAGAAATCTTTTCATGAAAATTTTCAACTTTTTGAAGTAGAAATATTTTCATGAAAATTTTCAACTTTTTTGAAGCCGAAATACTTCATGAAAGTTTTTGACTTTTTTGAAGCAAAAATCTTTTAATGTAAATTTTCAACTTTTTTCAAGCCGAAATACTTCATGAAAATGTTCAACTTTTTTGAAGCCGAAATCTTTTCATGAAAATTTTAAACTTTTTTGAAGCCGAAATCTTTTCATGAAAATTTTCAACTTTTTGAAACCAATATCTTTTCATGAAAATTTTCAACTTTTTGAAACCAATATCTTTTCATGAAAATTTTCAACTTTTTTGAAGCGGAAATCTTTTCATGAAAATCTTCGACTTTTTTGAAGCCGAAATACTTGATGAAAATATTCAACTTTTTTGAAGTCTAAATCTTTTCATGAAAATTTTCAACTTTTTTGAAGCCGAAATCTTTTCATGAAAATTTTCAACTTTTTTGAAACAGAAATCTTTTCATGAAAATCTTCGACTTTTTTGAAGTCGAAATAGTTCATGAAAGTTTTCAACTTTTTTGAAGCCGAAATCTTTTCATGAAAATTTTCAACTTTTTGAAACCGAAATCTTTTCATGAAAATTTTCAACTTTTTTGAAGCCGAAATCTTTTCATGAAAATGGTCAACTTTTTTGAAGCCGAAATCTTTTTATGAAAATGTTCAACTTTTTTGCAGCCGAAATCTTTTCATGAAAATGTTCAACTTTTTTGAAGCCGAAATCTTTTTAGGAAAATGTTCAACTTTTTTGAAGCCGAAATCTTTTCATGAAAATTTTCAACTTTTTGAAACCAATATCTTTTCATGAAAATTTTCCACTTTTTTGAAGCAGAAATCTTTTCATGAAAATCTTCCACTTTTTTGAAGCCGAAATACTTGATGAAAATATTCAACTTTTTTGAAGTCTAAATCTTTTCATGAAAATTTTCAACTTTTTTGAAGCCGAATTCTTTTCATGAAAATTTTCAACTTTTTTGAAGCAGAAATCTTTTCATGAAAATGTTCAACTTTTTTGAAGCAGAAATCTTTTCATGAAAATCTTAGACTTTTTTGAAGTCGAAATCTTTTCAAGTAAATTTTCAACTTTTTTGAAGTAGAAATCTTTTCATGAAAATTTTCAACTTTTTGAAGTAGAAATATTTTCATGAAAATTTTCAACTTTTTTGAAGCCGAAATACTTCATGAAAGTTTTTGACTTTTTTGAAGCAAAAATCTTTTAATGTAAATTTTCAACTTTTTTCAAGCCGAAATACTTCATGAAAATGTTCAACTTTTTTGAAGCCGAAATCTTTTCATGAAAATTTTAAACTTTTTTGAAGCCGAAATCTTTTCATGAAAATTTTGAACTTTTTGAAACCAATATCAATTCATGAAAATTTTCAACTTTTTGAAACCAATATCTTTTCATGAAAATTTTCAACTTTTTTGAAGCGGAAATCTTTTCATGAAAATCTTCGACTTTTTTGAAGCCGAAATACTTGATGAAAATATTCAACTTTTTTGAAGTCTAAATCTTTTCATGAAAATTTTCAACTTTTTTGAAGCCGAAATCTTTTCATGAAAATTTTCAACTTTTTTGAAACAGAAATCTTTTCATGAAAATCTTCGACTTTTTTGAAGTCGAAATAGTTCATGAAAGTTTTCAACTTTTTTGAAGCCGAAATCTTTTCATGAAAATTTTCAACTTTTTGAAACCGAAATCTTTTCATGAAAATTTTCAACTTTTTTGAAGCCGAAATCTTTTCATGAAAATGGTCAACTTTTTTGAAGCCGAAATCTTTTTATGAAAATGTTCAACTTTTTTGCAGCCGAAATCTTTTCATGAAAATGTTCAACTTTTTTGAAGCCGAAATCTTTTTAGGAAAATGTTCAACTTTTTTGAAGCCGAAATCTTTTCATGAAAATTTTCAACTTTTTGAAACCAATATCTTTTCATGAAAATTTTCCACTTTTTTGAAGCAGAAATCTTTTCATGAAAATCTTCCACTTTTTTGAAGCCGAAATACTTGATGAAAATATTCAACTTTTTTGAAGTCTAAATCTTTTCATGAAAATTTTCAACTTTTTTGAAGCCGAATTCTTTTCATGAAAATTTTCAACTTTTTTGAAGCAGAAATCTTTTCATGAAAATGTTCAACTTTTTTGAAGCAGAAATCTTTTCATGAAAATCTTAGACTTTTTTGAAGTCGAAATCTTTTCAAGTAAATTTTCAACTTTTTTGAAGTAGAAATCTTTTCATGAAAATTTTCAACTTTTTGAAGTAGAAATATTTTCATGAAAATTTTCAACTTTTTTGAAGCCGAAATACTTCATGAAAGTTTTTGACTTTTTTGAAGCAAAAATCTTTTAATGTAAATTTTCAACTTTTTTCAAGCCGAAATACTTCATGAAAATGTTCAACTTTTTTGAAGCCGAAATCTTTTCATGAAAATTTTAAACTTTTTTGAAGCCGAAATCTTTTCATGAAAATTTTCAACTTTTTGAAACCAATATCTTTTCATGAAAATTTTCAACTTTTTGAAACCAATATCTTTTCATGAAAATTTTCAACTTTTTTGAAGCGGAAATCTTTTCATGAAAATCTTCGACTTTTTTGAAGCCGAAATACTTGATGAAAATATTCAACTTTTTTGAAGTCTAAATCTTTTCATGAAAATTTTCAACTTTTTTGAAGCCGAAATCTTTTCATGAAAATTTTCAACTTTTTTGAAACAGAAATCTTTTCATGAAAATCTTCGACTTTTTTGAAGTCGAAATAGTTCATGAAAGTTTTCAACTTTTTTGAAGCCGAAATCTTTTCATGAAAATTTTCAACTTTTTGAAACCGAAATCTTTTCATGAAAATTTTCAACTTTTTTGAAGCCGAAATCTTTTCATGAAAATGGTCAACTTTTTTGAAGCCGAAATCTTTTTATGAAAATGTTCAACTTTTTTGCAGCCGAAATCTTTTCATGAAAATGTTCAACTTTTTTGAAGCCGAAATCTTTTTAGGAAAATGTTCAACTTTTCTGAAGCCGAAATCTTTTCATGAAAATTTTCAACTTTTTGAAACCAATATCTTTTCATGAAAATTTTCCACTTTTTTGAAGCAGAAATCTTTTCATGAAAATCTTCCACTTTTTTGAAGCCGAAATACTTGATGAAAATATTCAACTTTTTTGAAGTCTAAATCTTTTCATGAAAATTTTCAACTTTTTTGAAGCCGAATTCTTTTCATGAAAATTTTCAACTTTTTTGAAGCAGAAATCTTTTCATGAAAATGTTCAACTTTTTTGAAGCAGAAATCTTTTCATGAAAATCTTAGACTTTTTTGAAGTCGAAATCTTTTCAAGTAAATTTTCAACTTTTTTGAAGTAGAAATCTTTTCATGAAAATTTTCAACTTTTTGAAGTAGAAATATTTTCATGAAAATTTTCAACTTTTTTGAAGCCGAAATACTTCATGAAAGTTTTTGACTTTTTTGAAGCAAAAATCTTTTAATGTAAATTTTCAACTTTTTTCAAGCCGAAATACTTCATGAAAATGTTCAACTTTTTTGAAGCCGAAATCTTTTCATGAAAATTTTAAACTTTTTTGAAGCCGAAATCTTTTCATGAAAATTTTCAACTTTTTGAAACCAATATCTTTTCATGAAAATTTTCAACTTTTTGAAACCAATATCTTTTCATGAAAATTTTCAACTTTTTTGAAGCGGAAATCTTTTCATGAAAATCTTCGACTTTTTTGAAGCCGAAATACTTGATGAAAATATTCAACTTTTTTGAAGTCTAAATCTTTTCATGAAAATTTTCAACTTTTTTGAAGCCGAAATCTTTTCATGAAAATTTTCAACTTTTTTGAAACAGAAATCTTTTCATGAAAATCTTCGACTTTTTTGAAGTCGAAATAGTTCATGAAAGTTTTCAACTTTTTTGAAGCCGAAATCTTTTCATGAAAATTTTCAACTTTTTGAAACCGAAATCTTTTCATGAAAATTTTCAACTTTTTTGAAGCCGAAATCTTTTCATGAAAATGGTCAACTTTTTTGAAGCCGAAATCTTTTTATGAAAATGTTCAACTTTTTTGCAGCCGAAATCTTTTCATGAAAATGTTCAACTTTTTTGAAGCCGAAATCTTTTTAGGAAAATGTTCAACTTTTTTGAAGCCGAAATCTTTTCATGAAAATTTTCAACTTTTTGAAACCAATATCTTTTCATGAAAATTTTCCACTTTTTTGAAGCAGAAATCTTTTCATGAAAATCTTCCACTTTTTTGAAGCCGAAATACTTGATGAAAATATTCAACTTTTTTGAAGTCTAAATCTTTTCATGAAAATTTTCAACTTTTTTGAAGCCGAAATCTTTTCATGAAAATTTTCAACTTTTTTGAAGCAGAAATCTTTTCATGAAAATGTTCAACTTTTTTGAAGCAGAAATCTTTTCATGAAAATCTTAGACTTTTTTGAAGTCGAAATCTTTTCAAGTAAATTTTCAACTTTTTTGAAGTAGAAATCTTTTCATGAAAATTTTCAACTTTTTGAAGTAGAAATATTTTCATGAAAATTTTCAACTTTTTTGAAGCCGAAATACTTCATGAAAGTTTTTGACTTTTTTGAAGCAGAAATCTTTTAATGTAAATGGTCAACTTTTTTCAAGCCGAAATACTTCATGAAAATGTTCAACTTTTTTGAAGCCGAAATCTTTTCATGAAAATTTTCAACTTTTTTGAAGCCGAAATCTATTCATGAAAATCTTCGACTTTTTTGAAGTCGAATTAGTTCATGAAAGTTTTCAACCTTTTTGAAGCTGAAATCTTTTCATGAAAATGTTCAACTTTTTTGAAGCCGAAATCTTTTCATGAAAATGTTCCATTTTTTTGCAACCGAAATACTTCATGAAAATTTTCAACTTTTTTGAAGCCTAAATCTTTTCATGAAAATCTTCGACTTTTTTGAAGTCGAAATAGTTCATGAAAGTTTTCAAACTTTTTGAAGCTGAAATACTTTATGAAAATTTTTACTTTTTGTAAAGCCAAAATCCTGTCATGAAAATTTTCAACTTTTTTGAAGCTGAAATCTTTTCATGAAAATTTTCAACTGTTTTGAAGCCGAGATCTTTTCATGAAAATTTTCAACTTTTTGAAACCGAAATCTTTTCATGAAAATTTTCAACTTTTTTGAAGCCGAAATCTTTACATGAAAATGGTCAACTTTTTTGAAGCCGAAATCTTTTCATGAAAATTTTCAACTTTTTGAAGCCGAAATCTTTTCATGAAAATTTTCAACTTTTTTGAAGCAGAAATCTTTTCATGAAAATCTTAGACTTTTTTGAAGACGAAATCTTTTCATGAAAATTTTCAACTTTTTTGAAGCCGAAATACTTCATGAAAGTTTTTGACTTTTTTGAAGCAAAAATCTTTTAATGTAAATTTTCAACTTTTTTCAAGCCGAAACACTTCATGAAAATGTTCAACTTTTTTGAAGCCGAAATCTTTTCATGAAAATTTTAAACTTTTTTGAAGCCGAGATCTTTTCATGAAACTTTTCGACTTTTTTGCAGCCGAAATACTTCATGAAAATGTTCAGCTTTTTTGAAACCGAAATCTTTTCATGAAAATCTTCGACTTTTTTGAAGTCGAAATAGTACATGAAAGTTTTCAACCTTTTTGAAGCTGAAATCTTTTCATGAAAATGTTCAACTTTTTTGAAGCCGAAATCTTTTCATGAAAATGTTCCATTTTTTTGCAACCGAAATACTTCATGAAAATTTTCAACTTTTTTGAAGCAGATATCTTTTCAAGAAAATCTTAGACTTTTTTGAAGTCGAAATCTTTTCATGAAAATCTTAGACTTTTTTGAAGTCGAAATCTTTTCATGAAAATTTTCAACTTTTTTGAAGCAGAAATCTTTTCATGAAAATGTTCCATTTTTTTGCAGCCGAAATACTTCATGAAAATTTTCAACTTTTTTGAAGCCGAAATCTTTTCATGAAAATGTTCAACTTTTTTGAAGCCGAGATCTTTTCATGAAAATTTTCAACTTTTTTGAAGCCGAAATCTTTTCATGAAAATGGTCAACTTTTTTGAAGCCAAAATCTTTTCATGAAAATCTTCGACTTTTTTGAAGCCGAAATACTTGATGAAAATATTCAACTTTTTTGAAGTCTAAATCTTTTCATGAAAATTTTCAACTTTTTTGAAGCAGAAATCTTTTCATGAAAATTTTCAACTTTTTTGAAGCCGAAATAGTTCATGAAAATTTTAGACTTTTTTTAAGCCGAAATAATTCATGAAAATTTTCAACTTTTTTGAAACCTAAATCTTTTCATGAAAATTTTCAACTTTTTTGATGCCGAAATAGTTCATGAAAATTTTCAATTTTTTTGAACCCGAAATCTTTTCATGAAAATTTTCAACTTTTTTGAAGCCGAAATCTTTTCATGAAAATGTTCATCTTTTTTGAAGCCGAAATCTTTTCATGAAAATGTTCGACTTTTTGAAGCCGAGATCTTTTCATGAAAATTTTCAACTTTTTGAAACCGAAATCTTTTCATGAAAATTTTCAACTTTTTTGAATCCGAAATCTTTGCATGAAAATGGTCAACTTTTTTGAAGCCGAAATCTTTTCATGAAAATCTTAGACTTTTTTGAAGTCGAAATCTTTTCATGTAAATTTTCAACTTTTTTGAAGCAGAAATCTTTTCATGAAAATGTTCAACTTTTTTGAAGCAGAAATCTTTTCATGAAAATCTTCAACTTTTTGAAGTAGAAATATTTTCATGAAAATTTTCAACTTTTTTGAAGCCGAAATACTTCATGAAAGTTTTTGACTTTTTTGAAGCAGAAATCTTTTAATGTAAATGGTCAACTTTTTTCAAGCCGAAATACTTCATGAAAATGTTCAACTTTTTTGAAGCCGAAATCTTTTCATGAAAATTTTCAACTTTTTTGAAGCAGAAATCTTTTCATGAAAATTTTCGACTTTTTTGCAGCCGAATTACTTCATGAAAATGTTCAACTTTTTTGAAGCCGAAATCTTTTCATGAAAATCTTCGACTTTTTTGAAGTCGAAATAGTTCATGAAAGTTTTCAACCTTTTTGAAGGTGAAATCTTTTCATGAAAATGTTCAACTTTTTTGAAGCCGAAATCTTTTCATGAAAATGTTCCATTTTTTTGCAACCGAAATACTTCATGAAAATTTTCAACTTTTTTGAAGCCTAAATCTTTTCATGAAAATCTTCGACTTTTTTGAAGTCGAAATAGTTCATGAAAGTTTTCAACCTTTTTGAAGCTGAAATACTTTATGAAAATTTTTACTTTTTGTAAAGTCAAAATCCTGTCATGAAAATTTTTAACTGTTTTGAAGCCGAGATCTTTTCATGAAAATGGTCAACTTTTTTGAAGCCGAAATCTTTTCATGAAAATTTTCAACTTTTTTGAATTCGAAATCTATTCATGTAAATTTTCAACTTTTTTGAAGCAGAAATCTTTTCATGAAAATGTTCAACTTTTTTGAAGCCGAAATCTTTTCATGAATATTTTCAACTTTTTGAAACCAAAATCTTTTCATGTAAATTTTCAACTTTTTTGATGCAGAAATCTTTTCATGAAAATGGTCAACTTTTTTGAAGCCGAAATCTTTTCATGAAAATTTTCAACTTTTTTGAAGCCAAAATCCTGTCATGAAAATTTTCAACTTTTTTGAAGCCGAGATCTTTTCATGAAAATTTTCAACTTTTTGAAACCGAAATCTTTTCATGAAAATTTTCAACTTTTTTGAAGCCGAAATCTTTTCATGAAAATGGTCAACTTTTTTGAAGCCGAAATCTTTTCATGAAAATTTTCAACTTTTTGAAGCCGAAATCTTTTCATGAAAATTTTCAACTTTTTTGAAGCAGAAATCTTTTCATGAAAATGTTCAACTTTTTTGAAGCCGAAATCTTTTCATGAAAATGTTCAACTTTTTTGAAGCCGAGATCTTTTCATGAAAATTTTCAACTTTTTTGAAGCCGAAATCTTTTCATGAAAATCTTAGACTTTTTTGAAGCAGAAATCTTTTCATGTAAATTTTCAACTTTTTTGAAGCCGAAATCTTTTCATGAAAATGTTCCATTTTTTTTTAGCCGAAATACTTCTTGAAAATTTTCAACTTTTTTGAAGTCGAAATCTTTTCATGTAAATTTTCAACTTTTTTGAAGCAGAAATCTTTTCATGAAAATGTTCAACTTTTTTGAAGCCGAAATCTTTTCATGAAAATCTTCGACTTTTTTGAAGCCGAAATACTTGATGAAAACATTCAACTTTTTTGAAGCCGAAATCTTTTCATGAAAATGTTCAACTTTTTGGAGCCGAAATCTTTTCATGAAAATTTTCATCTTTTTTGAAGCCGAAATCTTTTCATGAAAATTTTCAAGTTTTTGAAGCCGAAATCTTTTCATGAAAATCTTCAACTTTTTTGAAGCCGAAATCTTTTCATGAAAATTTTCAACTTTTTGAAGTAGAAATTTTTTCATGAAAATTTTTAACTTTTTTGAAGCCGAAATCTTTTCATGAAAATGTTCAACTTTTTTGAAGCCGAAATCTATTCATGAAAATCTTCGACTTTTTTGAAGTCGAATTAGTTCATGAAAGTTTTCAACCTTTTTGAAGCTGAAATCTTTTCATGAAAATGTTCAACTTTTTTGAAGCCGAAATCTTTTCATGAAAATGTTCCATTTTTTTGCAACCGAAATACTTCATGAAAATTTTCAACTTTTTTGAAGCCTAAATCTTTTCATGAAAATCTTCGACTTTTTTGAAGTCGAAATAGTTCATGAAAGTTTTCAAACTTTTTGAAGCTGAAATACTTTATGAAAATTTTTACTTTTTGTAAAGCCAAAATCCTGTCATGAAAATTTTCAACTTTTTTGAAGCTGAAATCTTTTCATGAAAATTTTCAACTGTTTTGAAGCCGAGATCTTTTCATGAAAATTTTCAACTTTTTGAAACCGAAATCTTTTCATGAAAATTTTCAACTTTTTTGAAGCCGAAATCTTTACATGAAAATGGTCAACTTTTTTGAAGCCGAAATCTTTTCATGAAAATTTTCAACTTTTTGAAGCCGAAATCTTTTCATGAAAATTTTCAACTTTTTTGAAGCAGAAATCTTTTCATGAAAATCTTAGACTTTTTTGAAGACGAAATCTTTTCATGAAAATTTTCAACTTTTTTGAAGCCGAAATACTTCATGAAAGTTTTTGACTTTTTTGAAGCAAAAATCTTTTAATGTAAATTTTCAACTTTTTTCAAGCCGAAACACTTCATGAAAATGTTCAACTTTTTTGAAGCCGAAATCTTTTCATGAAAATTTTAAACTTTTTTGAAGCCGAGATCTTTTCATGAAACTTTTCGACTTTTTTGCAGCCGAAATACTTCATGAAAATGTTCAACTTTTTTGAAGCCGAAATCTTTTCATGAAAATCTTCGACTTTTTTGAAGTCGAAATAGTACATGAAAGTTTTCAACCTTTTTGAAGCTGAAATCTTTTCATGAAAATGTTCAACTTTTTTGAAGCCGAAATCTTTTCATGAAAATGTTCCATTTTTTTGCAACCGAAATACTTCATGAAAATTTTCAACTTTTTTGAAGCAGATATCTTTTCAAGAAAATCTTAGACTTTTTTGAACTCGAAATCTTTTCATGAAAATCTTAGACTTTTTTGAAGTCGAAATCTTTTCATGAAAATTTTCAACTTTTTTGAAGCAGAAATCTTTTCATGAAAATGTTCCATTTTTTTGCAGCCGAAATACTTCATGAAAATTTTCAACTTTTTTGAAGCCGAAATCTTTTCATGAAAATGTTCAACTTTTTTGAAGCCGAGATCTTTTCATGAAAATTTTCAACTTTTTTGAAGCCGAAATCTTTTCATGAAAATGGTCAACTTTTTTGAAGCCGAAATCTTTTCATGAAAATCTTCGACTTTTTTGAAGCCGAAATACTTGATGAAAATATTCAACTTTTTTGAAGTCTAAATCTTTTCATGAAAATTTTCAACTTTTTTGAAGCAGAAATCTTTTCATGAAAATTTTCAACTTTTTTGAAGCCGAAATAGTTCATGAAAATTTTAGACTTTTTTTAAGCCGAAATAATTCATGAAAATTTTCAACTTTTTTGAAACCTAAATCTTTTCATGAAAATTTTCAACTTTTTTGATGCCGAAATAGTTCATGAAAATTTTCAATTTTTTTGAACCCGAAATCTTTTCATGAAAATTTTCAACTTTTTTGAAGCCGAAATCTTTTCATGAAAATGTTCATCTTTTTTGAAGCCGAAATCTTTTCATGAAAATGTTCGACTTTTTGAAGCCGAGATCTTTTCATGAAAATTTTCAACTTTTTGAAACCGAAATCTTTTCATGAAAATTTTCAACTTTTTTGAATCCGAAATCTTTGCATGAAAATGGTCAACTTTTTTGAAGCCTAAATCTTTTCATGAAAATCTTCGACTTTTTTGAAGTCGAAATAGTTCATGAAAGTTTTCAACCTTTTTGAAGCTGAAATACTTTATGAAAATTTTTACTTTTTGTAAAGTCAAAATCCTGTCATGAAAATTTTTAACTGTTTTGAAGCCGAGATCTTTTCATGAAAATGGTCAACTTTTTTGAAGCCGAAATCTTTTCATGAAAATTTTCAACTTTTTTGAATTCGAAATCTATTCATGTAAATTTTCAACTTTTTTGAAGCAGAAATCTTTTCATGAAAATGTTCAACTTTTTTGAAGCCGAAATCTTTTCATGAATATTTTCAACTTTTTGAAACCAAAATCTTTTCATGTAAATTTTCAACTTTTTTGATGCAGAAATCTTTTCATGAAAATGGTCAACTTTTTTGAAGCCGAAATCTTTTCATGAAAATTTTCAACTTTTTTGAAGCCAAAATCCTGTCATGAAAATTTTCAACTTTTTTGAAGCCGAGATCTTTTCATGAAAATTTTCAACTTTTTGAAACCGAAATCTTTTCATGAAAATTTTCAACTTTTTTGAAGCCGAAATCTTTTCATGAAAATGGTCAACTTTTTTGAAGCCGAAATCTTTTCATGAAAATTTTCAACTTTTTGAAGCCGAAATCTTTTCATGAAAATTTTCAACTTTTTTGAAGCAGAAATCTTTTCATGAAAATGTTCAACTTTTTTGAAGCCGAAATCTTTTCATGAAAATGTTCAACTTTTTTGAAGCCGAGATCTTTTCATGAAAATTTTCAACTTTTTTGAAGCCGAAATCTTTTCATGAAAATCTTAGACTTTTTTGAAGCAGAAATCTTTTCATGTAAATTTTCAACTTTTTTGAAGCCGAAATCTTTTCATGAAAATGTTCCATTTTTTTTTAGCCGAAATACTTCTTGAAAATTTTCAACTTTTTTGAAGTCGAAATCTTTTCATGTAAATTTTCAACTTTTTTGAAGCAGAAATCTTTTCATGAAAATGTTCAACTTTTTTGAAGCCGAAATCTTTTCATGAAAATCTTCGACTTTTTTGAAGCCGAAATACTTGATGAAAACATTCAACTTTTTTGAAGCCGAAATCTTTTCATGAAAATGTTCAACTTTTTGGAGCCGAAATCTTTTCATGAAAATTTTCATCTTTTTTGAAGCCGAAATCTTTTCATGAAAATTTTCAAGTTTTTGAAGCCGAAATCTTTTCATGAAAATCTTCAACTTTTTTGAAGCCGAAATCTTTTCATGAAAATTTTCAACTTTTTGAAGTAGAAATTTTTTCATGAAAATTTTTAACTTTTTTGAAGCCGAAATCTTTTCATGAAAATGTTCAACTTTTTTGAAGCCGAAATCTATTCATGAAAATCTTCGACTTTTTTGAAGTCGAATTAGTTCATGAAAGTTTTCAACCTTTTTGAAGCTGAAATCTTTTCATGAAAATTTTCAACTTTTTTGAAGCCGAAATAGTTCATGAAAATTTTAGACTTTTTTTAAGCCGAAATAATTCATGAAAATTTTCAACTTTTTTGAAACCTAAATCTTTTCATGAAAATTTTCAACTTTTTTGATGCCGAAATAGTTCATGAAAATTTTCAATTTTTTTGAACCCGAAATCTTTTCATGAAAATTTTCAACTTTTTTGAAGCCGAAATCTTTTCATGAAAATGTTCATCTTTTTTGAAGCCGAAATCTTTTCATGAAAATGTTCGACTTTTTGAAGCCGAGATCTTTTCATGAAAATTTTCAACTTTTTGAAACCGAAATCTTTTCATGAAAATTTTCAACTTTTTTGAATCCGAAATCTTTGCATGAAAATGGTCAACTTTTTTGAAGCCTAAATCTTTTCATGAAAATCTTCGACTTTTTTGAAGTCGAAATAGTTCATGAAAGTTTTCAACCTTTTTGAAGCTGAAATACTTTATGAAAATTTTTACTTTTTGTAAAGTCAAAATCCTGTCATGAAAATTTTTAACTGTTTTGAAGCCGAGATCTTTTCATGAAAATGGTCAACTTTTTTGAAGCCGAAATCTTTTCATGAAAATTTTCAACTTTTTTGAATTCGAAATCTATTCATGTAAATTTTCAACTTTTTTGAAGCAGAAATCTTTTCATGAAAATGTTCAACTTTTTTGAAGCCGAAATCTTTTCATGAATATTTTCAACTTTTTGAAACCAAAATCTTTTCATGTAAATTTTCAACTTTTTTGATGCAGAAATCTTTTCATGAAAATGGTCAACTTTTTTGAAGCCGAAATCTTTTCATGAAAATTTTCAACTTTTTTGAAGCCAAAATCCTGTCATGAAAATTTTCAACTTTTTTGAAGCCGAGATCTTTTCATGAAAATTTTCAACTTTTTGAAACCGAAATCTTTTCATGAAAATTTTCAACTTTTTTGAAGCCGAAATCTTTTCATGAAAATGGTCAACTTTTTTGAAGCCGAAATCTTTTCATGAAAATTTTCAACTTTTTGAAGCCGAAATCTTTTCATGAAAATTTTCAACTTTTTTGAAGCAGAAATCTTTTCATGAAAATGTTCAACTTTTTTGAAGCCGAAATCTTTTCATGAAAATGTTCAACTTTTTTGAAGCCGAGATCTTTTCATGAAAATTTTCAACTTTTTTGAAGCCGAAATCTTTTCATGAAAATCTTAGACTTTTTTGAAGCAGAAATCTTTTCATGAAAATTTTCAACTGTTTTGAAGCCGAGATCTTTTCATGAAAATTTTCAACTTTTTGAAACCGAAATCTTTTCATGAAAATTTTCAACTTTTTTGAAGCCGAAATCTTTACATGAAAATGGTCAACTTTTTTGAAGCCGAAATCTTTTCATGAAAATTTTCAACTTTTTGAAGCCGAAATCTTTTCATGAAAATTTTCAACTTTTTTGAAGCAGAAATCTTTTCATGAAAATCTTAGACTTTTTTGAAGACGAAATCTTTTCATGAAAATTTTCAACTTTTTTGAAGCCGAAATACTTCATGAAAGTTTTTGACTTTTTTGAAGCAAAAATCTTTTAATGTAAATTTTCAACTTTTTTCAAGCCGAAACACTTCATGAAAATGTTCAACTTTTTTGAAGCCGAAATCTTTTCATGAAAATTTTAAACTTTTTTGAAGCCGAGATCTTTTCATGAAACTTTTCGACTTTTTTGCAGCCGAAATACTTCATGAAAATGTTCAACTTTTTTGAAGCCGAAATCTTTTCATGAAAATCTTCGACTTTTTTGAAGTCGAAATAGTACATGAAAGTTTTCAACCTTTTTGAAGCTGAAATCTTTTCATGAAAATGTTCAACTTTTTTGAAGCCGAAATCTTTTCATGAAAATGTTCCATTTTTTTGCAACCGAAATACTTCATGAAAATTTTCAACTTTTTTGAAGCAGATATCTTTTCAAGAAAATCTTAGACTTTTTTGAAGTCGAAATCTTTTCATGAAAATCTTAGACTTTTTTGAAGTCGAAATCTTTTCATGAAAATTTTCAACTTTTTTGAAGCAGAAATCTTTTCATGAAAATGTTCCATTTTTTTGCAGCCGAAATACTTCATGAAAATTTTCAACTTTTTTGAAGCCGAAATCTTTTCATGAAAATGTTCAACTTTTTTGAAGCCGAGATCTTTTCATGAAAATTTTCAACTTTTTTGAAGCCGAAATCTTTTCATGAAAATGGTCAACTTTTTTGAAGCCGAAATCTTTTCATGAAAATCTTCGACTTTTTTGAAGCCGAAATACTTGATGAAAATATTCAACTTTTTTGAAGTCTAAATCTTTTCATGAAAATTTTCAACTTTTTTGAAGCAGAAATCTTTTCATGAAAATTTTCAACTTTTTTGAAGCCGAAATAGTTCATGAAAATTTTAGACTTTTTTTAAGCCGAAATAATTCATGAAAATTTTCAACTTTTTTGAAACCTAAATCTTTTCATGAAAATTTTCAACTTTTTTGATGCCGAAATAGTTCATGAAAATTTTCAATTTTTTTGAACCCGAAATCTTTTCATGAAAATTTTCAACTTTTTTGAAGCCGAAATCTTTTCATGAAAATGTTCATCTTTTTTGAAGCCGAAATCTTTTCATGAAAATGTTCGACTTTTTGAAGCCGAGATCTTTTCATGAAAATTTTCAACTTTTTGAAACCGAAATCTTTTCATGAAAATTTTCAACTTTTTTGAATCCGAAATCTTTGCATGAAAATGGTCAACTTTTTTGAAGCCGAAATCTTTTCATGAAAATCTTAGACTTTTTTGAAGTCGAAATCTTTTCATGTAAATTTTCAACTTTTTTGAAGCAGAAATCTTTTCATGAAAATGTTCAACTTTTTTGAAGCAGAAATCTTTTCATGAAAATCTTCAACTTTTTGAAGTAGAAATATTTTCATGAAAATTTTCAACTTTTTTGAAGCCGAAATACTTCATGAAAGTTTTTGACTTTTTTGAAGCAGAAATCTTTTAATGTAAATGGTCAACTTTTTTCAAGCCGAAATACTTCATGAAAATGTTCAACTTTTTTGAAGCCGAAATCTTTTCATGAAAATTTTCAACTTTTTTGAAGCAGAAATCTTTTCATGAAAATTTTCGACTTTTTTGCAGCCGAATTACTTCATGAAAATGTTCAACTTTTTTGAAGCCGAAATCTTTTCATGAAAATCTTCGACTTTTTTGAAGTCGAAATAGTTCATGAAAGTTTTCAACCTTTTTGAAGGTGAAATCTTTTCATGAAAATGTTCAACTTTTTTGAAGCCGAAATCTTTTCATGAAAATGTTCCATTTTTTTGCAACCGAAATACTTCATGAAAATTTTCAACTTTTTTGAAGCCTAAATCTTTTCATGAAAATCTTCGACTTTTTTGAAGTCGAAATAGTTCATGAAAGTTTTCAACCTTTTTGAAGCTGAAATACTTTATGAAAATTTTTACTTTTTGTAAAGTCAAAATCCTGTCATGAAAATTTTTAACTGTTTTGAAGCCGAGATCTTTTCATGAAAATGGTCAACTTTTTTGAAGCCGAAATCTTTTCATGAAAATTTTCAACTTTTTTGAATTCGAAATCTATTCATGTAAATTTTCAACTTTTTTGAAGCAGAAATCTTTTCATGAAAATGTTCAACTTTTTTGAAGCCGAAATCTTTTCATGAATATTTTCAACTTTTTGAAACCAAAATCTTTTCATGTAAATTTTCAACTTTTTTGATGCAGAAATCTTTTCATGAAAATGGTCAACTTTTTTGAAGCCGAAATCTTTTCATGAAAATTTTCAACTTTTTTGAAGCCAAAATCCTGTCATGAAAATTTTCAACTTTTTTGAAGCCGAGATCTTTTCATGAAAATTTTCAACTTTTTGAAACCGAAATCTTTTCATGAAAATTTTCAACTTTTTTGAAGCCGAAATCTTTTCATGAAAATGGTCAACTTTTTTGAAGCCGAAATCTTTTCATGAAAATTTTCAACTTTTTGAAGCCGAAATCTTTTCATGAAAATTTTCAACTTTTTTGAAGCAGAAATCTTTTCATGAAAATGTTCAACTTTTTTGAAGCCGAAATCTTTTCATGAAAATGTTCAACTTTTTTGAAGCCGAGATCTTTTCATGAAAATTTTCAACTTTTTTGAAGCCGAAATCTTTTCATGAAAATCTTAGACTTTTTTGAAGCAGAAATCTTTTCATGTAAATTTTCAACTTTTTTGAAGCCGAAATCTTTTCATGAAAATGTTCCATTTTTTTTTAGCCGAAATACTTCTTGAAAATTTTCAACTTTTTTGAAGTCGAAATCTTTTCATGTAAATTTTCAACTTTTTTGAAGCAGAAATCTTTTCATGAAAATGTTCAACTTTTTTGAAGCCGAAATCTTTTCATGAAAATCTTCGACTTTTTTGAAGCCGAAATACTTGATGAAAACATTCAACTTTTTTGAAGCCGAAATCTTTTCATGAAAATGTTCAACTTTTTGGAGCCGAAATCTTTTCATGAAAATTTTCATCTTTTTTGAAGCCGAAATCTTTTCATGAAAATTTTCAAGTTTTTGAAGCCGAAATCTTTTCATGAAAATCTTCAACTTTTTTGAAGCCGAAATCTTTTCATGAAAATTTTCAACTTTTTGAAGTAGAAATTTTTTCATGAAAATTTTTAACTTTTTTGAAGCCGAAATCTTTTCATGAAAATGTTCAACTTTTTTGAAGCCGAAATCTTTTCATGAAAATCTTCGACTTTTTTGAAGTCGAAATAGTTCATGAAAGTTTTCAACCTTTTTGAAGCTGAAATCTTTTCATGAAAATGTTCAACTTTTTTGAAGCCGAGATCTTTTCATGAAAATTTTCAACTTTTTGAAATCGAAATCTTTTCATGAAAATTTTCAACTTTTTTGAAGCCGAAATCTTTTCATGAAAATCTTAGACTTTTTTGAAGTCGAAATCTTTTCATGTAAATTTTCAACTTTTTGGAAGCAGAAATCTTTTCATGAAAATCTTCGACTTTTTTGAAGCCGAAATAGTTCATGAAAGTTTTCAACCTTTTTGAAGCCGAAATACTTTATGAAAATTTCTACTTTTTTTAAAGCCAAAATCCTGTCATGAAAATTTTCAACTTTTTTGAAGCAGAAATCTTTTCATGAAAATCTTCGACTTTTTTGAAGCCGAAATCTTTTCATGAAAATTTTCAACTTTTTGAAGTAGAAATCTTTTCATGAAAATGTTCAACTTTTTTGAAGCCGAGATCTTTTCATGAAAATTTTTAACTTTTTGAAAACAAAATCTTTTCATGAAAATTTTCAACTTTTTGAAGCCGAAATCTTTTCATGAAAACATTCAACTTTTTTGAAGCCGAAATCTTTTCATGAAAATGTTCCATTTTTTTGAAGCCGAAATACTTCATGAAAATTTTCAACTTTTTTGAAGCCGAAATCTTTTCATCAAAATTTTCAACTTTTTGAAACCGAAATCTTTTTATGAAAATTTTCAACTTTTTGAAGCCGAAATCTTTTCATGAAAATCTTCGACTTTTTTGAAGCCGAAATACTTGATGAAAACATTCAACTTTTTTGAAGCAAAAATCTTTTCATGAAAATGTTCAACTTTTTGGAGCCGAAATCTTTTCATGAAAATTTTCATCTTTTTTGAAGCCGAAATCTTTTCATGAAAATTTTCAAGTTTTTGAAGCCGAAATCTTTTCATGAAAATCTTCAACTTTTTTGAAGCCGAAATCTTTTCATGAAAATTTTCAACTTTTTGAAGTAGAAATTTTTTCATGAAAATTTTTAACTTTTTTGAAGCCGAAATCTTTTCATGAAAATGTTCAACTTTTTTGAAGCCGAAATCTTTTCAAGAAAATCTTCGACTTTTTTGAAGTCGAAATAGTTCATGAAAGTTTTCAACCTTTTTGAAGCTGAAATCTTTTCATGAAAATGTTCAACGTTTTTGAAACCAAAATCTTTTCATGAAAATTTTCAACTTTTTTGAAGCCGAAATCTTTTCATGAAAATGTTCAACTTTTTTGAAGCCGAGATCTTTTCATGAAAATTTTCAACTTTTTGAAATCGAAATCTTTTCATGAAAATTTTCAACTTTTTTGAAGCCGAAATCTTTTCATGAAAATCTTAGACTTTTTTGAAGTCGAAATCTTTTCATGTAAATTTTCAACTTTTTGGAAGCAGAAATCTTTTCATGAAAATCTTCGACTTTTTTGAAGCCGAAATAGTTCATGAAAGTTTTCAACCTTTTTGAAGCCGAAATACTTTATGAAAATTTCTACTTTTTTTAAAGCCAAAATCCTGTCATGAAAATTTTCAACTTTTTTGAAGCAGAAATCTTTTCATGAAAATCTTCGACTTTTTTGAAGCCGAAATCTTTTCATGAAAATTTTCAACTTTTTGAAGTAGAAATCTTTTCATGAAAATGTTCAACTTTTTTGAAGCCGAGATCTTTTCATGAAAATTTTTAACTTTTTGAAAACAAAATCTTTTCATGAAAATTTTCAACTTTTTGAAGCCGAAATCTTTTCATGAAAACATTCAACTTTTTTGAAGCCGAAATCTTTTCATGAAAATGTTCCATTTTTTTGAAGCCGAAATAGTTCATGAAAGTTTTCAACCTTTTTGAAGCCGAAATACTTTATGAAAATTTCTACTTTTTTTAAAGCCAATATCCTGTCATGAAAATTTTCAACTTTTTTGAAGCAGAAATCCTGTCATGAAAATTTTCAACTTTTTTGAAGCTGAAATCTTTTCCTGAAAATTTTCAACTTTTTTAAGCCGAAATCTTTTCATGAAAATGTTCAACTTTTTTGAAGCCGAGATCTTTTCATGAAAATTTTCAACTTTTTGAAGCCGAAATCTTTTCATGAAAATGTTCCATTTTTTTGAAGCCGAAATACTTCATGAAAATTTTCAACTTTTTTGAAGCCGAAATATTTTCATGAAAATGTTCAACTTTTTTGAAGCCGAAATCTTTTCATGAAAATTTTCAACTTTTTGAAACCAATATCTTTTCATGAAAATTTTCAACTTTTTGAAACCAATATCTTTTCATGAAAATTTTCAACTTTTTTGAAGCGGAAATCTTTTCATGAAAATCTTCGACTTTTTTGAAGCCGAAATACTTGATGAAAATATTCAACTTTTTTGAAGTGTAAATGTTTTCATGAAAATTTTCAACTTTTTTGAAGCCGAAATCTTTTCATGAAAATTTTCAACTTTTTTGAAACAGAAATCTTTTCATGAAAATCTTCGACTTTTTTGAAGTCGAAATAGTTCATGAAAGTTTTCAACTTTTTTGAAGCCGAAATCTTTTCATGAAAGTTTTCAACTTTTTTGAAGCCGAAATCTTTTCATGAAAATGGTCAACTTTTTTGAAGCCGAAATCTTTTTATGAAAATGTTCAACTTTTTTGCAGCCGAAATCTTTTCATGAAAATGTTCAACTTTTTTGAAGCCGAAATCTTTTTAGGAAAATGTTCAACTTTTTTGAAGCCGAAATCTTTTCATGAAAATTTTCAACTTTTTGAAACCAATATCTTTTCATGAAAATTTTCCACTTTTTTGAAGCAGAAATCTTTTCATGAAAATCTTCGACTTTTTTGAAGCCGAAATACTTGATGAAAATATACAACTTTTTTGAAGTCTAAATCTTTTCATGAAAATTTTCAACTTTTTTGAAGCCGAAATCTTTTCATGAAAATTTTCAACTTTTTTGATGCCGAAATAGTTCCTGAAAAATTTCGACTTTTTTGAAGCCGAAATACTTCATGAAAATTTTCAACTTTTTTGAAACCTAAATCTTTTCATGAAAATTTTCAACTTTTTTAAAGTCGAAATAGTTCATGAAAGTTTTCAACCTTTTTGAAGCTGAAATCTTTTCATGAAAATGTTCAACTTTTTTGAAGTCTAAATCTTTTCATGAAAATTTTCAACTTTTTTGAAGCCGAAATCTTTTCATGAAAATTTTCAACTTTTTTGATGCCGAAATAGTTGCTGAAAAATTTCGACTTTTTTGAAGCCGAAATACTTCATGAAAATTATCAACTTTTTTGAAACCTAAATCTTTTCATGAAAATTTTCAACTTTTTTAAAGTCGAAATAGTTCATGAAAGTTTTCAACCTTTTTGAAGCTGAAATCTTTTCATGAAAATGTTCAACTTTTTTGAAGCCGAAATCTTTTCATGAAAATTTTCAACTTTTTTGAAACCGAAATCTTTTCATGAAATTGGTCAAATTTTTTGAAGCCGAAATATTTTCATGAAAATTTTCAACTTTTTGAAGCCGAAATCTTTTCATGAAAATTTTCAACTTTTTTGAAGCAGAAATCTTTTCATGAAAATCTTAGACTTTTTTGAAGTCGAAATCTTTTCATGTAAATTTTCAACTTTTTTGAAGCAGAAATCTTTTCATGAAAATGTTCAAGTTTTTTGAAGCCCGAAATCTTTTCATGAAAATGTTTCATTTTTTTGAAGCCGAAATACTTCATGAAAATTTTCAACTTTTTTGAAGCCGAAATCTTTTCATGAAAATGTTCAACTTTTTTGAAGCCGAAATCTTTTCATGAAAATTTTCAACTTTTTGAAACCAAAATCTTTTCATGAAAATTTTCAACTTTTTTGAAGCAGAAATCTTTTCATGAAAATTTTCAACTTTTTTGAAGCCGAAATCTTTTCATGAAAATTTTCAACTTTTTTGAAGCAGAAATCTTTTCATGAAAATCTTCAACTTTTTTGAAGCCGAAATACTTGATGAAAATATTCAACTTTTTTGAAGTCTAAATTTTTTCATGAAAAGTTTCAACTTTTTTGAAGCCGAAATCTTTTCATGAAAATTTTCAACTTTTTTGAAACAGAAATCTTTTCATGAAAATTTTCAACTTTTTTCATGCCGAAATAGTTCATGAAAATTTTCGACTTTTTTGAAACCTAAATCTTTTCACGAAAATTATCAACTTTTTTGAAACTTAAATCTTTTCATGAAAATTTTCATCTTTTTTGAAACATAAATCTTTTCATGAAAATTTTAGACTTTTTTGTAGTCGAAATACTTCATGAAAATTTTCATCTTTTTTGAAGCATAAATCTTTTCATGAAAATTTTAGACTTTTTTGCAGCCGAAATACTTCATGAAAATTTTCAACTTTTTTGAAGCCGAAATCTTTTCATGAAAATCTTCGACTTTTTTGAAGTCGAAATCTCTTCATGAAAATTTTCAACTTTTTTGAAGCAGAAATCTTTTCATGAAAATTTTCAACTTTTTGAAACCAAAATCTTTTCATGAAAATGTTCAACTTTTTTGAAGCCGAAATCTTTTCATGAAAATTTTCAACTTTTTTGATGCCGAAATAGTTCATGAAAATTTTCGACTTTTTTGAAGCCGAAATACTTCATGAAAATTTTCAACTTTTTTGAAACCTAAATCTTCTCATGAAAATTTTCAACTTTTTTGATGCCGAAATAGTTCATGAAAATTTTCAACTTTTTTGAAGCCGAAATCTTTTCATGAAAATGGTCAACTTTTTTGATGCCGAAATCTTTTCATGAAAATTTTCATCTTTTTTGAAACATAAATCTTTTCAAGAAAATTTTAGACTTTTTTGCAGCCGAAATACTTCATGAAAATTTTCAACTTTTTTTAAGCCGAAATCTTTTCATGAAAATCTTCGACTTTTTTGAAGTCGAAATAGTTCATGAAAGTTTTCAACCTATTTGAAGCTGAAATCTTTTCATGAAAATGTTCAACTTTTTTGAAACCAAAATCTTTTCATGAAAATTTTCAACTTTTTTGAAGCCGAAATCTTTTCATGAAAATGGTCAACTTTTTGAAGCCGAAATCTTTTCATGAAAATTTTCAACTTTTTTGAAGCAGAAATCTTTTAATGAAAATCTTAAACTTTTTTGAAGTCGAAATCTTTTCATGAAAATTTTCAACTTTTTTGAAGCTGAAATCTTTTCATGAAAATGTTCAACTTTTTTGAAGCCGAAATCTTTTCATGAAAATTTTCAACTTTTTGAAGCCGAAATCTTTTCATGAAAATTTTCAACTTTTTTGAAGCAGAAATCTTTTCATGAAAATCTTAGACTTTTTTGAAGTCGAAATACTTGATGAAAATATTCAACTTTTTTGAAGTCTAAATCTTTTCATGAAAATTTTCAACTTTTTTGAAGCCGAAATCTTTTCATGAAAATTTTCAACTTTTTTGAAGCAGAAATCTTTTCATGAAAATTTTTAACTTTTTTGAAGCCGAAATCTTTTCATGAAAATGTTCCATTTTTTTGAAGCCAAAATACTTCATGAAAATTTTCAACTTTTTTGAAGTCGAAATCTTTTTATGAAAATTTTCAACTTTTTGAAACCAAAATCTTTTCATGTAATTTTTCAACTTTTTTGAAGCAGAAATCTTTTCATGAAAATTTTCAACTTTTTGAAGCCGAAATCTTTTCATGAAAATTTTCAACTTTTTTGAAGCAGAAATCTTTTCATGAAAATCTTCGACTTTTTTGAAGTCGAAATACTTGATGAAAATATTCAACTTTTTTGAAGTCTAAATCTTTTCATGAAAATTTTCAACTTTTTTGAAGCCGAAATCTTTTCATGAAAATTTTCAACTTTTTTGAAGCAGAAATCTTTTCATGAAAATTTTCAACTTTTTGAAGCCGAAATCTTTTCATGAAAATTTTCAACTTTTTTGAAGCAGAAATCTTTTCATGAAAATGGTCAACTTTTTTGAAGTCGAAATCTTTTCATGAAAATTTTCAACTTTTTGAAGCTGAAATCTTTTCATGAAAATTTACAACTTTTTTAAAGCAGAAATCTTTTCATGAAAATCTTAGAATTTTTTGAAGTCGAAATCTTTTCATGTAAATTTTCAACTTTTTTGAAGCAGAAATCTTTTCATTAAAATGTTCAACTTTTTTGAAGCCGAAATCTTTTCATGAAAATTTTCAACTTTTTTGAAGCCAAAATCCTGTCATGAAAATTTTCAACTTTTTTGAAGCAGAAATCTTTTCATGAAAATCTTCGACTTTTTTGAAGTCGAAATACTTGATGAAAATATTCAACTTTTTTGAAGTCTAAATCTTTTCATGAAAATTTTCAACTTTTTTGAAGCCGAAATCTTTTCATGAAATTTTTCAACTTTTTTTAAGCCGAAATCTTTTCATGAAAATTTTCAACTTTTTTGAAGCAGAAATCTTTTCATGAAAATTTTCAACTTTTTTGAAGCCGAGATAGTTCATGAAAATTTTCAACTTTTTTGAAACCTAAATCTTTTCATGAAATCTTTCAACTTTTTTGATGCCGAAATAGTTCATGAAAATTTTCAACTTTTTTGAACCCGAAATCTTTTTATGATAATTTTCAACTTTTTTGAAGCCGAAATCTTTTCATGAAAATGTTCCATTTTTTTGAAGCCGAAATACTTCATGAAAATTTTCAACTTTTTGAAATCAAAATCTTTTCATGAAAATTTTCAACTTTTTTGAAGCAGAAATCTTTTCATGAAAATCTTCGACTTTTTTGAAGCCGAAATACTTGATGAAAATATTCAACTTTTTTGAAGTCTAAATCTTTTCATGAAAATTTTCAACTTTTTTGAAGCCGAAATCTTTTCATGAAAAATTTCAACTTTTTTGAAGCTGAAATCTTTTCATGAAAATGGTCAACTTTTTTGAAGCCGAAATCTTTTCATGAAAATTTTCAACTTTTTGAAACCAAAATCTTTTCATGAAAATTTTCAACTTTTTTGATGCAGAAATCTTTTCATGAAAATGGTCAACTTTTTTAAAGTCTGAATCTTTTCATGAAAATTTTCAACTTTTTTGAAGCCGAAATCTTTTCATGAAAATTTTCAACTTTTTTGAAGCAGAAATCTTTTCATGAAAACTTTCAACTTTTTTGAAGCCGAAATAGTTCATGAAAGTTTTAGACTTTTTTGAAGCCGAAATACTTCATGAACATTTACAACTTTTTTGAAACCTAAATCTTTTCATGAAAATTTTCAACTTTTTTGATGCCGAAATAGTTCATGAAAATTTTCAACTTTTTTGAACCCGAAATCTTTTCATAAAAAATGTTCAACTTTTTTGAAGCCGAAATCTTTTCATGAAAATTTTCAACTTTTTTGAAGCCGAAATCTTTTCATGAAAATTTTCAACTTTTTTGAAGCAGAAATCTTTTCATGAAAATGTTCAACTTTTTTGAAGCCGAAATCTTTTCATGAAAATTTTCAACTTTTTGAAACCAAAATCTTTTCATGTAATTTTTCAACTTTTTTGAAGCAGAACTCTTTTGATGAAAATGTTCAACTTTTTTGAAGCCGAATTCTTTTCATGAAAATTTTCAACTTTTTTGAAGCAGAAATAGTTCATGAAAAATTTAGACTTTTTTGAAGCCGAAATGGTTCATGAAAATTTTCAACTTTTTTGAAGCCGAAATCTTTTCATGAAAATCTTCAACTTTTTTGATGCCGTAATAGTTCATTAAAATTTTCAACTTTTTTGAACCCGAAATCTTTTCATGAAAATGTTCAACTTTTTTGAAGCCGAAATCTTTTCATGAAAATTTTCAACTTTTTGAAGCCGAAATCTTTTCATGAAAATTTTCATCTTTTTTGAAGCATAAATCTTTTCATGAAAATTTTAGACTTTTTTGAAGGCGAAAAAATTCATGAACATTTTCAAGTTTTTTGAAGCCGAAATCTTTTCGTGAGAATGTTCAACTTTTTTGAAGCAGAAATCTTTTCATGAAAATCTTAGACTTTTTTGAAGTCTAAATCTTTTCATGAAAATTTTCAACTTTTTTGAAGCCGAAATCTGTTCATGAAAATTTTCAACTTTTTTGAAGCCGAAATAGTTCATGAAAATGTTCAACTTTTTTGAAGCTGAAATCTTTTCATGAAAATTTTCAACTTTTTGAAGCCGAAATCTTTTCATAAAAATTTTCAACTTTTTTGAAGCCGAAATCTTTTCATGAAAATGGTCAACTTTTTTGAAGCCGAAATCTTTTCATGAAAATGGACAAGTTTTTTGAAGCAGAAATCTTTTCTTGAAAATGTTCAACTTTTTTGAAGCCGAAATACTTCATGAAAATTTTCGACTTTTGTGAAGCCGAAATCTTTTAATGTAAATTTTCAACTTTTTTCAAACCTTAATTTTTTCATGAAAATTTTCAACTTTTTTGAAGCCGAATTAGTTCATGAAAATGTTCAACTTTTTTGAAGCCGAAATCTTTTCATGAAAATTTTCAACTTTTTTGAAGCAGAAATCTTTTCATGAAATTCTTCGCCTTTTTTGAAGCCGAAAGAGTTCATGAAAGTTTTCAACCTTTTCGAAGCCGAAATACTTTCATGAAAATTTTCAACTTTTTTGAAGCCGAAATCTTTTCATGAAAATTTTCAACTTTTTTGAAGCCGAGATCTTTTCATGAAAATTATCAACTTTTTGAAACCGAAATCTTTTCATGAAAATTTTCAACTTTTTGAAACCAAAATCTTTTCATGAAAATTTTCAACTTTTTTGAAGCAGAAATCTTTTCATGAAAATGTTCAACTTTTTTGAAGCCGAAATCTTTTCATGAAAATTTTCAACTTTTTTTAAGCCGAAATCTTTTCATGAAAATGTAACATTTTTTTGAAGCCGAAATACTTCATGAAAATTTTCAACTTTTTTGAAGCAGAAATCTTTTCATGAAAATGTTCAACTTTTTTGAAGCCAAAATCTTTTCATGAAAATTTTCAACTTTTTTGAAGCCGAAATCTTTTCATGAAAATGTTTAACTTTTTTGAAGCCGAAATCTTTTCATGAAAATGTAACATTTTTTTGAAGCCGAAATACTTCATGAAAATTTTCAACTTTTTTGAAGCAGAAATCTTTTCATGAAAATTTTCAACTTTTTTGAAGCCGAAATCTTTTCATGAAAATTTTCAACTTTTTTGAAGCCATAATCCTGTCATGAAAAATTTTCAACTTTTTTGAAGCAGAAATCTTTTCATGAAAATTTTCAACTTTTTTGAAGCAGAAATCTTTTCATGAAATTCTTCGACTTTTTTGAAGCCGAAAGAGTTCATGAAAGTTTTCAACCTTTTCGAAGCCGAAATACTTTCATGAAAATTTTCAACTTTTTTGAAGCCGAAATCTTTTCATGAAAATGTTCAACTTTTTTGAAGCCGAGATCTTTTCATGAAAATTATCAACTTTTTGAAACCGAAATCTTTTCATGAAAATTTTCAACTTTTTGAAACCAAAATCTTTTCATGAAAATTTTCAACTTTTTTGAAGCAGAAATCTTTTCATGAAAATGTTCAACTTTTTTGAAGCCGAAATCTTTTCATGAAAATGTTTAACTTTTTTGAAGCCGAAATCTTTTGATGAAAATGTAACATTTTTTTGAAGCCGAAATACTTCATGAAAATTTTCAACTTTTTTGAAGCAGAAATCTTTTCATGAAAATTTTCAACTTTTTTGAAGCCAAAATCTTTTCATGAAAATTTTCAACTTTTTTGAAGCCGAAATCTTTTCATGAAAATGTTTAACTTTTTTGAAGCCGAAATCTTTTCATGAAAATGTAACATTTTTTTGAAGCCGAAATACTTCATGAAAATTTTCAACTTTTTTGAAACCAAAATCTTTTCATGTAATTTTTCAACTTTTTTGAAGCAGATATCTTTTCATGAAAATGTTCAACTTTTTTGAAGCCGAAATCTTTTCATGAAAATTTTCAACTTTTTTGAAGCCAAAATCCTGTCATGAAAATTTTCAACTTTTTTGAAGCAGAAATCTTTTCATGAAAATCTTAGACTTTTTTGAAGTCTAAATCTTTTCATGAAAATGTTCCATTTTTTTGAAGCCGAAATACTTCATGAAAATTTTCATCTTTTTGAAACCAAAATCTTTTCATGAAAATTTTCCATTTTTTTGAAGCCGAAATCTTTTCATGAAAATGTTCCATTTTTTTGAAGCCGAAATACTTCATGAAAATTTTCAACTTTTTTGAAGCAGAAATCTTTTCATGAAAATCTTAGACTTTTTTGAAGTCGAAATCTTTTCATGAAAATTTTCAACTTTTTTGAAGCCGAAATCTTTTCATGAAAATGTTCAACTTTTTTGAAGCCGAGATCTTTTCAAAATTTTTTTCAACTTTTTGAAACCGAAACCTTTTCGTGAAAATTTTCAACTTTTTTGAAGCCGAAATCTTTTCATGAAAATTTTCAACTTTTTTGAAGTAGAAATCTTTTCATGAAAATCTTAGACTTTTTTGAAGTCGAAATCTTTTCATGTAAATTTTCAACTTTTTTGAAGCAGAGATCTTTTCATGAAAATTTTCAACTTTTTTGAAGCCGAAATCTTTTCATGAAAATCTTAGACTTTTTTGAAGTCGAAATCTTTTCATGTAAATTTTCAACTTTTTTGAAGCAGAAATCTTTTCATGAAAATTTTCAACTTTTTTGAAGCAGAAATCTTTTCATGAAAATCTTAGACTTTTTTGAAGTCGAAATCTTTTCATGTAAATTTTCAACTTTTTTGAAGCAGAAATCTTTTCATGAAAATGATCAACTTTTTTGAAGCCGAAATCTTTTCATGAAAATCTTCGACTTTTTTGAAGTCGAAATTGTTCATGAAAGTTTTCAACCTTTTTGAAGCCAAAATCCTGTCATGAAAATTTTCAACTTTTTTGAAGCAGAAATCTTTTCATGAAAATTTTCAACTTTTTGAAACCGAAATCTTTTCATGAAAATGGTCAACTTTTTTGAAGCCGAAATCTTTTCATGAAAATGGTCAACTTTTTTGAAGCCGAAATCTTTTCATGAAAATGGTCAACTTTTTTGAAGCCGAAATGCTTCATGAAAATTTTCAACTTTTTTGAAGCCGAAATCTTTTCATGAAAATGTTCAACTTTATTGAAGCCGAAATCTTTTCATGAAAATGTTTAACTTTTTTGAAGCCGAAATCTTTTCATGAAAATGTAACATTTTTTTGAAGCCGAAATACTTCATGAAAATTTTCAACTTTTTTGAAGCAGAAATCTTTTCATGAAAATTTTCAACTTTTTTGAAGCAGAAATCTTTTCATGAAAATGGTCAACTTTTTTGAAGCGGAAATCTTTTCATGAAAATTTTCAACTTTTTGAAACCAAAATCTTTTCATGTAATTTTTCAACTTTTTTGAAGCAGATATCTTTTCATGAAAATGATCAACTTTTTTGAAGCCGAAATCTTTTCATGAAAATTTTCAACTTTTTTGAAGCCAAAATCCTGTCATGAAAATTTTCAACTTTTTTGAAGCAGAAATCTTTTCATGAAAATGTTCCATTTTTTTGAAGCCGAAATAATTCATGAAAATTTTCATCTTTTTGAAACCAAAATCTTTTCATGAAAATTTTCCATTTTTTTGAAGCCGAAATCTTTTCATGAAAATGTTCCATTTTTTTGAAGACGAAATACTTCATGAAAATTTTCAACTTTTTTGAAGCCGAAATCTTTTCATGAAAATTTTCAACTTTTTTGAAGCCATAATCCTGTCATGAAAAATTTTCAACTTTTTTGAAGCAGAAATCTTTTCATGAAAATTTTCAACTTTTTTGAAGCAGAAATCTTTTCATGAAATTCTTCGACTTTTTTGAAGCCGAAAGAGTTCATGAAAGTTTTCAACCTTTTCGAAGCCGAAATACTTTCATGAAAATTTTCAACTTTTTTGAAGCCGAAATCTTTTCATGAAAATGTTCAACTTTTTTGAAGCCGAGATCTTTTCATGAAAATTATCAACTTTTTGAAACCGAAATCTTTTCATGAAAATTTTCAACTTTTTGAAACAAAAATCTTTTCATGAAAATTTTCAACTTTTTTGAAGCAGAAATCTTTTCATGAAAATGTTCAACTTTTTTGAAGCCGAAATCTTTTCATGAAAATGTTTAACTTTTTTGAAGCCGAAATCTTTTGATGAAAATGTAACATTTTTTTGAAGCCGAAATACTTCATGAAAATTTTCAACTTTTTTGAAGCAGAAATCTTTTCATGAAAATTTTCAACTTTTTTGAAGCCAAAATCTTTTCATGAAAATTTTCAACTTTTTTGAAGCCGAAATCTTTTCATGAAAATGTTTAACTTTTTTGAAGCCGAAATCTTTTCATGAAAATGTAACATTTTTTTGAAGCCGAAATACTTCATGAAAATTTTCAACTTTTTTGAAACCAAAATCTTTTCATGTAATTTTTCAACTTTTTTGAAGCAGATATCTTTTCATGAAAATGTTCAACTTTTTTGAAGCCGAAATCTTTTCATGAAAATTTTCAACTTTTTTGAAGCCAAAATCCTGTCATGAAAATTTTCAACTTTTTTGAAGCAGAAATCTTTTCATGAAAATCTTAGATTTTTTTGAAGTCTAAATCTTTTCATGAAAATGTTCCATTTTTTTGAAGCCGAAATACTTCATGAAAATTTTCATCTTTTTGAAACCAAAATCTTTTCATGAAAATTTTCCATTTTTTTGAAGCCGAAATCTTTTCATGAAAATGTTCCATTTTTTTGAAGCCGAAATACTTCATGAAAATTTTCAACTTTTTTGAAGCAGAAATCTTTTCATGAAAATCTTAGACTTTTTTGAAGTCGAAATCTTTTCATGAAAATTTTCAACTTTTTTGAAGCCGAAATCTTTTCATGAAAATGTTCAACTTTTTTGAAGCCGAGATCTTTTCAAAATTTTTTTCAACTTTTTGAAACCGAAACCTTTTCGTGAAAATTTTCAACTTTTTTGAAGCCGAAATCTTTTCATGAAAATTTTCAACTTTTTTGAAGTAGAAATCTTTTCATGAAAATCTTAGACTTTTTTGAAGTCGAAATCTTTTCATGTAAATTTTCAACTTTTTTGAAGCAGAGATCTTTTCATGAAAATTTTCAACTTTTTTGAAGCCGAAATCTTTTCATGAAAATCTTAGACTTTTTTGAAGTCGAAATCTTTTCATGTAAATTTTCAACTTTTTTGAAGCAGAAATCTTTTCATGAAAATTTTCAACTTTTTTGAAGCAGAAATCTTTTCATGAAAATCTTAGACTTTTTTGAAGTCGAAATCTTTTCATGTAAATTTTCAACTTTTTTGAAGCAGAAATCTTTTCATGAAAATGATCAACTTTTTTGAAGCCGAAATCTTTTCATGAAAATCTTCGACTTTTTTGAAGTCGAAATTGTTCATGAAAGTTTTCAACCTTTTTGAAGCCAAAATCCTGTCATGAAAATTTTCAACTTTTTTGAAGCAGAAATCTTTTCATGAAAATTTTCAACTTTTTGAAACCGAAATCTTTTCATGAAAATGGTCAACTTTTTTGAAGCCGAAATCTTTTCATGAAAATGGTCAACTTTTTTGAAGCCGAAATCTTTTCATGAAAATGGTCAACTTTTTTGAAGCCGAAATGCTTCATGAAAATTTTCAACTTTTTTGAAGCCGAAATCTTTTCATGAAAATGTTCAACTTTATTGAAGCCGAAATCTTTTCATGAAAATGTTTAACTTTTTTGAAGCCGAAATCTTTTCATGAAAATGTAACATTTTTTTGAAGCCGAAATACTTCATGAAAATTTTCAACTTTTTTGAAGCAGAAATCTTTTCATGAAAATTTTCAACTTTTTTGAAGCAGAAATCTTTTCATGAAAATGGTCAACTTTTTTGAAGCGGAAATCTTTTCATGAAAATTTTCAACTTTTTGAAACCAAAATCTTTTCATGTAATTTTTCAACTTTTTTGAAGCAGATATCTTTTCATGAAAATGATCAACTTTTTTGAAGCCGAAATCTTTTCATGAAAATTTTCAACTTTTTTGAAGCCAAAATCCTGTCATGAAAATTTTCAACTTTTTTGAAGCAGAAATCTTTTCATGAAAATGTTCCATTTTTTTGAAGCCGAAATAATTCATGAAAATTTTCATCTTTTTGAAACCAAAATCTTTTCATGAAAATTTTCCATTTTTTTGAAGCCGAAATCTTTTCATGAAAATGTTCCATTTTTTTGAAGACGAAATACTTCATGAAAATTTTCAACTTTTTTGAAGCAGAAATCTTTTCATGAAAATCTTAGACTTTTTTGAAGCAGAAATCTTTTCATGAAAATTTTCAACTTTTTGAAGCCGAGATCTTTTCAAAAAAATTTTCAACTTTTTGAAACCGAAACCTTTTCGTGAAAATTTTCAACTTTTTTGAAGCCGAAATCTTTTCATGAATATTTTCAACTTTTTTGAAGTAGAAATCTTTTCATGAAAATCTTAGACTTTTTTGAAGTCGAAATCTTTTCATGTAAATTTTCAACTTTTTTGAAGCAGAGATCTTTTCATGAAAATCTTCAACTTTTTTGAAGCCGAAATCTTTTCATGAAAATGTTCAACTTTTTTGAAGCCGAAATACTTCATGAAAATGTTCAACTTTTTTGAAGCCGAAATCTTTTCATGAAAATCTTAGACTTTTTTGAAGCTGAAATCTTTTCATGAAAATTTTCAACTTTTTGAAACCGAAATCTTTTCATGAAAATTTTCAACTTTTTTGAAGCCGAAATCTTTTCATGAAAATTTTCAACTTTTTTGAAGCAGAAATCTTTTCATGAAAATCTTAGACTTTTTTGAAGTCGAAATCTTTTCATTTAAATTTTCAACTTTTTTGAAGCAGAAATCTTTTCATGAAAATGATCAACTTTTTTGAAGCCGAAATCTTTTCATGAAAATGTTCCATTTTTTTGCAGCCGAAATACTTCATGAAAATTTTCAACTTTTTTGAAGCCGAAATCTTTTCATGAAAATCTTCGACTTTTTTGAAGTCGAAATAGTTCATGAAAGTTTTCAACCTTTTTGAAGCCAAAATCCTGTCATGAAAATTTTCAACTTTTTTGAAGCAGAAATCTTTTCATGAAAATTTTCAACTTTTTGAAACCGAAATCTTTTCATGAAAATTTTCAACTTTTTTGAAGCCGAAATCTTTTCATGAAAATGGTCAACTTTTTTGAAGCCGAAATCTTTTCATGAAAATGGTCAACTTTTTTGAAGCCGAAATGCTTCATGAAAATTTTCAACTTTTTGAAGCCGAAATCTTTTCATGAAAATTTTCAACTTTTTTGAAGCAGAAATCTTTTCATGAAAATCTTAGACTTTTTTGAAGTCGAAATCTTTTCATGTAAATTTTCAACTTTTTTGAAGCAGAAATCTTTTCATGAAAATGTTCAACTTTTTTGAAGCCGAAATCTTTTCATGAAAATGTTCAAGTTTTTTGATGCCGAAATCTTTTCATGAAAATGTTCCATTTTTTTGAAGCCGAAATACTTCATGAAAATTTACAACTTTTTTGAAGCCGAAATCTTTTCATGAAAATGTTCCATTTTTTTGAAGCCGAAATACTTCATGAAAATTTTCAACTTTTTTGAAGCCGAAATCTTTTCATGAAAATTTTCAACTTTTTTGAAGCCGAAATCTTTTCATGCAAATTTTCAACTTTTTTGAAGCAGAAATCTTTTCATGAAAATCTTAGACTTTTTTGAAGTCGGAATCTTTTCATGTAAATTTTCAACTTTTTTGAAGCAGAAATCATTTCATGAAAATGTTCAACTTTTTTGAAGCCGAAATCTTTTCATGAAAATGTTCCATTTTTTTGAAGCCGAAATACTTCATAAAAATTTTCAACTTTTTTGAAGCCGAAATCTTTTCTTGAAAATGTTCAACTTTTTTGAAGCCAAAATCTTTTCATGAAAATGTTCCATTTTTTTGAAGCCGAAATACTTCATGAAAATTTTCAACTTTTTTGAAGTCGAAATCTTTTCATGAAAATTTTCAACTTTTTGAAGCCGAAATCTTTTCATGAAAATCTTAAACTTTTTTGAAGTCGAAATCTTTTCATGAAAATTTTCAACTTTTTGAAGCCGAAATCTTTTCATGAAAATTTTCAACTTTTTGAAGCCGAAATCTTTTCATGAAAATTTTAAACTTTTTTGAAGCAGAAATCTTTTCATGAAAATGTTCAACTTTTTTGATGCCGAAATCTTTTCATGAAAATGTTAGACTTTTTTGAAGCCGAAATACTTCATGAAAATTTTCAACTTTTTTGAAACCTAAATCTTTTCATGAAAATTTTCAACTTTTTTGAAGCCGAGATCTTTTCATGAAAATTTTCAACTTTTTTGAAGTCGAAATCTTTTCTTGAAAATGTTCAACTTTTTTGAAGCCGAAATCTTTTCATGAAAATCTTCGACTTTTTTGAAGTCGAAATAGTTCATGAAAGTTTTCAACCTTTTTTAAGCTGAAATCTTTTCATGAAAATTTTCAACGTTTTGAAACCAAAATCTTTTCATGAAAATTTTCAACTTTTTTGAAGCCGAAATCTTTTCATGAAAATTTTCAACTTTTTGAAACCGAAATCTTTTCATGAAAATTTTCAACTTTTTGAAGCCGAAATCTTTTCATGAAAATCTTAAACTTTTTTGAAGTCGAAATCTTTTCATGAAAATTTTCAACTTTTTGAAGCCGAAATCTTTTCATGAAAATTTTCAACTTTTTGAAGCCGAAATCTTTTCATGAAAATTTTAAACTTTTTTGAAGCAGAAATCTTTTCATGAAAATTTTCAACTTTTTTGAAGCCGAAATCTTTTCATGAAAATGGTCAACTTTTTTGAAGCCGAAATATTTTCATGAAAATCTTGGACTTTTTTGAAGTCGAAATCTTTTCATGAAAATCTTAGAATTTTTGAAGTCGAAATCTTTTCATGAAAAATTTTCAACTTTTTTGAAGCAGAAATCTTTTCATGAAAATGTTCAACTTTTTTGAAGCCGAAATCTTTTCATGAAAATGTTACATTTTTTTGAAGCCGAAATACTTCATGAAAATTTTCAACTTTTTTGAAGCCGAAATCTTTTCATGAAAATGTTCAACTTTTTTGAAGCCGAAATCTTTTCATGAAAATGGTCAACTTTTTTGAAGCCGAAATCTTTTCATGAAAATTTTAAACTTTTTTGAAGCCGAAATCTTTTCATGAAAATGTTCAACTTTTTTGAAGCCGAGATCTTTTCATGAAAATTTTCAACTTTTTGAAACCGAAATCTTTTCATGAAAATTTTCAACTTTTTTGAAGCCGAAATCTTTTCATGAAAATGGTCAACTTTTTTGAAGCCGAAATCTTTTCATGAAAATGGTCAACTTTTTTGAAGCCGAAATCTTTTCATGAAAAATTAAAACTTTTTGAAGCCGAAATCTTTTCATGAAAATTTTCAACTTTTTTGAAGCAGAAATCTTTTCATGAAAATGTTCAACTTTTTTGAAGCCGAAATCTTTTCATGAAAATGTTACATTTTTTTGAAGCCGAAATACTTCATGAAAATTTTCAACTTTTTTGAAGACGAAATCTTTTCATGAAAATGTTTAACTTTTTTGAAGCCGAAATCTTTTCATGAAAATGGTCAACTTTTTTGAAGCCGAAATCTTTTCATGAAAATTTTCAACTTTTTTGAAGCCGAAATCTTTTCATGAAAATGTTCACCTTTTTTGAAGCCGAGATCTTTTCATGAAAATTTTCAACTTTTTGAAACCGAAATCTTTTCATGAAAATTTTCAACTTTTTTGAAGCCGAAATCTTTTCATGAAAATGGTCAACTTTTTTGAAGCCGAAATCTTTTCATGAAAATGGTCAACTTTTTTGAAGCCGAAATCTTTTCATGAAAATGTAAAACTTTTTGAAGCCGAAATCTTTTCATGAAAATGTTCAACTTCTTTGAAGCCGAAATCTTTTCATCAAAATGTTCAACTTTTTTGAAGCCGAAATCTTTTCATGAAAATGTTCAACTTTTTTGAAGCCGAGATCTTTTCATGAAAATTTTCAACTTTTTTGAAGCCGAAATCTTTTCATGAAAATGGTCAACTTTTTTGAAGCCGAAATCTTTTCATGAAAATTTTCAACTTTTTTGAAGTCGAAATCTTTTCATGTAAATTTTCAAATTTTTTGAAGCAGAAATCTTTTCATGAAAATCTTAGACTTTTTTGAAGTCGAAATCTTTTCATGTAAATTTTCAACTTTTTTGAAGCAGAAATCTTTTCATGAAAATGTTCAACTTTTTTGAAGCCGAAATCTTTTCATGAAAATGTTACATTTTTTTGAAGCCGAAATACTTCATGAAAATTTTCAACTTTTTTGAAGCCGAAATCTTTTCATGAAAATGTTTAACTTTTTTGAAGCCGAAATCTTTTCATGAAAATGTTCAACTTTTTTGAAGCCGAGATCTTTTCATGAAAATTTTCAACTTCATGAAACCGAAAACTTTTCATGAAAATTTTCAACTTTTTTGAAGCCGAATTCTTTTCATGAAAATGGTCAACTTTTTTGAAGCCGAGATCTTTTCATGAAAATTTTCAACTTTTTGAAGCCGAAATCTTTTCATGAAAATTTTCAACTTTTTGAAGCCGAAATCTTTTCATGAAAATTTTCAACTTTTTTGAAGCAGAAATCTTTTCATGAAAATCTTAGACTTTTTTGAAGTCGAAATCTTTTCATGTAAATTTTCAACTTTTTGGAAGCAGAAATCTTTTCATGAAAATCTTCGACTTTTTTGAAGTCGAAATCTTTTCATGTAAATTTCCAACTTTTTTGAAGCAGAAATCTTTTCATGAAAATTTAAAACTTTTTGATGCCGAAATCTTTTCATGAAAATTTTCAACTTTTTTGAAGCAGAAATCTTTTCATGAAAATGTTCAACTTTTTTGAAGCCGAAATCTTTTCATGAAAATGTTCAACTTTTTTGAAGCCGAGATCTTTTCATGAAAATTTTCAACTTTTTAGAAGCCGAAATCTTTTCATGAAAATGTTTAACTTTTTTGAAGCAGAAATCTTTTTCATGAAAATTTTCAACTTTTACAAACCAAAATCTTTTCATGAAAATTTTCAACTTTTTTGAAGCAGAAATCTTTTCATGAAAATGTTCAACTTTTTTGAAGCCGAAATCTTTTCATGAAAATTTTCAACTTTTTGAAACCAAAATCTTTTCATGTAAATTTTCAACTTTTTTGATGCAGAAATCTTTTCATGAAAATGGTCAACTTTTTTGAAGCCGAAATCTTTTCATGAAAATTTTCAACTTTTTTGAATCCAAAATCCTGTCATGAAAATTTTCAACTTTTTTGAAGCAGAAATCTTTTCATGAAAATCTTCGACTTTTTTGAAGCCGAAATTCTTGATGAAAATATTCAACTTTTCTGAAGTCTAAATCTTTTAATGAAAATTTTCAACTTTTTTGAAGCCGAAATCTTTTCATGAAAATGTTCAACTTTTTTGAAGCCGAGATCTTTTCATGAAAATTTTCAACTTTTTGAAACCGAAATCTGTTCATGAAAATTTTCAACTTTTTTTAAGCAGAAATCTTTTCATGAAAATTTTAGACTTTTTTGAAGTCGAAATCTTTTCATGAAAATGTTCCATTTTTTTGAAGCCGAAATACTTCATGAAAATTTTCAACTTTTTTGAAGTCGAAATCTTTTCATGTAAATTTTCAACTTTTTTGAAGCCGAGATCTTTTCATGAAAATTTTCAACTTTTTGAAACCGAAATCTTTTCATGAAAATGTTCCATTTTTTTGCAGCCGAAATACTTCATGTAAATTTTCAACTTTTTTGAAGCCGAAATCTTTTCATGAAAATGTTCCATTTTTTTGCAGCCGAAATACTTCATGAAAATTTTCAACTTTTTTGAAGCCGAAATCTTTTCATGAAAATTTTAGACTTTTTTGGAGCCGAAATACTTCATGAAAATGTTCAACTTTTTTGAAGCCGAGATCTTTTCATGAAAATTTTCAACTTTTTGAAACCGAAATCTGTTCATGAAAATTTTCAACTTTTTTGAAGCCGAAATCTTTTCATGAAAATGTTCCATTTTTTTGAAGCCGAAATACTTCATAAAAATTTTCAACTTTTTTGAAGCCGAAATCTTTTCTTGAAAATGTTCAACTTTTTTGAAGCCGAAATCTTTTCATGAAAATGTTCCATTTTTTTGAAGCCGAAATACTTCATGAAAATTTTCAACTTTTTTGAAGTCGAAATTTTTTCATGAAAATGTTCAACTTTTTTGAAGCCGAGATCTTTTCATGAAAATTTTCAACTTTTTGAAGCCGAAATACTTCATAAAATTTTTTAACTTTTTTGAAGCCGAAATCTTTTCTTGAAAATGTTCAACTTTTTTGAAGCCGAAATCTTTTCATGAAAATGTTCCATTTTTTTGAAGCCGAAATACTTCATGAAAATTTTCAACTTTTTTGAAGCCGAAATCTTTTCATGAAAATGTTTAACTTTTTTGAAGCAGAAATCTTTTTCATGAAAATTTTCAACTTTTACAAACCAAAATCTTTACATGAAAATTTTCAACTTTTTTGAAGCAGAAATCTTTTCATGAAAATTTTCAACTTTTTGAAACCAAAATCTTTTCATGTAAATTTTCAACTTTTTTGATGCAGAAATCTTTTCATGAAAATGGTCAACTTTTTTGAAGCCGAAATCTTTTCATGAAAATTTTCAACTTTTTTGAATCCAAAATCCTGTCATGAAAATTTTCAACTTTTTTGAAGCAGAAATCTTTTCATGAAAATCTTCGACTTTTTTGAAGCCGAAATACTTCATGAAAATTTTCAACTTTTTTGAAGCCAAAATCTTTTCTTGAAAATCTTGGACTTTTTTGAAGTCGAAATAGTTCATGAAAGTTTTCAACCTTTTTGAAGCTGAAATCTTTTCATGAAAATTTTCAACTTTTTGAAACCAAAATCTTTTCATGAAAATTTTCAACATTTTTGAAGCCGAAATCTTTTCATGAAAATTTTCAACTTTATTGAAGCCGAAATCTTTTCATGAAAATTTTCAACTTTTTTGAAGCCGAAATCTTTTCATGAAAATGTTCAACTTTTTGAAGCCGAAATCTTTTCATGAAAATTTTCAACTTTTTTGAAGCAGAAATCTTTTCATGAAAATCTTAGACTTTTTTGAAGTCGAAATCTTTTTATGTAAATTTTCAACTTTTTGGAAGCAGAAATCTTTTCATGAAAATCTTCGACTTTTTTGAAGTCGAAATCTTTTCATGTAAATTTCCAACTTTTTTGAAGCAGAAATCTTTTCATGAAAATTTAAAACTTTTTGAAGCCGAAATCTTTTCATGAAAATTTTCAACTTTTTTGAAGCAGAAATCTTTTCATGAAAATGTTCAACTTTTTTGAAGCCGAGATCTTTTCATGAAAATTTTCAACTTTTTAGAAGCCGAAATCTTTTCATGAAAATGTTTAACTTTTTTGAAGCAGAAATCTTTTTCATGAAAATTTTCAACTTTTACAAACCAAAATCTTTTCATGAAAATTTTCAACTTTTTTGAAGCAGAAATCTTTTCATGAAAATGTTCAACTTTTTTGAAGCCGAAATCTTTTCATGAAAATTTTCAACTTTTTGAAACCAAAATCTTTTCATGTAAATTTTCAACTTTTTTGATGCAGAAATCTTTTCATGAAAATGGTCAACTTTTTTGAAGCCGAAATCTTTTCATGAAAATTTTCAACTTTTTTGAATCCAAAATCCTGTCATGAAAATTTTCAACTTTTTTGAAGCAGAAATCTTTTCATGAAAATCTTCGACTTTTTTGAAGCCGAAATTCTTGATGAAAATATTCAACTTTTCTGAAGTCTAAATCTTCTAATGAAAATTTTCAACTTTTTTGAAGCCGAAATCTTTTCATGAAAATGTTCAACTTTTTTGAAGCCGAGATCTTTTCATGAAAATTTTCAACTTTTTGAAACCGAAATCTGTTCATGAAAATTTTCAACTTTTTTTAAGCAGAAATCTTTTCATGAAAATTTTAGACTTTTTTGAAGTCGAAATCTTTTCATGAAAATGTTCCATTTTTTTGAAGCCGAAATACTTCATGAAAATTTTCAACTTTTTTGAAGTCGAAATCTTTTCATGTAAATTTTCAACTTTTTTGAAGCCGAGATCTTTTCATGAAAATTTTCAACTTTTTGAAACCGAAATCTTTTCATGAAAATGTTCCATTTTTTTGCAGCCGAAATACTTCATGTAAATTTTCAACTTTTTTGAAGCCGAAATCTTTTCATGAAAATGTTCCATTTTTTTGCAGCCGAAATACTTCATGAAAATTTTCAACTTTTTTGAAGCCGAAATCTTTTCATGAAAATTTTAGACTTTTTTGGAGCCGAAATACTTCATGAAAATGTTCAACTTTTTTGAAGCCGAGATCTTTTCATGAAAATTTTCAACTTTTTGAAACCGAAATCTGTTCATGAAAATTTTCAACTTTTTTGAAGCCGAAATCTTTTCATGAAAATGTTCCATTTTTTTGAAGCCGAAATACTTCATAAAAATTTTCAACTTTTTTGAAGCCGAAATCTTTTCTTGAAAATGTTCAACTTTTTTGAAGCCGAAATCTTTTCATGAAAATGTTCCATTTTTTTGAAGCCGAAATACTTCATGAAAATTTTCAACTTTTTTGAAGTCGAAATTTTTTCATGAAAATGTTCAACTTTTTTGAAGCCGAGATCTTTTCATGAAAATTTTCAACTTTTTGAAGCCGAAATACTTCATAAAAATTTTTAACTTTTTTGAAGCCGAAATCTTTTCTTGAAAATGTTCAACTTTTTTGAAGCCGAAATCTTTTCATGAAAATGTTCCATTTTTTTGAAGCCGAAATACTTCATGAAAATTTTCAACTTTTTTGAAGCCGAAATCTTTTCATGAAAATGTTTAACTTTTTTGAAGCAGAAATCTTTTTCATGAAAATTTTCAACTTTTACAAACCAAAATCTTTTCATGAAAATTTTCAACTTTTTTGAAGCAGAAATCTTTTCATGAAAATTTTCAACTTTTTGAAACCAAAATCTTTTCATGAAAATTTTCAACTTTTTTGAAGCAGAAATCTTTTCATGAAAATCTTCGACTTTTTTGAAGCCGAAATACTTCATGAAAATTTTCAACTTTTTTGAAGCCAAAATCTTTTCTTGAAAATCTTGGACTTTTTTGAAGTCGAAATAGTTCATGAAAGTTTTCAACCTTTTTGAAGCTGAAATCTTTTCATGAAAATTTTCAACTTTTTGAAACCAAAATCTTTTCATGAAAATTTTCAACTTTTTTGAAGCCGAAATCTTTTCATGAAAATTTTCAACTTTATTGAAGCCGAAATCTTTTCATGAAAATTTTCAACTTTTTTGAAGCCAAAATCTTTTCATGAAAATGTTCAACTTTTTTGAAGCCGAGATCTTTTCATGAAAATTTTCAACTTTTTGAAACCGAAATCTTTTCATGAAAATTTTCAACTTTTTTGAAGCCGAAATCTTTTCATGAAAATGGTCAACTTTTTTGAAGCCGAAATCTTTTCATGAAAATGGTCAACTTTTTTGAAGCCGAAATCTTTTCATGAAAATTTAAAACTTTTTGAAGCCGAAATCTTTTCATGAAAATTTTCAACTTTTTTGAAGCAGAAATCTTTTCATGAAAATGTTCAACTTTTTTGAAGCCGAAATCTTTTCATCAAAATGTTCAACTTTTTTGAAGCCGAAATCTTTTCATGAAAATGTTCAACTTTTTTGAAGCCGAGATCTTTTCATGAAAATTTTCAACTTTTTTGAAGCCGAAATCTTTTCATGAAAATGGTCAACTTTTTTGAAGCCGAAATCTTTTCATGAAAATTTTCAACTTTTTTGAAGCCGAAAACTTTTCATGAAAATCTTAGACTTTTTTGAAGTCGAAATCTTTTCATGTAAATTTTCAACTTTTTTGAAGCAGAAATCTTTTCATGAAAATGTTCAACTTTTTTGAAGCCGAAATCTTTTCATGAAAATGTTACATTTTTTTGAAGCCGAAATACTTCATGAAAATTTTCAACTTTTTTGAAGCCGAAATCTTTTCATGAAAATGTTTAACTTTTTTGAAGCCGAAATCTTTTTTATGAAAATTTTCAACTTTTACAAACCAAAATCTTTTCATGAAAATTTTCTACTTTTTTGAAGCCGAAATACTTCATAAAAATTTTCAACTTTTTTGAAGCCGAAATCTTTTCATGAAAATGTTCAACTTTTTTGAAGCCGAAATCTTTTCATGAAAATGTTCAACTTTTTGAAACCAAATTCTTTTCATGAAAATTTTCAACTTTTTTGAAGCCGAAATCTTTTCATGAAAATGTTAAACTTTTTTGAAGCCGAGATCTTTTCATGAAAATTTTAAAGTTTTTGAAACCGAAATCTGTTCATGAAAATTTTCAACTTTTTTGAAGCAGAAATCTTTTCATGAAAATTTTCAACTTTTTGAAGCCGAAATCTTTTCATGAAAATCTTAAACTTTTTTGAAGTCGAAATCTTTTCATGAAAATTTTCAACTTTTTTGAAGCCGAAATCTTTTCATGAAAATGGTCAACTTTTTTGAAGCCGAAATCTTTTCATGAAAATTTTCAACTTATTGAAGCCGAAATATTTTCATGAAAATTTTCAACTTTTTTGAAGCAGAAATCTTTTCATGAAAATCTTAGACTTTTTTGAAGTCGAAATCTTTTCATGAAAATTTTCAACTTTTTGAAGCCGAAATCTTTTCATGAAAATTTTCAACTTTTTTGAAGCAGAAATCTTTTCATGAAAATCTTAGACTTTTTTGAAGTCGAAATCTTTTCATGAAAATGTTCAACTTTTTTGAAACCTAAATCTTTTCATGAAAATTTTCAACTTTTTTGAAGCCGAAATCTTTTCATGAAAATGTTCAACTTTTTTGAAGCCGAGATCTTTTCATGAAAATTTTCAACTTTTTTGAAGCCGAAATCTTTTCATGAAAATGTTCCATTTTTTTGAAGCCGAAATACTTCATGAAAATTTTCAACTTTTTTGAAGTCGAAATCTTTTCATGAAAATTTTCAACTTTTTTGAAGCCGAAATCTTTTCATGAAAATGGTCAACTTTTTTGAAGCCGAAATCTTTTCATGAAAATTTTCAACTTTTTGAAGCCGAAATCTTTTCATGAAAATTTTCAACTTTTTGAAGCCGAAATCTTTTCATGAAAATTTTCAACTTTTTTGAAGTCGAAATCTTTTCATGAAAATCTTAGACTTTTTTGAAGTCGAAATCTTTTCATGAAAATGTTCAACTTTTTTGAAACCTAAATCTTTTCATGAAAATTTTCAACTTTTTTGAAGCCGAAATCTTTTCATGAAAATGTTCAACTTTTTTGAAGCCGAGATCTTTTCATGAAAATTTTCAACTTTTTGAAGCCGAAATCTTTTCATGAAAATTTTCAACTTTTTTGAAGCAGAAATCTTTTCATGAAAATGTTCAACTTTTTTGAAGCCGAAATCTTTTCATGAAAATGTTCAACTTTTTTGAAGCCGAGATCTTTTCATGAAAATTTTCAACTTTTTTGAAGCCGAAATCTTTTCATGAAAATGGTCAACTTTTTTGAAGCCGAAATCTTTTCATGAAAATCTTAGACTTTTTTGAAGTCGAAATCTTTTCATGTAAATTTTCAACTTTTTTGAAGCCGAAATCTTTTCATGAAAATGTTCAACTTTTTTGAAGCCGAAATCTTTTCATGAAAATGTTCAACTTTTTGAAACCAAATTCTTTTCATGAAAATTTTCAACTTTTTTGAAGCCGAAATCTTTTCATGAAAATGTTAAACTTTTTTGAAGCCGAGATCTTTTCATGAAAATTTTAAAGTTTTTGAAACCGAAATCTGTTCATGAAAATTTTCAACTTTTTTGAAGCAGAAATCTTTTCATGAAAATTTTCAACTTTTTGAAGCCGAAATCTTTTCATGAAAATCTTAAACTTTTTTGAAGTCGAAATCTTTTCATGAAAATTTTCAACTTTTTTGAAGCCGAAATCTTTTCATGAAAATGGTCAACTTTTTTGAAGCCGAAATCTTTTCATGAAAATTTTCAACTTATTGAAGCCGAAATATTTTCATGAAAATTTTCAACTTTTTTGAAGCAGAAATCTTTTCATGAAAATCTTAGACTTTTTTGAAGTCGAAATCTTTTCATGAAAATTTTCAACTTTTTGAAGCCGAAATCTTTTCATGAAAATTTTCAACTTTTTTGAAGCAGAAATCTTTTCATGAAAATCTTAGACTTTTTTGAAGTCGAAATCTTTTCATGAAAATGTTCAACTTTTTTGAAACCTAAATCTTTTCATGAAAATTTTCAACTTTTTTGAAGCCGAAATCTTTTCATGAAAATGTTCAACTTTTTTGAAGCCGAGATCTTTTCATGAAAATTTTCAACTTTTTTGAAGCCGAAATCTTTTCATGAAAATGTTCCATTTTTTTGAAGCCGAAATACTTCATGAAAATTTTCAACTTTTTTGAAGTCGAAATCTTTTCATGAAAATTTTCAACTTTTTTGAAGCCGAAATCTTTTCATGAAAATGGTCAACTTTTTTGAAGCCGAAATCTTTTCATGAAAATTTTCAACTTTTTGAAGCCGAAATCTTTTCATGAAAATTTTCAACTTTTTGAAGCCGAAATCTTTTCATGAAAATTTTCAACTTTTTTGAAGCAGAAATCTTTTCATGAAAATCTTAGACTTTTTTGAAGTCGAAATCTTTTCATGAAAATGTTCAACTTTTTTGAAACCTAAATCTTTTCATGAAAATTTTCAACTTTTTTGAAGCAGAAATCTTTTCATGAAAATGTTCAACTTTTTTGAAGCCGAAATCTTTTCATGAAAATGTTCCATTTTTTTGTAGCCGAAATACTTCATGAAAATTTTCAACTTTTTTGAATTCGAAATCTATTCATGTAAATTTTCAACTTTTTTGAAGCCGAAATCTTTTCATGAAAATGTTCAACTTTTTTGAAGCCGAAATCTTTTCATGAATATTTTCAACTTTTTGAAACCAAAATCTTTTCATGTAAATTTTCAACTTTTTTGATGCAGAAATCTTTTCATGAAAATGGTCAACTTTTTTGAAGCCGAAATCTTTTCATGAAAATTTTCAACTTTTTTGAAGCCAAAATCCTGTCATGAAAATTTTCAACTTTTTTGAAGCCGAAATCTTTTCATGAAGATGTTCCATTTTTTTGAAGCCGAAATACTTCATGAAAATTTTCAACTTTTTTGAAGTCAAAATCTTTTCATGAAAATTTTCAACTTTTTTGAAGCCGAAATCTTTTCATGAAAATGGTCAACTTTTTTGAAGCCGAAATCTTTTCATGAAAATTTTCAACTTTTTGAAGCCGAAATCTTTTCATGAAAATTTTCAACTTTTTGAAGCCGAAATCTTTTCATGAAAATTTTCAACTTTTTTGAAGCAGAAATCTTTTCATGAAAATCTTAGACTTTTTTGAAGTCGAAATCTTTTCATGAAAATGTTCAACTTTTTTGAAACCTAAATCTTTTCATGAAAATTTTCAACTTTTTTGAAGCCGAAATCTTTTCATGAAAATTTTCAACTTTTTTGAAGCCGAGATCTTTTCATGAAAATTTTCAACTTTTTGAAGCCGAAATCTTTTCATGAAAATTTTCAACTTTTTTGAAGCAGAAATCTTTTCATGAAAATGTTCAACTTTTTTGAAGCCGAAATCTTTTCATGAAAATGTTCAACTTTTTTGAAGCCGAGATCTTTTCATGAAAATTTTCAACTTTTTTGAAGCCGAAATCTTTTCATGAAAATGGTCAACTTTTTTGAAGCCGAAATATTTTCATGAAAATCTTAGACTTTTTTGAAGTCGAAATCTTTTCATGTAAATTTTCAACTTTTTTGAAGCCGAAATCTTTTCATGAAAATGTTCAACTTTTTTGAAGCCGAAATCTTTTCATGAAAATGTTCCATTTTTTTGTAGCCGAAATACTTCATGAAAATTTTCAACTTTTTTGAATTCGAAATCTATTCATGTATATTTTCAACTTTTTTGAAGCAGAAATCTTTTCATGAAAATGTTCAACTTTTTTGAAGCCGAAATCTTTTCATGAATATTTTCAACTTTTTGAAACCAAAATCTTTTCATGTAAATTTTCAACTTTTTTGATGCAGAAATCTTTTCATGAAAATGGTCAACTTTTTTGAAGCCGAAATCTTTTCATGAAAATTTTCAACTTTTTTGAAGCCAAAATCCTGTCATGAAAATTTTCAACTTTTTTGAGGCCGAGATCTTTTCATGAAAATTTTAAACTTTTTGAAACCGAAATCTTTTCATGAAAATTTTCAACTTTTTTGAAGCCGAAATCTTTTCATGAAAATGGTCAACTTTTTGAAGCCGAAATCTTTTCATGAAAATTTTCAACTTTTTTGAAGCCGAAATCTTTTCATGAAAATGTTCAACTTTTTTGAAGCCGAGATCTTTTCATGAAAATGTTCAACTTTTTTGAAGCCGAAATCTTTTCATGAAAATGTTCAACTTTTTTGAAGCCGAGATCTTTTCATGAAAATTTTCAACTTTTTTGAAGCCGAAATCTTTTCATGAAAATCTTAGACTTTTTTGAAGCAGAAATCTTTTCATGTAAATTTTCAACTTTTTTGAAGCAGAAATCTTTTCATGAAAATGTTCAACTTTTTTGAAGCCGAAATCTTTTCATGAAAATGTTCCATTTTTTTGTAGCCGAAATACTTCATGAAAATTTTCAACTTTTTTGAAGTCGAAATCTTTTCATGTAAATTTTCAACTTTTTTGAAGCAAGAAATCTTTTCATGAAAATGTTCAACTTTTTTGAAGCCGAAATCTTTTCATGAATATTTTCAACTTTTTGAAACCAAAATCTTTTCATGTAAATTTTCAACTTTTTTGATGCAGAAATCTTTTCATGAAAATGGTCAACTTTTTTGAAGCCGAAATCTTTTCATGAAAATTTTCAACTTTTTTGAAGCCAAAATCCTGTCATGAAAATTTTCAACTTTTTTGAAGCAGAAATCTTTTCATGAAAATCTTCGACTTTTTTGAAGCCGAAATACTTGATGAAAACATTCAACTTTTTTGAAGCCGAAATCTTTTCATGAAAATGTTCAACTTTTTGGAGCCGAAATCTTTTCATGAAAATTTTCATCTTTTTTGAAGTCTAAATCTTTTCATGAAAATTTTCAAGTTTTTGAAGCCGAAATCTTTTCATGAAAATTTTCAACTTTTTGAAGCCGAAATCTTTTCATGAAAATTTTTATCTTTTTTGAAGCATAAATCTTTTCATGAAAATTTTAGACTTTTTTGAAGTCGAAAAAATTCATGGACATGTTCAACTTTTTTGAAGTCTAAATCTTTTCATTAAAATTTTCAAATTTTTTGATGCTGAAATAGTTCATGAACATTTTCAACTTTTTTGAAGTCTAAATCTTTTCATTAAAATTTTCAACTTTTTTGATGCTGAAATAGTTCATGAACATTTTCAACTTTTTTGAAGTCTAAATCTTTTCATGAAAATTTTCAACTTTTTTGATGCCGAAATCTTTTCATGAAAATTTTCAACTTTTTGAAGCCGAAATCTTTTCATGAAAATTTTCAACTTTTTTGATGTCGAAATAGTTCATGAAAATTTTCAACTTTTTTGAAGCCGAAATCTTTTCATGAAAATTTTCAACATTCTTGAAGCCGAAATCTTTTCATGAAAATTTTCAACTTTTTGAAGCCGAAATCTTTTCATGAAAATTTTCAACTTTTTTGAAGCCGAAATCTTTTCATGAAAATTTTCAACTTTTTTGAAGCCGAAATCTTTTCATGAAAATTTTCAACTTTTTGAAACCAAAATCTTTTCATGTAAATTTTCAACTTTTTTGATGCAGAAATCTTTTCATGAAAATGGTCAACTTTTTTGAAGCCGAAATCTTTTCATGAAAATTTTCAACTTTTTTGAAGCCAAAATCCTGTCATGAAAATTTTCAACTTTTTTGAAGCAGAAATCTTTTCATGAAAATCTTCGACTTTTTTGAAGCCGAATTTCTTGATGAAAATATTCAACTTTTTTGAAGTCTAAATCTTTTAATGAAAATTTTCAACTTTTTTAAAGCCGAAATCTTTTTATGAAAATGTTCAACTTTTTTGAAGCCGAGATCTTTTCATGAAAATTTTCAACTTTTTGAAGCCGAAATCTTTTTATGAAAATTTTCAACTTTTTTGAAGCCGAAATCTTTTCATGAAAATGTTCCATTTTTTTGAAGCCGAAATACTTCATAAAAATTTTCAACTTTTTTGAAGCCGAAATCTTTTCTTGAAAATGTTCAACTTTTTTGAAGCCGAAATCTTTTCATGAAAATGTTCCATTTTTTTGAAGCCGAAATACTTCATGAAAATTTTCAACTTTTTTGAAGTCGAAATCTTTTCATGAAAATGTTCAACTTTTTTGAAGCCGAGATCTTTTCATGAAAATTTTCAACTTTTTGAAGCCGAAATACTTCATGAAAATTTTTACCTTTTTTGAAACCTAAATCTTTTCATGAAAATGTTCAACTTTTTTGAAGCCGAGATCTTTTCATGAAAATTTTCAACTTCATGAAACCGAAAACTTTTCATGAAAATTTTCAACTTTTTTGAAGCCGAATTCTTTTCATGAAAATGGTCAACTTTTTTGAAGCCGAGATCTTTTCATGAAAATTTTCAACTTTTTGAAGCCGAAATCTTTTCATGAAAATTTTCAACTTTTTGAAGCCGAAATCTTTTCATGAAAATTTTCAACTTTTTTGAAGCAGAAATCTTTTCATGAAAATCTTAGACTTTTTTGAAGTCGAAATCTTTTCATGTAAATTTTCAACTTTTTGGAAGCAGAAATCTTTTCATGAAAATCTTCGACTTTTTTGAAGTCGAAATCTTTTCATGTAAATTTCCAACTTTTTTGAAGCAGAAATCTTTTCATGAAAATTTAAAACTTTTTGAAGCCGAAATCTTTTCATGAAAATTTTCAACTTTTTTGAAGCAGAAATCTTTTCATGAAAATGTTCAACTTTTTTGAAGCCGAAATCTTTTCATGAAAATGTTCAACTTTTTTGAAGCCGAAATCTTTTCATGAAAATGTTCAACTTTTTTGAAGCCGAGATCTTTTCATGAAAATTTTCAACTTTTTAGAAGCCGAAATCTTTTCATGAAAATGTTTAACTTTTTTGAAGCCGAAATCTTTTTCATGAAAATTTTCAACTTTTACAAACCAAAATCTTTTCATGAAAATTTTCAACTTTTTTGAAGCAGAAATCTTTTCATGAAAATGTTCAACTTTTTTGAAGCCGAAATCTTTTCATGAAAATTTTCAACTTTTTGAAACCAAAATCTTTTCATGTAAATTTTCAACTTTTTTGATGCAGAAATCTTTTCATGAAAATGGTCAACTTTTTTGAAGCCGAAATCTTTTCATGAAAATTTTCAACTTTTTTGAATCCAAAATCCTGTCATGAAAATTTTCAACTTTTTTGAAGCAGAAATCTTTTCATGAAAATCTTCGACTTTTTTGAAGCCGAAATTCTTGATGAAAATATTCAACTTTTCTGAAGTCTAAATCTTTTAATGAAAATTTTCAACTTTTTTGAATCCAAAATCCTGTCATGAAAATTTTCAACTTTTTTGAAGCAGAAATCTTTTCATGAAAATCTTCGACTTTTTTGAAGCCGAAATTCTTGATGAAAATATTCAACTTTTCTGAAGTCTAAATCTTTTAATGAAAATTTTCAACTTTTTTGAAGCCGAGATCTTTTCATGAAAATTTTGAACTTTTTGAAACCGAAATCTGTTCATGAAAATTTTCAACTTTTTTTAAGCAGAAATACTTCATGAAAATTTTCAACTTTTTTGAAGTCGAAATCTTTTCATGTAAATTTTCAACTTTTTTGAAGCCGAGATCTTTTCATGAAAATTTTCAACTTTTTGAAACCGAAATCTTTTCATGAAAATGTTCCATTTTTTTGCAGCCGAAATACTTCATGTAAATTTTCAACTTTTTTGAAGCCGAAATCTTTTCATGAAAATGTTCCATTTTTTTGCAGCCGAAATACTTCATGAAAATTTTCAACTTTTTTGAAGCCGAAATGTTTTCATGAAAATTTTAGACTTTTTTGAAGCCGAAATACTTCATGAAAATTTTCAACTTTTTTGAAGCCAAAATCTTTTCTTGAAAATCTTCGACTTTTTTGAAGTCGAAATAGTTCATGAAAGTTTTCAACCTTTTTGAAGCTGAAATCTTTTCATGAAAATTTTCAACTTTTTGAAACCAAAATCTTTTCATGAAAATTTTCAACTTTTTTGAAGCCGAAATCTTTTCATGAAAATGTTCAACTTTTTGAAACCGAAATCTTTTCATGAAAATTTTCAACTTTATTGAAGCCGAAATCTTTTCATGAAAATGTTCAACTTTTTTGAAGCCGAGAACTTTTCATTAAAATTTTCAATTTCATGAAACCGAAATCTTTTCATGAAAATTTTCAACTCTTTTGAAATGCCGAAATCTTTTCATGAAAATTTTCAACTTTTTGAAGCCGAAATCTTTTCATGAAAATCTTAAACTTTTTTGAAGTCGAAATCTTTTCATGAAAATTTTCAACTTTTTTGAAGCCGAAATCTTTTCATGAAAATGGTCAACTTTTTTGAAGCCGAAATCTTTTCATGAAAATTTTCAACTTATTGAAGCCGAAATATTTTCATGAAAATTTTCAAATTTTTTGAAGCAGAAATCTTTTCATGAAAATCTTAGACTTTTTTGAAGTCGAAATCTTTTCATGAAAATTTTCAACTTTTTGAAGCCGAAATCTTTTCATGAAAATTTTAAACTTTTTTGAAGCAGAAATCTTTTCATGAAAATGTTCAACTTTTTTGAAGCCGAAATCTTTTCATGAAAATGTTCCATTTTTTTGAAGCCGAAATACTTCGTGAAAATTTTCAACTTTTTTGAAGTCGAAATCTTTTCATGAAAATTTTCAACTTTTTTGAAGCCGAAATCTTTTCATGAAAATGTTCCATTTTTTTGAAGCCGAAATACTTCATGAAAATTTTCAACTTTTTTGAAGTCGAAATCTTTTCATGAAAATTTTCAACTTTTTTGAAGCCGAAATCTTTTCATGAAAATGGTCAACTTTTTTGAAGCCGAAATCTTTTCATGAAAATTTTCAACTTTTTGAAGCCGAAATCTTTTCATGAAAATTTTCAACTTTTTGAAGCCGAAATCTTTTCATGAAAATTTTCAACTTTTTTGAAGCAGAAATCTTTTCATGAAAATCTTAGACTTTTTTGAAGTCGAAATCTTTTCATGAAAATGTTCAACTTTTTTGAAACCTAAATCTTTTCATGAAAATTTTCAACTTTTTTGAAGCCGAAATCTTTTCATGAAAATATTCAACTTTTTTGAAGCCGAGATCTTTTCATGAAAATTTTCAACTTTTTTGAAGCCGAAATCTTTTCATGAAAATGTTCCATTTTTTTGAAGCCGAAATACTTCATGAAAATTTTCAACTTTTTTGAAGTCGAAATCTTTTCATGAAAATTTTCAACTTTTTTGAAGCCGAAATCTTTTCATGAAAATGGTCAACTTTTTTGAAGCAGAAATCTTTTCATGAAAATTTTCAACTTTTTGAAGCCGAAATCTTTTCATGAAAATGTTCAACTTTTTTGAAGCCGAGATCTTTTCATGAAAATTTTCAACTTTTTGAAGCCGAAATCTTTTCATGAAAATTTTCAACTTTTTTGAAGCAGAAATCTTTTCATGAAAATGTTCAACTTTTTTGAAGCCGAAATCTTTTCATGAAAATGTTCAACTTTTTTGAAGCCGAGATCTTTTCATGAAAATTTTCAACTTTTTTGAAGCCGAAATCTTTTCATGAAAATGGTCAACTTTTTTGAAGCCGAAATCTTTTCATGAAAATCTTAGACTTTTTTGAAGTCGAAATCTTTTCATGTAAATTTTCAACTTTTTTGAAGCAGAAATCTTTTCATGAAAATGTTCAACTTTTTTGAAGCCGAAATCTTTTCATGAAAATGTTCCATTTTTTTGTAGCCGAAATACTTCATGAAAATTTTCAACTTTTTTGAATTCGAAATCTATTCATGTAAATTTTCAACTTTTTTGAAGCAGAAATCTTTTCATGAAAATTTTCAACTTTTTGAAGCCGAAATCTTTTCATGAAAATTTTCAACTTTTTGAAGCCGAAATCTTTTCATGAAAATTTTCAACTTTTTTGAAGCAGAAATCTTTTCATGAAAATCTTAGACTTTTTTGAAGTCGAAATCTTTTCATGAAAATGTTCAACTTTTTTGAAACCTAAATCTTTTCATGAAAATTTTCAACTTTTTTGAAGCCGAAATCTTTTCATGAAAATTTTCAACTTTTTTGAAGCCGAGATCTTTTCATGAAAATTTTCAACTTTTTGAAGCCGAAATCTTTTCATGAAAATTTTCAACTTTTTTGAAGCAGAAATCTTTTCATGAAAATGTTCAACTTTTTTGAAGCCGAAATCTTTTCATGAAAATGTTCAACTTTTTTGAAGCCGAGATCTTTTCATGAAAATGGTCAACTTTTTTGAAGCCGAAATATTTTCATGAAAATCTTAGACTTTTTTGAAGTCGAAATCTTTTCATGTAAATTTTCAACTTTTTTGAAGCCGAAATCTTTTCATGAAAATGTTCAACTTTTTTGAAGCCGAAATCTTTTCATGAAAATGTTCCATTTTTTTGTAGCCGAAATACTTCATGAAAATTTTCAACTTTTTTGAATTCGAAATCTATTCATGTATATTTTCAACTTTTTTGAAGCAGAAATCTTTTCATGAAAATGTTCAACTTTTTTGAAGCCGAAATCTTTTCATGAATTATTTCAACTTTTTGAAACCAAAATCTTTTCATGTAAATTTTCAACTTTTTTGATGCAGAAATCTTTTCATGAAAATGGTCAACTTTTTTGAAGCCGAAATCTTTTCATGAAAATTTTCAACTTTTTTGAAGCCAAAATCCTGTCATGAAAATTTTCAACTTTTTTGAGGCCGAGATCTTTTCATGAAAATTTTCAACTTTTTGAAACCGAAATCTTTTCATGAAAATTTTCAACTTTTTTGAAGCCGAAATCTTTTCATGAAAATGGTCAACTTTTTTGAAGCCGAAATCTTTTCATAAAAATTTTCAACTTTTTGAAGCCGAAATCTTTTCATGAAAATTTTCAACTTTTTTGAAGCAGAAATCTTTTCATGAAAATGTTCAACTTTTTTGAAGCCGAAATCTTTTCATGAAAATGTTCAACTTTTTTGAAGCCGAGATCTTTTCATGAAAATTTTCAACTTTTTTGAAGCCGAAATCTTTTCATGAAAATCTTAGACTTTTTTGAAGCAGAAATCTTTTCATGTAAATTTTCAACTTTTTTGAAGCAGAAATCTTTTCATGAAAATGTTCAACTTTTTTGAAGCCGAAATCTTTTCATGAAAATGTTCCATTTTTTTGTAGCCGAAATACTTCATGAAAATTTTCAACTTTTTTGAAGTCGAAATCTTTTCATGTAAATTTTCAACTTTTTTGCAGCCGAAATACTTCATGAAAATTTTCAACTTTTTTGAAGCCGAAATCTTTTCATGAAAATTTTAGACTTTTTTGAAGCCGAAATACTTCATGAAAATTTTCAACTTTTTTGAAGCCAAAATCTTTTCTTGAAAATCTTCGACTTTTTTGAAGTCGAAATAGTTCATGAAAGTTTTCAACCTTTTTGAAGCTGAAATCTTTTCATGAAAATTTTCAACTTTTTGAAACCATAATCTTTTCATGAAAATTTTCAACTTTTTTGAAGCCGAAATCTTTTCATGAAAATGTTCAACTTTTTGAAACCGAAATCTTTTCATGAAAATTTTCAACTTTATTGAAGCCGAAATCTTTTCATGAAAATGTTCAACTTTTTTGAAGCCGAGAACTTTTCATTAAAATTTTCAATTTCATGAAACCGAAATCTTTTCATGAAAATTTTCAACTCTTTTGAAGCCGAAATCTTTTCATGAAAATGGTCAACTTTTTTGAAGCCGAAATCTTTTCATGAAAATTTTCAACTTTTTGAAGCCGAAATCTTTTCATGAAAATTTTCAACTTCATGAAACCGAAATCTTTTCATGAAAATTTTCAACTTTTTTGAAGCCGAAATCTTTTCATGAAAATTTTCAACTTTTTGAAGCCGAAATCTTTTCATGAAAATCTTAAACTTTTTTGAAGTCGAAATCTTTTCATGAAAATTTTCAACTTTTTTGAAGCCGAAATCTTTTCATGAAAATGGTCAACTTTTTTGAAGCCGAAATCTTTTCATGAAAATTTTCAACTTATTGAAGCCGAAATATTTTCATGAAAATTTTCAACTTTTTTGAAGCAGAAATCTTTTCATGAAAATCTTAGACTTTTTTGAAGTCGAAATCTTTTCATGAAAATTTTCAACTTTTTGAAGCCGAAATCTTTTCATGAAAATTTTAAACTTTTTTGAAGCAGAAATCTTTTCATGAAAATGTTCAACTTTTTTGAAGCCGAAATCTTTTCATGAAAATGTTCCATTTTTTTGAAGCCGAAATACTTCATGAAAATTTTCAACTTTTTTGAAGTCGAAATCTTTTCATGAAAATTTTCAACTTTTTTGAAGCCGAAATCTTTTCATGAAAATGTTCCATTTTTTTGAAGCCGAAATACTTCATGAAAATTTTCAACTTTTTTGAAGTCGAAATCTTTTCATGAAAATTTTCAACTTTTTTGAAGCCGAAATCTTTTCATGAAAATGGTCAACTTTTTTGAAGCCGAAATCTTTTCATGAAAATTTTCAACTTTTTGAAGCCGAAATCTTTTCATGAAAATTTTCAACTTTTTGAAGCCGAAATCTTTTCATGAAAATTTTCAACTTTTTTGAAGCAGAAATCTTTTCATGAAAATCTTAGACTTTTTTGAAGTCGAAATCTTTTCATGAAAATGTTCAACTTTTTTGAAACCTAAATCTTTTCATGAAAATTTTCAACTTTTTTGAAGCCGAAATCTTTTCATGAAAATGTTCAACTTTTTTGAAGCCGAGATCTTTTCATGAAAATTTTCAACTTTTTTGAAGCCGAAATCTTTTCATAAAAATTTTCAACTTTTTGAAGCCGAAATCTTTTCATGAAAATTTTCAACTTTTTTGAAGCAGAAATCTTTTCATGAAAATGTTCAACTTTTTTGAAGCCGAAATCTTTTCATGAAAATGTTCAACTTTTTTGAAGCCGAGATCTTTTCATGAAAATTTTCAACTTTTTTGAAGCCGAAATCTTTTCATGAAAATCTTAGACTTTTTTGAAGCAGAAATCTTTTCATGTAAATTTTCAACTTTTTTGAAGCAGAAATCTTTTCATGAAAATGTTCAACTTTTTTGAAGCCGAAATCTTTTCATGAAAATGTTCCATTTTTTTGTAGCCGAAATACTTCATGAAAATTTTCAACTTTTTTGAAGTCGAAATCTTTTCATGTAAATTTTCAACTTTTTTGAAGCAAGAAATCTTTTCATGTAAATTTTCAACTTTTTTGAAGCAAGAAATCTTTTCATGAAAATTTTCAACTTTTTTGAAGCCAAAATCCTGTCATGAAAATTTTCAACTTTTTTGAAGCAAAAATCTTTTCATGAAAATCTTCGACTTTTTTGAAGCCGAAATACTTGATGAAAACATTCAACTTTTTTGAAGCCGAAATCTTTTCATGAAAATGTTCAACTTTTTGGAGCCGAAATCTTTTCATGAAAATTTTCATCTTTTTTGAAGTCTAAATCTTTTCATGAAAATTTTCAAGTTTTTGAAGCCGAAATCTTTTCATGAAAATTTTCAACTTTTTGAAGCCGAAATCTTTTCATGAAAATTTTTATCTTTTTTGAAGCATAAATCTTTTCATGAAAATTTTAGACTTTTTTGAAGTCGAAAAAATTCATGGACATGTTCAACTTTTTTGAAGTCTAAATCTTTTCATTAAAATTTTCAACTTTTTTGATGCTGAAATAGTTCATGAACATTTTCAACTTTTTTGAAGTCTAAATCTTTTCATTAAAATTTTCAACTTTTTTGATGCTGAAATAGTTCATGAACATTTTCAACTTTTTTGAAGTCTAAATCTTTTCATGAAAATTTTCAACTTTTTTGATGCCGAAATCTTTTCATGAAAATTTTCAACTTTTTGAAGCCGAAATCTTTTCATGAAAATTTTCAACTTTTTTGATGTCGAAATAGTTCATGAAAATTTTCAACTTTTTTGAAGCCGAAATCTTTTCATGAAAATGTACGACTTTTTTGAAGCCGAAATCTTTTCATGAAAATTTTCAACATTCTTGAAGCCGAAATCTTTTCATGAAAATTTTCAACTTTTTGAAGCCGAAATCTTTTCATGAAAATTTTCAACTTTTTTGAAGCCGAAATCTTTTCATGAAAATTTTCAACTTTTTTAAAGCCGAAATATTTCATGACATTTTTTCAACTATTTTGAAGCCGAAATACTTCATGAAAATGTTTACCTTTTTTGAAGCAGAAATCTTTTCATGAAAAATTTCGACTTTTTTCAAACTGATTTTCTACATTTTCTAACTCAAAGTGTAGTTTCAAAGTAAAAATACTGTTAGAAGGAGTGATTCAGACAAAATTAGATGAAACAGCTGTACTGGTAACAAACAATGATATTAACAGCTTTAGTGATCAAATTGAGCGTATCTTGCGAAGCTGAGCTCGAAAGTGACATGAAACATGTTTTTCAGACATAAAGTGACACTTACTGTTCAGACTACATTTTCTAACTCAAAGTGTCGTTTCAAAGTAAAAATACTGTTAGAGGGAGTGATTCAGACAAAATTAGATGAAAAAGCTGTAGTGGTAACAAATGAGCGCAGTTACATGAAATGACATCAAAATCAACATTCCCTGAGCCAGACAACGCTATTAACAGCTTTAGTGATCAAATTGAGCGTATCTTGCGAAGCTGAGCTCGAAAGTGACATGAAACATGTTTTTGAGACATAAAGTGACACTTACTGTTTAGACTACATTTTCTAACTCAAAGTGTCGTTTCAAAGTAAAAATACTGTTAGAGGGAGTGATTCAGACAAAATTAGATGAAACAGCTGTAGTGGTAACAAATGAGCGCAGTTACATGAAATGACATCAAAATCAACATTCCCTGAGCCAGACAACGCTATTAACAGCTTTAGTAATCAAATTGAGCGTATTTTGCGAAGCTGAGCTCGAAAGTGACATGACACATGTTTATGAGACATAAAGTGACACTTACATTGAATACCTGTCCTGACTACATTTTCTAACTCAAAGCGTCGTTTCAAAGTAAAAATACTGTTAGAAGGAGTGATTCAGACAAAATTAGATGAAACAGCTGTAGTGGTAACAAATGAGCGCAGTTACATGAAATGACATCAAAATCAACATTCCCTGAGCCAGACAACACTATTAACAGCTTTAGTGATCAAATTGAGCGTATCTTGCGAAGCTGAGCTCGAAAGTGACATGAAACATGTTTTTGAGACATAAAGTGACACTTACTGTTCAGACTACATTTTCTAACTCAAAGTGTCGTTTCAAAGTAAAAATACTGTTAGAGGGAGTGATTCAGACAAAATTAGATGAAACAACTGTAGTGGTAACAAATGAGCGCAGTTACATGAAATGACATCAAAATCAACATTCCCTGAGCCAGACAACGCTATTAACAGCTTTAGTGATCAAATTGAGCGTATCTTGCGAAGCTGAGCTCGAAAGTGACATGAAACATGTTTTTGAGACATAAAGTGACACTTACTGTTCAAAACATGTTTCATGTCACTTTCGAGCTCAGCTTCGCAAGATACGCTCAATTTGATCACTAAAGCTGTTAATAGCGTTGTCTGGCTCAGGGAATGTTGATTTTGATGTCATTTCATGTAACTGCGCTCATTTGTTACCAGTACAGCTGTTTCATCTAATATTGTCTGAATCACTCCTTCTAACAGTATTTTTACTTTGAAACGGCACTTTGAGTTAGAAAATGTAGTCTGAACAGTAAGTGTCACTTTATGTCTCAAAAACATGTTTCATGTCACTTTCGAGCTCAGCTTCGCAAGATACGCTCAATTTGATCACTAAAGCTGTTAATAGCGTTGTTTGTTACCAGTACAGCTGTTTCATCTAATTTTGTCTGAATTACGCCTTCTAACAGTATTTTTACTTTGAAACGACACTTTGAGTGAGAAAATGTAGTCTGAAAAGTAAGTGTCACTTTATGTCCCAAAAACATGTTTCATGTCACTTTCGAGCTCAGCTTCGCAAGATACGCTCAATTTGATCACTAAAGCTGTTAATAGCGATTTCTGGCTCAGGGAATGTTGATTTTGATGTCATTTCATGTAACTGCGCTCATTTGTTACCACTACAGCTGTTTCATCTAATTTTGTCTGAATCACTCCTTCTAACAGTATTTTTACTTTGAAACGACACTTTGAGTTAGAAAATGTAGTCAGGACAGGTATTCATTGTAAGTGTCACTTTATGTCTGAAAAACATGTTTCATGTCACTTTCGAGCTCAGCTTCGCAAGATACGCTCAATTTGATCACTAAAGCTGTTAATAGCGTTGTCTGGCTCAGGGAATGTTGATTTTGATGTCATTTCATGTAACTGCGCTCATTTGTTACCAGTACAGCTGTTTCATCTAATATTGTCTGAATCACTCCTTCTAACAGTATTTTTACTTTGAAACGGCACTTTGAGTTAGAAAATGTAGTCTGAAAAGTAAGTGTCACTTTATGTCCCAAAAACATGTTTCATGTCACTTTCGAGCTCAGCTTCGCAAGATACGCTCAATTTGATCACTAAAGCTGTTGATAGCGATTTCTGGCTCAGGGAATGTTGATTTTGATGTAATTTCATGTAACTGCGCTCATTTGTTACCACTACAGCTGTTTCATCTAATTTTGTCTGAATCACTCCTTCTAACAGTATTTTTACTTTGAAACGACACTTTGAGTTAGAAAATGTAGTCAGGACAGGTATTCACTGTAAGTGTCACTTTTTGTCTCAAAAACATGTTTCATATCACTTTCGAGCTCAGCTTCGCAAGATACGCTCAATTTGATCACTAAAGCTGTTAATAGCGATTTCTGGCTCAGGAAATGTTGATTTTGATGTCATTTCATGTAACTTTGCTCATTTCTTACCAGTACAGCTGTTTCATCTAATTTTGTCTGAATCACTCCTTCTAACAGTATTTTTACTTTGAAACGACACTTTGAGTTAGAAAATGTAGTCAGGACAGGTATTCACTGTAAGTGTCACTTTTTGTCTCAAAAACATGTTTCATATCACTTTCGAGCTCAGCTTCGCAAGATACGCTCAATTTGATCACTAAAGCTGTTAATAGCGTTGTCTGGCTCAGGGAATGTTGATTTTGATGTCATTTCATGTATCTGCGCTCATTTGTTACCAGTGCTGCTGTTTCATCTAATTTTGTCTGAATCACTCCTTCTAACAGTATTTTTACTTTGAAACGACACTTTGAGTTAGAAAATGTAGTCAGAACAGGTATTCATTGTAAGTGTCACTTTATGTCTGAAAAACATGTTTCATGTCACTTTCGAGCTCAGCTTCGCAAGATACGCTCAATTTGATCACTAAAGCTGTTAATAGCGTTGTCTGGCTCAGGGAATGTTGATTTTGATGTCATTTCATGTAACTGCGCTCATTTGTTACCAGTACAGCTGTTTCATCTAATATTGTCTGAATCACTCCTTCTAACAGTATTTTTACTTTGAAACGGCACTTTGAGTTAGAAAATGTAGTCTGAACAGTAAGTGTCACTTTATGTCTCAAAAACATGTTTCATGTCACTTTCGAGCTCAGCTTCGCAAGATACGCTCAATTTGATCACTAAAGCTGTTAATAGCGTTTTCTGGCTCAGGGAATGTTGATTTTGATGTTATTTCATGTAACTGCGCTCATTTCTTACCAGTACAGCTGTTTCATCTAATTTTGTCTGAATCACTCCTTCTAACAGTATTTTTACTTTGAAACGACACTTTGAGTTAGAAAATGTAGTCAGGACAGGTATTCACTGTAAGTGTCACTTTTTGTCTCAAAAACATGTTTCATATCACTTTCGAGCTCAGCTTCGCAAGATACGCTCAATTTGATCACTAAAGCTGTTAATAGCGTTGTCTGGCTCAGGGAATGTTGATTTTGATGTCATTTCATGTATCTGCGCTCATTTGTTACCAGTGCTGCTGTTTCATCTAATTTTGTCTGAATCACTCCTTCTAACAGTATTTTTACTTTGAAACGACACTTTGAGTTAGAAAATGTAGTCAGAACAGGTATTCATTGTAAGTGTCACTTTATGTCTGAAAAACATGTTTCATGTCACTTTCGAGCTCAGCTTCGCAAGATACGCTCAATTTGATCACTAAAGCTGTTAATAGCGTTGTCTGGCTCAGGGAATGTTGATTTAGATGTCATTTCATGTAACTGCGCTCATTTGTTACCAGTACAGCTGTTTCATCTAATATTGTCTGAATCACTCCTTCTAACAGTATTTTTACTTTGAAACGGCACTTTGAGTTAGAAAATGTAGTCTGAACAGTAAGTGTCACTTTATGTCTCAAAAACATGTTTCATGTCATTTTCGAGCTCAGCTTCGCAAGATACGCTCAATTTGATCACTAAAGCTGTTAATAGCGTTTTCTGGCTCAGGGAATGTTGATTTTGATGTCATTTCATGTAACTGCGCTCATTTCTTACCAGTACAGCTGTTTCATCTAATTTTGTCTGAATCACTCCTTCTAACAGTATTTTTACTTTGAAACGACACTTTGAGTTAGAAAATGTAGTCAGAACAGGTATTCATTGTAAGTGTCACTTTATGTCTGAAAAACATGTTTCATGTCACTTTCGAGCTCAGCTTCGCAAGATACGCTCAATTTGATCACTAAAGCTGTTAATAGCGTTGTCTGGCTCAGGGAATGTTGATTTTGATGTCATTTCATGTAACTGCGCTCATTTGTTACCAGTACAGCTGTTTCATCTAATATTGTCTGAATCACTCCTTCTAACAGTATTTTTACTTTGAAACGGCACTTTGAGTTAGAAAATGTAGTCTGAACAGTAAGTGTCACTTTATGTCTCAAAAACATGTTTCATGTCACTTTCGAGCTCATCTTCGCAAGATACGCTCAATTTGATCACTAAAGCTGTTAATAGCGTTTTCTGGCTCAGGGAATGTTGATTTTGATGTCATTTCACGTAACTGCGCTCATTTCTTACCAGTACAGCTGTTTCATCTAATTTTGTCTGAATCACTCCTTCTAACAGTATTTTTACTTTGAAACGACACTTTGAGTTAGAAAATGTAGAATATCAGTTTGAATAAAGTTGAAAATTTACATATAAAGATTTCGACTTCAAAAAAGTTGAAAACTTTCAATAAGTATTTCTGCTTCAACAAAGTTGAAAATTTTCATGAAAAGATTTCTGCTTCAACAAAGTCGAAAATTTTCATGAAAAGATTTCTGCTTCAACAAAGTTAAAAATTTTCATAAAAAGATTTAGCCTCCAAAAAAGTTGAACATTTCCATGAAGTATTTCTGCTTCAAAAAAGTTGAAGATTTTCATGAAAAGATTTTTGCTTCAAAAAAGTTGAAAATTTTCATGACAGGATTTTGGCTTTAAAAAAGGTAAAAAATTTCATGAAGTATTTCCGCGTCAAAAAATTTGAAAATTTCAGGCTTTTTTAAAAGTTGAAAATTTTCATTAAGTATTTCTGCTTCAAAAAGTTGAAAATTTTCATTAAAAGATTTCGGCTTCAAAAAAGTTGAAAATTTTCATGACAGGATTTTGGCTTTAAAAAAGGTAAAAAATTTCATGAAGTATTTCAGCTTCAAAAAATTTGAAAATTTTGATGAAAAGATTTCTGCTTCAAAAAAGTTCAAAATTTTCATGAAAAGATTTCGGCTTCAAAAAAGTTGAACATTTCCATGAAGTATTTCTGCTTCCAAAAAGTTGAAGATTTTCATGAAAAGATTTTTGCTTCAAAAAAGTTGAAGATCTTCATGAAACGATTTCTGCTTCAAAAAAGTTGAACATTTTCATGAAAAAATTTCAGCTTCAATAAAGTTGAAAATTTTCATGACAAGATTTTGGCTTCAAAAAAGTTGAAAATTTCCATGAAAAGATTTCAGCTTCAACAAAATTGAAATTTTTCATTACAGGATTTTGGCTTTAAAAAAGTTGAAAATTTTCATGAAAAGATTTCTGCTTCAAAAAATTTGAAAATTTTCATAAAAAGATTTCTGCTTCAAAAAAGTCGAAGATTTTCATGAAAAGATTTCGGCTTCAAAAAAGTCAAAAATTTTCATGAAGTATTTTGGTTTCAAAAAAGTTGAAAATTTACATGAAAAGATTTCAGCTTCAAAAAAGTTGAAAATTTTCATGAAAAGATTTCTGCTTTAAAATTTTCATTAAAAGATTTCTGCTTCAACAAAGTTGAAAATTTTCATGAAAAGATTTCTGCTTCAACAAAGCTAAAAATTTTCATGAAAAGATTTAGCCTTCAAAAAAGTTGAAAATTTTCAGGAAAAGATTTCGGCTTCAAAAAAGTTGAACATTTTCAAAAAGTATTTCTGCTTCAAAAAAGTTGAAGATTTTCATGAAAAGATTTCGGCTTCAACAAAGTTGAAAATTTTCATGACAGGATTTTGGCTTTAAAAAAGGTAAAAAATTTCATGAAGTATTTCAGCTACAAAAAATTTGAAAATTTTGATGAAAAGATTTCTGCTTCAAAAAAGTTCAAAATTTTCATGAAAAGATTTCGGCTTCAAAAAAGTTGAACATTTCCATGAAGTATTTCTGCTTCAAAAAAGTTGAAGATTTTCATGAAAAGATTTTTGCTTCAAAAAAGTTGAAGATCTTCATGAAACGATTTCTGCTTCAAAAAAGTTGAACATTTTCATGAAAAAATTTCAGCTTCAAAAAAGTTGAAAATTTTCATGAAATATTTCGGTTTCAAAAAAGTTGAAAATTTACATGAAAAGATTTCGGCTTCAAAAAAGTTGAAAATTTTGATGAAAAGGTTTCATTTTCAAAAAAGTTGATAATTTTTATGAAAAGATTTCTGCTTCAAAAAAGTTGAAAATTTTCATGACAAGATTTTGGCTTCAAAAAAGTTGAAAATTTCCATGAAAAGATTTCAGCTTCAACAAAATTGAAATTTTTCATTACAGGATTTTGGCTTCAAAAAAGTTGAAAATTTTCATGAAAAGATTTCTGCTTCAAAAAATTTGAAAATTTTCATAAAAAGATTTCTGCTTCAAAAAAGTCGAAGATTTTCATGAAAAGATTTCGGCTTCAAAAAAGTCAAAAATTTTCATGAAGTATTTTGGTTTCAAAAAAGTTGAAAATTTACATGAAAAGATTTCAGCTTCAAAAAAGTTGAAAATTTTCATGAAAAGATTTCTGCTTTAAAATTTTCATGAAAAGATTTCTGCTTCAACAAAGTTGAAAATTTTCATGAAAAGATTTCTGCTTCAACAAAGCTAAAAATTTTCATGAAAAGATTTAGCCTTCAAAAAAGTTGAAAGTTTTCATGAAAAGATTTCGGCTTCAAAAAAGTTGAACATTTTCATGAAGTATTTCAGCTTCAAAAAATTTGAAAATTTTGATGAAAAGATTTCTGCTTCAAAAAAGTTCAAAAGTTTCATGAAAAGATTTCGGCTTCAAAAACGTTGAACATTTCCATGAAGTATTTCTGCTTCAAAAAAGTTGAAGATTTTCATGAAAAGATTTTTGCTTCAAAAAAGTTGATGATCTTCATGAAACGATTTCTGCTTCAAAAAAGTTGAACATTTTCATGAAAAAATTTCAGCTTCAAAAAAGTTGAAAATTTTCATAAAGTATTTCGGTTTCAAAAAGGTTAAAAATTTACATGAAAAGATTTCGGCTTCAAAAAAGTTGAAAATTTTGATGAAAAGGTTTCATTTTCAAAAAAGTTGATAATTTTTATGAAAAGATTTCTGCTTCAAAAAAGTTGAAAATTTTCATGAAAAGATTTTGGCTTCAAAAAAGTTGAAAATTTCCATGAAAAGATTTCAGCTTCAACAAAATTGAAATTTTTCATGAAAAGAGTTCGGCTTCAAAAAAGTTGAAAATTTTCATGAAGTATTTCGGCTTCAAAAAGTTGAAAATTTAAATGAAAAGTTTTCTGCTTCAAAAAAGTTGAAAGTTTTCATGAAGTATTTCGGCTTCAAAAAAGTTGAAAAATTCGGGTTTTTGAAAAAGTTGAAAATTTTCATAAAATATTTCTACTTCAAAAAGTTGAAAATTTTGATGAAAAGATTTCTGCTTCAAAAAAGTTCAAAATTTTCATGAAAAGATTTCGGCTTTAAAAAAGTTGAAAACTTTCATGAAAAGATTTCGGCTTCAAAAAAGTCAAAGATTTTCATGAAGTATTTCAGCTTTCTTCATGCTGGCTGAGTTTTTCTTTGTTCTATCTTTTGAAATCAATTTATTTTATGATTGAATATTCCAAGTATTCTTTAAATATCTTGTTTTTGATTACCACCAATCACTATTTCCATTTTTACTTTCATGCTTTATGAACAAAAATAGCTTTTTTTATTACTACATCAAGTTTACACACATGGGTCAAAAATGACCCATACATCCAAGTGTGATTTAAAATTAAATGAATTAATACTATAATAATAATTTGTTTCAAGTAATTACTTTAGCAGTGAGTGGAGCCAAACACTTATGTATTTCATATTTGCAACATGTTTATTTGTCATTTTGTCACACATACACATACCTCTGATAACAGATAACACGGCTGTTGAACTGAACTGTATCTGTAATTTAACAACTGTAAACTGGTGAATGTGACCAAACAAAATGAAATACAACTGAACACATCACTAGAGCACAAATTGCCATCTCAATTTTGACATGCCTCACAAATGATCACTAAGAGTTTGTGCTCCTTGCACACAGGCCTGGTGCACTGGGAACACTAGCTGCTGACTTTTCTGTCTTTGGTAACTGGGCAGATCGTGCACCTCTTCCTCTTCCTTTGGCCCTCCTGTCTGATGTCCTCTTGTGGCTGGGTGGTGGCTGTGTTTTGTTTTTTAAACCCACATCTTCCCATTGTTTCTTCTTCTGACTGCTGTCATCCACTGCTTTGTCATCATGCATAGTGCTCAGGAGGACAACAGCTTTTCCCTTCTTCTGCACATAGCTCACCATGGTCATGTTGCCATTGAATCCGAATTCTGAGCTATGAATCTCCCGTGATTTGGATGGCTTCATGATAGGTGGTATGTCCGATTTGTTCTGGCAAAGAGTCCCAACAATGGTCAGGTTCTTCTCGAGGAGCTTCTCAGCCAGCGGGACACTGGTGAAGAAGTTGCTAATTGTGATGTTGCGACCTATGAGAGGGGGAAAAGATTGTAAATTTACTCAACATGGAATTCTTTAAACTCTAACGCCATAATCTGTTGCATTGCATTGCATTTTATTCTGTTTTACTATTTTGCTTACAGAGAAATCAAATAAAAAAATAAAATACACATTATTAAAGATTGGGAAAAAGTATGTAGGTATTGTGCTAAAACTTAATACATTAGTTTCTCTATTGTACTTTACATTCACCTGTCTGTCTGATTCCACTGCACAATTGCTGGACGACATTCTCTCCAAGGTTCCTCTGAACCTGGCTGTCTCCCGGTATAGACAATTCCATCTATTGCATAAGGTACCCTTGCGTCGCACATCCAGAAGATTTTTATCCCATATTTTGCAGGCTTGCTGGGCATGTGTTGCCGTAACTTGCACCTGCCTCGGAATGGCACAAGCTGCTCATCTATGGTGACACAGTCACTGGGGATGAACTTTCTTCTGCAGTTGTCCAGGAAACAGTCCCACACGTACCTAAATGTCGCCATGTGGTGTGTTTCCAGTCGCAGAGCCCTGGTCCTCTTGTCGTCAAACCGTATGACGCGGCGGATATCTTCATATCTCCTAAGCCCCATGGTGGCCTTGTAAATTGGATTTTGCAGCGGATCTACAAACAGCTCCCGCAAGGCCACATCCCAGCTCTTCTCCCCCCCTGCAAGAATTGATGAAGGCCATCAATTCTTCTTTATCAATGCTTCTCCACTCTTTCCCTTTTGCTGTGGCTGTTCTTCGTCCCTCTAAGTTGATACATATTAGAACCTCCTCAATGATGTTGTCACTCATGAACATATCCCAGGCATCTTTTGGTGAAACAGCTGGTGATCCAGGTGTAGGTCCTGGGCAGCTCCTCAGAATGTTATGGCTTCTTGTTCTGCCATGAATGGGGGGATTCTCATTCCAGTAAGATCCGTTTTTACTCAATCTATTGGACTGGGTCTGAGTTTCCTCTTCAGAGGACTCATCAGATGAGTCTTCTGTATCATCAGAGGAGTCTTCTTCATGGATTCCCAGACACACCCACAACTCCAGCTTGACCCTCTGGCAAATATTCTGGGTCATCATCATCAGAAATTTCAGACTCTGAATCAAGACAAATTGCCTCCTCATCTGGTTCTTCCTGCAGCATCGCTACAACCATCTCAGTAGTAAATCTGGGACCAGCCATACTCTGGATAAAGAAAATCAAAAGCACAATAAAATTTTCAGATGCACATCAATATACATACACATACATACAGTTTTATTTTGGTGACTTGGCTAAGTAGCTTAGCTAAGTACTTTGCTAAGTAGCCTAGCAATCTACATAATAGTTAGCTAACTACAATAGAATTAGCTAACTAAAATAGAAGTGTCAACAGCTAGCTAGCTAATAGTAATTATTTGTAACTTTCTGACAAGTAATGTACTCACTCTCAAGGTAACCTAAACCTAATCAAATGTTATGTACAGTTATCTTTCACAATTGTCATCAAATATTTTCTAAAGTGATGTTAGAACAATTTAAAAACAATACTTACATGTATTAGATGTTCCAAGGGAGCTGTGCTGAGCTGTGAAATGTCTGAAACAACCACGTTTCACAGCAAATGCTATAGTAAATGCATGTGGGTCGTTTCTGACCCATGTGTGTAAACTTGATGTAGAAATACAAAAGCTGTGCTCGTTCATAAAGTAAGAAAGGAAAAATACAAATGATGATTTGTGCTTAACAAAAACAAGATATTTACTGCATACTTGGAAAAGTAAATGATAAAATGTATTTATTTCAAAGATATATCATAGAAACACTCAGCCATACATGAAATAACATAGAAAGTGGATTCATTTTTGACCCATGTTGTGCATTAGAAGGGTAATGATACAAAAATGTTTTTTATTCAAAAAGTAAGAAAGGAAAAAATAAAATAAGGATGTATGATGATCAAAAACAAGTTAATTGAGGAATACCTTGAATACTGAATGAAGAGATGAATTTATTGCAAAGATGTAAAAAATAAAAACTCAACCGGGTCACTTTGATATTTTTAAAGCAGAAATACTTCATGAAAGTTTTCGACTTTTTTGATGCCGAAATAGTTCATGAAAATTTTCAACTTTTTTGAAGCCAAAATCTTTTCATGAAAATTTTCAACTTTTTTGAAGCAGAAATCTTTTCATGAAATACTTCGACTTTTTTGAAGCCGAAATACTTGATGAAAATTCTTACCTTTTTTAAAGCCATAATGCTGTCATGAAAATTTTCAACTTTTTTGAAGCTGAAATCTTTTCATGAAAATGTTCAACTTTTTTGAAGCCGAAATCTTTTCATGTAAAATTTCAACTTTTTTGAAGCCGAAATCTTTTCATGAAAATTTTCAACTTTTTTGAAGCAGAAATCTTTTCATGAAATACATTGACTTTTTTGAAGCCGAAATACTTGATGAAAATTTTCAACTTTTTTGAAGCCGAAATCTGTTCATGAAAATGTTCAACTTTTTTGAAGCCGAAATCTTTTCATGAAAATTTTCAACTTTTTGGAGCCGAAATCTTGTCATGAAAATTTTTACCTTTTTTAAAGCCAAAATCCTGTCATGAAAATTTTCAACTTTTTTGAAGCAGAAATCTTTTCAAGAAAATCTTTGACTTTTTTGAAGCTGAAATCTTTTCATGAAAATCTTGAACTTTTTTGAAGCCGAAATACTTGATGAAAATTTTCAACTTTTTTGAAGTCTAAATCTTTTCATGAAAATTTTCAACTTTTTTGAAGCCGAAATCTTTTCATGAAAATTTTCAACTTTTTTGAAATAGAAATCTTTTCATGAAAATTTTCAACTTTTTTGAAGCCGAAATACTTCATTAACGTTTTCAACTTTTTTGATGCCGAAATCTTTTAATGTAAATCTTCAACTTTTTTGAAGCCGAAATACTTCATGAAAGTTTTCAACTTTTTTGAAGCCGAAATCTTTTCATGAACATTTTAAACTTTTTTGAAGCCGAAATCTTTTCATGAAAATGTTCAACTTTTTTGAAGCAGAAATCTTTTCATGAAAATCTTCGACTTTTTTGCAGCCGAAATACTTCATGAAAATTTTCAACTTTTTTGAAGCCGAAATACTTCATGAAAGTTTTCAACCTTTTTGAAGCCGAAATAATTCATGAAAATTTTTACCTTTTTCAAAGCTAAAATCCTGTCATGAAAATTTTCAACTTTTTTGAAGCCGAAATCTTTTCATGAAAATCTTCAACTTCTTTGAAGCCGAAATACTTGATGAAAATTTTCAACTGTTTTGAAGTCTAAATCTTTTCATGAAAATTTTCAACTTTTTTGAAGCCGAAATCTTTTCATGAAAATTTTCAAACTTTTTGAAGCCGAAATCTTTTCATGAAAATTTTCAACTTTTTTGAAGCAGAAATCTTTTCATGAAAATCTTAGACTTTTTTGAAGTCGAAAAAATTCATGAACATTTTCAACTTTTTTTGATGCCGAAATCTTTTCATGAAAATTTTCAACTTTTTTGAAGCAGAAATCTTTTCATGAAAATCGTTGACTTTTTTGAAGTCGAAAAAATTCATGAACATTTTCAACTTTTTTGAAGTCTAAATCTTTTCATGAAAATTTTCAACTTTTTTGATGCCGAAATCTTTTCATGAAAATTTTCAACTTTTTGAAGCCGAAATCTTTTCATGAACATTTTCAACTTTTTTGAAGCCGAAATCTTTTCATGAAAATTTTCAACTTTTTTGATGCATAAATCTTTTCATGAAAATTTTAGACTTTTTTGAAGTCGAAAAAATTCATGGACATGTTCAACTTTTTTGAAGTCTAAATCTTTTCATTAAAAATTTTCAACTTTTTTGATGCCGAAATAGTTCATGAAAATTTTCAACTTTTTTGAAGCCGAAATCTTTTCATGAAAATTTTCAACTTTTTTGAAGCCGAAATACTTCATGAAAATTCCTACCTTTTTTAAAGCCATAATCCTGTCATGAAAATTTTCAACTTTTCTGAAGCTGAAATTATTTCATGAAAATTTTCAACTTTTTTGAAGCCGAAATCTTTTCATGAAAATCGTTGACGTTTTTGAAGCCCAAATCTTTTAATGTAAACTTTCAACTTTTTTGAAGCCGAAATACTTCATGAAAATGTTCGACTTTTCTGAAGCAGAAATCTTTTCATGAAAATCATTGACTTTTTTGAAGCCGAAATACTTCATGAAAATTTTCAACTTTTTTGAAGCAGAAATCTTTTCATGAAAATTTTCAACTTTATTGATGCCGAAATAGTTCATGAAAATTTTCAACTTTTTTGAAACCGAAATCTTTTCATGAAAATTTTCAACTTTTTGAAGCCGAAATCTTTTCATGAAAATTTTCATCTTTTTTGAAGCATATATCTTTTCATGAAAATCTTAGACTTTTTTGAAGTTGAAAAAATTCATGAACATTTTCAACTTTTTTGAAGCTGAAATCTTTTCATGAAATTTTTCAACTTTTTGTAAGCCGAAATCTTTTCATGAAAATCTTCGACTTTTTTGAAGCTGAAATACTTCATGAAAGTTTTCAACCTTTTTGAAGCCGAAATACTTTATAAAATGTTTTACCTTTTTTAAAGCGAAAATACTGTCATGAAAATTTTCAATTTTTTTGAAGCCTATATCTTTTCATGAAAATTTTCAACTTTTTTGAAGCAGAAATCTTTTCATGAAAATTTTCAACTTTTTTGAAGCAGAAATCTTTTCATGAAAATCTTCGACTTTTTTGAAGCCGAAATAGTTCATGAATGTTTTCAACTTTTTTGAAGCCGAAATACTTCATGAAAATTTTTGACTTTTTTGAAAGCCGAAATCTTTTAATGTAAATTTTCAACTTTTTTGATGCCGAAATCTTTTCATGAAAATTTTCAACATTTTTGAAGCCGAAATCTATTCATGAAAATGTTTGACTTTTTTGAAGTCGAAAAAATTCATGGACATTTTCAACTTTTTTGAAGTCTAAATCTTTTCATTAAAATTTTCAACTTTTTTGAAGCCGAAATCTTTTCATGAAAATTTTCAAGTTTTTGAAGCAGAAATCTTTTCATGAAAATCTTAGACTTTTTTGAAGTCGAAAAAATTCATGAAAATGTTCGACTTTTCTGAAGCAGAAATCTTTTCATGAAAATCATTGACTTTTTTGAAGCCGAAATACTTCATGAAAATTTTCAACTTTTTTGAAGCAGAAATCTTTTCATGAAAATTTTCAACTTTTTTGATGCCGAAATAGTTCATGAAAATTTTCAACTTTTTTGAAGCCGAAATCTTTTCATGAAAATTTTCAACTTTTTGAAGCCGAAATCTTTTCATGAAAATTTTCATCTTTTTTGAAGCATAAATCTTTTCATGAAAATCTTAGACTTTTTTGAAGTCGAAAAAATTCATGAACATTTTCAACTTTTTTGAAGCTGAAATCTTTTCATGAAATTTTTCAACTTTTTGTAAGCCGAAATCTTTTCATGAAAATCTTCGACTTTTTTGAAGTTGAAATACTTCATGAAAGTTTTCAACCTTTTTGAAGCCGAAATACTTTATAAAATGTTTTACCTTTTTTAAAGCGAAAATCCTGTCATGAAAATTTTCAACTTTTTTGAAGCCTAAATCTTTTCATGAAAATTTTCAACTTTTTTGAAGCAGAAATCTTTTCATGAAAATCTTCGACTTTTTTGAAGCCGAAATAGTTCATGAATGTTTTCAACTTTTTTGAAGCCGAAATACTTCATGAAAATTTTTGACTTTTTTGAAAGCCGAAATCTTTTAATGTAAATTTTCAACATTTTTGAAGCCGAAATCTATTCATGAAAATGTTTGACTTTTTTGAAGTCGAAAAAATTCATGGACATTTTCAACTTTTTTGAAGCCGAAATCTTTTCATGAAAATTTTCAAGTTTTTGAAGCAGAAATCTTTTCATGAAAATTTTCAACTTTTTTGAAGCAGAAATCTTTTCATGAAAATTTTCAACATTTTTGAAGCCGAAATCTATTCATGAAAATGTTTGACTTTTTTGAAGTCGAAAAAATTGATGGACATTTTCAACTTTTTTGAAGTCTAAATCTTTTCATTAAAATTTTCAACTTTTTTGAAGCCGAAATCTTTTCATGAAAATTTTCAAGTTTTTGAAGCAGAAATCTTTTCATGAAAATCTTAGACTTTTTTGAAGTCGAAAAAATTCATGAAAATGTTCGACTTTTCTGAAGCAGAAATCTTTTCATGAAAATCATTGACTTTTTTGAAGCCGAAATACTTCATGAAAATTTTCAACTTTTTTGAAGCAGAAATCTTTTCATGAAAATTTTCAACTTTTTTGATGCCGAAATAGTTCATGAAAATTTTCAACTTTTTTGAAGCCGAAATCTTTTCATGAAAATTTTCAACTTTTTTGAAGCAGAAATCTTTTCATGAAAATTTTCAACTTTTTTGATGCCGAAATAGTTCATGAAAATTTTCAACTTTTTTGAAGCCGAAATCTTTTCATGAAAATTTTCAACTTTTTGAAGCCGAAATCTTTTCATGAAAATTTTCATCTTTTTTGAAGCATAAATCTTTTCATGAAAATCTTAGACTTTTTTGAAGTCGAAAAAATTCATGAACATTTTCAACTTTTTTGAAGCTGAAATCTTTTCATGAAATTTTTCAACTTTTTGTAAGCCGAAATCTTTTCATGAAAATCTTCGACTTTTTTGAAGTTGAAATACTTCATGAAAGTTTTCAACCTTTTTGAAGCCGACATACTTTATAAAATGTTTTACCTTTTTTAAAGCGAAAATCCTGTCATGAAAATTTTCAACTTTTTTGAAGCCTAAATCTTTTCATGAAAATTTTCAACTTTTTTGAAGCAGAAATCTTTTCATGAAAATCTTCGACTTTTTTGAAGCCGAAATAGTTCATGAATGTTTTCAACTTTTTTGAAGCCGAAATACTTCATGAAAATTTTTGACTTTTTTGAAAGCCGAAATCTTTTAATGTAAATTTTCAACATTTTTGAAGCCGAAATCTATTCATGAAAATGTTTGACTTTTTTGAAGTCGAAAAAATTCATGGACATTTTCAACTTTTTTGAAGTCTAAATCTTTTCATTAAAATTTTCAACTTTTTTGAAGCCGAAATCTTTTCATGAAAATTTTCAAGTTTTTGAAGCAGAAATCTTTTCATGAAAATTTTCAACTTTTTTGAAGCAGAAATCTTTTCATGAAAATTTTCAACATTTTTGAAGCCGAAATCTATTCATGAAAATGTTTGACTTTTTTGAAGTCGAAAAAATTCATGGACATTTTCAACTTTTTTGAAGTCTAAATCTTTTCATTAAAATTTTCAACTTTTTTGAAGCCGAAATCTTTTCATGAAAATTTTCAAGTTTTTGAAGCAGAAATCTTTTCATGAAAATCTTAGACTTTTTTGAAGTCGAAAAAATTCATGAAAATGTTCGACTTTTCTGAAGCAGAAATCTTTTCATGAAAATCATTGACTTTTTTGAAGCCGAAATACTTCATGAAAATTTTCAACTTTTTTGAAGCAGAAATCTTTTCATGAAAATTTTCAACTTTTTTGAAGCAGAAATCTTTTCATGAAAATCTTAGACTTTTTTGAAGTCGAAAAAATTCATGAACATTTTCAACTTTTTTGAAGTGTAAATCTTTTCATGAAAATTTTCAACTTTTTTGAAGCCGAAATCTTTTCATGAAAATTTTCAACTTTTTTGAAGTGTAAATCTTTTCATGAACATTTTCAACTTTTTTGAAGCCGAAATCTTTTCATGAAAATTTTCAACTTTTTTGAAGCCGAAATACTTCATGAAAATTTTTACCTTTTTTAAAGCCAAAATCCTGTCATGAAAAATTTATACTTTTTTGAAGCAGAAATCTTTTCATGAAAATTTTCGACTTTATTCAAACTGATATTCTACATTTTCTAACTCAAAGTGTAGTTTCAAAGTAAAAATACTGTTAGAAGGAGTGATTCAGACAAAATTAGATGAAACAGCTGTACTGGTAACAAACAATGATATTAACAGCTTTAGTGATCAAATTGAGCGTATCTTGGGAAGCTGAGCTCGAAAGTGACATGAAACATGTTTTTCAGACATAAAGTGACAGTTACAGTGAATACCTGTTCTGACTACATTTTCTAACTAAAAGTGTCGTTTCAAAGTAAAAATACTGTTAGAAGGAGTGATTCAGACAAAATTAGATGAAACAGCTGTACTGGTAACAAATGAGCCCAGTTACATGAAATGACATCAAAATCAACATTCCCTGAGCCAGACAACGCTATTAACAGCTTTAGTGATCAAATTGAGCGTATATTGCGAAGCTGAGCTCGAAAGTGACATGAAACATGTTTTTGAGACATAAAGTGACACTTACAGTGAATACCTGTCCTGACTACATTTTCTAACTGAAAGCGTCGTTTCAAAGTAAAAATACTGTTAGAAGGAGTGATTCAGACAAAATTAGATGAAACAGCTGTACTGGTAACAAACAACGATATTAACAGCTTTAGTGATCAAATTGAGCGTATCTTGCGAAGCTGAGCTCGAAAGTGACATGAAACATGTTTTTGAGACATAAAGTGACACTTACTGTTCAGACTACATTTTCTAACTCAAAGTGTCGTTTCAAAGTAAAAATACTGTTAGAAGGAGTGATTCAGACAAAATTAGATGAAACAGCAGCACTGGTAACAAATGAGCGCAGTTACATGAAATGACATCAAAATCAACATTCCCTGAGCCAGACAACGCTATTAACAGCTTTAGTGATCAAATTGAGCGTATCTTGCGAAGCTGAGCTCGAAAGTGACATGAAACATGTTTTTCAGACATAAAGTGATACTTACAGTAAATACCTGTCCTGACTACATTTTCTAACTCAAAGTGTCGTTTCAAAGTAAAAATACTGTTAGAAGGAGTGATTCAGACAAAATTAGATGAAACAGCAGCACTGGTAACAAACAACGATATTAACAGCTTTAGTGATCAAATTGAGCGTATCTTGCGAAGCTGAGCTCGAAAGTGACATGAAACAAGTTTTTGAGACATAAAGTGACACTTACTGTTCAGACTACATTTTTAACTCAAAGTGCCGTTTTAAATTAAAAATACTGTTAGAAGGAGTGATTCAGACAAAATTAGATGAAACAGCTGTACTGGTAACAAATGAGCGCAGTTACATGAAATGACATCAAAATCAACATTCCCTGAGCCAGACAACGCTATTAACAGCTTTAGTGATCAAATTGAGCGTATCTTGCGAATTTGTGCTCGAAAGTGACATGAAACATGTTTTGAACAGTAAGTGTCACTTTATGTCTCAAAAACATGTTTCATGTCACTTTCGAGCTCAGCTTCGCAAGATACGCTCAATTTGATCACTAAAGCTGTTAATATCGTTGATTGTTACCAGTACAGCTGTTTCAACTTATTTTGTCTGAATCACTCCTTCTAACAGTATTTTTACTTTGAAACGACACTTTGAGTTAAAAATGTAGTCTGAACAGTAGGTGTCACTTTATGTCTCAAAAACTAAGTTTCATGTCACTTTCGAGCTCAGCTTCGCAAGATACGCTCAATTTGATCACTAAAGCTGTTAATATCGTTGATTGTTACCAGTACAGCTGTTTCAACTAATTTTGTCTGAAACACTCCTTCTAACAGTATTTTTACTTTGAAACGACGCTTTGAGTTAGAAAATGTAGTCAGAAAATGTAGTCAGGACAATATCAAGATTTCGGCTTCAAAAAAGTTGAAAATTTTCATGAAAAGATTTCTGCTTCAAAATTTTCATGAAAAGATTCATGAAAAGATTTCGGATTTAAAAAAGTTGAAAATTTTAATGAAAACATTTCGGCTTCAAAAAAGTTGAAAATTTTCATGAAGTATTTCGGATTCAAAAAAGTTGAAAATTTACATGAAAAGATTTCTGCTTAAAAAAATTGAAAATTTTCATGAAAAGATTTCTGCTTGAAAATTTTCATAAAAATATTTCTGCATTAAAAAAGTCAAAGATTTTCATGAAAAGATTTCGGATTTAAAAAAGTTGAAAATTTTCATAAAAAGATTTCTGCTTCAAAAAAGTTGAAAATTTTCATGAAAAGATTTAGGCTTCAAAAAAGTCGAAGATTTTCATGAAAAGATTTCTGCATGAAAATTTTCATGAAAAGATTTCTGATTCAACAAAGTTGAAAATTTTCATGAAAAGATTTCTGCTTCAACAAAGTTCAAAATTTTCATGAAAAGATTTAGGCTTCAAAAAAGTCGAAAATTTTCATGAAAAGATTTCGGCTTCAAAAAAGTTGAAGATTTTCGTGAAAAGATTTCTGCTTCAAAAAAGTTGAAAAGTTTCATGACAGGATTTTGGCTTTAAAGAAGTTGAAAATTTACATGAAGTAATTCGGCTTCAAAAAAGTTGAAAATTTTCATGAAGTATTTCAGCTTCAAAAAAGTTGAAAATTTTCATGAAAAGATTTAGGCTTCAAAAAAGTCGAAAATTTTCATGAAAAGATTTCGGCTTCAAAAAAGTTGAAGATTTTCGTGAAAAGATTTCTGCTTCAAAAAAGTTGAAAAGTTTCATGAAAGGATTTTGGCTTTAAAGAAGTTGAAAATTTACATGAAGTAATTCGGCTTCAAAAAAGTTGAAAATTTTCATGAAGTTTTTCGGCTTCCAAAAAGTTGAAAACTTTCATGACGTTTTTCTTCTTTACAAAAGTTGAAGATTATCATGAAGTATTTCGGCTTCAAAAAAGTTGAAAATTTTCATGAAAAGATTTCGGTTTTAAAAAAGTTAAAAATTTACATGAAAAGATTTCGGCTTCAAAAAAGTTGAAAATTTTCATGAAAAGGTTTCATTTTCAAAAAAGTTGATAATTTTCATGAAAAGATTTCTGCTTCAAAAAAGTTGAAAATTTTCATGAAACGATTTCTGCTTCAAAAAAGTTGAAAATTTTCATGAAGTATTTCCGCGTCAAAAAAGTTGAAAATTTCAGGCTTTTTAAAAAGTTGAAAATTTTCATGAAGTATTTCTGCTTCAAAAAGTTGAAAATTTTCATGAAAAGATTTTTGTTTCAAAAAAGTGTAAAATTTTCATGGAAAGATTTCTGCTTCAAAAAAGTTGAAAATTTTCATGAAAAGATTTCGGCTTCAAAAACGTTTAAAATTTTCATGACAGGATTTTGGCTTTAAAAAAGTTAAAAATTTTCATGAAAAGATTTCGGCTTCAAAAAAAGTTAAAAATTTTAATGAAAAGATTTCGGCTTCAAAAAAAGTTGAATATTTTCATAAAAAGATTTCTGCTTCAAAAAAGTCGAAGATTTTCATGAAAAGATTTCGGCTTCAAAAAAGTTGAAAATTTTCATAAAAAGATTTCTGCTTCAAAAAAGTTGAACATTTTCATAAAGTATTTCTGCTTCAAAAAAGTTGAAGATTTTCATGAAAAGATTTCGGCTTCAACAAAGTTGAAAATTTTCATGACAGGATTTTGGCTTTAAAAAAGGTAAAAAATTTCATGAAGTATTTAAGCTTCAAAAAATTTGAAAATTTTGATGAAAAGATTTCTGCTTCAAAAAAGTTCAAAATTTTCATGAAAAGATTTCGGCTTCAAAAAAGTTGAACATTTCCATGAAGTATTTCTGCTTCAAAAAAGTTGAAGATTTTCATGAAAAGATTTTTGCTTCAAAAAAGTTGAAGATCTTCATGAAACGATTTCTGCTTCAAAAAAGTTGAACATTTCCATGAAAAAATTTCAGCTTCAAAAAAGTTGAAAATTTTCATGAAGTATTTCGGTTTCAAAAAAGTTAAAAATTTACATGAAAAGATTTCGGCTTCAAAAAAGTTGAAAATTTTGATGAAAAGGTTTCATTTTCAAAAAAGTTGATAATTTTTATGAAAAGATTTCTGCTTCAAAAAAGTTGAAAATTTTCATGACAAGATTTTGGCTTCAAAAAAGTTGAAAATTTCCATGAAAATATTTAAGCTTCAACAAAAATGAAATTTTTCATTACAGGATTTTGGCTTTAAAAAAGTTCAAAATTTTCATGAAAAGATTTCGGCTTCAAAAAAGTTGAACATTTCCATGAAGTATTTCTGCTTCAAAAAAGTTGAAGATTTTCATGAAAAGATTTTTGCTTCAACAAAGTTGAAGATCTTCATGAAACGATTTCTGCTTCAAAAAAGTTGAACATTTTCATGAAAAAATTTCAGCTTCAAAAAAGTTGAAAATTTTCATGAAGTATTTCGGTTTCAAAAAAGTTAAAAATTTACATGAAAAGATTTCGGCTTCAAAAAAGTTGAAAATTTTGATGAAAAGGTTTCATTTTCAAAAAAGTTGATAATTTTTATGAAAAGATTTCTGCTTCAAAAAAGTTGAAAATTTTCATGAAAAGATTTCGGCTTCAAAAAAGTTGAACATTTTCATGAAGTATTTCAGCTTCAAAAAATTTGAAAATTTTCATGAAGTATTTCGGTTTCAAAAAAGTTAAAAATTTACATGAAAAGATTTCGGCTTCAAAAAAGTTGAAAATTTTGATGAAAAGGTTTCTGCTTCAAAAAAGTTCAAAATTTTCATGAAAAGATTTCGGCTTCAAAAAAGTTGAACATTTCCATGAAGTATTTCTGCTTCAAAAAAGTTGAAGATTTTCATGAAAAGATTTTTGCTTCAAAAAAGTTGAAGATCTTCATGAAACGATTTCTGCTTCAAAAAAGTTGAACATTTTCATGAAAAAATTTCAGCTTCAAAAAAGTTGAAAATTTTCATGAAGTATTTCGGTTTCAAAAAAGTTAAAAATTTACATGAAAAGATTTCGGCTTCAAAAAAGTTGAAAATTTTGATGAAAAGGTTTCATTTTCAAAAAAGTTGATAATTTTTATGAAAAGATTTCTGCTTCAAAAAAGTTGAAAATTTTCATGACAAGATTTTGGCTTCAAAAAAGTTGAAAATTTCCATGAAAAGATTTCAGCTTCAACAAAAATGAAATTTTTCATTACAGGATTTTGGCTTTAAAAAAGTTCAAAATTTTCATGAAAAGATTTCGGCTTCAAAAAAGTTGAACATTTCCATGAAGTATTTCTGCTTCAAAAAAGTTGAAGATTTTCATGAAAAGATTTTTGCTTCAACAAAGTTAAAAATTTTCATGAAAAGATTTAGCCTTCAAAAAAGTTGAAAATTTTCATGAAAAGATTTCGGCTTCAAAAAAGTTGAACATTTTCATGAAGTATTTCAGCTTCAAAAAATTTGAAAATTTTGATGAAAGATTTCTGCTTCAAAAAAGTTCAAAATTTTCATGAAAAGATTTCGGCTACAAAAAAGTTGAACATTTCCATGAAGTATTTCTGCTTCAAAAAAGTTGAAGATTTTCATGAAAAGATTTAGGCTTCAAAAAAGTCGAAAATTTTCATGAAAAGATTTCGGCTTCAAAAAAGTTGAAGATTTTCGTGAAAAGATTTCTGCTTCAAAAAAGTTGAAAAGTTTCATGACAGGATTTCTGCTTTAAAGAAGTTGAAAATTTACATGAAGTAATTCGGCTTCAAAAAAGTTGAAAATTTTCATGAAGTTTTTCGGCTTCCAAAAAGTTGAAAACTTTCATGACGTTTTTCTTCTTTACAAAAGTTGAAGATTTTCATGAAGTATTTCGGCTTCAAAAAAGTTGAAAATTTTCATGAAAAGATTTCGGTTTTAAAAAAGTTAAAAATTTACATGAAAAGATTTCGGCTTCAAAAAAGTTGAAAATTTTCATGAAAAGGTTTCATTTTCAAAAAAGTTGATAATTTTCATGAAAAGATTTCTGCTTCAAAAAAGTTGAAAATTTTCATGAAACGATTTCTGCTTCAAAAAAGTTGAAAATTTTCATGAAGTATTTCCGCGTCAAAAAAGTTGAAAATTTCAGGCTTTTTAAAAAGTTGAAAATTTTCATGAAGTATTTCTGCTTCAAAAAGTTGAAAATTTTCATGAAAAGATTTTTGCTTCAAAAAAGTTGAAGATCTTCATGAAACGATTTCTGCTTCAAAAAAGTTGAACATTTTCATGAAAAAATTTCAGCTTCAAAAAAGTTGAAAATTTTCATGAAGTATTTCGGTTTCAAAAAAGTTAAAAATTTACATGAAAAGATTTCGGCTTCAAAAAAGTTGAAAATTTTGATGAAAAGGTTTCATTTTCAAAAAAGTTGATAATTTTTATGAAAAGATTTCTGCTTCAAAAAAGTTGAAAATTTTCATGACAAGATTTTGGCTTCAAAAAAGTTGAAAATTTCCATGAAAAGATTTCAGCTTCAACAAAAATGAAATTTTTCATTACAGGATTTTGGCTTTAAAAAAGTTGAAAATTTTCATGAAAAGATTTCTACTTCAAAAAAGTTAAAAAATTTTCATAAAAAGATTTCTGCTTCAACAAAGTTAAAAATTTTCATGAAAAGATTTAGCCTTCAAAAAAGTTGAAAATTTTCATGAAAAGATTTCGGCTTCAAAAAAGTTGAACATTTTCATGAAGTATTTCAGCTTCAAAAAATTTGAAAATTTTGATGAAAAGATTTCTGCTTCAAAAAAGTTACAAATTTTCATGAAAAGATTTCGGCTACAAAAAAGTTGAACATTTCCATGAAGTATTTCTGCTTCAAAAAAGTTGAAGATTTTCATGAAAAGATTTTTGCTTCAAAAAAGTTGAAGATCTTCATGAAACGATTTCTGCTTCAAAAAAGTTGAACATTTTCATGAAAAAATTTCAGCTTCAAAAAAGTTGAAAATTTTCATGAAGTATTTCGGTTTCAAAAAAGTTAAAAATTTACATGAAAAGATTTCGGCTTCAAAAAAGTTGAAAATTTTGATGAAAAGGTTTCATTTTCAAAAAAGTTGATAATTTTTATGAAAAGATTTCTGCTTCAAAAAAGTTGAAAATTTTCATGAAAAGATTTTGGCTTCAAAAAAGTTGAAAATTTCCATGAAAAGATTTCAGCTTCAACAAAATTGAAATTTTTCATGAAAAAAGTTCGGCTTCAAAAAAGTTGAAAATTTTCATGAAGTATTTCGGCTTCAAAAAAGTTGAAAATTTTCATGAAAAGATTTCGGCTTCAACAAAGTTGAAAATTTTCATGACAGGATTTTGGCTTTAAAAAAGGTACAAATTTTCATGAAGTATTTCAGCTTCAAAAAGGTTGAAAACTTTCATGAAGTATTTCGGCTTCAAAAAAATTTGAAAATTTTGATGAAAAGATTTCTGCTTCAAAAAAGTTCAAAATTTTCATGAAAAGAGTTCGGCTTCAAAAAAGTTGAAAATTTTCATGAAGTATTTCGGCTTCAAAAAAGTTGAAAATTTAAATGAAAAGTTTTCTGCTTCAAAAAAGTTGAAAATTTTCATGAAGTATTTCGGCTTCAAAAAAGTTGAAAAATTCGGGTTTTTGAAAAAGTTGAAAATTTTCATAAAATATTTCTACTTCAGAAAGTTGAAAATTTTCATGAAAAGATTTCGGCTTCAACAAAGTTGAAAATTTTCATGACAGGATTTTGGCTTTAAAAAAGGTAAAAATTTTCATAAAAAGATTTCTGCTTCAAAAAAGTCGAAGATTTTCATGAAAAGATTTCGGCTTCAAAAAAGTCAAAAATTTTCATGAAGTATTTTGGTTTCAAAAAAGTTGAAAATTTACATGAAAAAATTTCAGCTTCAAAAAAGTTGAAAATTTTCATGAAAAGATTTCTGCTTGAAAATTTTCATGAAAAGATTTCGGCTTCAACAAAGTTGAAAATTTTCATGACAGGATTTTGGCTTTAAAAAAGGTAAAAATTTTCATGAAGTATTTCAGCTTCAAAAAATTTGAAAATTTTGATGAAAAGATTTCTGCTTCAAAAAAGTTGAAAACTTTCATGAAAAGATTTCGGCTTCAAAAAAGTCAAAGATTTTCTTGAAGTATTTCGGCTTCAAAAAAGTTGAAAATTTTCATGAAAATCTTCGACTTTCTTCATGCTGGCTGAGTTTTTCTTTGTTCTATCTTTTGAAATCAATTTATTTTATGATTGAATATTCCAAGTATTCTTTAAATATCTTGTTTTTGATTACCACCAATCACTATTTCCATTTTTACTTTCATGCTTTATGAACAAAAATAGCTTTTTTTATTACTACATCAAGTTTACACACATGGGTCAAAAATGACCCATACATCCAAGTGTGATTTAAAATTAAATGAATTAATACTATAATAATAATTTGTTTCAAGTAATTACTTTAGCAGTGAGTGGAGCCAAACACTTATGTATTTCATATTTGCAACATGTTTATTTGTCATTTTGTCACACATACACATACCTCTGATAACAGATAACACGGCTGTTGAACTGAACTGTATCTGTAATTTAACAACTGTAAACTGGTGAATGTGACCAAACAAAATGAAATACAACTGAACACATCACTAGAGCACAAATTGCCATCTCAATTTTGACATGCCTCACAAATGATCACTAAGAGTTTGTGCTCCTTGCACACAGGCCTGGTGCACTGGGAACACTAGCTGCTGACTTTTCTGTCTTTGGTAACTGGGCAGATCGTGCACCTCTTCCTCTTCCTTTGGCCCTCCTGTCTGATGTCCTCTTGTGGCTGGGTGGTGGCTGTGTTTTGTTTTTTAAACCCACATCTTCCCATTGTTTCTTCTTCTGACTGCTGTCATCCACTGCTTTGTCATCATGCATAGTGCTCAGGAGGACAACAGCTTTTCCCTTCTTCTGCACATAGCTCACCATGGTCATGTTGCCATTGAATCCGAATTCTGAGCTATGAATCTCCCGTGATTTGGATGGCTTCATGATAGGTGGTATGTCCGATTTGTTCTGGCAAAGAGTCCCAACAATGGTCAGGTTCTTCTCGAGGAGCTTCTCAGCCAGCGGGACACTGGTGAAGAAGTTGCTAATTGTGATGTTGCGACCTATGAGAGGGGGAAAAGATTGTAAATTTACTCAACATGGAATTCTTTAAACTCTAACGCCATAATCTGTTGCATTGCATTGCATTTTATTCTGTTTTACTATTTTGCTTACAGAGAAATCAAATAAAAAAATAAAATACACATTATTAAAGATTGGGAAAAAGTATGTAGGTATTGTGCTAAAACTTAATACATTAGTTTCTCTATTGTACTTTACATTCACCTGTCTGTCTGATTCCACTGCACAATTGCTGGACGACATTCTCTCCAAGGTTCCTCTGAACCTGGCTGTCTCCCGGTATAGACAATTCCATCTATTGCATAAGGTACCCTTGCGTCGCACATCCAGAAGATTTTTATCCCATATTTTGCAGGCTTGCTGGGCATGTGTTGCCGTAACTTGCACCTGCCTCGGAATGGCACAAGCTGCTCATCTATGGTGACACAGTCACTGGGGATGAACTTTCTTCTGCAGTTGTCCAGGAAACAGTCCCACACGTACCTAAATGTCGCCATGTGGTGTGTTTCCAGTCGCAGAGCCCTGGTCCTCTTGTCGTCAAACCGTATGACGCGGCGGATATCTTCATATCTCCTAAGCCCCATGGTGGCCTTGTAAATTGGATTTTGCAGCGGATCTACAAACAGCTCCCGCAAGGCCACATCCCAGCTCTTCTCCCCCCCTGCAAGAATTGATGAAGGCCATCAATTCTTCTTTATCAATGCTTCTCCACTCTTTCCCTTTTGCTGTGGCTGTTCTTCGTCCCTCTAAGTTGATACATATTAGAACCTCCTCAATGATGTTGTCACTCATGAACATATCCCAGGCATCTTTTGGTGAAACAGCTGGTGATCCAGGTGTAGGTCCTGGGCAGCTCCTCAGAATGTTATGGCTTCTTGTTCTGCCATGAATGGGGGGATTCTCATTCCAGTAAGATCCGTTTTTACTCAATCTATTGGACTGGGTCTGAGTTTCCTCTTCAGAGGACTCATCAGATGAGTCTTCTGTATCATCAGAGGAGTCTTCTTCATGGATTCCCAGACACACCCACAACTCCAGCTTGACCCTCTGGCAAATATTCTGGGTCATCATCATCAGAAATTTCAGACTCTGAATCAAGACAAATTGCCTCCTCATCTGGTTCTTCCTGCAGCATCGCTACAACCATCTCAGTAGTAAATCTGGGACCAGCCATACTCTGGATAAAGAAAATCAAAAGCACAATAAAATTTTCAGATGCACATCAATATACATACACATACATACAGTTTTATTTTGGTGACTTGGCTAAGTAGCTTAGCTAAGTACTTTGCTAAGTAGCCTAGCAATCTACATAATAGTTAGCTAACTACAATAGAATTAGCTAACTAAAATAGAAGTGTCAACAGCTAGCTAGCTAATAGTAATTATTTGTAACTTTCTGACAAGTAATGTACTCACTCTCAAGGTAACCTAAACCTAATCAAATGTTATGTACAGTTATCTTTCACAATTGTCATCAAATATTTTCTAAAGTGATGTTAGAACAATTTAAAAACAATACTTACATGTATTAGATGTTCCAAGGGAGCTGTGCTGAGCTGTGAAATGTCTGAAACAACCACGTTTCACAGCAAATGCTATAGTAAATGCATGTGGGTCGTTTCTGACCCATGTGTGTAAACTTGATGTAGAAATACAAAAGCTGTGCTCGTTCATAAAGTAAGAAAGGAAAAATACAAATGATGATTTGTGCTTAACAAAAACAAGATATTTACTGCATACTTGGAAAAGTAAATGATAAAATGTATTTATTTCAAAGATATATCATAGAAACACTCAGCCATACATGAAATAACATAGAAAGTGGATTCATTTTTGACCCATGTTGTGCATTAGAAGGGTAATGATACAAAAATGTTTTTTATTCAAAAAGTAAGAAAGGAAAAAATAAAATAAGGATGTATGATGATCAAAAACAAGTTAATTGAGGAATACCTTGAATACTGAATGAAGAGATGAATTTATTGCAAAGATGTAAAAAATAAAAACTCAACCGGGTCACTTTGATATTTTTAAAGCAGAAATACTTCATGAAAGTTTTCGACTTTTTTGATGCCGAAATAGTTCATGAAAATTTTCAACTTTTTTGAAGCCAAAATCTTTTCATGAAAATTTTCAACTTTTTTGAAGCAGAAATCTTTTCATGAAATACTTCGACTTTTTTGAAGCCGAAATACTTGATGAAAATTCTTACCTTTTTTAAAGCCATAATGCTGTCATGAAAATTTTCAACTTTTTTGAAGCTGAAATCTTTTCATGAAAATGTTCAACTTTTTTGAAGCCGAAATCTTTTCATGTAAAATTTCAACTTTTTTGAAGCCGAAATCTTTTCATGAAAATTTTCAACTTTTTTGAAGCAGAAATCTTTTCATGAAATACATTGACTTTTTTGAAGCCGAAATACTTGATGAAAATTTTCAACTTTTTTGAAGCCGAAATCTGTTCATGAAAATGTTCAACTTTTTTGAAGCCGAAATCTTTTCATGAAAATTTTCAACTTTTTGGAGCCGAAATCTTGTCATGAAAATTTTTACCTTTTTTAAAGCCAAAATCCTGTCATGAAAATTTTCAACTTTTTTGAAGCAGAAATCTTTTCAAGAAAATCTTTGACTTTTTTGAAGCTGAAATCTTTTCATGAAAATCTTGAACTTTTTTGAAGCCGAAATACTTGATGAAAATTTTCAACTTTTTTGAAGTCTAAATCTTTTCATGAAAATTTTCAACTTTTTTGAAGCCGAAATCTTTTCATGAAAATTTTCAACTTTTTTGAAATAGAAATCTTTTCATGAAAATTTTCAACTTTTTTGAAGCCGAAATACTTCATTAACGTTTTCAACTTTTTTGATGCCGAAATCTTTTAATGTAAATCTTCAACTTTTTTGAAGCCGAAATACTTCATGAAAGTTTTCAACTTTTTTGAAGCCGAAATCTTTTCATGAACATTTTAAACTTTTTTGAAGCCGAAATCTTTTCATGAAAATGTTCAACTTTTTTGAAGCAGAAATCTTTTCATGAAAATCTTCGACTTTTTTGCAGCCGAAATACTTCATGAAAATTTTCAACTTTTTTGAAGCCGAAATACTTCATGAAAGTTTTCAACCTTTTTGAAGCCGAAATAATTCATGAAAATTTTTACCTTTTTCAAAGCTAAAATCCTGTCATGAAAATTTTCAACTTTTTTGAAGCCGAAATCTTTTCATGAAAATCTTCAACTTCTTTGAAGCCGAAATACTTGATGAAAATTTTCAACTGTTTTGAAGTCTAAATCTTTTCATGAAAATTTTCAACTTTTTTGAAGCCGAAATCTTTTCATGAAAATTTTCAAACTTCTTTGAAGCCGAAATCTTTTCATGAAAATTTTCAACTTTTTTGAAGCAGAAATCTTTTCATGAAAATCTTAGACTTTTTTGAAGTCGAAAAAATTCATGAACATTTTCAACTTTTTTTGATGCCGAAATCTTTTCATGAAAATTTTCAACTTTTTTGAAGCAGAAATCTTTTCATGAAAATCGTTGACTTTTTTGAAGCCGGAATCTTTTCATGAAAATTTTCAACTTTTTTGAAGCAGAAATCTTTTCATGAAAATCTTAGACTTTTTTGAAGTCGAAAAAATTCATGAACATTTTCAACTTTTTTGAAGTCTAAATCTTTTCATGAAAATTTTCAACTTTTTTGAAGCCGAAATACTTCATGAAAATTCCTACCTTTTTTAAAGCCATAATCCTGTCATGAAAATTTTCAACTTTTCTGAAGCTGAAATTATTTCATGAAAATTTTCAACTTTTTTGAAGCCGAAATCTTTTCATGAAAATCGTTGACGTTTTTGAAGCCCAAATCTTTTAATGTAAACTTTCAACTTTTTTGAAGCCGAAATACTTCATGAAAATGTTCGACTTTTCTGAAGCAGAAATCTTTTCATGAAAATCATTGACTTTTTTGAAGCCGAAATACTTCATGAAAATTTTCAACTTTTTTGAAGCAGAAATCTTTTCATGAAAATTTTCAACTTTATTGATGCCGAAATAGTTCATGAAAATTTTCAACTTTTTTGAAACCGAAATCTTTTCATGAAAATTTTCAACTTTTTGAAGCCGAAATCTTTTCATGAAAATTTTCATCTTTTTTGAAGCATATATCTTTTCATGAAAATCTTAGACTTTTTTGAAGTTGAAAAAATTCATGAACATTTTCAACTTTTTTGAAGCTGAAATCTTTTCATGAAATTTTTCAACTTTTTGTAAGCCGAAATCTTTTCATGAAAATCTTCGACTTTTTTGAAGCTGAAATACTTCATGAAAGTTTTCAACCTTTTTGAAGCCGAAATACTTTATAAAATGTTTTACCTTTTTTAAAGCGAAAATACTGTCATGAAAATTTTCAATTTTTTTGAAGCCTATATCTTTTCATGAAAATTTTCAACTTTTTTGAAGCAGAAATCTTTTCATGAAAATTTTCAACTTTTTTGAAGCAGAAATCTTTTCATGAAAATCTTCGACTTTTTTGAAGCCGAAATAGTTCATGAATGTTTTCAACTTTTTTGAAGCCGAAATACTTCATGAAAATTTTTGACTTTTTTGAAAGCCGAAATCTTTTAATGTAAATTTTCAACTTTTTTGATGCCGAAATCTTTTCATGAAAATTTTCAACATTTTTGAAGCCGAAATCTATTCATGAAAATGTTTGACTTTTTTGAAGTCGAAAAAATTCATGGACATTTTCAACTTTTTTGAAGTCTAAATCTTTTCATTAAAATTTTCAACTTTTTTGAAGCCGAAATCTTTTCATGAAAATTTTCAAGTTTTTGAAGCAGAAATCTTTTCATGAAAATCTTAGACTTTTTTGAAGTCGAAAAAATTCATGAAAATGTTCGACTTTTCTGAAGCAGAAATCTTTTCATGAAAATCATTGACTTTTTTGAAGCCGAAATACTTCATGAAAATTTTCAACTTTTTTGAAGCAGAAATCTTTTCATGAAAATTTTCAACTTTTTTGATGCCGAAATAGTTCATGAAAATTTTCAACTTTTTTGAAGCCGAAATCTTTTCATGAAAATTTTCAACTTTTTGAAGCCGAAATCTTTTCATGAAAATTTTCATCTTTTTTGAAGCATAAATCTTTTCATGAAAATCTTAGACTTTTTTGAAGTCGAAAAAATTCATGAACATTTTCAACTTTTTTGAAGCTGAAATCTTTTCATGAAATTTTTCAACTTTTTGTAAGCCGAAATCTTTTCATGAAAATCTTCGACTTTTTTGAAGTTGAAATACTTCATGAAAGTTTTCAACCTTTTTGAAGCCGACATACTTTATAAAATGTTTTACCTTTTTTAAAGCGAAAATCCTGTCATGAAAATTTTCAACTTTTTTGAAGCCGAAATCTTTTCATGAAAATTTTCAACTTTTTTGAAGCAGAAATCTTTTCATGAAAATTTTCAACTTTTTTGATGCCGAAATAGTTCATGAAAATTTTCAACTTTTTTGAAGCCGAAATCTTTTCATGAAAATTTTCAACTTTTTGAAGCCGAAATCTTTTCATGAAAATTTTCATCTTTTTTGAAGCATAAATCTTTTCATGAAAATCTTAGACTTTTTTGAAGTCGAAAAAATTCATGAACATTTTCAACTTTTTTGAAGCTGAAATCTTTTCATGAAATTTTTCAACTTTTTGTAAGCCGAAATCTTTTCATGAAAATCTTCGACTTTTTTGAAGTTGAAATACTTCATGAAAGTTTTCAACCTTTTTGAAGCCGACATACTTTATAAAATGTTTTACCTTTTTTAAAGCGAAAATCCTGTCATGAAAATTTTCAACTTTTTTGAAGCCTAAATCTTTTCATGAAAATTTTCAACTTTTTTGAAGCAGAAATCTTTTCATGAAAATCTTCGACTTTTTTGAAGCCGAAATAGTTCATGAATGTTTTCAACTTTTTTGAAGCCGAAATACTTCATGAAAATTTTTGACTTTTTTGAAAGCCGAAATCTTTTAATGTAAATTTTCAACATTTTTGAAGCCGAAATCTATTCATGAAAATGTTTGACTTTTTTGAAGTCGAAAAAATTCATGGACATTTTCAACTTTTTTGAAGTCTAAATCTTTTCATTAAAATTTTCAACTTTTTTGAAGCCGAAATCTTTTCATGAAAATTTTCAAGTTTTTGAAGCAGAAATCTTTTCATGAAAATTTTCAACTTTTTTGAAGCAGAAATCTTTTCATGAAAATTTTCAACATTTTTGAAGCCGAAATCTATTCATGAAAATGTTTGACTTTTTTGAAGTCGAAAAAATTCATGGACATTTTCAACTTTTTTGAAGTCTAAATCTTTTCATTAAAATTTTCAACTTTTTTGAAGCCGAAATCTTTTCATGAAAATTTTCAAGTTTTTGAAGCAGAAATCTTTTCATGAAAATCTTAGACTTTTTTGAAGTCGAAAAAATTCATGAAAATGTTCGACTTTTCTGAAGCAGAAATCTTTTCATGAAAATCATTGACTTTTTTGAAGCCGAAATACTTCATGAAAATTTTCAACTTTTTTGAAGCAGAAATCTTTTCATGAAAATTTTCAACTTTTTTGAAGCAGAAATCTTTTCATGAAAATCTTAGACTTTTTTGAAGTCGAAAAAATTCATGAACATTTTCAACTTTTTTGAAGTGTAAATCTTTTCATGAAAATTTTCAACTTTTTTGAAGCCGAAATCTTTTCATGAAAATTTTCAACTTTTTTGAAGTGTAAATCTTTTCATGAACATTTTCAACTTTTTTGAAGCCGAAATCTTTTCATGAAAATTTTCAACTTTTTTGAAGCCGAAATACTTCATGAAAATTTTTACCTTTTTTAAAGCCAAAATCCTGTCATGAAAAATTTATACTTTTTTGAAGCAGAAATCTTTTCATGAAAATTTTCGACTTTATTCAAACTGATATTCTACATTTTCTAACTCAAAGTGTAGTTTCAAAGTAAAAATACTGTTAGAAGGAGTGATTCAGACAAAATTAGATGAAACAGCTGTACTGGTAACAAACAATGATATTAACAGCTTTAGTGATCAAATTGAGCGTATCTTGGGAAGCTGAGCTCGAAAGTGACATGAAACATGTTTTTCAGACATAAAGTGACAGTTACAGTGAATACCTGTTCTGACTACATTTTCTAACTAAAAGTGTCGTTTCAAAGTAAAAATACTGTTAGAAGGAGTGATTCAGACAAAATTAGATGAAACAGCTGTACTGGTAACAAATGAGCCCAGTTACATGAAATGACATCAAAATCAACATTCCCTGAGCCAGACAACGCTATTAACAGCTTTAGTGATCAAATTGAGCGTATATTGCGAAGCTGAGCTCGAAAGTGACATGAAACATGTTTTTGAGACATAAAGTGACACTTACAGTGAATACCTGTCCTGACTACATTTTCTAACTGAAAGCGTCGTTTCAAAGTAAAAATACTGTTAGAAGGAGTGATTCAGACAAAATTAGATGAAACAGCTGTACTGGTAACAAACAACGATATTAACAGCTTTAGTGATCAAATTGAGCGTATCTTGCGAAGCTGAGCTCGAAAGTGACATGAAACATGTTTTTGAGACATAAAGTGACACTTACTGTTCAGACTACATTTTCTAACTCAAAGTGTCGTTTCAAAGTAAAAATACTGTTAGAAGGAGTGATTCAGACAAAATTAGATGAAACAGCAGCACTGGTAACAAATGAGCGCAGTTACATGAAATGACATCAAAATCAACATTCCCTGAGCCAGACAACGCTATTAACAGCTTTAGTGATCAAATTGAGCGTATCTTGCGAAGCTGAGCTCGAAAGTGACATGAAACATGTTTTTCAGACATAAAGTGATACTTACAGTAAATACCTGTCCTGACTACATTTTCTAACTCAAAGTGTCGTTTCAAAGTAAAAATACTGTTAGAAGGAGTGATTCAGACAAAATTAGATGAAACAGCAGCACTGGTAACAAACAACGATATTAACAGCTTTAGTGATCAAATTGAGCGTATCTTGCGAAGCTGAGCTCGAAAGTGACATGAAACAAGTTTTTGAGACATAAAGTGACACTTACTGTTCAGACTACATTTTTAACTCAAAGTGCCGTTTTAAATTAAAAATACTGTTAGAAGGAGTGATTCAGACTAAATTAGATGAAACAGCTGTACTGGTAACAAATGAGCGCAGTTACATGAAATGACATCAAAATCAACATTCCCTGAGCCAGACAACGCTATTAACAGCTTTAGTGATCAAATTGAGCGTATCTTGCGAATTTGTGCTCGAAAGTGACATGAAACATGTTTTGAACAGTAAGTGTCACTTTATGTCTCAAAAACATGTTTCATGTCACTTTCGAGCTCAGCTTCGCAAGATACGCTCAATTTGATCACTAAAGCTGTTAATATCGTTGATTGTTACCAGTACAGCTGTTTCAACTTATTTTGTCTGAATCACTCCTTCTAACAGTATTTTTACTTTGAAACGACACTTTGAGTTAAAAATGTAGTCTGAACAGTAGGTGTCACTTTATGTCTCAAAAACTAAGTTTCATGTCACTTTCGAGCTCAGCTTCGCAAGATACGCTCAATTTGATCACTAAAGCTGTTAATATCGTTGATTGTTACCAGTACAGCTGTTTCAACTAATTTTGTCTGAAACACTCCTTCTAACAGTATTTTTACTTTGAAACGACGCTTTGAGTTAGAAAATGTAGTCAGAAAATGTAGTCAGGACAATATCAAGATTTCGGCTTCAAAAAAGTTGAAAATTTTCATGAAAAGATTTCTGCTTCAAAATTTTCATGAAAAGATTCATGAAAAGATTTCGGATTTAAAAAAGTTGAAAATTTTAATGAAAACATTTCGGCTTCAAAAAAGTTGAAAATTTTCATGAAGTATTTCGGATTCAAAAAAGTTGAAAATTTACATGAAAAGATTTCTGCTTAAAAAAATTGAAAATTTTCATGAAAAGATTTCTGCTTGAAAATTTTCATAAAAATATTTCTGCATTAAAAAAGTCAAAGATTTTCATGAAAAGATTTCGGATTTAAAAAAGTTGAAAATTTTCATAAAAAGATTTCTGCTTCAAAAAAGTTGAAAATTTTCATGAAAAGATTTAGGCTTCAAAAAAGTCGAAGATTTTCATGAAAAGATTTCTGCATGAAAATTTTCATGAAAAGATTTCTGATTCAACAAAGTTGAAAATTTTCATGAAAAGATTTCTGCTTCAACAAAGTTCAAAATTTTCATGAAAAGATTTAGGCTTCAAAAAAGTCGAAAATTTTCATGAAAAGATTTCGGCTTCAAAAAAGTTGAAGATTTTCGTGAAAAGATTTCTGCTTCAAAAAAGTTGAAAAGTTTCATGACAGGATTTTGGCTTTAAAGAAGTTGAAAATTTACATGAAGTAATTCGGCTTCAAAAAAGTTGAAAATTTTCATGAAGTATTTCAGCTTCAAAAAAGTTGAAAATTTTCATGAAAAGATTTAGGCTTCAAAAAAGTCGAAAATTTTCATGAAAAGATTTCGGCTTCAAAAAAGTTGAAGATTTTCGTGAAAAGATTTCTGCTTCAAAAAAGTTGAAAAGTTTCATGAAAGGATTTTGGCTTTAAAGAAGTTGAAAATTTACATGAAGTAATTCGGCTTCAAAAAAGTTGAAAATTTTCATGAAGTTTTTCGGCTTCCAAAAAGTTGAAAACTTTCATGACGTTTTTCTTCTTTACAAAAGTTGAAGATTATCATGAAGTATTTCGGCTTCAAAAAAGTTGAAAATTTTCATGAAAAGATTTCGGTTTTAAAAAAGTTAAAAATTTACATGAAAAGATTTCGGCTTCAAAAAAGTTGAAAATTTTCATGAAAAGGTTTCATTTTCAAAAAAGTTGATAATTTTCATGAAAAGATTTCTGCTTCAAAAAAGTTGAAAATTTTCATGAAACGATTTCTGCTTCAAAAAAGTTGAAAATTTTCATGAAGTATTTCCGCGTCAAAAAAGTTGAAAATTTCAGGCTTTTTAAAAAGTTGAAAATTTTCATGAAGTATTTCTGCTTCAAAAAGTTGAAAATTTTCATGAAAAGATTATTGTTTCAAAAAAGTGTAAAATTTTCATGGAAAGATTTCTGCTTCAAAAAAGTTGAAAATTTTCATGAAAAGATTTCGGCTTCAAAAACGTTTAAAATTTTCATGACAGGATTTTGGCTTTAAAAAAGTTAAAAATTTTCATGAAAAGATTTCGGCTTCAAAAAAAGTTAAAAATTTTAATGAAAAGATTTCGGCTTCAAAAAAAGTTGAATATTTTCATAAAAAGATTTCTGCTTCAAAAAAGTCGAAGATTTTCATGAAAAGATTTCGGCTTCAAAAAAGTTGAAAATTTTCATAAAAAGATTTCTGCTTCAAAAAAGTTGAACATTTTCATAAAGTATTTCTGCTTCAAAAAAGTTGAAGATTTTCATGAAAAGATTTCGGCTTCAACAAAGTTGAAAATTTTCATGACAGGATTTTGGCTTTAAAAAAGGTAAAAAATTTCATGAAGTATTTAAGCTTCAAAAAATTTGAAAATTTTGATGAAAAGATTTCTGCTTCAAAAAAGTTCAAAATTTTCATGAAAAGATTTCGGCTTCAAAAAAGTTTAACATTTCCATGAAGTATTTCTGCTTCAAAAAAGTTGAAGATTTTCATGAAAAGATTTTTGCTTCAAAAAAGTTGAAGATCTTCATGAAACGATTTCTGCTTCAAAAAAGTTGAACATTTTCATGAAAAAATTTCAGCTTCAAAAAAGTTGAAAATTTTCATGAAGTATTTCGGTTTCAAAAAAGTTAAAAATTTACATGAAAAGATTTCGGCTTCAAAAAAGTTGAAAATTTTGATGAAAAGGTTTCATTTTCAAAAAAGTTGATAATTTTTATGAAAAGATTTCTGCTTCAAAAAAGTTGAAAATTTTCATGACAAGATTTTGGCTTCAAAAAAGTTGAAAATTTCCATGAAAATATTTAAGCTTCAACAAAAATGAAATTTTTCATTACAGGATTTTGGCTTTAAAAAAGTTCAAAATTTTCATGAAAAGATTTCGGCTTCAAAAAAGTTGAACATTTCCATGAAGTATTTCTGCTTCAAAAAAGTTGAAGATTTTCATGAAAAGATTTTTGCTTCAACAAAGTTGAAGATCTTCATGAAACGATTTCTGCTTCAAAAAAGTTGAACATTTTCATGAAAAAATTTCAGCTTCAAAAAAGTTGAAAATTTTCATGAAGTATTTCGGTTTCAAAAAAGTTAAAAATTTACATGAAAAGATTTCGGCTTCAAAAAAGTTGAAAATTTTGATGAAAAGGTTTCATTTTCAAAAAAGTTGATAATTTTTATGAAAAGATTTCTGCTTCAAAAAAGTTGAAAATTTTCATGAAAAGATTTCGGCTTCAAAAAAGTTGAACATTTTCATGAAGTATTTCAGCTTCAAAAAATTTGAAAATTTTCATGAAGTATTTCGGTTTCAAAAAAGTTAAAAATTTACATGAAAAGATTTCGGCTTCAAAAAAGTTGAAAATTTTGATGAAAAGGTTTCTGCTTCAAAAAAGTTCAAAATTTTCATGAAAAGATTTCGGCTTCAAAAAAGTTGAACATTTCCATGAAGTATTTCTGCTTCAAAAAAGTTGAAGATTTTCATGAAAAGATTTTTGCTTCAAAAAAGTTGAAGATCTTCATGAAACGATTTCTGCTTCAAAAAAGTTGAACATTTTCATGAAAAAATTTCAGCTTCAAAAAAGTTGAAAATTTTCATGAAGTATTTCGGTTTCAAAAAAGTTAAAAATTTACATGAAAAGATTTCGGCTTCAAAAAAGTTGAAAATTTTGATGAAAAGGTTTCATTTTCAAAAAAGTTGATAATTTTTATGAAAAGATTTCTGCTTCAAAAAAGTTGAAAATTTTCATGACAAGATTTTGGCTTCAAAAAAGTTGAAAATTTCCATGAAAAGATTTCAGCTTCAACAAAAATGAAATTTTTCATTACAGGATTTTGGCTTTAAAAAAGTTCAAAATTTTCATGAAAAGATTTCGGCTTCAAAAAAGTTGAACATTTCCATGAAGTATTTCTGCTTCAAAAAAGTTGAAGATTTTCATGAAAAGATTTTTGCTTCAACAAAGTTAAAAATTTTCATGAAAAGATTTAGCCTTCAAAAAAGTTGAAAATTTTCATGAAAAGATTTCGGCTTCAAAAAAGTTGAACATTTTCATGAAGTATTTCAGCTTCAAAAAATTTGAAAATTTTGATGAAAGATTTCTGCTTCAAAAAAGTTCAAAATTTTCATGAAAAGATTTCGGCTACAAAAAAGTTGAACATTTCCATGAAGTATTTCTGCTTCAAAAAAGTTGAAGATTTTCATGAAAAGATTTAGGCTTCAAAAAAGTCGAAAATTTTCATGAAAAGATTTCGGCTTCAAAAAAGTTGAAGATTTTCGTGAAAAGATTTCTGCTTCAAAAAAGTTGAAAAGTTTCATGACAGGATTTCTGCTTTAAAGAAGTTGAAAATTTACATGAAGTAATTCGGCTTCAAAAAAGTTGAAAATTTTCATGAAGTTTTTCGGCTTCCAAAAAGTTGAAAACTTTCATGACGTTTTTCTTCTTTACAAAAGTTGAAGATTTTCATGAAGTATTTCGGCTTCAAAAAAGTTGAAAATTTTCATGAAAAGATTTCGGTTTTAAAAAAGTTAAAAATTTACATGAAAAGATTTCGGCTTCAAAAAAGTTGAAAATTTTCATGAAAAGGTTTCATTTTCAAAAAAGTTGATAATTTTCATGAAAAGATTTCTGCTTCAAAAAAGTTGAAAATTTTCATGAAACGATTTCTGCTTCAAAAAAGTTGAAAATTTTCATGAAGTATTTCCGCGTCAAAAAAGTTGAAAATTTCAGGCTTTTTAAAAAGTTGAAAATTTTCATGAAGTATTTCTGCTTCAAAAAGTTGAAAATTTTCATGAAAAGATTTTTGCTTCAAAAAAGTTGAAGATCTTCATGAAACGATTTCTGCTTCAAAAAAGTTGAACATTTTCATGAAAAAATTTCAGCTTCAAAAAAGTTGAAAATTTTCATGAAGTATTTCGGTTTCAAAAAAGTTAAAAATTTACATGAAAAGATTTCGGCTTCAAAAAAGTTGAAAATTTTGATGAAAAGGTTTCATTTTCAAAAAAGTTGATAATTTTTATGAAAAGATTTCTGCTTCAAAAAAGTTGAAAATTTTCATGACAAGATTTTGGCTTCAAAAAAGTTGAAAATTTCCATGAAAAGATTTCAGCTTCAACAAAAATGAAATTTTTCATTACAGGATTTTGGCTTTAAAAAAGTTGAAAATTTTCATGAAAAGATTTCTACTTCAAAAAAGTTAAAAAATTTTCATAAAAAGATTTCGGCTTCAAAAAAGTTGAACATTTTCATGAAGTATTTCAGCTTCAAAAAATTTGAAAATTTTGATGAAAAGATTTCTGCTTCAAAAAAGTTACAAATTTTCATGAAAAGATTTCGGCTACAAAAAAGTTGAACATTTCCATGAAGTATTTCTGCTTCAAAAAAGTTGAAGATTTTCATGAAAAGATTTTTGCTTCAAAAAAGTTGAAGATCTTCATGAAACGATTTCTGCTTCAAAAAAGTTGAACATTTTCATGAAAAAATTTCAGCTTCAAAAAAGTTGAAAATTTTCATGAAGTATTTCGGTTTCAAAAAAGTTAAAAATTTACATGAAAAGATTTCGGCTTCAAAAAAGTTGAAAATTTTGATGAAAAGGTTTCATTTTCAAAAAAGTTGATAATTTTTATGAAAAGATTTCTGCTTCAAAAAAGTTGAAAATTTTCATGAAAAGATTTTGGCTTCAAAAAAGTTGAAAATTTCCATGAAAAGATTTCAGCTTCAACAAAATTGAAATTTTTCATGAAAAGAGTTCGGCTTCAAAAAAGTTGAAAATTTTCATGAAGTATTTCGGCTTCAAAAAAGTTGAAAATTTTCATGAAAAGATTTCGGCTTCAACAAAGTTGAAAATTTTCATGACAGGATTTTGGCTTTAAAAAAGGTACAAATTTTCATGAAGTATTTCAGCTTCAAAAAGGTTGAAAACTTTCATGAAGTATTTCGGCTTCAAAAAAATTTGAAAATTTTGATGAAAAGATTTCTGCTTCAAAAAAGTTCAAAATTTTCATGAAAAGAGTTCGGCTTCAAAAAAGTTGAAAATTTTCATGAAGTATTTCGGCTTCAAAAAAGTTGAAAATTTAAATGAAAAGTTTTCTGCTTCAAAAAAGTTGAAAATTTTCATGAAGTATTTCGGCTTCAAAAAAGTTGAAAAATTCGGGTTTTTGAAAAAGTTGAAAATTTTCATAAAATATTTCTACTTCAGAAAGTTGAAAATTTTCATGAAAAGATTTCGGCTTCAACAAAGTTGAAAATTTTCATGACAGGATTTTGGCTTTAAAAAAGGTAAAAATTTTCATAAAAAGATTTCTGCTTCAAAAAAGTCGAAGATTTTCATGAAAAGATTTCGGCTTCAAAAAAGTCAAAAATTTTCATGAAGTATTTTGGTTTCAAAAAAGTTGAAAATTTACATGAAAAGATTTCAGCTTCAAAAAAGTTGAAAATTTTCATGAAAAGATTTCTGCTTGAAAATTTTCATGAAAAGATTTCGGCTTCAACAAAGTTGAAAATTTTCATGACAGGATTTTGGCTTTAAAAAAGGTAAAAATTTTCATGAAGTATTTCAGCTTCAAAAAATTTGAAAATTTTGATGAAAAGATTTCTGCTTCAAAAAAGTTGAAAACTTTCATGAAAAGATTTCGGCTTCAAAAAAGTCAAAGATTTTCTTGAAGTATTTCGGCTTCAAAAAAGTTGAAAATTTTCATGAAAATCTTCGACTTTCTTCATGCTGGCTGAGTTTTTCTTTGTTCTATCTTTTGAAATCAATTTATTTTATGATTGAATATTCCAAGTATTCTTTAAATATCTTGTTTTTGATTACCACCAATCACTATTTCCATTTTTACTTTCATGCTTTATGAACAAAAATAGCTTTTTTTATTACTACATCAAGTTTACACACATGGGTCAAAAATGACCCATACATCCAAGTGTGATTTAAAATTAAATGAATTAATACTATAATAATAATTTGTTTCAAGTAATTACTTTAGCAGTGAGTGGAGCCAAACACTTATGTATTTCATATTTGCAACATGTTTATTTGTCATTTTGTCACACATACACATACCTCTGATAACAGATAACACGGCTGTTGAACTGAACTGTATCTGTAATTTAACAACTGTAAACTGGTGAATGTGACCAAACAAAATGAAATACAACTGAACACATCACTAGAGCACAAATTGCCATCTCAATTTTGACATGCCTCACAAATGATCACTAAGAGTTTGTGCTCCTTGCACACAGGCCTGGTGCACTGGGAACACTAGCTGCTGACTTTTCTGTCTTTGGTAACTGGGCAGATCGTGCACCTCTTCCTCTTCCTTTGGCCCTCCTGTCTGATGTCCTCTTGTGGCTGGGTGGTGGCTGTGTTTTGTTTTTTAAACCCACATCTTCCCATTGTTTCTTCTTCTGACTGCTGTCATCCACTGCTTTGTCATCATGCATAGTGCTCAGGAGGACAACAGCTTTTCCCTTCTTCTGCACATAGCTCACCATGGTCATGTTGCCATTGAATCCGAATTCTGAGCTATGAATCTCCCGTGATTTGGATGGCTTCATGATAGGTGGTATGTCCGATTTGTTCTGGCAAAGAGTCCCAACAATGGTCAGGTTCTTCTCGAGGAGCTTCTCAGCCAGCGGGACACTGGTGAAGAAGTTGCTAATTGTGATGTTGCGACCTATGAGAGGGGGAAAAGATTGTAAATTTACTCAACATGGAATTCTTTAAACTCTAACGCCATAATCTGTTGCATTGCATTGCATTTTATTCTGTTTTACTATTTTGCTTACAGAGAAATCAAATAAAAAAATAAAATACACATTATTAAAGATTGGGAAAAAGTATGTAGGTATTGTGCTAAAACTTAATACATTAGTTTCTCTATTGTACTTTACATTCACCTGTCTGTCTGATTCCACTGCACAATTGCTGGACGACATTCTCTCCAAGGTTCCTCTGAACCTGGCTGTCTCCCGGTATAGACAATTCCATCTATTGCATAAGGTACCCTTGCGTCGCACATCCAGAAGATTTTTATCCCATATTTTGCAGGCTTGCTGGGCATGTGTTGCCGTAACTTGCACCTGCCTCGGAATGGCACAAGCTGCTCATCTATGGTGACACAGTCACTGGGGATGAACTTTCTTCTGCAGTTGTCCAGGAAACAGTCCCACACGTACCTAAATGTCGCCATGTGGTGTGTTTCCAGTCGCAGAGCCCTGGTCCTCTTGTCGTCAAACCGTATGATGCGGCGGATATCTTCATATCTCCTAAGCCCCATGGTGGCCTTGTAAATTGGATTTTGCAGCGGATCTACAAACAGCTCCCGCAAGGCCACATCCCAGCTCTTCTCCCCCCCTGCAAGAATTGATGAAGGCCATCAATTCTTCTTTATCAATGCTTCTCCACTCTTTCCCTTTTGCTGTGGCTGTTCTTCGTCCCTCTAAGTTGATACATATTAGAACCTCCTCAATGATGTTGTCACTCATGAACATATCCCAGGCATCTTTTGGTGAAACAGCTGGTGATCCAGGTGTAGGTCCTGGGCAGCTCCTCAGAATGTTATGGCTTCTTGTTCTGCCATGAATGGGGGGATTCTCATTCCAGTAAGATCCGTTTTTACTCAATCTATTGGACTGGGTCTGAGTTTCCTCTTCAGAGGACTCATCAGATGAGTCTTCTGTATCATCAGAGGAGTCTTCTTCATGGATTCCCAGACACACCCACAACTCCAGCTTGACCCTCTGGCAAATATTCTGGGTCATCATCATCAGAAATTTCAGACTCTGAATCAAGACAAATTGCCTCCTCATCTGGTTCTTCCTGCAGCATCGCTACAACCATCTCAGTAGTAAATCTGGGACCAGCCATACTCTGGATAAAGAAAATCAAAAGCACAATAAAATTTTCAGATGCACATCAATATACATACACATACATACAGTTTTATTTTGGTGACTTGGCTAAGTAGCTTAGCTAAGTACTTTGCTAAGTAGCCTAGCAATCTACATAATAGTTAGCTAACTACAATAGAATTAGCTAACTAAAATAGAAGTGTCAACAGCTAGCTAGCTAATAGTAATTATTTGTAACTTTCTGACAAGTAATGTACTCACTCTCAAGGTAACCTAAACCTAATCAAATGTTATGTACAGTTATCTTTCACAATTGTCATCAAATATTTTCTAAAGTGATGTTAGAACAATTTAAAAACAATACTTACATGTATTAGATGTTCCAAGGGAGCTGTGCTGAGCTGTGAAATGTCTGAAACAACCACGTTTCACAGCAAATGCTATAGTAAATGCATGTGGGTCGTTTCTGACCCATGTGTGTAAACTTGATGTAGAAATACAAAAGCTGTGCTCGTTCATAAAGTAAGAAAGGAAAAATACAAATGATGATTTGTGCTTAACAAAAACAAGATATTTACTGCATACTTGGAAAAGTAAATGATAAAATGTATTTATTTCAAAGATATATCATAGAAACACTCAGCCATACATGAAATAACATAGAAAGTGGATTCATTTTTGACCCATGTTGTGCATTAGAAGGGTAATGATACAAAAATGTTTTTTATTCAAAAAGTAAGAAAGGAAAAAATAAAATAAGGATGTATGATGATCAAAAACAAGTTAATTGAGGAATACCTTGAATACTGAATGAAGAGATGAATTTATTGCAAAGATGTACAAAATAAAAACTCAACCGGGTCACTTTGATATTTTTAAAGCAGAAATACTTCATGAAAGTTTTTGACTTTTTTGATGCCGAAATAGTTCATGAAAATTTTCAACTTTTTTGAAGCCAAAATCTTTTCATGAAAATTTTCAACTTTTTTGAAGCAGAAATCTTTTCATGAAATACTTCGACTTTTTTGAAGCCGAAATACTTGATGAAAATTCTTACCTTTTTTAAAGCCATAATGCTGTCATGAAAATTTTCAACTTTTTTGAAGCTGAAATCTTTTCATGAAAATGTTCAACTTTTTTGAAGCCGAAATCTTTTCATGTAAATTTTCAACTTTTTTGAAGCCGAAATCTGTTCATGAAAATTTTCAACTTTTTTGAAGCCGAAATCTTTTCATGAAAATTTTCAACTTTTTGGAGCCGAAATCTTGTCATGAAAATTTTTACCTTTTTTAAAGCCGAAATCTTTTCATGAAAATTTTCAACTTTTTTGAAGCAGAAATCTTTTCATGAAAATCTTAGACTTTTTTGAAGTCGAAAAAATTCATGAACATTTTCAACTTTTTTTGATGCCGAAATCTTTTCATGAAAATTTTCAACTTTTTTGAAGCAGAAATCTTTTCATGAAAATCGTTGACTTTTTTGAAGACGGAATCTTTTCATGAAAATTTTCAACTTTTTTGATGCCGAAATCTTTTCATGAAAATTTTCAACTTTTTGAAGCCGAAATCTTTTCATGAACATTTTCAACTTTTTTGAAGCCGAAATCTTTTCATGAAAATTTTCAACTTTTTTGATGCATAAATCTTTTCATGAAAATTTTAGACTTTTTTGAAGTCGAAAAAATTCATGGACATGTTCAACTTTTTTGAAGTCTAAATCTTTTCATTAAAATTTTCAACTTTTTTGATGCCGAAATAGTTCATGAAAATTTTCAACTTTTTTGAAGCCGAAATCTTTTCATGAAAATTTTCAACTTTTTTGAAGCCGAAATACTTCATGAAAATTCCTACCTTTTTTAAAGCCATAATCCTGTCATGAAAATTTTCAACTTTTCTGAAGCTGAAATTATTTCATGAAAATTTTCAACTTTTTTGAAGCCGAAATCTTTTCATGAAAATCGTTGACCTTTTTGAAGCCCAAATCTTTTAATGTAAACTTTCAACTTTTTTGAAGCCGAAATACTTCATGAAAATGTTCGACTTTTCTGAAGCAGAAATCTTTTCATGAAAATCATTGAATTTTTTGAAGCCGAAATACTTCATGAAAATTTTCAACTTTTTTGAAGCAGAAATCTTTTCTTGAAAATTTTCAACTTTTTGAAGCCGAAATCATTTCATGAAAATTTTCATCTTTTTTGAAGCATAAATCTTTTCATAAAAATCTTAGACTTTTTTGAAGTTGAAAAAATTCATGAACATTTTCAACTTTTTTGAAGCTGAAATCTTTTCATTAAATTTTTCAACTTTTTGTAAGCCGAAATCTTTTCATGAAAATCTTCGACTTTTTTGAAGCCGAAATAGTTCATGAATGTTTTCAACTTTTTTGAAGCCGAAATCTTTTAATGTAAATTTTCAACTTTTTTGATGCCGAAATAGTTCATGAAAATTTTCAACTTTTTTGAAGCACAATTCTTTTCATGAAAATTTTCAACTTTTTTGAAGCAGAAATCTTTTCATGAAAATTTTCAACATTTTTGAAGCCGAAATCTATTCATGAAAATGTTTGACTTTTTTGAAGTCGAAAAAATTCATGGACATTTTCCACTTTTTTGAAGTCTAAATCTTTTCATTAAAATTTTCAACTTTTTTGAAGCCGAAATCTTTTCATGAAAATCTTCGACTTTTTTGAAGTCGAAAAAATTCATGAACATTTTCGACTTTTTTGAAGTCGAAAAAATTCATGAACATTTTCGACTTTTTTGAAGTGTATATCTTTTCATGAAAATTTTCAACTTTTTTGAAACCGAAATCTTTTCATGAAAATCTTAGACTTTTTTGAAGTCGAAAAAATTCATGAACATTTTCAACTTTTTTGAAGCCGAAATACTTCATGAAAATGTTCGACTTTTCTGAAGCAGAAATCTTTTCATGAAAATCATTGACTTTTTTGAAGCCGAAATACTTCATGAAAATTTTCAACTTTTTTGAAGCAGAAATCTTTTCATGAAAATTTTCAACTTTTTTGATGCCGAAATAGTTCATGAAAATTTTCAACTTTTTTGAAGCCGAAATCTTTTCATGAAAATTTTCATCTTTTTTGAAGCATAAATCTTTTCATGAAAATCTTAGACTTTTTTGAAGTCGAAAAAATTCATGAACATTTTCAACTTTTTTGAAGCTGAAATCTTTTCATGAAATTTTTCAACTTTTTGTAAGCCGAAATCTTTTCATGAAAATCTTCGACTTTTTTGAAGCTGAAATACTTCATGAAAGTTTTCAACCTTTTTGAAGCCGAAATACTTTATAAAATGTTTTACCTTTTTTAAAGCGAAAATCCTGTCATGAAAATTTTCAACTTTTTTGAAGCTTAAATCTTTTCATGAAAATTTTCAACTTTTTTGAAGCAGAAATCTTTTCATGAAAATCTTCGACTTTTTTGAAGCCGAAATAGTTCATGAATGTTTTCAACTTTTTTGAAGCCGAAATACTTCATGAAAATTTTTGACTTTTTTGAAAGCCGAAATCTTTTGATGAAAATCTTAGATTTTTTTGAAGTCGTAAAAATTCATGAACATTTTCAACTTTTTTGAAGTGTAAATCTTTTCATGAAAATTTTCAACTTTTTTGATGCCGAAATCTTTTCATGAAAATTTTTGACTTTTTTGAAAGCCGAAATCTTTTAATGTAAATTTTCAACTTTTTTGATGCCGAAATAGTTCATGAAAATTTTCAACTTTTTTGAAGCAGAATTCTTTTCATGAAAATTTTCAACTTTTTTGAAGCAGAAATCTTTTCATGAAAATTTTCAACATTTTTGAAGCCGAAATCTATTCATGAAAATGTTTGACTTTTTTGAAGCTGAAATCTTTTCATGAAAATCTTGAACTTTTTTGAAGCCGAAATACTTGATGAAAATTTTCAACTTTTTTGAAGTCTAAATCTTTTCATGAAAATTTTCAACTTTTTTGAAGCCGAAATCTTTTCATTTAAATTTTCAACTTTTTTGAAGCCGAAATACTTCATGAAAATTTTCAACTTTTTTGAAGCCGAAATCTTTTAATGTAAATTTTCAACTTTTTTGATGCCGAAATAGTTCATGAAAATTTTCAACTTTTTTGAAGCAGAAATCTTTTCATGAAAATTGTCAACTTTTTTGAAGCAGAAATCTTTTCATGAAAATTGTCAACTTTTGAAGTTGAAAAAATACATGAACATTTTCAACTTTTTTGAAGTCTAAATCTTTTCATGAAAATTTTCAACTTTTTGAAGCCGAAATCTTTTCATGAAAATTTTCAACTTTTTTGAAGCCGAAATACTTCATGAAAATTTTTGACTTTTTTGAAGCCGAAATCTTTTAATGTAAATTTTCAACTTTTTTGATGCCGAAATAGTTCATGAAAATTTTCAACATTTTTGAAGCCGAAATCTATTCATGAAAATGTTAGACTTTTTTGAAGTTGAAAAAATTCATGAACATTTTCAACTTTTTTGAAGTGTAAATCTTTTCATGAAAATTTTCAACTTTTTTGAAGCCGAAATCTTTTCATGAACATTTTCAACTTTTTTGAAGTGTAAATCTTTTCATGAAAATTTTCAACTTTTTTGAAGCAGAATTCTTTTCATGAAAATTTTCAACTTTTTTGAAGCAGAAATCTTTTCATGAAAATCTTAGACTTTTTTGAAGTCGAAAAAATTCATGAACATTTTCAACTTTTTTGAAGTGTAAATCTTTTCATAAAAATTTTCAACTTTTTTGAAGCCGAAATCTTTTCATGAAAATTTTCAACTTTTTTGAAGCCGAAATACTTCATGAAAATTTTTACCTTTTTTAAAGCCAAAATCCTGTCATGAAAAATTTATACTTTTTTGAAGCAGAAATCTTTTCATGAAAATTTTCGACTTTATTCAAACTGATATTCTACATTTTCTAACTCAAAGTGTAGTTTCAAAGTAAAAATACTGTTAAAAGGAGTGATTCAGACAAAATTAGATGAAACAGCTGTACTGGTAACAAACAATGATATTAACAGCTTTAGTGATCAAATTGAGCGTATCTTGGGAAGCTGAGCTCGAAAGTGACATGAAACATGTTTTTCAGACATAAAGTGACAGTTACAGTGAATACCTGTTCTGACTACATTTTCTAACTCAAAGTGTCGTTTCAAAGTAAAAATACTGTTAGAAGGAGTGATTCAGACAAAATTAGATGAAACAGCTGTAATGGTAACAAATGAGCCCAGTTACATGAAATGACATCAAAATCAACATTCCCTGAGCCAGACGACGCTATTAACAGCTTTAGTGATCAAATTGAGCGTATCTTGCGAAGCTGAGCTCGAAAGTGACATGAAACATGTTTTTGAGACATAAAGTGACACTTACTGTCCTGACTACATTTTCTAACTGAAAGCGTCGTTTCAAAGTAAAAATACTGTTAGAAGGAGTGATTCAGACAAAATTAGATGAAACAGCTGTAGTGGTAACAAACAACGATATTAACAGCTTTAGTGATCAAATTGAGCGTATCTTGCGAAGCTGAGCTCGAAAGTGACATGAAACATGTTTTTCAGACAAAAAGTGACACTTACTGTTCAGACTGCATTTTCTAACTCAAAGTGTCGTTTCAAAGTAAAAATACTGTTAGAAGGAGTTTTTCAGGCAAAATTAGATGAAACAGTTGTAGTGGTAAAAAATGAGCGTAGTTACATGAAATGACATCAAAATCAACATTCCCTGAGCCAGACAACGCTATTAACAGCTTTAGTGATCAAATTGAGCGTATCTTGCGAAGCTGAGTTCGAAAGTGACATGAAACATGTTTTTGAGACATAAAGTGACACTTACAGTGAATACCTGTCCTGACTACATTTTCTAACTGAAAGCGTCGTTTCAAAGTAAAAATACTGTTAGAAGGAGTGATTCAGACAAAATTAGATGAAACAGCTGTACTGGTAACAAACAACGATATTAACAGCTTTAGTGATCAAATTGAGCGTATCTTGCGAAGCTGAGCTCGAAAGTGACATGAAACATGTTTTTCAGACAAAAAGTGACACTTACTGTTCAGACTGCATTTTCTAACTCAAAGTGTCGTTTCAAAGTAAAAATACTGTTAGAAGGAGTTTTTCAGGCAAAATTAGATGAAACAGTTGTAGTGGTAAAAAATGAGCGCAGTTACATGAAATGACATCAAAATCAACATTCCCTGAGCCAGACAACGCTATTAACAGCTTTAGTGATCAAATTGAGCGTATCTTGCGAAGCTGAGCTCGAAAGTGACATGAAACATGTTTTTGAGACATAAAGTGACACTTACAGTGAATACCTGTCCTGACTACATTTTCTAACTGAAAGCGTCGTTTCAAAGTAAAAATACTGTTAGAAGGAGTGATTCAGACAAAATTAGATGAAACAGCTGTACTGGTAACAAACAACGATATTAACAGCTTTAGTGATCAAATTGAGCGTATCTTGCGAAGCTGAGCTCGAAAGTGACATGAAACATGTTTTTGAGACATAAAGTGACACTTACTGTTCAAGACATGTTTCATGTCACTTTCGAGCACAACTTCGCAAGATACGCTCAATTTGATCACTAAAGCTGTTAATAGCGTTGTCTGGCTCAGGGAATGTTGATTTTGATGTCATTTCATGTAACTGCGCTCATTTGTTACCAGTACAGCTGTTTCATCTAATTTTGTCTGAATCACTCCTTCTAACAGTATTTTTACTTTGAAACGGCACTTTGAGTTAAAAATGTAGTCTGAACAGTAACTGTCACTTTATGTCTCAAAAACTTGTTTCATGTCACTTTCGAGCTCAGCTTCGCAAGATACGCTCAATTTGATCACTAAAGCTGTTAATATCGTTGTTTGTTACCAGTGCTGCTGTTTCATCTAATTTTGTCTGAATCACTCCTTCTAACAGTATTTTTACTTTGAAACGACACTTTGAGTTAGAAAATGTAGTCAGGACAGGTATTCACTGTAAATGTCACTTTATGTCTCAAAAACATGTTTCATGTCACTTTCGAGCTCAGCTTCGCAAGAAACGCTCAATTTGATCACTAAAGCTGTTAATAGCGTTGTCTGGCTCAGGGAATGTTGATTTTGATGTCATTTCATGTAACTGCGCTCATTTTTTACCACTACAGCTGTTTCATCTAATTTTGTCTGAATCACTCCCTCTAACAGTATTTTTACTTTGAAACGACACTTTGAGTTAGAAAATGTAGTCTGAACAGTAAGTGTCACTTTATGTCTCAAAAACATGTTTCATGTCACTTTCGAGCTCAGCTTCGCAAGATACGCTCAATTTGATCACTAAAGCTGTTAATATCGTTGTTTGTTACCAGTGCTGCTGTTTCATCTAATTTTGTCTGAATCACTCCTTCTAACAGTATTTTTACTTTGAAACGACACTTTGAGTTAGAAAATGTAGTCAGGACAGGTATTCACTGTAAGTGTCACTTTATGTCTCAAAAACATGTTTCATGTCACTTTCGAGCTCAGCTTCGCAAGATACGCTCAATTTGATCACTAAAGCTGTTAATAGCGTTGTCTGGCTCAGGGAATGTTGATTTTGATGTCATTTCATGTAACTGCGCTCATTTGTTACCAGTACAGCTGTTTCATCTAATTTTGTCTGAATCACTCCCTCTAACAGTATTTTTACTTTGAAACGACACTTTGAGTTAGAAAATGTAGTCTGAACAGTAAGTGTCACTTTATGTCTCAAAAACATGTTTCATGTCACTTTCGAGCTCAGCTTCGCAAGATACGCTCAATTTGATCACTAAAGCTGTTAATATCGTTGTTTGTTACCAGTAAAGCTGTTTCATCTAATTTTGTCTGAATCACTCCTTCTAACAGTATTTTTACTTTGAAACGACACTTTGAGTTAGAAAATGTAGAATATCAGTTTGAATAAAGTTGAAAATTTACATATAAAGATTTCAGCTTTAAAAAAGTTGAAAACTTTCATGAAGTATTTCGACTTCAAAAAAGTTGAAAACTTTCATGAAAAGATTTCATTTTCAAAAAAGTTCAAAATTTACATGAAAAGATTTCTGTTTCAAAAAAGTTGAAAATTTCAAGCTTTTTAAAAAGTTGAAAATTTTCATGAAGTATTTTTGCTTCAAAAAGTTGAAAACTTTCATGAAAAGATTTCGGCTTCAAAAAAGTTGAAAATTTTCATGAAAAGATTTCTGCTTCAAAATTTTCATGAAAAGATTTCTGCTTCAACAAAGTTAAAAATTTTCATGAAAAGATTTCGGCTTCAAAAAAGTTGAAAATTTTGATGAAAAGGTTTCATTTTCAAAAAAGTTGATAATTTTTATGAAAAGATTTCTGCTTCAAAAAAGTTGAAAATTTTCATGAAGTATTTCGGTTTCAAAAAAGTTAAAAATTTACATGAAAAGATTTCGGCTTCAAAAAAGTTGAAAATTTTGATGAAAAGGTTTCATTTTCAAAAAAGTTGATAATTTTTATGAAAAAAGATTTCTGCTTCAAAAAAGTTGAAAATTTTCATGAAAAGATTTCAGCTTTAAAAAAGTTGAAAACTTTCATGAAGTATTTCGACTTCAAAAAAGTTGAAAATTTTCAATAAGTATTTCGGCTTCAAAAAAGTTGAAAATTTTGATAAAAAGATTTCATTTTCAAAAAAGTTCAAAATTTACATGAAAAGATTTCTGTTTCAAAAAAGTTGAAAATTTCAAGCTTTTTAAAAAGTTGAAAATTTTCATGAAGTATTTTTGCTTCAAAAAGTTGAAAACTTTCATGAAAAGATTTCGGCTTCAAAAAAGTTGAAAATTTTCATGAAAAGATTTCTGCTTCAAAATTTTCATGAAAAGATTCATGAAAAGATTTCGGATTTAAAAAAGTTGAAAATTTTAATGAAAACATTTCGGCTTCAAAAAAGTTGAAAATTTTCATGAAGTATTTCGGATTCAACAAAGTTGAAAATTTACATGAAAAGATTTCTGCTTAAAAAAATTGAAAATTTTCATGAAAAGATTTCTGCTTGAAAATTTTCATAAAAATATTTCTGCATTAAAAAAGTCAAAGATTTTCATGAAAAGATTTCGGATTTAAAAAAGTTGAAAATTTTCATAAAAAGATTTCTGCTTCAAAAAAATTGAAAATTTTCATGAAAAGATATAGGCTTCAAAAAAGTCGAAGATTTTCATGAAAAGATTTCTGCATGAAAATTTTCATGAAAAGATTTCTGATTCAACAAAGTTGAAAATTTTCATGAAAAGATTTCTGCTTCAACAAAGTTGAAAATTTTCATGAAAAGATTTAGGCTTCAAAAAAGTCGAAAATTTTCATGAAAAGATTTCGGCTTCAAAAAAGTTGAAGATTTTCGTGAAAAGATTTCTGCTTCAAAAAAGTTGAAAAGTTTCATGACAGGATTTTGGCTTTAAAGAAGTTGAAAATTTACATGAAAAGATTTCTGCTTCAAAAAATTTGAAAATTTTCATGAAGTAATTCGGCTTCAAAAAAGTTGAAAATTTTCATGAAGTATTTCAGCTTCAAAAAAGTTGAAAACTTTCATGAAGTTTTTCGGCTTCCAAAAAGTTGAAAACTTTCATGACGTTTTTCTGCTTTACAAAAGTTGAAGATTTTCATGAAGTATTTCGGCTTCAAAAAAGTTGAAAATTTTCATGAAAAGATTTCGGTTTTAAAAAAGGTAAAAATTTACATGAAAAGATTTCGGCTTCAAAAAAGTTGAAAATTTTCATGAAAAGGTTTCATTTTCAAAAAAGTTGATAATTTTCATGAAAAGATTTCTGCTTCAAAAAAGTTGAATATTTTCATTAAAAGATTTCTGCTTCAAAAAAGTCGAAGATTTTCATGAATAGATTTCTGCTTCAAAAAAGTTGAATATTTTCATTAAAAGATTTCTGCTTCAAAAAAGTCGAAGATTTTCATGAAAAGATTTCGGCTTCAAAAAAGTTGAAAATTTTCATAAAAAGATTTCTGCTTCAAAAAAGTCGAAGATTTTCATGAAAAGATTTCTGCTTCAAAAAAGTTGAAAATTTTCATAAAAAGATTTCTGCTTCAAAAAAGTCGAAGATTTTCATGAAAAGATTTCGGCTTCAAAAAAGTTGAAAAATTTTCATGAAGTATTTTGGTTTCAAAAAAGTTGAAAATTTACATGAAAAGATTTCAGCTTCAAAAAAGTTGAAAATTTTCATGAAAAGATTTCTGCTTGAAAATTTTCATGAAAAGATTTCTGCTTCAACAAAGTTGAAAATTTTCATGAAAAGATTTCTGCTTCAACAAAGTTAAAAATTTTCATGAAAAGATTTCGGCTTCAAAAAAGTTGAAAATTTTCATGAAAAGATTTCTGCTTCAAAATTTTCATGAAAAGATTTCTGCTTCAACAAAGTTAAAAATTTTCATGAAAAGATTTCGGCTTCAAAAAAGTTGAAAATTTTGATGAAAAGGTTTCATTTTCAAAAAAGTTGATAATTTTTATGAAAAGATTTCTGCTTCAAAAAAGTTGAAAATTTTCATGAAGTATTTCGGTTTCAAAAAAGTTAAAAATTTACATGAAAAGATTTCGGCTTCAAAAAAGTTGAAAATTTTGATGAAAAGGTTTCACTTTCAAAAAAGTTGATAATTTTTATGAAAAAAGATTTCTGCTTCAAAAAAGTTGAAAATTTTCATGAAAAGATTTCAGCTTTAAAAAAGTTGAAAACTTTCATGAAGTATTTCGACTTCAAAAAAGTTGAAAATTTTCAATAAGTATTTCGGCTTCAAAAAAGTTGAAAATTTTGATAAAAAGATTTCATTTTCAAAAAAGTTCAAAATTTACATGAAAAGATTTCTGTTTCAAAAAAGTTGAAAATTTCAAGCTTTTTAAAAAGTTGAAAATTTTCAATAAGTATTTTTGCTTCAAAAAGTTGAAAACTTTCATGAAAAGATTTCGGCTTCAAAAAAGTTGAAAATTTTCATGAAAAGATTTCTGCTTCAAAATTTTCATGAAAAGATTCATGAAAAGATTTCGGATTTAAAAAAGTTGAAAATTTTAATGAAAACATTTCGGCTTCAAAAAAGTTGAAAATTTTCATGAAGTATTTCGGATTCAACAAAGTTGAAAATTTACATGAAAAGATTTCTGCTTAAAAAAATTGAAAATTTTCATGAAAAGATTTCTGCTTGAAAATTTTCATAAAAATATTTCTGCATTAAAAAAGTCAAAGATTTTCATGAAAAGATTTCGGATTTAAAAAAGTTGAAAATTTTCATAAAAAGATTTCTGCTTCAAAAAAATTGAAAATTTTCATGAAAAGATATAGGCTTCAAAAAAGTCGAAGATTTTCATGAAAAGATTTCTGCATGAAAATTTTCATGAAAAGATTTCTGATTCAACAAAGTTGAAAATGTTCATCAAAAGATTTCTGCTTCAACAAAGTTGAAAATTTTCATGAAAAGATTTAGGCTTCAAAAAAGTCGAAAATTTTCATGAAAAGATTTCGGCTTCAAAAAAGTTGAAGATTTTCGTGAAAAGATTTCTGCTTCAAAAAAGTTGAAAAGTTTCATGACAGGATTTTGGCTTTAAAGAAGTTGAAAATTTACATGAAAAGATTTCTGCTTCAAAAAATTTGAAAATTTTCATGAAGTAATTCGGCTTCAAAAAAGTTGAAAATTTTCATGAAGTATTTCAGCTTCAAAAAAGTTGAAAACTTTCATGAAGTTTTTCGGCTTCCAAAAAGTTGAAAACTTTCATGACGTTTTTCTGCTTTACAAAAGTTGAAGATTTTCATGAAGTATTTCGGCTTCAAAAAAGTTGAAAATTTTCATGAAAAGATTTCGGTTTTAAAAAAGGTAAAAATTTACATGAAAAGATTTCGGCTTCAAAAAAGTTGAAAATTTTCATGAAAAGGTTTCATTTTCAAAAAAGTTGATAATTTTCATGAAAAGATTTCTGCTTCAAAAAAGTTGAATATTTTCATTAAAAGATTTCTGCTTCAAAAAAGTCGAAGATTTTCATGAATAGATTTCTGCTTCAAAAAAGTTGAATATTTTCATTAAAAGATTTCTGCTTCAAAAAAGTCGAAGATTTTCATGAAAAGATTTCGGCTTCAAAAAAGTTGAAAATTTTCATTAAAAGATTTCTGCTTCAAAAAAGTCGAAGATTTTCATGAATAGATTTCTGCTTCAAAAAAGTTGAATATTTTCATTAAAAGATTTCTGCTTCAAAAAAGTCGAAGATTTTCATGAAAAGATTTCGGCTTCAAAAAAGTTGAAAATTTTCATAAAAAGATTTCTGCTTCAAAAAAGTCGAAGATTTTCATGAAAAGATTTCTGCTTCAAAAAAGTTGAAAATTTTCATAAAAAGATTTCTGCTTCAAAAAAGTCGAAGATTTTCATGAAAAGATTTCGGCTTCAAAAAAGTTGAAAAATTTTCATGAAGTATTTTGGTTTCAAAAAAGTTGAAAATTTACATGAAAAGATTTCAGCTTCAAAAAAGTTGAAAATTTTCATGAAAAGATATAGGCTTCAAAAAAGTCGAAGATTTTCATAAAGTATTTCTGCTTCAAAAAAGTTGAAGATTTTCATGAAAAGATATAGGCTTCAAAAAAGTTGAAAATTTTCATAAAAAGATTTCGGCTTCAAAAAAGTCGAAGATTTTCATGAAAAGATTTCGGCTTCAAAAAAGTCAAAACTTTTCATGCAGTATTTTGGTTTCAAAAAAGTTGAAAATTTACATGAAAAGATTTCAGCTTCAAAAAAGTTGAAAATTTTCATGAAAAGATTTCTGCTTGAAAATTTTCATGAAAAGATTTCTGCTTCAACAAAGTTGAAAATTTTCATGAAAAGATTTCTGCTTCAACAAAGTTGAAAATTTTCATGAAAAGATTTCGGCTTCAACAAAGTTGAAAATTTTCATGACAGGATTTTGGCTTTAAAAAAGGTAAAAATTTTCATAAAAAGATTTCTGCTTCAAAAAAGTCGAAGATTTTCATGAAAAGATTTGGGCTTCAAAAAAGTCAAAAATTTTCATGAAGTATTTTGGTTTCAAAAAAGTTGAAAATTTACATGAAAAGATTTCAGCTTCAAAAAAGTTGAAAATTTTCATGAAAAGATTTCTGCTTGAAAATTTTCATGAAAAGATTTCTGCTTCAACAAAGTTGAAAATTTTCATGAAAAGATTTCTGCTTCAACAAAGTTAAAAATTTTCATGAAAAGATTTCTGCTTCAAAAAAGTTGAAAATTTTCATGAAAAGATTTTGGCTTCAAAAAAGTTGAACATTTTCATAAAGTATTTCTGCTTCAAAAAAGTTGAAGATTTTCATTAAAAGATTTCGGCTTCAACAAAGTTGAAAATTTTCATGACAGGATTTTGGCTTTAAAAAAGGTAAAAAATTTCATGAAGTATTTCAGCTTCAAAAAATTTGAAAATTTTGATGAAAAGATTTCTGCTTCAACAAAGTTAAAAATTTTGATGAAAAGATTTCTGCTTCAACAAAGTTAAAAATTTTCATGAAAAGATTTAGCCTTCAAAAAAGTTGAAAATTTTCATGAAAAGATTTCGGCTTCAAAAAAGTTGAACATTTTCATGAAGTATTTCAGCTTCAAAAAATTTGAAAATTTTGATGAAAAGATTTCTGCTTCAAAAAAGTTCAAAATTTTCATGAAAAGATTTCGGCTTCAAAAAAGTTGAACATTTCCATGAAGTATTTCTGCTTCAAAAAAGTTGAAGATTTTCATGAAAAGATTTTTGCTTCAAAAAAGTTGAAGATCTTCATGAAACGATTTCTGCTTCAAAAAAGTTGAAAATTTTGATGAAAAGGTTTCATTTTCAAAAAAGTTGATAATTTTTATGAAAAGATTTCTGCTTCAAAAAAGTTGAAAATTTTCATGAAAAGATTTTGGCTTCAAAAAAGTTGAAAATTTCCATGAATAGATTTCAGCTTCAACAAAATTGAAATTTTTCATGAAAAGAGTTCGGCTTCAAAAAAGTTGAAAATTTTCATGAAGTATTTCGGCTTCAAAAAAGTTGAAAATTTAAATGAAAAGTTTTCTGCTTCAAAAAAGTTGAAAATTTTCATGAAGTATTTCGGCTTCAAAAAAGTTGAAAAATTCGGGTTTTTGAAAAAGTTGAAAATTTTCATAAAATATTTCTACTTCAGAAAGTTGAAAATTTTCATGAAAAGATTTCGGCTTCAACAAAGTTGAAAATTTTCATGACAGGATTTTGGCTTTAAAAAAGGTAAAAATTTTCATAAAAAGATTTCTGCTTCAAAAAAGTCGAAGATTTTCATGAAAAGATTTCGGCTTCAAAAAAGTCAAAAATTTTCATGAAGTATTTTGGTTTCAAAAAAGTTGAAAATTTACATGAAAAGATTTCAGCTTCAAAAAAGTTGAAAATTTTCATGAAAAGATTTCTGCTTGAAAATTTTCATGAAAAGATTTCGGCTTCAACAAAGTTGAAAATTTTCATGACAGGATTTTGGCTTTAAAAAAGGTAAAAATTTTCATGAAGTATTTCAGCTTCAAAAAATTTGAAAATTTTGATGAAAAGATTTCTGCTTCAAAAAAGTTGAAAACTTTCATGAAAAGATTTCGGCTTCAAAAAAGTCAAAGATTTTCTTGAAGTATTTCGGCTTCAAAAAAGTTGAAAATTTTCATGAAAATCTTCGACTTTCTTCATGCTGGCTGAGTTTTTCTTTGTTCTATCTTTTGAAATCAATTTATTTTATGATTGAATATTCCAAGTATTCTTTAAATATCTTGTTTTTGATTACCACCAATCACTATTTCCATTTTTACTTTCATGCTTTATGAACAAAAATAGCTTTTTTTATTACTACATCAAGTTTACACACATGGGTCAAAAATGACCCATACATCCAAGTGTGATTTAAAATTAAATGAATTAATACTATAATAATAATTTGTTTCAAGTAATTACTTTAGCAGTGAGTGGAGCCAAACACTTATGTATTTCATATTTGCAACATGTTTATTTGTCATTTTGTCACACATACACATACCTCTGATAACAGATAACACGGCTGTTGAACTGAACTGTATCTGTAATTTAACAACTGTAAACTGGTGAATGTGACCAAACAAAATGAAATACAACTGAACACATCACTAGAGCACAAATTGCCATCTCAATTTTGACATGCCTCACAAATGATCACTAAGAGTTTGTGCTCCTTGCACACAGGCCTGGTGCACTGGGAACACTAGCTGCTGACTTTTCTGTCTTTGGTAACTGGGCAGATCGTGCACCTCTTCCTCTTCCTTTGGCCCTCCTGTCTGATGTCCTCTTGTGGCTGGGTGGTGGCTGTGTTTTGTTTTTTAAACCCACATCTTCCCATTGTTTCTTCTTCTGACTGCTGTCATCCACTGCTTTGTCATCATGCATAGTGCTCAGGAGGACAACAGCTTTTCCCTTCTTCTGCACATAGCTCACCATGGTCATGTTGCCATTGAATCCGAATTCTGAGCTATGAATCTCCCGTGATTTGGATGGCTTCATGATAGGTGGTATGTCCGATTTGTTCTGGCAAAGAGTCCCAACAATGGTCAGGTTCTTCTCGAGGAGCTTCTCAGCCAGCGGGACACTGGTGAAGAAGTTGCTAATTGTGATGTTGCGACCTATGAGAGGGGGAAAAGATTGTAAATTTACTCAACATGGAATTCTTTAAACTCTAACGCCATAATCTGTTGCATTGCATTGCATTTTATTCTGTTTTACTATTTTGCTTACAGAGAAATCAAATAAAAAAATAAAATACACATTATTAAAGATTGGGAAAAAGTATGTAGGTATTGTGCTAAAACTTAATACATTAGTTTCTCTATTGTACTTTACATTCACCTGTCTGTCTGATTCCACTGCACAATTGCTGGACGACATTCTCTCCAAGGTTCCTCTGAACCTGGCTGTCTCCCGGTATAGACAATTCCATCTATTGCATAAGGTACCCTTGCGTCGCACATCCAGAAGATTTTTATCCCATATTTTGCAGGCTTGCTGGGCATGTGTTGCCGTAACTTGCACCTGCCTCGGAATGGCACAAGCTGCTCATCTATGGTGACACAGTCACTGGGGATGAACTTTCTTCTGCAGTTGTCCAGGAAACAGTCCCACACGTACCTAAATGTCGCCATGTGGTGTGTTTCCAGTCGCAGAGCCCTGGTCCTCTTGTCGTCAAACCGTATGATGCGGCGGATATCTTCATATCTCCTAAGCCCCATGGTGGCCTTGTAAATTGGATTTTGCAGCGGATCTACAAACAGCTCCCGCAAGGCCACATCCCAGCTCTTCTCCCCCCCTGCAAGAATTGATGAAGGCCATCAATTCTTCTTTATCAATGCTTCTCCACTCTTTCCCTTTTGCTGTGGCTGTTCTTCGTCCCTCTAAGTTGATACATATTAGAACCTCCTCAATGATGTTGTCACTCATGAACATATCCCAGGCATCTTTTGGTGAAACAGCTGGTGATCCAGGTGTAGGTCCTGGGCAGCTCCTCAGAATGTTATGGCTTCTTGTTCTGCCATGAATGGGGGGATTCTCATTCCAGTAAGATCCGTTTTTACTCAATCTATTGGACTGGGTCTGAGTTTCCTCTTCAGAGGACTCATCAGATGAGTCTTCTGTATCATCAGAGGAGTCTTCTTCATGGATTCCCAGACACACCCACAACTCCAGCTTGACCCTCTGGCAAATATTCTGGGTCATCATCATCAGAAATTTCAGACTCTGAATCAAGACAAATTGCCTCCTCATCTGGTTCTTCCTGCAGCATCGCTACAACCATCTCAGTAGTAAATCTGGGACCAGCCATACTCTGGATAAAGAAAATCAAAAGCACAATAAAATTTTCAGATGCACATCAATATACATACACATACATACAGTTTTATTTTGGTGACTTGGCTAAGTAGCTTAGCTAAGTACTTTGCTAAGTAGCCTAGCAATCTACATAATAGTTAGCTAACTACAATAGAATTAGCTAACTAAAATAGAAGTGTCAACAGCTAGCTAGCTTATAGTAATTATTTGTAACTTTCTGACAAGTAATGTACTCACTCTCAAGGTAACCTAAACCTAATCAAATGTTATGTACAGTTATCTTTCACAATTGTCATCAAATATTTTCTAAAGTGATGTTAGAACAATTTAAAAACAATACTTACATGTATTAGATTTTCCAAGGGAGCTGTGCTGAGCTGTGAAATGTCTGAAACAACCACGTTTCACAGCAAATGCTATAGTAAATGCATGTGGGTCGTTTCTGACCCATGTGTGTAAACTTGATGTAGAAATACAAAAGCTGTGCTCGTTCATAAAGTAAGAAAGGAAAAATACAAATGATGATTTGTGCTTAACAAAAACAAGATATTTACTGCATACTTGGAAAAGTAAATGATAAAATGTATTTATTTCAAAGATATATCATAGAAACACTCAGCCATACATGAAATAACATAGAAAGTGGATTCATTTTTGACCCATGTTGTGCATTAGAAGGGTAATGATACAAAAATGTTTTTTATTCAAAAAGTAAGAAAGGAAAAAATAAAATAAGGATGTATGATGATCAAAAACAAGTTAATTGAGGAATACCTTGAATACTGAATGAAGAGATGAATTTATTGCAAAGATGTAGAAAATAAAAACTCAACCGGGTCACTTTGATATTTTTAAAGCAGAAATACTTCATGAAAGTTTTCGACTTTTTTGATGCCGAAATAGTTCATGAAAATTTTCAACTTTTTTGAAGCCAAAATCTTTTCATGAAAATTTTCAACTTTTTTGAAGCAGAAATCTTTTCATGAAATACTTCGACTTTTTTGAAGCCGAAATACTTGATGAAAATTCTTACCTTTTTTAAAGCCATAATGCTGTCATGAAAATTTTCAACTTTTTTGAAGCTGAAATCTTTTCATGAAAATGTTCAACTTTTTTGAAGCCGAAATCTTTTCATGTAAATTTTCAACTTTTTTGAAGCCGAAATCTTTTCATGAAAATTTTCAACTTTTTTGAAGCAGAAATCTTTTCATGAAATACATTGACTTTTTTGAAGCCGAAATACTTGATGAAAATTTTCAACTTTTTTGAAGCCGAAATCTGTTCATGAAAATTTTCAACTTTTTTGAAGCCGAAATCTTTTCATGAAAATTTTCAACTTTTTGGAGCCGAAATCTTGTCATGAAAATTTTTACCTTTTTTAAAGCCAAAATCCTGTCATGAAAATTTTCAACTTTTTTGAAGCAGAAATCTTTTCAAGAAAATCTTTGACTTTTTTGAAGCTGAAATCTTTTCATGAAAATCTTGAACTTTTTTGAAGTCTAAATCTTTTCATGAAAATTTTCAACTTTTTTGAAGCCGAAATCTTTTCATGAAAATTTTCAACTTTTTTGAAATAGAAATCTTTTCATGAAAATTTTCAACTTTTTTGAAGCCGAAATACTTCATGAAAGTTTTCAACCTTTTTGAAGCCGAAATAATTCATGAAAATTTTTACCTTTTTCAAAGCTAAAATCCTGTCATGAAAATTTTCAACTTTTTTGAAGCAGAAATCTTTTCATGAAAATCTTCAACTTCTTTGAAGCCGAAATACTTGATGAAAATTTTCAACTGTTTTGAGGTCTAAATCTTTTCATGAAAATTTTCAACTTTTTTGAAGCAGAAATCTTTTCATGAAAATCGTTGACTTTTTTGAAGACGGAATCTTTTCATGAAAATTTTCAACTTTTTTGATGCCGAAATCTTTTCATGAAAATTTTCAACTTTTTGAAGCCGAAATCTTTTCATGAACATTTTCAAATTTTTTGATGCCGAAATCTTTTCATGAAAATTTTCAACTTTTTGAAGCCGAAATCTTTTCATGAACATTTTCAACTTTTTTGAAGTCTAAATCTTTTCATGAAAATTTTCAACTTTTTTGATGCATAAATCTTTTCATGAAAATTTTAGACTTTTTTGAAGTCGAAAAAATTCATGGACATGTTCAACTTTTTTGAAGTCTAAATCTTTTCATTAAAATTTTCAACTTTTTTGATGCCGAAATAGTTCATGAAAATTTTCAACTTTTTTGAAGCCGAAATCTTTTCATGAAAATTTTCAACTTTTTTGAAGCCGAAATACTTCATGAAAATTCCTACCTTTTTTAAAGCCATAATCCTGTCATGAAAATTTTCAACTTTTCTGAAGCTGAAATTATTTCATGAAAATTTTCAACTTTTTTGAAGCCGAAATCTTTTCATGAAAATCGTTGACCTTTTTGAAGCCCAAATCTTTTAATGTAAACTTTCAACTTTTTTGAAGCCAAAATACTTCATGAAAATGTTCGACTTTTCTGAAGCAGAAATCTTTTCATGAAAATCATTGACTTTTTTGAAGCCGAAATACTTCATGAAAATTTTCAACTTTTTGAAGCCGAAATCATTTCATGAAAATTTTCATCTTTTTTGAAGCATAAATCTTTTCATGAAAATCTTAGACTTTTTTGAAGTTGAAAAAATTCATGAACATTTTCAACTTTTTTGAAGCTGAAATCTTTTCATGAAATTTTTCAACTTTTTGTAAGCCGAAATCTTTTCATGAAAATCTTCGACTTTTTTGAAGTTGAAATACTTCATGAAAGTTTTCAACCTTTTTGAAGCCGACATACTTTATAAAATGTTTTACCTTTTTTAAAGCGAAAATCCTGTCATGAAAATTTTCAACTTTTTTGAAGCCTAAATCTTTTCATGAAAATTTTCAACTTTTTTGAAGCAGAAATCTTTTCATGAAAATCTTCGACTTTTTTGAAGCCGAAATAGTTCATGAATGTTTTCAACTTTTTTGAAGCCGAAATACTTCATGAAAATTTTTGACTTTTTTGAAAGCCGAAATCTTTTAATGTAAATTTTCAACATTTTTGAAGCCGAAATCTATTCATGAAAATGTTTGACTTTTTTGAAGTCGAAAAAATTCATGGACATTTTCAACTTTTTTGAAGTCTAAATCTTTTCATTAAAATTTTCAACTTTTTTGAAGCCGAAATCTTTTCATGAAAATTTTCAAGTTTTTGAAGCAGAAATCTTTTCATGAAAATTTTCAACTTTTTTGAAGCAGAAATCTTTTCATGAAAATTTTCAACATTTTTGAAGCCGAAATCTATTCATGAAAATGTTTGACTTTTTTGAAGTCGAAAAAATTCATGGACATTTTCAACTTTTTTGAAGTCTAAATCTTTTCATTAAAATTTTCAACTTTTTTGAAGCCGAAATCTTTTCATGAAAATTTTCAAGTTTTTGAAGCAGAAATCTTTTCATGAAAATCTTAGACTTTTTTGAAGTCGAAAAAATTCATGAAAATGTTCGACTTTTCTGAAGCAGAAATCTTTTCATGAAAATCATTGACTTTTTTGAAGCCGAAATACTTCATGAAAATTTTCAACTTTTTTGAAGCAGAAATCTTTTCATGAAAATTTTCAACTTTTTTGAAGCAGAAATCTTTTCATGAAAATCTTAGACTTTTTTGAAGTCGAAAAAATTCATGAACATTTTCAACTTTTTTGAAGTGTAAATCTTTTCATGAAAATTTTCAACTTTTTTGAAGCCGAAATCTTTTCATGAAAATTTTCAACTTTTTTGAAGTGTAAATCTTTTCATGAACATTTTCAACTTTTTTGAAGCCGAAATCTTTTCATGAAAATTTTCAACTTTTTTGAAGCCGAAATACTTCATGAAAATTTTTACCTTTTTTAAAGCCAAAATCCTGTCATGAAAAATTTATACTTTTTTGAAGCAGAAATCTTTTCATGAAAATTTTCGACTTTATTCAAACTGATATTCTACATTTTCTAACTCAAAGTGTAGTTTCAAAGTAAAAATACTGTTAGAAGGAGTGATTCAGACAAAATTAGATGAAACAGCTGTACTGGTAACAAACAATGATATTAACAGCTTTAGTGATCAAATTGAGCGTATCTTGGGAAGCTGAGCTCGAAAGTGACATGAAACATGTTTTTCAGACATAAAGTGACAGTTACAGTGAATACCTGTTCTGACTACATTTTCTAACTAAAAGTGTCGTTTCAAAGTAAAAATACTGTTAGAAGGAGTGATTCAGACAAAATTAGATGAAACAGCTGTACTGGTAACAAATGAGCCCAGTTACATGAAATGACATCAAAATCAACATTCCCTGAGCCAGACAACGCTATTAACAGCTTTAGTGATCAAATTGAGCGTATATTGCGAAGCTGAGCTCGAAAGTGACATGAAACATGTTTTTGAGACATAAAGTGACACTTACAGTGAATACCTGTCCTGACTACATTTTCTAACTGAAAGCGTCGTTTCAAAGTAAAAATACTGTTAGAAGGAGTGATTCAGACAAAATTAGATGAAACAGCTGTACTGGTAACAAACAACGATATTAACAGCTTTAGTGATCAAATTGAGCGTATCTTGCGAAGCTGAGCTCGAAAGTGACATGAAACATGTTTTTGAGACATAAAGTGACACTTACTGTTCAGACTACATTTTCTAACTCAAAGTGTCGTTTCAAAGTAAAAATACTGTTAGAAGGAGTGATTCAGACAAAATTAGATGAAACAGCAGCACTGGTAACAAATGAGCGCAGTTACATGAAATGACATCAAAATCAACATTCCCTGAGCCAGACAACGCTATTAACAGCTTTAGTGATCAAATTGAGCGTATCTTGCGAAGCTGAGCTCGAAAGTGACATGAAACATGTTTTTCAGACATAAAGTGATACTTACAGTAAATACCTGTCCTGACTACATTTTCTAACTCAAAGTGTCGTTTCAAAGTAAAAATACTGTTAGAAGGAGTGATTCAGACAAAATTAGATGAAACAGCAGCACTGGTAACAAACAACGATATTAACAGCTTTAGTGATCAAATTGAGCGTATCTTGCGAAGCTGAGCTCGAAAGTGACATGAAACAAGTTTTTGAGACATAAAGTGACACTTACTGTTCAGACTACATTTTTAACTCAAAGTGCCGTTTTAAATTAAAAATACTGTTAGAAGGAGTGATTCAGACAAAATTAGATGAAACAGCTGTACTGGTAACAAATGAGCGCAGTTACATGAAATGACATCAAAATCAACATTCCCTGAGCCAGACAACGCTATTAACAGCTTTAGTGATCAAATTGAGCGTATCTTGCGAATTTGTGCTCGAAAGTGACATGAAACATGTTTTGAACAGTAAGTGTCACTTTATGTCTCAAAAACATGTTTCATGTCACTTTCGAGCTCAGCTTCGCAAGATACGCTCAATTTGATCACTAAAGCTGTTAATATCGTTGATTGTTACCAGTACAGCTGTTTCAACTTATTTTGTCTGAATCACTCCTTCTAACAGTATTTTTACTTTGAAACGACACTTTGAGTTAAAAATGTAGTCTGAACAGTAGGTGTCACTTTATGTCTCAAAAACTAAGTTTCATGTCACTTTCGAGCTCAGCTTCGCAAGATACGCTCAATTTGATCACTAAAGCTGTTAATATCGTTGATTGTTACCAGTACAGCTGTTTCAACTAATTTTGTCTGAAACACTCCTTCTAACAGTATTTTTACTTTGAAACGACGCTTTGAGTTAGAAAATGTAGTCAGAAAATGTAGTCAGGACAATATCAAGATTTCGGCTTCAAAAAAGTTGAAAATTTTCATGAAAAGATTTCTGCTTCAAAATTTTCATGAAAAGATTCATGAAAAGATTTCGGATTTAAAAAAGTTGAAAATTTTAATGAAAACATTTCGGCTTCAAAAAAGTTGAAAATTTTCATGAAGTATTTCGGATTCAAAAAAGTTGAAAATTTACATGAAAAGATTTCTGCTTAAAAAAATTGAAAATTTTCATGAAAAGATTTCTGCTTGAAAATTTTCATAAAAATATTTCTGCATTAAAAAAGTCAAAGATTTTCATGAAAAGATTTCGGATTTAAAAAAGTTGAAAATTTTCATAAAAAGATTTCTGCTTCAAAAAAGTTGAAAATTTTCATGAAAAGATTTAGGCTTCAAAAAAGTCGAAGATTTTCATGAAAAGATTTCTGCATGAAAATTTTCATGAAAAGATTTCTGATTCAACAAAGTTGAAAATTTTCATGAAAAGATTTCTGCTTCAACAAAGTTCAAAATTTTCATGAAAAGATTTAGGCTTCAAAAAAGTCGAAAATTTTCATGAAAAGATTTCGGCTTCAAAAAAGTTGAAGATTTTCGTGAAAAGATTTCTGCTTCAAAAAAGTTGAAAAGTTTCATGACAGGATTTTGGCTTTAAAGAAGTTGAAAATTTACATGAAGTAATTCGGCTTCAAAAAAGTTGAAAATTTTCATGAAGTATTTCAGCTTCAAAAAAGTTGAAAATTTTCATGAAAAGATTTAGGCTTCAAAAAAGTCGAAAATTTTCATGAAAAGATTTCGGCTTCAAAAAAGTTGAAGATTTTCGTGAAAAGATTTCTGCTTCAAAAAAGTTGAAAAGTTTCATGAAAGGATTTTGGCTTTAAAGAAGTTGAAAATTTACATGAAGTAATTCGGCTTCAAAAAAGTTGAAAATTTTCATGAAGTTTTTCGGCTTCCAAAAAGTTGAAAACTTTCATGACGTTTTTCTTCTTTACAAAAGTTGAAGATTATCATGAAGTATTTCGGCTTCAAAAAAGTTGAAAATTTTCATGAAAAGATTTCGGTTTTAAAAAAGTTAAAAATTTACATGAAAAGATTTCGGCTTCAAAAAAGTTGAAAATTTTCATGAAAAGGTTTCATTTTCAAAAAAGTTGATAATTTTCATGAAAAGATTTCTGCTTCAAAAAAGTTGAAAATTTTCATGAAACGATTTCTGCTTCAAAAAAGTTGAAAATTTTCATGAAGTATTTCCGCGTCAAAAAAGTTGAAAATTTCAGGCTTTTTAAAAAGTTGAAAATTTTCATGAAGTATTTCTGCTTCAAAAAGTTGAAAATTTTCATGAAAAGATTTTTGTTTCAAAAAAGTGTAAAATTTTCATGGAAAGATTTCTGCTTCAAAAAAGTTGAAAATTTTCATGAAAAGATTTCGGCTTCAAAAACGTTTAAAATTTTCATGACAGGATTTTTGCTTTAAAAAAGTTAAAAATTTTCATGAAAAGATTTCGGCTTCAAAAAAAGTTAAAAATTTTAATGAAAAGATTTCGGCTTCAAAAAAAGTTGAATATTTTCATAAAAGGATTTCTGCTTCAAAAAAGTCGAAGATTTTCATGAAAAGATTTCGGCTTCAAAAAAGTTGAAAATTTTCATAAAAAGATTTCTGCTTCAAAAAAGTTGAACATTTTCATAAAGTATTTCTGCTTCAAAAAAGTTGAAGATTTTCATGAAAAGATTTCGGCTTCAACAAAGTTGAAAATTTTCATGACAGGATTTTGGCTTTAAAAAAGGTAAAAAATTTCATGAAGTATTTAAGCTTCAAAAAATTTGAAAATTTTGATGAAAAGATTTCTGCTTCAAAAAAGTTCAAAATTTTCATGAAAAGATTTCGGCTTCAAAAAAGTTGAACATTTCCATGAAGTATTTCTGCTTCAAAAAAGTTGAAGATTTTCATGAAAAGATTTTTGCTTCAAAAAAGTTGAAGATCTTCATGAAACGATTTCTGCTTCAAAAAAGTTGAACATTTCCATGAAAAAATTTCAGCTTCAAAAAAGTTGAAAATTTTCATGAAGTATTTCGGTTTCAAAAAAGTTAAAAATTTACATGAAAAGATTTCGGCTTCAAAAAAGTTGAAAATTTTGATGAAAAGGTTTCATTTTCAAAAAAGTTGATAATTTTTATGAAAAGATTTCTGCTTCAAAAAAGTTGAAAATTTTCATGACAAGATTTTGGCTTCAAAAAAGTTGAAAATTTCCATGAAAATATTTAAGCTTCAACAAAAATGAAATTTTTCATTACAGGATTTTGGCTTTAAAAAAGTTCAAAATTTTCATGAAAAGATTTCGGCTTCAAAAAAGTTGAACATTTCCATGAAGTATTTCTGCTTCAAAAAAGTTGAAGATTTTCATGAAAAGATTTTTGCTTCAACAAAGTTGAAGATCTTCATGAAACGATTTCTGCTTCAAAAAAGTTGAACATTTTCATGAAAAAATTTCAGCTTCAAAAAAGTTGAAAATTTTCATGAAGTATTTCGGTTTCAAAAAAGTTAAAAATTTACATGAAAAGATTTCGGCTTCAAAAAAGTTGAAAATTTTGATGAAAAGGTTTCATTTTCAAAAAAGTTGATAATTTTTATGAAAAGATTTCTGCTTCAAAAAAGTTGAAAATTTTCATGAAAAGATTTCGGCTTCAAAAAAGTTGAACATTTTCATGAAGTATTTCAGCTTCAAAAAATTTGAAAATTTTCATGAAGTATTTCGGTTTCAAAAAAGTTAAAAATTTACATGAAAAGATTTCGGCTTCAAAAAAGTTGAAAATTTTGATGAAAAGGTTTCTGCTTCAAAAAAGTTCAAAATTTTCATGAAAAGATTTCGGCTTCAAAAAAGTTGAACATTTCCATGAAGTATTTCTGCTTCAAAAAAGTTGAAGATTTTCATGAAAAGATTTTTGCTTCAAAAAAGTTGAAGATCTTCATGAAACGATTTCTGCTTCAAAAAAGTTGAACATTTTCATGAAAAAATTTCAGCTTCAAAAAAGTTGAAAATTTTCATGAAGTATTTCGGTTTCAAAAAAGTTAAAAATTTACATGAAAAGATTTCTGCTTCAAAAAAGTTGAAAATTTTGATGAAAAGGTTTCATTTTCAAAAAAGTTGATAATTTTTATGAAAAGATTTCTGCTTCAAAAAAGTTGAAAATTTTCATGACAAGATTTTGGCTTCAAAAAAGTTGAAAATTTCCATGAAAAGATTTCAGCTTCAACAAAAATGAAATTTTTCATTACAGGATTTTGGCTTTAAAAAAGTTCAAAATTTTCATGAAAAGATTTCGGCTTCAAAAAAGTTGAACATTTCCATGAAGTATTTCTGCTTCAAAAAAGTTGAAGATTTTCATGAAAAGATTTTTGCTTCAACAAAGTTAAAAATTTTCATGAAAAGATTTAGCCTTCAAAAAAGTTGAAAATTTTCATGAAAAGATTTCGGCTTCAAAAAAGTTGAACATTTTCATGAAGTATTTCAGCTTCAAAAAATTTGAAAATTTTGATGAAAGATTTCTGCTTCAAAAAAGTTCAAAATTTTCATGAAAAGATTTCGGCTACAAAAAAGTTGAACATTTCCATGAAGTATTTCTGCTTCAAAAAAGTTGAAGATTTTCATGAAAAGATTTAGGCTTCAAAAAAGTCGAAAATTTTCATGAAAAGATTTCGGCTTCAAAAAAGTTGAAGATTTTCGTGAAAAGATTTCTGCTTCAAAAAAGTTGAAAAGTTTCATGACAGGATTTCTGCTTTAAAGAAGTTGAAAATTTACATGAAGTAATTCGGCTTCAAAAAAGTTGAAAATTTTCATGAAGTTTTTCGGCTTCCAAAAAGTTGAAAACTTTCATGACGTTTTTCTTCTTTACAAAAGTTGAAGATTTTCATGAAGTATTTCGGCTTCAAAAAAGTTGAAAATTTTCATGAAAAGATTTCGGTTTTAAAAAAGTTAAAAATTTACATGAAAAGATTTCGGCTTCAAAAAAGTTGAAAATTTTCATGAAAAGGTTTCATTTTCAAAAAAGTTGATAATTTTCATGAAAAGATTTCTGCTTCAAAAAAGTTGAAAATTTTCATGAAACGATTTCTGCTTCAAAAAAGTTGAAAATTTTCATGAAGTATTTCCGCGTCAAAAAAGTTGAAAATTTCAGGCTTTTTAAAAAGTTGAAAATTTTCATGAAGTATTTCTGCTTCAAAAAGTTGAAAATTTTCATGAAAAGATTTTTGCTTCAAAAAAGTTGAAGATCTTCATGAAACGATTTCTGCTTCAAAAAAGTTGAACATTTTCATGAAAAAATTTCAGCTTCAAAAAAGTTGAAAATTTTCATGAAGTATTTCGGTTTCAAAAAAGTTAAAAATTTACATGAAAAGATTTCGGCTTCAAAAAAGTTGAAAATTTTGATGAAAAGGTTTCATTTTCAAAAAAGTTGATAATTTTTATGAAAAGATTTCTGCTTCAAAAAAGTTGAAAATTTTCATGACAAGATTTTGGCTTCAAAAAAGTTGAAAATTTCCATGAAAAGATTTCAGCTTCAACAAAAATGAAATTTTTCATTACAGGATTTTGGCTTTAAAAAAGTTGAAAATTTTCATGAAAAGATTTCTACTTCAAAAAAGTTAAAAAATTTTCATAAAAAGATTTCTGCTTCAACAAAGTTAAAAATTTTCATGAAAAGATTTAGCCTTCAAAAAAGTTGAAAATTTTCATGAAAAGATTTCGGCTTCAAAAAAGTTGAACATTTTCATGAAGTATTTCAGCTTCAAAAAATTTGAAAATTTTGATGAAAAGATTTCTGCTTCAAAAAAGTTACAAATTTTCATGAAAAGATTTCGGCTACAAAAAAGTTGAACATTTCCATGAAGTATTTCTGCTTCAAAAAAGTTGAAGATTTTCATGAAAAGATTTTTGCTTCAAAAAAGTTGAAGATCTTCATGAAACGATTTCTGCTTCAAAAAAGTTGAACATTTTCATGAAAAAATTTCAGCTTCAAAAAAGTTGAAAATTTTCATGAAGTATTTCGGTTTCAAAAAAGTTAAAAATTTACATGAAAAGATTTCGGCTTCAAAAAAGTTGAAAATTTTGATGAAAAGGTTTCATTTTCAAAAAAGTTGATAATTTTTATGAAAAGATTTCTGCTTCAAAAAAGTTGAAAATTTTCATGAAAAGATTTTGGCTTCAAAAAAGTTGAAAATTTCCATGAAAAGATTTCAGCTTCAACAAAATTGAAATTTTTCATGAAAAGAGTTCGGCTTCAAAAAAGTTGAAAATTTTCATGAAGTATTTCGGCTTCAAAAAAGTTGAAAATTTTCATGAAAAGATTTCGGCTTCAACAAAGTTGAAAATTTTCATGACAGGATTTTGGCTTTAAAAAAGGTACAAATTTTCATGAAGTATTTCAGCTTCAAAAAGGTTGAAAACTTTCATGAAGTATTTCGGCTTCAAAAAAATTTGAAAATTTTGATGAAAAGATTTCTGCTTCAAAAAAGTTCAAAATTTTCATGAAAAGAGTTCGGCTTCAAAAAAGTTGAAAATTTTCATGAAGTATTTCGGCTTCAAAAAAGTTGAAAATTTAAATGAAAAGTTTTCTGCTTCAAAAAAGTTGAAAATTTTCATGAAGTATTTCGGCTTCAAAAAAGTTGAAAAATTCGGGTTTTTGAAAAAGTTGAAAATTTTCATAAAATATTTCTACTTCAGAAAGTTGAAAATTTTCATGAAAAGATTTCGGCTTCAACAAAGTTGAAAATTTTCATGACAGGATTTTGGCTTTAAAAAAGGTAAAAATTTTCATAAAAAGATTTCTGCTTCAAAAAAGTCGAAGATTTTCATGAAAAGATTTCGGCTTCAAAAAAGTCAAAAATTTTCATGAAGTATTTTGGTTTCAAAAAAGTTGAAAATTTACATGAAAAGATTTCAGCTTCAAAAAAGTTGAAAATTTTCATGAAAAGATTTCTGCTTGAAAATTTTCATGAAAAGATTTCGGCTTCAACAAAGTTGAAAATTTTCATGACAGGATTTTGGCTTTAAAAAAGGTAAAAATTTTCATGAAGTATTTCAGCTTCAAAAAATTTGAAAATTTTGATGAAAAGATTTCTGCTTCAAAAAAGTTGAAAACTTTCATGAAAAGATTTCGGCTTCAAAAAAGTCAAAGATTTTCTTGAAGTATTTCGGCTTCAAAAAAGTTGAAAATTTTCATGAAAATCTTCGACTTTCTTCATGCTGGCTGAGTTTTTCTTTGTTCTATCTTTTGAAATCAATTTATTTTATGATTGAATATTCCAAGTATTCTTTAAATATCTTGTTTTTGATTACCACCAATCACTATTTCCATTTTTACTTTCATGCTTTATGAACAAAAATAGCTTTTTTTATTACTACATCAAGTTTACACACATGGGTCAAAAATGACCCATACATCCAAGTGTGATTTAAAATTAAATGAATTAATACTATAATAATAATTTGTTTCAAGTAATTACTTTAGCAGTGAGTGGAGCCAAACACTTATGTATTTCATATTTGCAACATGTTTATTTGTCATTTTGTCACACATACACATACCTCTGATAACAGATAACACGGCTGTTGAACTGAACTGTATCTGTAATTTAACAACTGTAAACTGGTGAATGTGACCAAACAAAATGAAATACAACTGAACACATCACTAGAGCACAAATTGCCATCTCAATTTTGACATGCCTCACAAATGATCACTAAGAGTTTGTGCTCCTTGCACACAGGCCTGGTGCACTGGGAACACTAGCTGCTGACTTTTCTGTCTTTGGTAACTGGGCAGATCGTGCACCTCTTCCTCTTCCTTTGGCCCTCCTGTCTGATGTCCTCTTGTGGCTGGGTGGTGGCTGTGTTTTGTTTTTTAAACCCACATCTTCCCATTGTTTCTTCTTCTGACTGCTGTCATCCACTGCTTTGTCATCATGCATAGTGCTCAGGAGGACAACAGCTTTTCCCTTCTTCTGCACATAGCTCACCATGGTCATGTTGCCATTGAATCCGAATTCTGAGCTATGAATCTCCCGTGATTTGGATGGCTTCATGATAGGTGGTATGTCCGATTTGTTCTGGCAAAGAGTCCCAACAATGGTCAGGTTCTTCTCGAGGAGCTTCTCAGCCAGCGGGACACTGGTGAAGAAGTTGCTAATTGTGATGTTGCGACCTATGAGAGGGGGAAAAGATTGTAAATTTACTCAACATGGAATTCTTTAAACTCTAACGCCATAATCTGTTGCATTGCATTGCATTTTATTCTGTTTTACTATTTTGCTTACAGAGAAATCAAATAAAAAAATAAAATACACATTATTAAAGATTGGGAAAAAGTATGTAGGTATTGTGCTAAAACTTAATACATTAGTTTCTCTATTGTACTTTACATTCACCTGTCTGTCTGATTCCACTGCACAATTGCTGGACGACATTCTCTCCAAGGTTCCTCTGAACCTGGCTGTCTCCCGGTATAGACAATTCCATCTATTGCATAAGGTACCCTTGCGTCGCACATCCAGAAGATTTTTATCCCATATTTTGCAGGCTTGCTGGGCATGTGTTGCCGTAACTTGCACCTGCCTCGGAATGGCACAAGCTGCTCATCTATGGTGACACAGTCACTGGGGATGAACTTTCTTCTGCAGTTGTCCAGGAAACAGTCCCACACGTACCTAAATGTCGCCATGTGGTGTGTTTCCAGTCGCAGAGCCCTGGTCCTCTTGTCGTCAAACCGTATGACGCGGCGGATATCTTCATATCTCCTAAGCCCCATGGTGGCCTTGTAAATTGGATTTTGCAGCGGATCTACAAACAGCTCCCGCAAGGCCACATCCCAGCTCTTCTCCCCCCCTGCAAGAATTGATGAAGGCCATCAATTCTTCTTTATCAATGCTTCTCCACTCTTTCCCTTTTGCTGTGGCTGTTCTTCGTCCCTCTAAGTTGATACATATTAGAACCTCCTCAATGATGTTGTCACTCATGAACATATCCCAGGCATCTTTTGGTGAAACAGCTGGTGATCCAGGTGTAGGTCCTGGGCAGCTCCTCAGAATGTTATGGCTTCTTGTTCTGCCATGAATGGGGGGATTCTCATTCCAGTAAGATCCGTTTTTACTCAATCTATTGGACTGGGTCTGAGTTTCCTCTTCAGAGGACTCATCAGATGAGTCTTCTGTATCATCAGAGGAGTCTTCTTCATGGATTCCCAGACACACCCACAACTCCAGCTTGACCCTCTGGCAAATATTCTGGGTCATCATCATCAGAAATTTCAGACTCTGAATCAAGACAAATTGCCTCCTCATCTGGTTCTTCCTGCAGCATCGCTACAACCATCTCAGTAGTAAATCTGGGACCAGCCATACTCTGGATAAAGAAAATCAAAAGCACAATAAAATTTTCAGATGCACATCAATATACATACACATACATACAGTTTTATTTTGGTGACTTGGCTAAGTAGCTTAGCTAAGTACTTTGCTAAGTAGCCTAGCAATCTACATAATAGTTAGCTAACTACAATAGAATTAGCTAACTAAAATAGAAGTGTCAACAGCTAGCTAGCTAATAGTAATTATTTGTAACTTTCTGACAAGTAATGTACTCACTCTCAAGGTAACCTAAACCTAATCAAATGTTATGTACAGTTATCTTTCACAATTGTCATCAAATATTTTCTAAAGTGATGTTAGAACAATTTAAAAACAATACTTACATGTATTAGATGTTCCAAGGGAGCTGTGCTGAGCTGTGAAATGTCTGAAACAACCACGTTTCACAGCAAATGCTATAGTAAATGCATGTGGGTCGTTTCTGACCCATGTGTGTAAACTTGATGTAGAAATACAAAAGCTGTGCTCGTTCATAAAGTAAGAAAGGAAAAATACAAATGATGATTTGTGCTTAACAAAAACAAGATATTTACTGCATACTTGGAAAAGTAAATGATAAAATGTATTTATTTCAAAGATATATCATAGAAACACTCAGCCATACATGAAATAACATAGAAAGTGGATTCATTTTTGACCCATGTTGTGCATTAGAAGGGTAATGATACAAAAATGTTTTTTATTCAAAAAGTAAGAAAGGAAAAAATAAAATAAGGATGTATGATGATCAAAAACAAGTTAATTGAGGAATACCTTGAATACTGAATGAAGAGATGAATTTATTGCAAAGATGTACAAAATAAAAACTCAACTGGGTCACTTTGATATTTTTAAAGCAGAAATACTTCATGAAAGTTTTTGACTTTTTTGATGCCGAAATAGTTCATGAAAATTTTCAACTTTTTTGAAGCCAAAATCTTTTCATGAAAATTTTCAACTTTTTTGAAGCAGAAATCTTTTCATGAAATACTTCGACTTTTTTGAAGCCGAAATACTTGATGAAAATTCTTACCTTTTTTAAAGCCATAATGCTGTCATGAAAATTTTCAACTTTTTTGAAGCTGAAATCTTTTCATGAAAATGTTCAACTTTTTTGAAGCCGAAATCTTTTCATGTAAATTTTCAACTTTTTTGAAGCCGAAATCTTTTCATGAAAATTTTCAACTTTTTTGAAGCAGAAATCTTTTCATGAAATACTTCGACTTTTTTGAAGCCGAAATACTTGATGAAAATTCTTACCTTTTTTAAAGCCATAATGCTGTCATGAAAATTTTCAACTTTTTTGAAGCTGAAATCTTTTCATGAAAATGTTCAACTTTTTTGAAGCCGAAATCTTTTCATGTAAATTTTCAACTTTTTTGAAGCCGAAATCTGTTCATGAAAATTTTCAACTTTTTTGAAGCCGAAATCTTTTCATGAAAATTTTCAACTTTTTGGAGCCGAAATCTTGTCATGAAAATTTTTACCTTTTTTAAAGCCGAAATCTTTTCATGAAAATTTTCAACTTTTTTGAAGCAGAAATCTTTTCATGAAAATCTTAGACTTTTTTGAAGTCGAAAAAATTCATGAACATTTTCAACTTTTTTTGATGCCGAAATCTTTTCATGAAAATTTTCAACTTTTTTGAAGCAGAAATCTTTTCATGAAAATCGTTGACTTTTTTGAAGACGGAATCTTTTCATGAAAATTTTCAACTTTTTTGATGCCGAAATCTTTTCATGAAAATTTTCAACTTTTTGAAGCCGAAATCTTTTCATGAACATTTTCAACTTTTTTGAAGCCGAAATCTTTTCATGAAAATTTTCAACTTTTTTGATGCATAAATCTTTTCATGAAAATTTTAGACTTTTTTGAAGTCGAAAAAATTCATGGACATGTTCAACTTTTTTGAAGTCTAAATCTTTTCATTAAAATTTTCAACTTTTTTGATGCCGAAATAGTTCATGAAAATTTTCAACTTTTTTGAAGCCGAAATCTTTTCATGAAAATTTTCAACTTTTTTGAAGCCGAAATACTTCATGAAAATTCCTACCTTTTTTAAAGCCATAATCCTGTCATGAAAATTTTCAACTTTTCTGAAGCTGAAATTATTTCATGAAAATTTTCAACTTTTTTGAAGCCGAAATCTTTTCATGAAAATCGTTGACCTTTTTGAAGCCCAAATCTTTTAATGTAAACTTTCAACTTTTTTGAAGCCGAAATACTTCATGAAAATGTTCGACTTTTCTGAAGCAGAAATCTTTTCATGAAAATCATTGAATTTTTTGAAGCCGAAATACTTCATGAAAATTTTCAACTTTTTTGAAGCAGAAATCTTTTCTTGAAAATTTTCAACTTTTTGAAGCCGAAATCATTTCATGAAAATTTTCATCTTTTTTGAAGCATAAATCTTTTCATAAAAATCTTAGACTTTTTTGAAGTTGAAAAAATTCATGAACATTTTCAACTTTTTTGAAGCTGAAATCTTTTCATTAAATTTTTCAACTTTTTGTAAGCCGAAATCTTTTCATGAAAATCTTCGACTTTTTTGAAGCCGAAATAGTTCATGAATGTTTTCAACTTTTTTGAAGCCGAAATCTTTTAATGTAAATTTTCAACTTTTTTGATGCCGAAATAGTTCATGAAAATTTTCAACTTTTTTGAAGCACAATTCTTTTCATGAAAATTTTCAACTTTTTTGAAGCAGAAATCTTTTCATGAAAATTTTCAACATTTTTGAAGCCGAAATCTATTCATGAAAATGTTTGACTTTTTTGAAGTCGAAAAAATTCATGGACATTTTCCACTTTTTTGAAGTCTAAATCTTTTCATTAAAATTTTCAACTTTTTTGAAGCCGAAATCTTTTCATGAAAATTTTCAAGTTTTTGAAGCAGAAATCTTTTCATGAAAATCTTAGACTTTTTTGAAGTCGAAAAAATTCATGAACATTTTCGACTTTTTTGAAGTCGAAAAAATTCATGAACATTTTCGACTTTTTTGAAGTGTATATCTTTTCATGAAAATTTTCAACTTTTTTGAAACCGAAATCTTTTCATGAAAATCTTAGACTTTTTTGAAGTCGAAAAAATTCATGAACATTTTCAACTTTTTTGAAGCCGAAATACTTCATGAAAATGTTCGACTTTTCTGAAGCAGAAATCTTTTCATGAAAATCATTGACTTTTTTGAAGCCGAAATACTTCATGAAAATTTTCAACTTTTTTGAAGCAGAAATCTTTTCATGAAAATTTTCAACTTTTTTGATGCCGAAATAGTTCATGAAAATTTTCAACTTTTTTGAAGCCGAAATCTTTTCATGAAAATTTTCATCTTTTTTGAAGCATAAATCTTTTCATGAAAATCTTAGACTTTTTTGAAGTCGAAAAAATTCATGAACATTTTCAACTTTTTTGAAGCTGAAATCTTTTCATGAAATTTTTCAACTTTTTGTAAGCCGAAATCTTTTCATGAAAATCTTCGACTTTTTTGAAGCTGAAATACTTCATGAAAGTTTTCAACCTTTTTGAAGCCGAAATACTTTATAAAATGTTTTACCTTTTTTAAAGCGAAAATCCTGTCATGAAAATTTTCAACTTTTTTGAAGCTTAAATCTTTTCATGAAAATTTTCAACTTTTTTGAAGCAGAAATCTTTTCATGAAAATCTTCGACTTTTTTGAAGCCGAAATAGTTCATGAATGTTTTCAACTTTTTTGAAGCCGAAATACTTCATGAAAATTTTTGACTTTTTTGAAAGCCGAAATCTTTTGATGAAAATCTTAGATTTTTTTGAAGTCGTAAAAATTCATGAACATTTTCAACTTTTTTGAAGTGTAAATCTTTTCATGAAAATTTTCAACTTTTTTGATGCCGAAATCTTTTCATGAAAATTTTTGACTTTTTTGAAAGCCGAAATCTTTTAATGTAAATTTTCAACTTTTTTGATGCCGAAATAGTTCATGAAAATTTTCAACTTTTTTGAAGCAGAATTCTTTTCATGAAAATTTTCAACTTTTTTGAAGCAGAAATCTTTTCATGAAAATTTTCAACATTTTTGAAGCCGAAATCTATTCATGAAAATGTTTGACTTTTTTGAAGCTGAAATCTTTTCATGAAAATCTTGAACTTTTTTGAAGCCGAAATACTTGATGAAAATTTTCAACTTTTTTGAAGTCTAAATCTTTTCATGAAAATTTTCAACTTTTTTGAAGCCGAAATCTTTTCATGAAAATTTTCAACTTTTTTGAAGCCGAAATACTTCATGAAAATTTTCAACTTTTTTGAAGCCGAAATCTTTTAATGTAAATTTTCAACTTTTTTGATGCCGAAATAGTTCATGAAAATTTTCAACTTTTTTGAAGCAGAAATCTTTTCATGAAAATTGTCAACTTTTTTGAAGCAGAAATCTTTTCATGAAAATTGTCAACTTTTGAAGTTGAAAAAATACATGAACATTTTCAACTTTTTTGAAGTCTAAATCTTTTCATGAAAATTTTCAACTTTTTGAAGCCGAAATCTTTTCATGAAAATTTTCAACTTTTTTGAAGCCGAAATACTTCATGAAAATTTTTGACTTTTTTGAAGCCGAAATCTTTTAATGTAAATTTTCAACTTTTTTGATGCCGAAATAGTTCATGAAAATTTTCAACATTTTTGAAGCCGAAATCTATTCATGAAAATGTTAGACTTTTTTGAAGTTGAAAAAATTCATGAACATTTTCAACTTTTTTGAAGTGTAAATCTTTTCATGAAAATTTTCAACTTTTTTGAAGCCGAAATCTTTTCATGAACATTTTCAACTTTTTTGAAGTGTAAATCTTTTCATGAAAATTTTCAACTTTTTTGAAGCAGAATTCTTTTCATGAAAATTTTCAACTTTTTTGAAGCAGAAATCTTTTCATGAAAATCTTAGACTTTTTTGAAGTCGAAAAAATTCATGAACATTTTCAACTTTTTTGAAGTGTAAATCTTTTCATAAAAATTTTCAACTTTTTTGAAGCCGAAATCTTTTCATGAAAATTTTCAACTTTTTTGAAGCCGAAATACTTCATGAAAATTTTTACCTTTTTTAAAGCCAAAATCCTGTCATGAAAAATTTATACTTTTTTGAAGCAGAAATCTTTTCATGAAAATTTTCGACTTTATTCAAACTGATATTCTACATTTTCTAACTCAAAGTGTAGTTTCAAAGTAAAAATACTGTTAAAAGGAGTGATTCAGACAAAATTAGATGAAACAGCTGTACTGGTAACAAACAATGATATTAACAGCTTTAGTGATCAAATTGAGCGTATCTTGGGAAGCTGAGCTCGAAAGTGACATGAAACATGTTTTTCAGACATAAAGTGACAGTTACAGTGAATACCTGTTCTGAATACATTTTCTAACTCAAAGTGTCGTTTCAAAGTAAAAATACTGTTAGAAGGAGTGATTCAGACAAAATTAGATGAAACAGCTGTAATGGTAACAAATGAGCCCAGTTACATGAAATGACATCAAAATCAACATTCCCTGAGCCAGACGACGCTATTAACAGCTTTAGTGATCAAATTGAGCGTATCTTGCGAAGCTGAGCTCGAAAGTGACATGAAACATGTTTTTGAGACATAAAGTGACACTTACTGTCCTGACTACATTTTCTAACTGAAAGCGTCGTTTCAAAGTAAAAATACTGTTAGAAGGAGTGATTCAGACAAAATTAGATGAAACAGCTGTAGTGGTAACAAACAACGATATTAACAGCTTTAGTGATCAAATTGAGTGTATCTTGCGAAGCTGAGCTCGAAAGTGACATGAAACATGTTTTTCAGACAAAAAGTGACACTTACTGTTCAGACTGCATTTTCTAACTCAAAGTGTCGTTTCAAAGTAAAAATACTGTTAGAAGGAGTTTTTCAGGCAAAATTAGATGAAACAGTTGTAGTGGTAAAAAATGAGCGTAGTTACATGAAATGACATCAAAATCAACATTCCCTGAGCCAGACAACGCTATTAACAGCTTTAGTGATCAAATTGAGCGTATCTTGCGAAGCTGAGTTCGAAAGTGACATGAAACATGTTTTTGAGACATAAAGTGACACTTACAGTGAATACCTGTCCTGACTACATTTTCTAACTGAAAGCGTCGTTTCAAAGTAAAAATACTGTTAGAAGGAGTGATTCAGACAAAATTAGATGAAACAGCTGTACTGGTAACAAACAACGATATTAACAGCTTTAGTGATCAAATTGAGCGTATCTTGCGAAGCTGAGCTCGAAAGTGACATGAAACATGTTTTTCAGACAAAAAGTGACACTTACTGTTCAGACTGCATTTTCTAACTCAAAGTGTCGTTTCAAAGTAAAAATACTGTTAGAAGGAGTTTTTCAGGCAAAATTAGATGAAACAGTTGTAGTGGTAAAAAATGAGCGCAGTTACATGAAATGACATCAAAATCAACATTCCCTGAGCCAGACAACGCTATTAACAGCTTTAGTGATCAAATTGAGCGTATCTTGCGAAGCTGAGCTCGAAAGTGACATGAAACATGTTTTTGAGACATAAAGTGACACTTACAGTGAATACCTGTCCTGACTACATTTTCTAACTGAAAGCGTCGTTTCAAAGTAAAAATACTGTTAGAAGGAGTGATTCAGACAAAATTAGATGAAACAGCTGTACTGGTAACAAACAACGATATTAACAGCTTTAGTGATCAAATTGAGCGTATCTTGCGAAGCTGAGCTCGAAAGTGACATGAAACATGTTTTTGAGACATAAAGTGACACTTACTGTTCAAGACATGTTTCATGTCACTTTCGAGCACAACTTCGCAAGATACGCTCAATTTGATCACTAAAGCTGTTAATAGCGTTGTCTGGCTCAGGGAATGTTGATTTTGATGTCATTTCATGTAACTGCGCTCATTTGTTACCAGTACAGCTGTTTCATCTAATTTTGTCTGAATCACTCCTTCTAACAGTATTTTTACTTTGAAACGGCACTTTGAGTTAAAAATGTAGTCTGAACAGTAACTGTCACTTTATGTCTCAAAAACTTGTTTCATGTCACTTTCGAGCTCAGCTTCGCAAGATACGCTCAATTTGATCACTAAAGCTGTTAATATCGTTGTTTGTTACCAGTGCTGCTGTTTCATCTAATTTTGTCTGAATCACTCCTTCTAACAGTATTTTTACTTTGAAACGACACTTTGAGTTAGAAAATGTAGTCAGGACAGGTATTCACTGTAAATGTCACTTTATGTCTCAAAAACATGTTTCATGTCACTTTCGAGCTCAGCTTCGCAAGAAACGCTCAATTTGATCACTAAAGCTGTTAATAGCGTTGTCTGGCTCAGGGAATGTTGATTTTGATGTCATTTCATGTAACTGCGCTCATTTTTTACCACTACAGCTGTTTCATCTAATTTTGTCTGAATCACTCCCTCTAACAGTATTTTTACTTTGAAACGACACTTTGAGTTAGAAAATGTAGTCTGAACAGTAAGTGTCACTTTATGTCTCAAAAACATGTTTCATGTCACTTTCGAGCTCAGCTTCGCAAGATACGCTCAATTTGATCACTAAAGCTGTTAATATCGTTGTTTGTTACCAGTAAAGCTGTTTCATCTAATTTTGTCTGAATCACTCCTTCTAACAGTATTTTTACTTTGAAACGACACTTTGAGTTAGAAAATGTAGAATATCAGTTTGAATAAAGTTGAAAATTTACATATAAAGATTTCAGCTTTAAAAAAGTTGAAAACTTTCATGAAGTATTTCGACTTCAAAAAAGTTGAAAACTTTCATGAAAAGATTTCATTTTCAAAAAAGTTCAAAATTTACATGAAAAGATTTCTGTTTCAAAAAAGTTGAAAATTTCAAGCTTTTTAAAAAGTTGAAAATTTTCATGAAGTATTTTTGCTTCAAAAAGTTGAAAACTTTCATGAAAAGATTTCGGCTTCAAAAAAGTTGAAAATTTTCATGAAAAGATTTCTGCTTCAAAATTTTCATGAAAAGATTTCTGCTTCAACAAAGTTAAAAATTTTCATGAAAAGATTTCGGCTTCAAAAAAGTTGAAAATTTTGATGAAAAGGTTTCATTTTCAAAAAAGTTGATAATTTTTATGAAAAGATTTCTGCTTCAAAAAAGTTGAAAATTTTCATGAAGTATTTCGGTTTCAAAAAAGTTAAAAATTTACATGAAAAGATTTCGGCTTCAAAAAAGTTGAAAATTTTGATGAAAAGGTTTCATTTTCAAAAAAGTTGATAATTTTTATGAAAAAAGATTTCTGCTTCAAAAAAGTTGAAAATTTTCATGAAAAGATTTCAGCTTTAAAAAAGTTGAAAACTTTCATGAAGTATTTCGACTTCAAAAAAGTTGAAAATTTTCAATAAGTATTTCGGCTTCAAAAAAGTTGAAAATTTTGATAAAAAGATTTCATTTTCAAAAAAGTTCAAAATTTACATGAAAAGATTTCTGTTTCAAAAAAGTTGAAAATTTCAAGCTTTTTAAAAAGTTGAAAATTTTCATGAAGTATTTTTGCTTCAAAAAGTTGAAAACTTTCATGAAAAGATTTCGGCTTCAAAAAAGTTGAAAATTTTCATGAAAAGATTTCTGCTTCAAAATTTTCATGAAAAGATTCATGAAAAGATTTCGGATTTAAAAAAGTTGAAAATTTTAATGAAAACATTTCGGCTTCAAAAAAGTTGAAAATTTTCATGAAGTATTTCGGATTCAACAAAGTTGAAAATTTACATGAAAAGATTTCTGCTTAAAAAAATTGAAAATTTTCATGAAAAGATTTCTGCTTGAAAATTTTCATAAAAATATTTCTGCATTAAAAAAGTCAAAGATTTTCATGAAAAGATTTCGGATTTAAAAAAGTTGAAAATTTTCATAAAAAGATTTCTGCTTCAAAAAAATTGAAAATTTTCATGAAAAGATATAGGCTTCAAAAAAGTCGAAGATTTTCATGAAAAGATTTCTGCATGAAAATTTTCATGAAAAGATTTCTGATTCAACAAAGTTGAAAATTTTCATGAAAAGATTTCTGCTTCAACAAAGTTGAAAATTTTCATGAAAAGATTTAGGCTTCAAAAAAGTCGAAAATTTTCATGAAAAGATTTCGGCTTCAAAAAAGTTGAAGATTTTCGTGAAAAGATTTCTGCTTCAAAAAAGTTGAAAAGTTTCATGACAGGATTTTGGCTTTAAAGAAGTTGAAAATTTACATGAAAAGATTTCTGCTTCAAAAAATTTGAAAATTTTCATGAAGTAATTCGGCTTCAAAAAAGTTGAAAATTTTCATGAAGTATTTCAGCTTCAAAAAAGTTGAAAACTTTCATGAAGTTTTTCGGCTTCCAAAAAGTTGAAAACTTTCATGACGTTTTTCTGCTTTACAAAAGTTGAAGATTTTCATGAAGTATTTCGGCTTCAAAAAAGTTGAAAATTTTCATGAAAAGATTTCGGTTTTAAAAAAGGTAAAAATTTACATGAAAAGATTTCGGCTTCAAAAAAGTTGAAAATTTTCATGAAAAGGTTTCATTTTCAAAAAAGTTGATAATTTTCATGAAAAGATTTCTGCTTCAAAAAAGTTGAATATTTTCATTAAAAGATTTCTGCTTCAAAAAAGTCGAAGATTTTCATGAATAGATTTCTGCTTCAAAAAAGTTGAATATTTTCATTAAAAGATTTCTGCTTCAAAAAAGTCGAAGATTTTCATGAAAAGATTTCGGCTTCAAAAAAGTTGAAAATTTTCATAAAAAGATTTCTGCTTCAAAAAAGTCGAAGATTTTCATGAAAAGATTTCTACTTCAAAAAAGTTGAAAATTTTCATAAAAAGATTTCTGCTTCAAAAAAGTCGAAGATTTTCATGAAAAGATTTCGGCTTCAAAAAAGTTGAAAAATTTTCATGAAGTATTTTGGTTTCAAAAAAGTTGAAAATTTACATGAAAAGATTTCAGCTTCAAAAAAGTTGAAAATTTTCATGAAAAGATTTCTGCTTGAAAATTTTCATGAAAAGATTTCTGCTTCAACAAAGTTGAAAATTTTCATGAAAAGATTTCTGCTTCAACAAAGTTAAAAATTTTCATGAAAAGATTTCGGCTTCAAAAAAGTTGAAAATTTTCATGAAAAGATTTCTGCTTCAAAATTTTCATGAAAAGATTTCTGCTTCAACAAAGTTAAAAATTTTCATGAAAAGATTTCGGCTTCAAAAAAGTTGAAAATTTTGATGAAAAGGTTTCATTTTCAAAAAAGTTGATAATTTTTATGAAAAGATTTCTGCTTCAAAAAAGTTGAAAATTTTCATGAAGTATTTCGGTTTCAAAAAAGTTAAAAATTTACATGAAAAGATTTCGGCTTCAAAAAAGTTGAAAATTTTGATGAAAAGGTTTCACTTTCAAAAAAGTTGATAATTTTTATGAAAAAAGATTTCTGCTTCAAAAAAGTTGAAAATTTTCATGAAAAGATTTCAGCTTTAAAAAAGTTGAAAACTTTCATGAAGTATTTCGACTTCAAAAAAGTTGAAAATTTTCAATAAGTATTTCGGCTTCAAAAAAGTTGAAAATTTTGATAAAAAGATTTCATTTTCAAAAAAGTTCAAAATTTACATGAAAAGATTTCTGTTTCAAAAAAGTTGAAAATTTCAAGCTTTTTAAAAAGTTGAAAATTTTCAATAAGTATTTTTGCTTCAAAAAGTTGAAAACTTTCATGAAAAGATTTCGGCTTCAAAAAAGTTGAAAATTTTCATGAAAAGATTTCTGCTTCAAAATTTTCATGAAAAGATTCATGAAAAGATTTCGGATTTAAAAAAGTTGAAAATTTTAATGAAAACATTTCGGCTTCAAAAAAGTTGAAAATTTTCATGAAGTATTTCGGATTCAACAAAGTTGAAAATTTACATGAAAAGATTTCTGCTTAAAAAAATTGAAAATTTTCATGAAAAGATTTCTGCTTGAAAATTTTCATAAAAATATTTCTGCATTAAAAAAGTCAAAGATTTTCATGAAAAGATTTCGGATTTAAAAAAGTTGAAAATTTTCATAAAAAGATTTCTGCTTCAAAAAAATTGAAAATTTTCATGAAAAGATATAGGCTTCAAAAAAGTCGAAGATTTTCATGAAAAGATTTCTGCATGAAAATTTTCATGAAAAGATTTCTGATTCAACAAAGTTGAAAATGTTCATCAAAAGATTTCTGCTTCAACAAAGTTGAAAATTTTCATGAAAAGATTTAGGCTTCAAAAAAGTCGAAAATTTTCATGAAAAGATTTCGGCTTCAAAAAAGTTGAAGATTTTCGTGAAAAGATTTCTGCTTCAAAAAAGTTGAAAAGTTTCATGACAGGATTTTGGCTTTAAAGAAGTTGAAAATTTACATGAAAAGATTTCTGCTTCAAAAAATTTGAAAATTTTCATGAAGTAATTCGGCTTCAAAAAAGTTGAAAATTTTCATGAAGTATTTCAGCTTCAAAAAAGTTGAAAACTTTCATGAAGTTTTTCGGCTTCCAAAAAGTTGAAAACTTTCATGACGTTTTTCTGCTTTACAAAAGTTGAAGATTTTCATGAAGTATTTCGGCTTCAAAAAAGTTGAAAATTTTCATGAAAAGATTTCGGTTTTAAAAAAGGTAAAAATTTACATGAAAAGATTTCGGCTTCAAAAAAGTTGAAAATTTTCATGAAAAGGTTTCATTTTCAAAAAAGTTGATAATTTTCATGAAAAGATTTCTGCTTCAAAAAAGTTGAATATTTTCATTAAAAGATTTCTGCTTCAAAAAAGTCGAAGATTTTCATGAATAGATTTCTGCTTCAAAAAAGTTGAATATTTTCATTAAAAGATTTCTGCTTCAAAAAAGTCGAAGATTTTCATGAAAAGATTTCGGCTTCAAAAAAGTTGAAAATTTTCATTAAAAGATTTCTGCTTCAAAAAAGTCGAAGATTTTCATGAATAGATTTCTGCTTCAAAAAAGTTGAATATTTTCATTAAAAGATTTCTGCTTCAAAAAAGTCGAAGATTTTCATGAAAAGATTTCGGCTTCAAAAAAGTTGAAAATTTTCATAAAAAGATTTCGGCTTCAAAAAAGTCGAAGATTTTCATGAAAAGATTTCTGCTTCAAAAAAGTTGAAAATTTTCATAAAAAGATTTCTGCTTCAAAAAAGTCGAAGATTTTCATGAAAAGATTTCGGCTTCAAAAAAGTTGAAAAATTTTCATGAAGTATTTTGGTTTCAAAAAAGTTGAAAATTTACATGAAAAGATTTCAGCTTCAAAAAAGTTGAAAATTTTCATGAAAAGATTTCTGCTTGAAAATTTTCATGAAAAGATTTCTGCTTCAACAAAGTTGAAAATTTTCATGAAAAGATTTCTGCTTCAACAAAGTTAAAAATTTTCATGAAAAGATTTAGCCTTCAAAAAAGTTGAAAATTTTCATGAAAAGATATAGGCTTCAAAAAAGTCGAAGATTTTCATAAAGTATTTCTGCTTCAAAAAAGTTGAAGATTTTCATGAAAAGATATAGGCTTCAAAAAAGTTGAAAATTTTCATAAAAAGATTTCGGCTTCAAAAAAGTCGAAGATTTTCATGAAAAGATTTCGGCTTCAAAAAAGTCAAAACTTTTCATGCAGTATTTTGGTTTCAAAAAAGTTGAAAATTTACATGAAAAGATTTCAGCTTCAAAAAAGTTGAAAATTTTCATGAAAAGATTTCTGCTTGAAAATTTTCATGAAAAGATTTCTGCTTCAACAAAGTTGAAAATTTTCATGAAAAGATTTCTGCTTCAACAAAGTTGAAAATTTTCATGAAAAGATTTCGGCTTCAACAAAGTTGAAAATTTTCATGACAGGATTTTGGCTTTAAAAAAGGTAAAAATTTTCATAAAAAGATTTCTGCTTCAAAAAAGTCGAAGATTTTCATGAAAAGATTTGGGCTTCAAAAAAGTCAAAAATTTTCATGAAGTATTTTGGTTTCAAAAAAGTTGAAAATTTACATGAAAAGATTTCAGCTTCAAAAAAGTTGAAAATTTTCATGAAAAGATTTCTGCTTGAAAATTTTCATGAAAAGATTTCTGCTTCAACAAAGTTGAAAATTTTCATGAAAAGATTTCTGCTTCAACAAAGTTAAAAATTTTCATGAAAAGATTTCTGCTTCAAAAAAGTTGAAAATTTTCATGAAAAGATTTTGGCTTCAAAAAAGTTGAACATTTTCATAAAGTATTTCTGCTTCAAAAAAGTTGAAGATTTTCATGAAAAGATTTCGGCTTCAACAAAGTTGAAAATTTTCATGACAGGATTTTGGCTTTAAAAAAGGTAAAAAATTTCATGAAGTATTTCAGCTTCAAAAAATTTGAAAATTTTGATGAAAAGATTTCTGCTTCAACAAAGTTAAAAATTTTGATGAAAAGATTTCTGCTTCAACAAAGTTAAAAATTTTCATGAAAAGATTTAGCCTTCAAAAAAGTTGAAAATTTTCATGAAAAGATTTCGGCTTCAAAAAAGTTGAACATTTTCATGAAGTATTTCAGCTTCAAAAAATTTGAAAATTTTGATGAAAAGATTTCTGCTTCAAAAAAGTTCAAAATTTTCATGAAAAGATTTCGGCTTCAAAAAAGTTGAACATTTCCATGAAGTATTTCTGCTTCAAAAAAGTTGAAGATTTTCATGAAAAGATTTTTGCTTCAAAAAAGTTGAAGATCTTCATGAAACGATTTCTGCTTCAAAAAAGTTGAAAATTTTGATGAAAAGGTTTCATTTTCAAAAAAGTTGATAATTTTTATGAAAAGATTTCTGCTTCAAAAAAGTTGAAAATTTTCATGAAAAGATTTTGGCTTCAAAAAAGTTGAAAATTTCCATGAATAGATTTCAGCTTCAACAAAATTGAAATTTTTCATGAAAAGAGTTCGGCTTCAAAAAAGTTGAAAATTTTCATGAAGTATTTCGGCTTCAAAAAAGTTGAAAATTTAAATGAAAAGTTTTCTGCTTCAAAAAAGTTGAAAATTTTCATGAAGTATTTCGGCTTCAAAAAAGTTGAAAAATTCGGGTTTTTGAAAAAGTTGAAAATTTTCATAAAATATTTCTACTTCAGAAAGTTGAAAATTTTCATGAAAAGATTTCGGCTTCAACAAAGTTGAAAATTTTCATGACAGGATTTTGGCTTTAAAAAAGGTAAAAATTTTCATAAAAAGATTTCTGCTTCAAAAAAGTCGAAGATTTTCATGAAAAGATTTCGGCTTCAAAAAAGTCAAAAATTTTCATGAAGTATTTTGGTTTCAAAAAAGTTGAAAATTTACATGAAAAGATTTCAGCTTCAAAAAAGTTGAAAATTTTCATGAAAAGATTTCTGCTTGAAAATTTTCATGAAAAGATTTCGGCTTCAACAAAGTTGAAAATTTTCATGACAGGATTTTGGCTTTAAAAAAGGTAAAAATTTTCATGAAGTATTTCAGCTTCAAAAAATTTGAAAATTTTGATGAAAAGATTTCTGCTTCAAAAAAGTTGAAAACTTTCATGAAAAGATTTCGGCTTCAAAAAAGTCAAAGATTTTCTTGAAGTATTTCGGCTTCAAAAAAGTTGAAAATTTTCATGAAAATCTTCGACTTTCTTCATGCTGGCTGAGTTTTTCTTTGTTCTATCTTTTGAAATCAATTTATTTTATGATTGAATATTCCAAGTATTCTTTAAATATCTTGTTTTTGATTACCACCAATCACTATTTCCATTTTTACTTTCATGCTTTATGAACAAAAATAGCTTTTTTTATTACTACATCAAGTTTACACACATGGGTCAAAAATGACCCATACATCCAAGTGTGATTTAAAATTAAATGAATTAATACTATAATAATAATTTGTTTCAAGTAATTACTTTAGCAGTGAGTGGAGCCAAACACTTATGTATTTCATATTTGCAACATGTTTATTTGTCATTTTGTCACACATACACATACCTCTGATAACAGATAACACGGCTGTTGAACTGAACTGTATCTGTAATTTAACAACTGTAAACTGGTGAATGTGACCAAACAAAATGAAATACAACTGAACACATCACTAGAGCACAAATTGCCATCTCAATTTTGACATGCCTCACAAATGATCACTAAGAGTTTGTGCTCCTTGCACACAGGCCTGGTGCACTGGGAACACTAGCTGCTGACTTTTCTGTCTTTGGTAACTGGGCAGATCGTGCACCTCTTCCTCTTCCTTTGGCCCTCCTGTCTGATGTCCTCTTGTGGCTGGGTGGTGGCTGTGTTTTGTTTTTTAAACCCACATCTTCCCATTGTTTCTTCTTCTGACTGCTGTCATCCACTGCTTTGTCATCATGCATAGTGCTCAGGAGGACAACAGCTTTTCCCTTCTTCTGCACATAGCTCACCATGGTCATGTTGCCATTGAATCCGAATTCTGAGCTATGAATCTCCCGTGATTTGGATGGCTTCATGATAGGTGGTATGTCCGATTTGTTCTGGCAAAGAGTCCCAACAATGGTCAGGTTCTTCTCGAGGAGCTTCTCAGCCAGCGGGACACTGGTGAAGAAGTTGCTAATTGTGATGTTGCGACCTATGAGAGGGGGAAAAGATTGTAAATTTACTCAACATGGAATTCTTTAAACTCTAACGCCATAATCTGTTGCATTGCATTGCATTTTATTCTGTTTTACTATTTTGCTTACAGAGAAATCAAATAAAAAAATAAAATACACATTATTAAAGATTGGGAAAAAGTATGTAGGTATTGTGCTAAAACTTAATACATTAGTTTCTCTATTGTACTTTACATTCACCTGTCTGTCTGATTCCACTGCACAATTGCTGGACGACATTCTCTCCAAGGTTCCTCTGAACCTGGCTGTCTCCCGGTATAGACAATTCCATCTATTGCATAAGGTACCCTTGCGTCGCACATCCAGAAGATTTTTATCCCATATTTTGCAGGCTTGCTGGGCATGTGTTGCCGTAACTTGCACCTGCCTCGGAATGGCACAAGCTGCTCATCTATGGTGACACAGTCACTGGGGATGAACTTTCTTCTGCAGTTGTCCAGGAAACAGTCCCACACGTACCTAAATGTCGCCATGTGGTGTGTTTCCAGTCGCAGAGCCCTGGTCCTCTTGTCGTCAAACCGTATGATGCGGCGGATATCTTCATATCTCCTAAGCCCCATGGTGGCCTTGTAAATTGGATTTTGCAGCGGATCTACAAACAGCTCCCGCAAGGCCACATCCCAGCTCTTCTCCCCCCCTGCAAGAATTGATGAAGGCCATCAATTCTTCTTTATCAATGCTTCTCCACTCTTTCCCTTTTGCTGTGGCTGTTCTTCGTCCCTCTAAGTTGATACATATTAGAACCTCCTCAATGATGTTGTCACTCATGAACATATCCCAGGCATCTTTTGGTGAAACAGCTGGTGATCCAGGTGTAGGTCCTGGGCAGCTCCTCAGAATGTTATGGCTTCTTGTTCTGCCATGAATGGGGGGATTCTCATTCCAGTAAGATCCGTTTTTACTCAATCTATTGGACTGGGTCTGAGTTTCCTCTTCAGAGGACTCATCAGATGAGTCTTCTGTATCATCAGAGGAGTCTTCTTCATGGATTCCCAGACACACCCACAACTCCAGCTTGACCCTCTGGCAAATATTCTGGGTCATCATCATCAGAAATTTCAGACTCTGAATCAAGACAAATTGCCTCCTCATCTGGTTCTTCCTGCAGCATCGCTACAACCATCTCAGTAGTAAATCTGGGACCAGCCATACTCTGGATAAAGAAAATCAAAAGCACAATAAAATTTTCAGATGCACATCAATATACATACACATACATACAGTTTTATTTTGGTGACTTGGCTAAGTAGCTTAGCTAAGTACTTTGCTAAGTAGCCTAGCAATCTACATAATAGTTAGCTAACTACAATAGAATTAGCTAACTAAAATAGAAGTGTCAACAGCTAGCTAGCTAATAGTAATTATTTGTAACTTTCTGACAAGTAATGTACTCACTCTCAAGGTAACCTAAACCTAATCAAATGTTATGTACAGTTATCTTTCACAATTGTCATCAAATATTTTCTAAAGTGATGTTAGAACAATTTAAAAACAATACTTACATGTATTAGATGTTCCAAGGGAGCTGTGCTGAGCTGTGAAATGTCTGAAACAACCACGTTTCACAGCAAATGCTATAGTAAATGCATGTGGGTCGTTTCTGACCCATGTGTGTAAACTTGATGTAGAAATACAAAAGCTGTGCTCGTTCATAAAGTAAGAAAGGAAAAATACAAATGATGATTTGTGCTTAACAAAAACAAGATATTTACTGCATACTTGGAAAAGTAAATGATAAAATGTATTTATTTCAAAGATATATCATAGAAACACTCAGCCATACATGAAATAACATAGAAAGTGGAGTCATTTTTGACCCATGTTGTGCATTAGATAATGATACAAAAATGTTTTTTATTCAAAAAGTAAGAAAGGAAAAAATAAAATAAGGATGTATGATGATCAAAAACAAGTTAATTGAGGAATACCTTGAATACTGAATGAAGAGATGAATTTATTGCAAAGATGTAGAAAATAAAAACTCAACCGGGTCACTTTGATATTTTTAAAGCAGAAATACTTCATGAAAGTTTTCGACTTTTTTGATGCCGAAATAGTTCATGAAAATTTTCAACTTTTTTGAAGCCAAAATCTTTTCATGAAAATTTTCAACTTTTTTGAAGCAGAAATCTTTTCATGAAATACATTGACTTTTTTGAAGCCGAAATACTTGATGAAAATTTTCAACTTTTTTGAAGCCAAAATCTGTTCATGAAAATTTTCAACTTTTTTGAAGCCGAAATCTTTTCATGAAAATTTTCAACTTTTTGGAGCCGAAATCTTGTCATGAAAATTTTTACCTTTTTTAAAGCCAAAATCCTGTCATGAAAATTTTCAACTTTTTTGAAGCAGAAATCTTTTCAAGAAAATCTTTGACTTTTTTGAAGCTGAAATCTTTTCATGAAAATCTTGAACTTTTTTGAAGCCGAAATACTTGATGAAAATTTTCAACTTTTTTGAAGTCTAAATCTTTTCATGAAAATTTTCAACTTTTTTGAAGCCGAAATCTTTTCATGGACATTTTCCACTTTTTTGAAGTCTAAATCTTTTCATGAAAATCTTAGACTTTTTTGAAGTCGAAAAAATTCATGAACATTTTCGACTTTTTTGAAGTGTATATCTTTTCATGAAAATTTTCAACTTTTTTGAAGCCGAAATCTTTTCATGAATGTTTTCAACTTTTTTGAAGCCGAAATACTTCATGAAAATTTTTGACTTTTTTGAAAGCCGAAATCTTTTAATGTAAATTTTCAACTTTTTTGATGCCGAAATAGTTCATGAAAATTTTCAACTTTTTTGAAGCAGAATTCTTTTCATGAAAATTTTCAACTTTTTTGAATTAGAAATCTTTTCATGAAAATTTTCAACATTTTTGAAGCCGAAATCTATTCATGAAAATGTTTGACTTTTTTGAAGTCGAAAAAATTCATGGACATTTTCAACTTTTTTGAAGTCTAAATCTTTTCATTAAAATTTTCAACTTTTTTGAAGCCGAAATCTTTTCATGAAAATTTTCAAGTTTTTGAAGCAGAAATCTTTTCATGAAAATCTTAGACTTTTTTGAAGTCGAAAAAATTCATGAACATTTTCGACTTTTTTGAAGCCGAAATACTTCATGAAAATGTTCGACTTTTCTGAAGCAGAAATCTTTTCATGAAAATCATTGACTTTTTTGAAGCCGAAATACTTCATGAAAATTTTCAACTTTTTTGATGCCGAAATAGTTCATGAAAATTTTCAACTTTTTTGAAGCCGAAATCTTTTCATGAAAATTTTCAACTTTTTGAAGCCGAAATCTTTTCATGAAAATTTTCATCTTTTTTGAAGCATAAATCTTTTCATGAAAATCTTAGACTTTTTTGAAGTCGAAAAAATTCATGAACATTTTCAACTTTTTTGAAGCTGAAATCTTTTCATGAAATTTTTCAACTTTTTGTAAGCCGAAATCTTTTCATGAAAATCTTCGACTTTTTTGAAGCTGAAATACTTCATGAAAGTTTTCAACCTTTTTGAAGCCGAAATACTTTATAAAATGTTTTACCTTTTTTAAAGCGAAAATCCTGTCATGAAAATTTTCAACTTTTTTGAAGCCTAAATCTTTTCATGAAAATTTTCAACTTTTTTGAAGCAGAAATCTTTTCATGAAAATCTTCGACTTTTTTGAAGCCGAAATAGTTCATGAATGTTTTCAACTTTTTTGAAGCCGAAATACTTCATGAAAATTTTTGACTTTTTTGAAAGCCGAAATCTTTTAATGTAAATTTTCAACTTTTTTGATGCCGAAATAGTTCATGAAAATTTTCAACTTTTTTGAAGCAGAATTCTTTTCATGAAAATTTTCAACTTTTTTGAAGCAGAAATCTTTTCATGAAAATTTTCAACATTTTTGAAGCCGAAATCTATTCATGAAAATGTTTGACTTTTTTGAAGTCGAAAAAATTCATGAACATTTTCGACTTTTTTGAAGTGTATATCTTTTCATGAAAATTTTCAACTTTTTTGAAGCCGAAATCTTTTCATGAAAATTTTCAAGTTTTTGAAGCAGAAATCTTTTCATGAAAATTTTCAAGTTTTTGAAGCAGAAATCTTTTCATGAAAATCTTAGACTTTTTTGAAGTCGAAAAAATTCATGAACATTTTCAACTTTTTTGAAGTGTAAATCTTTTCATGAAAATTTTCAACTTTTTTGAAGCCGAAATACTTCATGAGAATTTTTGACTTTTTTGAAGCCGAAATCTTTTAATGTAAATTTTCAACTTTTTTGATGCCGAAATAGTTCATGACATTTTTTCAACTTTTTTGAAGTCGAAAAAATTCATGAACATTTTCAACTTTTTTGAAGCCGAAATCTTTTAATGTAAATTTTCAACTTTTTTGATGCCGAAATAGTTCATGAAAATTTTCAACTTTATTGAAGTAGAAATCTTTTCATGAAAATTGTCAACTTTTTTGAAGCAGAAATCTTTTGATGAAAATTTTTAACTTTTGAAGTTGAAAAAATACATGAACATTTTCAACTTTTTTGAAGTCTAAATCTTTTCATGAAAATTTTCAACTTTTTGAAGCCGAAATCTTTTCATGAAAATTTTCAACTTTTTTGAAGTGTAAATCTTTTCATGAAAATTTTCGACTTTATTCAAACTGATATTCTACATTTTCTAACTCAAAGTGTAGTTTCAAAGTAAAAATACTGTTAGAAGGAGTGATTCAGACAAAATTAGATGAAACAGCTGTACTGGTAACAAACAATGATATTAACAGCTTTAGTGATCAAATTGAGCGTATCTTGGGAAGCTGAGCTCGAAAGTGACATGAAACATGTTTTTGAGACATAAAGTGACACTTACAGTGAATACCTGTCCTGACTACATTTTCTATCTCAAAGTGTCGTTTCAAAGTAAAAATACTGTTAGAAGGAGTGATTCAGACAAAATTAGATGAAACAGCAGCACTGGTAACAAACAACGCTATTAACAGCTTTAGTGATCAAATTGAGCGTATCTTGCGAAGCTGAGCTCGAAAGTGACATGAAACATGTTTTTGAGACATAAAAGGACACTTCGCAAGATACGCTCAATTTGATCACTAAAGCTGTTAATAGCGTTGTCTGGCTCAGGGAATGTTGTTTTTGATGTAATTTCATCTAACTGCGCTTATTTGTTACCAGTGCTGCTGTTTCATCTAATTTTGTCTGAATCACTCCTTCTAACAGTATTTTTACTTTGAAACGACACTTTGAGTTAGAAAATGTATTCGGAACAGGTACTCACTGTAAGTGTCACTTTATGTCTCAAAAACATGTTTCATGTCACTTTCGAGCTCAGCTTCGCAAGATACGCTCAATTTGATCACTAAAGCTGTTAATAGCGTTGTCTGGCTCAGGGAATGTTGTTTTTGATGTAATTTCATCTAACTGCGCTTATTTGTTACCAGTGCTGCTGTTTCATCTAATTTTGTCTGAATCACTCCTTCTAACAGTATTTTTACTTTGAAACGACACTTTGAGTTAGAAAATGTATTCGGAACAGGTACTCACTGTAAGTGTCACTTTATGTCTCAAAAACATGTTTCATGTCACTTTCGAGCTCAGCTTCGCAAGATACGCTCAATTTGATCACTAAAGCTGTTAATAGCGTTGTCTGGCTCAGGGAATGTTGATTTTGATGTCATTTCATGTAACTGCGCTTATTTGTTACCAGTGCTGCTGTTTCATCTAATTTTGTCTGAATCACTCCTTCTAACAGTATTTTTACTTTGAAACGACACTTTGAGTTAGAAAATGTAGTCAGGACAGGTATTCACTGTAAGTGTCACTTTATGTCTCAAAAACATGTTTCATGTCACTTTCGAGCTCAGCTTCGCAAGATACGCTCAATTTGATCACTAAAGCTGTTCATAGCGTTGTCTGGCTCAGGGAATGTTGTTTTTGATGTAATTTCATCTAACTGCGCTCATTTGTTACCAGTGCTGCTGTTTCATCTAATTTTGTCTGAATCACTCCTTCTAACAGTATTTTTACTTTGAAACGACACTTTGAGTTAGAAAATGTATTCGGAACAGGTACTCACTGTAAGTGTCACTTTATGTCTCAAAAACATGTTTCATGTCACTTTCGAGCTCAGCTTCGCAAGATACGCTCAATTTGATCACTAAAGCTGTTAATAGCGTTGTCTGGCTCAGGGAATGTTGATTTTGATGTCATTTCATGTAACTGCGCTTATTTGTTACCAGTGCTGCTGTTTCATCTAATTTTGTCTGAATCACTCCTTCTAACAGTATTTTTACTTTGAAACGACACTTTGAGTTAGAAAATGTAGTCAGGACAGGTATTCACTGTAAGTGTCACTTTATGTCTCAAAAACATGTTTCATGTCACTTTCGAGCTCAGCTTCGCAAGATACGCTCAATTTGATCACTAAAGCTGTTAATAGCGTTGTTTGTGACCAGTTCTGCTGTTTCATCTAATTTTGTCTGAATCACTCCTTCTAACAGTATTTTTCCTTTGAAACGACACTTTGAGTTAGAAAATGTAGTCAGGACAGAATATCAGTTTGAATAAAGTTGAAAATTTACATATAAAGATTTCAGCTTTAAAAAAGTTGAAAACTTTCATGAAGTATTTCAGCTTTGAAAAAGTTGAAAACTTTCATGAAAAGATTTCATTTTCAAAAAAGTTCAAAATTTACATGAAAAGATTTCTGTTTCAAAAAAGTTGAAAATTTCAAGCTTTTAAAAAGTTGAAAACTTTCATGAAAAGATTTCGGCTTCAAAAAAGTTGAAAATTTTCATGAAGTAATTCGGCTTCAAAAAAGTTGAAAATTTTAATGACAGGATTTTGGCTTTAAAAAAGTTGAAAATTTACATGAAAAGATTTCTTCTTCAAAAAAGTTTAAAATTTTCATGAAAAGATTTTGGCTTCAAAAAAGTTGAAAATTTTCATGAAGTAATTCGGCTTCAAAAAAGTTGAAAATTTTAATGACAGGATTTTGGCTTTAAAAAAGTTGAAAATTTACATGAAAAGATTTCTTCTTCAAAAAAGTTTAAAATTTTCATGAAAAGATTTTGGCTTCAAAAAAGTTGAAAATTTTCATGAAGTAATTCGGCTTCAAAAAAGTTGAAAATTTTCATGACGTTTTTCTGCTTCAAAAAAGTTACAAATTTTCATGAAAAGATTTATGCTTCAAAAAAGTTGAACATTCTCATGAAAAGATTTCGGCTTCAAAAAAGTTGAACATTTTCATGAAGTATTTCGGCTTCAAAAAAGTTGAAAATTTACAGAAAAGATTTCTGCTTCAAAAAAGTTGAAAATTTTCATGAAAAGATTTCTGCTTCAAAAAAGTTGAAGATCTTCATGAAACGATTTCTGCTTCAAAAAAGTTGAACATTTTTATGACAGGATTTTGGCTTTAAAAAAGTTAAAAATTTTCCTGAAGTATTTTGGCTTCAAAAAAGTTGAAAATTTTCATAAAGTATTTTGGCTTCAAAAAAGTTGAAATTTTACATGAAAAGATTTCGGCTTCAAAAAAGTTGAAAATTTTCATGAAAAGGTTTCATTTTCAAAAAAGTTGATAATTTTCATGAAAAGATTTCTGCTTCAAAAAAGTTGAAAATTTTCATGAAAAGATTTTGGCTTCAAAAAAGTTGAAAATTTCCATGAAAAGATTTCAGCTTCAACAAATTTGAAATTTTTCATGAAAAGAGTTCGGCTTCAAAAAAGTTGAAGATTTTCATGAAGTATTTCGGCTTCAAAAAAGTTGAAAATTGAAATGAAAAGTTTTCTACTTCAAAAAAGTGTAAAATTTACATGAAAAGATTTCTGTTTCAAAAAAGTTGAAAATTTCAAGCTTTTTAAAAAGTTGAAAATTTTCATGAAAAGATTTCAGCTTCAAAAAAGTTGAAAATTTACATGAAAAGATTTCTGCTTCAAAAAAGTTGAAGATTTTCATGAAAAGATTTCTGCTTCAAAAAAGTTGAAAATTTTCATGAAAAGATTTTGGCTTCAAAAAAGTTGAAAATTTTCATGAAGTATTTCAGCTTCAAAAAAGTTGAAAACTTTCATGAAGTTTTTCGGCTTCAAAAGAGTTGAAAATTTACATGAATAGATTTCTGCTTCAAAAAAGTTGAAGATTTTCATGAAAAGATTTCTGCTTCAAAAAAGTTGAAGATCTTCATGAAACGATTTCTGCTTCAAAAAAGTTGAACATTTTCATGACAGGATTTTGGCTTTAAAAAAGTTAAAAATTTTCATGAAGTATTTTGGCTTCAAAAAAGTTGAAATTTTACATGAAAAGATTTCGGCTTCAAAAAAGATGAACATTTTCATGAAAAGGTTTCATTTTCAAAAAAGTTGATAATTTTCATGAAAAGATTTCTGCTTCAAAAAAGTTGAAAATTTCCATGAAAAGATTTCAGCTTCAACAAATTTGAAATTTTCCATGAAAAGAGTTCGGCTTCAAAAAAGTTGAAGGTTTTCATGAAGTATTTCGGCTTCAAAAAAGTTGAAAATTTGAATGAAAAGATTTCTGCTTCAAAAAAGTGTAAAATTTTCATGAAAAGATTTCTGCTTCAAAAAAGTTACAAATTTTCATGAAAAGATTTCTGCTTCAAAAAAGTTGAACATTCTCCTGAAAAGATTTCGGCTTCAAAAAAGTTGAAAATTTTCATGAAAAGATTTCTGCTTCAAAAAAGTTGAAAATTTTCATGAAAAGATTTCTGCTTCAAAAAAGTTGAAGATCTTCATGAAACGATTTCTGCTTCAAAAAAGTTGAACATTTTTATGACAGGATTTTGTCTTTAAAAAAGTTAAAAATTTTCATAAAGTATTTTGGCTTCAAAAAAGTTGAAGTTTTACATGAAAAGATTTCGGCTTCAAAAAAGTTGAAAATTTTCATGAAAAGGTTTCATTTTCAAAAAAGTTGAACATTCTCCTGAAAAGATTTCGGCTTCAAAAAAGTTGAAAATTTTCATGAAAAGGTTTCATTTTCAAAAAAGTTGAACATTCTCCTGAAAAGATTTCGGCTTCAAAAAAGGTGAAGATTTTCATGAAAAGATTTCGGCTTCAAAAAAGTTACAAATTTTCATGAAAAGATTTCTGCTTCAAAAAAGTTGAACATTCTCCTGAAAAGATTTCGGCTTCAAAAAAGTTGAAAATTTTCATGAAAAGATTTCTGCTTCAAAAAAGTTGAAAATTTTCATGACAGGATTTTGGCTTTAAAAAAGTTAAAAATTTTCATAAAGTATTTCAGATTCAAAAAAGTTGAAAATTTTCATGAAAAGATTTCGGCTTCAAAAAAGTTGAACATTTTCATGAAAAGATTTTGGCTTCAAAAAAGTTAAAAATATTCATGAAGTATTTCAGCTTCAAAAAAGTTGAAAACTTTCATGAAGTTTTTCGGCTTCAAAAGAGTTGAAAATTTACATGAAAAGATTTCTGCTTCAAAAAAGTTGAAGATTTTCATGAAAAGATATCTGCTTCAAAAAAGTTGAAGATCTTCATGAAACGATTTCTGCTTCAAAAAAGTTGAACATTTTCATGACAGGATTTTGGCTTTAAAAAAGTTAAAAATTTTCCTGAAGTATTTTGGCTTCAAAAAAGTTGAAAATTTTCATGAAGTATTTTGGCTTCAAAAAAGTTGAAATTTTACATGAAAAGATTTCGGCTTCAAAAAAGATGAACATTTTCATGAAAAGGTTTCATTTTCAAAAAAGTTGATAATTTTCATGAAAAGATTTCTGCTTCAAAAAAGTTGAAAATTTCCATGAAAAGATTTCAGCTTCAACAAATTTGAAATTTTCCATGAAAAGAGTTCGGCTTCAAAAAAGTTGAAGATTTTCATGAAGTATTTCGGCTTAAAAAAGTTGAAAATTTGAATGAAAAGATTTCTGCTTCAAAAAAGTGTAAAATTTTCATGAAAAGATTTCTGCTTCAAAAAAGTTGAAAATTTTCATGAAAAGATTTCTGCTTCAAAAAAGTTGAACATTCTCCTGAAAAGATTTCGGCTTCAAAAAAGTTGAAAATTTTCATGAAAAGATTTCTGCTTCAAAAAAGTTGATAATTTTCATGAAAAGATTTCTGCTTCAAAAAAGTTGAAAATTTTCATGAAAAGATATCGGCTTCAAAAAAGTTGAACATTTTCATGAAGTATTTTGGCTTCAAAAAAGTTGAAAATTTTCATGAAAAGATTTCGGCTTCAAAAAAGGTGAAGATTTTCATGAAAAGATTGCGGCTTCAAAAAAGTTACAAATTTTCATGAAAAGATTTCTGCTTCAAAAAAGTTGAACATTCTCCTGAAAAGATTTCGGCTTCAAAAAAGTTGAAAATTTTCATGAAAAGATTTCTGCTTCAAAAAAGTTGAAGATCTTCATGAAACGATTTCTGCTTCAAAAAAGTTGAACATTTTTATGACAGGATTTTGGCTTTAAAAAAGTTAAAAATTTTCATAAAGTATTTTGGCTTCAAAAAAGTTGAAGTTTCACATGAAAAGATTTCGGCTTCAAAAAAGTTGAAAATTTTCATGAAAAGGTTTCATTTTCAAAAAAGGTGAAGATTTTCATGAAAAGATTTCTGCTTCAAAAAAGTTGAAAATTTTCATGAAGTATTTCGGTTTCAAAAAAGTTGAAAATTTTCCTAAAGTATTTCTGCTTCAGAAAGTTGAAAATTTTCATGACAGGATTTTGGCTTCAAAAAATTTGAAAATTTTGATGAAAAGATTTCTGCTTCAAAAAAGTTCAAAATTTTCATGAAAAGATTTCGGCTTTAACAAAGTTGAAAACTTTCATGAAAAGATTTCGGCTTCAAAAAATTTAAAAATTTTCATGAAGTATTTCGGCTTCAAAAAAGTTTAAAATTTACATGAAAAGATTTCTGCTTCAAAGAAGTTGAACATTTTCATGAAGTATTTCACATTCAAAAAAGTTGAAAATTTTCATGAAAAGATTGCGGCTTCAAAAAAGTTGAAAATTTTCATGAAAAGATTTCTGCTTCAAAAAGGTTGAAAATTTTCATGAAAAGATTTCTGTTTCAAAAAGGTTGAAAATTTTTATGAAAAGATTTCGGCTTCAAAAAAGTTGAAGATTTTCATGAAAAGATTTCGGCTTCAACAAAGTTGAAAATTTTCATGACAGGATTTTGGCTTTAAAAAAGGTAAAAATTTTCATGAAGTATTTCGGCTTCAAAAAGGTTGAAAACTTTCATGAAGTATTTCTGCTTCAAAAAAGTTCAAAATTTTCATGAAAAGATTTCGGCTTGAAAAAAGTTGAAAACTTTCATGAAAAGATTTCGGCTTCAAAAAAGTCAAAGATTTTTATGAAGTATTTCGGCTTCAAAAAAGTTGAAAATTTTCATGAAAATCTTCGACTTTCTTCATGCTGGCTGAGTTTTTCTTTGTTCTACCTTTTGAAATCAATTTATTTTATGATTGAATATTCCAAGTATTCTTTAAATATCTTGTTTTTGATTACCACCAATCACTATTTCCATTTTTACTTTCATGCTTTATGAACAAAAATAGTTTTTTTATTACTACATCAAGTTTACACACATGGGTCAAAAATGACCCATACATCCAAGTGTGATTTAAAATTAAATGAATTAATACTATAATAATAATTTGTTTCAAGTAATTACTTTAGCAGTGAGTGGAGCCAAACACTTATGTATTTCATATTTGCAACATGTTTATTTGTCATTTTGTCACACATACACATACCTCTGATAACAGATAACACGGCTGTTGAACTGAACTGTATCTGTAATTTAACAACTGTAAACTGGTGAATGTGACCAAACAAAATGAAATACAACTGAACACATCACTAGAGCACAAATTGCCATCTCAATTTTGACATGCCTCACAAATGATCACTAAGAGTTTGTGCTCCTTGCACACAGGCCTGGTGCACTGGGAACACTAGCTGCTGACTTTTCTGTCTTTGGTAACTGGGCAGATCGTGCACCTCTTCCTCTTCCTTTGGCCCTCCTGTCTGATGTCCTCTTGTGGCTGGGTGGTGGCTGTGTTTTGTTTTTTAAACCCACATCTTCCCATTGTTTCTTCTTCTGACTGCTGTCATCCACTGCTTTGTCATCATGCATAGTGCTCAGGAGGACAACAGCTTTTCCCTTCTTCTGCACATAGCTCACCATGGTCATGTTGCCATTGAATCCGAATTCTGAGCTATGAATCTCCCGTGATTTGGATGGCTTCATGATAGGTGGTATGTCCGATTTGTTCTGGCAAAGAGTCCCAACAATGGTCAGGTTCTTCTCGAGGAGCTTCTCAGCCAGCGGGACACTGGTGAAGAAGTTGCTAATTGTGATGTTGCGACCTATGAGAGGGGGAAAAGATTGTAAATTTACTCAACATGGAATTCTTTAAACTCTAACGCCATAATCTGTTGCATTGCATTGCATTTTATTCTGTTTTACTATTTTGCTTACAGAGAAATCAAATAAAAAAATAAAATACACATTATTAAAGATTGGGAAAAAGTATGTAGGTATTGTGCTAAAACTTAATACATTAGTTTCTCTATTGTACTTTACATTCACCTGTCTGTCTGATTCCACTGCACAATTGCTGGACGACATTCTCTCCAAGGTTCCTCTGAACCTGGCTGTCTCCCGGTATAGACAATTCCATCTATTGCATAAGGTACCCTTGCGTCGCACATCCAGAAGATTTTTATCCCATATTTTGCAGGCTTGCTGGGCATGTGTTGCCGTAACTTGCACCTGCCTCGGAATGGCACAAGCTGCTCATCTATGGTGACACAGTCACTGGGGATGAACTTTCTTCTGCAGTTGTCCAGGAAACAGTCCCACACGTACCTAAATGTCGCCATGTGGTGTGTTTCCAGTCGCAGAGCCCTGGTCCTCTTGTCGTCAAACCGTATGACGCGGCGGATATCTTCATATCTCCTAAGCCCCATGGTGGCCTTGTAAATTGGATTTTGCAGCGGATCCACAAACAGCTCCTGCAAGGCCACATCCCAGCTCTTCTCCCCCCCTGCAAGAATTGATGAAGGCCATCAATTCTTCTTTATCAATGCTTCTCCACTCTTTCCCTTTTGCTGTGGCTGTTCTTCGTCCCTCTAAGTTGGTACATATTAGAACCTCCTCAATGATGTTGTCACTCATGAACATATCCCAGGCATCTTTTGGTGAAACAGCTGGTGATCCAGGTGTAGGTCCTGGGCAGCTCCTCAGAATGTTATGGCTTCTTGTTCTGCCATGAATGGGGGGATTCTCATTCCAGTAAGATCCGTTTTTACTCAATCTATTGGACTGGGTCTGAGTTTCCTCTTCAGAGGACTCATCAGATGAGTCTTCTGTATCATCAGAGGAGTCTTCTTCATGGATTCCCAGACACACCCACAACTCCAGCTTGACCCTCTGGCAAATATTCTGGGTCATCATCATCAGAAATTTCAGACTCTGAATCAAGACAAATTGCCTCCTCATCTGGTTCTTCCTGCAGCATCGCTACAACCATCTCAGTAGTAAATCTGGGACCAGCCATACTCTGGATAAAGAAAATCAAAAGCACAATAAAATTTTCAGATGCACATCAATATACATACACATACATAGAGTTTTATTTTGGTGACTTGGCTAAGTAGCTTAGCTAAGTACTTTGCTAAGTAGCCTAGCAATCTACATAATAGTTAGCTAACTACAATAGAATTAGCTAACTAAAATAGAAGTGTCAACAGCTAGCTAGCTAATAGTAATTACTTGTAACTTTCTGACAAGTAATGTACTCACTCTCAAGGTAACCTAAACCTAATCAAATGTTATGTACAGTTATCTTTCACAATTGTCATCAAATATTTTCTAAAGTGATGTTAGAACAATTTAAAAACAATACTTACATGTATTAGATGTTCCAAGGGAGCTGTGCTGAGCTGTGAAATGTCTGAAACAACCACGTTTCACAGCAAATGCTATAGTAAATGCATGTGGGTCGTTTCTGACCCATGTGTGTAAACTTGATGTAGAAATACAAAAGCTGTGCTCGTTCATAAAGTAAGAAAGGAAAAATACAAATGATGATTTGTGCTTAACAAAAACAAGATATTTACTGCATACTTGGAAAAGTAAATGATAAAATGTATTTATTTCAAAGATATATCATAGAAACACTCAGCCATACATGAAATAACATAGAAAGTGGATTCATTTTTGACCCATGTTGTGCATTAGAAGGGTAATGATACAAAAATGTTTTTTATTCAAAAAGTAAGAAAGGAAAAAATAAAATAAGGATGTATGATGATCAAAAACAAGTTAATTGAGGAATACCTTGAATACTGAATGAAGAGATGAATTTATTGCAAAGATGTAGAAAATAAAAACTCAACCGGGTCACTTTGACATTTTTAAAGCAGAAATACTTCATGAAAGTTTTAGACTTTTTTGATGCCGAAATAGTTCATGAAAATTTTCAACTTTTTTGAAGCCAAAATCTTTTCATGAAAATTTTCAACTTTTTTGAAGCCGAATTACTTGATGAAAATTCTTACCTTTTTTAAAGCCATAATGCTGTCATGAAAATTTTCAACTTTTTTGAAGCTGAAATCTTTTCATGAAAATTTTCAACTTTTTTGAAGCCGAAATCTTTTCATGTGAATTTTCAACTTTTTTGAAGCCGAAATCTTTTCATGAAAATTTTCAACTTTTTTGAAGCAGAAATCTTTTCATGAAATACTTTGACTTTTTTGAAGCCGAAATACTTGATGAAAATTTTAAACTTTTTTGAAGCCGAAATCTTTTCATGAAAATTTTCAACTTTTTGGAGCCGAAATCTTTTCATGAAAATTTTCAACTTTTTTGAAGCAGAAATCTTTTCAAGAAAATCTTTGACTTTTTTGAAGTCTAAATCTTTTCATGAAAATTTTCAACTTTTTTGAAGCCGAAATCTTTTCATGAAAATTTTCAACTTTTTGAAATAGAAATCTTTTCATGAAAATTTTCAACTTTTTTGATGCCGAAATCTTTTCATGAAATACTTTGACTTTTTTGAAGCCGAAATACTTCATGAAAGTTTTCAACTTTTTTGAAGCCGAAATCTTTTCATGAACATTTTAAACTTTTTTGAAGCCGAAATCTTTTCATGAAAATGTTCAACTTTTTTGAAGCAGAAATCTTTTCATGAAAATCTTCGACTTTTTTGCAGCCGAAATACTTCATGAAAATTTTCAACTTTTTTGAAGCCGAAATACTTTATGAAAGTTTTCAACCTTTTTGAAGCTAAAATCCTGTCATGAAAATTTTTACCTTTTTCAAAGCTAAAATCCTGTCATGAAAATTTTCAACTTTTTTGAAGCAGAAATCTTTTCATGAAAATTTTCAACTTTTTTGAAGCCGAATTACTTGATGAAAATTCTTATCTTTTTTAAAGCCATAATGCTGTCATGAAAATTTTCAACTTTTTTGAAGCTGAAATCTTTTCATGAAAATTTTCAACTTTTTTGAAGCCGATATCTTTTCATGTGAATTTTCAACTTTTTTGAAGCCGAAATCTTTTCATGAAAATTTTCAACTTTTTTGAAGCAGAAATCTTTTCATGAAATACTTTGACTTTTTTGAAGCCGAAATACTTGATGAAAATTTTAAACTTTTTTGAAGCCGAAATCTTGTCATGAAAATTTTCAACTTTTTTGAAGCAGAAATCTTTTCAAGAAAATCTTTGACTTTTTTGAAGTCTAAATCTTTTCATGAAAATTTTCAACTTTTTTAAAGCCATAATGCTGTCATGAAAATTTTCAACTTTTTTGAAGCTGAAATCTTTTCATGAAAATTTTCAACTTTTTTGAAGCTGAAATCATTTCATGTAAATTTTCAACTTTTTTGAAGCCGAAATCTTTTCATGAAAATTTTCAACTTTTTTGAAGCCGAAATCTTTTCATGAAAATGGTCAACTTTTTTGAAGCCGAAATCTTTTCATGAAAATTTTCAACTTTTTTGAAGCCGAAATCTATTCATGAAATACTTCGACTTTTTTGAAGCCGAAATACTTGATGAAAATTCTTACCTTTTTTAAAGCCATAATGCTGTCATGAAAATTTTCAACTTTTTTGAAGCTGAAATCTTTTCATGAAAATTTTCAACTTTTTTGAAGCCGAAATCTTTTCATGTGAATTTTCAACTTTTTTGAAGCCGAAATCTGTTCATGAAAATTTTCAACTTTTTTGAAGCAGAAATCTTTTCATGAAATACTTTGACTTTTTTGAAGCCGAAATACTTGATGAAAATTTTAAACGTTTTTGAAGCCGAAATCTTTTCATGAAAATTTTCAACTTTTTTGAAGCCAAAATCCTGTCAGGAAATTTTTCAACTTTTTGGAGCCGAAATCTTTTCAAGAAAATCTTTGACTTTTTTGAAGCTGAAATCTTTTCATGAAAATCTTGAACTTTTTTGAAGCCGAAATACTTGATGAAAATTTTCAACTTTTTTGGAGTCTAAATCTTTTCATGAAAATTTTCAACTTTTTTGAAGCCGAAATACTTCATGAAAGTTTTTGAATTTTTTGAAGCCGAAATCTTTTAATGAAAATTTTCAACTTTTTTGAAGCAGAAATCTTTTCATGAAAATCTTCTACTTTTTTGAAGTCGAAATAGTTCATGAAACTTTTCAACCTTTTTGAAGCCGAAATCTTTTCATGAAAATTTTCAAGTTTTTTGAAGCCGAAATACTTCATGAAAGTTTTTGAATTTTTTGAAGCCGAAATCTTTTAATGAAAATTTTCAACTTTTTTGAAGCAGAAATCTTTTCATGAAATACTTCGACTTTTTTGAAGCCGAAATACTTGATGAAAATTCTTACCTTTTTTAAAGCCATAATGCTGTCATGAAAATTTTCAACTTTTTTGAAGCTGAAATCTTTTCATAAAAATTTTCAACTTTTTTGAAGCCGAAATCTTTTCATGAAAATTTTCAACTTTTTTGAAGCAGAAATCTTTTCATGAAATACTTTGACTTTTTTGAAGCTGAAATCTTTTCATGAAAATTTTTACCTTTTTTAAAGCCCAAATCCTGTCATGAAAATTTTCAACTTTTTGGAGCCGAAATCTTGTCATGAAAATTTTTACCTTTTTTAAAGCCAAAATCCTGTCATGAAAATTTTCAACATTTTTGAAGCAGAAATCTTTTGATGAAAATCATTGACTTTTTTGAAGCCGAAATACTTCATGAAAATTTTCAACTTTTTTGAAGCAGAAATCTTTTCATGAAAATTTTCAACTTTTTTGATGCCGAAATAGTTCATGAAAATTTTCAACTTTTTGTAAGCCGAAATCTTTTCATGAAAATCTTCGACTTTTTTGAAGCTGAAATACTTCATGAAAGTTTTCAACCTTTTTGAAGCCGAAATACTTTATAAAATGTTTTACCTTTTTTAAAGCAAAAATCCTGTCATGAAAATTTTCAACTTTTTTGAAGCCTAAATCTTTTCATGAAAATTTTCAACTTTTTTGAAGCAGAAATCTTTTCATGAAAATCTTCGACTTTTTTGAAGCCGAAATAGTTCATGAAAATTTTCAACTTTTTTGAAGCAGAATTCTTTTCATGAAAATTTTCAACTTTTTTGAAGCAGAAATCTTTTGATGAAAATTTTTAACTTTTTTGAAGTTGAAAAAATACATGAAAATTTTCAACTTTTTTGAAGCCGAAATACTTCATGAAAATTTTCAACTTTTTTGAAGCAGAAATCTTTTAATGTAAATTTTCAACTTTTTTGATGCCGAAATAGTTCATGAAAATTTTCAACTTTTTTGAAGCAGAAATCTTTTCATGAAAATTGTCAACTTTTTTGAAGCAGAAATCTTTTGATGAAAATTTTTAACTTTTTTGAAGTCGAAAAAATACATGAACATTTTCAACTTTTTTGAAGTCTAAATCTTTTCATGAAAATTTTCAACTTTTTGAAGCCGAAATCTTTTCATGAAAATTTTCAACTTTTTTGAAGCCGAAATCTTTTAATGTAAATTTTCAACTTTTTTGATGCCGAAATAGTTCATGAAAATTTTCAACATTTTTAAAGCCGAAATCTATTCATGACAATGTTCGACTTTTTTGACGTCGAAAAAATTCATGAACATTTTCAACTTTTTTGAAGTGTAAATCTTTTCATGAAAATTTTCAACTTTTTTGAAGCCGAAATCTTTTCATGAAAATCTTAGACTTTTTTGAAGTCGAAAAAATACATGAAAATTTTCAACTTTTTTGATGCCGAAATAGTTCATGAAAATTTTCAACATTTTTGAAGCCGAAATCTTTTCATGAAAATGGTCAACTTTTTTGAAGCCGAAATCTTTTCATGAAAATTTTCAACTTTTTTGAAGCCGAAATCTTTTAATGTAAATTTTCAACTTTTTTGATGCCGAAATAGTTCATGAAAATTTTCAACATTTTTAAAGCCGAAATCTATTCATGACAATGTTCGACTTTTTTGACGTTTTTTTGAAAATGTTCGATTTTTTTGACGTCGAAAAAATTCATGAACATTTTCAACTTTTTTGAAGTGTAAATCTTTTCATGAAAATTTTCAACTTTTTTGAAGCCTAAATCTTTTCATGAAAACTTTCAACTTTTTTGAAGCCGAAATACTTCATGAAAATTTTCAAATTTTTGGAGCCGAAATCTTTTCAAGAAAATCTTTGACTTTTTTGAAGCTGAAATCTTTTCATGAAAATCTTGAACTTTTTTGAAGCCGAAATACTTGATGAAAATTTTCAACTTTTTTGGAGTCTAAATCTTTTCATGAAAATTTTCAACTTTTTTGAAGCCGAAATACTTCATGAAAGTTTTTGAATTTTTTGAAGCCGAAATCTTTTAATGAAAATTTTCAACTTTTTTGAAGCAGAAATCTTTTCATGAAAATCTTCTACTTTTTTGAAGTCGAAATAGTTCATGAAACTTTTCAACCTTTTTGAAGCCGAAATCTTTTCATGAAAATTTTCAAGTTTTTTGAAGCCGAAATACTTCATGAAAGTTTTTGAATTTTTTGAAGCCGAAATCTTTTAATGAAAATTTTCAACTTTTTTGAAGCAGAAATCTTTTCATGAAATACTTCGACTTTTTTGAAGCCGAAATACTTGATGAAAATTCTTACCTTTTTTAAAGCCATAATGCTGTCATGAAAATTTTCAACTTTTTTGAAGCTGAAATCTTTTCATAAAAATTTTCAACTTTTTTGAAGCCGAAATCTTTTCATGAAAATTTTCAACTTTTTTGAAGCAGAAATCTTTTCATGAAATACTTTGACTTTTTTGAAGCTGAAATCTTTTCATGAAAATTTTTACCTTTTTTAAAGCCCAAATCCTGTCATGAAAATTTTCAACTTTTTGGAGCCGAAATCTTGTCATGAAAATTTTTACCTTTTTTAAAGCCAAAATCCTGTCATGAAAATTTTCAACATTTTTGAAGCAGAAATCTTTTGATGAAAATCATTGACTTTTTTGAAGCCGAAATACTTCATGAAAATTTTCAACTTTTTTGAAGCAGAAATCTTTTCATGAAAATTTTCAACTTTTTTGATGCCGAAATAGTTCATGAAAATTTTCAACTTTTTGTAAGCCGAAATCTTTTCATGAAAATCTTCGACTTTTTTGAAGCTGAAATACTTCATGAAAGTTTTCAACCTTTTTGAAGCCGAAATACTTTATAAAATGTTTTACCTTTTTTAAAGCAAAAATCCTGTCATGAAAATTTTCAACTTTTTTGAAGCCTAAATCTTTTCATGAAAATTTTCAACTTTTTTGAAGCAGAAATCTTTTCATGAAAATCTTCGACTTTTTTGAAGCCGAAATAGTTCATGAAAATTTTCAACTTTTTTGAAGCAGAATTCTTTTCATGAAAATTTTCAACTTTTTTGAAGCAGAAATCTTTTGATGAAAATTTTTAACTTTTTTGAAGTTGAAAAAATACATGAAAATTTTCAACTTTTTTGAAGCCGAAATACTTCATGAAAATTTTCAACTTTTTTGAAGCAGAAATCTTTTAATGTAAATTTTCAACTTTTTTGATGCCGAAATAGTTCATGAAAATTTTCAACTTTTTTGAAGCAGAAATCTTTTCATGAAAATTGTCAACTTTTTTGAAGCAGAAATCTTTTGATGAAAATTTTTAACTTTTTTGAAGTCGAAAAAATACATGAACATTTTCAACTTTTTTGAAGTCTAAATCTTTTCATGAAAATTTTCAACTTTTTGAAGCCGAAATCTTTTCATGAAAATTTTCAACTTTTTTGAAGCCGAAATCTTTTAATGTAAATTTTCAACTTTTTTGATGCCGAAATAGTTCATGAAAATTTTCAACATTTTTAAAGCCGAAATCTATTCATGACAATGTTCGACTTTTTTGACGTCGAAAAAATTCATGAACATTTTCAACTTTTTTGAAGTGTAAATCTTTTCATGAAAATTTTCAACTTTTTTGAAGCCGAAATCTTTTCATGAAAATCTTAGACTTTTTTGAAGTCGAAAAAATACATGAAAATTTTCAACTTTTTTGATGCCGAAATAGTTCATGAAAATTTTCAACTTTTTTGAAGCCGAAATACTTCATGAAAATTTTCAATTTTTTTAAAGCCAAAATCCTGTCATGAAAAATTTATACTTTTTTGAAGCAAAATTCTTTTCATGAAAATTTTCGACTTTATTCAAACTGATATTCTACATTTTCTAACTCAAAGTGTAGTTTCAAAGTAAAAATACTGTTAGAAGGAGTGATTCAGACAAAATTAGATGAAACAGCTGTACTGGTAACAAACAATGATATTAACAGCTTTAGTGATCAAATTGAGCGTATCTTGGGAAGCTGAGCTCGAAAGTGACATGAAACATGTTTTTCAAACATAAAGTGACAGTGACAGTGAATACCTGTTCTGACTACATTTTCTAACTCAAAGTGTCGTTTCAAAGTAAAAATACTGTTAGAAGGAGTGATTCAGACAAAATTAGATGAAACAGCAGCACTGGTAACAAATAAGCGCAGTTACATGAAATGACATCAAAATCAACATTCCCTGAGCCAGACAACGCTATTAAACAGCTTTAGTGATCAAATTGAGCGTATCTTGCGAAGCTGAGCTCGAAAGTGACATGAAACATGTTTTTGAGACATAAAGTGACACTTACTGTTCAGACTACATTTTCTAACTCAAAGTGTCGTTTCAAAGTAAAAATACTGTTAGAGGGAGTGATTCAGACAAAATTAGATGAAACAGCTGTAGTGGTAACAAATGAGCGCAGTTACATGAAATGACATCAAAATCAACATTCCCTGAGCCAGACAACGCTATTAACAGCTTTAGTGATCAAATTGAGCGTATCTTGCGAAGCTGAGCTCGAAAGTGACATGAAACATGTTTTTGAGACATAAAGTGACACTTACAGTGAATACCTGTCCTGACTACATTTTCTAACTGAAAGCGTCGTTTCAAAGTAAAAATACTGTTAGAAGGAGTGATTCAGACAAAATTAGATGAAACAGCTGTACTGGTAACAAACAACGATATTAACAGCTTTAGTGATCAAATTGAGCGTATCTTGCGAAGCTGAGCTCGAAAGTGACATGAAACATGTTTTTCAGACAAAAAGTGACAGTTACTGTTCAGACTGCATTTTCTAACTCAAAGTGTCGTTTCAAAGTAAAAATACTGTTAGAAGGAGTTTTTCAGGCAAAATTAGATGAAACAGCTGTAGTGGTAAAAAATGAGCGCAGTTACATGAAATGACATCAAAATCAACATTCCCTGAGCCAGACAACGCTATTAACAGCTTTAGTGATCAAATTGAGCGTATCTTGCGAAGCTGAGCTCGAAAGTGACATGAAACATGTTTTTGAGACATAAAGTGACACTTACTGTTCAGACTACATTTTCTAACTCAAAGTGTCGTTTCAAAGTAAAAATACTGTTAGAGGGAGTGATTCAGACAAAATTAGATGAAACAGCTGTAGTGGTAACAAATGAGCGCAGTTACATGAAATGACATCAAAATCAACATTCCCTGAGCCAGACAACGCTATTAACAGCTTTAGTGATGAAATTGAGCGTATCTTGCGAAGCTGAGCTCGAAAGTGACATGAAACATGTTTTTGAGACATAAAGTGACACTTACTGTTCAGACTACATTTTCTAACTCAAAGTGTCGTTTCAAAGTAAAAATACTGTTAGAGGGAGTGATTCAGACAAAATTAGATGAAACAGCTGTAGTGGTAACAAATGAGCGCAGTTACATGAAATGACATCAAAATCAACATTCCCTGAGCCAGACAACGCTATTAACAGCTTTAGTGATGAAATTGAGCGTATCTTGCGAAGCTGAGCTCGAAAGTGACATGAAACATGTTTTTGAGACATAAAGTGACACTTACAGTGAATACCTGTCCTGACTACATTTTCTAACTGAAAGCGTCGTTTCAAAGTAAAAATACTGTTAGAAGGAGTGATTCAGACAAAATTAGATGAAACAGCTGTACTGGTAACAAACAACGATATTAACAGCTTTAGTGATCAAATTGAGCGTATCTTGCGAAGCTGAGCTCGAAAGTGACATGAAACATGTTTTTCAGACAAAAAGTGACAGTTACTGTTCAGACTGCATTTTCTAACTCAAAGTGTCGTTTCAAAGTAAAAATACTGTTAGAAGGAGTTTTTCAGGCAAAATTAGATGAAACAGCTGTACTGGTAAAAAATGAGCGCAGTTACATGAAATGACATCAAAATCAACATTCCCTGAGCCAGACAACGCTATTAACAGCTTTAGTGATCAAATTGAGCGTATCTTGCGAAGCTGAGCTCGAAAGTGACATGAAACATGTTTTTGAGACATAAAGTGACACTTACTGTTCAGACTACATTTTCTAACTCAAAGTGTCGTTTCAAAGTAAAAATACTGTTAGAAGGCGTAATTCAGACAAAATTAGATGAAACAGCTGTACTGGTAACAAACAACGCTATTAACAGCTTTAGTGATCAAATTGAGCGTATCTTGCGAAGCTGAGCTCGAAAGTGACATGAAACATGTTTTTGAGACATAAAGTGACACTTACTGTTCAGACTGCATTTTCTAACTCAAAGTGTCGTTTCAAAGTAAAAATACTGTTAGAAGGAGTTTTTCAGGCAAAATTAGATGAAACAGCTGTAGTGGTAAAAAATGAGCGCAGTTACATGAAATGACATCAAAATCAACATTCCCTGAGCCAGACAACGCTATTAACAGCTTTAGTGATCAAATTGAGCGTATCTTGCGAAGCTGAGCTCGAAAGTGACATGAAACATGTTTTTGAGACATAAAGTGACACTTACTGTTCAGACTACATTTTCTAACTCAAAGTGTCGTTTCAAAGTAAAAATACTGTTAGAGGGAGTGATTCAGACAAAATTAGATGAAACAGCTGTAGTGGTAACAAATGAGCGCAGTTACATGAAATGACATTAAAATCAACATTCCCAGAGCCAGACAACGCTATTAACAGCTTTAGTGATCAAATTGAGCGTATCTTGCGAAGCTGAGCTCGAAAGTGACATGAAACATGTTTTTGAGACATAAAGTGACACTTACTGTTCAAAACATGTTTCATGTCACTTTCGAGCTCAGCTTCGCAAGATACGCTCAATTTGATCACTAAAGCTGTTAATATCGTTGTTTGTTACCAGTACAGCTGTTTCATCTAATTTTGTCTGAATCACGCCTTCTAACAGTATTTTTACTTTGAAACGACACTTTGAGTGAGAAAATGTAGTCTGAAAAGTAAGTGTCACTTTATGTCCCAAAAACATGTTTCATGTCACTTTCGAGCTCAGCTTCGCAAGATACGCTCAATTTGATCACTAAAGCTGTTAATAGCGTTGTCTGGCTCAGGGAATGTTGATTTTGATGTCATTTCATGTAACTGCGCTCATTTGTTACCAGTGCTGCTGTTTCATCTAATTTTGTCTGAATCACTCCTTCTAACAGTATTTTTACTTTGAAACGGCACTTTGAGTTAAAAATGTAGTCTGAACAGTAAGTGTCACTTTATGTCTCAAAAACTTTTTTCATGTCACTTTCGAGCTCAGCTTCGCAAGATACGCTCAATTTGATCACTAAAGCTGTTAATATCGTTGTTTGTTACCAGTGCTGCTGTTTCATCTAATTTTGTCTGAATCACTCCTTCTAACAGTATTTTTACTTTGAAACGACACTTTGAGTTAGAAAATGTAGTCAGGACAGGTATTCACTGTAAGTGTCACTTTATGTCTCAAAAACATGTTTCATGTCACTTTCGAGCTCAGCTTCGCAAGATACGCTCAATTTGATCACTAAAGCTGTTAATAGCGTTGTTTGTTACCAGTGCTGCTGTTTCATCTAATTTTGTCTGAATCACTCCTTCTAACAGTATTTTTACTTTGAAACGACACTTTGAGTTAGAAAATGTAGTCAGAACAGGTATTCATTGTAAGTGTCACTTTATGTCTGAAAAACATGTTTCATGTCACTTTCGAGCTCAGCTTCGCAAGATACGCTCAATTTGATCACTAAAGCTGTTAATAGCGTTGTCTGGCTCAGGGAATGTTGATTTTGATGTCATTTCATGTAACTGCGCTCATTTGTTACCAGTACAGCTGTTTCATCTAATATTGTCTGAATCACTCCTTCTAACAGTATTTTTACTTTGAAACGGCACTTTCAGTTAGAAAATGTAGTCTGAACAGTAAGTGTCATTTTATGTCTCAAAAACATGTTTCATGTCACTTTCGAGCTCAGCTTCGCAAGATACGCTCAATTTGATCACTAAAGCTGTTAATAGCGTTGTCTGGCTCAGGGAATGTTGATTTTGATGTCATTTCATGTAACTGCGCTCATTTGTTACCAGTACAGCTGTTTCATCTAATATTGTCTGAATCACTCCTTCTAACAGTATTTTTACTTTGAAACGACACTTTGAGTGAGAAAATGTAGTCTGAAAAGTAAGTGTCACTTTATGTCCCAAAAACATGTTTCATGTCACTTTCGAGCTCAGCTTCGCAAGATACGCTCAATTTGATCACTAAAGCTGTTAATAGCGTTTTCTGGCTCAGGGAATGTTGATTTTGATGTCATTTCATGTAACTGCGCTCATTTCTTACCAGTACAGCTGTTTCATCTAATTTTGTCTGAATCACTCCTTCTAACAGTATTTTTACTTTGAAACGACACTTTGAGTTAGAAAATGTAGAATATCAGTTTGAATAAAGTTGAAAATTTACATATAAAGATTTCAGCTTTAAAAAAGTTGAAAACTCTCATGAAGTATTTCAGCTTTGAAAAAGTTGAAAACTTTCATGAAGTATTTCGACTTCAAAAAAGTTCAAAATTTACATGAAAAGATTTCTGTTTCATAAAATTTGAAAATTTCAAGCTTTTTAAAAAGTTGAAAATTTTCATGAAGTATTTTTGCTTCAAAAAGTTGAAAACTTTCATGAAAAGATTTCGGCTTCAAAAAAGTTGAAAATTTTCATGAAAAGATTTCTGCTTCAAAATTTTCATGAAAAGATTCATGAAAAGATTTCGGATTTAAAAAAGTTTAAAATTTTAATGAAAACATTTCGGATTCAAAAAAGTTGAAAATTTACATGAAAAGATTTCGGCTTCAAAAAAGTTGAAAATTTTCATGAAAAGATTTCGGTTTTAAAAAAGTTAAAAATTTACATGAAAATATTTCGGCTTCAAAAAAGTGTAAAATTTTCATGAAAAGGTTTCATTTTCAAAAAAGTTGATAATTTTCATGAAAAGATTTTTGTTTCAAAAAAGTGTAAAATTTTCATGGAAAGATTTCTGCTTCAAAAAAGTTGAAAATTTTCATGAAAAGATTTCTGCTTGAAAATGTTCATGAAAAGATTTTTGCTTCAACAAAGTTGAAAATTTTCATGAAAAGATTTCTGCTTCAAAAAAGTTGAAGATTTTCATGAAAAGATTTTTGCTTCAAAAAAGTTGAAGATCTTCATGAAACGATTTCTGCTTCAAAAAAGTTGAACATTTTCATGAAAAAATTTCAGCTTCAAAAAAGTTGAAAATTTTCATGAAGTATTTCGGTTTCAAAAAAGTTAAAAATTTACATGAAAAGATTTCGGCTTCAAAAAAGTTGAAAATTTTGATGAAAAGGTTTCATTTTCAAAAAAGTTGAAAATTTTGATGAAAAGATTTCTGCTTCAAAAAAGTTGAAAATTTACATGAAAAGATTTCAGCTTCATTAAAGTTGAAAATTTTCATGAAGTATTTCGGCTTCAAAAAAGTTGAAAATTTAAATGAAAAGTTTTCTGCTTCAAAAAAGTTGAAAAGTTTCATGACAGGATTTTGGCTTTAAAAAAGTTGAAAATTTACATAAAAAGATTTCTGCTTCAAAAAAGTTGAAAAGTTTCATGAAAAGATTTTGGCTTCAAAAAAGTTGAAAATTTTCATGAAGTAATTCGGCTTCAAAAAAGTTGAACATTTTCATGAAGTATTTCAGCTTCAAAAAAGTTGAAAACTTTCATGAAGTTTTTCGGCTTCCAAAAAGTTGAAAACTTTCATGACGTTTTTCTGCTTTACAAAAGTTGAAGATTTTCATGAAGTATTTCGGCTTCAAAAAAGTTGAAAATTTTCATGAAAAGATTTTGGTTTTAAAAAAGTTAAAAATTTACATGAAAAGATTTCGGCTTCAAAAAAGTTGAAAATTTTCATGAAAAGGTTTCATTTTCAAAAAAGTTGATAATTTTCATGAAAAGATTTTGGTTTTAAAAAAGTTAAAAATTTACATGAAAAGATTTCGGCTTCAAAAAAGTTGAAAATTTTCATGAAAAGGTTTCATTTTCAAAAAAGTTGATAATTTTCATGAAAAGATTTCTGCTTCAAAAAAGTTGAAAATTTTCATGAAGTATTTCCGCGTCAAAAAAGTTGAAAATTTCAGGCTTTTTAAAAAGTTGAATATTTTCATGAAGTATTTCTGCTTCAAAAAGTTGAAAATTTTCATGAAAAGATTTTTGTTTCAAAAAAGTGTAAAATTTTCATGGAAAGATTTCTGCTTCAAAAAAGTTGAAAATTTTCATGAAAAGATTTCTGCTTGAAAATTTTCATGAAAAGATTTCTGCTTCAACAAAGTTGAAAATTTTCATGAAAAGATTTCTGCTTCAACAAAGTTAAAAATTTTCATGAAAAGATTTAGCCTTCAAGAAAGTTGAAAATTTTCATGAAAAGATTTCGGCTTCAAAAAAGTTGAACATTTTCATAAAGTATTTCTGCTTCAAAAAAGTTGAAAATTTCAAGCTTTTTAAAAAGTTGAAAATTTTCATGAAGTATTTTTGCTTCAAAAAGTTGAAAACTTTCATGAAAAGATTTCGGCTTCAAAAAAGTTGAAAATTTTCATGAAAAGATTTCTGCTTCAAAATTTTCATGAAAAGATTCATGAAAAGATTTCGGATTTAAAAAAGTTGAAAATTTTAATGAAAACATTTCGGCTTCAAAAAAGTTGAAAATTTTCATGAAGTATTTCGGATTCAACAAAGTTGAAAATTTACATGAAAAGATTTCTGCTTAAAAAAATTGAAAATTTTCATGAAAAGATTTCTGCTTGAAAATTTTCATAAAAATATTTCTGCATTAAAAAAGTCAAAGATTTTCATGAAAAGATTTCGGATTTAAAAAAGTTGAAAATTTTCATAAAAAGATTTCTGCTTCAAAAAAGTTGAAAATTTTCATGAAAAGATATAGGCTTCAAAAAAGTCGAAGATTTTCATGAAAAGATTTCTGCATGAAAATTTTCATGAAAAGATTTCGGCTTCAAAAAAGTTGAAGATTTTCGTGAAAAGATTTCTGCTTCAAAAAAGTTGAAAAGTTTCATGACAGGATTTTGGCTTTAAAGAAGTTGAAAATTTACATGAAAAGATTTCTGCTTCAAAAAATTTGAAAATTTTCATGAAGTAATTCGGCTTCAAAAAAGTTGAAAATTTTCATGAAGTATTTCAGCTTCAAAAAAGTTGAAAACTTTCATGAAGTTTTTCGGCTTCCAAAAAGTTGAAAACTTTCATGAAGTATTTCGGCTTCAAAAAAGTTGAAAATTTTCATGAAAAGATTTCGGTTTTAAAAAAGGTAAAAATTTACATGAAAAGATTTCGGCTTCAAAAAAGTTGAAAATTTTCATGAAAAGGTTTCATTTTCAAAAAAGTTGATAATTTTCATGAAAAGATTTCTGCTTCAAAAAAGTTGAAAATTTTCATGAAACGATTTCTGCTTCAAAAAAGTTGAAAATTTTCATGAAGTATTTCTGCTTCAAAAAGTTGAAAATTTTCATGAAAAGATTTTTCTTTCAAAAAAGTGTAAAATTTTCATGGAAAGATTTCTGCTTCAAAAAAGTTGAAAATTTTCATGAAAAGATTTCGGCTTCAAAAAAGTTGAAAATTTTCATGACAGAATTTTGGCTTTAAATAAGTTAAAAATTTTCATGAAAAGATTTCGGCTTCAAAAAAAGTTGAAAATTTTCATGAAAAGATTTCTGCTTCAAAAAAGTTGAATATTTTCATTAAAAGATTTCTGCTTCAAAAAAGTCGAAGATTTTCATGAAAAGATTTCGGCTTCAAAAAAGTTGAAAATTTTCATAAAAAGATTTCTGCTTCAAAAAAGTCGAAGATTTTCATGAAAAGATTTCTGCTTCATAAAAGTTGAAAATTTTCATAAAAAGATTTCTGCTTCAAAAAAGTCGAAGATTTTCATGAAAAGATTTCGGCTTCAAAAAAGTTGAAAAATTTTCATGAAGTATTTTGGTTTCAAAAAAGTTGAAAATTTACATGAAAAGATTTCAGCTTCAAAAAAGTTGAAAATTTTCATGAAAAGATTTCTGCGTGAAAATTTTCATGAAAAGATTTCTGCTTCAACAAAGTTGAAAATTTTCATGAAAAGATTTCTGCTTCAACAAAGTTAAAAATTTTCATGAAAAGATTTAGCCTTCAAAAAAGTTGAAAATTTTCATGAAAAGATTTAGCCTTCAAAAAAGTTGAACATTTTCATAAAGTATTTCTGCTTCAAAAAAGTTGAAGATTTTCATAAAAAGATTTCTGCTTCAAAAAAGTCGAAGATTTTCATGAAAAGATTTCGGCTTCAAAAAAGTCAAAAATTTTCATGAAGTATTTTGGTTTCAAAAAAGTTGAAAATTTACATGAAAAGATTTCAGCTTCAAAAAAGTTGAAAATTTTCATGAAAAGATTTCTGCTTGAAAATTTTCATGAAAAGATTTCTGCTTCAACAAAGTTGAAAATTTTCATGAAAAGATTTCTGCTTCAAAAAAGTTGAAAATTTTCATGAAAAGATTTTGGATTCAAAAAAGTTGAACATTTTCATAAAGTATTTCTGCTTCAAAAAAGTTGAAGATTTTCATGAAAAGATTTCGGCTTCAACAAAGTTGAAAATTTTCAGGACAGGATTTTGGCTTTAAAAAAGGTAAAAAATTTCATGAAGTATTTCAGCTTCAAAAAATTTGAAAATTTTGATGAAAAGATTTCTGCTTCAACAAAGTTAAAAATTTTGATGAAAAGATTTCTGCTTCAACAAAGTTAAAAATTTTCATGAAAAGATTTAGCCTTCAAAAAAGTTGAAAATTTTCATGAAAAGATTTCGGCTTCAAAAAAGTTGAACATTTTCATGAAGTATTTCAGCTTCAAAAAATTTGAAAATTTTGATGAAAAGATTTCTGCTTCAAAAAAGTTCAAAATTTTCATGAAAAGATTTCGGCTTCAAAAAAGTTTAACATTTCCATGAAGTATTTCTGCTTCAAAAAAGTTGAAGATTTTCATGAAAAGATTTTTGCTTCAAAAAAGTTGAAGATCTTCATGAAACGATTTCTGCTTCAAAAAAGTTGAAAATTTTGATGAAAAGGTTTCATTTTCAAAAAAGTTGATAATTTTTATGAAAAGATTTCTGCTTCAAAAAAGTTGAAAATTTTCATGAAAAGATTTTGGCTTCAAAAAAGTTGAAAATTTCCATGAATAGATTTCAGCTTCAACAAAATTGAAATTTTTCATGAAAAGAGTTCGGCTTCAAAAAGTTGAAAATTTTCATGAAGTATTTCGGCTTCAAAAAAGTTGAAAATTTAAATGAAAAGTTTTCTGCTTCAAAAAAGTTGAAAATTTTCATGAAGTATTTCGGCTTCAAAAAAGTTGAAAAATTCGGGTTTTTGAAAAAGTTGAAAATTTTCATAAAATATTTCTACTTCAGAAAGTTGAAAATTTTCATGAAAAGATTTCGGCTTCAACAAAGTTGAAAATTTTCATGACAGGATTTTGGCTTTAAAAAAGGTAAAAATTTTCATGAAGTATTTCAGCTTCAAAAAATTTGAAAATTTTGATGAAAAGATTTCTGCTTCAAAAAAGTTGAAAACTTTCATGAAAAGATTTCGGCTTCAAAAAAGTCAAAGATTTTCTTGAAGTATTTCGGCTTCAAAAAAGTTGAAAATTTTCATGAAAATCTTCGACTTTCTTCATGCTGGCTGAGTTTTTCTTTGTTCTATCTTTTGAAATCAATTTATTTTATGATTGAATATTCCAAGTATTCTTTAAATATCTTGTTTTTGATTACCACCAATCACTATTTCCATTTTTACTTTCATGCTTTATGAACAAAAATAGCTTTTTTTATTACTACATCAAGTTTACACACATGGGTCAAAAATGACCCATACATCCAAGTGTGATTTAAAATTAAATGAATTAATACTATAATAATAATTTGTTTCAAGTAATTACTTTAGCAGTGAGTGGAGCCAAACACTTATGTATTTCATATTTGCAACATGTTTATTTGTCATTTTGTCACACATACACATACCTCTGATAACAGATAACACGGCTGTTGAACTGAACTGTATCTGTAATTTAACAACTGTAAACTGGTGAATGTGACCAAACAAAATGAAATACAACTGAACACATCACTAGAGCACAAATTGCCATCTCAATTTTGACATGCCTCACAAATGATCACTAAGAGTTTGTGCTCCTTGCACACAGGCCTGGTGCACTGGGAACACTAGCTGCTGACTTTTCTGTCTTTGGTAACTGGGCAGATCGTGCACCTCTTCCTCTTCCTTTGGCCCTCCTGTCTGATGTCCTCTTGTGGCTGGGTGGTGGCTGTGTTTTGTTTTTTAAACCCACATCTTCCCATTGTTTCTTCTTCTGACTGCTGTCATCCACTGCTTTGTCATCATGCATAGTGCTCAGGAGGACAACAGCTTTTCCCTTCTTCTGCACATAGCTCACCATGGTCATGTTGCCATTGAATCCGAATTCTGAGCTATGAATCTCCCGTGATTTGGATGGCTTCATGATAGGTGGTATGTCCGATTTGTTCTGGCAAAGAGTCCCAACAATGGTCAGGTTCTTCTTGAGGAGCTTCTCAGCCAGCGGGACACTGGTGAAGAAGTTGCTAATTGTGATGTTGCGACCTATGAGAGGGGGAAAAGATTGTAAATTTACTCAACATGGAATTCTTTAAACTCTAACGCCATAATCTGTTGCATTGCATTGCATTTTATTCTGTTTTACTATTTTGCTTACAGAGAAATCAAATAAAAAAATAAAATACACATTATTAAAGATTGGGAAAAAGTATGTAGGTATTGTGCTAAAACTTAATACATTAGTTTCTCTATTGTACTTTACATTCACCTGTCTGTCTGATTCCACTGCACAATTGCTGGACGACATTCTCTCCAAGGTTCCTCTGAACCTGGCTGTCTCCCGGTATAGACAATTCCATCTATTGCATAAGGTACCCTTGCGTCGCACATCCAGAAGATTTTTATCCCATATTTTGCAGGCTTGCTGGGCATGTGTTGCCGTAACTTGCACCTGCCTCGGAATGGCACAAGCTGCTCATCTATGGTGACACAGTCACTGGGGATGAACTTTCTTCTGCAGTTGTCCAGGAAACAGTCCCACACGTACCTAAATGTCGCCATGTGGTGTGTTTCCAGTCGCAGAGCCCTGGTCCTCTTGTCGTCAAACCGTATGATGCGGCGGATATCTTCATATCTCCTAAGCCCCATGGTGGCCTTGTAAATTGGATTTTGCAGCGGATCTACAAACAGCTCCCGCAAGGCCACATCCCAGCTCTTCTCCCCCCCTGCAAGAATTGATGAAGGCCATCAATTCTTCTTTATCAATGCTTCTCCACTCTTTCCCTTTTGCTGTGGCTGTTCTTCGTCCCTCTAAGTTGATACATATTAGAACCTCCTCAATGATGTTGTCACTCATGAACATATCCCAGGCATCTTTTGGTGAAACAGCTGGTGATCCAGGTGTAGGTCCTGGGCAGCTCCTCAGAATGTTATGGCTTCTTGTTCTGCCATGAATGGGGGGATTCTCATTCCAGTAAGATCCGTTTTTACTCAATCTATTGGACTGGGTCTGAGTTTCCTCTTCAGAGGACTCATCAGATGAGTCTTCTGTATCATCAGAGGAGTCTTCTTCATGGATTCCCAGACACACCCACAACTCCAGCTTGACCCTCTGGCAAATATTCTGGGTCATCATCATCAGAAATTTCAGACTCTGAATCAAGACAAATTGCCTCCTCATCTGGTTCTTCCTGCAGCATCGCTACAACCATCTCAGTAGTAAATCTGGGACCAGCCATACTCTGGATAAAGAAAATCAAAAGCACAATAAAATTTTCAGATGCACATCAATATACATACACATACATACAGTTTTATTTTGGTGACTTGGCTAAGTAGCTTAGCTAAGTACTTTGCTAAGTAGCCTAGCAATCTACATAATAGTTAGCTAACTACAATAGAATTAGCTAACTAAAATAGAAGTGTCAACAGCTAGCTAGCTAATAGTAATTATTTGTAACTTTCTGACAAGTAATGTACTCACTCTCAAGGTAACCTAAACCTAATCAAATGTTATGTACAGTTATCTTTCACAATTGTCATCAAATATTTTCTAAAGTGATGTTAGAACAATTTAAAAACAATACTTACATGTATTAGATGTTCCAAGGGAGCTGTGCTGAGCTGTGAAATGTCTGAAACAACCACGTTTCACAGCAAATGCTATAGTAAATGCATGTGGGTCGTTTCTGACCCATGTGTGTAAACTTGATGTAGAAATACAAAAGCTGTGCTCGTTCATAAAGTAAGAAAGGAAAAATACAAATGATGATTTGTGCTTAACAAAAACAAGATATTTACTGCATACTTGGAAAAGTAAATGATAAAATGTATTTATTTCAAAGATATATCATAGAAACACTCAGCCATACATGAAATAACATAGAAAGTGGATTCATTTTTGACCCATGTTGTGCATTAGAAGGGTAATGATACAAAAATGTTTTTATTCAAAAAGTAAGAAAGGAAAAAATAAAATAAGGATGTATGATGATCAAAAACAAGTTAATTGAGGAATACCTTGAATACTGAATGAAGAGATGAATTTATTGCAAAGATGTACAAAATAAAAACTCAACCGGGTCACTTTGATATTTTTAAAGCAGAAATACTTCATGAAAGTTTTTGACTTTTTTGATGCCGAAATAGTTCATGAAAATTTTCAACTTTTTTGAAGCCAAAATCTTTTCATGAAAATTTTCAACTTTTTTGAAGCAGAAATCTTTTCATGAAATACTTCGACTTTTTTGAAGCCGAAATACTTGATGAAAATTCTTACCTTTTTTAAAGCCATAATGCTGTCATGAAAATTTTCAACTTTTTTGAAGCTGAAATCTTTTCATGAAAATGTTCAACTTTTTTGAAGCCGAAATCTTTTCATGTAAATTTTCAACTTTTTTGAAGCCGAAATCTTTTCATGAAAATTTTCAACTTTTTTGAAGCAGAAATCTTTTCATGAAATACATTGACTTTTTTGAAGCCGAAATACTTGATGAAAATTTTCAACTTTTTTGAAGCCGAAATCTGTTCATGAAAATTTTCAACTTTTTTGAAGCCGAAATCTTTTCATGAAAATTTTCAACTTTTTGGAGCCGAAATCTTGTCATGAAAATTTTTACCTTTTTTAAAGCCAAAATCCTGTCATGAAAATTTTCAACTTTTTTGAAGCAGAAATCTTTTCAAGAAAATCTTTGACTTTTTTGAAGCTGAAATCTTTTCATGAAAATCTTGAACTTTTTTGAAGCCGAAATACTTGATGAAAATTTTCAACTTTTTTGAAGTCTAAATCTTTTCATGAAAATTTTCAACTTTTTTGAAGCCGAAATCTTTGCATGAAAATTTTCAACTTTTTTGAAATAGAAATCTTTTCATGAAAATTTTCAACTTTTTTGAAGCCGAAATACTTCATGAAAGTTTTCAACCTTTTTGAAGCCGAAATAATTCATGAAAATTTTTACCTTTTTCAAAGCTAAAATCCTGTCATGAAAATTTTCAACTTTTTTGAAGCAGAAATCTTTTCATGAAAATCTTCAACTTCTTTGAAGCCGAAATACTTGATGAAAATTTTCAACTGTTTTGAAGTCTAAATCTTTTCATGAAAATTTTCAACTTTTTTGAAGCCGAAATCTTTTCATGAAAATTTTCAAACTTTTTGAAGCCGAAATCTTTTCATGAAAATTTTCAACTTTTTTGAAGCAGAAATCTTTTCATGAAAATCTTAGACTTTTTTGAAGTCGAAAAAATTCATGAACATTTTCAACTTTTTTTGATGCCGAAATCTTTTCATGAAAATTTTCAACTTTTTTGAAGCAGAAATCTTTTCATGAAAATCGTTGACTTTTTTGAAGACGGAATCTTTTCATGAAAATGTTCAACTTTTTTGATGCCGAAATCTTTTCATGAAAATTTTCAACTTTTTGAAGCCGAAATCTTTTCATGAACATTTTCAACTTTTTTGATGCCGAAATCTTTTCATGAAAATTTTCAACTTTTTGAAGCCGAAATCTTTTCATGAACATTTTCAACTTTTTTGAAGCCGAAATCTTTTCATGAAAATTTTCAACTTTTTTGATGCATAAATCTTTTCATGAAAATTTTAGACTTTTTTGAAGTCGAAAAAATTCATGGACATGTTCAACTTTTTTGAAGTCTAAATCTTTTCATTAAAATTTTCAACTTTTTTGATGCCGAAATAGTTCATGAAAATTTTCAACTTTTTTGAAGCCGAAATCTTTTCATGAAAATTTTCAACTTTTTTGAAGCCGAAATACTTCATGAAAATTCCTACCTTTTTTAAAGCCATAATCCTGTCATGAAAATTTTCAACTTTTCTGAAGCTGAAATTATTTCATGAAAATTTTCAACTTTTTTGAAGCCGAAATCTTTTCATAAAAATCGTTGACCTTTTTGAAGCCCAAATCTTTTAATGTAAACTTTCAACTTTTTTGAAGCCGAAATACTTCATGAAAATGTTCGACTTTTCTGAAGCAGAAATCTTTTCATGAAAATCATTGACTTTTTTTAAGCCGAAATACTTCATGAAAATTTTCAACTTTTTTGAAGCAGAAATCTTTTCATGAAAATTTTCAACTTTTTGAAGCCGAAATCATTTCATGAAAATTTTCATCTTTTTTGAAGCATAAATCTTTTCATGAAAATCTTAGACTTTTTTGAAGTTGAAAAAATTCATGAAATTTTTCAACTTTTTGTAAGCCGAAATCTTTTCATGAAAATCTTCGCCTTTTTTGAAGCCGAAATAGTTCATGAATGTTTTCAACTTTTTTGAAGCCGAAATACTTCATGAAAATTTTTGACTTTTTTGAAAGCCGAAATCTTTTAATGTAAATTTTCAACTTTTTTGATGCCGAAATAGTTCATGAAAATTTTCAACTTTTTTGAAGCAGAATTCTTTTCATGAAAATTTTCAACTTTTTTGAAGCAGAAATCTTTTCATGAAAATTTTCAACATTTTTGAAGCCGAAATCTATTCATGAAAATGTTTGACTTTTTTGAAGTCGAAAAAATTCATGGACATTTTCAACTTTTTTGAAGTCTAAATCTTTTCATTAAAATTTTCAACTTTTTTGAAGCCGAAATCTTTTCATGAAAATTTTCAAGTTTTTGAAGCCGAAATCTTTTCATGAAAATCTTCGACTTTTTTGAAGCTGAAATACTTCATGAAATTTTTCAACTTTTTGTAAGCCGAAATCTTTTCATGAAAATCTTCGACTTTTTTGAAGCTGAAATACTTCATGAAAATTTTCAACTTTTTTGAAGCCGAAATCTTTTCATGAAAATTTTCAAGTTTTTGAAGCAGAAATCTTT